>NC_080672.1:135823937-137061505 GCF_030247195.1 Topomyia yanbarensis | reverse complement strand
TGTCGACACCGTTCTGGTAGTAAGGGTTCCAAACAGCAGAACAATATTCCAGTGTTGAGCGAACCAGCGCGCAATAGAGAGATGTTTAACATTCTACAATATCCCGCGTAACAGAGAGTATGGACCGTCGCGGTCAAGCTGATGTTGTTTATCACAACCTATCTACCGTCTTTGATAAAGTGAACCATGTTATAATGCTAAAATGCAGAAATTTGGAATCAATGATAATTTGTGTTCTTTCGAACCTACCTGACAGATCGAGAGCTAGAGATTGCTAGACACCACTATTTACTCCTACGTCAAATATACCCCAAGGAAGGCATCTGAGATCGTTTATGTTCCTGCTACACTTCAATGATATATATTTAGTGCTCAAAACTACACTGTCATTTGTGGAAGATCTCAGGATATTTCGTCTGATTCGCTCAGTTGAAGATCGAAGATTTCTTCAAAGTTAGCTTCCAATTTTTATTGGTTGATGCAGCAAGAACCGCAGGTGTGTAAACCCGAAGAAGTGTTCGGTGATCCCCTTCTCACGAAAGAAAGACCCGGTGTGTTTTACCAACGCAATTTTTTTCTCCATTGAAAACTTGGGAAAAACTGCCAAACGTTCGAGTGGGAGGTACAGTCAAGTTGAGTTTGTGTCGGCGGTGAGATGGGTCCCCTTACGTCCTGGGTTATCACTCGTGAGATATGACCACCCTAGTTATCACAGGTTTGTAAGCATTAGTATTTTATATCAATTAAACTCCTTAGGGCATATTCAGCAGCGTAGGATTTCATATAGGAGTTTCAAAGTGGAACGGAAACAATCACACCCCCAGCAGAGCACTTTAATTTATGATCTCAACCAGTTTTGTTTCGAACTTTAACTTTGTTGCTTTATTTGAAACACGTTTAGAACTGTGTTTTCAGTATACAAATCGCATTGAGCACATACACGAAGTTCGGTAGATTGGGGAAAACAAATTCGAGTCAAGTAACGACCTAAGAACAAGTTCTAGTGCAGTTCAGTTCTACATTAAAATTTATTCAAGAACTGAACTCTTGGAAAAAGCTACATTTTTAGTGTCACCGTGGTCGTGTCCTGTACACTGATAATATAAATTCGTAAATATTATGAAATTGATCATGAAATACACGAATTCATTCGTCGTTTTCTGCAACGAAGTATTTACGTGCATTGTAAATAGTAGGTTTCGTTCATTTCATGAACAAGAATGGCCGCTTGATGAACGAAAGTTTTCGTAAATTTTACATATTTAGTGTACGTTGCACGAATGTTATTGTTGAAAACGATGTTATTTTTCGGGAATGAAACGAAATGTTTCGTTTATTTTAATAGACAGTTTTGAATATTACGAACGATTTTGTTGGTCGCATTCGATCTTTTAGGATCGATTTTTAATAGCACCGATTTTTTAATTAAAGGGATCGATCTGGTAACATCGATTTTATTTCAACCTGCTCTTCATTATTGAGGACTAGAAAGATTGTGGTGTAAAGAAATGGCCGCTTGATGAACGAAAGTTTTCGTAAATTTTACTTATACACTGCACGAATGTTATCGTTGATAACGACATTATTTTTCGTGAATGAAACGAAATGTTTTGTTTATTTTAATAAACGGTTGTGTATATTACGAACGATTTTGTGGTGTCGCACGAACTCATTTCGTTTATCTTAGAAGAGTTTTCGTATTTAATAGCATATTATTTTTACATTGCTCCAGCAGAGAAAAACTCCAACTTCTTCATACAAAACCAACGAGCATGGCTCAACTGGATCCGTACTGCGCCGGATTATGGATCAACTGGAAGCGAAAGAGGTTCAGGAAATCTTCCTGAAACCGGAGGACACGGATACGGTTACTAAATAGTCAGACCGAGATCGTCGTGATGATCAACAATTATTGACCCATATTCTACCTCTCTTTGGACGTTGACGGTTTGACGAATGATGCTCGTAAATATTACGAAGACTTTCGTATATAGCCGTGAACAATTCGTTTGCCTAATGAAGCCGTTTCATAATAAGCCAACGAAAGTCCTTTCGTGGTTTTCACGAAAAACTCGCAAGAAAAAATATAAGAGTTTCAATTGAACTACGAATGATTCATAATATGTACGAAAAATTCGTATATTTTATAAAAAATTGTCTGTGCGAATCTAATTCGCAGCGATTTACGAATATATTCTATCAGTGATACATAACCCTTTAATTTTTCATTAACATGAATTTCTTCGCGCATCTATTTATAAGCTAATCAATTGGTTTATAAGCATATTCTCAGCTATCTGAAAGTTATTATGAGCTGAATTCATGACGTACGATAAAACTAGTAATAAACCAATGAAACCCGGTTTGAAGCCACAAGGAAAATTTGTTTGGATCTGTGCGATTTTTGATAAAAATTTGTGGCAAAATTTATTTTAACACAATGAAAAATGGTGCCCTTAGTTTTGTTCGGTATATCAATAGGTAATTAAATCATAAGACCGATTAATCACCGTATTTTTGTCGGCGGATTGCGTATACATATTTTCGAATAGAAAATGTTATGTATCTTTTTTCGAACCGAGTGCCTCTGATAAAGATCAACTGAAAAAGCCTTAAAAAGCGATCATCTTTGAATATGAAAAAGAATTTTTTGCGACGTTGGGAAAATCTTCCTAAAAATCAATCAGTATTATTAAATGGCCCGAACTGCCCATGATCGCATATCAGTCCCACAAAGATAGGAAATCCCATAGAAAACGGGACAACTATGCGATCATGGGTAGCGAATACATTGATTGTTTTCATGAAGATTGTGTACAGGGTAGTGAGAAAGCTGTTTTTTTTTCATTTTTGTAGTTGAACCTTAAGGGGGGCGTCTGGTGGAGCGGGCAAAAACATCGACTACTTTTTTAACCGCTTAATTTTTAGTATTGAACCTCTAGAATAGTCTCCCGCAATCTCTGTGGCCACGCTGAAGTTCTTTTGATTTAAACAGCCATGCATTCTTGGCGCCTATTTGCTTTAACACACACAGATTTCAATCTATCGGCAACAATTTTCAAGAACTTACAGAGATAAAAATACAGTGTTTTTTCCGTGACGCAATTTGATGTGGGACACTCTTTAATAGGGTTTTTTTTTTCGAAACCGCGTTTTTCAAATTAGCGCACAAAAACTAATCAACAAATTGACTTGATTTTTTTATGAGAATGCATAATATGTGTAGCCTGTCGATGAACCACAAAAAACTGAATACAATTTTTTTTCTCCCTGTTATTTTGAAGAAAGGTGAGCGATTTTTACAGTAAAGTATGAGATTTTTCGGTTTTAATGATGCCATTTTTCGAGACTCGAAGTTTTTTCTATTTTTTATAGTTCATTGACTAACTACAAGTCTAAGCTTTACAAAATTTATTGAATTTCCCGTATCAGACAATTTTATCGAGAGTTATCTTTGAAATGGTTGAACGTCTACTCTTGGAACGCTCGCACATATGTGTGGTTCTGCGTGACTGAAAATATTTGTTTTTCGTACACAATGAATGGATAAATAAATCTGAACATTACAAATCCTTCCGGAAGTCGCGCTAGTGCACTGAGTGCACGCTGCTCTGAAAATCTAGCAAAATCGTCTTAGCGCACCAGCGGCTGCTCGTTCAGTGGGCCATTTGCGAGACTTCCGGAGGGATATAAGATCCATTGTTACCTTGCATTCAAAATCGTAAACCAAAATAACCTTCAGTTTGAGCCCTTTACACCAGACGGGTTAAATGAGATTATAATTGGCTGAATCTAATCGATTGTGCCGACCCGAACATAGACCAATACACAATTATAATTGGTCGTTCAGCGTTTGAGTTGAGAGCAGAAATAAAACATTGTTAAATCACTTACACTGTGAAAATTGCAGTACTTTCAAATCCCTTGTGCAATTGGAGTTTTTATTAAAACAAAAGCTTAAATAATCTTGTCATTACATTTCAAATGTTCTGTAATCAGATATAAAAAAGAACTAAGTTTTGAGTTCATAAAAAATGAGCTTATTTAAACATATTCCCAAAGATTCATATTGTCCGGCTATGCGCTTATTTATGCCGGGTCGCTGCTACCGGCGATAATCTATATCTGCTTAAATAATCTCACAAAACGTTTATTTTATGGTAATCAAAAGGCGACTAGCAACTGCCTTCCAGTGGTAGTTTTCTCAAATCTATGACGTGTTTCATGGGTAAGCTTTATATATTTTTTTTCGGATAGACTATGTATCACGAAAATGACCAACGTGTAAATATACTGTGTTCTATAGCTTCGGTGTCAATTCTTATCAGATTCCGCAGTCAATTTTTATCTTTCATGAGAATTTCTGGAATGGTGCAATGAATCTATTTATACCATTAATTTCTTTGCAGTCAATATAATGTATCGAAACAAATACGCTAATCTCGCACCTGACTCTAGTATAGCCCTTAGATTTCGAGAAGTCCTAGATGACAAACGCGTGACCGTCGAGGTTTGAGTTTTCATTTATTCTACCACGTCGCTCACCAGAATCCACATCCACCATGTATCGGCGAAGAATTACTTTTCATTCATCATAGATTGTTTCACATAAGGCTAAATAGCGAGCAGCTCGATACCAAGTAACCACTTGTCCCCCGTGTCGTTTTCCACTTATTGCGTATATTGACCCCGCGAGGATGACGATTACAACAGCGAAAGAATGACGACAGTCACGCGCGTTGTTGACCTTTGTTCGTGTAAGTACAGGTATACATACCTGACTGGAGAATTTATTGCGGATGTTTTTCCATTGCTGTGACTGGATTTCTCACCTAAGAGGGGTGGCTTGAAAAGAAAGCATGTTTGATTATTTAAATTGGCGTGCGCCAGCGGTCGTTGTTTTCCCAATCAATTGATTTTTATGGCAATCTGTGAATAATTTGCTATAATTTCGAATGCAGGTGGGATATGAACTGTTTGTCACAGTCTGAATGAGCACGAATAGGCTCCGTGGTATATCCGGAAAATGAATCAGACATTTGCTACAAACACTAAATCTGAGATCTGTATTGTAGTTTAACCTATGTATAATCAATTGAAAATGTAGCATTTTCTATCTTATATGCATACACCTCGCCAAAGGCCAATTTATGCATTTGCTCATGGATGTATGGGAAAAAAATAATTAAATTAGCGAGCGCAGTACTTTTTCGTCGCTCGAAATGACTGTGCAAATTTTGGTGGCGATTCGTTGTGCTCTAACCTTTCGTATCACGTTAAAAGTTTGCGCGGAAATTAGTATACCATAGATCAACCATTTTTGAACCTCCAGTCATACAGATCGCTATTTTACTCTGATTGAAAAAACTACAAGGGACAGCCCTATGGGATTGCACGAACTCTAGACGTAGGACTATACTACTTAATGTAAAATATTTAGAGTAATAATAAATCAAGTATATTTCCTACGTATAGTTTAAGCACAACCAATCAACATCGAAAGTTACATATTGAAAAATATGTTTTTATCATCTGTGATAACTGAAACAGGGAAAAAATCTATGATAAATTTCCGAAAAATCTGTGAAATTTTCATCAAAATGCAATGATTTAATGAGGCACCCTGCTTAGTATGGTGAAAATGGGCACTTCACCCTACCTACCAACACATTCGCCTCAAACACTGAACCCAAGCGCACTAAGCAAAATGAGTCAACGCTGATAATGATGGGTAGAGCGAAAGTGACAACTAGTACCACGACATTATGTTAACTGTGTTTGCAAATAAAGCTCGAATGTACAAGCGAGCATAACACAAAAGAAAGCATAGTGTTTGAATGGGCAAGCTCAGTCGCATGTTGGATGGCTCTGGATAGCGTACCCCCGCAGCCAGTGTAACGGACTTCTAACTCACCTACACTGGCTGTAAAAACACAGCGCAGTGAACTGATCCGCCTTCCGTTCAAGAGGCAACTGAGCTTGTCCGGCCAAATCCGTTCTTTAAATAGTCGATGATGACGTCATTCTTAGAAGAGTAGCGCGCTAGGTATACAAATCTGTCGTGCTAGACTTGGGAAGCGCTATCGCTGTGTGTAAATGCGCGATATTTTGACTAGGTTGTACATTATTTAATTTTTTTTATGCCATGATATCAAAAATCTTTGGGTTTATCTATTGGAATCTATTCTTAGAAGTATTTCGGGGCGATATGCGCAAAAAATTTGAAAATGTATCGTAAGTTGGCTGAATTATATGCGTTTAAAATTGGACCACTTTTCGTTACATACCATTTTTGCAGAATTTGCAAAATGCACCCCCATATCGAAAACAAAGACGCAGTCCTACGTCTAAAAAAATCAACACATTAAAACCGGTTTAAAGTTAGGCTGAAAACAATCACCAGTTAGGGTTTTTATTTGAAAAATGTTACAATTTTTAGATTGAAGCGTAAAATTTAACGCAAAAAGTTATTATTTCTGACAACTAGAGTAAAATATATCTTTTATATTAATTGCAAATTCCCAAATGGGAAAATTTTGGACAATGTCAGATTTTTTGTGCATAAGGACACAAGACTTTACATAAAGTATGGTTTTTGTTTTAATGTTTCGGATTCTCCTTGTCAGTAACTAGCACCAACTGGATGTCTAGTTAGACGATGTATCTAAACTAGTACCCAAATTAGCACTAGTTAGACACTAAAATCCAAAAAGTCACACGTCTAGCGAGAACACTAAACAACTGGCTTATACTGAGTTATGTCTCGATAGTAAGCACTGAAGTTCTGTTTGCCGACGAGGAATATGAACCGAAACTACCCTTTGGTTTAAGAACTAAACGCCTGGAATTATGCAAATTCCAAAATGGGAAAATTTTGGACAATACCAATTTTTTTGTACATAAGGACACAAGACCTTACATAAAGTATGGTTTTTGTTTTAGTGTTTCGGATTCTCCTCCTTTTATATTAATTCCTATATCAAAATTTAGGCAAATTGATTTGCATTTGGAAAATTACAACTAGGATTGAAAAAAAAAACTTTCATGCCAAGATCAGATTATCGGTGATATACAATATGGAAGTTTGAAAAAGTCGCCTTGCTAAAACATCGATTTTCATAACAGAATATAAAATTATTTAGATGACTCTTGTAGATTTTAATAAATGTCAAATTTTGAACAAATCGTGTTATTCTATGAACTAGTTTATCAAGGTAGGTTGTTTTGGAAGCTCGTTTTTAGCTTAGTCCTTGTATCATGGACATTTAAAATATATTTCAAATGAAAAGGGCCTAATCGTTATTGTTATCCACAATTCCAGCTCAACATTAATTATACATTCCAACCAATATAGTTAGATAGAGCTATAAAAGCAACATTGCGCTATATGTGTATGTAGATGTTACCTATAGTTTGGAAAGTTGAATGATTTGTGATTGATTACAACGGAATAGATTGAAAAAACTTATCTTAGCGTTTGTTGTTTATTCATGATTAAGCTACACTTCGCGTGTTTTCTGTTGGGAAACTGCACATTCCCTTTCCCTCGTAGACGTGGGTACCCTTTTCTATTATATTTCCCAAATACTTTCAGTTTTGTCAAGTCTTCGTTATCTGTTAGATTTTTGATCGAAGTTTCGATACCAAAGGTTATTTTACTATTTTTTTCGTTTTATTTTTCTTTGACCTCTTTCGCTTCTGTCCGTACTGAGTGCCTATCACCGATGCTAGAGAGATAGATACTTCACCATCTGGACACTAGATATCGTCCCTTCAACATTTGGACCAGGACCAATGGTTATACTTCCCTATTTGATGAATTGAGTTGTTTTTACGAATAATAAAAGTTGTGTTTTGTATAAGTTAATCCCTAAAATTTTAAACTAGTTTTTTGTAATCTAACTTAGGTGCCATCCGTACACCATGTAGACAGTTTAAGAGAGGGTACGAAAAAGTCCATGCTTGTCCATGGCGAGGGATGTGGGGGTATTGGAATTATCCACGTGGACACCACTCATTGATGGCATCAGCGCTTGATTTCAATAACAATAACAATAAAAAACAATAGAAAAAAATCCAACTGAACTCGAAAGGAAAAAAAATCTATAAGAAAATCATTGTGAGAAATTAGTATTTTTCCTGAATTAGCGTAATTTGATCAAACTATTTGCAAAATACATTTTTTGTCTTTCTCATATAGAAAGGTTATGCAATCATTCTGAACATTTTTAAACTAAACCCGGCCAGGAGGGCCGTGTGTCATATACCATTCGACTCAGTTCGTCGAGATCGGAAAATGTCTGTGTGAATGTATGTATGTGTGTATGTGGAAAAAAATGTCACCTCTATTTCTAGAGATGGCTGGACCGATGTGCACAAACTTTGTCTCAAATGAAAGGTACAACGTTCCCATCGGCTAATGAATTTTTCATTGATTGCACTTCCGGTCCCGTAGTTACTGGTTGAAGAGTGCAGCCACACAGCTAATTCCCATATAAACTGGTACCACCATTATATCAAAATGATGCAAAAATGGGTGCAAAATTACTTTGATTTGTCAGACTAGATCAATAATGACTAACGAAAGTCACTTTGACCACATTGGCCACCTACGACACTTCTTGATTCCATACAAGCAGGAGCTGAAAAAAACCTCAAAAGAAGGAGTAAATGAAAATTTCAAAATCGAATTTGCATTTTTGATGCCAAATGTCTATAAAATGCGTCGAGTTTTGATTTAATCTCGAAAAAAACTTTGACGTAGATTGATCTTTTGGACTTTAGCACATTTTTGTCCTTTCTCATATAGAAAGGTTATGCAATCACTCTGAAAAACGTCAACCTAATCCCGACCTAATTTTTTTTGACTAAGACAGGTTTTCTGTATTTTAACAGGGGCGTAACTAATGAGGGGTTGACCCCCTACATTACACCACGCTTTCCTAAACTCCCCTCTCCCCATCAATGTACCCATCATCATATCCCCCATCAAGCCCCTCTGTCATCAAGCCACCCAACAGATCCCTCTCAAACGAATACCTCATCCTCCCTCTTCAGACCCGCCTCTCTCTCTCATCACCTTCACACAGTAAACATACCAAGATAGGGTGGGGTGGTTCGGTTGTGGGTTATTCATCCCCTTCACACAAACACCTGCATGATAATATAAATGAGCCAAAAGACAACATTGAGCTAATGCTGATTAAGCAAATTAAATATTATATATTTTTGTTACAAGCACATTACGTAATACACAATAATCGTATTTAATAAAAACCAGTGAAAAATTTGGTTTGAAATGATTTTGAGTAAATTAATTTAAAATTCCTTAACAAGTTGAAAATTTTCGGCAGGGTTCGGACCCCTCAGACCCTCCTCCTGCATCCGCCGCTGGTTTCAAATGCTTCAACGTCGACAAATAGCACTTAAGTTCGTGGATAGCGATGCAATCGTACTGAATATGTAATAGACATTTCCACCATTATATTGAACATAACCAGCCATGGAATCATAGATTGAACAAATGAGAAAGGTACAATTGCACCACTAGGTGGAATTGCTGACTCTAGTGAATATCTTTAATATCTTTTCTGGGCTCTACGTGCCTAGAAGCTGCTATTTTCCATCAGTCTTCTGACGTCAACATGCTTGTATAATCCGTACAGCTCGTGGTCAGGCTTGCTATTTGCTCACACAATGTGCACAAAGAGCGAAATACACCGATGAAAAATAGAGCAGCACAAAAACACTGCGATGTGCAGAACGACCACACAAAGAGAAACTTGAAAACGAAAAAGTGAAAGATCTGTGTACCAAGAGCTATACAATTTCACGCAAAGAGTAACTTTAAAGAGCCACTTTTTTGTGCCTCTTCTCACTGGCAAGCAGGTAGGAAGGCGAATCAAACTACAATTCAGATAAAGATTGATCGAAAGAACATTTTTCAAATGTTATTCGTTGCCTTATCTGCTTCCGTGCGCGTGGTACCAAGATTCACACTAAAGAGCCTCTTTATTTACACTCTTTGAGGTGTACAGCCATGAAGTAGAATGCACGTATGGGAGCCACACTCATCGGAGTGAAGAGGTTTATTATAAGAGCGGTGGTTCGCACTAAACGTGCAGAGAGCGTTTTTTATTCTTCTCTTTATTTGCTCTGAGGTGCATTACATCCCTGCTCGTAGTTTATGCTTCAATGCCATTTTCCATTTTCTATTCTTCAACTGAGTATTGATCGCAGAATGGTGCTTGGTAGAATTTATATTTAATCATCTTCGACTGATCTATGATCAAAGTCAATTATAACGACGCCATCCACGAGGCCCTGAAGCAGGTGATTATGCATTCTTTTCTTTGTGCGTTGTATCGTGACGTAAATAAATCAATCGGATTATTTATTTATTTATCTATTTATTTATTTATCTTCTGACTTTGGTTGGTCTTAATGAATATCCGCAAACAATATTGTTTTCGGATAATGATCCGTTGTTTGTCTTCTCGTAAACCGTAACCCGCTGCGGTAATCGCTGACAAAATATTCTGTGAATGGCCGTTATCTGCTAAACAGGGCATGAAAGAGTAGCGTATAAGGGGAATTGAAGGAAGGTCCATGCACACTTTCGTGACTCCTTTGAATTTCTGCGATTTTAAAGGTTGCCGATTTGTAATCTTGTTGTAAAATCATAGAAATTTTGGATTGGAAATTAGTAACAAAAAAAGGGTTGTGTACATTAAACGGCTACGGCCACAATTCAGGCCCGTAGCCAGGATTTTGTTTCGGGAGGGGCTTAAAAATTATTGCATAAATGTATTAATTCTGATGACTTGAAATAATCACTGGAAACTGAACGTAATTATGAAAAGTTCTTAGTGAAAACAATTCCAAAACTAAGACAATAGACACTAAAAACCCTAATAATATGTTGCCTGTTACAAGAAAGGCTTTAGTGCATCGACGAATTCAATTTGATTATTTTTAATTTACAAGTTAGAAATTTCTCTAGTTACAAAAATGAATATTCAAGAGTTCAAAGTATTTAGGGCTGCTTGAAAATGCTACGCTGCATGCTACGCTGCTTGAAAATGCTACACATTCGCTACACCTTTACAATTTGTAGAAGACGCCAAATTGGAATGAGTAAAAAATATCCAAAACCCCGTCTCACGAAACTTTACACGCATTTGCTAATCAGGAGAACGAAACCAATGTAGAAATTTGCTTCTAATCGTCTAATAAGGCAGGCGATTTGTAGATGCAGAAAATAGGTTCAACTCCTATTTTCATGATCAGGCGTCTTTCTACTATTACTAGTTCTGTGACTTTATCCGAAGTTTGCGTTAACTCGACTTTATGAAATTTTAAATGATATTGATCATGTCGTAATCAAAACAATCCTGAGAAAAACACATGTTTTTTCAGTTGACTCTCATGGGGAATGGGTCAAAGACTATCTTCGACAATATTATCAGGCAACTTAGAATAACTATCTTTTTATCTATTTAAGTAGATTCTTTTTAGGTACTTTTTATATCATTGCACTTACGAATTAAAAATATCGTAGACTGATTTTCCTAGATCCCTGAAACTATAGTAAAAGTCAAAATGTAAAATGAGTACAAAAAACTACTGATTTCACTACAAAGCAAGAATACCTTAGCTCTATTGACTTTTAACAATCTTGCAAAGCCGGTGTAACTTGAGAAGATTACCTAGATTAAGTAAAAATTATTTATTTGAGCATTTGAAGGTTTTATTTCGGAATTCGTGGGTTTTTGGACAATGTCAAATATATATTTCAATGATTCAATCTACTAATGCAAACTACCCAGAATTTAATCTACTGAGCGAAACTGCTCAGAATTTATTCACTAATCGAAAGAAAATTACTTAGCAATGATTAGTCAATGCTTCTAATTTACGTAAAATTTGGTAAATATAACATTGATGACACCATCAAAATAACTAGAAACTATAAACATAGATAATAATTTCAGCATCACTTGCTTCCGACACATGGAAGAGAACACATCGCCCTTGCATCTAATTTGCCGAAGAGGCTTTCTTTTAGAGTTGTCTGTTTTTAAATTACAGCAAATTATCCGTTTCCTGTGAAACTTTTGCAAAACTTTTTGTCAATTCATTAAACAAATATGAGAACACTAATCTGATCGGTAATAGGTTGGTTTATGAATAAAAATAATTAGCTCTTGATTTTTTTTCAATCATCATCAAGATTGGAAGAGATGATGTATGATTTCTTGAAGAAAGTTGTAATGTTTGTCTGATTACATGTTTGTTTTACCACTATTTGGGAAAAATGTTTCAAGTTGTTGCACCTAACGCAACGAAGACGAAATGAGAAGATCAGAGCGCAATTCGGAAAGAACTCGTGTTGAGTGTATAGTAAAGATAGAAGAGTGATCTTGAGTCGATTTCGATTGGTTGATTTTTTCCTCTCTTTTCTCTCTTATTTAAGATTATCTCTCTCATTTTATTCCATGACGAGCAAAAACGGAACGAAAGACTGTCACATACTGAAGACATGAAATCGAAACTCTTATCCCAACTTATTGGCTTATAGATTCAATCAGTCACAACATTTTAGTCCCTCTTCGTGATTGCCTATTGTTTTTGCCCGGTCCACTTTTAAAAGAATTTTCTTTTACACGTTTGTTGCAGATATCACGGATTTACGGATCAACAGTGTATTAGTGCGGAACGAATTCCTCGTAACAATGAAATGAAGCGTCAATAAAAATGGTATTGCGTTAAAATGACGCGAAACAAAAATTTTCTTCTCGGCTCAATCGTTCTCAGACAAATTGAAATACTTTTTGTGTAGCACAGTACAGAGAACAGAGTGTACAGTGTGCACTAACCTAATACAGAAATTCAAAATTGTGTGCTATTCAAAAACTTATCATTTAAAAATAACAAAGACCCACGACCCGTCTTTTATATATTTCCTTATGTAAACAATAAAAATAATATAACGAGTTTAAATGGTTGTCCTACAGATCTCGCGTAAGCGCTTAGCCATTGCATGTGGAAACCTGTTTACGAGGCGAGGAAATATTTTTTTCCTCACCAAATATCTCTTGGGGGGGGGGGGGGAGTTGTTCATTTCTATCTCGCTATTGTACATTTCCATGTCTTCATCGTAGTTGCTGCCTTTATGTTCGCGAATATCTTCCTTGCTTCTCGCCCTCAATAATTGCCTTTCCAATTAGATTCCATTTCTCCCAAATGTGACATTAATCTGCGAGTAAGCGGTATCTGATCTTGTAGCGGAACATTCATTTTCTCATCGTCCATATACAGGAGGATTTTAATCATAGTATTGTCACACATAACCTTGTGCTTTAAGTGTGCTAAATGCCTGCCATGGTAGAACTCGATAAAGGCGGCTTCCGAAAGTCTAGTCTCCATTTACACCTTCAGGAAACATTCGACATTATGAATGCTCTGTCCTATGCGAATCATCAATAATTTTATAATCACCGTATTTGGCTGGAGCACCAATTCTTGCTTCTGTTACTCACTAATCTCGAAAGATTACTACAGCTACAATTAAAGTAATAGTTTCTTGTATTCTTCAGACAAGGCACACAATATAAAAGTTACTGTTTTTGTCGTTCGCTTCGCACTGGCTCGAGCAAAAGCATAAAGCACACTGAATTTCATGACCATTGCCTTCGGTGGTTAGAAATAGCCTCCTTCAACTTTGTCTCAATAATTTGTTCAAACCAAATGAGCAACAAATTTTGTCAAAAGTCGCCGGTTTTTTAAATTTATTTTTGAAAAATTTCGGGAGGGGCTTTAGCCCCCTAGCCCCCCCTCTGGCTACGTGCCTGGGCCACATCCAACATATATCTCCTTTTAAGAGCGTTCAACATAATTCGCGAATTGATTCAAATCTGTCAGAACTCGAGACGGGCTAGATACTATATAATCTTCAGTAGAACGCGCTATAGCCAGCTCTTTTGCTCCCATATGTTGCAAGTTGCTATATCACAACATTCTAAAACTAAGTGCAACACCATGCTCTCTGCCGTTACTTTTAAACTAATATATTATGTCAATCAATCAAACATCTTTTGGCATTAATTGATTACAATCAGCTACTTTGTGAAAAACAATCTATCAACACAGATACTCAGACTGGATAAACTGGGGAACAATAATTTTGAGCCCAGTAACGTTCAAGACATGACGTTGCATGAATTTTAAACTGGCAGAACACCAGGGAGAGAAAGTTCTAGTTTTAAAATTTTCAGTTTTATGGTGAAATCAAAATTATTAATTTAAAACTTAACCATACCAGAACGTGTCCTTGATTCGTTATCTAACTTGAAAATATCTTGCCCAATTTATCCAGCCTGGGTGTATGTGCTGAATACTTCTTATGTATTCAAAAGATAGTTCAAAGCGTGTTTGGAATAATAAGTGGATACCCATTTCTGCCACAGTATGATACAACCCTTTTTAAATCATCAGAAGGTGACTCGTTTTGCGACAAATATGCCGCACAATAAAAGTATTTCCTGTATATGTTATCAACAGTCATATGGACTGTGAGAGCAAAATTATCGCGAGTGGTGAAGTTGGATATAAGACATGCGTCAATAGCACTTTTCGCAAGTACACATATACGAAGCATTTCATGTGGATTAGTCATGCAATTTTTATTAAAAGATACGAAGACAAAGTTAAGTAGTTTTCCAACATATAAGTTTCCTCTATGGAAATATGGTTCTTGAACCAAACCTGTGGAAGCTTTCGTTCCAGCACAAGGCGGGATATATTCATAGTTGCTTTACGATTATGTAGGAGATTTATTTGTGCTACTCAAAGCATGGTCGATTATAGCACTATACATTTCATCGGCAGCAGTAATTGTATAGCAACGATGAGCTATGGAGGACGTATGAGCTCTAGTTTACAGGAGATCTGCCAACTATTCTCTGAAAAGTTCGCGAGTGTTTTCTCCAACGAGAAACTGACACCGACCCAGGCTTCACGCGCGGCTCTCAATGTACCTCAATCATACCAGTCTTTGAACTCTATCAATATCGACAATAATATGGTACAACTGGCGATTAGCAAAATGAAGGCTTCAACCTCGGCAGGCCCAGATGGTATACCAACTATTATTCTAAAAAATGCTCTGCCGGTCTAATTGAACCTCTTTGTCATCTGGTTCAATTGTCGCTATCAACCGGAGTATTTCCCGAACTCTGGAAATCCTCCTTCATGTTTCCAGTTCACAAAAAAGGTGATAAAAAGGTAGTTGACAATTACCGTGGTATTACAACGCTAAGCGCAGTTCCTAAGCTGTTTGAAATGGCTGTGTTGGAACCCATCTCCAGCCACTGCAAACAGTATATCTCCGAGACTCAGCATGGATTTATGCCGAAACGTTCAACATCTACGAATCTTCTGTCGTTCACAACATATGTTACAGATGCTATGTCGGACGGCCTTCAAACTGATGTTATCTACACGGATCTTTCAGCTGCTTTTGACAAGATAAATCACGCTATTGCAGTGGCAAAATTGGATAGACTTGGCTTTGGTACTAATATTCTCCGTTGGATGCAATCGTATCTCAGTGATCGTCGTCTAGCAGTCAAGATAGGTGATTGTGTATCCGAAGAGTTCTTTGCTTCATCTGGTATTCCGCAAGGCAGCCATCTCGGTCCATTGATTTTTCTTCTGTATTTCAACGACATTAACTTTTGTTTAGAAGGACCACGGTTGTCTTTCGCCGACGACCTCAAGTTATACCATAGAATACGGAATACTGATGATGCAGCTTTCCTTCAACGCCAACTGGAAACCTTTGCGGAATGGTGCGAGATCAACCGAATGACCCTAAACCCCAAGAAATGTACGGTCATTACGTTCTCGAGGAAAAAAACGCCAATTCGATTCGATTACTGTCTAGCTGAATCCACAATTGACAGAGCGAATTGCGTCAAAGATCTCGGAGTTTTTCTCGATGAACAACTGACGTTTAAACAGCATATCAGCTATATTGTCGCAAAGGCATCACGCTGTTTGGGGTTCATAATGAGAATATCTAAGCACTTTTCAGATATTTACTGCTTGAAATCTCTCTACTGCTCACTCGTTCGATCAACTCTGGAATATTGTTCAGTTGTGTGGAACCCTCATTATCTCAACGGTGTCCATCGAATTGAGACAGTACAGCGCAGATTTGTTCGGTTTGCCCTTCGTCGATTGCCTTGGAGCAATCCTCACCAGCTGTCAAGTTATGAAAGCCGGGGTTTGCTTATTGGACTCGATACATTGCAAGTGCGACGGGATCTATTCCGTGCTATGACGATTTCGGATATTTTGCAAGATCGAATTGACTGCCCTGAGCTTCTCAGTGCGATAAATATGAATGTTCGCCCTCGCGCCCTTCGCAATAATTTATTCCTCCGATTATCTCTTCGCCGGACTAACTATGGAGTAAACGGTGCCATCATTGGTTTGCAGCGGACCTTCAACAGAGTGTCATCCGAGTTCGATCTTCACATTCCACGTAGCAGATTACATGTTGACTTTTTAAATAGATTAAGAAATTATCATTAGGACCACACTGTGTCTGTTGATATTAATTAATTAATTATAATGAACTAAAAATAGCAACTAGAATATACCAAACACGTTTGCTAATAATCACCTAAAGCGAACCCAGAAATTGATATAAGAGACATGACATCCACTTGAATCGTACGATTCGTGAAGAAACAAAAGTCTGGTGTTTCATTAGTCTACTCATAAACTTATATCGTTTTTGCTTGAAACCGAGTCAGGTTCTAAGTCTAACCCCAACCGCTGTCAAAATGTATGGACTGATAGCGATTGGGGTTAGAACTTGACTCAATTTAGGGGTCAAGCAAAAACGCCATTAATGCGAGAACCAGAAAGTTGTTCTTCTCCAATGGAGTTATCTACTCTCACAAAATCATAGCAACCTTTTTCTTCGTAATTTTCCTTTCTATGCACTCACTTCTATCGCGTACAAAGAGGTGGTACGATACATTGTTTCTTAGACTGATGCAAAGAAGTTTGCTTAGGTGTACACATTCTATCGATTGCAGTCCGAGTAATTAACGAACTAGTTTGATCAAAATATCATACTTAATATAGATTCCTTCCAAATGTGGATATTACAGGCGATATAACCTTGAAATGTTAAATCCCTACGCAGATTTCTTAATGATAGCACATTATTATCACACACATTTCTCATATTTTTTGTGAGTGATATAGGTACCAAGCATATTATGGGAACTGTGCATGTATTATCCGGGTTGCTTTCCCCCATACGAGGAACTTGAAATGATAATGATATTGGAATCTACAATAATTGGTATCGATTTTATGGTTGTAGCCTTTACTTGTGTCGTTTACACGTCATTGTTGTAGCTTTTGTACATATATGTATTAAAATGACTTTACAAACTATAAATATCACAAATGTATAGATCGTGCTCTGGCGCAACGGATCTAATTCCTAGAGTGAAAACTACGGAAATAATAGAAGCAATGTATCATAAGTATCACAGACACAAGTTAATGGGGTCAGTAGATGTACTCAAACGAATAAGGCATTTCATTGCTGCTTGATGCCAATATTTTGGCGCGGTACTGTTACTGTTACCGAAGATTATTTAAAAAAATGGTAGGTAGGGTGATGAGCCTATTTGCGCCATGTTTCTATTATCACCCTACCCATTTGAAGCCTTTGGTTAGAGCAGTGTCTGCCATCTTTGTTCAACGCATTGAGTCAAATGGTAGCGCAACAATAGGGGCACTCGATTCGAGTTTCCATTGTGCTCAAACACAAGAATTTTACTGTCTTCAACGCATTTGTGTTATTATATTGGTTCTTAACAACGAAGCAAAGCGTTGTCAATTTTTATGCATTCCATTGATTGTAAGGCAAGAAATTACCGAATTAGTGAGGCACCTTGCTTAGTATGGTGAAAATAGGCTCATCACCCTATCTATTCCCAGTCGGACGATATTTAGTTGAAAATAATGGGTAGGAATGGGTCCTCTTGGTGAAGTTAATGAGAAAATATTTTTATTCAACAAGATTACTCAAATAATACAATCAAAATCCGACGGATTAGTTTTTATTACTTTTCGATACGATGTAATTTTCATTTCGGTAACAGACCATGCAATTGCCATTTTCGTTAATAACAGTTTTCAATATGTGAATAACTGGCGTTGGTACTTCCTTACCTTCATTTACGATTTTATATTTAAGTTGTTCTCATATCATTGCAATTTATTTTTCAGAATCTAGTGGAGAAATGTGCTGAATAATGCTACATGATTACATAAAAACAAGAATGCTTTGAGTAAAAGTTACCATGCAGATCAAATTTTCAAAAAAGCACTCTTTCCCCAAATATATAGGACCTATAACGTTTGCATTTTCAGAAGATACATTTATAATATTATGACCTACAACTTTCTCGAAGACACCATATTTCTATCTTTTTTTTATCAAAAATGATGTTGACAGTGTCGCCCTAGCCACTGAATTCCGAACTAGTATGATGCAATCAAATAAAGGTGACATTCTGCAACTTTTTCGAAGACACCATAACATGATAACGAAACGAGAATAATTGATGCCTCGTTTTGCCTTTCTCATATAAAGGAAAGCTATGCAAACACTTTTCAACCGAGGCCCGCAGGGCCGAGTGTCATATACTATTCGATTCAGTTCGTTGAGATCGGCAAATGTCTGTGTGTAGGTATGTGCGTGTGTGTGCATGTGTGTGTCATTTAAACTCACACAATTTTCTCAGAGATTGTCGAACCGATTTTCACAAACTTTGTTTCAAATCAAAGGTATAACGCTCCCATAAGCTGTTATTGAATTTCTAGTTTAGTTGCTATTGAATTTTGTGCTGGGCGATGAAGAACAGTAGCAGCGGAAGCTGCCGGATGGCCATCTTGATGTAAGTCTCATCATCCATGATGAGACAATGGAGCTTCATCAGTTCCCGAGCCCGTGACTTCGCCACCGTATTTTGCAGTTCGTCATGATTTGGAGCCTTTGTACGTATGCAGTTGCTCCCGGTCCTTGGATCTATGAACGAAAGACTTGGACAGATTCAACTTTTTGGTCACATCCCTGACAGAAGCATTACTAATAGAGCATCCATTCTGACCACATTTCTTTTTCCGTTCGATGCTCAGTTTGGTAGTAATGTTTAATCGCACACGTTTAATCAGACTGCACGATTTCGAGTTGTTTTCTGATGTCCTGATGAGAGTTGAGGATTTTCCAGGTGCTTGCGCAAAATCAATTCGCTACGTTACTTTTCGGGTGACGCTATCTTTTCCAAGTTTTTGAAAAACTGACCGCGATAAAAATACAGTGTAAACAATACACTCTAAACTACTTCTATCTAAATTTTCAAAAGAAAAACTAAATGGGTTATTTTTTTCTGTGATACATTTTGATGTGGGACACCCTTTACTTGAAGACTGGATATTTCCAACTATTGTCATGAAAGATTGATTTACTGAAGGCGATGTTGGATAGATCAACAACTATATATTTACAAGCTCCTATCTCATGCCTTTTGCAGTAGTAGGAAATAAGAAAAATCGAGCGAGCATAGGCACTCTAACCCTATCTTACGCAATGTGGTAAAAATAGGTGTGGCAGATCATACGCTTTGCTATCGTTAGAAACCAAAAATATGTAAACAATCCAGAAGTACAACGGGTCGACGTCATAGCGTTCACACGATTCAATGGGAGCGGAACGTATGGTATGAACAAAGCAAGTCATCTCCAGATTCATCTTACGAATACCAGAGTGCCATCATAGCCACTCCTTTATATAATACATTATATCGTAATTCCTGTCGCTGGAATCTGTTACGTGGGAGACGAAAACAAAGAAACCTCACAACATAGTCCTCCGACGTGACAGAGGTGCAGGCTTAACAGGCCTGCTAATATAACGTTACGAATAATCAAGACAGAAATATGAATCGAGACAATGATACGTTATTTACAAGGGGGAGGCTAGAATTTTATGACAAAATGCTACGAGGCGGGAGGGATCGCCGAAACAAGCTACATCATTTGTGTATAGCCCTAAAGACCCAGGCAACGAAAAAAGGACTACGATTGGATCCTTGGAACATGGAACTGCAAGTCGCTTGGCTTTCTCGGGTTCGACCGAATCCTGCACGTCGATGGCTGGAGCAACATACGCACCGTCATAGGTAGCACTGCGAGGCCGTACTAGGTATGAGCTCTTCGAATCGAAGAGATGGCTGGTTTTACAGTTTGTTGAGGAGCAGAATGCAGCAAAGGCGATGATGCTGCAGCACCGTACGAGCGTGCACAGGAATCGATACAGAAAAGCGCGAAATATACTAAACTCGGCCTTCCGACAAATACTGCAGAAAGATCGGGATAACAAGGCATTTGAGCACCTGTTTTACGAGATAATGTATCGTTCGCGCAAAGTAAAAAAAGTGGTTCATCAAAATGAATCTTAGTGCGAATTCTTCGAGCGCATGTCTTTCACTTTTTCGTTTTCAAGTTTCTCCTCGTGATTGTGAATAATATATTGAACATGACTTAATAGACTACAAGCATACCAATAAATACGTCATTTGTTCTTTGTGCTAATATGAATGCCGCAAATTGGCAACTGATTTCCGATTTTTTTGCGAATTATTAATTGTTAATTATCTTTTGTAATTAACCAACCATCATTCCACTCAGACAACATCATGCATATTTCCTGTGAATTAGTTTCCTAGTTGGTCAAATAAACACTTAACAAAGAAAGAAACTAGTTTGCTCAGTTCAAAGATATGTCAGTTGGATTTGTATCAATCGGTGGATACACGCCCCCTTACAATGCCATCTTATCAACGAGCAATTAAAATTACATAGAACAAACTGAATAAATTTGAAAATAATATAATGATGACTAGTTCTTATATGCAATAAAATAAGATCGAAGAAAATTACATAAAAAGAAAATGTACCAGATATCCAAATAGCTTCTTTTGAAATCTGTTTGACTCCGCTTTTATGGAAAATATAATTGGAATTCAGTTGTTAAGGTTTTGAGGCTCAACATAGGGAAATGTCTAGGTTGAATTAAGAATAACAGTCAAATCGTTTGCTCAAACTTGCCCGAACGAAATAAATTTGATATTTTTCCGTTTCCTTTTTTTACTTCTTTTCCTACGCGTACTAATCTTCTGTGATAAGCATAATAAATACTAAAAAGTATGTAGTTGTGATCCAACTATAGCGACAATTATTATCTGGTGGTCTGTGTCTACTCACTACTATAGCTGTAGAGTGAAGTTCGGTTCAAAAACTTCAACAAAATCGATCGAATCAGAAAAATAACTATCAACAACATAGTGACATTGATTACTGTTTACCTGATGTTTACTATTGACTGTAGTCATACATTAACCGCAGTACAGCACTCAATACGCAATAAACAAATGCGCACGCATATGGTATTATCCCACGACAAGTCGTCAATCAATGACAATGTACCGTGTGATGTGGGCCTTGAACAATCATCGGTGTTGACTCTCTCAAAAACAAACAGTCCGCGATTGTGTAAAGAGCAATAAATCAACCAAACGACTCTCACTCAATGTTTTCGGCCGTTTTTCATAAAAATGGTAAACGATTTTTCGGAGATCAGCCTCAATGCGACTGTTAATTTGCAGTTCTGAATCCAATTCTAAGCTCCTTGAATGACAACAAGTTCTTGTATCTGGATATGAATACGGATCATTACGTCCTTCTGGTAACCATTGTTCTTATTGCAGCTATACCACCGACGAAAGACGACGACCGATTATGCAACATTTCCCAAATGAGAGTTTTTTTTGGATAAGACCAAAAACATTTTTTTGCGCATAAGGACACAATACCTAACATTAAAGCTTGATTTTTTAGTGTTTCGGATTTTCCTCGTCAGTAATTAACACCAACTTAATGTTAGTTAGATAAGCTCAAACCAACATCAAATTGGCTCCAGTTAGACACTTTTAAAATAACAATTGTTTTGAAATGAAGCGGCCGCTACTGTCAAACTATGATAGATTGGTCCGCCATGTTTGAATCCGAGCAAGCTTCTTGCACTGAGGGAATATATTTCTTAAATCACCAAGAATTAGTTTCGTGCAGACAATTTTCGTAAAACACACGATTTTTTCATACATATCATAAATCAGTTTTAGTTCTATTGAAATACTTATATTTTTATAAAGAGTTTTTCGTAAAAAGTTCCACTTGTTACCGCGTAGAGAGCACCAACACTAACTTTTCAACGAAGATAAATAGAAAATAGGTATCTTCTATAAAGTCGTAGAATATATATTTTGTAGTAATTCCTCTTTGAAAAGTTAGTGTTAGCGCTCTTTATACTGTCACCGATGGAATTAAAATTTTCTAACCGAAATATGACACGTATTTTTACTAAAATTCTTTTGAACACGAACCAGCTAAACTTAACCATTATTTCACAATAATGTATTGTTCGTGGGAATCGAGTACTGATGCACAACCATGCGCTGCTAGGTCTCACGCAAAACTGGCTCAAAAATCACTTCGTTAAATGTTTAATAACTTCTTAAAGCAAAACCGGATTGACTTGCAGTCTTCGATAAAGTTATAGGCAATTAAATTATATGCGGCTAGTGGATTTTTTCTAAGAAAATTGTCGAAAAATCCATCGCAAACTTCATGCACGATGGTCCGATAGTTGGACTTGTCCGATTTGTTTCAAGCAAGTACTCCTGGTGGGACTAGGAATCGATTCAGCGTAGGCCGATGTAGTTTTCAAGAATTCATTATTTTTCTGGGCAGTCTAGTGGACAATAACAGACTAAAACAAATTGACGGGAACTTATGATGAAAAGTTTTAGAAATTCTAAGCTGTCGGATGCCGAAATCGCATATGGGTAAAATTAATAAAAATCAATTACTTTCCACAGTCGCGGCAGTATCGACAATCTGGACAATATCACACAGTCTTCGAATGGAAGCGGCAGCTCAGTTCCGGGAACGCCCGAAGATAACATAAATGTCGTGGTGCGCGTCCGACCACTGAATGTGAAGGAGACACGCAACGCGGACGACATGGTGGTACAGTTTCCTGGAAACGGTCAAATTTTGGTAATGTACAAGCAATTAGTGAATGTTTTAGAGCGTACAATTAAAAGGATTACTTTTCATAGTGTGATGGTATCCCCGCCGTGCCCGGAAGTGGGGGCCAGAAACCCAAGCTCTTCTCATACAATGTAGTCTTCGAGCCGGGCTCCACACAAGACGATGTGCTGCAGTACTCCGGGATAAAACGGCTAATCGAAATGGCAATCGAGGGTTTCAGTTGTACGGCGTTTTGTTACGGCCAAACTGGATCAGGAAAGACCCATACGCTAACCGGTCCACCAGAGTTGGTTCGTTTCTCACCTAGAAAACTTTTACATTTTTGCAATGTGCCTACTAATCAATATTTGACATTGTTCTAGTTTTACGGAAAACCTGATCCGCAACATGGAAGCCACGGGTTGGTCTTTCGATCTTTCCTGTATCTGTTCAAATTGTTGCAGGAACGGAAGGACACCAATTTTGTGCTAAAAGCTTCATTCTTGGAAATCTACAACGAAAAGGTAAATGAGCGGGGACGTGTTTATGAATTTTTAAGATTATTGGTAGACCAATTATATTTGTTGCACATGATTGAGTATCTGCGTCATGTTCCAGAAACTGTGCCATGTTCAATAAAAATACGCTAGGCTTATAATTTTCCGGAAGCTATTAGCATGTCTATGACTGCAGGTCAAACAATCGAAGACAATGCTGAAGGTCAACCAAACAAATTATATATGATTTGCGTGCTTGACGTGCTAGTGAAAGGTAGCCAATGCGGATTAATTCGATTAAAAATTGAGAATCAATCCAACACTGACACGGGAATAACGTGGAGTAGCAGCCAATCCAATTTAAGAGGCGTGGTCGAATAAGGCAACGTTAAAATGCAATGCATTAGACACACAAATTGATTGGAATTAAATATTTCATGGCGAATGCAGCGTTCGACTGCGTCCACCGACTAATTGATACAGATAAAAGGATAAATGTTGTGAAATTCTCATATGTCTAATATGGCCTACAGGTGATTGATCTACTTAACCCTGGAACCGCTCGGAAGCCACTAGCCGTTCGGTGGTCGAAAAAATCACGCGGATTTTTTGTGGAAAATCTATTTACCGTAGACTGTGAAGAGCTGGATGACCTGTTGGCGGTGTTGGAAGAAGGTACGTTTTGTTTCCATACAAAGAGCAAGCAAATGAATTGCTTCCATAAATTATTCATCAGAGATTTAAATTGATTTCACTTGCTGGTGCTGTGTGGTTAACTATTTGGTTTTCCCGGTGTAGGTATGCGGAATCGTTCCGTGGGGTGTCATTCGATGAATGATTACTCTTCACGTAGTCACACTATCCTAACGGTACACATAACCTCGGAACAGCAAGCCGAAGGTGGAGTGTTTATATCGAAACAGGGTAAAATCAACTTTGTCGATTTGGCTGGCAGTGAAATGACTAAAAAGACTCACAGCGAAGGCAAAACGTTAGAGGAAGCAAACAACATCAACAAGAGCCTAATGGTTCTGGGTAAGATTGGGTTACTTAATGTCTCAATGGGTGTGGGTTCAATACTCAATGATTCGCAGGTTACTGCATAGCATCTTTAAGCGATTCGAAAAAACGAAGTGGCCATATTCCTTACCGAGACAGTAAGCTGACTAAACTTTTGGCTGACAGTTTGGCTGGAAATGGGGTTACGTTGATGGTAAGTTGTAGCTAGTTATGTTTTCGATCCATGTTTAAAACTTTTGAATTTTCTGGAAATACCTCTTTGAAGTATGGCAGAAACGTGTCTTGATTTCTTTCTACATAAGTGAGAAAAATCATCATGTGGCCGGAGTCCCAAGGGTTGCAGCTTTGAATTCTGCCTCTTGGTGGATTTTTTTCACATAATTACTTTCGTTTGCTTCACTGTTTCGAAGTGTTTTCCCCCACATCTGGGGATTGGACATCTTTCAAATATCTAGACGAAAAAACTCTTCTCGTTGCACAGTTTATTCATTATATCTTTCCAGATTGCTTGCATCTCACCCGCCCGTTCGAATATCACCGAAACTTTGAATACGCTTCGTTATGCGGCCCGGGCAAAGAAAATTCGCACCAAACCAATTATTGTGATGGATCCCCGTGAAGCGCTAATCCTCAGTCTCAAACGAGAAATTGGTGCTCTACAAGTGGAGAATGAACATCTCCGCACCTCGCTCAATCTGCAGTCGGAATCCAGTGAGATCAACAGTCAGTTGGATTTCTTCGAACGCAGACCAGGTCCGAGAACGCCACCAAAGGTGGACCTGGAAAGACTTACCGATATGGAAGGGAATGAGCTTAAGGAACTGGTTAAGGTGTACATGCTGGAGAACCAAGCACTGAGGCAGGAGAACTCTGAGCTATACAGCACTCGGGACATGATCATGCGTGATCAGGAAGTGGTTTGTCGAGAAAATGAAAGACTGTTAAAGAAACTGGAGGATGTGAATTCGTAAGTAGTAGGTTTGTTTGTTCTTCGCAAAACATATCATTGGTTTGAGTTCTAGGGTTTGCTGCCGGTCACCGATTATTCCAGCTCGACCTACCTTTTCAGCGGAAATGCTAAACCTATCGGCAAGTGGAGAAGACATTTCCAATGTTTGGCCGACAGCTCTGAGTATCAGCAGTGATAGTACAGGCAGTTTCACGAAGACTAAAAACGATTCATTGGACGGACGAGTATCAGCCAATGAGAATAAAATTCCGGAGCTGTTGCAGAAAGAATTGGATAAGCGAAGAATCGGAGACAGGTTAGTCACTATCAACGGTGACAAGGGAAATATTGTATATCTCTAGGATAATATATTTCAGTATTACATCAATTGCAAACAATCTCAGACGGCACAATTCCTGGGAAAATAATCGAACGCAAAATATTAAGCTTAATTCTCGGAAGGGATCTGCGGACAGTAGACATTCGGATCAGTCACAAACAAGAATGCCTCAAAGCCGGATTATCGAGTAAGTTAGTAGAACTATGGAAGTGTATTTCATGAAGTTGGTTGTATGCAAAATCTTGATTGCGGACAATTAAGACTATAAATTCTCTATATAGGTGAAGTAAGAGCGTAGTTTAGTCTCAGGTGTTTTATTTTCCAAAATATAAATTAGTAGTTTTTGCATACATTATGTTAGTCCAACATTATCATCTCACAGTTTTTTTCGAATCTCATCAAACGCGAATTTCTTTTAGCTTAAAATCTCATTTGTATCCTTACTCATCCGGTGATGGTGTCGGGTCATCCTGGTCGCTTACCTCCAGGAGACCGAGCAGTCACACTAGTACCAATACGATTAGATCATCGACATTGCTGTCGCGGAGACATGACAATTTTCTGACCAAAAGCCGTTCAACAGACGAAGGTTTACCGGCGATGAAACGAAACATCTTTGGTAGCCTTGTGTCACTCAATGCAGCCGAAGACACTCATTTGAACGGTTTGAATCGTTGAAATTTATTCAATCGTAGAACGCTTGCTCGCGTAGACAACTAATTCGTACATACATTTTAATATAGTCCATTTAAAACGATATACAAAAGCAATACGGTTAATCCTCTCTGAACCAAAGAAAAGCAAAGCTATTGAAAATGGTTCCGAATGGGTTAAGATCAAATTTGCAAATTCAATGTAAATGTACATATCATATGACCGTTGATAGTTTCAGTGCTTAAACTCGCAAGATTTCTGTCTGTCTGTCCTGAGTTGGTATTGCTATTGTAGATAGCTTGACAACATATTCTATATTGGCAATTCTGCATGGAAATAAATTAGCAACATGTTCCTGCTGCTTGCATTCGTTAATGCCATTTCTACAAAAGTTTATGAACATAATTCATTTTCTTTTTTTGCAGCATGATCAGCTAAGGAACGAATGAACGATCAGGATGAACGCAACGTGTACAGTGATAGAAACTGAACAGGGATAAGTGCACAAAAATGATAGTTTTATTGCTAGATAATTGAAACCAAGTGATGTATGTTATATAATTAATTGGTCACACTATAAAGGCAAATATGCATATAAACCGAAGTATTCGTTATTGTTGTATTGTATTGTTCAAATCACATTATCCAAATCAACTCGAGTTGCATCAGATATGAATGTCTGTTTTACATTGAAATTATTTGAGTGTCAAATACATGAATAAAACTTAATAAACTAGTATAAATAACTAATCAAAACTAACAGCGTTTTCATTTTTACACAGTGCTATACCGGTTTTAGTGTAAAATAGAGATGGGCTGATTACACCCAAGTTTTAATGAGTGTGTTTAGCACCTATTACACCGGTGTAGTGCAATGTCATAAACGAAAATACCATTAAGATTAGAAAGTATCCGCTTTGGGGCCACGTAAACTAATGAGGGGTAATAAGGGATCTAGTAAAAGTCTACGTTCATCCATAAAGAAGAGGAGAGGGAGGGAAGATTCTCGAAAATCGCATGAATAATACTCAGCACACTGAATACTAGCCATGTTATAATTGAGATTGCAATTGCCCTAATAGGAATGCTGCCATTGCACTATGGTCCCAAAGCTGTATTTAGGAAGACAAAACTATTTGCGCCAAAACCGTTGGTTTTAGATATATAGTATCTTCGGCAAACTTTGTTACCGATTTTTTTATATTAGTTGAATTAGGGTGGTCCTTGTGGTTAGGGTGTTCAAAGTATCAACTTCTTAGATATGTAAAATTCAGCTACATAATGTTCTACAAAGTTATAAATCAATCAAATTTAAGCAACTTTTCTTAAGAAACTATGCGGCTATCTCTAATGGTTCATGTGCTATAATTTTTGCAATATTTAAGGTGGAGTGGCTCTTTAAAAATTGGATTTCCATTAATATCTTTTTATGTGTTAATTTATCGCTAATACTTTGTTCTAGAGGTTTTTAGAACATTTGTAAATACACATTTTTGCCGAAGCAATGAAGTTTCTATCTCTTTTGTTTGCATAGTTACAGGCGATTTTCAAAACAAAAATGGTTTTTCTTAAAGCTATATATCTTCCAACATTGCAAATGGATTTTCAATCTTTTAATTTCATTTGAAAGATCGAAACTTTTGTAGTTCTTGGTGAAAAAACTGCGGGAGCGTTATTTCTGTAAAATAAATAATTAATTTTTAAAAATGGTGTATTTTTCAACAAAAATCGTTCATAACTTTTCAAATTGACGAGATAATAACTTTGTTACTTCAGCAAAAATATTTGCCATACAAAGTTCTAAAAGTGCTGCAAATAAACTATTTACGATAAATCAATGTATGAAGTGACAAATGTGAAAAAGTGATTTTAAGGGGTCACGTTTTCAACGTTCAATCTCTTATGGTAAAATCAACTGAGAAATAGTCATTGAGTGTGATAATACCGAATGTCATGGCAATTCTATTGGATTTGTAAACGTTTTTGAAAGAACAATCAAAAATAGTACAGTGGATTTACAGTAGTGTTAGCTGCAAACTATCGTTAATTCTAAATCGGCCAACAAAAGTCATCTATGCTCACTTAAGTAAATCCTTTTTGGTTTGGACTAGTGCTCAAAACGAGTGTTAGAAAGAAAATGTTTTAGTTCACGTCTTGTTATCTTAAAATAAAATCTTGAAACGAGTTTGTTATTCATAGCAGCGGAAATTATTGTATGCTTTTCCAACATTTATGCAATGTTTGAAAGTATAAATTAATTATCGACTATAATGACGGCTGTGGGTAAGTTAAAGAAAGATTCTCAATTTTTCGTTACTTCAAAAAAAAAAAAATAAATAAAAGTAAGAGGTCTAAAAATCGCTAACCGCGAACTGGTAAAATAACTCATGAAGCATAATTCCCTAGCATCTACATAATGCATGATGACGGTACTTGCTTTATTGGCCCCGTAATAGATAACTTTTATTTGGAGTTTACTATAGTACGTTATTAACACTATTGTGAATTCACGCTAACATGTAGTTGTACGGTAAAATGTTGTGTTTTCAAACAGTGTCACATATTCAATAGATTTTCATTATAACACACATTGACTATTTCTCAGTTGATTTTACCATAAGAGATTGAGCGATGAAAACGTGACCTCTTAAAATCACTATTTTTCATTTGTCACTTCATACATTGATTTATCGTAAATACTTTGTTTGCAGCACTTTTAGAACTTTGCATGGCGAAGATTTTTGCTGTAGTATCAAAGTTATTATCTCATCTATTTGAAAAGTTATGAACGATTTTTATTGAAAAATACACTATTTTGAAAAATTAATTATTTATTTTACAGAAATAACGCTCCCGCAGTTTTTTCATCAAAAACTATAAAAGTTTCGATCTTTCAAATAAAATTAAAAGAATGAAAATCCATTTGCAATGTTGGAAGATATATAGCTTTGAAAAAAACCATTATTGTTTTGAAAATCGCCTGTAACTATGCAAATAAAAGAGATAGAAACTTCATTGCTTCGGCAAAAATGTGTATTTACAAATGTTCTAAAAACCTCTAGACATAGTATTAGCGAGAAATTAACACATAAAAAGATATTAATAGAAAACCAATTGTTAAAGAGCCACCCCACCTTAAATATTGCAAAAATTATAGCACATGAACCATTAGAGATAGCCGAATAGTTTCTTGAATTTGCTTGAAAGTTGCTTAAATTTGATTGATTTATAACTTTGTAGAACATTATGTAGCTGAATTTTACATATCTAAGAAGTTGATACTTTGAACACTCTAACCACAAGGACCACCCTAATTCAACTAATATAAAAAAATCGGCAAGAAAGTACTAACAAAGTTTGCCGAAGATACTATATATCTAAAACCAACGGTTTTGGCGCAAACAGTTTTGTCTTCCTAAATACAGCTTTGGGACCATAGTGCATTGTTCTTGGGCAAATTAATTCTTCGATATTTTTAGGTTCACATCCGGAAGATTTTTTTGTTTCAGGCGAACGAAGTTTTTTGTTTTGTTTGAGGCGAAAGCCTTAATAAACAAAAAAGTTTTTGTTTAGACGCTAGTTTGAAAATGTTAATGGTTGGCATTTTCGGATACACCCTCATACCTTTAACTGCTTTATTATTACACTAATGGGTGCATTTCACCTCATATCTCGTTGTGAGATAAGACTGATGTCGACTGTTTTCTTATATTTTTGAACCCTGTATAGTTGGAGCAAACGGAGGCTGAAAAGTAAGCAACATATTTTGTTGAATTTGTTTTGTTGGAATCAGTGCTAATAATGTCATTATGTGACAAAACGTTACCACACGTGTAAAAGAAGTGTTGTCTATCAGAAAATCTAAAGAAATATGGGAAACAACGTCAACTTTGTTGTTTTTATTTGAGCGTAAAAATTGTTATACATGGCAAATTTTTATTATCAAAGCCATTTTAAACAGTGTTTTTGTGTTTCCCATATTTTATGCATTTTTGGATGGAATTGAGCTGCCCATGATCGCAAATTTGACCCATTTACTATAGGATTTCTTATCTTTATGGGACTGATATGCGGTCATAGGCAGTAAAGATATCACCAAAGACAAACAGACATAAAACTTAGAAGATTTATTCAGGAATTCCATCGATCAGATTTGAAAAAAAAAATCATACTTGAATGCCACTAGTGCCATCTGTCATCGTCCCTGCTAAATTTTTGTATTCACCTCATCGAAGGCAGTGATGCTTGTCACCTGTGACAGATTGATGTTTAGTTTCGTTAAATGCGGCTAACACAAGTGCTAGTCATAACAACATGATCATTAGTTATAAAACCAGAGTTAACTGTTGAAATATTTTTCTAGCAATAAGCCATCGAATCGACTTCTTTACTATGTAGTAAATTTAGTTAACCTTATTCTCTAAAGTTTTCTCATTTACCACGCAGCATTGCATTGATATGATCTCATTTTAGTGCCATCAATCTGCTTCTGGCATCCTCCGTCTTCCGTCTCAGAATAGACAGATATTGCGAAAAGCATTATCCCGGTCATAATAGTTAAATGAAGATACATTAGCAATATATGAAAAAAATAAAATTTCGCTCAGAGTAACTTTTTGGGTTCCTTTTAGCTCCCAGAACAACTTTGCAAATTTTTAGTTCGATCGGTGAAACTATATTTTTGCGCCCACGGTTTAAAGTTTACATGGGATTTCGTATGGGGAAAACGTCTTTTGCAAATAAATTCTTCCAAAAGTCCAAAATAGATGTCTGATTTTTATAGGAAATTTGTCAAGGAAACAAAGTCTAGAAGACCACGAAACGATCTGATACTTGTGGAAAAAGTTATTAAGCAAAAACCAATTGATGTCTTAATCTTCATAATGAAAAGTTTACTTTTCATAGCATCACTGCTGCTGGCGGTCGAATTATATACAAAATCTTTAATTTTCTCTTATTATGTACAAAAGAAGACTCAATTTACCTCTCAAAACTCTTGCGAAGTGGCCAAACAGTATAGATAAAGGATTTAGACACATTAAGAGAAGATCAACACAAAATTGCATATAATTGGATAACCAACAACAGTGGTGTTAGAAAAAATAAATATTTTATCAATCATCAGAGCATCATTTGGTTTCTGCTTAATAACTTTTTTCTCAAGCATCAGATCGTTTCGTAGTTTTCGAGACTTAGTTTCTTTGTTAAATTTCGTACATAACCCACATAACGGTTTATTTTTAGGAAGCAATGGATGACTCCTGGAGGAATTATTTTGTGAAAGTTAAGTTTCCCATGTAAACTTGAAACAGTGGGCGCAAAAATATAGTTTCAGGGATCAAGCTAAGAATTTGCACAGATGTTCTAGGAGCCAAATGGTACCCAAAAAGTTGCTCGGAGGTGGAATCTATTTTTTGTCCCACCCTAATATACATGTATAAATAAAAGCAATTATTTTTGTGAAATCAAAAACGAAGGATTTTCTCTTTTCATTTTTCAAGTGATCGACCTGTCGGGAACACTGCGCAACTTGAGGTGTTTTTCGTCTTCGGAAAAAAGTTTCCTCCACTTATCCTGAATCTTCCAACAGCACGTCCTTAGTATCAATATAGTTTTGATCTCTGTTTCAAATACTGAAGAATATTGATTACGGATTCATCTGCAGCACATTAGGCAATGAAATCGAAGGTTTCAGTTCCAAGTATGCGAAAAAATATAATTGTGCGCGCCCCATATGTTAGATCTTTCACTTGTCTGTCTCTAGCACCAGCTTTTGGTACATGCTCAAAATTAGATCCTAGCAATGAAAAGTCGTCACATAAAAGGCAAAGAACACGCTTGGAAGCATTTCATTTTGCGATTTGCGACAGCATGAGTTAGTGATTTGTATGACTCCGTGATTTTGAACTTGCCGTTGCTTAGAGTATTTAAGATATAATTCACTATAAGTTATTAGAACACAATTGAAAGTCCAGCAACTATCAAAGATGTACCAGCAGCGCACAGCTGAATTTTGCTTCTTTCTATTTTGACAGAAAATAAACACGCGCAACTTCACACCCCGACTACTATGAGCTAACATTATATTGCGAACAGTGGCGCCACAGCACTGCCTGTGGAGTTCCTGCACACTAATATATTTAAAAAAAACCTTGTTTTCAACATGAGCGATGGTGAAATTTAGAGTGTTATGTCTGTGATATCACTTCATTTGGTCCGCTTTAAAAACCCTGGGTTATAATAGTTTCATACAACTAATATCGCAAAGTTTCTGTATGCATATCCTGAATTAGGACGGCTACTGTAGATAGCTTGACAAAATATTGTGACAAAATTACTTGGAAACTTTTTTTTGCTTCACAATTTGTATTATAAGCTCCATTTTACAAGATCTCAATTCACCTCTTTATTACGCCAAGAAAAATTCCCGAAATATGCCTATTTTTTCCTAATCTAAAATGGAGTAACCCCTTAAATACTAAAACCTGTTAGATTCTATTTTGTTATTAAATATAATTAAATTATATTTTAGTTTATTTAACAAATTGATGTTGGGACCAACCATCCGACGGCGTATTTCCATTAAAAACGCAGAAAAATACTGTAATTCTGAATACTTCACGTTAATTTATTTTACACATGTTCAATGAGATGAACAAAAACCTGTTTTAATCCACCCAGCGATGCAATTGTGCCTTTCTCATTAATCCACACTACACGAAAAAAAAATTGTTTCCAAAATCGTGAATAAAGTGCCATGAATCCTGGAAAAATCACGTTTTTACGTTATGGAAACAGGACCATGAACATAATTATGTTCAATTTCCCTTCAGTAACGCCCGCGTGACGCTTATTTTAGTGGAACTATTTGTTTTTGTGGGTGGGTTGAGGGAAGGATGGTGTGTGATGGGAGATAGACCGGGATTAGGTTGACGATGTTCAGAGTGATTGCATAACCTTTCTTTATGAGAAAGGCAAAACAGTAAGGTGAACTTATAAATATGGGACAACACTTTTTTCGCTTAGACCACAGACTAACAGACATAACACTATGAGGGAATTCCCTCAAAAAACATCGATCCGATAATTTTCCCAGAACACTAGCTCCACCTTTTATTCACAGTCCCAAACACTCATTTACTGCTGGGTTACCCCTCAGGTTTGGGAACATTTTTTCAAATTTAGCATCTGAGTTTACTTTGTTATTTGTCATAATAGGAGGCCTTTGAGATTTCAAAAATGAGTGCTTTTTGCAATTCCCTAATGCGGGTGACAGGGTAGCCAGGGGGAGGCTTGATGAAAGGTGGAGGTGTTAGGGTAAGTGGAGGGCGATACTACACCAAACTGCATATTATACCTTCCATTTGAGACTTGTTTTGAGAAAATCGGTTCGGTCATCTCCGAGTAACCGATGCTCAATTATAGGTCACACACAGACATACACAGTAGGGCATTGCAAAAAAAAATTTTTTTTTGAATTCTCAAAGGCCCCCCCTCTCATATTGTGACAAATGTCAAAGTAAGCTCAGATGCCAAATTTCACATCATTTGAACAATTCTAGACCCCCGCCCACTTCGTTTGAAATTTTTGAAATTGGTTCTATGCGAAAATGTGGAGGAAAAATATATTAACCCATTATGTCCTAGCGTATGAAATTTCATACGCAAAAACAACACATTTCTGGATCATACTTGTTATACAATAAAGCCGTTTTCAAACTTCTGGTCTTCTGTGAATGTTAACTAATACCCTATAGTTTATAATGTGTATGCTCAATAATCATTTTTTATTAAATTCCATTGTGTTTTCGAATGTCAAAGTTGGATAAAATTCAAACCAAAATGTGAACAATACATATTATTAATTTTCTCTTCTAAATCACTAGTTCTTGTTTCGGATTGTGAACGAATGGCCATAAGAGATGTGAAAGATGTGGCTCAGTGCGAAAAAATGGAAGAAATTGGTGAAACAATTGCAAACATTCTGCTGGTAGTTCAACGTATGAAATTTCATACGCTAGGCTGAACCGATATCTTTTTTCCCAAGGCAAAATTATTTCCTCTTTAGGATTAGGAGGAGATTTACAATTTTCTCGCTGATTTTAAAGTTGAATCAGTACATTTAAGGCTAACAAATGCTTAATACGTAGCAAATCATACCTGGTTTTACCCGGAATATTTTTTATGTAAATTCTCGTAAGAAAATGTTCTTTTTCTTAAAATAAATACTAAGTTTGAGGGAAAGATGGTTTGATGCAACGAACCAATCATGAGACGAAACGGCACGAGAGAGGAGAGTAGTGTTAAAATCATTCAAAAAAGCTGCTAAATGAATTATCTCGCAAGGTTGAAGATATTATTCGATTTTATGCTGAGTATAAAGATTTTAGCCGAATTTTCTCTGTAATGATTTTTTGATACCCTATCAGCCCAGCGTATGAAATTTCATACGTTAGTTTTTTTCGCAACGAAACGGTCCAAAGTGGTTATTTTATTTTTCCCATACTTAATTCAGCATAATATGAGAGCTCACGAAGTATTTTATAAATTACCAAAAGTTTTAACATAGCTGGGTTATAATGGGTTAAATGCTATAACTTTTGAAGTAGCAATCAGAAAAATACAATTTATACCTCTTTTTAAAGGAAATAACCTTAGTATTGGAATGGAGATATTCCTATTTCTATAAAAATGCGGGAAAGAGGGGTACTGGGTCATTTTGACCCCAAAATCCCCTATTTTTTATTTTTTCTGCTCCGTTGTGCAAACCATACATATTTTGCAGTTTTTCTAATGCGAAAAAATCTCAGAAATCGAACGGAACCTTTTAGATCTTTGTCCGAATACGAGAAGTTGGGGTTATAGGGCCTTTTGTCATTTATATTAAATTTTATCATTTTCTCGTGCATATATCTCTATTATTTTTCATTCAATTTTAATAAATTGTACCTTATTGAACGTGGAAAATTCTTTTTTCTGATTGCTACTTCAGATTTGATCAAAGGATGTGAAATTTGGCATCTGAGCTTACTTTGACATTTGTCACAATATGAGAGGGGGGGCCTTTGAGAATTAAAAAAAAAATTGCAATGCTCTAATACACAGATACGAATACTTACGTTTTCCGAACTCAACGAAGTGAGTCGAATGGTATAAGAGTGTCGGACAACAATTTCAAACAATTTGTAACTAATTTTAATTATTTTTGCATCATTTATACATACATTGATTACCGGTTTATATGGAAATTTCGCATGTGGCCGCATACTTCAACACTTAACACAAGAACCAGAACTACGATTCAAAGGAAATTTAATAGCATTCAATAGGAATATTCTAGCTTTCATTTGAGATTGATTTTGTGAACAAATTGGTTCAGCCATTGCTGAGTAACCGATGTGCTTATTTTTTGGTCACATACATACATACACACGCACATACACATACGCACAGACATTAGCCTAACTCGACGCACTGAGTCGAATGGTATAAGAGACTCAGCCCTCCGGGCCTCGGTTAGAAAATCGGTTTTCAGAGTGATTGCATAGCCTTTCTATAGGAGAAAGGCAAAAAGGTGGGGTAGAAAACTTGGCTCGATTTTTACACTCTAAAAGTTTTGTTATTATTTATAAGGTATATTGACTTGCTATACCTATCTCGGCATTACATCACCTACATCTCCTCTCAAGTCAATTAATCCCAATCCTGTTCGATGACGTAAAAACAGTATCTTGCCTAGAGGTTTAGTTAGAGTATCTTCTACCTGGTTTTGGAAAGAAATCTTTTGCAGTTTTAGGACCTTGTCCCCGTGTCTCAGTGTTCTTCGAGATACTGATGCAACCAGAACTACCTTCAAGTATTGTCATCGATAGTCGTACTTGAAGGTTGAAGTCATTCATGGCTTTTAGAAGCCACAAAATTTCTTTTGCAGCATCGCAAGCTGCTACGTATTCAGCTTCACAGCTGGAGAGGGCCACAATAGCTTGTTTGCGGCTACGCCACTGTACAACGTTGTCGTACACCTTAATAAGGAAGCCAGTCGTTGACTTCCGATCCGCCAGATCGTTGGCCCAATCAGCATCTACGAACTGAGAGCAGAATCACCGTCATGCTTACGATAAACCAGTCCAACGTTGATTGTCCCACTCAAATAACGCAAAACTCTCTTTAGACACTGCCAATGTACCAATGTTGGGTTCTCCTGAAACCGCGCTAAATATGTGAATGCAAAGCATACATCCCGTCGTGTGCCTGACATAAGGTACATTAGACTACCTATGAGTTCACGGTAAGGTTCACCGACTTTGTCTGCTTCCGCACCAGGCACCAGTTTTAAGTTCTGTTGGTGTAGCAAAGGTATTGCATCCACTCATTCCGAATTTGGCCAAAATTCGTGGTACACCAAGATCTGTCATCTGGTACTCTCCAGCAAGACTGTCACGAATCTCATCGAGTACCTCCGTACTATCACCGCACATCAACATATCGTCTACGTAAATTACCAAGAAAACAACAGTATTTCCACAATGTCTATAGTACAGCTAAACATCCGCTGTTGACTGCCGGAATCCCATGACAGTAATGATCCCATGGAATCGATCGTTCCAACATTTCGAACTCTGCTTCAAACCGTACAAGGAGTGAAGTAATTTTAAAACATATCCAGGTTTTACCATCATACCATCCGGAGGTTTCATAGACGCCGTCCTTGAGAATTTCATTAAGAAAGGTAGTTTTAACGTCAAGATGTCGAAAATGATAGCCGTTTCGCACACCAAGGGATAGCACAAAACGTATTGTAGGACGACGAGCTACCGGTGCATAGAATTCGTCGAAATCTATTCCATGCTTCTGGAGAAAACCACGCGCCACCAATCGATCTTTGAATTGGTGTGAGTATCCACCGCCTAGATCCTTGCGTTTGAAGATTCTATTTGAACTAATGATTTTCACATTTCTCGGGTTTTTCATCACCGTCCATTTTCCATTTTGCTCTAGCGCTTCCATCTCGGACCTGACAGCTTGCATCCACTGGAATTAATCTCCTCTATCTCGAATTTATACGACTCCGGGGCATCTGACAAAAAACATTCAAGAGCTATTGCAGTATTCGCAGATATATCGTATTATCAACAGTTGTTACGGCATTTAATTAGTAAGGGACTGGAAGGTGAAGTATATTTTTCAATATTTAGAGCCATAGTACTCAAGGGAGAGCAAGGAGTTGAAGGGAGAAAGTTTAGAAAAGCGTGGAAGGATCATATATGCAAGCTTAGAGCTCACGGGCGACTTAACCTTTTGTCTGCTACCGTAGGAGTCAGGGTCTTTTGGCATTAGAAATGCGAATCACCTGAGTCTAAGGCATGTCCGGACAAGCGTAAAGTAACTTTTTACTTCATGCTGTCGGAACCGACCGGTCAGATTGTCTCTGCATTCCGAAACGTATATCACGTCGTGTAAGATCACCTTTATATCCTCCTCTCCATCCGCTATGATGTTCCTTGATATATGACCACCCATAGTACCAAACATTTTAACACCATCCATAGCGATGGCAATTTGAAAAGACTTCAAGTTAGCGACGCCCGACAGCAACAAGTCATTTACCAAATGCTCCAAACCACGTCTCATTTACCTGTGGATAACAGCGATCACAAACTGTCATAGCAAATGCTCGCTGTTGATTCTTAACGACAGACGCTCTGCCGTCCGCGTTGTCCTTTCTACTTTTCGGACAAGCTGCCTGTAAATGCTCTTCAGATCCACAAATGTAGCACTTCCGTTTTTGCTTTGTCTGTTTTTGGTTTCGCCACTGCAAACTCATTGCTGATGAAAACGCTTCCGGAAAAATCACTTCGGTTGCCTTGCCATTCATTCGATGTTCCTCTTCCAACAAGATCGATTTTGCCTTCGTCAAGGATAAATCTGGGATGGCATTGCGCATCTCGAAACGAAAGGTTTATTGTATGCAAGCTTGTATGAAAAAGTCGATTCGAAATGGTTCCATAATGTCGCCCCTGCTTCGTCCATGGTTTGCAATGCAGCTATCACAGGTCGATATTGCTCTGGCATTAGCATCAACAATCAGGGGCGGCGAAACACTTTGCGCCCGAGTTGGTAGAAAGCATAGGGTGAGGGGTCCATTAGTAAGGACTTTTTCCCTTTTCGCAATGCACACGCTTACATTACATTCACATTAAATCACGTTCGTTTATGCAAATGGAATTGTTGTACATCGATATTTTCAAATGTGTGTAGTGCGAGATACATGCGCATCTAAATTTTTTGAAGTGGTTGAATATTTCGAGTGGGTAATTACCCACTCGGTTATTTTCGAGTGGGTAGTACTATCCATACTACCCACGCTTTCCGCCGGCCCTGTCAACAATCGTACTGTTTCCCAACATCGCGCAGTTGATTTTGTCGAAACGCATGAAGAAAGATTGCAGAGTTTCGTCTTCTCGAAGTTGGAGGTTATTTAGCTCCGTTGCCAGCAATATACGTTTTTCTACACTCGACCGATTAAACGTACTTATCAGAACATTCCACACGTCGAAAGCCGTGGCCCTGTCGCGAGTCATGTGCAGAAGATTGTCGTGGGTGCACCGTATGATCAGACCCTTTGTCCTCTTATCATTCCGCTTCCACTCATCGTCCAGCTCCTCCGGCTGATCTCCTTCTTTCACGTGCTCGAGTAGGTCTTTTTCGTCGAGAATCAAAGCGATTGCTCGGTATTTTAGAGCACTTTAATCGCTTTTTATAACTACGTTAAAGTAAAACTGTAAATTTTTCACGTTTGAGAACGGTTTTATCGGTTTAATCTGGTGTAGTATTTCACTTCCCCGCCTGAATGTTAAGAATATATATATATATATATATATATATATATATATATATATATATATATATATATATATATATATATATATATATATATATATATATATATATATATATATATATATATATATATATATATATATATATATATATATATATATATATATATATATATATATATATATATATATATATATATATATATATATATATATATATATATATATAAAAGCACCAGCTGCTCGCACTGTGGAGGATAAGTCGCATGAGCATCGCTCTCCTATACAACTAACAGGAAAAGGAGAGCAAAGGAGGCAGGGCTGCGGCATCACATGGGAAGCACTATGTGGTATCGGTTATTCATTAGCAGAGGTCGCAACAGAAGGGAAAAAACAGGGGCGACCCTCCCTACCCAACACACAAGGGTCGTTACAGAAGTAGCAACAACACCGGAAGAACTCGTTTGATGTTGGCCTAGTCAGTTGGATTAGAAGACTGCCATACCTTGGTGCATTAATTCCAATAAAATTGATACTATGCCACAGACTAACAGACATAACACTTAAAAACAAAGCTTCGCCAGGTTTAGCGGTCATTTTAAATATATTTGTAGTTGGGACTGTGATCACATTTGAAATTATGGCGCCGCTGACATATGAGCAACCATATGGGGGATTGATCACTAGTGAAAAATTGCTCCCAAACCTGAGGGATAACCCACCAGTAAATGAGTGTTTGGGACCGGGAATAAAAGATGGAGCTAGTGTTTCGGGAAAATTGTCGGATTGATGTTTTTTGAGGAAATTCCCTCATAGTGTTATGTCTGTTAGTCTGACTATGCTTCTTCCTACCAAACCCGGAGAAATTTATGTAAAACCCGGAGGCCCGGAGATCGCTCCAGAAAACCGGAGTCTCCGGGTCAAACCCAGAGGGGTGGCAACCCTACTTGGGACTAGGTTTGTAAAAATCGGCCCAACCATTTCCGGGAAACTGATATGAGTTTGTTAATTTTGAAAGATGGTCGCTTTTCCCGGGCGCTTTCGGAACCGTTTATGGTGGTCAATGTAGTCAACGAAAGTTTGGTTGGCCGTCGGTGACCTAGAACTGCAAATTTAAGTTGTTTGAGACATTTTAGTAAAATTTGTAGCTTTTTTGCTTTCATCGAAGTATCGGTTTGTATCGGAATTTTCTATGTGATAGCACGCCACAACCCGTAACTCCGGAACCGGAAGTCGGATCGGTATGAAATTAAATAACCATTTACGGGGGCGCAACGCCTTTCATTCGAGACTAAACTTGGTTGAATCGGTCTAGCCATCTCCGAGAAACCGATGTGAATGTTATTCTGAATTTTGATACTTCCGCCTGGGCTTCCAGAATTGATGATGGTGGCCAATGTGGCTAAAGAGCCTTTGAATGGCTGTTAGTGACCTAATACTACAAATCGAAGCAGTTGTGGTCACATTTTGGGAAAATTTTCACCTTTATACATTCATTGCAGAATTTATTAAAATGGACATTTTTTGCGTGATCGTACTCATCATCCCGTAATTCCGGGACCGGAAGTCGGATCCATTAGAAATTCAATAGCAGCCTATGGGAGCGTTGTACCTTTCATTTGAGACTAAGTTTGTCAAAATCTGTTCCGCCATCTCTGAGAAAAATGAGTGACATTTTTGGTCACATACACACACAGACGCACATACATACACACACACACATACATACACACATACATACACAGGCACACACATTTGCGGAACTCGACGGACTGAATCGAATGGTATATGTCACTCGGCCCTCCGTTAAAAAGTCGGTTTTCAGAGCAATTGCAATACCTTTCTATTGAGAAAGGCAAAACCAAACTCCCAAATAAATAGCGAGTTCAAATGTTCCACAAAAAGTACACCCAGAAGCATCAGGCCTTTTTGAAACAACAAAGCGTTTAGCTGAAGTTAAAACTTGACGAAAGATTGTTTCAAACTGAAATGAGCGTTTCTCGAAAGCATGTATTTGGTTTAGTCCAACAAATACTTCTGTTTGCATTTTAAACAGAAGCATTGTTGAAATAAAATAAAACTTGTTAGATCAAAATGATCCCTTTGGTTGAAAAGCAACAGAATCTATGTTTGGTTTCAACTAAAATTGAGTTGTTCTCTCATTGGGTTATCACTAAAGATTTTTTTTTGTTTCTTTGAGCTTGATTGTTCAGTTAAATTTATTATGATTTTGTTGTATCAAACGAAATATTAGTTGAAACTATTGAAAAGCTAACAAATGAATTTGTTGGTAATTTCAAGCAATAGTATTGATTGAATCAAACCTGAATCTTCGAGTGCCAGAAATCTTTATTCAAACATGAAAATATCAGAAATTAACGTTTAAGGGGCCATTCATATGCCACGTGGATAATTTAGGGGTGGGTAAGGGTCACGAGAAAGTCCACGCTTGTTCACTGGTAGGGGGGTAGATGTATGATAAATGTCCACGTGGACTTTGCATTACGTTTTATTATTATTATTATTATTATTATTGTTATTATTATTATTATTATTATTATTATTATTATTATTATTATTATTATTATTATTATTATTATTATTATTATTATTATTATTATTATTATTATTATTATTATTATTATTATTATTATTATTATTATTATTATTATTATTATTATTGTTTATTGGGGCTTTAACCTCGATGGGTCATTCGCCCTAACCGCATTTCATTTTTGTCTTACATATGAAAGTGAAACAAGTGTGTATCGTCATTGATGTAAGCGTTAGATTACTCTCAATTTTCTTCAAGATTTTTAAATTGCCAAAGTGCTTGTAAATGCATAGTAGTGTGGCATTCATGTAAATTTAAAACATCAATGGCAACTATCATCGCACTATTTTTGGATTCGGGAGCTTGGTAAAATTACGAGCCAACTCAATAATCTGTTAATCTATTGTTATCAACTTCGTATTATTATGATGAACCTTTGAAACTTAAATCTAATATTACGATCATAATATTGTTCTGAAATCAGACATTTTCATCGAAATTTCTCAGAGATTCTATTTTTATTTATGAAATCATCCTAACAAAGTTTTGGAAGGTCCACGTTAACATCGCGGAGAGGGGGTAGAAAAGAGATTATAACTACTAGAGGTCGCATATCGCTGCTAACACTGAAAATTTATCATCTCGCTCTCACATATGCCAGGCCCATTAGTTTTACACCTATTGCCCCGGGTACACATATGTCAAAGTAATGGGATACAACATTCTAGAGCGAGACCCCATGTTTTAGTCCGTGAATACATGGAGACAGTAGCGCTTTGCTCTCTCTAGTAGTTATAATCTCTTTTGGGGGTAGGGATACAGGAATTGTAAACGCTTGTCCACGGAGGGTGAGGAGAGGGTCAAAAATAAAGAGTTGTTTGGCCTCGTGGTATATGAACGGCCCCTAATGCACATGTCTTTCATAAGATATGTAATATTCATGTTGATGCAGTAAATTACTTTTTGCATTTCCGTCACGAATGACTTGTATTACGGTGTTCAGTGACGTAAATAAAACAACAACAACAACTATTTGCATTACATTCAATAATCATTTTCAGACACTTTGTATGGGTTTTTTTTTTCGTTTTTTCCCTTGGAAATAGATGCCAGTTGGCGGATCTCCTCCCAGTCAAATAGGACAAGTTGCTGGCTAACGGGGGGCTATTTGCCAACTCGGATGCACTAATTGCCCTTCAAGTTGCCAGCAAATTTCTGGCAATTAGGGGGCTATTTCAAGTGCAACATTTGGGCGATTCGCCGCCGTCATTTTTTTGCAGCCCCACTCGCCCTTAAATCGCTACAAAAATCGCCCACGGAACGCACCATTTAATCGCCTAATATGAAAATTACAAATAATACTTATTTTCGAATTGGGTCATTAAACTATATATAGTTTTCCATTCCATTCGATAAATTTTAGGTCCAATATACATAATATAAAATTATTTCACAAAAAAATTCGTTGTAATACGTAAAAACGATTTTTTTTTGTTTTTTAAAATAAATCTTATGTAAACTAGGCAACCATACATATAGGAAAACTGCGGTTGCTTACATCTGGCCTATCAAGACAACACCCAAAATGGAAAAAACTATATGCATTGGATGGTGTTTATGTCAAATAAAGATAACCCTGCGAGAAAACCGGGAAAACATGCATTATTTTTTTCTGACAGGGCATCATTTGTCGTGAAATTCGATATGTCAAATGCTTCTGATAGTGTCAAATCTAGACTGTAAACATATTTCTTTATTTTAAATTTAAATTTTATTTTCATTATTTTCTTGAGTTGGAAAAAAACATTGTTGCAATCACGAAGATCTGGTTTATCGATGCATGTAATAAATTTTTTTTTTTCTCATTTAATGACCCAATTCATTATCTACTAACATAAACTTATCAGTATACTAGGAAATCACTACCAAACTATAGGAAGAATCAATGGTGCAATTGGTATTGCACACAAAAACTTACCACAATCTGACTTTCATTAAGACTTTAGGTCAGAGATCTTGTTCCACTATACTTACACACGATTCCACAATTTCCCACATTCGTTGGCTAAATTAAGTGCACTAGACAACCAAAATACAGGCGAGAACATGCCAATTGTTAAAAAACAATTTTTAGCTTAAGCCAAACATGAACCGCCATGTTTGAAAAACACAAAAAACAACTAGGTCAATTTCAGCCGCCAGAAAATTTGTCTAAGTGTTGAAATTGCCTTTAAATCGCATTCGCAAATTGCATTTGTTACAGGGGGCAATTAGCACAGGAGAGTTGAGTCAAACGTCAAACTATTTAAACGCCTGACCACCCAGTCAAAAAGGGAAAGTTGCTGGCTAACGGGGGGCTATTTGCCAACTCGGATGCGCTAATTGCCCTACAATTTGCCAGCAAATTGCTGTCAATTAGGGGGCTATTTAAAATGCAACATTTGGGCGATTTGCCGCCGTCATTTTTTTGCCGCTCTACCCGCCCTTAATCGCCCCCAAATCGCCCACGGAACGCGCCATTTAATCGCCCTTAATTGCCTGATATGAAAATTAAAAATAATAATTATTTTCGGATTCACTATCTACTCAGATAAATTTATCAGTACACTAGGTAATCACCACCAGACTATAGGAAGAATCGATGGTGAAATTCGTATTGCACACCAAAACTTACCACAGTCTGACTTTCATTTAGAATTTAGGTCAGAGATCTTGTTCCACTATACTTACACACGATTCCACAATTTCCCACATTCGTTGGCTAAATTAAGTGCACTAAACAAACAAAATACCGGGCCCCGTGGTGGTGGAGGAACGCTACGTGGGAAGCTGAGCTGCAAGCAACCGGGCGGGTCATAGGTGGTGGATAATGCTTAATCGCGATAGCAACTAGTTGTGATTCGCGACCCGAACCAGCAGCGGGGGCTGACTGCAGGTGTGGTAGGACGAGGTAGTGGGCCCTATACGTTCTAGGCCTAAATACCACATGCCCTAAAGCAGCCAGCGCCGCCTTTAAATAAGTGCTTAGCCCAAATCCCAAATCCCTCTCCACCCGTTATCCTTTCTTCCTTCTGCGGCTGTTTGCCCGTCTAAATATGGAAGCTGTTCTTCAATGTCAGCTTCTTTCACCGAACAGCCTAGATAAGCCGTGTAGTGTCGGTAGTGGTTGCTTCAACCGGCTAAGCATTACACTACGGACTACCTGTTTCAGTGGTAAAAATCTACCAAACAGGGAATAGTGTCATGCGACCCGTGCCATGGGTAAAATTGTTGAGGGGGTTTAAAACATTCTCAATGGCGAACGGAGCCTGGGAAGAGTTGGGCGAACTCCCCAGTATGCTGCATTACGCAGCGGAACGTTCACTCTACACACCGATTTTTTTTCACCGATGATCTACTTAATTTTGCCGAATTTTTGTTGGCTGGGGGTTTGCTTAGACTCTCAGCTGATTGTAGTTCGGTGAAGTTTTGTTGAGTTTCGATTATCAAATATCGATGTGTACAGATGAACCTGCCCAGAGGCCGTGTGGTATCCGGCCTAGAATTGAGCCACTGGAGTCCTGCTCCCATGTCGTAGGAGGCGACTAAAAGTAGGAGACCCTAAGTCAAGGTGTAGTTCCGTGCTGAGGACTTAATGACTGGAGGGTCTAAAATATGCCAGTCGCGCACGGAGCATTTTGGGTTTTGCCCTTACTGTGTTATGCGAATCTCTGACACAGTGGACCATTATTTTCTTCGCAAATCGTGGGAATTAAATGATCATGTCCCATTTAAACCTGATATGGCTCGCTATATGCGTTAACATCCCAACTCGCTTGGTGTCCTCTAGTTGTTGTGCAATTTGTGTTGGAGATGAAATGTACAGTTCTCTAATCAACAATGGTTAGAATAGCACAAATCAATCTCCAACATAAACGTACAGCAACTATGAATTTATCTCGACTAATGCAGGAAGGTAAAGCTTCCATAGCATTGGTTCAAGAACCGTATTTCTATAAAGGAAACTTCTATTTTGGAAAGTTACTTAACACTGCCTTCATTGCTTACAACAAGACAGGCATGACTAACCCACGTGAAATGCCTCGTGCTTGCATTCTTGCAAATAAGGCTATTGACGCGTGTCTCATATCGGAGCTCACAACTCGCGATATCTGTGTTGTCACAGTTACACTGACTGTCGGAAACGTAGACAAAAAATATATATATTGTTCAGCATACCTACCGCATAACGAATCATCTCCTTCTGATGATTTCAAAAGCGTTGTATCATATTGTAGCAGAAATGGGCTTCCGCTCATTATCGGCAGTGATGCGAATGCTCATCACATCATTTGGGGCAGCTCGGACATCAATCTGAGAGGCTCTGAACTGATGGAGTACATAAGTAGTACAAATCTCAATATTCTGAATGTGGGAAACCGACCAACTTTTGCGAGGTCTGGGAGGGAGGAGGTGTTAGACATAACACTTTGCTCTGATAGAATTTTGCATGAACTGGGAAATTGGCAGGTTCCAAATGAAACTGAACCGTCTCTATCCGATCATAAATATATATTTTTCGAGCATTTTGATGTCACCTTCAATGTGGTGACATATCGTAATCCTAAGTCTACAAACTGGGACCTCTTTTTGGAAAACTTAGCTACTAAATTTCATGGATATTTTCCAACAATTAGTCAACTAGACGACTTAGATGACGTCGTGGATACGACAAACTCATTCATATTAGCATCCTACGAAGAAGCTTGTCCACTTCGTACTGTTAAATCGACTAGGGGAACCCCTTGGTGGAGGGCTGAGCTTGATAGAATGAAGAAAGTTATGAGAAGAGCTTGGAACCGGCGTCAGCGTGATGACTCCAGGGCTTTCAGGTCAGCTCGTAGTGCATATAAGAAATGTCTTAGATCTGCAGAACGGGCTGGCTGGCAAAGCCTATGCACTAATGTCTCTAGTCTGAACGAGGCTAGCAGATTAAATAAAATTCTCTCCAAATCGAATGATTTTCAGATGAACTCCTTAAAAACCAGAGATGGTGTTTATGTGACGGACGAAAAAGATGTTCTTAATTGTCTCTTCGACACACACTTTCCAGGTTGTATCGATCCGGAGTTGAACAATGTTCACAGATCTCATTCTGGTGATTCGGACTCGTGGGCGTTAGCACGCACATTGGTCTCCACTGAATCGGTCAAGTGGGCAGTTGACAGCTTTGCTCCATACAAATCACCCGGAAAGGATGGAATACTTCCCGTGCTACTGCAAAAGGGATTTGATATTCTTAAACATGTCTTGAAAAAGATTTTGCTTTCCAGTCTTGCTACCGGGTATATCCCGAAAGCATGGCGAGAAATAACTGTTAGATTTATTCCCAAAGGGGGGCGCTCAAGCTATGAAGAAGCCAAGAGTTTTAGGCCTATCAGCTTAAGTTCTTTTCTTCTGAAAGCTTTGGAACGGATAATCGATCATCACATCAGGAACGTTAGTTTAGTTAAATATCCACTGCACAAAATGCAACATGCATATCAGTGTGGGAAATCCACGATCACTCTGCTTCACGATGTTGTTTACAACATTGAGAAAGCCTTCTCGCTCAAGCAATCTAGCTTGGGTGTATTCCTAGATATTGAGGGTGCTTTTGACAATGTGTCCTTCCAGTCTATTCTGGAAGCGACGTGCGGTCATGGGATATCTGCATGTATCTCAGGTTGGATAAACGCAATGCTTAGTAACCGCATACTTTGCTCGTCACTGCGACAGGCTGAGATACGGAAGTTGAGTATTTGCGGTTGTCGTCAGGGCGGCGTTTTGTCACCTTTGTTATGGAACTTAGTAGCTGACGGCTTGTTGAAGAAACTCAATGAGCTTGGATTTCCAACCTACGGGTTTGCTGACGATTACCAAATACTAATTACTGGATTTTGCTTCGGAACAATCTTTGACTTAATGCAACAGGCATTAAGAGCCGTCGAACAGTGGTGTCGACAGGTTAAACTATCAGTTAACCCAAGCAAAACTTCAATGGTTCTTTTCACGAAGAAGCGAATAACAACCGGAGTTCGTCCCTTGCAGTTCTTTGATTCTGAGCTACTGTGTGCGGATCAAGTCAAATACGTTGGAGTCATATTGGATTCCAAACTGAATTGGTCTGCTCACATTGAGTTCAGAGTCAAGAAAGCGTGCATGGCTTTCGGGCAGTGCAGACGAACTTTTGGAAAGACCTGGGGTCTCAAACCTAAATACATCTATTGGATTTACACGACAATTGTACGTCCAATACTGTCATACGGATGCCTTGTGTGGTGGCAGAGGGGAGAGGTGGTGACAGTCCAGTCAAAGCTAAACCATCTGCAAAGAATGGCGCTCATGGCGTTGACTGGTGCTTTCACCACGACTCCGACTGCTGCTCTTGAGGCACTTTTAAATATCAAACCATTACACATACACTTAAAACAAGAAGCACTATCATGTGCATACAGACTGTAGGTTACTGGGCTTTGGAACAGTAATCATGTTGATCTTGCTACCAGTCATACACGATTGTGGACACAAATGGTTACATGGGGTGAAGATATTCTTGCTCCCAGCGACATTACACTCACTTGTAGTTTTCCTTACAGGACATTCCATGTGAAGATTCCCTCTCGAGAGGAGTGGTTGTCTGGCTTTATGGAAAGACAACAACAAACGCAAGTAGTCTGTTACACTGACGGTTCTCTGATGGAGGGACGTGCCGGTGCTGGTGTCTACTGTCGTGAAATGAGATTGGAACAATCTCACTCACTAGGTAGATACTGTACTGTATTCCAAGCAGAAATCTTTGCGATTATGTGCGGGGTGCAATCGGCCCTTCAACTGAGTTTGTCCGGCAGAGTTATAAATTTCTGCTCCGATAGTCAGGCTGCAATCAAGGCCCTTAGCTCAGACAAATCCCGGTCCAAGCTAGTGATCGCGTGCCGAACCCAAATCGAAGAACTAAGCATTGTCAACACTATCTACCTTGTCTGGGTGCCCGGACATTGCGGTATTACTGGAAATGAATGGGCTGACGAATTGGCCAGGGCAGGTTCAGCGATTGACTTCGTTGGTCCTGAGCCCGCGCTGCCAATTTCGACAAGTTGGATACGGGAAAAAATACGGTCCTGGGCTTCGTCCGAGCACCGCAATTATTGGAGAAATCTACAAACGTGTCGCCAAACAAAGGCGTTTCTAGAACAACCATGCCCAGTGGTTTCGAAAAATCTCTTACATTTTTCGAAGCTCCACTGCGGCATGCTGACCAGGGCTTTAACCGGCCACTGCAAACTCAATTATCACATGGCAACTATTCAGCGCGCTGAGTCTTTTTCATGTGATCTTTGTGAATCTGACTACGGAACCTCATATCATCTGATATGCAACTGTCCAGCGGTAGCGCAATTGCGATTTCGAGTCTTCAGCCGTCTTATATAGACGAAACCATGTTTGGTCGACTGAAACTCAGAGACATACTAAAGTTTCTTATCCAATGTGGTAAAGAGCTTTAAGCTTATTCGCAGGCAAGTTGAACTACTTGTGATTTTAACTTACCTGTTGCTTATTTTTGTTTTGTGCTGTTATTTTTCCCACCCTTCCAATTCTACTTCCTCACACGTCCTTGTCCTTTCCTTCCGCTCAGGAAATGATGAAAACACACGGCAAGGCACAAATCCCCGACTATGTACGGGGAACGTGCCATTTGAGCCAATATATTCTGATTCCACTATACTTACACACTATTCCATAATTTCCCACATTCGTTGGCTAAATTAAGTGCACTAAACAAACAAAATACAAGCGGGAACACGCCAATTGTTTAAAAAAAAAACAATTTTAAACTTAAGCCAAACATGAACCGCCATGTTTGAAAAACGCAAAAAACAACCAAGTCCATTTCAGCCGCCAGAAAATTTGTCTAAGTATTGAAATTGCCTTTAAATCGTATTCGCAAATTGCATTTGTTCCTAGGGGCAATTAGCACAGGCGAGTTGAGTCAAACTTTTTAAATCGCCTGACCATGTTCGTTCGCCTTTTTTTTTGACAGGGCATACACCAACGAAAAAAAAAAAATTTAAAATATTTTCTATTTCAAATTTATTCTAAATTCAAAAACATTCCAAACAAGATTTGACCACCAAAATTGATTTTAATTAAATGAGGGTATTACATATTACGTATTGTACAGTGAACATTTCAAAATCAAAATTTCGGACCCCCTCCGAATTTTTTTTTCTGGATCCGCTCCTGTATGGTACAGCATACACGCCACCGAAAAACTACCTAAAATTAAGTTCTTTTAACTCAATCTCGGGGTATCGTGCAGGAAGGTAAAATTAGGTAAACCGTGTTGAAGGTAGTTTCCATTTAACTACGGCAAAAAACATAACTCAACCTTGAGTTTAATTTACTTCGATTTAAGTTGAGTTTACCTAATTTTGAGTATACCCCAAACAACTCAAAAGTACCTTACAGCACGGAAGACCTCCACTGAGTCGAATCTCTCGTTTTGTTTTTGACAACACTGATAAGTGCGAAAGCAACGCACAACTCAAATATACCTAAATTTAAGTTAAAAGAACTTATTCTGTAGGTTGATTTATTTTGGCGTGTAGACTTTTCTACGGCTCATGTACGTACACGCCTCATGACACAAATACTACATTACAATCTGGTGGAAAATAATAAACAAAGACGGCAAAAGTAAATGGGATTGCTTTCAATCAGGAAACCAACGACGTTGAGAAAACTGCATTAGTGTTTAAAGGCAATTTCAATACTTAGACAAATTTCCTAGCGGCTGAAATGGGTTTGGTTGTTTTTTGCGTTTTTCAAACACAGCGGTTCATGTTTGGCTTATGCTTAAAATTGTTTTTTAAACAATTGGCGTGTTCTCGCTTGTATTTTGTTTGTCTAGTGCACTTCATTTAGCCAATGAATGTGGGTGATTGTGGAATCGTGTGTAAGTATAGTAGAACAAGATCTTGGACCTAAAGTCTTAATGAACGTCAGATTGTGGTAAGTTTTGGTGAGCAATACCAATTTCACTATTGATTCTTCTTATAGTTTGATAGTGATTACCTAGTATACTGATGTTTATGTGAGTAGATAATGAATCCGAAAATAAGTGTTATTTGTAATTTTCATATTAGGCAATTAAGGGCGATTAAATGGCGCGTTCCCTGGGCGATTTGGTGGCGATTTAATGGCGGGTAGAGCGGCAAATAAAATAACGGCGACAAATCGCCCAAATGTTGCATTCGAAATAGCCCCCTTATTGCCAGCAATTTGCTGGCAAATTGAAGGGCAATTAGCTCATCCGGGTTAGCAAATAACCCCCGTTAGCCAGCAGCTTGCCCTTTTTGACTGGGATGTTCGTCCGCATTTTTTTGACTGGGATGTTCGTCCGCATTTTTTTGACCGGGCTGTCCCAAACAAACCCAGTAAACGAAAGGCGGCTGGGCGGGTTAAACTTGATTCTGGCGATCGGTAAGTTATTGAAACTTTGTTCTATGCTATCCGCCGTAACTTGCCGTTTACTGTAAAATTGGTGTGGGAATTTTGTAATGATGCTCTACTGGTAACCCTGTATTGTTGCTTGAGGCGAGGAAATTTTCTTGAATCTGCTCTCAAGCTGTCATATTCCAGTTCAGTGGATTTTTCTCGCAGTTTCATCGCGGTCGACATCGCGATTTCGACCTGAGCTTGGCAGTCAAACAATCGAACAAAAGCCAGTCGCTTCGTGCTAGAGGTCTTGTTGCAAGCCGGGGCATACATTTTGCGTTTTTGCAGTGCAATTTGCTACAGTTCGTGACGGCATTTAGGGATTTTTCGAAGCGCAGTTTCGTGTTATATTTTGCGATATTTGTTTCATCTGGCGGGTGCTTTAGTGTCTCGTCACGGAGGCGCACCGGTTCCCTTAGCACGGCTTAATGTCTAGTGGTGAATTTTGTGACAGTTCCGCCGTCGATCCCCCAGCCGCCAAAAAGCGGAAACTGCCTTCATCGCCCACGTCTTCGTCGTCGTCGTCGTTGTCGACTTCCTCCACTGCAGCAACAGCAGCAGCAGTAGTAGCCGGACAGCAGCAGCAACAACAACGCCAACTAGAAGAAGATTCAGTAGCAGTTGTAATGGCGACGGCAAACAACAATGGATCAACACCGTTCGAAGGTATTGCTGGTCAGGAAATTGATGAGGGACTCTACTCGCGACAGCTCTACGTCCTTGGGCATGACGCGATGCGTCGGATGGCCCGCTCCGATGTGCTAATCTCCGGACTCGGCGGTTTGGGTGTGGAAATAGCTAAAAATGTTATCCTTGGTGGTGTGAAGTCTGTCACTTTGCATGACAAAGCGCTTTGTTCGCTGGCGGATCTGTCATCGCAGTTCTATCTCACGGAGGCTGATGTTGGAAACAACCGGGCCGAGGTCAGCTGCCGCCAGTTGTCCGAGTTGAATAACTATGTGCCTACCACCGCCTACACAGGAGAGCTCACCGAAGAGTTTCTCCGCAAATTTCGGGTTGTGGTGCTCACTTTGACACCCCCCGTGGAACAACATCGGATTGCGGAGATAACCCATCGCCACAACATTGCCCTCATCACGGCGGATACCCGGGGTCTTTTTGCGCAAATTTTCTGTGACATGGGAACCAATTTCACCGTGTATGATGCAACTGGAGCCAATCCGGGTTCGGCCATGGTAGCTAGCATTACCAGCGATGTGGACAGTATTGTAACATGTTTGGACGAGAACCGTCACGGTTTCGAAGACGGGGATTACGTTACCTTCACCGAGGTGAGTGTTTTTCCCCCGAAAATACGCATTTTTTCCACTTTGTGACTCATGCTAATTACGGTGATGACGGTAGCGATGGTTGGTGTGATGAAAGAGGAAAAGAAAAAAGCTGATTTGCGCGAGCTCTGGTGAGGTGGAACATGATTTTCTACACAGCAAGTTGTGACGTCATGAGGAAAAATTGAATAATGAGTGATGATTTTTCGTACAAGTAAAAAACGATGTTATTTGGTCATTTGAGTAAACAATAACAAGATTAATTGTATTGCTCTAACTGAACCAAAGGACACCTTACAAAAGTTTTGTCTTTTAGAGTAATCAAAATTTATAGAATGATGGGATTTTAAAATTACTGTTATTTATTATAAGTGTTATTTATTATAACCGTTACTTTACTTCATACAACCAAAAACGTCAAAATTCAAAGGACCAAAGGCCAGGCCTAATCAATACATCCTAATAGAAATTTAACTCAATTAATCAAACATGTTAAAGAATAAAAAATGAAGTATTGACAATCTAACGAAAAACAATGCAGTAGTTAGTACAGCATTGGCCTCCTTTTCTGACATAAATAAAATCAATAATGTTCCGCCTCCATTCTCGAGTCACGATACCCATCTAGCCAATCGTCGTGAAAACATCATTTCATCATTGGTTTGCTTGCATTATTATTTACTGCACACTATGTTTTATTGATAAAATTAACACTAGCTCTTTACTTTTCTGCTTTGTCTAGGTTGAAGGTATGGTCGAACTGAATGGATGCGATCCCATCAAGATCAAGGTTTTGGGACCGTATACTTTTAGCATCGGAGATACTTCACAAATGAGCAGCTATGTACGCGGTGGAATCGTCACTCAGGTCAAGATGCCGAAACAGATGACATTTAAGTCGCTTGCCGAAGCGGAAAACGCCCCGGAATTTGTCTGTCCCGATTTCTCCAAGTGGGACCATCCGCAGAATACCCAACTAGCATTTACTGTTCTTGGGCGATACCAGGAGAAGAACGGACGACTTCCACGTCCCTGGAACGGTGAAGATGCTGTTGAGTTTGTTGAGCTGTGCAAAGAACGCGCCAAGGAGCTTAAGCTGGAAGAGATAAATGAGGGGATGTTATCTAAATTTGCTAAAGTTTGCGCTGGTGATCTCTGTCCGATGAACGGAACAATTGGCGGCATAACCGCACAGGAAGTTATGAAGGCATGCACTGGAAAATTTTCACCTCTCTTTCAGTACTTCTGTTATGATGCTTTAGAATGCCTACCGGAAGCCGAATTGGCCGAGGAAGAGTGTCAGCCTGTTGGATCGAGATATGACGCTCAGATTGCCGTTTTTGGACGTAAGTTCCAGGACGTTTTGAGCAAGCTTAAGTACTTTATTGTTGGAGCCGGTGCGATCGGGTGCGAGTTGTTGAAAAACTTTGCAATGATTGGCGTTGGGTCAAGCAATGAGGGAGAAATTATCGTCACCGATATGGACCTTATCGAAAAAAGTAATCTTAATCGGCAGTTTCTGTTTCGGCCGCATGATGTTCAGCAACCTAAATCTCGTGTTGCTGCTCAGGCTGTTAAGCGTATGAACGGGGACATCAACGTGATCTCTCACGAGAACCGAGTCGGTGTCGAGACGGAGCAAGTCTATGACGACACTTTCTTCGAGCGATTGGACGGAGTGGCCAACGCTTTAGACAATATCGACGCACGTATTTACATGGATCGTCGTTGTATTTACTATAGAAAACCACTGCTAGAGTCGGGAACACTCGGTACGATGGGGAATATTCAGGTTGGTACTTTCTGTGTTTGTCGTTTCTTTACAACCTGCCTATCCATGGGATATAGGACAATTAACAGTGCCATTATCTACTATTTTGGCAGGGACAGAAAATCTATATTATGGACGAGTCTTTCTGTCTAATCGAAGCATGAGAGCGTCTTTGTATAGCACATTTACATATTTCCAAAGCTTACGCAGCATTCCTTAATGTTTATTTGTATTTGTAGGTAGTTGTACCATTCCTCACAGAATCGTACAGTTCATCTCAGGATCCGCCGGAAAAATCGATTCCAATCTGTACGCTTAAGAATTTCCCAAACGCAATTGAACACACACTGCAGTGGTCTAGGGATATGTTCGAGGGAATCTTCAAGCAGTCGGCTGCGAATGCTGCTCAGTATATATCCGACCCGACTTTCATCGAACGAACGCTTAAGCTGCCAGGCGTACAGCCATTGGAGGCACTGGAATCCGTTAAGGTTGGTGCGATCATATTCGCATTCGCGCAAACTTTTTATAAATGTTTGCTTTATTGTAGACTGCCCTTATCGATGAGAGACCGAAGAGCATCGAGGATTGCGTAAAATGGGCTCGCATCCATTTTGAAGAACAGTATTCCAATCAGATTCGACAGTTGTTGTTTAACTTCCCACCCGATCAACAAACAACGACTGGGCAATCGTTCTGGTCCGGGCCGAAACGTTGTCCGGCAGCTATAACGTTCGATGTGCAGAACCCGGTGCATCTGGACTACGTTTTCGCGACGGCTAATTTGCGCGCGGAAGTCTACGGCATCCCCCAGCTGCGCGACCGTTCCGCAATTGCCGAGCTGGTGAAAAAGGTTCAGGTAAGTAAGCAGGTTTTGTTTAGATGGTGTAGTCCTTGTTCGAAAAGAACAGATGTATCCTACTTTTCCATGGGACACGGAGTAATCCGCCAATCCGTTGTCTATTATTGAAGTAGGAATAGTAAACGCTGTGAGGTATTAATTGCCATTACATTTTAACGATAGTTTTGGTAATAACCAACTTGCAGAACAAACTACAATCGCATTTGTTTAGTTAGCCTCGGAATATAAATCGGCTCCCGAGTGCAAGCTGTTTTCTAACCTAAGCAAATTAAACTTCAAACAACCGGTTTTTGTGTATTTCTACTAGGGTTTTTGATTCCCGGAAAATCTGGAAATTTAACACGTCTTGGATTTTTTTCAGGAATTCTAAATGGGAAAGATTTCAAACTAAATTTATATTTGCTTATGAAACTGGAAAAAATAAGGGTAAACGTGCACACTCCCAGCAACAGATTTTCTTCTATGAAGGATAAAAAATTAACCTCATTGACTTCTTTAATTTATCATAAGAACGTTCATTTATATTAATTACTGTTGATGCCAGGTAGGCATATCAGCGATTTTGTTGTGGTTCGTTTGTCTGTAAGTCAAATGCACGAGGGAAGGCACTGTGCGTTTACTATATGACTCAATGCATTGCGTTTACCAAACCGTTGGTTTTTTTCTATAAACATAAACATGGGAGGGTAATCCTAAGGGCACAACCGTATTGATGTATATTAAAAAGTAGGAATTCAGTTCTTCTCGTGCCCAGAGTTCAGATTTCATAGGTAATGCAGTGTTTGCACGTAGGAAGCTCCTGTTCTTTGAGTACCGATGAAGACTTTGGTTGGCTCCGCTAGCTGATCAATTATCAAAATAGACTACGACTAGCTACTGAGACGACGTTTTTGTGTGTGGCTAGAAACAAATTTTTACAAACCGAATGAAGTAGTGGATCAATGAAGCATTTAAATAGTCCCGGGATCCAATTATCAGATAGTCTTATAAAGGTAATAAACAGTTTTCTGAATCAATTCTAAGAATGTTGACATCCATATTGCTAGGATTCTGTTGAAATTCATAACAGTATCCACCTACTGGATTTTTTTTAAACTAGGTGTTCTCGTGCGACTTCTAACAGAATCAAAAAGTGGGTGGAAGTTTGAGGTTGGTCTGTGAGACGGTATAACCAGTACCTCGGAAAATTTGAAAAATTCTGCACGAACATGTCAAAAGGTCCTAAGTTCAAATGACAGCCTCTCTTTGTTCACTTTGTCTTTAATAACTCAGCCGCTTTTACTCTTTATATAATATGCTAGTTCAAATTAATGGCTTTCGGTACCTGCTGAACATTAGAGAGTTTAAGGATGATACCGCAATAACCGAAAGAGACAGTACACAATGCAGCTGGGGTCGTGTAGTGTTCTATTGACACAGACTGGATAAGCGGGTCGTTGATGGCCGAAAATGTGGAGCATTGACAGAACATTACAATGTGCGTTTTGTAAGAACCTGATGCGACTCGTGATGAATAGAAAAAATATTCATTCATAAATTTATATTATTCATTCAGTTGGATATCGTACAGTAATATTCAATTCACTAATTATCTAGGTAAATGTTCTCAAACATTGGTAAAGTATGTAAAATAATAACTTTCACCGCTTACATTGTCCCAAGGCCTCGTTGCTGCATGTTTTTCTTCGTGCAATAACCAAAGACGAATGAAAACCTGCTCTAAATGAGTGGGTAGTTTGTTCGTTTGACGTTTTCAGTTGCGTGAATGAATATTGAAAATGAATGCGGCTGAATACGATCATTTTTCATTCGATGAATTCGAATATTTGTAACTCTGGTCCTGTCTGGGATATGTGAGTGACATTGCTGACCACCGGTCTTTTATGAAGGACTGCGGTATCTACGTGCCCATTTGTAGGCATCCTGTATCTGTCACGTCCGGATGTCTCTACCCTCGGTCTTAGCAGCCAACATTCGATTGGTCCTATCAAAAAAAAATGACGCTCATATCTACTAGATATATTTACTAGTTCCATGGCCATACGACCGGGAACTCTAGTGATATGGGGAAACTAGCTCTCTTCTAGCATCTGTACCATACACTAAAAAATAAGCATCAAATTCTCGGTTCAATAAGCGAATGGCCACAAGATTATAAAATATGCGTGAATATGGCCACAAGATTATAAAATTGAATTTATGCATGTGTTGTAATTTGCTTTTAACTTTTAATTATATTGTAATGATTTTTTTCCTTTGAATATGAATTCTTGAGATTTTCCCTTCTTTAGAATTTGGATCGCAAACGAATGTAAAGCATCAAATAACAAACATTTTGAAAACAAGACACAATATACCATGAATTAAATTTCATATTTTATAAAGAGTAGTTTGGTTAGAAAATTTTAGGGATCGTAAATGGAATTCCAAGCTTACTTTAGTCTTCTATGTAATCAATCTGACAGAAATATTAGTTGATTCCTTCTTGCAAACATGAGCAGTCCTTAGAATCGTACTGCAGTGAATCAGAACGCCATAAAAAATTGTGCGAGTATTTTCATACGTTATGCCAAACGGCCAACTTTTATGACAAATGACGTTAATAGCATTCAATATCTTGTACATTTTATGTCAAATGGCCATTAAGCCGAATGGCTATTGTGTCAAATGACCTACTATGTATCACACTAACAGACATAACACTATGCGGAAATAGCTTCAAAAATTATCAGTCCGACATTTTCCCCTAACACTAGCTCTGCACCTTTTATACATGGTACAAAACACTCATTTGCTGGTGGGTTACCACTCAGGCTTGGAAACTTATTTTTCTCTAGAGGAATTCCACGAAGATCCGTCCGAAAATCTTTAAAATCGTGACCGACCATCTGAGATTCCAATGAAACGTTACACATTTCACAGTCATGCAAGACTAAATATTTTTCACAGGTAATAAGATTATTTTGACTCAAGAGCAAGTTTTCAAAAGGGCGTAAACGTTTTTACGTGCATGAATTTCAAATTTTTTTTGTTCGATTACTGTATTTTATACAGCAAAACTATCTGAGAACGAGTTACAGGGAATGAATACTTCTGTCTGAAAAAAATATACACTGAAAAAAATGTTGTCATTTTTCAAAAAAAACAAAAATTTATGATAAAAATTTAAATTGCGAAAAAACCCATTTTTAAAAAAAATTTGTATTTTGTTACCAAAAACCTAAAGAGAAAAGAAACATTTTGAATGTGATTGCATGATGGAGAAAAAATCGGTAAAAAAGTTTTCCTAACAATAACTTCGTGCATGTTTTTAAATTTGATACTAATAGACATACAAAATTGTAATTCTATTACAGAATATAATTCTAAGCACCATTTATAATCAAAATGCATTTAACAAAAATCTTCCAAAATGCGATAGCTTACGAGATATTTGAAATTTTGCTCCTTCACAAACAATTAATTGGTATAATTATGCTCTTTTTAAAAGTTATTTGCGTTACCCCGTCAAAAAATGTCAAAAATTTAATGTTTATCGTTTTAAAGACGTAAAAGCAACTTTTTTAGTGTATTTGGATCCTGGAGAAGCTTTCAATAAAAAAGTTTTCCTAACAATAACGTTTGACATTTTTTTTATAATTCTTACTATTTGCAGTCAAAAATACAATTTTCGTTTTGAATATGATTCTAAACGCCATTTTAAATTATTTTGTTTTATTACGACCTTTTCATAAGTTAGTCGCGTTTCTCCATCAACAATAATAGGTTTTTCAAAAGGCCCGTAAACTTTCTTGCCACTTTCTCTTTGACATCAAGGCGATATTGTGAAACATTTTAAAGTTACATGAAAACAACCAACATATGATTCAGCTATATAGTTTAATCAACAGACCCTATGGTTGAAATATATTTTGGTTGCTTTCATGTAACTTTCAAATGGTTTACAATATCGCCTTGATGTCAAAGATAAAGTTGAAATTTTGAAATTCATACACGTAGAAACGTTTACGCCCTTTTGAAAAATTACTCTCGTATCAAAATATTCCAATTGCCAGATAATATCATGGAGATTCATACAGCGAACACACCTGCAAAGTTTCGTTCGAATCGACGATGGTCATATTTTGCGGTCGGCTGGTTTCTCATGGAATCCCTGTCTAGTATCCTATCTCCCGCATGCTTGTGCATATATCAGTGGTGCCATCATTGCAAATGCGGCCATAGTCCCATCTACAAATATATTTGAAATGACCGTCAAAGCGGGCGACGCATTGTTTTCGAGTGTTATGTCTCTTAGCCCCGGATGAAATACCTAAGACCATTTTGTGTTAACCTTGTGTTGAAACGAAACCATTTGGTAAGATCCACCCAACATAACATATCTATATGTTAAAATCAAATAATTACATCAAATACGTATGTAAATCATCCCACAACCACACACCACCTCCTTCCATGCTAACAAAATCTAACATCCGCAATACCTATGGAGATTACGTGGGTTTCCCGTATCTTCTTAAGTAGGTATTCAACTAAAGGCGGGTGTACCCCATATGGCATAATGGACGTTTGGCATAACGGGTTTGGCATAAAGACGTTTGGAATAATGGACATTTGGCATAATGCTTATGGAGAGGTAGGGCATTTGGCATAACGGACGTTTGGCATAATGGACATTTGGCATAATACCTATTGGGGGGTAAATGGACATTTGGCATAATGGACATTTGGTATAATACTTATTGGGGAGTGAATCCAAAATTATCATAATCAATTTTCGTCATATAAATGATGTTTTTTTTGTTACTTGTTTTGTTATTAACAGAAAATAAATATTTTTCATATTATATGAATCACGCAACCTGTAAGTAGTGAGATGGATCGCAAAGAAAAAATGATTAGAGATAGGCACATTTGAACAAATTTTTAATAGGTTAAAAGGGTCCTTTGGATTACGTGATGTAAATTTAGCAAGTGAAATTTCCGTAATTCGGTAGCTTGAATAATGAGTAACATGTAACCTGTACATTGTACAGTACTACAGTAGAATACAGAAGTATAATTGCGTTCTTTGTAAAGAAGGGCGAATCACTATACTTTTCATATACTAATTATTTATTAATATGCACAGAATAGTATACATATTGCGCGCACGAAAGGTTCTTCCATGCGCTTCGCACGCGCTGACGTGTAGAAACTGTTGCAGCCAAACCCGCGTGTTAGCGAAGAGTGTGTGTGGTGGTATGCTTCGCGCGTGCAGGGTTCGACTGAAAAATTCATAACGCCGAAAATACTCAAATGTTCTTTCCAAAATGTTGAAGGCGTTAAGAAAAATATTTTAAGAGAAAAAAAAGTCATCCAACTTTTCAATAGTTTACATTAAATAAGCAGCATGATTATTTTTAATAAACTTCATTCGAAAACTGAGAAAAGCACACATTTCATGTTTTCAACAATTTTTAATATCTTCTTCAGTTATTGCAGTATTGGCGATTAAATAAAAGTATTTAAACAAAATTAAAGCAAATTACTACTATTTGAAAGAAAAAAATACGTGTCAAATATTTTAGACAGCCAAATCGAAAAAAATGGTAAACAAAATTTGGGGTGGTAAATTTTATGTGGAATGCTCCATATATAATGTAAAGTAGGGTGCATCACAATTCTGTGCATAATAGTAATTAAGTATTATATGAAAAGCATAGCGATGCAGCCTTCTTTACAAATAACACAATTATACATCTGTATTCTGCCGTACATGTTACTCTTTATTCAAGTTGCGTTGCGTTGCGTTGTGACGATGATTTTGGCGGATTGCACACTGACTTCATCATGTTTGACTGCTGATTATCTAATAAGAGTTGCTTAGGAAGTGGTAAGTAGGAATTCATACCAATCCGACCCATATTAAAACCTCAACAGCATGATAGCCATCATTGCCGGCCGCCCCCATCTCCATCGTTCACGGGGAAGGATAAAGGATAAGGTAGACAGGAAGTGTTGATGCTCCACCTACTTAACGGAAGGACGACGATTCATCAGACTCTTCCATAGGTGTCGCGGAGTTGGTGGTTTGGAAGGGTATCAGGTCTAGGATTCGCTCCAAGCAAACGATGCGACCTGTAAAGCATATTTTATTAGGTAGTTGTTTAGTTAGTCTTCGAGTGCACGATCACTCGAAAAAGAGATGATCTTGTTTAGTTTTTGGTTATTTTTAAACTCTGGGCAGCCGGCTACCGAGAGTATACTATGTTCCCTAAACAAAAACAATTTGAACTCCACACAGCCGATCGTGGGAGTATTGCCTGGAAAAGCTAATCTTATCTGCGTAATGGGCCGGATCACTATTTATTGCAACAGTATTTGGACAGAACTCGCTACTTCTTCTCTACGATATATTTATTGGCTTGAAAACTACCAAGTGACAGCATATTATACTGGCAAAAATAGCGCGAGATGTTATAAATCAAGGAAAGTATTTCTTATTTTCCATATCGGATTGTTTGTGGAATACAAGTATACGAGCGATAATACCGAACACTGAAGGGAAATATAAAGGATTGTTAATCTGATGCACGGGCTTGTTAGCAATAACGGAGCTTTAAATTAGGTTCATAAAAACAGACGCGGCGAATTCTCAATACGTATTGAGCCGTGTTCATAGATACTAGTCAGATTAGTCGTATTGGGGCTAACTTCCGATCAACTATTCACCTTTACGGCAATGTTTTCTCGACTAGATCTGTTCGCACCCTCTCATTCTGTTCGCACCCTCTCATTCTGCGGTCTAAGGACCAAATGTCATCAATAGACTTAGAATCGCGTGGAGGCATGAGATAGGAAACTTGTAAGAATTTTGCTATCCCACCGTTTGACTACCAGAATGGATGGGAGAACAGTAATACTAGCAAATACCGACTACCATAAGAGCGGTGCAAATTTGAACGAGTGACGTAGAGTACTGCACTGAAAAAAGGACCAGGAGTGCGATTTTACGAAGTTTTAGCTTCCGATGGCCCTACATTTTCTGACAAAGTGAAGTTCTTGAATGTTGAGATTTTTATTACTGTTTAGAAAAGCAAAAGTATCATAAAGCTAGTGTCAGGCCTTCATGAGACCTCAAGAAGTCACTTTTGGAGGTATTCGTAAATGTAGATTTGTCGGTAGACGGTTCCAAATATAATAGAAAAATACCTAATTTAACACAACTACAGATCACTTGCAACATAAAAAGCTTTTTGTGAAATTCGACAGCTCCATCTTAGGCCAATTCAATAAATTTCCTGCATGAAAGTTTCCATTTTTTAAAAACGGTTTTTAAGCCAAAGCTTTGGAAGTTAAACCTTGGCGTGGAAGTGCCGGTATATTAATATATTCTGTTACTTAGTGTAGAATTAGATTTCGTCATTTACGGCTAATATACAACCGCCAGAAGAAACTTAAAACGTTGGTACACAATCAAGAAAGGCGAATCAGAAAAGGTATATGTCAGTGATTCACTAAATACAGACTGGAAAGAGGGTAATATGGAAAACCTTAAGGTCCGCCCAGATTAAGTCTTCGGTACGGAACAAAACCTCGGCCTAGGAACTCCTAGCATGTTGTTAGTCGCCTCTTACGACATGGGAGCAGTTCCCAGAGGTTCTATTCTTGGTTGAAATAGTGCAAAAAGATTTCAGCCCGCCGGACACCACACGGCTTATACATGTTACTCTTTATTCAAGTTATCAAAAAACTCAAGTCTTACTTGCTGAATTTACACCACGTAATCCAAAGGACCCTTTTAACCCATTAAGAATAATGTGTGTAAATGTGCCTATATTTAGTCGTTTTTTGCGATGATCCATCTAAATACTTATAGATTGCGTAATTCATGCAAAATGAAAAAATTTTTTTGAGTTGATTCCAAATTACGAAATAAAACATCGTATATATGACAAAAGTTGATAATTTTGGATTCACTCCCCAAAAATATTATGCCCCTTTTATGCCAAATGTCCATTATGCCAAATGTCCCTTTACCCCCCAATAGGTATTATGCCAAATGTCCATTATGCCAAACGTCCGTTATGCCAAATGTCCCTACCTCTCAATAAGCATTATGCCAAACGTCTTTATGCCAAACCCGTTATGCCAAACGTCTATTATGCCATATGGGGTACACCCACTAAAGGCCTATTTACACCCTCGGTGAAAATGAACGTGAACTTGATGCGCACCAAATTGTTTTTTTTTTCAATATCTCACTTATGGTTGCGTAGAAACTGATGAAAATGGAACTAAACGATAGTTCATTAATATACTTAGCGAATCCATGCACAATTATTCGATATAATTGAACCAATGCAATAATATTCGTATTCTCCGATCATTTTAAATATTCCACGGTGAAATATGTTCGCAGTGGATATTTCACTTGTTCACCAGGAGTGTAAACGGGCCGATGGACGGAATTGATGCGGAGTGGTGAATATAAGTGTCATCATTGTTCACGGTGAACGTTAACCTTTGAATACCAAATTGCATTCTGACAAACCGTAAATTGCCAGTTGAGCGTGAAAACGTTGTTCGCTGATGAAACTGTTCACGACGTCGTCCACCGTGAACAATGGAAGGTGTTCAACACATGTTCACGTTCATTTTCACCGAGAGTCTAAATAGTGCTTTAAGCACTAGGTGGTGTGGTGTGATTTGTGGTGTTAGCACGGATGGACGCTAAGGATAAATATAGCATTATGCATATTGTTTGGTTGAACTAAAGAGAAATATTGTATAGTGTATATAGCATTGTCTTGCTAAACCAAAGCAAGCTTCTGTTTCATTAATTCTCACCAGTTTAATCAGAACTCCTTTTCTTGCAAGACATCGCACAGGACTATGGGTTTTCTCAGAAACACACATGGTGTCAATACAAAGTCCATACGCAAATTCCATAACTAATTGACGCATATACCCTAGGTTGTGTTGTTCAAATGTATTTCACGCGAAAACAATTCTATTCATTCGATTATCCGGATGATTCGATAATCTGGAGTCAAAATGAACATAAGTTTATCAAAAATTAAATAAACTGCATTTAGAGATATACCCATTCAAAAAAGATAAAATGTAGGGGAGAGAGGGTAACAGTGCAGGAACTATGAAACATTCGCAATAAATAATAATGCATGGTCAGAATCGTCTCATTACCTCATATTTCACAATTTCTAATTCTTTACACGTGTTGCAGTATTTTGAGAGAGATCTCTGCATCTCATTTAATGAATATTTGTTTGATTTGTTATAGCCAGAGTAAATTTGCAATGAAAAATATTATTCCATCTTTATGAGTTATCATCCATTGAATAAATATTTAGTCCATTGTTATTTATAGCAAATTTTATGCTCAACATTGGCCGCGAACAAAGTTTTTTGGTAACTTGTCATGGTTCTGTGTAATTTCACAATTTTCGTGAATAGACCCATTGGGTAACTGTGAAACGATGACGTATGGGGAACAGTGGAAATTTCTTGTTTTTGTGGTCTGTCTCAAAATGTGAATGGGTTCCGATTTTCCACAGTAAATACTACTCATATAGTTCAAAATTGGTAAATTTGGACAAGTTTTGTAGAAAATGTCGCTACTTTCATGATTGCAGCTAATATGCATATAAGGTAGTCCTATGTTACGCGATGATATAGTGATTTCTTTCGCAAGCAAGTGATTTTCGCCTTAATATAACTTTAATTCGAAGCGTTAGGATAATTCTTCGTCAAAACAAAAGAACAGAATTTACAAATAGAATATTTCACTGTAGACGACGTCGTGTTTCATAGTTCCTACCCATGGGGCACAATGGTACATTTTACCACCGACTGTTTATTACCCACAAAAAGTTATTTCCCGTGAATTTAACCAGTTGGAAAAAATATATGTATTACTTAATAACAGAGTGGTACTATGTACCACTTTTGGATACCCAAATATCATGTATAACAATGTGCTAACCTACCAACCCACCGATTTCCTAACGATCCCGTTTCTACTAAAAAACTGTGCTCAGCTTCCTAAATCCTTATTGTGGGATGAACTTCGGCAGCCTGACGGGTTAATTTCGGTTGTCATCTGGGGCGTCTGTTATTGTTGAACTGTTCGAACTATCAATTTTCTCGATACGAAGAACAGAACGGTCCAAGTAGAGAATGCTGCTAGGATCGCGAAAATCATCGTTGATGTTCCAAAAAAGAGCCAGCCGTACAGATGTAGTTTCCAATGAACATTTTTGGTAGTCATGTTTAGAGGGTAGTCATTTTTTAGGTTCAATTTGTGAATTGTTTCTATGCCTTGTTCAGAGAGTGTTGGTCAGTAAGTGATTTGATCCTTCCAGGTACAATTTTGCCGTAAGATGGAGACGATGGCTATTGGCTAGAGTCCCATATGGATTTTTGTCGAAAAGGAGTTATCTGTTGGATTGTATTCACAATCCAAGAAATAAGACTACCAGGTTTGTTTAGAAAATATCGAAAAAGAATACCAAAACATGGTTGATCTAGCCATAATGCTCAATGAAAATGTAGATCTTGAACAAGGATATAAGGATTGTTGTTTTCGACATGGGACTCTTATGCTTTAATGGCCGGTATATAGCTAACTGATACTCTACATTCTTTTGACTCGTAAAAGTTTAAGTGTGTAGATGATTTCTTCATTACACACAGCACATAGGCGATGGAAATATCCAATATGTTGTCGAGCGAGCTCATTGCAATACCGCTGATCCTGAGGTATTCCTGGGCCATGGTTATCTCGTCTGATGAAACGATGCGCTTGCTGGGAATATTACGTTAATCGCTTCTTTTATTTTCTCTAATTGGTGAACTACCCTAAGTTGAATATCAAATTAACTGAGTCAAATCCCTCAACTGTTTTGTTCTGAACGTTGTTTTGAGAGATAATGAGATAATTTATTGTATCTGTAACATTCTGTAATCTGATTTCTAATGCACTATTAATGCTGATTTCTTTGTTGTTCTACTCTATGAGAGACTTCCTTGCATTATTTATAATTTTTAAATCATCCGTGTTCGGGCTGCCGGATATATGTTTCCGTCCGCGTCCTAAGCTTTCCTATATTTTTGTCTAGAGAGTCTTAATTTGTTGAACATGGAAAGAAATTTTCTCGATTTGACTTTTATCATTGAGCTTAAATTGCTTGACATGAGATTTTAGTCTGCATCATTTTGTTTTTGTCTATGTTTTAGATGGTGTCCGCCATTAGGTTTAGATTAATATGGTGGTTTTAATGTAACTCTAGTTTTGCCTATAGGAATAATTATTAACGGTTTTCTTTCCTACGTCGTGTATGAGAATGTCCGCTTAGATCCTCGTTTCCAGCAGCCATAATCTGAAAAGGAATAACCGTTATGTCTTTTTGACATTTTCCTATGTGTCGATGTTTTTTGAGTCGGTCGCGGTTTTGTTATTGTGCTCAACAATGTCTACTGGTCTATGTTTAACGTTTTTCTTATGTCTTAATGTTGGTCACGGTTTTTTCATTCTAGTCAAGAATGTCTACTTGTCTATACCGATTGCCATAAGGTTACCTTTTACCAGTATGGGATTAGTAAGGGTCTTGTATTCCTCCGAGTCTATGAAGGGTAGTTTATTGTGTTTGCCCGCCATATATTTGATGTTGCCTTTGGCTGTCTGAACGTGCCTAAGCCTTAAGGTTTTTATTTTAACTGGGTTCAAAGACGAACAATTGCCGAAAATAATTTCTCAGGGGCCTCAGATTTGTAGTACTATATGTGGCGTCGTTGTATAGAGCAAATGTTTAGGGACAAACCTTTTTTATAAGCTGAGGTGACCACAGATTTTGTTCACCATAGAAAAATCTCAACGACCTCGGCTGGGATTGAACCCACACCAACTGGAATGAGTGGTGGTCCTGGTTACGCTTACCACTCAATCACCGGCGCCGTCCGAAACGCAATGAAACCTTGTCACTCTAAAAACTCCCTGAATCGGGGATTTCAAAACCCGGGTGCTTGACCGCAAGTGATCGTTTTTGGCATGTCATAAAGTTTGAAAGTGTCGACTAGAGTAATTTAATTTAAACTTGGTTTTATTCAGGGATTTTTTGTGATGTTTAGAAAGTATAGTGTTCAAGTCTCATTCAAACCAGTTTAGAATTGAATATATTTACAAGCGTTTGTGAATAAAATTATGTTTGCTATTTTCTTTTTTTGTGTTTAAATAATGAAGCTGTCCTTGTTTTTATTGCGCTTGTTTTTTTTCAGGCCAAAAAAAGCTAACAACAAATATTTGATTTGAATGAAAATGCTACTTTTTTACACTCAAACATCTCAATTGTTTTATTGGCCTTGCCGTTAAAGGTTGGATAGAGAATGCGCAAAATTCGCAAACGAAAAAAGAAGTTTTTTTCCACACCGTATGTCAGATCTTTTGTTGTTACAGTACTGCTGATTGATTTTTATGAAGATCTGACATACGGTGTGGAAAAAACTGCTTTTTTCGTTTGCGAATTTTTCCCTTTCTCTGTCCAACCTTAAAAGCTCCTGTAGCTACTGGCATAGCCCTTACACTGATCGTGAGTTCACTACATCATCATCATCAAACGGGAGCACATCGTTTGGCATAAGTTCCATTGGCATAAGTTCATTTGGCATAAGTTCATTTGGCATAATGTTCATTTGGCATAATGGTCATTTGGCATAATGGTCGTTTGGCATAATGGTCATTTGGCATAATGGTCGTTTGGCATAATTTGAAATATACATTGAAATCTATGTTATATTTAATATTGACGCCTAATGTGGCTACGCCACGTCGCTTTAAGTATGGTATTTAAACTAATTGATAGCCCCTATGTTTGAGTAACCTGGGAAAACGAGTGGGTCGTAGGTTTGCCGGTGAGGGGTCGCCGCTTCTGACGGCGGGTCGATGACCACCTCGCCCCCTTGGATTAGGTTATGCGATATTTCCAAGGGCTATATGGTATATAGATTCAAAGAACTGCTCATGTTTGAAAGAAGGAATCAACCCCTAAGTTTGAGCAAACGAGTGGATCACCAGTTTACTTGCGAGCGCTATTTGGTATACACATTCAAAGAACTGCTTATGAGAAGGAATCAATCATTGTTTCTGGCAAATATATATGTGTATATTTGCCAGAAACATAAGGGTTGATTCCTTTTTTCAGTCATGAGCTGTTCTTTTAATTTGTATAACAAATGGCCCTCGAAGTAAACTGGTGATAAACTCTTTTGTCCGTTTTACTCAAAATTAGGGGTTGACTCCTTCTTTCAAACATGAGCAGCTCTTTTAATTTGCATGTTTAATAAGTTCGCTAGCAAAGTGTTGATTTACTCGTTTGTCCGGTTTATTTCAACATAAGGGTTGATTCTTCTTTCAAATATGAGTAGTTATTTGAACCTATATACCAATTAACTCTTGGCATCGTCGCATAACTGAGACCAAGGATCCGAAGCGGGATTTGCTGGATTCCGATAGTGCGTCGGCGGCAAGCATGGGAAAAATCGCATCGTGAACTGTTCGTTCGCACTTCATAAGCAAGCTTTCTTCAGTTGTGATGTATTCTGTTAGCATCGAAAATGATACCTAGCAACCTGTAGCGACGGACACACGCGTGCCAAAACTATAACAACCAACGAAGGAGCACATCAGTTGCGTCTTTATTCTATCCTTCCCCAACGCGGATAGCTTCGTTCGCGAAGCTCTTCTCGAGCGGTTCGCGATTTGCATAGGATTTTCATTATATAGTTTTATTTCATTTTCATATTCGTACAAAATAATTAATGCTTGGAAAACCATCTACCGTTTTAAAACTAGCCGATAATCAACGTTTTTCAAAATTTGCAACAATGCACCGCTGAAAAAATGACCGCAAAAAAACTTTAGTAGATCAAATTACTTGTAGTGTACCACAAAACTACCCATAACGCACTCTGTCAGCAAAAAATCCTGTGAAAAAATATGGGGTATGTTTTATTCATGCATCAAGAAACCTTTATGAGCTTCGCGAAGCTACGTGATAAACATTCACGAGCGAACAATCAACGCTGCTCTTAAAAATTTTAAGTTTCACTGTTTATTCGCAGTTTGCTTATCTAGTGACCTACTGTGAAGCTTTTACTTTTCTCCCTTGGTGCGTTGTTCATCGTTATTTAGTGAGCACAAAATTGTGGTTACTTGGTGATCCACAGTCAGCAACAGTCGCGCGAGTGAATGAATTTTCCCATGCCTGGTCGGCGGCCCCTCCCGAGCAAACCTGTGATCCACTCGTTTGCCCGGATTACTCAAATATAGGGGCTATCAACTAATTCAAGTCCGACCGAGCGGAGCGATGTCGGACAGCACCGGGTTTCAAGCGATGAGGCGTAGCCACATTAGGCGGCAATGACTAGTAACAGAAAATTCAATGTATTTTTTAAATTATGCCAAACGACCATTATGCCAAATGATCATTATGCCAAACGACCATTATGCCAAATGACCATTATGCCAAATGACCATTATGCCAAATGAACATTATGCCAAACGAACGTATGTGTCACCTACTGTTATGCCAAATGAACATTATATCAAATGAACCTATGCCAAATGAACTTATGCCAAACGAACTTATGCCAAACGACATGCTCCCCATCAAACATCGCAATTATTTAAACTAAAATTAGTTTTTTGAGGAAATCCATGCCATTTCTGTAACTTTTGTTTGTTTGCCAAACACTTTGGCGATCTGGCTATTGAACAGGAAAGAGCTAAAAAATAGATCAATTCGTTCATCTGCTGCAGAGATATCGTGGACACCGAAAACGGTATAATAATAAAATTGTCCTCAACCTCATTCATTTCAACATGAAATCATGGATACATTTTAGTGATGATTTGGCTAAAACTTGGCCTATATACCTAAAAAAAATATTTAAAAAAAAATTGTCTTTGATTTCAAACATACAAAGCTCCTTGATCTGCGAATCAGTTGACAAACTATTATTGGTAATTACTACCCATTTTAAATATTTGCGTTGCGTTGTGACGATGATTTTGGCGGATTGCACACTGACTTCATGTTTGACTGCTGATTATCTTATAGCAATAGTTGCTTAGGAAGCAGGAATTCATACCAATCCGACCCATATTAAAACCCCAACAGCATGATAACCATCATTGCCAGCCGCCTCCATCTCCATCGCTCACTGGGAAGGATAAAGGGAAAGTGTTAAAGCTCCACCTACTTAACGGAAGGTAGACGATTCATCAGACTCTTCCGTAGGTGTCGGGAAGATGGTGGTTTGGAAGGATATAAGGTCTAGGATTCGTTCCTAGCAAGTGATGCGACCTGTAAAACATAGTTTATTAGGTAGTAGTTTAGTTAGTTAATCTTATCTGCATAATGGGCCGGATCACTATTTATTGCGACAATATTTAGACAAATTTCGCTATTCCTTCTCTACGATATATTTATTGGGTTGAAAACTACCGACTGATAACACGTTGTACAAAGAGATATGATAGCTCGAGATGTTATAAATCAAGGAAAGCATTTCCTATTTTCTATATCGGATTGCTTGTGAAATACACGTATACGAACGGTAATATCGAACATTGAAAGGAAATACAAAGGATCGTTAACCTGATGCGGGGGCTTGTTAGCAATAACGGAAGTAATTGCTACCCACTTTAAATATTTGCCGATTTACTGCGAGTTTTTTTTTGAAGAACAAAAGACTATTCTCGAATCCCAGAAAAAAATTAATTCGCAGGATTCGGGAATTCCGAGAAATGCCAAAAACTCGCGATTCCCGCGAAAGCAATTCTCGGAATGGAAACTCTAATTGTTATTTCGTATGCAAGCAATAAAGTTATGACTTAAACATTGCTCACTCCTGTTTCTTAACTAAACCTGCACGCAGTTTTCCACTGCACGTAGTGATCGCTTGTTTCAGTGATCCAATTCAGTTTGTCCTCTCCATCCTTTTCGCATTTCTTCATGCTAGAGCGAGACCACATATTTCAGTGATTGAGAGAATAAACCTTCGAACGTTACCACACAAATCGAAAAGCCCCCTACTGTTCTAATCCACAATTATATCATATTTTTAGGTTCCCGTTTTCACTCCCAGATCGGGTGTTAAAATTGCAATCACCGATGCAGCCATGCAGGCCGAAGCAAACGGAGCCTCCGGCGAGGAGCTCGACCAGGACCGTATAACACGTCTGCAAAAGGAGTTGGCTTCGCTGGGTCGCCTTGATTTCACCATTACGCCGCTCGAGTTCGAGAAGGACGACGACAATAATCTGCATATGGATTTCATTGTCGCGGCATCCAATCTGCGTGCGGCCAATTACAAAATTCCGCCCGCAGATCGGCACAAGTCTAAGTTGATCGCGGGCAAGATTATACCGGCGATTGCCACCACGACGTCTCTCGTGGCAGGTTGCGTTTCTCTCGAACTGTACAAGCTTGCTCAAGGGTAATTGACGTTCGTTTGGATCAGGATCAGATTAAATAAAATCTTTTATTTTTGTCTATACGCAGCTTCAACACGTTGGAACGCTTCAAGAACGGTTTTATGAATTTGGCGTTGCCATTTTTCACTTTCTCGGAACCGATTGCAGCGAAGAAGCAAACCTACTACGACAAGGACTGGACCCTCTGGGATCGCTTCGAAGTTCAAGGTGAGCTCACGTTGAAGGAGTTCCTGGATTACTTCGAGCGAGAACACAAGCTGCAGATCACGATGCTGTCTCAGGGCGTCTGCATGCTCTATGCATTCTTTATGGCCAAGGACAAGAAGGCGGAACGACTGAGCCTAACCATGTCGGAAGTGGTGCGGCGTGTTTCAAAAAAGAGCATCGAGCCTCATATTCGTGCACTTGTTTTCGAAATTTGCTGTAATGATGACGAGGGTAACGACGTAGAAATACCCTATGTGCGTTACTCTTTACCGTGAAGTGTGCTCTCTCCAGAACACACTCAAACTCACACATATTTTAAGGAGTTGTTTTAAACACTAACACACGGGCACACATACACATCGGAGAAAGAAACTGAACCAATAACAACAATTTCATTAGCAAAAGTGATTATAACATTCAATTTTTCGGGGTCATTCTTGTCATCTGGCTGCATCCGAATGGGAAACGAAGGTATTTATCTTGATTTTTGCCTTTGTTTTTCGATAAATCGGGCGTTGTCTCCATGATTAAAAGGTAAATCCGAGCCGGCGTATTCGACTGAAGTATATGCCAGTTTACGTATGATATAGAAGTGATTCTTTTTTAGTTTTTTTTTCATTTTCAATTCTTGCCCTCGTGTATTGATTGGTTTATTCACTTTTCTGTATGCCGTCATCTAGTTCTCGTTTCTTTATTCATTTATAGTTTGTTCGCCAGTGCGATGCATTCTAGCGAGTATCTCAATCATATGTACTAACATTAAATATGAAGCAAGTAGTAAAATGATCTTTGTTGTCTGCCTTTTTGCGATTTCCATTGTTGAACAGAACAGATTTTTCTTCGCATTACACCTGCAGCAATGGGACTATAAACGAATAAATTTAATCACTCCCACACGATATAACTATGGTATAGGTCTCAACTTTACTAGATGTGAATGCAGCATGAGTGTGTGATTAAACAACAAATAAGCTTATAAATTCAACGCAAGTCAACCGAAAGTGGAGCAGATGACCAGGTTTATGGCATTTTCGTTTTTGACTGCACTACACTGGTGTAGTCGGTGCTACACTCGTTCAAACTTCGGTGTAATCAGTCTCTTTTCTTGCATTATACTGGTGTAGCCGCAGATAAAAACGAAAACGCTATTACAATCGTTTCAAGTAATCAAATTGATTTAATAAATCCTTCTGATGCATTGACATAATGATTGACTTAAAATGAGTATTTCGAATGCGTGCTTATGCTAGATATCATTTTCAACAAAATAATAAATTATACGTAGGGAAAATTGGTTTAGTGTTGCACGGGAGTGATGCACAGAGTAGGATGTACAATAGACCTTTCATAGCGGATAAAACATTTCGTTTCAGTGCGATCGGAACTTTCAAGTGGTTTTTTGAAAATAAAAAAATAGATCTGCAGATATGTTAAATATAAAACAAATTCGCTCATCAGTAACCTCCCCTGGAAAAAATTCTGAAAATTGATTTCTTATTTTAAATGTCAAGCTTACTATCCCGCTCTGAAGATGAGGTTTATGAAATAAAATTCTTGATGAACAGAAGTTGTGCCGCGTAGAAAGTCTACTAGACAACAGCTACGCGTCATCATGACACGAAAACCCAAATTTAAAACACGAAATGAGGGAAAAGAACGATTAAAATAGACATGGGATGCAGAAATTAAAAATGTGAGAGAAGCGAGAATGCGAGAACGACTATACGAAATGATTAATAATAATTTTTACTGAATGATGAGTAGTACTTTAAACAGAACAATCTACGATGACATTTCATTTGAGAGATAAAAAAAGGTAAAAAGCAAAGCAAAAATATTGTATTTGAAAATAAATTATGATCATGAAATTTTTAATATTGTTATTTCTAAAGTTTATCGTTGAAAAGAAGCAAAGATGACACTTCCTTTCGTAAGAACTGCAAGAACACAAAACATCAATATTCTATTGTGGAGATAGATCTTCTATTTCGACAGACTTTAAAGTGGATTTAAACCACCAGAGGTTTGTCAAAAATCAGAAATATTGTTTCAAATGCCACATTCCTCTATGTAATCGGCACAATGCTGTGTCACCTCATCATTCTCCTGATCAAATAGAAAGAAGGAGCAGGGAGGAAGTAGGATTGGAAGTAAATTTCTGTGCCTTCTCTGGCCAACTCGTCGACGCATTCATTGCTAGTAATACCAGAATAAAGGATCAGAAAATTTTAACTTTGCCGGTGAAGCTCTGTTGAAGAGCTTTTTAAAGCCGCGTATAATCGGGAAAATTACTGCTTGAAATACGGTATAGTATCTATCTAGCGAATGAGAATGTTCCAATCTCATTTTAACAATGTAACACGTGACTTGCACTTACTGTTACACTCCATAAAGAAAGGCAATCACTTCTCTCGAGAGGGAATTTTCACATGGAATGTCCTGTAGGGAAAACGACATGTGAGTATGAATATAATGTAGCTGGGAGCAAGAATTTCATCACCCCATGTAACCATTTGCGACCACAGTTTTGTATGACTGGTAGCAGGATCTGTATGATTACTGATCCAAAGATCATGCACGTTATCTTGTCTCTTAACTGATTGTGAGCAGACCAATTAAGTTTTAACGTAGTGACTAGAATGATGATCTTAGCAATATGTACAAAGTCGCTCACGACCAATTTCTGATAATTCGAAACGAGCAATTTGAACTCCGAACAGCCGACCTTCGGGAGTATTGCTTCTTATTAACACTTCAATAATTATTTCCAAAGTTTGCAGTACAAATAAAGCGAAGAAAAAGTATAAAAGATATCCCAAATGAATGTGAAGAAATTCACTGCGAAATGTTAATGACAAGTTGGTATCTCTACTTTCCCTATCAGAAACGTTTCCATAATTGGGTTAAATGCCAAATTGCAAACGACATATTTAGTAGGCGTAATAAATATAATAAGCACAACGACAAAGGCTTTTGATCTATCGGCGACCTAGGGGAAGAATGGATGGGAGAAGAGCTATACTGGCAAAGACCGACTACCATATGAGCGGTTCAAACTCGGAAGAGTGATGCAGTGTGCTGCACTGGACGATTTTGAAGAAAGGATCAGGAGTGCGATTTTATGAAGTTTTAGCTTCCGATGGTCCTACATTTTCTGACAGAGTGAAGTTCAAGAATGTTGAATTTTTTCCCACCGTTTAGGAAAGCAAAAGTAGTCCCTGCTCTTTTGCTCAGTAAGGGGAATTAGCGCGTTGTGTAAGGTTGGGCGAGGCACAATTCGATTGTGAGTCAGTGAATGCATGAGGCACAAAAGAGTCTGAGCCGATTGCAATTACTGTCAGGGATCAATTGAAGACTTAGAAATGGAAACATGTACGTCATTAAAATCGGTTCATTTTACATAGTTACAATTCGCCAACAATTTGGGTCACTAAACTATAATATAATATATTTTAACGCAGTGTATTTATCACAAAATATGACTAACCATGTTCCTGTTTCATGTCCGTTGAACCATTCTGAGTGGCCAACATAAATTTATTTATTCGTAACACTCACCTTTTTCCTTTCTGTATCGTTTTAGTTATTTTTTTTTCTTCTCTGGAGAAGCGGACAAGATTTACTAAAGCTTAATGATGTGCAAAAACTCATGCATAGGATTATCAAGAGTGAACAAAAGATGATAGCTCTCAGTATATCGCTGATCGAGAATCTACAACCATATGTAGACATAATACTGACACCTCAAGCAACATTCGATTCTTCGATTCCACAATGCTGAGAAATAAGCTCTAAAAATATCTAATATTTACTGCTTGTTAATGTCGCACAATTCAACGCACCCACCGGAAGGCTAAGTAAGAAAGATCTGCTGATATCTCTTATCCTGGGAGATTCGGAAACATTTAATGAAACTAAGAAACACATTCATATAGGGTGATGAGCCCATTATCGCTATGTTTCTATTATTACGCTACCCATTTGAAGCCGTTGGTTAGAGCAGTGTCTGCCATCTCTGTTTGACGCATTGAGTCAAATGGTAGCGCAATAATAGAGGTACTCGATTCGTGTTTTCGTTGCGCACAAACACGAGAATTTCACTGTTTTCAGCGCATGTATGATATTTTCTTGGTACTTAAAAACGAAGCAAAGCTGTTGATGCCAATTTGTACGCATTCCATTGTTTGTAGGCCGAGTAATTAATGAATCAGTGATGCGCCCTCCTTAGTATGGTGAAAATAGACACTTCACCCTATGCACACATGAATATAAGCAAAAACAAAGGAAAAGAAATATACAAGTGCACTAACACCGGAGACTCCTGAATGCACTGAAACAAACAAAAAAAGGGTAGAGTACAAAGGATAAGAAAAAATAACCCATGGAATCGTGGACACAATGAGCTTACTAACAAAAAAGGACTAAGAAAGAAGAAAGAACGAAGGGAAAGTACCAACTGACCCATGACAGGCAGAGAACGCTGACATAACCGGGGATTAAGGTAATATCAAATGTGCTAATCCATTCGTACCTTACAGAAAAAGAAGGTGAAATCTAAAATAGCATCCATACTCTCAAAAGAACAAGGAATGATGATAAAAAATAGGCGGTAAATATTAGCGTAAAGGTAAATTAAGGAAACGGAAAGGTAAGAATGAAAGAACCAATGATAATAATAATGATACCAAATAATACCAAATGACATTCTTTATATTGAAAAAGGTGTTTAAATGGCGCCCATGCGCTAATTCGTCCTAGTTTAAAATTTGGGTTGAGGGGGGCACGCATTTTTGGCTTAGGGCAGAAATACCGATCAGACCGGATCTACACCAAAAATGTACTATACGGAAAACTGTTTAGGAAAGCAAAAGTAGTCAGACCTTCATGAGACCTTTAGAAGTCACTTTTCGTCAAAGTAGATTTGTCGGCAGATGGTTCTAGATTTAATGAAAAAATGGCTTATTTTAACCAGTGCTGGGAAAATCATAATCAAAAAAATCAAACCGCAATCATGGCTGATAATTATCGCTTATGATTTTTTCGAAAATTCTCACTGCCGATAAAATCATGCCGTGATCACTCTCTTAACTATCAAAAGATCATCTCACAAAAATCACTACCGATTTTTTCTTGCCCTCTATCAGTGGTGATTTTGATCTGTGGTTGAATTTGATAATTGAGAGGGTGATCACGGCATGATTCTATCTGCAGCGAGCAATTTGGAAAAAATCACAAGTGAGCATTATCAGCCATGATTGCGATTTGATTTAATTCTTGGATCAATGATCATTATCTATTTTCGAACATTATGGATATGTTAGGGGTGTCAATGAGCCAAGCTGAAATTTTTTTCAACTTTTTGGGAAAGTGTTTTATATTGAAAGGCAAGTTGAGGGCTATTGAAAATCAATAGTTTTGGACATTTTCAATGCACAATGCACAATGCGCCGATGCATCAAAATGGAATTTTTTTCAACTTTTTGGGAAAGTGTTTTATATTGAGAGGCAAGTTGAGGGCTGGTGAAAATCAATAGTTTTGAACATTTTCAATGCACAGGGGGTCCGCCGATGCATCAAAATGGAATTTTTTTCAACTTTTCGGGAAAGTGTTTTATATTGAAAGGCAAGTTGAGGGCTGTTGAAAATCAATAGTTTTGAACATTTTCAATGCACAGGGGGGTCCGCCGATGCATCAAAATGGAATTTTTTTAAACTTTTTGGGAAAGTGTTTTATATTGCAAGGCAGGTTGAGGGCTGTTGAAAATCAATAGTTTTGGACATTTTCAATGCACAGGGGAGTCCGCCGATGTGTCAAAATGGATTTTTTTCAACTTTTTGAGAAAGTGTTTTATATTGAAAGGCAAGTTGAGGGCTGTTGAAAATCAATAGTTTTGGACATTTTCAATGCAGAGGGGAGGTCCGCCGATGTGTCAAAATGGATTTTTTTTCAACTTTTTGGAAAAGTGTTTTATATTGAAGGGCAAGTTGAGGGCTGTTGAAAATCAATAGTTTTGGACATTTTCAATGGGGGGGGGGGTCCGCCGATGTGTCAAAATGGATTTTTTTTCAACTTTTTGGGAAAGTGTGTTATATTGAAAGGCAAGTTGAGGGCTGTTGAAAATCAATAGTTTTGGACATTTTCAATGCTCAGGGGGGGGGGGGGGCGGCGATGCATCAAAATGGAATTTTTTTCAACTTTTTGGGAGTGTTTTATATTAAAGGGCTAGTTGAGGGCTGTTAAAAACAATAGTTTTGATAGTTTTGGACATTTTCAATATACAGGAGGCTCTGTCGAAGTATCTAATTGGGAATGATTTCAACTTTTTGGGAGTGTTTTATATTAAAGGGCAAGTTGAGGGCTGTTAAAAACAATAGTTTTGGACATTTTCAATATACAGGAGGCTCTGTCGAAGTATCTAATTGGGAATGATTTCAACTTTTTGGGAGTGTTTTATAGTGAAGGGCAAGTTGTTGGCAGGTAAAAATCAATTGTTGACATTTTAAATGAGCTTGGGGTCTGTCAATGTATTACAAATATTAAACAGTAGGGGCTTTTGATAAATGTTTAAGCAAAGGAGACAGACCTCGAACAAATTTTCAAAGTAGATTTGTTTTTAAAAAGATGATTTTTTCACTATGTGAAGGACGAGGTTCTATAATTGGCAAAATAGTAAATCCTTTCTGGAGCATATTATTCTTGTCTTAGAGATGCAAAATTAGCAAAAACCAAAAAATCATTTATTTTAAATTTTGCGCTGGAAGACCCCCTTAAGGGAAATTTTTACGAAATAATCCGAAAGGATTACAAGGCTATGTCTAGGGACGATAGAAGAATATTTTAATAGCTTCGATTTATTAAAAAGAAAGAAAAAATATTAGAGGCGTGCGCCCCGCCGTCGCCGATTGTAGGTAAAAATTAGCGCCTCTAAAAAATATTTCCCGAACTGACTTGACCATTAAAACGTTTCTGTTGGAAAAGCCTTTGCACTCCGTAACACAATTAAAACTACTTTTAGAAAAATACTAAAACAAGGTGGTCTAATTCTTAAGGCTCAATATCAAGTATATGATGTAGAGCTTTTTTTCTCGGCTTGCTTTTTTTTTTTCATTGTATGACTTATCGACTCTCCAAAACAAGGTTATTGGATGCGTGGTACGCAGTTTTTGAACACATCCTTTTATTTTTACGAGTACTACATTCATTTGCTTTCACACATACCCCCTTGTGGTGGTGACTTAACGCCAATTTTAGCTCTTTCGATTTCACGTTCAATCTTGATTTTCCAAAAGTTCTTTTCAATGACTGGAGGTACTTGTGCCATGTGTAAAACATCGAACAGTTTCAAATTTGAAGTTGCGTGATCATAGTTCTTGAGTGTAATGTACAAAACGTTCTATTTTTGGCGTAAAGTAATCACCGATGACGGTATTTCAAAACCCACTCGTCAAACTCGTTCCAAAAACAAAGATAATTACAAACATATTGATATCCGTCATTATCCCGACGAACTAGTTATGAAAAAAAAGTTCAACAGACGTATTTTTGGAGTCAATACGTTTTTATGTACAACGTATCCAACACTTAAATTTATTTAGCGCAGCTCTGTCTACAAATCAATATAATCCTAACAATAGCAAAACAAACTTAATTTCGTTTTTACTCTTAATTTACTATAATAAACACTTAATTTACTATTATGAACCGAAGCTGTTAATGTATTCTTCTATATTCCCTAAACATAGGCTTATAACTTTTTCTGATTTTGTATAAATTTTACTTAAGGAGGTCTTCCAGCACAAAATTAAAAAAAAACTAAGGCACGGAAAATATGCTCAAGAAAGGATTTGCACGAATTGGACTTGGTCCGTCTGCTAGAGCTTATCAAATATATGTTAATATGAGGCTGACAAAAACGGGTTAAAAAGCTGATAAAATCTGGGTAGACAAAATCGGGAGCTGATAAAATAACTTTATTAACTTTTCTAAGTAACAACTTGAACAATTTTGAATTGCTCGAAAAATAAAAAAATGGATAACGCAATCTTTAGCCTTAGATTATTGTACACAAAGAAAAGATCTTTATCGGCCCCCGATTTTGTTTATCCCCAATTTTGTCAGCTTTTCACGATTTTGTCATATTTATAAAAAAAAGAAATAAACAAAACAATTTTCCAAAAAAAATCAATTTTGACACATCGGCGGACCCCCCTGTGCATTGAAATTGTCCAAAAGTATTGATTTTCAACTACCAACAACTTGTCCATCAATATAAAACACTTTCCCGAAAAGTTTGAAAAATTCCATTTTGACACAATCCAAAACTATTGATTTTCAACTACCAACAACTTGTTCTTCAATATAAAACACTTTCCCGAAAAGTTGAAGAAAAATTCCATTTTGACACATCGGCGGACCCCCCTGGGCATTGAAAATGTCCAAAACTATTGATTTTCAACTACCAACAACTTCTCCTTCAATATAAAACACTTTCCCGAAAAGTTGAAAAAATTCCATTTTGACACATCGGCGGACCCCCCTGTGCATTGAAAATGTCCAAAACTATTGATGTTCAACTACCAACAACTTGTCCTTCAATATAAAACACATTCCCGAAAAGCTGAAATCGTTAGCATTTGGATTATTTTGCATCCCTACATGTGTGCTGGATCGCTCTCACTCCCATAATCATTTGGCCAAATCATCATCATAAGGAGTTTCTTACAATAATCATGTACAATACCATCAACCCCGATTTTGCATCTTTTCTATCGTACCTGATTTTCTCAACTTCATAATCCTGATCAAAAAAAATCATAATCAGGCCGTGATCACAGGCGGTGATTTTGTTGCAATGATTTTTTGCTAGCACATTATCGCTTCAGAGAAAATCACTAGCGATTTTTTATGGTTGTGATCATAGCACTGCATGATCAGCAGTGATAATTATCACTGATGATTTTTGATTTTTGGTGATTTTCCCAGCACTGATTTTAACACATCTACAGATCACTTGCCACACAAAATTTCGACAGCTTCATCTTAGGCCAATTTAATAAATTTCCTGCATGAACATTAACTTTTTTTTAAACACGGTTTTTAAACTAAAGCTTTGAAAGTTATACCTTGGCCTGTGAGAGCCGGTATATTAATATATGCTGTCACTTAGTGTAGAATCAGAGTTCATCCTTTACGGCTATTATACAACTGCCAGAAGAAACCTAAAAAGTTGGTACACAATTGGTAATAGCGAATCAGAAAAGGTGACTATATGTCAGTGATTCACTAAATGTAAAATCTTGAGGTCCGTCCAGGTTAAGTTCATCCTCCCATGTTTTCATCATTTAAACATTCTAATATTTTTTTGCTTAATTAGTGAATTATTTCTGGTTTATTCGTGATAAATCTCTTGGTTTTCTCTCTTATATTTAGGTTAATAATAAAGTGCACTTGCGCGAAATTGCTAGTATGTCTGGCATAGAAAGTAAGTTTTACAGTGCTTATTTTGAGCCGCTTTTAGTGCTTATTGCTCTTCCGAAAACAAAAATTGGGATTGAGCTTCTTTCTGCCTATTCGCCGTTACGAGATTAATAAAACATAGTTTAGGTACTTAATTAGTCTCCTGGTAGGCGGATACTCAAAGACTAATAAAATCTTGAAGCGTGCGCAAACTCCACCACAATTTCGAATCCCTATCCTCACTAACAATCTCCCTCTTCTGGAGTGTACTATAGTACATACGGCCTCTAGCAAGAGCAGGTGTCGGACTAACATTCCTCCCCTTTTCTGCTTCGATCTTTGTTTGGGTATTGATCAATAAACAACTTGGGAGCACCACGAGTTGCACATTGAAGGTCGAGTTGTGACTCCCAGGCATTATCCATTGATTCTCAGTGCAATTTCAGCTAGTTCCGATCAATAAGAGAGTAGCAAACAGGGGTGGTCGAAAAAGCTCAAGCTTCAAATCAAGAACCGGTTCCTTCACCCATGCTTAACTTTTAAACCAGGTTTACCGGTGCGTTAAACCTTGTTTAAAAAGTTAAGGTGTATGTGTATAAATTGAATACAGAGACAAAACGATGACTTAATTTCGTGCATGTGTTTTGATCCAGTGTATGAGCTAGGTAGTTATAAAAGCCTCCATAGCGGGATCGAAGTGATCCAAAGTGATGGTAACTCAAATCCAAAGCGGGATCGAAATGATCCAATGAGTACTTTTGTGGTGGTAACTCAAATCCATTGTTCATGTTGTGATCTTACTATAAATGGCATAAATTAAAGTGAAACCCAGTACGGTGAGCATAAGGTGAATTTGTAAATCATTCAAATGTGATTTTATTAGTGGCACGAAAGCGTTTTTAAATTTGTAAATGAAGAAATTAACTGTTCATTTGCATGTGCAGACAATCGAAGTGTTCAAATAACATGGCATCGGAGCAGCATCATAATTCAAGTATGGAGGATCGCCTGTTTCTGGTTAAAGATTGGATCAACAAGTGCATCAACGTGGATGCGCTGTTTACCTGTGCTATCTGCCACGGATCGTTCGACGATCATCCGACCCATTGTCCACAATGTTCAAAGCTGTACTGCGGGGAATGCTTCGATCAGTGGTTGACGAGTCGCTTTGCTAAGCGATCTCTCTGCTGCCAGAAACATTTGGAGCCAAAAAAGTTTGTCTGTTGCCGCGTTTACCAAGATGTTGACGAAATGATCGAAGGATTGAGAGATAACGTTGCAGAATTGATTCGGTTGGTCAGTAAAATCGTTACGATATGCGCGGAACATGGAAAAGAATTGCTATTATTTTGTGGATTATGCAAACAGTGTATGTGTATTAAATGTGTCTTCAGTGATCGTCACCGGGACCATAATGGAGAAATATTAGATCTGGACGATGCACGTGAAATGTGTGGAACGGAGCAAGATAATTTGTTACTCATCGGTAGGTTGAAGGCCGTACAGAAGGCACTAAATTATATCATAGAACAGTTCTTCGATAAAATTCGAGAGCAGGACATGAATGGGTGAAATGGTGAGGTAAATATTGCGTAAAATTCGTCCAGAGGCGGAGCTCGGCGCCCATTTGAACTCCTAGCAAAAATAGCATCTTTGCTATCACACCAACTACAATATACATGATCTATCCCACTCTGTAAGCGAGATCGTCAAACACTTGTTCATCGCGAACTCATGAGTTCATTTAACGTCTACTGTTGCCTGTTGTACACAAACAAACCGAACTTATTTTTCGTACCATCTGCAACGCTGATATTGATGGGTAAAATGTATTTAGTTTAGTTATTTCAAAATCACCACAAGTGATATATGTCTAGATGTTGCCTCATTTGATTACCGACTAAAGATATACCCTCACGATTTTCCTGGCAAAAATTTCGTCTGCCTCCCTGGTTCACGATATTGTCACTGTCTAATCTGAGTTCTGTAACCATGTGGTGCTGCCTATCGTTACCCTCTATATAAAACGAATACTCTGAAATGTTTATTTTATAAAACGAATATTCTGAGAAGTTTTGGGATATTGACAAATTGTTGAATGAACCGTTACTGAAATGTAATCACTTGCAAAAGCGTTCAGCGAATACTTGATTTTGCACATGAATTTTGATCCAGTGTACGAAGTGGTCACTCAATTAATCCTCCAAAGCGAGATCGAAGCGATCGAAGTCTTTATGGTTGTGACAATGAGGAATCCTTTGAGCTAGTAACTCAAATCCTTTGTTTCTGTGATGATCTTTTAACTGATAAAAGCGAAACAAAGACACGAAAGGTGTGCATAAGTGATCTTGTTTGTTGCACTAAAGCGTAAAAATACCGTAAGTACCACTGATACGTACAATAAACCAAATTTTCATCTGTACTTGCAGGCTATTCAAATAACATGACCTCAGAACAGCATAGTTCAAGTATAGAGGAGCGTCTGTGTCTAGCTAAAGAATGGTTTAATAAGCGCAGCAACGTGGAGCAGCTGTTCATCTGTGCTATCTGCCATGGCGTGATAGCCGTTGATCACCCGATCCACTGTCCGCACTGTTCGAAGCTGTTCTGCGGGAAATGCATGGATCAGTGGTTAACCAGTCGCTCGATCGGGGCGAAGACGAAGCGGTGTCCCTGCTGCCAGGCACAGGTGGAGCCCAAAAATTTTGTTCGTTGTCGTATTTACCAAGACGTTGACGAAATGATTGAAGGATTGAAAGATAACCTCGTAGAATTGATCCATTTAGTCACCAAAACTGCTGCGATTTGTGTGGAACATGGGAAAGAATTGCTGTTATTTTGCGAATCGTGTAAAGGGTGTCTGTGCATTAAATGCCTCTGCAGTGATCCGCACCGGAGCCATAACGAGAAAATACTTGATCTGGACAATGCCCGTGAAACGTTTAGAGCGAGAATCGAAAAAAAGGATTTGTTTCTGACCGGTAGATTGAAGGCTTTACAGAAAGCGGGTGAACAGATTGAAACTAATGAATGCGATATGATGGATGCTAATGAGCACATTGTGGAAGAAATTAATTATGCCACAGAACGGATCGTCGATAAACTACGAGAAGAAATGCACGAACGATTCCGACAGCATGTAGAACCGGTCAAAATCGTCACGAAACAGCAACGAAGCGAAGTAGAGGGTGTGATACAAAAGGTGTCTGAATTAGCCAATGAAGTTACCAGGTATTGCTCGGTATATGTTCGCATTAGCTATATATTAACTAGGGATTGCCTTTTTATAATTGTAGCCCCGAAGTTGTGATGGAAACGTTTCAGGTGGCTGATATTATTAAAAAAATGAACAAAGAACCATTGCCTGTGCTGAAACTACCAGCGACCAATTTTATCGAGTGAGTTTTTAGTACTAAACATTGATTTTACTTTCTCGTGTTTACAGACTAACAATTCCCTCAGTTATTCTATCCTTACATACCCGCCTAGCCGTAAAATTTATAAATGTAATATAATGACATCTACGTTTTTAACATTTGATAAATGAAGAATGTTTATTGGCAAGGGGTGGGGCGGGGCGATGCAACACCCAATTGCATATTATACCTTTCAGTTGAGACTTGGTTTGTAATATTCTATTCAGTTATCAGTGAAGAACCGATGTGACTTCAATTGTGGAATATGTTTGATTAGCAATCAGTGATCTAGACCTGCGAATCAAAGTAATTTGGTTATATTTGAAAAGATGTTTAACCTCTGTGGTATTACGATTGTAACGGTTTATATGGGAAATTCTAGTGTTACCTTACTAACCAACCTGTAACTTCGCAACCAAAAGTCAAAACCGAATGAAATTCAATAGCAGTCAATGGGATTACCGTATCTTTCATTTGAAATCAAGTTTGTAAAAATTGGTCAAGAATTCTGATCTCTGATATCTGCTTAGGAATTTCGCGAGTTCCCCGGGGGCATCAAATTACAATGATCAGGCACGTACGTAAAAAATTCTCAAGGGGGGGGGGGAGGTTGATTTTTTAACGTTTATTTTAAAAGAAACGTACAGAAACCCGCAAACTTTCAAGATTTTTTCAGAGGCCTGGACCTAGTCTTGTGAACCAAACGACTCAGCTCAACAAATTGGGTAAATATTTGTTATCGAGAAGGAGTCATCAAAAGACACCGCTGCATAGTGATCGGAAACCCCAAAAACGTGAACTTAATTCACTAGAGGCCAAACCATCGAATATATTCACAGGGTATCTTTGGATGAATTGTTCGTAATACTATTCCCCACAACCTAATAAAAATTAAAATTAGGCATGGCTTACTACGATCGAACTAAAAAAATTAACTTTTTATGCTGACGAAGTAGAAAGTTGGTGTCTTCTACAAAGTTTTAGAAATGCTCATAATGAACAACACGTTTTAATTTAGTTTTTTAATAAAGTTTTTCCATTGTGGCTTTTCGTGCAAACCATGTTCCAAGCAAATGTTGAAGCATTAAAACCACATAATATTGTTGAAGACTGTAAGTAAAAATACTCTTTGGTTTCAAAGTTATTGAAGATTTTAACAGTTTTTACCATTAATTACAAAACTTTACGAGAATCGAAATTTTTGTTGTTGATTTTTATATGGAAAAAGTAAAAAAAAATATTACAAAGTGAGCTTACCCTATTCATAAGGTTCTAGAGTGCCACGCATCAAAACTTCTTACCTTTATTATGCGTAGTCTGGACATTGAAAATAGTACCTGCTCGTCCATTTTGGTTTGCACATTTCTCTCTTATACGCAGTTGAAGTTGGTGTAAAAAAAAAATAAAAATTTTCAATACCTCTAAAACGAATGAGTATTTTTACGAGAGGTGTGCGCCGCGCCTCCAATTTCAGGTAAAATTTTTGCATGCAGTCTTCAACAATATTTTTACATGCGGTCTTCAACAATAATTTAATTTTTACATGCAGTCTTCAACAATATTTTGTGGTTTTAATACCTCAAAATTGACATGTTTGAAACATCGTTTGCCCGAAAAGTCATAGTGAAAAAAGTTATATTTAAAAACTAAGTTTAAGGGTTGCCTTATAAAACCCTTTATAAATCGATAACCTTAAGTCCTACAAGTTCAAGTTGTTCAACAAAATTCTTCATTATGAGTATTTCTAAAACTTTGTCGAAGACACCAACTTCCTATCTCATCAGTATGAAAAGTTAATTTTTTTAGTTCAATCATAGTAAGCCATGTCCCACTTTAATTTTTACCAGATTGTGGGGAATATGCATACGAACAATTCCTCCAAAGACACCCTGTGAATATATTCGATGGTTTGGCCTCTAGTGAATTAAGTTCACGTTTTTGGCATTTCCGACCACTGTGCGCTGCCTGCTGGCTCGTGGTGGAATCGGATTGGTTTGTAGTAGTTGTTAAGCCATCCGACTAAACCTAAAGCTCTTGTATCTCGCAATCCTCATCCATCCGGGGCAACCGTTGAGTACTGCATTAGTAGTTTCGTTAATCGTCATGTTTTATCCATAGCTACTTTCCTTACTTGCTGTTCAACCTTCGCTATATATCTGACCTGCTCAAGTCTGCTGCAAATATCGTCACCTGTTGACACGTAAACCGATTCGGAGGTGTCGACCATAAGGTTTTACATCTGTTTAAAACCACCTTCGGCGGCTTCTTATCCTTCTTGGTTCTAGTCTTTTCTATTTATTTCCTATCTGGTGCTGAGAACGTCTCGGTAGCGGTATTTCACCCTATACCGATGCCCATTTTCGCGATCTATTTCGCTGCCACTCCAACGGAATAATCATCGGCGGTAAAATTACTCTAGACAACGATGTTCCGATTTTCTCCCACTTCGTGTTTTTCCTATTTAGCAGCCGTTGCTAGCCCGCTGACCGACATCTGCTTTCTACTCACTTCTGTTGCTAATATGGAAGCTTATCGAAACGTGAACTGATCCTTCAGAGAAGCCGTCCAACTTGACATACATCCCTTTCCAGCCACCCTCGCAAAGTTTCATCCTTGGTTTCTTCATTGACTTGGTTCTAGAGTGACCGAACTCAAATGACGTTTTATTTGTCAAAACGTTTTGAAGTATATTTTTTCCTGAACAGGAAGTTAATAAATTTTTGAAAGTAATTCAAAATCCTCATGGTTTGAACCCCCAAAAACCCACCCTTGCGCACGGGCCTGACTTTGATTGATCATTAGTGATCTAGACCCACAATGTTGCACCCATTTTAATATGTATTACATCCAGAGCCGTAGCGTGGTTTTCTGGCGCCCTTGGCGCCTCTTTGTTATTTGCTTTGGCTTTCTTTTTCAGTTCGAACTTCAAAGTTCAAACAATAATTTATGTATATGGAAATGGCACACCAACTCCCTACTTAATTCATGTTTGGCTGTCGTTCAAATCAGTTGACGGCGACGGAGGGAGCATCTATTCGGAAGATCATCATGTTTTACCGCCGACGCCGGCGGTAAAAAATGATAATGAGTTATGTTCTACCGTAGACCATGTGGTAGACTTGGGTGCAACGCCCAACTCCTACTTAGCAGAGGGCAAAGAATTCTTCACATTTCCTTTCGATCATGTCCATATGAGCCTGCCTAGTCCTAGTTTTCCGTTCTAAGTTTATAACTGATTCGCTCTAGAACACCTATCCGTCTTTCAATTTCATTGCTTTCGTTTCTCACAGTCTCAAATTTGCCGAAAATATCCAACAAAATCGATAAAGTTAAAAATTTGCGGCAGGGTCCGGACTCCCCGGATCTTCCTCCTTGATTCGCCGCTGGTTTCAAGTGATGTTTCAGTGTCGATACATAGTATCTCAAAATCGTGGTTGTCGATCCATTGTATGTATGTGCAAATCGTACTGAATATGTAATATACATTTCCATTTTTGTATTGAACATAATGAGCCATGGGATCATAGTTTGGACAAATGAGAAAAGCACAATTGCACCACTAGGTGGATTAAAACAGGTTTTTTTTACTTTGTTTCGGAAAGAAGGTTTGATTTTAGTTGCGCAGGCCTTCTTTTGATCTTTTTATCACGGGTAGCATTTCCTGTCAGCTCCGATACGATGGCAAATATTCACTGCTGCCATGTAGACGAGTACAGATGCACCGAATAGTACTATTCGGCTTTCAGTCGAATACCGAATATTTAATGTTTAATTATTCGGCGTACCGTATATTCGGCTGAAGGTAAAATCGGCTGGTATTTGGCCCGAATATTCGGTCGACCGAATATTCGGTCCATCTCTAGGATTTTGTATATACCTATGTATTTTCTTTTATTTTGTTTCTTTTAAATATTTCATGAATATTAGACCATTACTTATCATATTCGGCCGAAAGTGGTTTTTGTTATTCGGCGTACCGTATATTCGGCTTAAATCAAAATCGGCTGGTATTCGGCCCGAATATTCGATCGACCGAATATTCGGTGCATCTCTCGAGTGCTCCGACACCGACACGCTGGGCGTAGTGACTCTTAGCAAACGATAGACAGGAAACTGGAGACCGGCAACGAACCAAGCGAAATTTTTTCTTTTTCTACATTTTTCCTTCTATATCGCGAACGGACAAGCGTATATTTCCACTACGAGTGTAACACACGAATGATGCTTGCACTCGCACACGACCCCCGGTTGTGTACTCGGTTCAGTTTACGTTCGATACCAAAGGGGCTGGCTATTGAAAGGAAAGAAAATCAACACTCGCGTCCCTCGCACACTACCCCTTACCAATAATGTGTTTGTGATCGGTTCAGTTTGCGTTCGAAGCCAAATGGGCAGGCCATCGAATGAAATCCGTTTTGCTTTGGTCGATAAAGAAGAGGAGGTCCGAACAAAAACTTCATGATTTGAAGCTCGGTGCATGTAATTAGCGGGAACCAATAAAGAATGAGCTTCTGTCAGATGATTGAAAATGGGGGTTTTCCATTTATGCATGCTAATTTCGAACCGTCGGAAATAAAAATACTAGTTGGGGGATGAAAAGATTTTTAAATTTAATTCTTGATAGGCAGTTTGATAGTGCTGATAAGGGCTAATTAGTTTTCCAAAGAAAATGTTTACTGCGTGGGAGATGTAATTAGTGGGAACCAATCAGGAACGAGCTTTGGTAGGGAGTTTTAAAATCGGTTTTTTTTCCATATGTATGCTTCTTTTCACCCACTGGATATAAAAATAATAGATGGCGAACGAAAAGATTTTCAAATTTAATTCTTTGGAGTGGTTTGGTAGCGCTGATAAATGGCTAATTTGCTGGCCAAAGAAAATATTCTCCGGGTGGGAGATTTTTGTTAGAATTGGTCCTGGTTACTAGCATGGAACTATTCAAATTAATTCACGGAGATTAAATTAGCGGGAACCAATCACGAATGAGCGTCGGTGGGATGAGGATTATAGGATTTTCGATTGATGTGCACCGGTGTGTAGTGGAGTACACTGGTTTTCACTTTCTAGCAGAAGTGTCAATGGAACATACCCAGTTTTCTGCACTTCTGCTAGAAAGTGCAAAAACGGTGTAAAACCAGTGCACTCCACTACACCTGTGTCAATCAATCGAAAATCCCATTAGAATCGGTTTTTCGTATGTATGCTTACCTTCCATCAACAGGAAATGAAAATGATGCCTCTGATAGTAGCACGTAACGACACAAACCAAGCGTGTGCAGCTCACAAATGTTTCTTTCACGGTATTGTGCAGCCCTCTGTTCGCTTGAAGCTGTCAAATACGAATGATAATAGAAAAGAAATCTGTGCGGACCTATATTTAAAACGTTTTGTCATTTTATAGTTCCGTTGGTGCACCATATTGACGGCTCTGTCCGGGATAGGCTGAAGATTTTCACTTTTTCCGAGTCGTTTTCGAAATATTTTTCAAAAAACTATTTTTCCGCTGATGATGAATGTCGTATATATTCCAAAATTTAGTACAATATTGCTACACATATTTTCGACAAAATGCAGAAGAAATTGATTAATTCCATTCAGTACAACAAATGATTTAAGCGTTTAAAACCTTACATATTTTTTTCCGGATTTTTGAAAAGAGGCCTCTATATTGAAAGGTAATACGTTCACACTACGAGTTAAAACGTGTTTTAACGCTATCTTGATGGCATTTACCTTGTTGCTAATTATTATAACGTGTTTTAACTCTGTAGTGTGAACATGATATAATACTACGTTCTCACTACGAGTTAAAACGTGTTTTAACGCTATCTTGATGACATTTTTCTTGTTGCTAATTATTATAACATGTTTTAACTCTGGAGTGTGAACATGGTATAAGTCGTTAGTCACGACAAAATCAAGTCAATTCGTTGATTATTTTTTGAGTTATCGTGTTCGCCAATTTGAAAAACGCGGTTTCGAGAAAAACGCTATTTAAGTTACCGATATATTAAAATCAGTTAAAAAAAAGACATTCAGCGTGGCCTTGCGGGAGACTACTCTAGAGGTTCAATACTAACAATTAAGCGAACTACACTACACCAGACCCCCCCCCCCTTATAATATATGTTAGAACAATCAATTCGTCTTAGAAATCCGATTAACAACAACGAAGATTACTCATGAAATATTATTACCAAATTGAGAACTGTCCTGAAATAATAGATTTGTTTCCTATTCTAGTCCGATAACGCCCCCGATGATTGAACTGAAATTTTTCCTGCGCAACTTTTCGAAAGAAATTACACTCAACAGGAAGATTTTTTCGGAGAAGAAATCTATCGAAGGATACTCAGTGCAGTTGATGGGCAACCAGGAACAGGATGATAATGGAAACGATGTAATCAAGCTATCGCTGTTGGTGGTTGATGGGTACGATGTACACGATGTAAAGGTAACCTGTTATCCAGTGAAAGGGGCTTCGGTAGAACCGTTGGCCAGACGTATGGATCTGAAGTTGGGCGAGAACAATACGGTCCTGGAGTTCGGTAACTTCCAGGCAATGAAAGGATTTTTGGATAAAACTAACGATAAGTTATACCTTCTCATGAAATTTCGCCTTTGGGCCACATACTACGACAAGTGCGTCCACAAGGATTGGTACATTGCAAAACTAACGGGTGCAAGGAAGAGACATGCTGGTAAAGCGATCGCTGGACGATAGCAAGATAGATGAGTTTACAGTACGAATGAGTTTTTTATGTGTGTTTTATAATTATGTAAAGAATTTATTTATTTGATCTATAAGTACAATTGACCAGCTGAATATATTAATGATATGGTAAAAAAATTGTTTTTCGAAAGTTTTTTGTTTCCAGAAGTAGAAATACGACTTATCGTTAAAGATTTTAATCATAGTATGAACAGATGCTAGCACGACCCGATTAAAAACAGATGAGACTATTGGCTGTTATTATATCGCTTAATGGGTAATCGAAAATGTCAAGCTTAAGAATGTTATTTTGAAAATACGTTTTTTGTTAATTTCTAATCTGACGGACAATTTTTTTGGTTACAATTTTGTAAAAAACCTCCAACCGATCTCAAATGTCTAATGATAGGAAACAGACAAAGATTCGAAAGCAAATGCGTTAAAAAATCACCATGCGCATATGTGAATAATCATTGTACCCAAGTTTGCACTCATATATTAATTTTTGGAAGTCTGTTGTATTTTCTAACACATGCAGATCTAGGGTGCGGTGTCTATTTTCGCCCTGTTTCTATTATCGTCCTACCCATTTGAAACCGTTAGTTAGAGCAGCGTCTGGCATCTTTGTTCAACGCATTGGCTACAATGGTAGTGCGGTAATTGGAGCATTCAATTCGAGTTTTCGTTGCGCTCAAACAGAAGTATTTCATCATTCTCAGGACATTTTTGTTATGATATTGGTTCTTTGTAACGAAGCAAGGATACTCCCTGGGCTTGGGTGATGAGCCTAATGGGCGCGTACTCTTGCTTGGTCGATAAGAGTGGGAGATCCGAGCGAGTGCTGGTTCATTGACCTCTGAATCTCATGACTAATAATAATTCGATCGAGTGTTTTGGCGGGCGGCTGATATGGATGTTTCTACTTTAAAATGGGGGAACATGCTGGTTCGGTTGTTCGGGGACTCATTTGATCTTGAGCATAGTGATCGAGTCATTCGATTCGGATCGATGGACTGTCATCTATAAGAGATGATCAGACTGAAGGTGGGTGTTTTTATCTCTTAAATCGCTCTGTCGCTCTGGCTCGTGAAGATGGCGAGTAACACTCGTTTATAACGAATTGGATTCGCTGTTTTCAGAAACAGAGATGACAATCTATTATGGATGGAACCTTCTCTTAAACATACCGTTCAGCCACTAGTTAATGCTCAACTAGATCAACTTAATAAACTGAAACACGTAGTTTTTGAAGAAATCCAATCCACGTGAACCACATCACCAAACACCTAAAAGTAGATTAGATGCATGTAATATCTATTTCTGTTTTATCTATTATCTATTCTATTATCTATTAATATCTATTTCTTTATCCCTCTCGCAGGAGGATTGACGGTATTGTAAACATCATCAAGCCACAATAGACTAAATAGAGTTATCTAAATATAAGGATCCTTCGCTCTTTTTGGTTTCTATTTGCACCAAGTGCTACTACTAGAGGTTAATTAGTTCTTATGTCAATAATCCACCAATCATTATGACGCAAGATTTTATTTATATAAGAAGCCCGCTTCAAGATGTTGATTACAATACGCCTCGATAGTGGTGTATCGAGGAGGCCGGGAGGGCTGATAGGAGCCTTTTTTCTGTTCTTTATCTTTCTTCTATTCACCCGTTCATAAACAACAATCAACTAGTAACAAATAGATAATTGAGAAAGGATGTGCTATGTGTGGTGGTTGGGTATTCAAGTATTAGTAGTGTTTGAAGTACTAATGTATGTCTTTCATGTTATGATCATAACTTTAGCTGTATCTTGTACCTGTTTTATTTATTGCGTCTCTCATATATTGTCTTTTATCTCTTCTTTTCGAATCCTATACTGCCATTCTACTCTCGCCTTCAGCTGGGTCAGCAAAGATGGTGATAGCCAACATCTTAACACTTACACATTCTCAAACGCGGTCTCAAGCGGGAACCTACAAAAATGCCCTCGCGCGCGCGATTACGAATCGGTCACGTCCGGAGGTCTACCCTTGATCCCAGAAGCCTGGGTCTATGCCTTCAGCTGGACCAATTGGGCAAATACGCTCATACCTATTCGGCGGCACGTCTCATGGCGACATAACCGGGAAGCTTATCGATATAAGGGATCCCACTCTCTGCCAGAATTCTGGCCGCACACCGAAAATTTAATATCAGACTCACGGTTCGCGCGACCATTCAAGAACACACAACACACGCAAATATGTTAGAAAATCACGTTAGCGTACAAACGTTAGAACCCCTCGCGATTTTCTAAACAACCTACGCCCACCAACTCGCAAGCATGATTATACCCCGGTGATAAGGTTAACGTCTCAGCGCTCATAAACTTACCAACGCGATCTCAAGCGTTAATCTACAAACTCCCGCGTTCGCGCCATCATGAATCGGAATCGTCCGGAAGTCTCTATCCTCGATACCAACAGTCTAGGTCCATGTTAATTTAAAAAAAAAATAAATAAAATTGAAGAATTAAAAAAAAATGGCTCCCATATCCACTAGACAAAACGTTCCATGGTGACATGACCGGGAACTCTAGTGATATGGGATAACTCACTCCCTGTCAGAATGTTATCCGTACACCAAACTAAATATCAGAATGACGGTCCGCGAATATATGAATGGCCGCAGGGTTTCAAAATAGAATTTATACACGCGAAGTCACATACACGCGAGCACACGCGATAAACACGTCAACATACGCACGCTTAAGCCCTTCGCGATCATCTACGCACACCTATGCCCGCTATCGCGCAAACTTGATAACACTCCGGTAATTATGTGAACGTTTTAGTACTTACGAAGTTACGAACGCGAATCCGCAAACGCGCGCCATCATGAATCGGTCACGTCCGGAAATCTTTAGCCTTCATTCTAGTAATTTAGGTCCATACATTCAGTTGGACCAATCAAAAAAATAAAGCTCATATCCACTAGACCACGCGCTCTACGGCGACATCGCCGGGAACTCGTGATATGGAAGATCTCACTTTCATTTAGCATCTGAGCCGTACACCAAATATAAAGTATTAGATTCACGGTCCGCGCACGATTATCCAAAGAACACACGCGAATATGCGAAATGCACACGGTTATAAAATAGATTTTATATACGCGAGGTTACATACACGTTAGCACACGCGACATACAAACGCACACGCGACATACAAACGCACACGCGATCGAACACGTTAACGTACAAATGCTCGAACCCTTCGCGATGATACATGTGATCGCGAGTCCCTACGTCCGGACATACCTGAACCGTACAATGAATATCACATTCAGAATCACGGCCCGCTACAATTGGCCTAATGCAGTGTTTTATTGGGCGACATTGCCTGTCTCGTCTGCAAATTGTAGTATGTGATTCTGACGGGGAGCCCTTCCGAGAACCTAGCTCTACAGCTCCAGTAGGACAACTCTCGAAAAAAAAGATATTGGTTCTTTGTAACGAAGCAAGGATACTGATGCCTACTTATGCGCATTTCATCGATAGTAGGCTGCATAATTAATAGAATAGGGGCCAAAATTAGGTCTTTGCCCTATTATATATAGGCAAGATTTCCATTATGCCATCTTTATCTAGCACAGCCAGAGTGCTTTGCAGACTCCAATAAAAAAGAGATCGTATTCGATCCGATTTTGTTAAGTTTTCAATGTGTGTTACAAAAAAACTGTCGTTGCGTAATGCCACTTGCTACGAACGGTCAGCAATCGCTGGTGATTCGTGCATGCGAACCTGTATGCGATGTTAATTTCCACCGTATTTTTTTTAAATGTTTGCACAACATTTTCGGGACAGTTTCTCTGTGATTAAAGCCCAGAAACTACTCTTTAAACTACATAAACTACTCCTTGAGAAACTAACTCCGACATAACCTCGTTTATCAGTTTTTTAGTTTTTGGTAATGTTGTGCACGATAAAATATCACGTCAGTATTTCAAAATCAAAGCAGGGTGGGCGTAGCGTAGTTGATAAATCGATTGCCTCGTACGCAGCGCACCTGGGTTCGAGTCCCGACCCCGCACATAAGGTTAGAAAATTTTCATAACAGATTGTTCTAACCCGAAGAGACGTTAAGTTTAAAACCTCTATAATCTAAATAAAAAAGCAAAAAAATCAAAGCCTTGGTACTACGTTCTTTTGCGGAATTTGCGTTTCGACAGGCTTCGCTGCCAATTCTTAGTGTACAGTACGAGTGCAGTGCTACGATCCTACTGACCACTAGATACAAATCCTTTCTGTCTGGAGTTTAAACATACGACGAGTAATTCATGAGACCGCCTTACGAGGATTTTTAATATTAGTCTTTTTGAATGTCCGATGTGACACATAATACCAAAAGTTCTGTTGTAAAGCCTTTGTTTTCATGCAAAAAACTTCAAACAGAGCATTTTAGCTTTAGTCGCAAATGAAAAGTCATATCCTGAGCTTATAGAGATGCCGAAATTTATGATTTAGATTTTTTCTTATAACTCGAAACGAGGTTCTTCGAGTTAAGTCGTTCTTGCAGTGGACCTCGAAAAGAAACTGTTGTTTGATACACGAAAAAATAACAAATGTAATGTACCGGCTAAGATAAGTTCGTAGCAAAAGCCCGTAGGTACGCTTCTTTGTTATCAGTAATAAAACTGGTAGCCAACAGCAATACTGTCGGTTGTTACGACGCTATCTACGTAATGTGATAAAAGGTGACTGACTACTGTAGATTTTGTTAGATAAATTTTTATTTCGATAATCGGTTACTTCATTTTTAATAAACAAAACAGTTATCTTATTTAGCACAACGTAGCGTATTACAATATTTAGAGTGATTTCTTATACATATCACTGTTTGCTTATTCATTAGTTCACAGAACTCATGCGAAGTATACACCCAACTTGACATGGAGTGAGTACAGTTTCTAGTCCTGCTCGAATAAAACCTCGGATGAAAGGTGTAAATTATACCAAACTAATAAAATTAGTGAAATGAACAAAATTAATAAGATATATATATATATATATATATATATATATATATATATATATATATATATATATATATATATATATATATATATATATATATATATATATATATATATATATATATATATATATATATATATATATATATATATATATATATATATATATATATATATATATATATATATATATATATATATATATATATATATATATATATATATATATATATATATATATATATATATATATATATATATAAATTTAATAAGAAGGAAGTGCAACCAAATGAAAACAGTTGAGTGGGTAACGTCTGTGACATTACCGGAGTGTCGCGACTAGAGTTCAATTAGTAGAGTTATAATTGAACAAAAAGTGGCGAAAACGATATTTTTTGAAATTTCATAAAATTGAGTTTAAATAATCTATTTTTGATATATTAAGTGCTTATATCTTTTGAACGATAGAAGCTAGAGTTTTGAGGTGTTAGAAGAAAAACATCAGAAGGGTAGGTTGAAAAAAACGAAAACCAAAAAAGTTATATTAAACATTGGTTTTTCATGAATTGACTTTGTAATATGTAAAAATTACTTTCACGGTGGACACAATAAAAAATAAAATTAGTGTTTTTAAAAAATGGTTTTCTTTGTATAACTTTTGCAGTTTTGATTTTTCATTAAGATCGCTTTAGAGATACTTTCAGATATTTTGAAGGAGAACAATTTGTCTTACTGTACCGAACCTGTAGCTTCTCTCGTTAGAAAGTTATATATACTTTTTACTAAAAATAAGCTATTTATTGAGTAAATATTGCAAGACATAAAAAATATCGTATTTTTTGGTGATCTATACTACAAAGCATGCTATTTCATATGGTAGCAACGGTATTCAATGTTAAGTGTCCTAATCGAAGATAATACTATTTGAAAGAGTTATATTTTTTATATAAAAGTTCTCGTATCTTTGAAACGAAAAGAGTTTAGTGGTTGGTGTTTTAAAGAAAATTATGTGCTCTAAAATAATCTTCAAGTTGTCCAAAGGGTACTTTAGCGTAAAAAAACCTACAAAAGTATAGAAATAAACCGTTTTTTAAAAAAATCCTCTAAAGCTTACATTTGGATTTCTCGTGCAATGGACAGTATAAAAGTTAGAGTTTGCATGTCTTCAGCAAATTTGTATAAAATGTGTTGCTCTACAACTTCATCGAATACAGTAAAGCTCTATCTCGAACCGTTAAAAAAATCAATTTTAAATATTACTAAAGTTATAATCACCACAGCCTCTGTTTAAACAAAAAGAAGGGCCTTGCAAAGTACAATAACTTTGCCAAACATATTGTAAGGCCAAGTTAAAGAGACTAGAATAACAAAGAGACGCCATGTTCCGTTTGGAATTCCAATTTAACTGTCAATGTCATTCCAAACAAACAAGAGAGTTGTCAATCGTAAATTTTTAGCATTATGTGGCATTGTTTTTAAGGAAGTATTGTTATTCAATTCATTAAAATTACTAAATATTTTAAAGATTAAAATTATATCCTCAAACCAATACCACCGTGTTAGAAACGCTAAAGAGAAAATCGCTTGGTTTGATGGGAGGACGAAATTCAGTGTGAGGGTAACGAATACCAAATGATGCAAACAATTAAATTTGACCTAACATGGTTTTGCTGCTGCAAAATGCCATTCCTGCGGATATCACTATGCTTTAGCTGGTCGAGAAACTCGGCAGACCAGAAGTCGCATCAGATTTTTATATTGGCTAGAAGAAACAAACGGAATAACAACAAAGTTTTGTGTGCCTTGCACATTTTCAGTGTTGCTTGTAACCTGTAGCCTGGTTGCTAGTTTAATTGTTTTCACTGAATTAAGATAGCGTCTCTTTGCTATTCTAGTCTCTTTAGGCTAAGTCATTAAATTTTAGCAAAAAGTTAAAATTCCTGCTAATTTGACATTCTGGACCACTGTGCATTGACGTTTAAGACAAACATGCGTTGATCTGTATGTATCTCCAAGTGTAGCAGCTTGTGAGGTAATAGGGTAATAAGCCTATTTAGACCATGTTTCTATTATCACCCTACCCATATGAACCCATTGGTTAGAGCATCGTCTACCATTTTTGTACAACGCCTTTGGTCAAATGGTAGGACATCTATTGTGGCACTCGATTCGAGTTTTCATTGCGCTCAAAAAGGATCATTTCATCGTTCCCATTTGTGTTATTAGATTGGTTTTTAACAACGAAGCAAAGCTGTTGATGTTGTATACCCGCTGCAACGCTGCTCTCCGTTATCAGTTATTTTAATGCTGGTAGCCAACACTAATTATGGCTTGTAACGACGATATCTTCGTGATGCGATAAAGACGAGTGACTTGAGTAGGTGGCCCTGAATAGTTTCGCCTTTAGTTATTTTGTTGCGTTAACTACAACTATGATACATATTAAATTCGGTTATACCCTGGATAAATCATTCGGAGATAATACGTTTTTGTGTCTTTTTGGCGATACCTTGGTCTTGGTATAACTACCCGTACCTGTAGCCGATAAGGCTTGGGTTAATGATTCATCGATGAAGTGTATGCATTTCTGTTAAAACAACATAGGGTAATGAGCCCATTTTCGTTCATTTGATTAGAGCTGCATCTGCTTTGTTTGTCAAAAGCATTGGGTCCAACGCACAGTGGTTTAAAACGCGAAAAACGTGATCGTTTTGAATAACTTCGAAATGGTTCGTTAAAGTGATATACAACCTTCGGAAGAATTTGTGACAATGGAACGCCCCTTCTTTCTAAATAAAAAAATTGTTGATTAATCCTCCTATAAGTGAGATGCAAAATTTATTTCTCGTATAATTAAAGATAGCGATTGAAGTATTCAGCCAAGTTGTAGTAATTTCATTTATAAGAAACTTTACCGAAGGTGGAAATGTCCTATATTTAAAGGTTTTTAAGGTATCGGCATTATTTGAGAAAAGACCGGAAAAATAATTTTTTTCATCATAACTTTTTTTCAAGATTTTTTAGAAGGCCACAATGTTCTACAGAACTGTCACAATTAATGAAATACATAATTTTTGTGAACAAAGTAATAAATTATGTTGAACCGTTTTTGAGATATTCACGTTTTTTGTTCGAAATACGGCCTACTTTGCTCTCAAATAACTCATGAACGGGCAAAAACGGGCAGACCACTCAGTATGGGTTTGAAAGTAATACAAAAATGCTATAAGCATCTGAACAAATCCTTTGTATCCGGTTGTATCCAGGGCTCTGGTAGCTAGAGTCGAAAAAGATGTTTTTCTAGTCTAAAATCATGGTATGAAACATATTCGGTGAAGCTGAAGAGATAAAGTGGTAGTGTCTTCAGAAAAGTTTTGGAGAATACTCTTACAAGAAACATTGCCGAAGACATCGGCTTTCTATCTTTACTGGGTTTTGGATAAAGTGAATTGTTCGGTGGTAGTACGGGTAATACGCTGGTTTATAAGCTAGTAGTCGTATGGTCAAGCCCTAATGAGAAAGGATTTTTAGTATAAGTAGGCGGCACATAAACCCTGACATTGACTTCAAAGTGTGTCGACAGAGAAGGTCAAGTTCCACAATGAAATGTAGTACCAAGACTTGGACCATCAATATAGGATTGATTGTTCGTGTTTGCGAAGAACGAATTGACGGTTGAATTTGCATTGGTATATAAATGAAAAAGAAATATTCGTATAGTAATTCGTTTACTATTCACAATCGCTATTACACTCATCCGCATCAGAATCTTCGTCAGAGTCACTTAAATCCAACATGAACAATGCATCTGGGTCGAATTGTCGTTTTGATTTGTTTGCGGTATTCAATTCCACCTAGATGAAGTGGCATTTTTAGTAATGTTGAATATAGCAGCAGTATCATGGTATGGTTAAGTTGTTATCATATATTTTATACTTATAAGCAAAATGAAAAACACATTTGAGTATATTTATATGCATGTCACTGACAGTTCACGGGATAATATATTGAAAAATTCACATATTATCTACATTTATGCATACCTGTAACCGATGACATGACTTTTGCAAAGTTCAGTAATGTACGCTGCCGTAACACAACACGAATCGCAATTGTTTCACGTCACACTTGATTAAAACTGCAAATTCAAATTAAGCCAACAAAACTGTTTTTCTGCACACAAAATCTGACACAACACTAGACAGCGATAATGCGACACAAGTAATCAAAGCATGCAAGATTACCAAATGAAACCATTTTTGTAGGGTTTCCATAAATGGTGCACCTTATCTAAACAACCAGTAGAGATAGAAAGCCGATGTCTTCGGCAATATTTCTTGTAAGAGTATTCTCTAAAACTTTTGCGAAGACACTACCACTTTATCTCTTCAGCTTCACCGAATATGTTTCATACCATGATTTTAGACTAGAAAAACATCTTTTTCGACTCTAGCTACCAGAGCCCTGGATACAACCGGATACAAAGGATTTGTTCAGATGCTTATAGCATTTTTGTATTGCTTTCAAACCCATACTGAGTGGTCTGCCCGTTTTTGCCCGTTCATGAGTTATTTGAGAGAAAAGTAGGCCGTATTTCGAACAAAAAACGTGAATATCTCAAAAACGGTTCAACATAATTTATTACTATGTTCACAAAAATTATGTATTTCATTAATTGTGACAGTTCTGTAGAACATTGTGGCCTTCTAAAAAATCTTGAAAAAAAGTTATGATGAAAAAAATGATTTTTCCGGTCTTTTCTCAAATAATGCTCGATACCTAAAAAACCATTAAAGATAGGACATTTCTACCTTCGGTAAAGTTTCTTATAAATGAATTTACTACAACTTTGCTGAATACTTCAACTCGCTATCTTTAATTGTACGAGAAATAAATTTTGCATCTCACTTATAGGAGGATCAATCAACATTTTTTTTATTTAGAAAGAAGGGGCGTTCCATTGTCACAAATTCTTCCGAAGGTTGTATATCGCTTTAACGAACCATTTCGAAGTTATTCAAAATGATCACGTTTTTCGCGTTTTAAACCACTGTGCAACGGTAGGGTGATGATTGAGGCACTCGAATCGAGTTTTCGTTGCGCTCAATCAGAAGTATTTCATCATTCTCAGGCCATTATTATTATTATATTGTTTTTTTTTTTTAAGGAACACAGTAAATATGCTGATGCCAATATACGCATTTTATCAATTGTATCCTTCCTAAAAAGACCGTAATATGCATTTTACCCTACCAGCATATAAATACGTAGATGCCTGTAGTTCGCCTATAGTTGTATATTTCCGATAAGATAATACTTTGCCGAAATCTGACAAATCTGCAGACAGCGATAAGATCGGCCCTACACATCATAATGGGGGCACACATTTGCTATTGCAATAATCAGTTATGGTTGAACATTCGTTCGAAACGGCAGGTAGCACCGGGAAAAGTGATAAAGCTAGCTCATCGATCAGTTCGATAAATTTCAGTTGAAACATCATCCAAGTGATTAAATTACCCAAAGTGAACCACGATTCTTACGTATTGAGATATATTGTTTTTTGTGTGTGCTATCTGGATTGCTATAGTTATACTCTCATATAAGAATTTGCAAATTCCGTTCACAATTCGTTAAGGCTATCGGAGAGGTTTTAACTAATCAATCATTCAATGATTTACGTCACGGATGCCTTTGATAAACCGTCTCCTGTATTTAGTAAACAAAGCATATAGGGTTATGAGCCTATTTTCGCCATGTATCTATTATCACCCTACCCATTTGAAACCGTTGATTAGAGCAGCGTCTGCCATCTTTGTCTGCCATCTTTGCTAGTCAAATATTAGCGCAACAATAGGGGCACTCGATTAGAGTTTGTGTTGCGCTCAAACACGAGAATTTCACAGTTTTCAGCGCACTTCTGTTATTATCTTGGTTCTTAACAACGAAGCAAAGCTATTGATGCTTATTAGAACGCATTGCTCGCATTGATTGTAGGCCGGCACCCACCTTAGAATGGTGAAAATAGACACTTTACTCTATTCAGCAGGGCTTGGAAAGTGAAGCAATGAATATGAGAATCCGAGAAAAATGAACAAGTCCACGAAATGAATGTTGCGTTGATCATAAAATCTTATATACAAAATTAATTGTTTGCATCATTTGGTATTCGTTACTCTTATACTGAATTTTGTTCCCCCATCAAACCAAGCTATTTTCTCTTTAGCGTTTCTTAACATGATGGTATTGTAACAAACTTGGTTTGAGGATATAATTTTTATCTTTAAAATATTTAGTAATTTTTATGAATTGCATAACAATACTTTCTTAAAAACAATACCACATCCCAAGTAACCATAAGCATTAAGCCATTGCACTATATTGGCTATACATTTGCACTAATGTTGCATTGAAACTCCATTACAGCATTAACAATGCAATAAAGCTCTATATTAGCATCAATAATGCATAACTGCACAGCCGACATATAGCATTATTGCTTGCTCTATATGCGTATATAAAGCTGATATAACGCGTACATTAGGGTGACAATGATTTATATGAAATTTTTTTTTCGCAACCTACACCCCCTAGCGTCGTTCCAAATCATGACAAAATGACACTGTCCAAATTTGAGCGAAATCGGTTAACCCTAACCCCTCCCCCAAAGAGCTTAAAGTTTGTATGGGATTTTTGGCCAAAATGTATGGGGAAACACTCGCAGTTCACAAAATCGCCGCTAGATGTCGCTGTAAACGGCCGATCACTGACCTAGGAAGGAGTTAAGCTTTTGAAGATATGCTGAACAAGTTTGTCGAAGACTGCAAGACAATCCAACCAACCGTTAAAGAGTTATTAACGTTTAAAGTTGGATACTGCTGCTTAACATTCGCAAGGGGCGTACTCCGCTTATCTCATGTATGTGAACCACGAGTGAAGGATGGACAAAGTTAGGAAAAACTCATATATCTATGAAACGATGAGAGATAGAAAGCTATGAGTTCTACAAAGTTGTAGAGGAATAAAAGGACTTTTTGATTTCACTGGAAAGTTTCAGAATTTCTCCGCAAGGTGGCGGTAGTGAGCCAAGCAAGTTAATGGGAATATCCCTATCTGTATAACGGTAAGAGATGGAGCATTTGGATGTTCTACAAAGTTGTAGAGCAGCAAAAATAATATTTTCTTTTCTCATTTGAATAATGCAGAATTCTACCACATGGTGGCGCCAGTGATCAAAATTAATTAAGGTAATACTCCTATCCATACAATGGCAAGAGATAGTGCAATCTGATGTTATGCGAAGCTATATCGTATTTCAAAGACTTTCGTGTCTCGTTGTAAAAATAGAATTTAGGCCGCTTAGTGGTGCAAACAGCATAGAGTATGAATATATTTCAGTACACCTTTTGAATGTTTTCTAATTTTTTCGAATTTTTACTCCTATTTCTTGTGCAGAGATTCTTTTATTATACATAACATGTTACAAAGTTTTCTTAAGACTATCATGCTATGATAAAACGTATATTCTTAAATTTCTTCGTCACCTTTATATTTCTCCTGTTGCATTCTTTTATATAACATTTTTAATTTTTTTAACTAACTGTTGACTAACTTTAAGAGCGCTCTTGTCTCAGAGATGTCGTGTATAGTGCCGCGCGTCAGTGCTCGTTTATTACCTCTCGCAGAAGAAGCGTACACAATGCGCTGTGAATCCAGTTAGACTGGCATTGGTTGCACGATTACAGGGCTGATAATTTGGTGATAGGTGAGAACTACTAGGGTCATTCGAATGCCAATTAGTGACTTTTTCATCAAATCTGGCCTCACTTATAACTTAGAAATAGGCTGCTCGAAATATATTCTGTTTTCTTACGCGGACTACAGGGCTTAAGTACTATATTGTGCTAGAATATTGCCAGCCTGGGATAAATACCTAAGTAGGCTACAATCCAATTCGCACTGTGCTTCTATTATATTCAGCATCCCCCTTTTTTGCAAATAAGCAAAGCGTGCATGCCAATTGCGCTACCTGCCCACCAGATCACCACATCACCAGATATTTGAATTTTGCTTTTGCAGATCTTCAAGAATGGGTGGATCGTCTCGACAGCTGGATATTTTATGCGGTTCATCGCGCATGTTGCTCGCTATCGCCGGAGGAATACAGTGTATGTTGTTGTCGTCGGTGCTCGTTGGTCGCCTCAAGACGTGCCATGTGCTGCGAACCCAATTCAAATGATATTGGTTATACGAGTACAGGACTGATATTTTGGTACTAGGCAAAGGATACTACGCCCATTTGAAGACCCGATGGTCAATTTTTCGTCGTAGCTGATACCACACAAAACTTCCAAGCTGAACAATTCAAATCAATACTTTGGAATTGTAGTCCATGTGAGGTCATAGAAATAAGGATTACCGTTCCACAGTGGTCCAGAATGTAAATTTAGCAGGAATTTTGAGATTTTTCTAAATCTAAACAACTTAGCCTTAATAAGTCTTTGGAGAAGTTTTCGTAGTATGTGGGTTTCTTCTTTTTGTTAAAAAACAGATAGGGTAATTGTACCAAGATCAAAAAATAACTTTTTAATTATTCCAGCTAGAGCCAAATAACCTTCAACGAAGTTGTAGAACGACAAATCTTGGAAAAGTTTGTTGAAGACATGTGAGCTCTACCTATCATACTTTTCATTTTACAACTTATACTTTTATTTTAAAATTGAAGGTTAGGGTGTTTCTTAGTGTTTAACAGTATAACTGTTTTAGTCAAATAACTTTTGCGGTATTGATATAAAAGTGAAGTAGTCTACAGACAACTTTAAGATTGTTTTAAGGAAAATAACTTGTTTCATGGCAACTATTTATATCTGTTTCATGGCAACTATTATATCTAACTATTTTTGCTGATAAGTTATGAGCACTTTTTCGCCAACAATAACAATATCACTCATTGGGACAAACAAATAATAATTCTTTTTCAAGTATAACTAAGGTCATTACTAGAGTTATAATTGAGCAAAAAATAACGAATACGTTATTTTCTAAAAGTTCGTAAAGTTGATTACAAAAATTCTATTTTTGATATTATAAGTTCTTATATCTTTTGAATAATAGAACCTAGCGGTTTAATGTGGGTGGTTCTAATCTTTTAAAATCTTAAAATTAACTTTTAAATGGTTCGAGATAGAGCTTCGTAGAAAATAAAATTTTAAAAAACTTGGTCGAAGACACTGGAATTCTATGTCGTGTATTTTCCATTTTACAAGAAATTTACCAAAAAAATAGGATGTTTCTTAACAAATGGTTTTCTTTATATAACTTTTGCAGTTTTAATTTTTCATAAGTATCACGTAAGAAAAACTTTCAGATATTTTGAAGGAGAGCATTTTGTCTCAATGTACCGAACCTCTAGCATCTCTCGTTAGAAAGTTATATATACTTTTTACTAAAAATAAACTCTTTTATGAGTAAATATTGCAAGACGTAAAAAAATATCGTATTTGCCATTTTCCGCGATCTATGCTACAAAGCATGCTATATCATATGACAACAACGGTATTTAATGTTAAGTATCCTAATCAAAGATAATGCTATATGAAAAAGTTATATTTTTTTTATAAAAAAGTTCTCATACCTTTCAAACGAAAAAAAAAAAATGAAAACTATTTATAGAAATAAAACCGTTTTTAAGGAACACCTTACAGCTTACATTTGGATTTGACGGGCAATGGAAAGTATAAAAGCTAGAGCTTGCGTGTCTTCAGTAAATTTGGCTAAAATGTGTTGTTCTGCAACTTCATCGATAATAGTCAAGCTCTATCTCGACCCATTCAAAAGTTTCATTTTAAATATTGCTAACGTTAGAACCACCCTATCTTCTGTTTAAAGCAACATAAAGGGCTTGTAAAATACAACAACTTTGCCAAACATATTGTAAGGCTAAATCATTTAATTTTAGCAAAAAGATAAAATTCCTGCTAAATTTACATTCTGGAGCCCTGTCCATTCCAAATAACTAAGTAACTCAACAGTGACATTTTTTCTAGGACCCCAAAGTAAGCCAATAAAAGTGTACTTTTTCGAAAATTGTACCGCGGCGGAACCCATTATACTATGAAGTGCTGTTCCGTTTTTGTCGTGGCTAACGACTTATCATTCAATATACGGGCCCTTTTCAAAATTTCGGGATGAAAGTCGTGTAAGGTTCGGAACGCACATATCTTTTCATATCATAGTGCACGGAATTAATCAATTTTCGGAATTTGTCGAAAATAAGTTCAACAATGTTGTATAAAATTTTGAGGTATGTATGACATGCATTAATAACGAAAACCTGTTTTGAAAAATCTTTCGAAAAAAACTACTTGGAAATGGGGAAAAGTTTCAGCTCATCTCGGTCAGAGCCTTCAATATGATGCACCAACCGGACACTGAAATGATGAGAAATTTTAAATGTAGGTCCGCTACAGTTTTATTTCAATTTTTTGTGTAGAGCTGTTTAGAGCGTACAGGGTTACCCAAGGGCTGTACAATACCGGGAAAAAATATTTGCGAACTGTACACGGCTGGTGGATGAATCAATTTGTGTCGTTACCTACTACTAGCAGAGGAAATTATTTTCATTTCTGATAGAGAGTAGCATGCACGACGAAAAACCGGATTTTAAACTCCCGCCCGTAACCAGTTCGTGAATCTTTACTGCTAACTTCATGCACCGAGTCGAAAAAAAAACAGATTTTACAACACCCCATTGAGTTATAAGATATTTTCTAAGATGAATTCATACAATTCTTATTTTTACTTATAACTTTTTTGTTTCTGATTTTTCGCGTTAATAATGTTCGAAGGTATTTTTAATCATTACAAAACACACAACTTTTACGAAGAAACAAAATAGCTGTGAATGCTGTGTAAAGACTTATGGCTGATTTTGATTTTATTTTAACCTGTTTTCGAACCCGTGTAGCTTGCCTATCGGCAAACACTGTAATTATACTATCAATTATTCTAATAGGACTGGATTTCACCTACAAAACGAAGGCAAAACCGTTTGTCCATAATCACCCGTTCAGAAGTTATACCCTGTTGAAAGCTGTACCTCTGGACCTCTTGAAGTCGCGCGTATGGCTCACTGAACGAGTAGGAATTATTCTATTGGTCGCGAAAAGTCAGAAACAAAAAAGTTATAAGTAAAAATAAGAATTGTAGGACTTCATCATAGAAAATATCTTATAACTCAATAACTGTGAGTGACAGAGACAACATGCCTTCTGCAAAATTTATGAAAATACTCTCCTCTACAACTTTGTCGAAGACGGCCAAGCGCTATCTCTTTCGGTTCAGAAGTTAATTTTTTTATAGCCTACTACGATCAATTTTTTAAAACAACGATGTTGCCAAAAGATGGCGCTTTTTATACACACAAACATTGTTGAATATGTAAAATCGCTAATATGAACAGTTTTAACTCCAATGAATTAAGTACCTCTAAACGCTGTTTTGAGCCACTGTGCACCCAACTAAAACCAGTTCGTGATTGGTTACCGCACCGAACCACACATATTGAACAAAATAATTGTAATTTTAATCGGTTTCTATTAGTCGACCTAGTTGAATAACCGGAGACTACATTTCAACATTTTTCCTGCATTCGTGAACGTTTTTCCTAATAAATCGCTGTTTTAGGCTTTTAAAATTTTCTAACCAAAACATAACTCGTATTATGTACTGCAATTCTTCCGAACATACTATTCAGCTAAATCGAACCATTAATCCACAAAAATGTTTAGTTTGTTAAAACCTAGTACTGATACACTATCATGCACTGCTAGGCCCCATGCAAAACAGACTCAGACATCACTTCGTTAAAAGTTTAATAACTTTTTTTATTCGAGTCGCATCGCTTTGCAGTCTTCAACAAAGTTGTAGACAATAGAATTTTCTTCTTAAGTTTCACTTTTGGTGATAATCTGATGTATACAGTGCCATCTAGCGGCGAAAATGTGAGCAAGAGGGTTTTCTCCATGTAAATTGTCGAAAAATCCCATACAAACTGCAAGCACGTTGGTCCGGTAGCTAGACTTGTCCGATTTGCTTCAAATTTGGAGCAAGTACTCCTGATGGGACTAGGAATCGACTCAGGGGTGGGCCGATTGAGTTTTCAAAAATTCATTATTTTTCTGGGCAGTCTAATACACACACATACATACATACACACACACATAAACACACAGACATTTGCCGAACTCGACGAACTGAATCGAATGGTATATGTCACTCGGCCCTCCGGGCCTCCGTTAAAAAGTCGGTTTTCAGAGCAATTGCAATACCTTTCTATTGAGAAAGGCAAAAAGGTATGACCCCTTAAGCTTCATACACACAGTATATATGCGTCCTTATTCCAATTTTAATAACAAAAACACAATTTTAATAACAAAGCCTTTGAAATACTGTATAACTTCGCAGAATATCAGATTGCACTAGCTCTTACCATTGTATGGATAGGAGTATTACCTTGAATTAATTTTGATCACTGGCGCCACCATGTGATAGAATTCTGCATTTTTCAAATGAGAAAAGAAAATATTTTTTGCTGCTCTACAACTTTGTAGAACATCCAAATGCTCCATCTCTTACCGTTGTACAGATAGGATTATTCCCTTTAAATTGCTTGGCTCACTACCGCCACCTTGCGGAGAAATCCTGAAACTTTCTAGTGAAACCAAAAAGTCCTTTTATTCCTCTACAACTTTGTGGAACATCATAACTTTCTATCTCTTACCGTTTCAGAGTTATATGAGTTTTTCCTAACTTTGTCCCACCTTCACTCGTGGTTCACATACATGAGATAAGCGGAGTACGCCCTTTGCGAATGTTAAGCAGCAGTATCCAAATTTAAACGTTAATAACTCTTTAACGGTTGGTTGGATTGTCTTGCAGTCTTCGACAAACTTGTTCAGCATATCTTCAAAAGCTTAACTCCTTCCTAGGTCAGTGATCGGCCATTTACAGCGACATCTAGCGGCGATTTTGTGAACTGCGAGTGTTTCCCCATACATTTTGGCCAAAAATCCCATACAAACTTTAAGCTCTTTGGGGGAGGGGTTAGGGTTAACCGATTTCGCTCAAATTTGGACAGTGTTATTTTTTCCTGATTTGGAACGACGCTAGGAGGTGTAGATTAGTGATTTCAAAAATGGTCGTTTTATGGTCACCCTAGCGTACATGCTTCATGGATCTTTAAAGCTAAGTTAGTTTGGTAATTATCAACCCTTAATTCCGGAACTAAAAGTCCAATCAACAAATTTAATAGCAGCCGATGGGAAGGTTGTACCTTTAATTTGAGACTAAATTTGTGCAAATCAGTCCAGCCATCTCTGAGAAACAGAGGTGACGTATTAGACCTGTTTACCCTAACAGAAAATAAGAGCATCTCCTTGTTTACTTTGTTTTACTCTTTCGATTAATACGGCGGTGTTCGATAACTCTACAATGATTCTCTATGATTTATGCTGAACGTAAATTCTCTCTGGTAAAAGCCAAAGAGAATAGTGAAAGAGACGAAGAGTGAAAATCAGTCAAAACGGCAACACTCCCTTTATGATGATTTCAACACTAGAATTTTGGCAACCGCTTCCACAGGCAGCACTTTACATGACTCCTATTATATTTTGAAAACAAACCGTATGTCGATCGTTGGATTTGTTTATCAAACGATGCGCATTTCGAAACAAAGAGATGAAATAATTCTAAAGCTTGTTTTTACTCATACATATATTCTAGAATGCACCTCACAATCACGATTGAACCAAATTCTGACGAAAATTGAAATTTCTTTTTTAATAGATGTACAATACTTATCTCCTCCAACTCAGGCATGAGTAATGTTTATTTACATTGCACGATTGGTCTGCTCAATAAGGTATTTTTGGCTTCACACTATTCGTCTCTTTCCCTATTCTCTTTGGTAAAAGCGATCGATTTATTGAGTTACACTGTTTTCGTAAATATGCACACCAAAAAATAATGAAATTTAGCGACATGTACATCAATACGAATGTAAATATACAAAGGCTGAATTAAAACTTTTCGTTGAGAATTAAGTTGAATTCGATGCACTCAATGGGAGCATCAAAAAGCATATGATTTTACACTTCCGTTCCTCTTATATTACATGTCATTTATTTTACAGCAATATTGGATTAAAAATACATTAAAGAGCATTTGTATCCTATTTAATGAAGCTGTAATTTTCAATCAACGTGTAAAATTATAATGAAATTCGTGGAAGAAAGCACGACAAATTGTGTGTATTTGTGGTGGAACTTCATTTTACATTTATATTCATCTTCCAAATATGTGCATGAAAATAAATTTAAAATTACAAAATATTTGTTTCTGTGTGGTAACATTAGCCACATCACCCTTTGATGGTCAGTTTATATCAAAGTACTGTCGTAAATACCCTGTTTTATGGGTTCAATGTATGCATTACTTCAAATCTCGCATCACACGTGGTTTATGAATGCTCTCCATTCATTGTTATTTCTCTTTCCATCAGCTAGCCCCTCAAGATCATTTTCAACGCATCATATGCGGCGGGACCAGAATATTATTAATAAAATACTGACAAAACTGCTTCAATACGTCTATCCCATTTGAAATCTACAGCTAGAATATCACCTTACACCATCAATATAATGATAAATAATTGATGTTGTCAATATTTCTGCTCGTTTAGGGTGAGCTAAACAGCGCTAAACAGTATACGTGTGGGTAAGGGGGTGCGATGCAAATTGCTGACTAGAGAGAAAGAAACAAAAACAATTCAAATCTGAATAGAAAGCGAAGGCTCTTCATTATCGTTTTCAAACTCGAGCATTGCGGTTCGGTAAGCGCAGGCGTAATTTGGAAGGACGTTATCATTTGAGTGTGCGTAATTTCCAGGAACAGGCAGTTTTATTCGGATGTAGTGATGGATCTCGAAAAGCTCAAATGCGTTCTGTGCCACAAATTTCCCGAGGAGGAGGTGTATGAATGCAGCGGTAAGCATCTTGGATGCAAATCCTGCGTTGACCGGTTGAATGTTCGTCTATGTCAGGTGAGTGTATATAGCATGTAAAGTGATAAGCCAGCAAGTGAATCTACAGTTCATGGTTTGTTTTGATTTTCAATTTAGTGATAAACTCTGTGAGCACGCTGTTATAAACTGCAATCTGTTAAGTGAATGAATGAATCATGAATGATAAAATGTGTTGTGGAGCAAAGAAACTCGAAAAATAGTGGCAAGTAAATCCCACGCTGTTATGGCAACTTGAGTTTGGGAAGGCAAAATTAATTAGAACAAGGCCTACTTTATTTGCTTTATGTGTTTTAGCATGACTGTTTTTGTTTAGCGTGACAGACTTGTCGCCAAGAACTCCGTTCATTATTGTTTCGATTACTGCTTTAAAAATTATTTGCTTCATTTTTAATTTGACGTGCTTGTGCTTATTTTGGGACTGCATTCTATTCGTGGAACTTGATCGTATTTTCTAAATATTGAAAATGTGCTTGTGCCCAAAATGTAAATGTTATGAATGTTTATTATCGTTATTGTAATTTGTTTATTAAGGGCTTTAACCGAACTTTCACCCGAATATTATCGTTATGTTATGAATGTTTATTATTGCGCTTTTGCAAACCTAACGCTGATTTCATTATTGGATTCGAGTCGCTCTAGGTTTGCTCAAAACTCACTTTTATATGGATTTTATGACCATTAGAGCAACTCGCTCGAATCTAACCCCTCTTCCCCGAATACGTAACGTATAAGCGTTTTATTCTTTTCTCAGTAATAGCATGTTACGTCACGTTCTAGCTTTCTCCCAGTCTCCCATATTTCTTAAAATGTAACATTTGGTCATATGCCCTGCGGTTGGGAGCTTACGTAATTTATGAACGGCCCTTAAGTAAACCCAGAACTGAGAAACGAAGATTTGCAGAGCCTGCACGCAGAACTTTATTTATGTATCGATAGCATATTTTTATATCTGCTTCTCGTTTCTTCTGCTGTAACTTTTATGCATTGGACATATTCGGTCTATCCATTCATTGAATGCTAGAAAATATACAAAAATCACAGTTGAATAAAAGAGGCGGGAATAGAAAGTATGTTCACTCTGCATATTTTTATTTATCAGTGTGCATACTTTCTATTTCTGTCTCCTTTATTCTGCTGTGATTTTTATGCATTTTTTAGCATATACTTCTAGACTAGAAGTAGTAAGCATACAATGAGTGGATCGACCGGATATGTCTAATGCATAAAATTTTCAGCAGAGAGGCAGAAAGAAATATACCATCGATGATCAAATAAACATCTCCATGCAACATACAATGCGATCCTCCGAGTTGTACTGTTTAATCGGATGATGGTATTGGTGGAATCTTATGGCGTTTTCGCTTGAACCCGAAACAGAGTCAGGCTCTAACCCCAACTGCTATCAGTTCATAGGGTGATGTGCCTATTATGGCAGTAGAGCCTATTGTGACCCTATTTCGTATCCCTTGGTTTCGAACCAAGCATATGAGATAATGACAATATCGATTTGGCTAAAACAGGTGTGCAAAAAAAGCTCAAGTTATATTCTTTATTTGTTGTGCACATACGTATTCAGAACTATCCACTAAATCCAACTTTTAATTAAAACAAAATCACCTTATTGAAATATCTGCTGATCCGCCTCACTCGCGTAGTGAACCGAAACAGAACGCAACGGCGCTTAGCAAAATAAACACTTTCGAGCCAGCATTTACCGCCTCATATCTCGTTATTCCGGCACAAATATATTAAATATTGCACTGATACATACCTTTATTTTAGCTGGAGAACCTTTTTACGATTATTTCACTTTAAAAGCACTCGTCAAACACTAGAATAGGCCTAGTGTTATAATAGGATAAAACTAAATACGGGGGTTCCTATTATTGGCATGTTTTGCTGATACACTACCACAATCAAAACCAACTTTTTGCATCCATCATACAGAAAAGAATCACCAGTGCGGCCAAACCAAAACATGAACTTGAAAACATAATGTTATGCAATTTCAGGTATAAGTAATCAATTATTTCAAGTTATTCAACTAATTGTTGATTGCAGATATTTTATTTTCATCTGCACATACAATTTGGATCGGGAGGAAGTAATGTGTGATGTGAACTTTATATTCCAGTTGTTAACTTTCGCATGGTTATTTCCTGCATGCGCAGTTCTGGGCGCTCTTCTATTAACAGCTGATGAGTTTCTTTCGTGTGCGTAATGTTTACGTTTGTTTTGATCGGCTGAAAAAAGCAGAATAATTCGTTTTAGAAATCACGCGTTGGCGTCCATGATCTGGATACCTAGTTAGAATCGACGCAAATGAAATATGAGGCATTGCGTTTCAACTAGATTGTTTTTCTATGAGGTGGAAATCGGCACACACATGATGCGATAATTGGAACGTTCAGGTGGGAATAGATGCACAGAATAGAACATTTATTTTCATTTGTACTGAAAATTGAGACAATTCTGCCAAATAAGCATTATACAGATGTTTAAGAAACAGTGCACTGATACTTTATTCTGAAAAAGGTTATAGGTAATATGGCTTCTTTTTAAGTTGTTCAAAAAATAGTGCGACCCTCTCCATAATGGTGCCAAAATAGGCTCATCACCCTATATTTTGACAGCAGTTGGGGTTAGAAACTGACTCAGTTTCGCTTCAAGCAAAAACGACATTAGAAGAACGAGATAAGTAGTGTGATGAAAAGGGAGAATTGGAGGTACGTTTAATACAATGGTACAATGAGGTATATATAGGTGTGGCAGATCACACGGTTTGCTAGTATTGGCAACCAAAAATATGTAAACAATCCTGAAGCCAGGGATGCCAAGTGTTTTTCCAAAAAATCTGTAATATTTTTTTAAAAAGTGGAATTGTCTGGATGACCCAAATTCTTTGGGAAAAGGTGTATTCTTCACCGATTGGCTATATTTGTTACGTTTTACTAATGAAACATGTTTGTATATTAGTAAATATATCGGCTTACTAAAAATTTGGTGATTGCGCTGCTAATCTGGAAATGTCCAATGCTTGATTTTCAGCATAGATCACATTGATTAAATTTGAATCTCAGAGTTTCCAGAATCTTGGACTGCAAAAAACGATGGTATGTTGTGTTTCCAGCTTTCTCAAAAAGTGGTTAATGAAACTTATTTTGATATTTTTCAAATTGTCTGGATAAATCTGGACAAATTCCCTGAAATCTGGATCAGACAAACATAAATCTTTATGTCTGGACGAGGCTTGAAAATCTTGATGAATCCAGATAAATCTGGAAGGTTGGCACCCCTGATTACAACAGAAGTAAAATACAGTAACAATCAATTATGTATTTGTATTTGCGTTTTGTATGTTTATTTGCAACAACAACCTGTTAGCATAAGCTTTATATCAGGTTAAGGAAAAATATATGTCGCAGTTACGTTGTGTAGGGCAGTAGAGTGGTCTAAAAAAATTTGTGCGATAGTGGCTTAGCCGAATTTGAAAATATAAGCGAAAACAGGAAATTTAAGCTGTTTCTTGCTTTCAAATTCCAAACTGATCCACTGGCACAAGTCACTTGAAAATACTGCAATTTTCACAATTTCATTAAATTAACATTGCTTATTTCTATTGCATTGAAGTTTATTTAAGCTATTTTTGAGTATTCATGAAAAATAAACACGATTTTATCCGCCTTGCAATGAAATGAGACATTTCTTACACGTATCACTAGAGGTGAGATAAACACAGTTTCGGGTTCTGCAGTAATAAAACCTCAAATCAACCGAATAAATTAAAGAAAATCAATAAAATAAGTGAAACTAAAAAAATAAAGCAAAAAAAATGAAAAATAGTCATCAAATGATGCAGAAGATCAATATAAATCGAATTAATCAAATAAATCATTAGTTCAGTTCATTGAATATAGAATTAGACAATATTAAATTTGGCACCACCAAGCTAACGCATTTGTGCCTATCAAATAAACGAAATGAATTAAAAAAATGCCGAAGAGAACAAAAATGGCCAGCTATTTATAAAGGTGTAAACAGCTTGCATGGCGGCGACTTTGCATTCACTAACATGTTTGTTGCAGGTTTTGTCGCATCATAGTATTATTCGTGGCATTTAAAACTGGACTCCATGAAAGTGCGATTTTTCTTATAAAAGTGCGCTTTTACATTGAATCGTTTTCATGTATGAGGCGCACTTATTCCTCGTTGGATAATACATAAGTGCGTAATAGACACCAAGACGATTCAATGTTAAAGCGCAGTTCTATTGGCGTTTCCGCACTTTCAGTCGCACTTGTTATGTGCGCAATGCGCTATACATATAATAAATGAAAGCGCGGCCAGCAAGCGTGGAAAACCTTTACTCAGCCTATAACTTTGAGTTTAATGCGGTGATATATTTATACATCAATCGATTGCAATTAATGCAGGATACAATTTATGGAAGAAAATTTTATGAATTTCGTTGAAAGTGTGTCATTGCGTTAAATTGAAAAAATATTGGCCAATTGAGCAAAAAAAATTAATTTATTCATATTACTATGATCTTTTTGTATATTTTCAATGAATTTTTAAAAACTTTCTTCCATAAATTGTAGCCTGCATTATTTACATCCGATTGATGCATAAATATGCACATATCATTAAATTCAAATTAAATAAATCAATTAAATTCAAAGTTATAGGCTTAATAAATGATAAAACAAGCTGTTTATGCCTTCAAACCGTTGTTCGTATTCCGTACGCGGCGAAATTCGGCGTGGAAGAACTTAGTTACAAATGGTGGGCCATTTTTTTCACGGCGGATTGTTGTTAGGTACTAAAAGTAGTATGTGATATGTTTTCGAATAAAGAAGAGGCGCAGAATACTTTCTTATTTTATATTTTTATAAAAAATTGTTTAAAAAGTAACTTCTTGGATCGTAAAAAAATCAAGAAAAATCTGTGTCTTACGACAGTTTTATTGCTGGTTAGTTCGCTAAAATCGGTCAATTAGGTCGCTCGTAGTAATTTTTTAAAAATAAACGGGCCAAAAAAATAAAATATTATCAAATATCAATATTTTAAATATCAAAAAAATCGGTTCTTCCGTCGAAATTCCGTTATCACCTAATTTGGATGGCCCGTTTTAGAAATTTTGACTGAGATCAAAGGTATTCAACGATTCGATTCCGAGCATGCTCAATCTTTTCAATGGTGTCACGTAATACACCAACGATTTTGTTATTTGTCTCAATGTGAAACTTAAAGTTTCGGCGAGCGTTTCTTTAGATCACCTAGGTGTGGTAACGATTCTTCCGCAATAATTGTATAATCCGATTCGCAACCGATTTGCAGTTCAATCCGAAACCCGTTCATACGAATTTCGGCGTATTTGCGCCTTTGTATAACCTAGGCTCATCAGCCAGGACAGGGCTAAATACTTCTGTCCTATCCTATCCCAGGAACCTAGGACCAAAGGAGTAACATTAACTCTCTTAGCTAAGTCACTCCCTACGATTTATCAAATCCCCATCAGATTGAAACGGTCGGTACGGTTGTCCACGTTTCTTCCTTATTCAAGATTTGAAATAGTTCGTTGATTAAATTCTTCATTAAATGAATAATGTAATTGCCGTATAATTTTGAATCATCTTCACTTTGTACGCTGCACAGTTGGCCTGGCCGCTTTAATAATTGTGTCACATATCATATGTACCACAAACAATAATATTGACAAGAAAAATTGTAGGCGAACGTCTACAATTTTCCCGGATCCCTTCATGTATTGGCTGTGTATATGTTAACTAGACTATACTGACTTCGGCGTATTTGCGCCTTTGGATCACACGTGTGTTGTGTTGATCGCATAGTCACGTTTCCTCTGAATATTTCGTTTTGATTCCTTCTTATTCTGAAAATTCTTCTTCCCGTTGGATCTCTGCACTTGCAGTGAAACTTTCACAGTAGCATTATTTATGCTGCACTTTTCCGCAACTAGTGTGAGGCAGGGGTAAGTGGTGTACGAGCAGTGAGCAACGAAATGCACTGCCAGCACGATACGATCGTCTGGGAGTTTGAGCTGCATTCTGTATTTTCTTTTCCGGCATCCCGTTGGGTGTCCGATTCAATTTCCGATTGTTGCAGCTTTTGGGTTTTCAATAACATATATGATTTGTGTTGGAGATTATTCATTTGCTGACACCATAACAATTTTTTTATTGCCATTGGATTCGCTACAGTTTTTCATTTTGACGAGCTATCTCGTCCAAATCTATATATGTTATCTCATTTGGAATTTGCTTGAAACGAAACTGATACCATTTTCTTTTTTGCCTGGTGCTACAACGCTGTAGTGCTAAAAAAGAGATAGAATGATTACACCCAAGTTTGGATGAGTGTAGCACCGACTACACCGGTGTAGTGCACCATCAAAAACGAAAATGCCATGAGTTTGGTTCTAACCCTAAATGCTGTGGAAATGTGTTGGAGTTGGAACCTGATTCAGTTTCGGAGTCTAGCAAAAACGGCATCAGAATGCTATCCGGCGAGGAATATCAAGCTTTACTTTGAACATGTTTACGCTAAAATCTCCACATGATTTGTTCGCCGCACTGGGATATGTGATAGTGTCGTTTGTGTTTGTAAATACTGAAATGATCGGAAAAATACAAACATCGGATGTCCAAACATCTCCGTCCAGCGTTGTCACTATGTCCGCAAACAAAACTTGTAGTGGAGTTTCCTGTAAAATAAAATTGACATAGGGATCCAACGAATTCAATTTTCGGAGAAACATTTTCACGCGGCTCTTATCTTACGAGGTAGTGCCGCACTCAGTAAACACTGGCATCGCCCGTACCGTTTATCAAAACAACTCCGTGGTGAGGATTGTAAGGCAAATCATTATCCATCAATTTGACAAGCTGTTCCAGAAGCGCTTTTCTGTGCAGTTCATCCTACTCGAGGATGTTTGTGAACTCTGCCTCGCTTGACATGCTGATATTCCCGTAATCGTTTAAAAATCAAAGAAACGACGCAAATTTACGTCGCATTGAGCGGATTTGCTGCCACAATGTTGTGTCCCATAGGTAAAACACGCAGATTATAGGATCAACTTGTTAGTTTAATTTTAATTCCCTCCCCTAGGTGGACGGGTTTGACGGTATTGCAAACATCATCAAGCATATTTGTGCATCAGTTTTAAAGAACTTCTGGCAGACAACTGCTTTAAGATGGATATTGCATTATGCCTCGATAGTGGTGCATCGAGGAGACCAAGAGGGCTTATAGGCTTTTTTATATTTTGTGTTTTTTCATACTCTGCACCAGCCCAAACTAACGATCAACCGACAGCCTGTGCACACTGGCGAGGCCGACTGGCGGATCGACGTGGAATGATCTTTTGTGGGCTGTGTTTGCAAACATTGTTCAACGGCTTAAGGTTCAAGTTACCTTTTTTAAGCATGTGTTAGAATTGAACGCTTGGTAGTGTGGGTAGGAAAATTTGTGTTCAGCTTTGCCACCGGATTATCCATTTAAACCTTTTTAAAACTCTAAAAGAAGAATATCAGTTGATTTATTAGATCATCACGATTCAATTCATGCAAAATACCTGCTGGAAAAACCATCGGCTTAGCTAAACGGTGCTTTTGAAAAAGTGGCTGTGGTTTTTTCATTGCGCAGTTGTGGTGCGTACCCCAGCTCGGTGTGGTAGTGTGATAAAAAATCACAGCCACTTTTTCAAAAGCACCATCCAGCTAAGCCGATGGTTTTTCCAGCAGGTATTTTGCATGAATTGAATCGTGATGATCTAATAAATCGACTGATATTCTTCTTTTAGAGTTTTGAAAAGGTTTAAATGGATAATCTGGTGGCAAAGCTGAACACAATTTTTCTTACGCATACTACCAAGCCTTGAGGTAACTTGAGCCTTAATGCAAGTGTTTGTGAGGACGGCTCGCAAATGGGGTCGTTGTGTGTCGAATTATTGGTCGATTTCGTCAACGTGCACAGGCCAATTAATTAAAGAAATGTAGAAGTAGAAACCTATTAGACAGTTTTCAGTAATGTTGTATAATTGTTATCTGCTAGTCGTATGTATATCTGTGTATGTGTTCATCTGAGCCTGACAGCTGGGTCAGGGAATGGGTGCAGAACTGGTCAAGGAGCTTTTATTCCCAGGTGATACGATCCTTGAAATCACTGATCGGCCATGTTGGTGCTGGAAACGACAGCTAACAACATTGTTTACTACATCTCCATGCATGTTTGCTTGGATTTCGGTATGCAAACAAAGTTGTTCGCTGTTATTATTCTTCCCCGCAGCTTGCGGTACGCTTACCTCTCCTCACCTAGTTACTGCCAAAGACAAATCACCTTAGAACTCTAAGCACCTTGGAACTGACTATTGCTTGATAGATTAGAGAGTAACCTTTTCTAGGATTTGTTGGTCACTTTTTATCGGACTTCAATTCGTGCATTCTATTCGATTCATTAGGGAAGATTGGATTGGATAAATTAAGGTACAATTAATTTACCGATGCACGTCAATTATTCATTCTCGGTCAGCACAGCATGATGACATCCTAACATAATGCAATTGTCGTTAATGGTGGATAAACATCGTTTTTTGGCATTTAGACGAGTTAAAGTAGTATGAACACATGTTACATGTGTTCTTTTTTTCTACTCCATTAGTCGGTTTTTGTTGTACTTCTGTTAGTGTGCTTTTCAATTACAGGTGTATACGAAACATAATATCGGTCAGTTTATACACTTTTAATTAATCTAGCATCTTTTTTCTTTATTCGGCATGTTATGAGTCCTTCTATTACTATATCCAAAATTAGTTTTATACTAACACTCACTAACACAATTGATTGAATATTCTCTCATATACACTCACAATCTCCCATTCCGAACGTACAAACGCTCGTGGCCTTCATGATAACACAAACCTAGTCACAAATGCGAACATGAAATTGCAATCATCTACGCATGCTTACGTCCGCAATCTCGCCAACATTAAAACACCCCGGTAACTAAGCGAACGTTGTAGAACCTATAAATTTGCCAATGCGGTCTCAAGCATTAACCCACCGCTCGCGCGGTCATGAATCGGTCACGTCCGGAAGTCCCTACCCTCGGTCCATGTAGTCTAGCCTCATATCTTCAGTTAGACCAATCAAAAAATGACGCTTATATTCACTAGACGACACGTTTCATGGCGACATGACCGGGAGCTCTAGTGATTTGGGGCGAGTAACTCACTTCTAGCATCTCTACCATGTACTAAAAAATAAGCAGCAGATTCACGGTCCGCGCCCGGTCATTCAAGAATGCACGCAAATATGCGAATATCCACACGATTATAAATTCGAATTTATGCGCGCGAAATTATATACACGGTAACATACAAATGCTCGAGCCCTTCGCGATTACACCATTACGCAATTAGTGAGCACCCACGTCAACCCGGACAGATATGAATCCCTGGACTCGAACGCTAAATAATTACAGATATTTGTCTGGCAACCGGGGACGTTGGATCTTCGTTACCTGTGTTCAAGGCACAATAGCTTCGTCCGTCAGGTCAAGGATGCATGAAACCCGTTAGCCGCTACCCTCGGCCCTAGCTGCTCATAAAGGGATAAAAAATTGTTATTTTAATTTCAATTTCATGCACGATATTAGTTTGAATAAATTTAGTGCATCAGGTATCAATCTTTAATACTAGTTTAATCGTAAATATTCCTCTAATGCGTCAGCCAGGAAAATAGTTATTCATATTCTATTGAACATAATTGTAAGTCTTCATATCGATCTCACTTTAGTAGATCGAGGAGGCCGGGACAGATAATATGAATCTGGTCACGTATCTAGGCATGCAATCGCGATCATTCGTGCGCATATATGCTCGCATACATAAAAATGCTCCGGTGATCACGGCAATATGTTAGCACTTACGAATTACTAAACGCGATCAAGTGCGATTATACCTTCGCCCATTCTCAAGCGCTCTTGAATCGTTCCGTTCCGGAAGTCCCTACATTGGGTTCTAGCAGCCTTCAGTCTGTGTCTCAAAGAAAACAAAACTCATATACACGCGGAGTTTCTGGGCTCCACGAGCGGATAATATAATGATAACGGGGATCTCACACGCTCCTAGATTTGAACAACATGAAATCGTACAACGTCCATGGCCGCGATCCCGCAAACATTAAACGCCCCTGTGAACGTTTTAACACCTACGAATTTATGAACGTAGTCTCAAGTGCGATTACACTAGTGGCGTAGTAGCGGGGGGAGGACCACCCCCCCCCCAAATTTCATTGAAATTTCATAAATTGTGCATTCTACAAAAATGTGCGTAATATTTTAAATGGAATTTTCTGAGTCTCTTTAGCAAAAGTTATCTTCTGGGAATATCTCCCTGTAGTGAAAATTGGAGTAGGGTAATTTCACCGTTGGAAAATATCCGAGTAGCTCTCGATACATTCTGGGAGCAAAATACTCAAGGAGATGGGTATCAGTTTAGCGAGAAATTCCGCTGCCGGGGAACTCTCAGTCGGATTAAGGTGAGTTTATCGCCGGAGACTATCGGAGTAGATCGCGACAAAGCTGGAAACTAAATGGCTTACGGAAACTGGAGCTAGACAGTGGAAGTGGAGTAACCAACACAAGAGGATTTATCCTGCAGGAAGCTCTAGAGAAGTTAGACGTACGATTGTGCAATGAAGGTTCCGTTTGTACATTTCGGTAACCCTGCTGCAGCTCGGAGAAGAACGACTGGTAAGTGAAAGTGGAAAACGAAAGTCTTCAACAAAGATCTCTTCGTTGAGACACTTCGGTCGGACAGCGGGACCGAGAACGTTGATGCGGCTGATCTAACAAGAAGGATTGCGATCGCGTGTAATGCCATAATTTCTCCCGACACCGATACCCGCATTAGCTCCTCGCTTTATCGAATCTACTCGGATATTGTCCGGCTGTGAAAGTGCCTACTCCGACTAAGAGTTTCTTCTGGTATTGATGTATGTTTCGTGAATTAATTAGCTCCAAGCTAATTAAAATCCACCCTACTATGAATTCCTCGGCGGTGGATTTATTCCGATGCCGGTGCTTGCTTTCGTGAGCTATTTAGCTCCCCACTTCATCCCGAGCTACTTAGTCTAGTCCTCGGCGGTGGACCTAGCGTACTAAACGCCAGTTACTAGGTGCCGAGGTCCGTCCAGCGATTCCGGGTGGAGCGTAGCTTGCGGTTCACTGGTACCTCAATGACTCGGTGTTGGTAGTTCGACGCGGCGTCGGATCTAGTCTACTAGCTAGCTACCCGGTATGGTGTCAAGGTCGGTCCGACGGTTCCGGTGGAGCTTGGTGTCCGGTTCGCTGGCATCCCGATGATTTGAACCTGGAGCTGCGTCGCGCTCTACCCAACTGTTCACCAGTTTGTTATTTCCTGGCGGCATTCAAGTCCGTGTCACTGATTTGTTGGTCTCTTCGCCACTTTCTCTGCAGCTCGGAGAGTATACTCGTCACTACTCTGTTGACCGCATCCCAGATATACCCATCGTGACACATCTCTTAGGCTGTTTTGTCGACTGTCACGTGTTCCGGCGTCTCTTACACGTTCACACACTCCGGGTAAAGGGGTGACGAAGCTTGTTCAAGCCGATGCAAGTACTTCCGGAAGCAGAAACTGTGTAACATGGCAGTACACCTCCATGCACCCATCCTTTCTCCCCGTTGTCCCACTCTTGCTGCCACTTAGACAACGAGTCCTCTCTTTCTAGTCCCCTTGCATTTCATGTATTCCTTCGCTAGTAGTATTCTACGTCCTCAGCCAGAGTGATATAGATGGGAATCATCCCGTCCATAACGTATAACGCCTCTAACGATATCGTTCTGTACGCGCGGATGTTTGTATGTATGTATGGAGCAATGTATTTCTGAGAAACATGGATACACAGTGTCTGAGCCGCCATAATGCTCATGGGAATCCGGGTGGCGCGGTCATAAATGCGACCATAAAGCACTGCCAGGCCCGATGAGAGGGGGGGTCAGCCGGGGCAATTGCCCTGGGGCCCGGGTCGCGTTTGGGGGCCCGAATTTTTATCCGGAAGATGGGTGAAAACGTCTGGTATTCATAGAAGAGCAAGAAAAATAAGAATTGTAATTTCTTTGTAATTATTCACCCTATTAAATTGTCATATGATGAAAGCGGAGAAAAATTTGAAAGACATTTTAATCTAATAACTTGAGAATTCGAAATTGTGGATACCAGAGCTTTATTTTATATTTAACTTTATTTCTTTTTTATTTCGACTATGTTAGTCACATTTTCTTTTTTACATTTTAACGACATTCAATTAGCTAGAGATTACTGGGTAGGGAAATTTATGAAAATTAGAGCCATAGTACTCAAGTGAGAGCAAGGATGTGAAGTAAACAGATAGGAAAACTAGAAGTGGCAGGGTCATTAGAACAGGCTTAATATCGCACGGGCTTAATCTTTGTCTTCTGTTAATGAGGGTCGAGCTTAGGCAGTATAACTACGAATCACCCGAGTTCACTAACATGTGTCCTGGTATCGATAGACGTGTCCATCTTTACCGTGACAACCGACGATATATTTAACATTTGTTAAAATAAACGTTCTTAGAGGAGTTGTCTACTTTATGTACTAGGTCAACAAAACCGAGTTTTTTGTTTGAATTGGCAGAATACTTTACAAAACGTTCAGAAGCCAATTCAATGTATTTTCGTAGAGAACAGCGCCAAACAGAAATGCAAGCACACGGACGTATCCGTCCTCTTCTGCGTTCGTTTCTTTACTGGTGGTACCGGTTGTTGGATTGCAGACACTGGGAGTATTTTATTGAGTGAATATTTGTTTCTGTAAGATCCACAAATCTTGGTTTTGAAGCTTTTTGTGGTTTGGCATAAGATAACGATGTGCTGTTAGCGGTAGGCGGACTTTTCTTAGCTACTTCTGTACAATGTTTTAGGTGGTGCAGTGTTTTTTGGAGAATTTGCGCATAGGAATCTGCCCTGGGTGCATAACCGGTGTTGTCTGATGAGATGTTCCATGTTCGGTTAATATGCATAAAATGGTTTTGTAAAAAGGAATTAGTTTGTTCACAAGCATTCTCACCACAGGAAAAGGATTAGAATTACCCTGGAAAATGTTCCTCTATGTTATTAAATCCATTTCTCCGTACCTTGATATAAACTTTTTTATCGCCATGTCAGGAGTGGGCAGAGATAAATCGTGTAAGCGCACTTGTTTAGAGCCGTTGTCTATATATACGGGGATGCTTTAGTTAACGTTGCCGCATTCGTTGGCGTGTTGTATGTTGTTTCGCGTAACGAATGACTGTAATTAATGTTTTATATGGTGCAATTGTAGGATATTAGCTCCTGCCACATTGAGCACCTTTTTCACTTTTAGTAATTGTTTCACTTCTCGAATAGCTGGTCTCAAAGAACATTTCCAAAAAAAACAATAGCAACACAATTTATCCACAGTGGGGCTAGTTTTTGCCGGGGATCTATGGCGGAGCGATTTTAGCTTGGACTCCGGGAGGGATGAGTAGGTAGACTGACCTTAATTAACCGGTAATTGAAATAAATTTTTATTTGTATATTTGTATTTTTATAGCACTTTAAAATAATTTTTCGCCAAAAATGCTTTGTGTTAAGATGGAACACTAATTTTGGGCGTCGCTAGAGATGTTTGTGATATCCATAAGAAGCCAATTGCTATGTGCCAAATAAGGAAATCAAATCAGTTCAATTCAGTCACCAGTACTAGCAGTCGTTTGCCCGCTGTACTCGCAGTTGTTTTATTTGCGTTTAATTCCTTATTACTGCGTTCTGTGTCATTTTTTGTCTATTACTGCATATTCCAACAGCGTATTAAAACCGACTTCTACATTAAAACGTCACATTCCTTTCCAAAAAAACCTTCATAAAAGCTATGATTAGAAAATTTCCTCGGTTGTTCTATATTTTTAATCCTACAACGGTTTTGTGGGGTACATTTGTACCCCAGAGCTATTTGCAATCCCTGTTATTCCGTTACGGTTTATTTTAACTGCAAGCAAACTTTATCATAAATCAATTTGATTATTAAACTTCCATTAAAGCTGGTGCAACCTATTTGTTTCACTTAAATAACCTAACAGTGCCTGCTTAAAATTTGTCTGGGGTACAAATGTACCCCACAAAACCGTTTACGTTAGTGTTTTATCATGTGTATATAATTCGGAAAATTTATTATATCTTTTTTATAAGCAAAGTATCGATACATAGTAACTTGCGTGAAATTGTATAGGCTTCAACACTGCTGAACAATTAAATCTGTTATTTGATTTAATAATGCTACTATAGCAAAGTAACTAGAAAAGGCGCTTGGATCGTAATCGTATTTTTTGGTTTTGATGTCAAAATATGATTTGTATATAATATGTACTGCGCACCACTCAATTCCTCATCTTCTGTAGCCCAAGTTCTGGAACGTACAATGCACTGGTCTGTTCCTTCATCGCCTATTTTAACTTCGTTACTGCATATTGCTGTATATTTACTATTTGTATTGTATTTGTATTTGGTGTTCAAACAAGCATCGGAATAAATGCACTTTTTGGTCGGTTTTTGAATTATTTACTATTTTTTCAAAAGGCAATTTAATAATATTTACAACGCCGTATAGATAGTAAAAATCGGTTAGAAGCTTCCGAAATTATAGCAATATTAAGGTTAAAAAGGGATGTTGACGTATTTTTAGGACAAATTGTATAAAAATGAAAATGTGCATAAAAAATTTGCAAAGCACGATTATTTTTGAAAAGGCTGCTTTGATTGGCTTATTTTTGAATAAAACTATCTAATTTAATTATAAATTCAATAAAAACTAGGCATATTAGAGCGGTTTTAATGCTGGGGTACGAATGTACCCCACAAAACCGTTTACGTATAGAAAAAGTTACGAAACCGTTGTAGGGTTAAACGAGAATTACGAGCTGAATTTGCTACCTTATTCTTGCTAACAACAAAAGCTAAAAACTGCTCCAACAGATAAATCTACCCGTGCATCATTTTGTCTAAACCACAGAAGCAAAATATCGTAGGGGAGCCCGGGGCTAGTTGGCGGTTGAGGTAAGTTGGCGGAATCCCTTTTTCTCTGTTTCAATTAGACATAGAGCGCTGGCTCTTCTTGTGTACCTCAAGTTAGGTAAAACCCGTTATCCAATGTGTTTTTGTTGCAAAACGATTTGTTTGGTGGAAGTTGTGGGTGATATTGTGTTTTCGAGTATACCACGTAAATGTTCTAAATTTTAAATGCTTTGCGTTATTTAGAGTGATTTTAAATCTATTTCCCGAATGATTATATTTTTCGATAGCGCGTGAAAAGAGCATCCGTATAGATATTACATCTATCCACAAACAAAAGTATTTTTTTAAATAATTTTTAATAAAATATGCGGTTGAGGCAAGTTGGCGGTGCTGCACGTGGGATAAGTTGGCGGTACTATTTACAGTGCAATAAAATCATGAAATATTTTTATTTCTGGAATTCACTCCAAAGTAAGAAAATCTTTTTCTTGTGTATCTCGCCAATGTAGGAGACATTTATTCCGGCCAATCGCATAAAAATTTTTGAAAATTTTCTTTTGTATAGGGAGTGCGCGTCAAAGTCAAAATTCCGGGGTATTGAAACTGAAATATAATAGCAAATGTCGGTTAATATACAGTTTTCTCGAAAAGACATTCAGCACGTTCCAAAAGGACCCTTGAAGTAATTGAATCTCCATTTGATTGCTTAGTTTTTGGCGTATACCCACATACCGCCAACTTACCCCGGGGCCGGGGTAAGTTAGCGGGTTTTCCGCGTCACATATTTTTGTCTCTAAAAATGGAGACAATGCATCAAACACTTTCAAAAAATCGGCGATAAAAATTGAAACCAAAAAACCCCGCCAACTAGCCCCAGTCTCCCCTACTTCAACCTACTGTGTCGAACGTGAATAAAAATAAATGACGATCAAAGCGGAAAATGGCCGTACTGTGGTCAAACTGTATTCCTGTTTACTTTTCGAGGTGTCCCTTAAAATCACCTGTTGGAGAAGTTAAAAATAGCAAATTTGCAAATGGAGGTAAAGATGATCAATGTCTATACCTTACAATTTCATAGTTGGACATAGTGCACTGATTATTTTTCAGACTAATAATCAAGTAGAAGCGTTTATTGCGCAAAATTAAATATATCATTGAATGTGGCAACATGAAGTCAGTACCTCTGTATATATAAAGGCGATGACACAAACGTGGTGCGAATACACGGATTATCTCCATATACCTCTAATAAGGTTGTTAACCATTGTGTACATTTTTAACAGGGCAAAAGAGTACCCGGGAACCCGCTAATTGAAAAACTCGTAACCATAGCAATTTTAGCAACAGCAACATAGTTTGATATATGAATGAATATATACAAGTCCTCTAATCAAGATTCAAATAAGTAAGTTGAGAAGGGCCCGTCAGTAACACTAGCCTTGGGGCCCGCCGCCGCTCTCGACGGCCCTGAGCACTGCACATACCGACAAGTACAACGGTGAAAAGTTTAGTGTGCAGTTTATGCACATAGGTCGCAGAAATAGGTTGTTGAGACCGCCTAATTGTTCACTAATTAATAAAAATAACAAAAACCTTTGTTTTGGTAGAAACTGAACACATGTAATGGAGGAATTGCTTATCTCTTCTTCTGGTTATCATATCATATAATAGATATATCTACGAATGGAACTTGACATCTGGTACATAAAATGAACTGTTGACTATCTTCTTGCATAAGATCATCTGATCTGCAGATTTCTTCTTATTTCATATTTCTTAACCTTTTCATGCCCAAGTTTTTGCTAGTGCATTTAAGGTTTCAAACCATTTTTTCTTGAGAATGGTGGGGTCAAGAAACACGAAAAGCTTTTTTTCATAAAGACAGGTGCTTGCCATGCAGTGCTAGAAGCTGCTCAACTTTTACCTTCGAATGGTCCATACGATTCTCCTAGAATATTTACAATAGTCAAATTGCGTGGAAAACATAACCAAAGAGTCTAAGTTGATAAGTTCTATCAATTTTCAATAATATTGCAACATAACAAAGATATATAAAAATTCATTTTCCATCGCCAACGTGAAGTGTCACTGGCAGCACTGGTTCATCGGAATCCAATCAGACTAATTGCAATAACTTCAGTTCTAGAGCTGATCCTTATAACTGTTAATACTTAAATAAAAGATAATAGTCACATTTATTAACCTTACGTGTTTTTGTGAACAAATATTGTCTCAATCAAAAGTTATAACTGTTCAAAAACAACATGGGCATGAAGGGGTTAAAGAATATCACATCGTATCGATGATTTGGAAATGAGTATAGGGCAAAGCTCCTCGGCGGTGCTAAATCGGTTGCCTACTGAACAGTCTACAGTTTTCGTTTTCGTTTCTTTAATGTTAATGTTGACAGCTCCGTTGGGGTCCTCAGCAATACAGGGTGATTTCTAAGAGGTCCGTGGTACGAAAAAGGTTGAGAATCGCTGGTCTAATAAATAGGAAATATTCATATAGTTTGATCTGAACGGAATGATGGAAACATCTGACATCTGTTTGAAAATAGTCATTCTTCAGCTAATGGGTGATCTATTGATATATTGGAACCTAGCAACAGCTCTTTTATCAAAATTGAATATTTCTGAAGGCATGTGTCTGTCGTCTGACACGATCCATTCTCACAACTAGTAGATGTGTGTTTTTAACTACAAGTGAATTGTTTAAATCACTTGACTGGGGGTCCTGTGTGCCCTACTGCCGACTCTGAAATGTCGAGTCGTTTCTTCAGGTCCGCATAATTTGTTCGAGTGGAATGCTCAGCGTGATTTTTTGTTTGTCGCAGTTTCCAGTTTTTTTAAATAATTATTTTTTGTGCTGTATTGTTTCCGAGCGAATGAATAATTAGAGGTAATATCTCATTACAGTGTTCTGAATATTTCGACAAGAAAAAAAGCAATCCCATCGAACAGATGTTGAAAAACACAAAAACAGAATGTCTATACAGCAAAGCTGGTTGCACTTGGACTTTCAGTGCTACTGATATGCGTCGTCATCAGGAGGAGTGCAAATATCGCCCCTACCGTTGCATTGCATCCATGCTCAACGTTCTCAAGTAAGTGTAGTTTTCACAAGTTTAATGTACATATGGTTTTATATGACTCGTTGAAACGAGAATGTCGCAGTATATTTTTTAAATTGATTATTTCAGAATGTTTTGAAATTGTCATTGTGCAAAATGAAAAATTATCACATCACATATTCCAACACACTATTGGCCCAAAAAATAACTCTAGTTCCGGTTAATGTTAATAAAAGTATTTTTCACTTTTAGATGTAACTGGACTGGCTTGCAGCATGAAATTGAAAATCATCTTCTCAAGGGTCACCCTGTCCTGGGTAATCCATTCAGTTACTTTCAGGAATCGGAAATCCCTTTTTCGGAGGCCAAATCAATGGGCAGCATTAAACTTGTGGATGCTTTCAGTAAGCAATTTTTACTGTACTTTTTCTCAAACGCCACAACCAAGATGGTTTATTTTATGATCATTTATTTCGGTCGTCGGGAGGAGGCACAACAGTACTATTATGAATTCGAGATCAAATGCCACGATGAAAATGAAATCCATCGTATCAAGTTTACGGAACAGTGTGTGGCCGATTGCGATGATTTGAAACAGCGTATCGAAGACGAAAGGTGCGTTGTAGTTTCTTTTAAAACGGTCAAAAATTTTCTGCATGGAGGCTCGATTCCGTTCCGATTCATATTGAAGAAGATTGTTAAGGATGTGGAGCCAGTTGGCCGTGAGCGCCGGGTTTCGGAAAGTAACAGTAGACCTATGAAATCTAAGCCAACTCCGTTTGTTTTTCCTCAAAAAGGTAAAATGCATGCCAATTTAAATCGAAGTTCGTCTGTCGGAACTTCTGTTAATGCTAATAACAATGGAGGAAACAGACAAGCCTCGGGACATCCTCCTCTGCGGAAATCTTCCGCTCCAGCCAATGTACCGAGAGCACAAACGGCTGGCATAAGCTCTGATCAGAAAGCTCCAGAATTTTCATCGATCAACAGAGTGGGTGTGTGTGGCCAGGATTCACCGATTATTCACCAGGAGCCGTCTCCGTTGATGACTCCTTCAATCAATAGGAATGATGCGGTGAGTAAGAAGAAAGCCAACTATCCTCCATTTTTTTAGTTTTTTGTCTGTTAGCTTATGCGTTTGTCTGTGTTATAACTGAATTGTTTCTTGTAATTAATATACATGAATTTGGGATCTCTAGTTTGGTTGGTGGCTGGTTTTTTCTGTATCCGAAAAGACCATTTCCTTAGAAATACACTCAGGTTTTTTTTTACGCGGGGGATACGAGCCGCGTAAATGAAAACCGCGTAAATGAAAACCGCGTAAATTTCAAAATCCGCGTAAATGAAAACCGCGTAAATTTCAAAATCCGCGTAAATGAAAACCGCGTAAATTTCAAAATCCGCGTAAATGAAAACCGCGTAAATTTCAAAATCCGCGTAAATGAAAACCGCGTAAATTTCAAAATCCGCGTAAATGAAGACCACTCAAATTTAAGAATCCGCGATAAAGGGAACCTCATTGATGGGTACCGCGTAAATTCCAAAATCCGCGTAAATGAAAACCGCGTAAATTTCAAAAACCGCGTGAATGAAAACCGCGTAAATTTCAAAAACCGCGTAAATGAAAACCGCGTAAATTTCAAAATCCGCGTAAATGAAAACCGCGTAAATTTCAAAATCCGCGTAAAAAAAAACCGCGTAAAAAAATACCGCGCAAAAAAAAACCGCGTAAAAAAAAACTTGAGTGTATTTAATGGTTGGGTTTGTTTTTTAAATCACCTTATAAAATGCTTCTTGCAATTATATTTCAGCTTAATTAGTTGTGATGTCATCGTACCAGACTGTTGCTAATCACAACTCTAACATGCTTAAAGGTTGAGGTATATGCACTGCTACCAAAGTCATCCGTTCCATTATGCTCAATGTACTTGATAGGTCTTCATAATTGGTTTCTACTTACCTTCGTCTCTCTTTTGTTCTGTTTTCACGGTTTTCGCGGCCAGTTTTGGCCAAACTAATGGCATCTTGCTCATCACCATAAGCACACATGTTCTCATGACAATGTACAAACCTTCCCACTGCAAACAACAGCACAAGCACCACACAGTCATATAGTACAACGAATTTTACTTCTATTCCTTCTGAACGGAACAACATCACGCGGCTCGGTCACCGTGTTCAGCCACCATCGTACACTGCACTGGGCGGGGCCGAGCATTCACCATCGTCGGTTAGTGAGTACTGCAAAATGACCCAGAAACCGCTACCTGGTGAGTGCAAAACGACGGCCAACTTATGTCGAATGTACACCCAGCCGTATAAGATGACCGACGATCGGCTGTACCTGCAGAAATACCCGGAAAACTGTCTAACCAAACCTTCTTTTAGGCGGTAACATTCGGCTATGTTATGTTTAGCTTCTCGGCAAGTTCTGCAACAATCGTATAGTGATTATCTTTTTACTTTTAATGCTAGTTCAATTTTTTTCTTTTCAATCCGAAAACTCCAAGATCAATCCTCAAGAAAACCATCCTTACATGGTATACAATCAAAACGTCACATCAAAGCTTTTGTATTGTAGTACAACATGAATGGAAGGATGACCGCGGCCAAGGGTAAGTCCGCCGGCAACGATGAACAACGAAGACAAGAGATCCATGAATCCGCGAATCAAAAGAAAGAGCATTAATGTGGGCAACGACCGTACCGACAGGAAGCAATACCGGAATCGAAAGAAAAAGGAACGCCAATGGATAAAATACCGCACGATAAATCAAAAGAAACGAGTTAGTTTTAGAATCGCGTGTTTACTCTGATAAGTACAGTTCAGTAATGAAAAGAATATAAAAGCTGCATTTATTCTGTGTGTTGTTCGCTGATGTTGATATTAAGCAACTGAAAAGTTGATGCGGGGGGTAAGATACTGGATGGTTGAACCAAGATGTATCTTGTGAGAGGTGGTCATTGTTCCTTCCAACACTCTTCCTCAATGAGCACCGTGCCATCCTATTTCGATAGACCGATATGTTCCAACAGTTGTTGAAACCTTATTGCACCTAACGGCTTCGTTACCATCGACGGACAATACGCAAGCTTTATTACACCAAGTCCTTGATGAAGTGCTGTTTTGTATCGATGTGCTTCGAACGCTTACTCGTGTGCTCTACTTGCATAAAACTGAGACAGCTTTGGTTGTCCAGGTTGTATTTCTCCAAGATCCTCCAGCAATCTCCGTAGCTAAATGAGCTCCTGGCATGATTCACTCAGCGCGTTATATTTAGTCTCCATAGAGGACACACTTACACACGACTGCCGGTGACTGATCCAAGCCACGGGTCCACCTCCGAAGAAGAAAATATATCCGGTCGTAGACTTCCTAGTAGCATGATCGCCGGCCTAATCAGCATCCGAGTAGCCGACAAGTGCCCACCCATATCCAGCATCGACTGTCAATGAAAATATTCTGCCAACTTTGCCAACTTTGCTTAACGCTTTGGCTCAAATGGTAGTGCGATCATTGAGGCACTCGATTCGAGTTTTCACGGCCCTCAAACAGAAGACCATTTCACTATTATGAAGCCAACAAAGCAAAAACACTGGATTAAGGGATTACATACCTTTTTATTTTGAAAAAAATCGATTTTTTTAATACTTTACCTAAAAGTACAATTCCTTGATAATATTTTCCCAAATTTTTATAGAGATCCGAGAAATGGATCGAAAGTTATAGCGCTTTCAAGCGCACTTCGTCTACCAAGAGCAGCGGTAACTTGAAATTTTTAACTCTATTATCTCGAAATGACCAAAAATGGTTTTTTCCGTGATCACGATTGTCGAAAAACCACTCAACCGATATTCTTCAATTTTTTTCAATTGATCGTAATTATTTTTTTTTGTACATTAGCGATTCCTTTTTTGCGCATACATTTTTGTTTTGTAGATGAGAATTTTGTAGTGTAATTTTTTGGGCTTAAAACAGTGATTTTTTAGGAAAAATGTTGAGTGCAGGAAAAGAATATTATTTATTCAACTAATCGTTAAGGTACGAGGAATTCTCCTATACTAATGGAATTTTCTGAGTTTTAGGATTTTAGTTGATTTATTAGTCTTCAATCGTGATCGCCGCAAACCTCCTTAATAAAAACCTGTTTTAATCCACCTATAGGTGCAATTGTGCCTTTCTCATTTCTCCAAACTATGATTTAATAACTGGTTCGTACAATATAACATTATGGAAATGTCTTTCATTCTTATTACACTTGGTAAGTATATATAAGAGCACCTTTTTGCATTTATCGAGGTATCGGTTTGAATCGGAGTTTTCTATGTGATCGCACTCCACAACCCGTAACTCCGGAGCTGGAAGCGGATGGAGATAAAATTTAATATCAGTTTCCAAGGACACAACACCTGTCATTTGAGACTAAGTTGATCAAATCGTTCTAGCCATTTTCGAAAAACCAATATAACCGTTATTATGAATTTGGATGCTTCCGGATCCGTCGATGGTGGACAGTGTGGCCAAAGAGACTTTGAATGACTGTTGGTGACCTAGATCTACAAATTCAACAGTTCTGTTCATATTTTGGAAAAAAAATCACCTCACCAATTCATCGCAGAATTCGTTAGAATCGGGATTTGCTGCGTGATCGTACGTATCACCCTGTAATTCAGGAACCAGAACTCGGATCCACACAAAATTCAACAGCAGCTGATGGACCTTTCATTTAAAATCAAGTTTGTCAAAATCGGTTCAGAAAATTCCGAGAAACCGATGTGGACAAATCAAAAAATTTTGTTTTGTAACCATACTCTTCAACTCGTAATCCGGAACAAGAAGTCGGTTGAAAATGAAATTCAATAGCAACCTATGGGAATATTATACCTTTCATTTGAATCTTAGTTTGTAAAAATCGGTTCAGCCATCTCCAAGAAACCGATGTGGACATTTTGTTAACAAATCCGCACATACACACATACATACATACATACATACATACATACATTACATACATTACATACATACATACATACATACATACATACATACATACATACATACATACATACATACATACATACATACATACATACATACATACATACATACATACATACATACATACATACATACATACATACATACATACATACATACATACATACATACATACATACATACATACATACATACATACATACATACATACATACATACATACATACATACATACATACATACATACATACATACATACATACATACATACATACATACATACATACATACATACATACATACATACATACATACATACATACATACATACATACATACATACATACATACATACATACATACATACATACATACATACATACATACATACATACATACATACATACATACATACATACATACATACATACATACATACATACATACATACATACATACATACATACATACATACATACATACATACATACATACATACATACATACATACATACATACATACATACATACATACATACATACATACATACATACATACATACATACATACATACATACATACATACATACATACATACATACATACATACATACATACATACATACATACATACATACATACATACATACATACATACATACATACATACATACATACATACATACATACATACATACATACATACATACATACATACATACATACATACATACATACATACATACATACATACATACATACATACATACATACATACATACATACATACACATATACATACACACATACATACACACAGATATTTTGCGATCTCGGCGAACTGAGTCGAATGTTATATGAGACTCGGCCCTCCGGGCCTCGGTTAGAAAATCGGTTTTTGAAGCAATTGCATAACCTTTCTATATGAGAAAGGCAAAAGAATAATATTTAATTAGCTTAATAAGCATGAGTTCAATGTTATCTTCATGTGATTATAATTTGGAAAGGTTGGTGGAATGGGTTTGAACGTGTAGGGAATGGGGGGTTAGTAGAGTGGGAGTGGAGGATGCGTCAGAAATCCTTCATCTTATTTCGGTATACGGGATGGATGAAGGAAATGCGGGCGTGAGGGTGGTCCAAGGGGAGGGGAGTGATGAAGGAGGGAGGTGTAAGGGCAAGACGGGGGGGGGGGGGGCGGCGACGCAATACTCAACTACATATTTTGCCTTCCATTTGAGACTTGGTTTGAGAAAATCGGTTCAGTCATCACCGAAGAACCGATTTGACTTTAATTGTGGAATATGCCCGGAATTCCGGACTTCCGGAATCGTCGATAGTGGACAATATATTCAAAGAATGTTTGATTGGCAATCAGTGATCTAAATCTGCGATTAGAAGTAATTTGGTGACCATTTCAATAGTTTTTAGCCTCTGAGGTATTACGATTGTACCGATTTATATGGGAAATTCCAGTGTATCCTTACTAACACCCCTGTAACTCCGGAAGCAAGAGTCAGAACCGAATGAAATTCAGCAGCAGTCGATGGCATTACTGTATCTTTCATTTGAAATCAAGTTTGTAAAAACCGGTAGAAAATTCGTTGGGGAATGGGTGTGATATTAGCTTAGGAACTTGGCGGGTTCCCCGGGGGCGTCATGAACCGTCATAGGTGGCCAATGTGGTCAAAGCTACTTTGATTGATCATTAGTGATCCAGACCCGCAAACTAGAGTAATGTTACATCAATTTTAATATGTTTTACATCATTTGAACATCATGGTGGTACCAGTTTATATGGGAATTTGCTGTGTGACCGCACTCTTCAACCCGTAACTCCGGAACCGGAAGTCGGATCAACTAAAAATTCAATAGCAGCTTATGGGAGCGTTATACCTTTCAGATGAAACTAAGTTTGCGAAAATCGGTTCAGCCATCTCTGAGAAAATTGTGTGAGTTTAAATGACACACACACACACATACACACACACACACACACATACACACACAGACATTTGCCGATCTCGACGAACTGAATCGAATGGTGTATGACACTCGGCCCTCCGGGCCTCGGTTAAAAAGTCGATTTTTACAGTGATTGCATAGCCTTTCTTTACATGAGAAAGGCAAAAAGGGTTCCGAGGAAAAAGTCATAACTCCGTCAATTATTAATATATTTTACAAACTTACGGTTGTTTATTTCACTGAAAAATGTACTACCAAAATACTATAATTTTTATGTAATGATATCATGACTTTGCCTTTACGTAAATTCAAACTTTTTTTGACATTTTTCTAACAAAAAGGGATGAAACCCATTAAGGAAATTAATAATTAATGAAATAGTGTGGATCACTCCCTAATAGGCACATTACGCTATTAAATGTTTTAAATGGATTGTGGTTGTCATTAGATGTTGTCATTTTTGTTAGTTAGTATTATGCATCTCTTACCTGACTTTTTGTACTAATTCCACAGAGAGCAGACGTTAATCTTCAGGATTCAAGTTGTGTAAAAATCCCAAACGTTTCCGAAGATAGTTGAGATATCTTCACCAGGTGCGCTACTGTCGTCATGGCAGTGGTTATACCTCTACCCAGTCATACCATTCCGGAACCGGTTCGGACTTCTGAGCAGGGATGCATGAAGCACAGCACGAGAGCTTAACACGAACTGAGCGGCCGCTTTGAACGAACTAAAAGCAATAAGCACAGACACCGCTCGTGCTAGGTAACCTTCGTGCTCGAACTGTGCGATTCGAAGAGCTAGCACAACGCGGTGAGCTAGCTCAGTGAGCTAGCACGAGTTAACTCAATGAGCTGGCACGGTAAGCTTGTCCGATGAGCTAGAACGGTGCAGTAGTGTAAGCTTTGGAACGAAAGAATAGGACAAAGCAAGAAATATGCGTTGGTGAATGTGCGACAGGTTGCTGAAAAAACGATGCAGGCATCATTACTCACACTAACGCGTTGTTTTTTTTATTCTGCTTTACTATAGCTGAGCTATAGCTCCGTGCAGCGTGCTAGCTATCACCGTGCTAGCGAGGGCTCTCGCTCATCGGTGCTCGTGCTACTTGCTAACTCTAGCTCATCGGAAACCAGCACAAGCACTAGCTCAATGAATTTAACACTGACACATTATGAGTCAGTGCACAGCAATAGGACGCGGAGCAGCACCGTTCTCGTGCATGCCTGCTTCTGAGTGCATTCAGTATGAATTCCAGCTCAAATGCATCAACCCATTAAGTCGGAATCGGTTTTCTTTGAGTCAGATTCCATACTGAATCCATTCAGGATTTCGAACCAGCTCCGGAATGGATTTGACGGATAGTTGGGATAAGTTGGTTGTGTTTTATCGTATATTAATTCAAATGTTTACACACGATTTATTAATATATTTGTTCGATCGTGGATGTCTGTTCTCTGTGCTAATTCCCCAAAAATCCGATAAACTATTTAAAAGATGTTTGTTGTTATGGTCGAGGCACGAGTGGAATCTTCAGGCCCAGGAAAAATCAGAAACCTAGGGAAAGAGATGAAAGCACTATGTAATGTGTTTACGCTTTTTTGTCGCGATTAACTACTTATATTTCAATATTTGAGGCCTTTTTCTAAATTTTCGAAAGAAAAGTCGTGTAAGCTTTCAAACGTTTTGTATATTTTGTATTACTGTATTACTTTCAGCGAAAAAAAACACATTTTTGGCGATTTTTTAAAACTTTGCGTGAAATTGATGAAAATCTTTGTAAATTATAGTGTATCATTTCAACAACATTCCGTAATTTTTCTAGGCAAAAATATCGACAAACGACTTGGTGACGAAGCTTTTTGTAGAACGTCTTTGGAAGAAGCATTTTTTGCGGTGTAACCTGCCATTCAAAAACTACTAAACCGATTTCTTTCAAACTTTGCATCACATCCTATGTAAAAAAAACCTAACCCTTACGTTGAGTTTTTGAGATAAATTTTCAATTAAGGGTTTTTTACGCATTTTAACCCATAATATTCTAGCGCATGAAATTTCATACGCAGAACTATCCATCGTTTAACGCGTATTTACTGCAGAATTTTGGCATCTAATTGTTTTATTATTGCACTAATCGGATCATTACACCTCATATTTCGTTGTGAAACAAGACAACTGCCATTTTTCATAATTTTGTTTACATTTTTGAACCGTGTAGTTGGGGCAAATGGCGGCTGAAAAGTAAGCAATACATTTAATTGAATTTTATTGTTGGAATTCGTGCTAATAATCCCATTACGTGACAAAACGTTCCTACAGGTGTAAAAGAAGTGTTGTCTATCAGAAAATCCGAAGAAATATGTCAAACAACTTAAAATTTGTTGTTTTTATTTAAGCGTACGAAATGTTTGGCACGAGATATTTTCATTCTCAAAACCATTTTAAGCGGTGATTTTGTTTTTCCCATAATCTTTGATATATTTTTGGGTGGAATTGAAGATATCGCTGCATTTGGCACACTTTTTGAAACCCCTGGGTTATAATGGGTTAAATAAAAATTTCTAGTTTTCTCGAAACATTCCGACTTTTTATGATTAAAAACCCTCTTAATTAAAAGATTGTCTGAAAAACTCAACGAAGGGGTTATTTTTTTTTATTCATTTCGTTTATTTGATAGGCACAAATGCGTTAGCTTGGCGGTGCCAAATTCTTTTGTTTTTACATTTTGGATATCTTAAAACTAGGAAGTTACAACGTTGAAATATTTTTTTTACAAAAGAAAAGAAAGTTTACAGCTATCTTAAGACTAGAAATAAGATTCAATATACAAGAGAAAGCCAAAAGATTTTTTTATGAAAAATTTCAAAACAAGGGATTCAGTTTGATATACAAGAGGGGGAGTAATAGTATTTTACGAAATATTTTACAGTTATCTTAAAACTAACAATATAGTTTAGTACACAAAAGGGGGAACAAATATTTATGAGAAATTTTACAGATATCTTAAAACTAGGGATACAATTCTATTTACAGGATGGAGGACAAGAGTTTCAATAAACAGTAAAAACTATAGGTATCTTAAAACTAGGAATACAGAATACTAATTTGATTTTTTTAACGAAAACTTATGCTTGGTCAAGATATTCAGAGGGTGCATTATTTCCACATCAGTGTAGCAGCAGTTGTATCAAGGACAGGGGAGAGAAGGCGTATGGTGACAGGGAAAGAAGAGCAAAACTTGCAACTTTCACTCAAACGGGAGGGGGGGGGGGGGTATCAGCGAAACAAATTTGCGCCTTAGTCTAGTAAGTCGTCGAGTACCGGATTGGCGGATGGTATTCTTCGGACCCGCGGGGAATCCTTCAAAAGTCATCTGACCTTGAGTCGCTCTCGGTTCAGTTTCCTTCTATGCAGGCGTAGTGGTAAGGGCGACGGCGGTTACATAGTGGCACTGAAGCTGATCGGTTCCACAAGGCAGGAGGAAACTTTAAAAACGAGAAATAAAAAGAAAGGGGCTAAATTGGGATATTTATTGTTTTTATGAAAGTATAAATAAGGGACATATAGGGGAAATCACGAATTGCCAGCATATCTCGGACTGGCACATTGGGTGGTCTACCTTGGGCCCGAAGGGAATCCTTTAACTGAGACCTGGCGTCATAATACCCGGCGCATACCCAGACAACGTGCTCGATGTCGTGATAGCTCTCGTCACAAGCGCACAGACTACTTTCCGCAAGTCCAATACGCCGCAAATGCGCATCCATGGTGTAGTGATTGGACATGAGTCGGGACATTACACGAATAAAATCCCGACCCACATCTATCCCCCTGAACCAAGGCTTCGTTGATACCTTTGGGATAGTCGAATGTAGCCATCGTCCAAGTTCCCCTTTGCTCCACGAGGTTTGCCAATTGTTGAGCGTCCTCTGACGACAAATACTAAAAAATTCGTTGAAGCAGATTGGTCTTTCGTATATGTCACCTTTGCTAATGAGTCGGCCTTTTCATTGCCCGCGATAGAACAATGAGAGGGGACCCAAACAAAGGTAATCTGATAAGATTTTTCAGATAACGTACACAAGGACTCCTGTATCTAATTCCCAGAAAATACGGGAATTGCTTTTTAGGCTTCACCGCACGAAGAGCCTCGATGGAGCTGAGGCTGTCCGAAACGATGAAGTAGTGATCCGTGGGCAGAGTGTCGATGATCCCAAGGGTGTACTGAATTGCAGCTAACTCTGCGACGTAAACTGAAGCAGGATCATTGAGCTTGAATGAAGCGGTGATAGTATTACTGAAGATACCGAAGCCAGTGGACCCATCGAGATTTGATCCGTCAGTGTAGAACATCGCAGTCGACTTCTCGGAATTTATTATAAAATATATTGGGGATCACTTGCGGGCGTATATGGTCCGGGATTCCACGAATCTCTTCCTTCATGGATGTGTCGAAGAATACAGTAGAATCAGAAGTATCTAGGAAACAGACACGGTTGGGATTGTACGAAGAAGGATTGATGCTCTGTGCCATGTAGTCAAAGTACAAGGACATAAAACGGGTTTGAGAATTAAGCTCGACGAGCCTCTCAAAATTTTGAATCACCAACGGGTTCAGAATGTCGCATCGGATGAGCAATCGATATGAGAATTCCCAAAATCGATTTTTTAGCGGAAGAACGCCCGCCAGCACTTCGAGACTCATCGTATGGGTCGAGTGCATGCAACCCAAGGCAATGCGCAAGCAACGATACTGGAATATCTCCAGTTTGATGAAGTGTATGTTCGCAGCGGAGCGGAAACAGAAACACCCGTACTCCATTACCGACAATATCGTTGTTTGGTACAGCCTGATTAGGTCTCCTGGGTGGGCACCCCACCATGTTCCAGTTATTGTCCGGAGAAAATTGATCCTTTGTTGGCATTTCTGTTTCAGATACCTAATGTGACATCCCCAGGTACCTTTAGAGTCGAACCAGACCCCGAGATATTTAAATGTGAAGACCTGATTGATCGTTTCACCCATTAATAGAAGCTGGAGTTGCGCCGGCTCGTACTTCCTAGAATAAACCACCAACTCAGTTTTCTCCGTGGAGAACTCGATACCCAGTTGAAGAGCCCAAGCAGACAAATTGTCCAAGGTATCTTGTAATGGTCTTTGCAAGTCGGCAGCTTTGGGCCCTGTAACAGAGACCACCTCGTCGTCTGCAAGTTGCCCTAGCGTGCATGAATTGGCAAGACAATCGTCAATGTCATTCACGTAAAAATTGTAGAGCAGGGGACTTAGACATGAGCCCTGGGGAAGACCCATGTAGCTAAATCGCGATGTTGTTAAATCGCCATGCGAAAAGTGCATGTGCTTTTCAGACAACAGGTTTAGCAAAAAGTTATTTAAAATTGGTGAAAGACCATGCTGGTGCAGATTCTCTGACAGAATGTTGATAGAAACTGAGTCAAAAGCCCCCTTAATATCCAAGAAGACTGATGCCATCTGCTCTTTGTTAGCATAGGCCATTTGGATTTCTGTAGAAAGCAACGCAAGGCAATCGTTCGTCCCTTTGCCTTTGCGAAAGCCAAATTGTGTATCTGACAGTAAGCCATTTGCTTCAATCCAATTGTCGAGGCGAAACAAGATCATTTTCTCGAACAACTTGGACAACATTGCAATCGGTCGATACGAGTTGTGGTCGGAGGCTGGTTTTTCTGGTTTTTGAATGGCGATGACCTTCACTTGCCTCCAGTCATGAGGGACAATGTTACCCTCAAGAAACTTGTTAAATAAATTCAACAAGCGCCTTTTTGCAGTGTCAGGCAGATTCTTCAGCAAGGTGAATTTGATTCTGTCTAACTTTGGGGCGTTATTGTTGCATGATAAGAGAGCAAGTGAGAACTCCACAATCGAAAACGGTGTTTCGTTCGCGGCATCGTGAGGAGACGCGGCGCCGTACGTTTTCTGAAACAAGACAGAGTCCGGACAGATCTTCTTGGCGAAAGCGAATATTCCACGTTCTCATTGGTACTGTTTCGGTTACGCATACGTCGAGCCGTACCCCAAAGAGTGCTCATCGCTGTTTGTCTCGTTAACCCGTCGACGAACCGGCGCCAATAACTGCGTTTTTTGGCTTTCATTAAACTCTTCATTCGCCTTTCTAGCGACGCGTACTGCTGATAGCTAGCGGGTAACCCGTCTTCCCGGAAGGCCTTGTATGCAGTGGACTTCTCCGCGTACAGCTCTGAGCACTCTTTATCCCACCACAAGGTGGGAGACCGTCCATGGGTATTTGCGCTGGGTACTGGTTTAGTCTGAGCTTGATTCGCACTGTCGAGAATCAAGCTAGCCAAAAACCTGTACTCTTCCTCCGGAGGAAGCTCTTGGGTGGATTCGATTTTAATGGATATCGCGGTCGCGTAACTCTTCCAATCAATGTTCCGTGTGAGGTCATACGAGACATTGATTGTTTCCGATGGTCTTGAACCGTTAGCAATTAAAATTGCGATAGGCAAATGATCGCTACCGTGGGGATCAGGGATCACCTTCCACATGCAATCTAACTGTAGCGATGTCGAGCATAGTGATAAATCCAACGCGCTCGCGCGTGCTGGTGGTGTAGGAATCCGCGTCATTTCTCCCGTGTTTAAGATGGTCATGTTGAAATTGTCACAAAGATCTTGGATTAATGTTGATCTATTATCATCGTGAAGACAACCCCATACCGTACCGTGCGAGTTAAAGTCCCCTAGAACTAGCCGCGGTGCCGGTAAGGATTCCGTGATATTACAAAGCGTTCGGTGCCCTACCGAGGCTCTAGGAAGAATGTAGATGGAAGCAATGCAAAGGTCTTTGCCTTTGATTAGAACTTGACAAGCGACAATTTCAATGCCTGGTGTCGAAGGGAGGTTAATTCGGTTGAAAGAATAGCACTTTTTGATCCCCAAAAGTACTCCTCCATAGGGGTTTTCTCGATCCAGACGAATTATATTAAAGTCGTGGAAGTTGAGATTTATATCGGAAGTTAACCAAGTTTCACATAATGCGAAAGCATCACATTTTAAACTATTTAGTAAAAATTTAAAGGAATCGATTTTCGGGAGGATACTTCTGCTGTTCCACTGTAGAACAGTGATCGAATCGGTGACCTCGTTCGATGACTTAGCCATCGAAGGATACGATCGCTGCAAGGAGGGGCCATTTAGTAGTCAACTGCTTCAAAAATGTTTGCACTATAGGGAGAAAACGTATCAGAAGGCTTTTAAGAGGATCAGTAACATTGAAAGCTGTGAAAATTAAGTCCACTATGTCAGAAAATTTCATTAGTCCGCTACTGGACTGAGTATCTGTTTGAAAAAAGGGGACACTTGGGGTTTTTGGTGTCCCTGGAAGTGGTGGGTACTCCTTGTTAGAATTAATATTTCCAAGTCCTGGAGCAAATTGCTTCGGCTTTTGCGCATCACTTCCGTTGGATTTATTGATTGTAGTTGGCGCACTCTGAGTGGACGACATCTTGGCACCCTTACGAGGCAATGTAGGGGAGGCTGGATTTCTCCTCTTCCTGGATTCCCCTGGGTTAACAAAAGATGTTCCCTCTCGTGGGTCGTCAGATTCTTGCTCAACGTTAGCCAAACCAGCATAGGGATTTTCGGACAGGACAGATGGCGAAGTATTTCTGCAGAAGAACGCCTCGAGCGTTCAGGAGCGCTTAATTTTATCCCTGCGCTGCTTGTACGCAGGGCATGATTTAAGAGCATGTGAAGGGCCCCCGCAGTAAATACACTTTTCAGTTTCTTTGTCGCAAGAGTCATCCTCATGCTCTCCTTCGCATTTGCCGCATCGTTTCTTATTTCCACAATATGTGGCTGTGTGGCCCAACTGCTTGCAATTGCTGCAGCTCATGACCCGCGGTACAAATAGGCGAACTGGTAGGCGAACCTTGTCAAGGAGGATGTAGTTGGGAAGAGAGGACCCGAGAGGACGAATGTCACCCGAAGCGAGCCTGATAGAGAGTAGGTAGTCTTACGTCCCTCAGTGTTTGCGGTATACAATTGTTTGCATTCCAAGATCTTAATCTGTTGAAGTGCCAACCCCGTGCTCCAACAGTTCTTCGCATTTCAGGCCCGGTTCGGACACTACCCCATCGATTTCTGATTTCTACGGCCATAGCAGGCACGTACGCCGTAAATTCCTGCGTAAAGCGCTCATAGCAAGCAATCGCATTTGCCTGGCCGAGATCATTCACTAGAACACGTATCTTGTTTGCCCGAACACATGTTATCTGAGTTACGGCCGGGTAATTAGCAGTCAGATCTCGAGAAAGTTTTAATATATTAACCGGTTTCTCTCCGGTCCGAAAATATACCACCCATGGCCCAGAGGAACCTTCTGGGTACTGCTTTATACGGGAAGCAATGCGAGTATTAGGGGGATCAGGGACTTCCATGATTACATCAGATGGTATTTCGCCCTCGGCCATTTAAGCACGAGGGCAGAGCGTTATATAAACGGGAATGTGTCTTATTATTTGATTACAAGGTTGAGTAAAAGAAGGGAAAAGGAAAGAAAGCAAACGAGGAAACAAAATCAAACAAAACTTATCTGCAAACAACGTCGATTGTTCCGCACCAGCGAAAACAATGTACTGGATTTACTACCGGCACCGGCAGCTAACGAACTAACAAAGGATGACCTTCACTCACTGAAACTTACACACCGAACACCACTGTGAAGTATAACGATCCGTTCCGTTCAAAGGTTGGGAGACGTATGATGTCATCAACTTACCCCGGGGCCGGGGTAAGTTGGTGGGTTTTTCGCGTCACACATTTTTGTTTATAAAAAGACAATGCAGCAAACACTGAGATAATTCAGGGATGTTCCCAACAGCCTGCACTTTTATGCAACATTTTCTTTTTTGCAAGACCAACCTAAATCAAAGCGTTAAAGCATGAAAACTGAACATACCGCCATCTAGCCCCGATCTCCCCTATAGCTCTGTGTTAGTAGTGACGCTAATTGGATGAAATCAGGCATATAAATACCGGGTGAGAAGACGATTATTAAAATGATTTCGTTGAATATCGTTATCTTCCATCTTTTCGTTGTTTTCCTTTGTATTTGTTATCCATGTGACAAGCTAAGGCGTACTTACACGAATAGTTGACTCAGTGATTTTAAGTGGACAAATAAAGAATAATAACAAGGTAATGATATTTACTCTGCTGCCGGAATCTGCCCAACACACAAGCAATCTCAGAGAGATAATAGTTTCTGTTCAATGATTCTATAACAGAAAACATCCACAAAAGGATTGCCATCGCATTAAAAATGAGAAGCAAATTCGTATACTACCTTATTTCATAATGTTCATTTATTTATTTATCGTCGGAGAAAGTACTATAAGTAGTATAATCTAAGTAATGCACATTGTCGTCATGATGCTACATTCCTCTCAAATATTCGAAGATATTTAATTCAGTGTTTAGGGGAGAGCAGATGAAGACGGACACTTTAAGGATAGATTACAGATTCTAATGGTCCATTATGACTTTGCTTGGAAAATGCACACTAGTCGTGATTTGAGGTTATAATCTTTCAATGTACTGATAAAACAAAACGTGGTTTCCATCGATTTTCTCAATCTTTACCGGAAAATGGCCAGGAAATCGGTAAAAAATAGTCTCAGTTCAAGAGAGAGTTATCTCTTTCGAGACATTCTATGTTGTGATCAGGTATTGCATTTAACACTCATATGAGGAAAGTAGACCAGATAATTCACCTCTTCAAAAATAAAAATAACATTTTGTCATGAAAGGCTATTAACACTCAAATAAGTTCTCCGGGAAAATAAAATGCGCAATCTCTTCAAATAAATTAAGACGCTGTAGAATGAGTTTATCACTGTATCTCTTTTGTGCTCGCTGCCTTGCTGGCGTTCATTATAAACATAATAAAATATGTCCATTCCACTTTGTTTTCGATTTTCATGCTATTAGGGTGACAATTTTCACACTGTTGTTTAATTCCACAGAAATCCCCTGGCGAGTGGAGTGCTATCATAGGATATAAATGTTCTCACACTATCGGTAGAGATTGGTTGTGATAAAGAGATATAGTCTTAAATTATGCAAATATAATGGCATTTTCTTCGCATAAAAACTGTCCTTTTCCTATGCTACTACATCCGTTTGGCCTAACACTATTCATACCGCATTTGAAAAATGTTCCTAAATCCTGAGTGATTAAATATTATTTCTGTTTCCAAGAGTGAAGTTTTGAACAACCAGTACATCATGCCAATCTAGAAAGACTTCCTGAGATCAACGATTTTCACGTTTTAATCTTTAATAGCTACTGTCCAAATTTATATTCACTAAAGTGGTATCGAACACAATTTATTTACTTATTTTGAGAAAAGCATTTGAAAACTTGAAATGTTTTGATTTTATTTTTATTGAATTTTACGATGCATCAAGTGTCCATCTTTTCTACGGTGTCCAAACCAACGCACTTTCCCCTACTTTTGTTGAAGAGGGCAAAAACCTGATCGTGACATAAATTATGATACTTAATTCTTAATCGCATATCACAGCGAACATAACTGTTCAATTCCCATTGTCGTAGTTCAATATAATCGTGTCAGTTGATAGTTTCGATTATTTTGTCTACATTAAAACCTATTATGTGGTACGTGTATTAACTTAGTGTTTTTTACAATCGCTTAAGATGAAATGTTTTTACACAAATAAATGTAAAGCTAATAAAGTGTTGGAATATATTCTAAATAGGTGTCATTGGTGTTAAGATTTCCCCACAGACTGGAAGCTTGCTTGAAAAATTATGTTTTGAATCAAATCTTCATCCGGTATTGCACAAACTTGATGCGATATTAAATAAGCACCTGTGGGCAGTGACTTACTGCAAGCTGTCCATGGGATAATCTCGCCCTCTGAACTAATGGAATCCGTTCCGATCAATCCGACGTGGTATAATTGAAATTTGTAACTAATAAGTGTCTATAGACGCGTTCGATTCAAGCTAACTAAAACTAGCAGCAGCAGCAGTAGGGTGGTCCTTCCCGCAGTCCACCTGGCAGTGATGGTTGTTCCACTGACTTGCTGCTGATCTTCGGTAGTAATGTCAACCATTGGTTCCCGCTGTTTCGGTAACCGCTGACACTTCATCCACTCGTGGGCAGACGGGTGTGGTTCGGCATGATCGACGCTCATGCGCAGATCGTTGAACCGCCAGTAGCCTTTGCCCTTGAAGAAGTACGTTTTGCCGTCGCGGTTCTGGAATGCCGAATCGATGTTGTACCCGACGCCCTTCCACATCGACATGTCCCGCGGGTAGTCCAGCTCGACGTGGTTTGCGTCTTCATCGAATCTACAAAAAAGTTTTCGATTTAGTACTGTTTTTGTTAGTGTTTGTTGATATAACAGAAGATCCAAAAAAGAATACTTTAAACTTCATGCAATTTCCGATCGAGACCATGAAGCGAACTTACCTCCAGTAAAGACGACCACTGTACAGATATGTTCGGTTGTTGTAGCTCCAGACGAGTGATGCATCGATTCGATCTATGCTTTCCGGAAGTCCTAGATGTGTCAACGGTTTCGGATATCCCGGTTCCAGATGTTGTGAATTGAACACGTAGTATTGCTTTCCTGTTAATGGGAGAGACAAAAAAACAAACCTTGAACATTCCGCACAGACTTGAAACAATTTGCATTACCTATGAAGAACACAATCTTCTGGTGTTTATTCTCGTACACACTGTCGATTCTCGTGAAGTCACGCGGCAGTCCGAAGAACATTCGATCGATTTCGATCGGAGGTCGATTTTGAACATCATTCTCGAAGATTCGCCATAAGTATCGATCCTTGAAAATGAAGAGCTCGTTGCGGATCAGTGTGATGGCATCATAGCTTGTATCGCATGGATTCGGAATCCGCGGTAGCGGTGGTCGTGTGATCGGATGATGCGTTCCGTGATGGTGATGATGATGGTGGTGGTGGACTTTGGTGGGTGTTGTAACGTGTCGTGGTGTTTCTGTATCTGGTTCTCTGGGATAAGGTCGTTCCTCGTGATGGATTCGACGGGTTGGGTAATCCGTTCCCACACCACGTGGTTTGTCCGGATAGTAAACGCGACGCCGAGGTATCTCGGTGGTAGTGCTTGTAGTAGTAGTTTTCCACGGATGCACCGGATTGTTTTCGGGTAGATCTTCCCATGGGTGCCCATTGTGGTCTTTTCGGAGATAGTACCGTTTGGTGGATGGTCGACGAGGAGGAATAGGGGTTGTCGTGGTCGTGGTAGTAGTGGTTGAAGGAGTGTTTCGCTCAGGATTGCGACCGTAAGTCTTTTTCTTCGGACCGTAGATGCCTTGAATTCCCAATCGATCGTCTTCCGGAATGGAGTCTTTGCCACGGTAGGAAACGTGGTGCCAAGGGAACATGATCGCTTCTTTCACGGATGAATGACCCAACCCTAGCGAGTGGCCGAACTCGTGAACGGCGACGTCAAAAAGACGGGTACCTGTTGGAAATAAGTGATTGATATTTCTTGTTGCATACATAAAATTCCGATAATTTACCATCGCTTCCAAGTGGCTCATTGAGGAGCCAGGTTTCTTCCTCGTCAAAATGGGCATCGCCGCCGATGCCGGTTCCTGGGTAGAAGGCGTGAGCAAGAATTTTACCCGGTCCATCAAACCTGTAACCATCTCCATGAAACTGACGCGCAAATAGAACCTGGATATCTGCTTCACTGCTGTATACCTCGCGGAAGGTAAGATTTGCATTCTGAGACCACAGATCCAATGCTTCGTGCAGAACTCGCCTGACCTGTCCGGCGTCCAGTTCGACCATCGATTGGTTCACCAAACTGAAAATAGGAAGAACAGTGCATCGGTAAGAAAAGGCAACGCTGTTTCGTGAACGAACTAAAAAATGTGTTAAATGGCAAATGTCTGACGCAACGTTCACAAGTTTTTTGTGCTAGGATATCATAAGGTTTAAAGAGACGTCTTCTTCGGATGATCGTGGACGATCCTATCACCCTCGTTTGGTAAGGAGCCATCACAAGTTCGCTGTCATACAAAAACCAAGATGGCGAAGATGAATTCAAACCGACGCCGGCGTCGGCGGTAAAACATGATGATGAGTTATGTTCTTACAATGACCATGCGGTAGACTTGGGTGCAACGTCCAACTCCTGCTTAGCAGAAGGCAAAGAATTCTTCATATTTTCTTTCGATCATGTCCTTATGAGCCTGCCTAGTCTGATAACTGATTCACTCTAGAATATCTATCCGTCTTTCAATTCCATTGCTTTCGTTTCTCTTAGTCTTAAATTTGACGAAAATAGCCAACAAAATCGATACAATACAACCTTGCGGGAATTAAAACATAGTAACACTTTTAAGAGTAGCTACCACATTTTTAAAATTTATAGTTTATCAGGTATTGAGGGACAGTATTTACACCCCACCTCTGTCCCATCCCAAAGCACCAAAGAAGTGACATTAATTTTTTTAGCCAAGTCACTCTCAGCGATTTATTATATCCCCTCTAAACTGAAACTGTCGTTGCGGTTGTTCTTGTTTCTTCCTCCTTTAAGATTCATTCGTTTAATTCGTTAATTAAATAGTTTATTGAATGAATAATTTAATTTCCGTGTAATTTTGAAACATCTTCTAACCCAACTATTCACAGTAGCCCTGACCGTTTTAGTATTTGCGACATATGAAAATATGCTTCAACTATTAATATGGACAAGAAAAACACTTCAGAATAACTGCACTGTTTTGCAGGATGCTTTTCAATAATGGCTGTGTAAGGCTTAGAATAGAATAAAATAGAATAGAATAGAAAGCTTATCGGGTCTTGACGGTGTTCACCACCATCCCCAACGGTAGTCTTTTTTATGACGAAAATTTAATATTTTTGTTATGGGAAGATGATTAGAAGTCTAACATTGCTATACACAAAGATGCAACATGGTGGACCTTAATCCAAGATAGTGGGGTTTTCTCACATTCTTCTTGGTGCGAAGAGCTCAATAATTGATGTGTGCTGCAATTTTTAAATCCAAGATCTTGAACCGGCGAACTTTTCATTACAATTTATTGTAACACCACGCCATATGAGTATTTTCAACTGTACTAGTTGGATTTTTGCTCACAGCAAAAATTCCAACTAGTACATATTCCCAAGTACGCGATCGTATGATATTAATTAATTATTTCTTTATTTACTTGATTAATTAATCATTCTCTTCCAAGTTTTCCAAATCACCCAGTGGAGTGCTTAGGCCAATTACCGCCCTCCGTGTTAAAACAGGTTACATGACAGTTGATCTTTATTATTATTTAACCATACGAACTTCTTCTGGACCTCAACTAGATCCGGTGTTGGGAATCTGTCGTCGGCTGCGCGAGTTGACGGGTTGATTCGCGCACTTCTATCCTCGTCAACTGATTAGCCATTTAGATGTTCGTCATAATACTGTTTCCATCTACCGATCATTTCAAACATATCGATTTATGGCACATAGCCTTCGCGAGAACGATTCGCCGTCGTGTAGAACTTGTCTGTTGTGCAGCTCTATCGCGTCAATATCATGATCTATCGCTTTTTCTGATCCACGCTTGTCTGTATCCTTTCTCGTTCACCCTCATACAGTGCTGCACCATTCTCACCTATGCCGTATTCTTCTATTCAACTCAGTAGTGCTATCTGTGGTGCTTCAGAAGTTGCTCCTGCCATCCTCAAGAGTAGCCACGACGACCTATTCTTCCGTTAGTAGTGCCACCTCCAGCTGCTGCGCGTATATCCGCAGCACTATCATATCTGCTAGATGTTAAGCCTCAACGTCTATGTTCGATGAGTGTTGTACTAACATTTCTCGGAAGGCTGTGAAGATCGCGCATCGTTGGCCGTTGTCGTTCGTAACGGAGTGCAGACTGTCCGGTTCGTTCACCGGTTTGTACATTGCCTGCTGACCTATTTGGGCGTTCATGTCGCCGTAAATCAGCTTAACATCCCATCGTGAGCAGCTGTCATAGAAACGCTCCAGCTCCGCCTAAAATGAATCTTGCTCGTTCGTTGGTCTCGCTTTGTGTGGGCAGTGAACGTTTATGATATTGTAGTTGATGAACCGGGCTTTTGCTTCTCATTACACATATTCTAGTATTATAAAGTTCCTGCACTGCCACGACCTCGAAGTTGCCAGTATGCAGCTCGTCGTGCAAAATTCGGTCGATCCACTAGAAGCCGAGCGACTTAAAATTTCCAATAACACTCTTTTTTCGTCGCATGACTTAATTGATCCGATCTGTACACAAAACTGTGTTTCTGAGTGGATTGTTAGACCTGCACAAACCTCCTATCTGGTCGGAGGCTTCTCATTTCGCTACAGAAGGTGACTATAGCCCACAGATTAACCGTTGTGTGCCCAAGAAGAAAGTCCGACAGGGTAGCCGGGTACCCTCAAATTTAAAAGTTCATAACTTTGGCAAATTTTACCTGCTTTAGAACACTTTTAGAATTTGTGAAATTGAACCCGACGGATGCATCTGGTTCCCGCTAATCCGGATTTCCGAAGGGATATTTCAGTACTGGGAAACAATTTGTTGATACTAATAAAATTCGATGCTAAGTCAATAGGCCGAAGACCATTAAGCCAAAGGGCATTAGGCCGAATGGTCATTAGGTCGAATTGTCATTAGGCCAAATGGTTATTAGGCCGAATGGCCATTAGGCCGAATGGTCATTATGCCGAATGGTCATTCATCCAAATGCAAAAGGCTGAATAGCCATTAGAACGAATAAACCAAAGAGAGATGAAGTGGTTGGAACGGCAAAGAACGATCAGTTTTCAATGAAGAGTGGTTTATTTAGATTTTTTTAAAACTTATAATTATAACGTTTAGCATATTTACACCCCATTTCTCGCTACTGATTTATTGACTGCATGGAATAAAAAATAAAATAGACGCCTAATGTGGCTACGCCACATCGCTTCGAACCGGGTGCTGTCCGACATCGCTACCGCTCCGTCGGACTTAAACTAATTAATAGCCCATATGGCCCAGTTTCGCTTGGGAGGGGCCGCCGCTTCCGACGGCAGGTCGGCGGCCACCTCGTCCGGCGGTTCCTCAACAGCTTTATGATGCTTCGGATCCTTGGCCTCGGTTATGCGGCAAATCCGCATCACACAGGCTTTGCTGCATGCGGTAGAAAGTTCAAAAAGTAAATAAATAAAAAAATAAATGAATATGCGTGTTTCTGGTGAAATATTGGCAACATAGTGGCATGTAAAATGACAACTTCTAGAATAAGTTATCCGCTTTAATTACCATAATCGAAATAAAGAGAATGAACTTTAGTAAAAGTTGTATTCTATGTTTTATGTATGTTAATTGTCATCTAGGTCAACTTCCGTAATTTGACTGGTGAAATGCACAGGATAGAATTTGAAAGAACATCTCATATTAAAATAAAAAAAAACATCAATTATTTAAATTATTTGAGTTAGGGAAATAATTAGAGATTTTAAGAGAGAATGTAGAACAAAATAGAAAAGCAAGAGATAGTGGAAGAGGTTGAGACAAAATGGTAGAGAAGAAATATGAAAGAAGAAAATTAGATTGTTTACGTTTCACAAGACTTTATAATGATGGATCAAATTGTCATAGAACAGCTTATTTTGATTACAAACAGATTTGATGTGTTTAACATCCTTCTGCCCAATGGCCGGACATTGTTGCCGAAGCAATGTAAAAAATAAATTATAATAGCACCTAACGTGGCTACCCCACACCGCTTCAATCCGTGTGCTCGGACCTCAAATGAAAAAAAATATTCATGATATCCAGACAATGAAAAAAATACGAGATTCGTTCAATCGAGATACGAAAATTTAGCTCATACCGAGAAGCCCCGAAAGCTGTACGGGATAAGTTTCGGTTCCCTTTCCCTTCTCTCTATTAAGCATCCGACCTAAAGTCCATTCGACCCAATGATCATTCGGCCAAATGTTCATTCGGCCTAATGACGATTCGGCCTAATGACAATTCGGCCTAATGACCATTCGGTCTAATGACCATTCGGCCTAATGACCATTCGGTTTAATGACCATTCGGCCTAATAACCATTCGGCCTAACGACCATTCGGCCTAACGACCATTCGGTCTAACGACCATTCGGCCTAATGACCATTCGGCTTAATGACCATTCGGCCAAATATCCTGCTGCCTAGATACCTTCGGTCTAAAGTCCTTCGGCCTAATGGCCGGACACCAAAAAATTCTATTGGTATCAAAATTCTTGCAATTGTCTCAGAGAAGGTTGTTTATTATCGTTACGGGATCATATGACGATTTGACCTCGGAACTGTCACTCACTGCCTTGCGGGTATCTGCTCCGGAAAGAGTATTGCGGGATCAATTCATCAAATCTCGACAAACATATGATTACGGCCTAAAAGCCAACTGTCAAAATCTACTTTGAATGGAAATTCTAGACAAACCGTTACTAGTCGGAACACAGTTCACAACAGTTTATGAAAGAGAAAACTTTTCTCTTTCATTTACTATCAACATCTGTGATTGGCGTGTAACGGTTTGTCCGGAATTTCCATTCAAAGTGGATTTTGACAGTTGGCTTTTAGGCCGTAATCATATGTTTATCGAGAAATGTTCCTATAATCATAAGGTGCAGTCATGTGAGTCCATTCCACGAATTTTGAGATCGATAATGCCAGTATTCCATAGAAATTCACAAATAATATCACAGAATAGGAACATACCTTCCGAAATCCGAATGCATTTTTACAGATTAAAAGTGATTGAAATCCTGAATTCAATTCTGTTCATTCTGTTAATTCCAAATTGATAAAAACACAAACGAAATTCCATCACTTTAATTTGGCTTTTGTCCTATATATTAATAACTTTATTGAAAGTTTAATAACAACTCCAATACATCGGCTAGGTGCAATTTATGTTTCAAAATGACAGAAAAGGGGTTCCATTCCGCAAGATTGTAAATTGTTTGTGAGAAATCTTCCAAAAAATGAAATTCATGTCGACGCAACCAAGTTTCAAAAATCTTAACGTCAAGTAATGTTTTGAGCATATCTCTTTTTTTGAATTAGTTTTCGTAACAAGAATATATACAGTGGAAAAAAACTAAATTTAAAAGTATTTTGTTTGTAACAATTTTTATCAACATACGTGGAAAACTGCATTGATGAGATAGTTTGGTTATTTATAATTAATTAATATCAACAGACACAGTGTGGTCCTAATGATAATTTCTTAATCTATTTAAAAAGTTGAATTGTAATCTGCTGCGTGGAATGTGAAGATCGAACTCGGATGACACTCTGTTGAAGGTCCGCTGCAAACCAATGATGGCACCGTTTACTCCATAGTTAGTCCGGCGAAGAGGTAATCGGAGGAATAAATTATTGCGAAGGGCGCGAGGGCGAACGTTCATGTTTATCGCACTGAGAAGCTCGGGGCAGTCAATTCGATCTTGCAAAATATCCGAAATCGTCATAGCACGGAATAGATCCCGTCGCACTTGCAATGTATCGAGTCCAATAAGCAAACCCCGGCTTTCATAACTTGGCAGCTGGTGAGGGTTGCTCCAAGGCAATCGACGAAGGGCAAACCGAACAAATCTGCGCTGTACTGTCTCTATTCGATGGACACCGTTGAGATAATGAGGGTTCCACACAACTGAACAATATTCCAGAGTTGATCGAACGAGTGAGCAGTAGAGAGATTTCAAGTAGTAAATATCTGAAAAGTGCTTAGATATTCTCATTATGAACCCCAAACAGCGTGATGCCTTTGCGACAATATAGCTGATATGCTGTTTAAACGTCAGTTGTTCATCGAGAAAAACTCCGAGATCTTTGACGCAATTCGCTCTGTCAATTGTGGATTCAGCTAGACAGTAATCGCATCGAATTGGCGTTTTTTTCCTCGAGAACGTAATGACCGTACATTTATTGGGGTTTAGGGTCATTCGGTTGATCTCGCACCATTCCGCAAAGGTTACCAGTTGGCGTTGAAGGAAAGCTGCATCATCAGTATTTCGGATTCTATGGTATAACTTGAGGTCGTCGGCGAAAGACAACCGTGGTCCTTCTAAACAAAAGTTAACGTCGTTGAAATACAGAAGAAAAATCAATGGACCGAGGTGGCTGCCTTGCGGAATACCAGATGAAGCAAAGAACTCTTCGGATCCTATCTTGACTGCTAGACGACGATCACTGAGATACGATTGCATCCAACGGAGAATATTAGTACCAAAGCCAAGTCTATCCAATTTTGCCACTGCAATAGCGTGATTTATCTTGTCAAAAGCAGCTGAAAGATCCGGGTACATAACGTCAGTTTGAAGGCCGTCCGACATAGCATCTGTAACATATGTTGTGAACGACAGAAGATTCGTAGATGTTGAACGTTTCGGCATAAATCCATGCTGAGTCTCGGAGATATACTGTTTGCAGTGGCTGGAGATGGGTTCCAACACAGCCATTTTAAACAGCTTAGGAACTGCGCTTAGCGTTGTAATACCACGGTAGTTGTCAACTACCTTTTTATCACCTTTTTTGTGAACTGGAAACATGAAGGAGAATTTCCAGTGTTCGGGAAATACTCCGGTTGTTAGCGACAATTGAAACAGATGACAAAGAGGTTCAATTAGACCGGCAGAGCATTTTTTTAGAATAATAGTTGGTATACCATCTGGGCCTGCCGAGGTTGAAGCCTTCATTCTGCTAATCGCCAGTTGTACCATATTATTGTCGATATTGATAGAGTTCAAAGACTGGTATGATTGAGGTATATTGAGAGCCGCGCGTGAAGCCTGGGTCGGTGTCAGTTTCTCGTTGGAGAAAACACTTGCGAACTTTTCAGAGAATAGTTGGCAGATCTCCTGTAAACTAGAGCTCATACGTCCTCCATAGCTCATCGTTGAAGGCAACCCGGATTCCTTTCTTTGCTCGTTTACATGCTTCCAGAATGTTTTAGGTTCGGACTTCAACTTACGTTGCACGTTTCGCAAGTAATCGGCATGGCAACGCTTCGATGTCTTTTTATAGACTTGGTTAACATGAACGTAGTGTTGTCGCAGCATGTAGCCCCCAAATTTGGAGTACTTCTTCAGAGCGGCTCTTTTAGTCGCTTTTAACCGTCTCAGCTCGGTAGTGTGCCACGCTGGGTGCTTAGATTGAAGGCCACTTCTTTTGGGTACATAGCGATCGATAGCATAGCTCATAACATTGGAGAAGGTCTGCACTGCAACGTTGACATCATCATTGTCGAGAATTTCAGTCCAGTGGATATTCGACAGGAAGTCAATAATGCTATTATATTTGGCTTTTCTAAAATTATAGCTGACGGTGTCAGAAGCATTGCAGTCATGCTTCACTCGAATCGCTTCAAGCAATATATGCAGGGGAGGGTGGTGTCTAACAGTCTTTACCAGGGGGAACGGTGCTGCGGTAACTTTTGGCGCGTAGTCAGATTTGCTCGAAAAACAGAGATCAAGGATTCTGTTGTTCTCGTTCACCACATTATTCGTTTGGCGCAGCAGATTTAGACTGTAGCAGTCAAGCAAACTGGTGATACCAGCATGAAAAGATGACAGTTCGGGATCAGCGAACATAAATCCGTCAGAAGCAGAGCGCCATTTTAATCCGGAGAAATTGAAATCACTAACAATCAGGATCTCATCAACCGGGCTTGCTTGAGCGGAAATCCGTTCCAGTGACTCAGTATGTGAATCAATCAATGTCGAGCCAGTTTGATTCGCACCCACACCTGCTCGACACAGACCCCCAAAGTATCGTCAATCAGTTGCGCTTTCAATCGACGATGGATAGCCACAAGTACCCCGCCGCCGGTAGCCTTGAGACTGTTGCGTGAGCTGCGATCAGTTCGGAAAACATCGTAGTTGACACCAAATGCTTGCACTGACAGAGTGCTATCGCTAAGCCACGTCTCTGTGAGGGCGATTATGTCGAAGCATTCATCCGAACTTGCTACCAAATAATCTTCGATTACTGAATTCATACCACCGGCATTCTGGTAATATATTTGTAGGTTTGAATGCCGCGATTGACTGGAAGCGAGGAGCTGATCAATGCTTGCATTAACAAAATCAGGTTCGTACTTGCCGTTGGTATCGATTTGGAAGACCCCTTCACCACTCCTGCACACAGGACCGGGACGACTGGTGAACGCTGGCTGCAATGGCTCGACTGTGGCAGGGGGATCAAGGGCTTCCATAGTGCTAGCTGCAGTTCGTCCCAGGGTGCGATGAGTCATACCAGCATAGCATAGAGTGCTTAGTCCTTCTGTGATCGTTGTAGACCCGAATGTGCTATGAAGAGACGTGCTCGTTACGATGGGATCCAAATTTTGTTTTTGACATTGAAGATTCACAGCGGCGGTAGAGTTGTGTTCATCAGCAGACTGTAAGTGAAATTTATGTTGAGGGCGTGCAGCATCTTGTATTGCTTCGGAAGGACATATACCCTTCTTGGCTTTACCTGACACAGAAGAAGTCGCCGATTCGCCAGGTAGACCTAAATCGCTCGCCGAGGTACAAGAAGTTAGACAGATGAGTTTATCCGGAACAGCTTGGCGCTACTGTCCACCACCAGATGGATTCTTCTCCGCCGCAATCCTAATGATAGGTCGTTGGATTTTTGAATTGGTCACAAATTCACGGAAGTAGATGTCCGGCCAAGAGTCTTTGGACAGAGCCTTATCCCTGTATGATTTGCTAACGATAACTTTGAAAGTAATGAAGCTCAAAGATGAGAGAGATCCTTGTCCTTAGGAACTAGACGAACTATTCTCGGTTGCAGATTCTCCCCCAGACAATCTTTCACAGGGGTAGAAACTTCATCATCCGTCGTGCTGGGATCGAATGCTGACAAAATATGTAAGTGGGCGGCGAATTTAACGTTTTTCCGCGGGTGGCAGAAAGCCTAACGCCACCACGGTAGCAACTTACTAATGGGATTTTCGATTGATTGACACCGGTGTAGTGGATTGCACTGGTTTTGCACTTTCTAGCAGAAATGTCAATGGAACATACCCAGTTTTCTGCACTTCTGCTAGAAAGTGCAAAAACGGTGCAGTTTCAGTGCATTCCACTACACCGGTGTCAATCAATCGAAACCCCCATAAGACAAATTGGCTGGCGGTAACTTGCGGTATCTCATGTAAGACACACAGAGGAGTAACTAGAACAAATTCTTGGCCAAAAACCAAAATATTTTTTTTTCCATTTTTTTGTTTCGTTATATTTTTTTTACATACCTAAGAACTGTATAACGTGGCAAAATTAGGAGTATATAAAAAATTGTTAAAGAATTTTTGCATGTATGCCCAATGGTGATATTTTAATCGTTTTCGTTATATATTCAGCAAAATCGCTTTCTAGTGATGATTAGAAAAACTCTAGTAAGAGAACTGCGGAGAGAAAAACAGTATTTTTGGCAACGTATGTCGCGGCATTGTATGAAAACACGTTCAATGTTATAAGGATAGGCAATGTTCGATTGGATCCCTTTTTTGACAGCTAAACGCGAATCCAATCGATTCAAAATGGAGTCTCCGCAGTTCTCTTTCTAGAGTTTTTCTAGTGATGATGACTGTATTAAATAAGACAATATTATTACAAACGTAGTTCAACACAACCGTTTGTTTAACTTCAGCTTAAAACGGACTAAAAAAGTAAACTTGTTGTGTATTGCACCAACTTTAAAAAATACTTTTTTTAACCATTTTAGTCCAAATTTGAATGATAAAAAAGTTACATTATACGGCTAGATCCGGCAAAGTTGCTGAAGCAGTATTACAAAACAAGATTTCAGCTATGCAAAAAATATTCGAACTCTTCCGATCTTGTCCGATCCACCAATCCCAAGCGATTTGAAAATATTGAAATTTTGACTAATTTGAGGTACACCGAAATCCTGTAGGGCTAAATATTATGTTTGCCAAAATGTATCTCTATGAAAATATGCACAGGCGTCCCTTTTCTTCTCCCTTTCTCACTGATCAAATGTTTATGCAACTAGAAAAACAAATCTATTCACAAAGATCACCTAGAAATTACTAGTATTTGAAAGGATATAGAAAATTGGCCTCTGCACTGGTAGGTGGGTAGATGCCAAATTGTTCCAAAAACTAGTAATTGTCTATTTTTAGTTCATATTAAGGCATAATAACAACAATTGCAGCAGCAAATTATTTTGGCCAGGATTCGACCCCAATTACTCCTCTGTGCGACACTCAAAATGAAAAAAAAAAAATGCAGCTAAAAAAATTGCCATTGCAATTAAATTTCATAACAGAAAAATTATTTTAATTATTAAATGGTCATAACAGAAAAATTATTTCAATTAAGATGAAATGACGCGAGCTCAAAAAAACGGAAATGTTTCTGATGAGACGAAATCGAAACGCGAATTTCATAACTAATTTAGTTATAGGTTTTGAGTCCTCAATGCGCAAATGTGGTTTTAAACAATTTTCTCATTAGTGGAGAAAACATAGTTTTTACCCAAAATTTATCTCCACTAAGGAGAAATATAGCATAATATCGAAGACTACATAATAAGAAGACTGATATCTGTTTCCTTCCCCCATACAAACGAGAAGCGACAGAGCTTACAGCGCCTCTATTGGAGGAAGGTAGGAAGCTTAATGTAACAGTGTATATATGTGAGTGCATCACTATGGGAAGTACCACCTTTACCCGCAAGTGGCGTTGCTGTTACTGTCTCCCGATTCTGTACAGAGTTACCAGTCTTCTTGATATGCAGTCTTCGATAATATTTAGATGCAACGAATTCATTTTCGTAGATCTATGTTTACTGTACATTCTATAGTATGCACCATTCAGTTTACGACTATCGATAATCAAAAACATCTATCAGTACTTTCCGCGAAAGAAGAATTGAGGGTATGATAAAAACTGTAGGTAATAGCAAACCATTCACACTGCGTAACAAAATTGTACGTATCGTGTCATCAAAACGCGGTTTTGCAATTTAATCGCCCTTCTGCAATCAAATTATATGACCTACACGGTGGTCCCCGATTCCCAAAATGGTTCTGCATCAACCCAAATTGTAATCTCGGAACGAAATTGGCGTCGTCAATTCGCACTGCTACAATATAAACAATGATTCAGCATCGAATCTGATGCAGGATCGTTTCGTTTTGTGACGAATCCAAACACAGATGGAGTACTGGGCCTATTTTAGCAATTTTCTTATTGCGTCTGCTATCACTCTTCCACGCATTCATTCAAGTGATTTAGGATGATTGGAATTTTTCGCTTAATTTCGAATATTGCATATTTGAAAGTCTTTTTTTCCTAGTTCATCGATTGTATCTGGTATTGGATGGTATTGGATTGTATAGGTCAAGTAGTTAACAAAATTGCGTGATGTCTTACCTTAAATGGTGGGAATAGGTAAATTACCTTACCTATTTACTTGTTTATTGGTGCCAATAAAAATCGGTATGAATCAATTTAGTTTCGAGCTGGAAATCAAACAACGTACTGAATAAATAAATAAGCGAGGCCCACAGAGGCGGAGAAACTGGTATCAAACAGAGGAGCAATAGTCCTGGTTGTTGTGGTTATTGACCCATTAATACTACAACTTGATGTGATTTACATAAAAGATTACTATGGCTTCAGCACTGAATGGTGGCTATTATTCGCGGGTTTATGATATAGGTATATTGCTATATTTTTGGATTGATACACTTTTGTAATTAGTTAAGAATGCATTTTAAGGTGACTTGTGCGAGATGGATTTGTTGAAATTTTAATTTGAATATTAGGACAAACAGACTAAGTTTGTCTTTCTCATGTAAAAAAATTAGGCAATCAGTCTGGAAATCGACTGCCTAACCTCCGATTCAGTTTTTTGAGTTCGAAAGATGTCTATTTGACATGTTCGTCTGGCACAGAACATTATTCCTTCTGCGTATAATCCCATCCATGCCCGTTTCTTAGATACTTCTGTTTTAACTGTAGTAGATCCGTGGAATTCCGGGTCATATACGCCCGCAAGCGATCCCAAATATGCTTTGCAATAAATTTCGAGAAGTCGATTGTTATAAAATGAACATTTTTTTTTATTAATTACACTTTCTATATTTTCCGACCGGAGAGCTCAATTTGTGCTAAGGATGAAAAAAATGTTGGACAGTAAGCGGTTAATATCAAGTGCATAGGAAAAACTAAAAACAACACATGGCTTTTCGACCGCATTTCCGAAAATAATCAAATCACCTGGAAAGGTTCGCACGCGCGTCGCGCGTCGTTCCAAGTTGCAGCCTCAGGTTATACCATTCTGCTGAAATCTTGATTGATAATGACGCTAAGTTCGATTCGGTCTAATTTCTTACAATATTTGTCCTATGTCAAACAGAAGTGCTTGACAAAGTTTGATTTGACCCCTGTATAGTCTGTGAGGAGAAGGCTTTAGGAAAAGATGTTTTCACAATAATGGAAAGATCCGGGATACTTAAAGCATCCAGAGGTGACAGGACAAATGCGAAGTAAGCAATTCACTTTTCTACTTTGACTGTGTGGCACAGGTGCTTATTTCCAGGAAGGATTTTTGCATTTTATTGGCACGTGCCGACAAGTTTGCTTTTCAGTTCGGACAAGGGTTGGCTAACAAGAATGTTCAATGAATATTCAGTAAAGATTTTTGACATAAGGTAAAGAAAGTTATTTCACGGATAGCACAGTTTTAATCCAATTTTAGTTCTTCTCCGTAGGACTGAGGATACAAATGATAGGAACTTTGGATCAAGATTCATTACTGTCATTTCACCAAAGCAAGAGAAAAGATAAATTATTTCTGACTTTTATAGATTGAAACCCTTCTCAAATGATTGTTTTTCCCTTCTTTTACAAGCACAAACACGTGATTTTCTGCACTTATCTTATGCACCAACAGCACTGGTGGAGTGACGTTTATTCCGCTCCGCCCTATGGACTAAATGGGGAAAATTCCGCCCTTTCATGTTCCCGTCATTAATAAGGCTACATTTTCAACATTTAACGCGCTTATATTACAAGTGGAAAGGGGTTCGCTGCATATTTACGTGAGCCATCGTGTTAGTTCGGAGGTGTAAGCACATTTGTGCTGCCAGTCTTGACATGCAATGGGAGTTTTCACAAGTAGTATCGGGATAATGGATAAAACGCTTCAAATTGCACCGACCTGCGGCTGGTGGTGGTGGGAAGGCGCGTTGTGTGCTCGAATGTAAAACCTAGCGTACCGTTTATCCAGTGGTATAGTCAAGAAGCTAAAACTTTTAATGATCGATAGATTTTGTTAACTATTTTTGGCAAAGTGATAACTAAATAAAATGAAAGGTTTCTTGTAAAGGAAAAGTTTAAATTATTTACGTACTAATGCGATCGATGAATACAAGAATTAGCACAGTTCAAAGTAGCTGCTAAAATTCTAAATCTGATATATCACTGATTCACTTATTATTTTTGCATAGTTTCGACATATTGGTTGTATTTTTATTTTTGTTGTTTCCAAATAAAAATGGACCCTGAAGAAGACACAAGAAACGGGCCACGAAAGAGGCAATATTAAGCATTTAACTTTCTGTGAGATTGCTCTGCTGGAACTCATTCCAGGTTTGCCGAACACCATGCGGGAGAGGTAAGATATTCGGGAGGTCTGCTTCAGTATAATTGATTTAACTATATCTAGTTCCACAAAGTTTCACTTAAGCAACAAATTCAATCACGGTTTCAATGCTTAAACCACAATAAATAATTGCTTTCAAGGTATGGAATCTGAAAGTTAGGCTTTTTCCAAATGCCTATAGAAATTTTACAAGTCGATTGTTTTGAATTTTTCGGATTGTAGAGGAGTTTAACTACGGCACTGCATTCGGCGCTTTCGGTACAGCTACTGCTTTGCCGGTTGTGGAAAGTGAAATGGGGTTTCCTGTACGCGAAAAGTACTTCCTATGTTTGTCATGCGAATGCAGTGAATGAAGAAATTTTCCGTAATCGGTCATTAATCAATTTCAGAACGAATTAAGAGCGATGGGCTTCCGGGTTTACTGCAGGGTTCAATTGGGAGAGTAGTGCAAGGATTATTTTTTCATAGCGCTACACTATGTAGAGGCATGTGGCCGAAAATCGAAAATTGCATCAACTCCAATTTATATCAATTCAAATTATATTGAGTGTTTATATACACTACCCGTCATAAGTTTGGAACCGCTTCAATAAGTATTGCAACACCCATATTGAATGTTGCATTTAGCATCACCTAGGAAAGGGTTTCCTGAGGCTGTATCTCGAAATCCTGATTATCTACATGTTTGTTTTCTTCAGGAAAGTTGTTTTTAAGCCAATTTTAGTTTGGTGTTATGTCACTACATGACGCTAGTGTACGCTTGAAGTTTTCTATACCTCATTGTGTAACTCCGCTAGCGAATGACGGATCCCAATAGTAGCATGTCTGTAATAACATACGTACATGGAACTATTGAGATCCAGAGCTACAGGTCCAAAGCCCTGGTAAAGGAGGATGGTTGTGATGATCCGGGCCGAGATCACCACGTAAAGCAAGGTAGGGCATAACCCCAATTCCAAGGCGTGAAGCGACCCGTGCCGAGGGATGAGTGATCGAGGGGGTGAAAAAGATGCTCGATCGTTAACGGAGCCTGTGGGGTACTTGGGCAACCCCCACAGTAAGCGTCCCTTACCACGCTAATGCGGAGCTCTGGCGTGGCGGACATATATTTCTCGCGCTACTCGTGGGACTATACATGGAGGCAAATAAAAATAAAAATAAACAGACGGAGGTGCCAAACCCCTTCGCAAGAGGTGGTTTGGCGAGGTCTCCCCCCCGTGGGGAGAGTAGTGGAGCGATGAGTGCTGCACCCGAAAGCACCAGTGACCCCCCCGCAGTGGTAGGCAATACCCCTACCAATGCATCGGAGGGGCCAATAGCTGCGATGCGCAAAGTAGCGAAGCAACTCGATGCTATAATCGACTTCGCTAGCGCAAAGCAGAACATAGCCAAGGAGTTGAAGTTGAGCCTTCTGGAGCTCCGGAAAGCTGTTCGTGTCGCAAGACAGGAACAGCAGGCATATGTTGAGAGGGTGGAATGTCGGGAGAGGCCCGACAGAGAAACCCAGACAGTGGCCTCCAATAGGGAGGAAAGAGAGAAGGTCAATAGAGGTTCACAGACAGTGGCCTCTACCTTCTACGGAGCAGCCACGTCGATCGGAGCGACGACCGAGTTCCCCTCGAAGGGAAAAGGAAAGGGCAATCGCAAGACGGCATCGAATGCGAAGCGCCCTAGGAAGTCGCCAGGAGAGGGTGCCAAAACCGACACCACTCGGCGTGCAACCGTCAAGGTCAAACGCCGCCTGGGTGAGGTAAGCGAGGGCGAGAGTGACCTCGCTGTGGAGAGCGATGGTACCAGCAACCCGACACGATCGGGGCAGGGGGGCTCAAACCCCTGGACGCTGGTTACCAAGAAAAAGCCGGCACCGAAACCGGAGGTACCGCGGCCTGCGAGGAAGGCCAAGGACAGAGGCGAAGCCTTGTGGTTAAAAACCGACAAGGACAAATACGCCGATGTCCTTAAATCGATGAAGGCGGCCGAAAGTCTCTCGGCCCTTGGGCAGGATGTGCGTAGCGTAAGACGCACCAATACGGGAGAGATGCTCCTGGTGCTGAAGCGAGGCGCACAATCAAGTGCAGTATATAAGGCCTTGGCCCAAGAGGTCCTTGGTGAGGGCGCCCAAATCAGGTCGCTAGGTGCGGAAACAACTCTCCAGTGCAAGCACTTGGACGAGTTCGCGACCGCAGAAGACGTCGTCGCAGCCGTCAAGGAGCAATGCGGCGTCACAATCGAGCGGGCCTCTGTGCGATTGAGGGACGGACCCTCTGGCACCCAGGTAGCCTACCTCAGGCTACTGAATGCGGATGCCAAAAAGGTAACCGAGAAAGGGAAGCTGAAGATCGGCTGGTCGGTATGCCCTATTAGTATACCCCAGCCGCCTTCAGTGGACAGGTGCTATCGGTGCCTAGAATCCGGCCATAAAGCTTACGAATGCAAAGGCCTAGACAGGAGCAAGCTATGTCGTCGATGCGGCGAGGAGGGGCATAAAGAGCGGGGGTGCACTAAGGCATATAAGTGCCTTATCTGCACCGCTAAGAAGCAAGCCCATAAACATGCTATGGGCGGACCTTCGTGTCCCTTCGGCGAGTTAAATAAGAAGAAGCCGTGAGAGTCACACAGCTAAATCTTAACCATTGTGCAGCAGCCCAGCAGCTGCTGTGGCAGTCGGTCTCGGAGTCGAGGACAGATGTCGCCCTCTTATCAAACCCGTACAGCATCCCTGCCGGCAACGGCAATTGGGTGTCGGACGGGTCTGGAATGGTGGCAATCTGTACAACGGGAAGGTTCCCGGTTCAAGAGGTAATACACCCCTCCGCCGAGGGTGTGGCGATTGCCAAGATCAATGGTGTGTTCTATTGCAGCTGCTACGCCCCACCAAGGTGGCCAATAGAACAGTTCTACCAGATGATCGACAGGCTCTCGTCGGACCTCGTGGGCCGGAAACCGGTAGTAATAGCGGGAGACTTCAACGCTTGGGCAGTGGAGTGGGGCAGCCGCTGTACAAATAGCAGGGGTCAAGCGCTAATGGAAGCGTTTGCGAAACTCGATACTGTGCTAGCTAATGATGGCTCCGCTAGTACATTCTGTAGAAACGGAGTGGAGGCGTGGATTGATTTGACCTTTGCCAGCCCGAGTCTGGCTCCAGGCATGGAATGGAGGGTAGACGAAGGCTACACCCATAGCGATCATCTAGCAATCCGCTTTAAGATCAACTATGGTGTGCAGCATCCGAGGGCGGGAGATCCCTGTCAGGTACGCGGGTGGAAGTCCAATCACTTCGACAGCGAAGCTTTCACCGCGGCCCTGGGACTGGAGGCCAACACCGACAGTCTAAGCGGGGATGCGCTGGTAGCTGTTCTATCACGCGCGTGCGACGCCACTATGCCGAGAAAAACACTGCCAAGAAACGGTAGATGCCCGGTATACTGGTGGAGTGTCGAGATTGCAGCTCTACGGTCAGCCTGTCTCAGAGCTAGACGTAGGATGCAAAGAGCTCGCACCGAGGATGCAAGAGAGAACCGCCGTGAAGTGTTTCGAGCTGCGAAATTAGCCCTTAACAAGGCTATTAAAAGCAGCAAGAGAGCGTGTTTCGACAACCTGTGTGAGAGTGCCAACGCGAATCCGTGGGGTGACGCCTACCGGATTGTGATGGCCAAGACCAAAGGGGGCTCCTCACCCCCAGAACGGTCTCCGGACCGGTTGGCAACGATTATCGAAGTACTCTTCCCGTCTCGAGCCACAAGCCCCTGGCCACCTGCACTACGAGACAGTGCGGGCACGGTCGAAATGGTGGCTCCAGTGACGAACGAAGAACTACTCGCAGTGGCTAAATCCCTAGCAATGAACAAAGCTCCAGGGCCGGATGGAGTCCCGAACAACGCTCTCAAGGCAGCGATCATAGCGAACCCGAACATGTTCAGGCTAGCTATGCAGAGATGCCTTGACGAGTGCCGTTTCCCCGATAGATGGAAAAGGCAGAAACTGGTGCTGTTGCCGAAGCCCGGGAAGCCGCCAGGCGACCCATCGGCGTACAGACCAATCTGTCTGATAGACACGACTGGCAAACTGCTTGAGAGGATCATCCTCAACAGGCTCACCCCGTACGCGGAAGGTACGGACGGTCTGTCAAGCAACCAGTTTGGCTTTCGGAAGGGTAAGTCCACGGTGGACGCTCTCAACTCAGTGATAAATACTGCCGAGATAGCGATCCAACGAAAAAGGCGAGGTATTCGATACTGTGCGTTAGTGACACTTGACGTGAAGAATGCATTCAACAGCGCAAGCTGGGATGCCATCGCGCTCTCGTTACACCGGCTTAGCCTACCGGTGGGTCTGTACCGGATCCTGGAAAGTTACTTCCAAAACCGCGTACTGCTATACGAGACCGATGCCGGTCAGAAAAGGGTTCCGATTACCGCCGGAGTCCCTCAGGGTTCGATCCTAGGCCCGGTGCTATGGAACCTCATGTATGACGGGGTTCTGAGACTGAAGTTCCCTCCTGGGGTCAAGATCGTCGGCTTTGCCGACGACGTAACCTTGGAGGTCTACGGGGAGTCAATTCCTGAGGTAGAACTAACCGCAGAACACGCGATTAGCACGGTGGAGGAATGGATGAGCGCGAGAGGCCTGGAGCTCGCTCATCATAAGACGGAGGTAGTTATCGTCAACAACCGCAAGTCGGCACAACATGCAGTTATCCATGTGGGAGAAGTCACGATCACTTCACAGCGAAGTCTGAAGTCTCTCGGAGTCATTATAGACGACAAGCTGACCTTCGGCAGCCATGTCGACTATACGTGCAAGAGAGCGTCGACTGCTGTTGCGGCACTATCGAGAATGGTGTCCAACAGCTCAAAGGTGTGCGCCAGTAGACGTAGGTTACTGGCAGGCGTTGCCGTATCTATCCTCAGGTACGGCGGCCCGTCATGGTCAAGAGCACTGAGGGTAACCAGTTACCTACAGAAACTGGAGAGCACCTACCGCGTGATGTGCCTCAGAGTGATATCTGCCTACCGCACGGTATCACACGATGCATCCTGCGTGATAGCGAGCATGATGCCAGTCGGGCTGGTCATTCGGGAAGATGAGGAGTGCTTTGAGCTACGTGGAAATAGGGGAGCCCGCGAGCGCACCAGGGTGACCTCGGTCGCCAGATGGCAGCGCGAGTGGGACAACTCCTCGAAAGATAGGTGGACCCACCGGCTGATACCTAGCATATCGAGCTGGGTGGGAAGACCCCATGGGGAAGTTCACTTCCACCTGACACAATTCCTGTCAGGCCATGGCTGTTTCCGTCAGTACCTCCACAGGTTCGGACACGCGGAGGTCCCAGTCTGCCCGGACTGCCCAGGTGTAGATGAAACTGCCGAGCACATACTGTTCGTATGTCATCGGTTCGACGTCGAAAGAAGAGCAATGCTTGACGTCTGTGGCTGGGACACAACCCCGGATACCCTTATTCAGCGGATGTGTCAAACGGTGGAAAAGTGGAACGCAGTCTCGGCTGCTACCATCCAGATTGCCAGTAGGCTACAGGTAATCTGGCGAACCGAGCAACAGACGGCGGGCACGGCTAACTAGTGATTGGTTAGTTGGAGCGAAAAAGGCCAAGCGCAAAATAAGAGAGTGAATGGTCTGTTCATGCCGAGGTAGGTTGGCGCAGCGAATGGCAACCGCGTAAGGGGTAAACCCAGCCACCCCGAAGCAAGACAGAAGAGTGAGTGTATAGGCGTATAAGTGGACTGCCTCATGCCAAGACGGGAGGGTCGTAGCGTAGTATGTTGGAACTAAGCTATCGATGCCTCATGGCGTGGCAGAGGAGTGAAAGGGTGAGCATCCAAGTCAGTCTCACACTGCATGTTAAGGGTGAGCATAAAAGTCAGCCTCACAGGTTGGTAGAGGCTAGCACAAAAGTCAGCCTAGCAAGGAATGAAAAAGGTGAGCACAAAAGTCAGCCTCGCATGGTATGTCAGAAGTGGGGCCTAAGAAAAATGTCCCACATGGGATGCCAGAGGGAGTGACAAAGGTACAATAGAGTGGCACGATTGAGAGTGAATCAGGTGATAGGGTGAGCACCCAAGTCAGCCTCACATGGATGGGTAGGGCGAGCACAAAAGTAAGCCTAGCAAGGAATGAGTAAGGTGAGCACACAAGTCAGCCTCGCATGGAACGTAAAAGGTGAGCACAAAAGTCAGCCTCATGTGGGAGTGTTTGAGAGTGAATCAAAGTGTGATTGAGAGAGCACCCAAGTAAGCCTCATACAGGATGTATGATCGCGTGAGTGAGAGTGAATGAGTACATATAGTACAGCCATCCCCCCAGAAGTAATACCGAGAGGTAGTTCCTGGGAGGAATGATGGCGGAGCCCAATGGAGTTTAGTCGGTATTAATGGCTGGTCACCATTCGAGTCCGACACGCCCCCAGTGCACCCCGTGTGGTAGATTGGACCCTACCGTTAGCACGTGTACTGGGCTAGGACATAAAGGTCTTCTCCATTGTAAAAAAAAAAAAAAATACCTCATTGTGTAGCAGTGTTTGATTCTGAACTCTTGCATTGCATATCGCTAGTTAACATACACTATCCGTCAAAATCGCTTCAACAAGTATTACGTATTGTAATACTTATTGAAGCGATTCCACATTGTATAATGCAACACCTCGAAAAGTTTAGCATCCAGTCAAAGTCAAAGAGCTTCACTCTCGTAAATTTTATTTTCTGCAAATGCGTCCATAAATTCATGAACAAAAAATCACGATTTCGTGAACTGAACGATTTACGAAGGTCGTAACCAAGTTCCTGAAATGATGGATAGTAAACCTCGTATTCATGAGACTGTGTGTGTTTTCAAAAACTAGATCGCGAAAAAATGTACATTTCAATGTTTGGTTGGGTTACTGTGCTTGTTCCCTGCACATATAAATAAAAGAACCGACATCAAAACAATGTTTATGATTTCAGAAGCTTGTCGCGATTTTCGTGATCTCTCATCACGTTATCGTTATATTTTATTCATGAGTTTACAATCAGATTTCTCTGGCAGAGTAGCACGATTTATGTTCATGTTTTTAGAGCCTCAGTCACGATATTCGTAATTTATATACACGTTTGTGTAATATTTTATTCTCGAGTTTTGTGTAGAATTTTTCGGCAGTGTGGTGTGACTTATGTTCATGATTTCAGGATCTTGGTCACGATTTTTGTAATTTCTATTCATGTTATCGTGAAATTTTAGTCACAAGTTGTGTTCATGATTTTAGGATCTTAATCACAATTTACGTATGCACTTATTGCGATATTTTATTCTGGAGCTCACTTTTGAATTTAGCACGGGGAGTAATGTGATATATTCATGTTCAATTACTATCGGATTTCTCACTCGGAGTTGGAGTTGGTTCATAAAAGCGTGATTGATTCATGGTATCTTGTTTTGTGAACTATATAACAAACACAATTTGTGAAGATTTGAAAATTTTAAGATCATGGCTCTCGCGTGGTGTTTTCTGTTCGGACAACACAATGAACCTTATCAAATTAATAACGATGTTCGAGGTCCTAATAGATTTCTTACATCTGCTGCTCGTACCTATAACTACTCGCTGGAAGCAGGATATGACTATACGATATTTCATGGAAAACCCCAAATTTTGTGAAATAGTTTACGTGAAAATTTTAAGATCATGTGCAGATTTGCATGAAATTGAAAATGATTACAAATGTCTTCTAAGTATCACAAGCACTCAAGATAGATCGTGAACCATGTACTACGAATCATGAACCAGTTCACGAACACATGAACTATTTCAAGAGCATGCATGGTGAGTTATTCTTAATTCGCTAAAAATCATGAATCAGTTCACGTATACATGAATAATATTTTATGACTGTGAGATGATGACCACTAGCACAGATATTGTATCGTGACTAATGTGTTAGGAATCATGAAATAGTTCACAATGATTAAAAGCATCTATGAATAATATTCCGGGTTTCGTGAAATAATTCATGAGATGATGTTTTGATTTTGTGAACTAATCCACATCCACGAAGACCAGATCATGTTCAAGATGTAAAAAATCATGAATCAGTTCACGTCTCACTACTGGACTCAACATAATGTTTACCTACAGAAAATCGATTCGATAATGATGCGGTGAAAACCGTCACTGAAGTTCACAAAACAAACAAAAAAATATTTCCACTATTAAAAGCTTTGTATGCATGGAAAAATACTCCCAAAATCGTGAATAAAGTGCCATGAATCTTGGAACAATCACGTTTTTGGGACACGGAAACAGCAAAATGAACAAAAATGATGTGATTTAAAATACCAAAAATCGTGGCTATGATCCTGAAATTATGAACACAAATCACTCTACTTGTGACTCGAAATTGCGGAAATCGTGACCGAGATCCTGAAATCATGAACATAAGTCACACTATTTTGCTTAAATCACGAAAGTTGAAATATTACAAAACCGTAACTAGAATTACTAATATCGTGACTCAAACCATGAACAAATCTAAATTCTTGCTACTCTGCCAGAAAAATCTGATAGTCTGAATAAAATATAACGATAACGTGATGACAGATTACAAAAATCTCTACAATGCTCCTGAAATCATGAACATTGTTTAAATTTCTATTTTTTTATACAAATCAGTGTATCCTCAAATTATTAACAAAAATCATATCAAAAACTAAACACGTCCTGGGAACAACAATAGTAATCCAACCAAACAATGTAATGTAACGCCATATACATTTTTGTGCGAACTAGTTTTATGAAATCACACATAGTTTCATGAATACGAGGATTATTGTTCATAATTTCAGGAACTTGGTTACGACTTTCGCAAACCGTTCAGTTCATGAATTCGTGATTTTTTGTCCATGAATTTATGAACTATTTTTTTCCGTGTGGGCGTTACCGAAGGGAAATGGATCATACCTATAAAACACATGATTTTTGTTCATGGTCCTGGTTTCGCAACGTAGAAACGTGCTTTACCTACCTAACGTTTACCTAACGGCCTGCAAAGATCGTGTCTTCACCAAAGTTGCTCAAAATGAAATGGTCATGAGGATGATAGTCATGTTGGTTCAACACGCTGTTACCACGTGGCGCTAGTGTACTTGTGTGTTATCAAGTTTTATCACTTGTTTGCAGTGGTTGTTCCTGCGCTTTTGTTTAAAGCAGTTAGTTTATTGGTACTGGATGCGATCATTATTGATTTAGTGTTTTTCACTACCCGACCCGCAGTCGCTAGTTTTGCAACCGGTTGTGGTTTAGCATCTGCGCAAGGTTTTTGGTGGTGTTGAGGCTGATCACAGAATTTGGACATACGAATCTGTCCTGGATACGTGACTAATGTTCGCTGGCTATATGTCACATTTGCATTGGATGGTCAGGTATGAGGGTATAGGTTTTGTCGGACGCACGCCGTTTTGTCGGACGCACTACACGTACGCCGTTGCGTAGACCCGAGATGCAGTTCCTCCAAATATCTTTCTTAGTGGTATTCATTTCTCCGGATTTTGACATGATTTGCTTGATAGCGGCGGAGTTAGTCTGCGGTGTCAAGGCGTGCGGCTTAACTTCAATAAGTTCATGGTCTATATATGTTTGGATGCTGCATAAAATGTCAGTGAACTTATTCTAAACTTACGTTACTCCGAGTGAATAATCTGATAGTAATTAAACATTAACAAGAGTCACATTGTGCGAAATTCGAAAGTGAGCTCAAGAATAAAATATCACGATAAGGGGCATATAAATTACGAAAATCGTGACTATGATCCTGAAATCATGAATACCAATAACTCTACTTGTGACTCGAAATTGCGGAAACCTAATAATATAAGTCACACTACTTTGCCAAAAAATCACGAGACTCGCGAACAAAATACCACAAAAACGTCAATAAGAATTACTATTATCATGACTAAAATCATGAACATAAAACTTGCTACTCTGCCAGAAAAATCAGATAGTCTGAATAAACTATAAAGCTAATGTGATGACAGATTACAACAATCTCGACAAAGCTCCTGAAATCATGAACATTGTTTAAATTTCTATCTTTTATACAAACCAGTGTATCCCCAAATTATGAACAAGCATCATATCAAAAACTAAACACATCCTGGGAACAACAACAGTAATCCAACCAAACAATGTAATGTAACGCCATAAACATTTTTGTGCGACCTAGTTTTGAATACGAGGTTTATTGTCCATAATTTCAGGAACTTGGTTAAGGGGTTATATATTAGACCTCTCCACATTTTGAAAAAGTTTTGAAATATACATGGGTCAGCTCAAATTTTTGTTCTAGGTGTGAATTTAAGAACTTTCGTCAAAAATGGCTTAATTTGGACATGATTTAGAGGTGTCTCCAATCAAAAATCGTGTTTTTGCTATGTTTCCATGGGAAGATCACTTACACTCTGATTTGATAGGCCTTACATGCCCACATGGCTTAGGCAAGCTATCCTAATTAAATCATACTAATATTGAAACTCTAACTGCAAAATTGCTATTGAATTGCTATTGAAATAATATTTGTAAGAATCATTCCTTCTGTTTAAAACTTGGCCCCCTCTACAACTCAAGGCCCGGGGGAAACACACCGCCCCCTCCCCTCTCGGAGGCCCTGATAGTTATTAATCCATTCTATATTAAATTTATGATGAATCATAATTGAAATCCATCTAAATCAAAATGCGTATCATTATAAAATTATTTTTATTCATTAGCTCAATTCCTCCTTACATTTTGCCCCATTGATATTTGCGGTTCAGGTCAAGCGACCTTTTTTCGAAATGATCACAAATTTTTTCTAATTTTCAGACCCATTTTCCGAAAATGTCCGTGTGCTGGAGATATTGTTGAGAATATTGAATATTGGAATATCCACAGGGCCACAGGGCAGCTATCTTGGCCCATTGCTCTTCATTGTGTTTATAAATGATCTTGGCACGGTTTTGAAATATCCGAAATCTATGTTTGTTGATGATTTGAAATTTTACCGACTGATAAAATCTTCGGAGGATTGTAAATTACTTCAGCTGGACATTAACACTTTGTTAACTTGAGGCACCATCAACGGAATGGAGGTTAATATAGGCAAATGCAGCGTGATTACATTCATTCGGATCCTACCGCCGAACATGTTCAACTATAAAATGTCGTCAGCCAACGTACACCGCAACTTCGTCGTCAAAGATTTTGGAGCAAGTTAACTTTCTCGCTTTATTGTTCTTTGCATGCAGCATCTTGGATTATGCCGTTCCTGTTTAGGCTCCTTGTCACGGTGTCCACGTTAATAGCATTGAGTAGGTGCAGAAATGCTTCATAAGGTATGCTCTTCGCTTTTTACCTTGGACCGACCCACTTCGTTTGCCACAGTATGTGCAACGTTGCGCATTAATTCACCTGCCTACGCTTTCTGAGCGCTGATAGGAGGATCAAACATCAGTGAATCCTTTTTTCGGCATAGGGGAACATGGGGAGACTTGACCAAGCGCAAAATTCTATTTTTGGCTATGATGTCCTCTACTCGGTTCTTAAAATTTTCTCAAAAATATTTTTATGCTTGTTACGGTCCCTTAAGGTAATTTTGAAAGTTGGGAATGAAAAATCCTTTCCTTACAGAAAATATTCCATGATTTATAAATTTGCATTAAATGATGTAATTTTTTATCAAACTTTGTATAAACATATCTACTCGACTACTAATTACTATTAAAGTACTAATATATCATCTTATTACTTATGAAGCAGTGAAATGATTTTACATAAATTGGAGCATTGGAATAATTATTTCTAGAATTTGCATGACATTGAACGCAATAACTAATGTTGGGGAGACTTGACCAAGATTTTATGGGGAGACTTGACCAAGTGGCAATAAGCTGAAGAATGATGCAAAATTCCTGATATTTATTATGCTTTGGTATCTACTGTTAATGTTAATCACGCCCCAAAAAAAATCTCACCTCAAACATAAGTCTATATATTTTAGCATTAGTAAACAAAGTAAGTAGTAATATGACTGATTTCGGGACCTGTGAACATGCAATGTTTGCAGTACAGTTAATCCTCAAAAAGAAATACATTTAAAGAAAATCAAAATTTATGAAATGCAACCCTTCCATATTTTTACTGCTTCCTAAGGATCTCGACAATATGAAAAAAAAATTATAGTATGTTTTATGTCATTATTTTTTGTTATGATTTTTCAAAATTCTCTTGGTCAAGTCTCCCCAAGCCTTGGTCAAGTCTTTAACTTTTATAACTTTTGAAAAATTATATTAAAAATTCTGCAAAAAAATAATGAACACGCACAATAATATTGCACATTATATCTCAATGACTTTTGAGGGATTGAAGGCTTTTTTAGAGAGTTATGCAGGTTTAGCTGAAAACCTGGTCAGGTCTCCCCATGTTCCCCTACTGGAGGAGAACATTGAAAAGAGCCAACTATTGGGACGACTTAATTTTAATGCACCTAGAAGACAAACACGCCAAGTGGACTCCTTCCATTTACCGTCGTGCCGTTTTGGTCGAACTGGTCACATTCTGGGAGCTTCATGATTATGCAAAACTATCGCACTGGAGTATATTATGAGGGTTTTTGATGGGATTGGTAAAACATGGGGTTTTCCAGGAACCTGGTTTCACAGGAAAGTAGAACGCTTTTCGGCCCATACTAAAACCCGGTATCGTAATGTGACAATTAGTGATAAATTGCTTACACATAATGACATATTTTCATCGAGAAACTACCAAAAACTACAAGCGACTGCGTGCCAATTCCAAGCAGTCGTACGTTTGTAAAAACAGCTTTGATGTTTTAGAGTTTGGCGAAAGGCTCGAAGTTATCGTCTGTATATCAATAGTGCCTTTAAAACTTTTCCTAAAACGCGGAGGAATGTATATTTTTAAATGACTAGCTTAGATCCTGAGTAATAAACTAGATCCACCAAAAACATTAGATTAGATTTTCTTCTGTACTTGACTATTTTCTGAAGTCAGAAATCGCTATCTTGAAGCTATCGTACAGTAAGGATGTGCAGTGGATAAAGCGCATATGTATACACTAGGACAGTATGTCCGATCTCTTCAGAAATTATTAAATCTTTCGAATATTAAGCTCATCCTTGCACCCAACAAGTGCACGAACGCGTAATCGCCCCAAGCCATAAAATATTAGAACTCATCAACTTGCGGTTTTCATTTGGAACAATGTCGTTCATTTTCCCTTTTTACGATAGCCGATAACCCCCTAGTGAGCTTGCAGGAGAATGACGAAACACATTTGGAAGCAATTTATTGTAATAATGTTAATGCTCGCAGTAAAATATGCTCTCAACGGGGGATGCCTCGTCTCCTTCGTTTTATGATTGTCATCTCAACTATAAAAAGCGTAAAGAGCGCATAGAATTCATACAGAAAGCGTCCATACGCCGCCCAGTCCCGTTTCATGGCGAGAGGAGTATTCAAATAAATTTAAGTGAACCGAGAATATTTCCCATCATCATACATGTGCTCGACGGACTGAGTGCGAAATGAACAAATTTTATTGCTCCCATCCTCCCGTCATCTGTCTGGGCAGGGTCGTATCTGATCCCGAGAAAAATACAAGGAAGCGAATCCTTCGACTCTTAAGGGAAATCAACGGGAAAACTGCCCGGAACCCCATAAGAAATCATCACCACGATGAAAAATTGGCAATAATTTCACCAGCGGTCTCTGAAGAAAGTGTCGAGGGAAATAGCAATTAGAAAGCAGGATCTAGTTTAGCTACACAATTACTGTAGTTTTGCTTTGTCTTACTAAAGGGTGTTACTACTAAAAAATGGTCAAACAACTTAACGGTTCATTAAAAAAATCAAATTATGTGTCTTTCAAGTTTTATTCATAGAGAATAAAGAAAAAATATTCACTCAAGCTTCCTTTTTCATGAATGCGAATATCCGGGCCTTTTGTTCGAATCCTTTCATTAAGTTTTGCACAGTATTCTTGGTAACTTTCCTCACCGTAGAGGCACCACCTGGACGTTGTTTGTGGCATACTACCCTAACTTTTTTCTGTCATGACAAGGTGTCAAATCTGGCCAAAATGGAATGGAACAATTGTGTAGCAGACGTTTCTCTAGGACCTCCTGTACATAAATTTCCTAGTTGATGGTCCCGGTTGCGATGTAAATGTCGCTCTTCAAACTACAGGAACAGACAGCTGGCCTGCCAGACGAGGCAAACCTTTTTCGATCACCTTTATTACGTTAGGGACAGTTAACACATTCAATAATTTCGGCAACTTAGCGATAGTGCAAAAAGTACGGATTTTGGCGATGGGTGAGCAAAATTTTGCTCCGTTTCCATTTTCACAACAGAAGAACAAATGTCAAAATGATGCTACACATATACATCTTCAAAACTAATATTTGATCGTAACACCCGCTAGAGCGGTTTCATCTGGTTCACCAGCTTGATAACGAATCAAATTAATTGAACATATATTGTATTTTGGGAAAATAATCCAGCGAGCAGTACCTGGTGTTGAAGTTTTGGGGGAAAACCGCATATGTACAACCACAAAGTGACATTAATAACCAATAATGATTCAGCAGGGTATGGGACCTGTGTAGTATGTAAATGGCAGTCATCAATAACCAAACAGATTACGATGTTCGAGTACTTTTCCGTTCATTTAGTTTAATGATATTTAGCCGAATACCGGTTGGCCGAATGTTATTTGGTCGACTGCGATTTGGCCGAAAGGATCAGTTCACCGAATGGGCTGTATGATGGCTGAATGTCAATTGTCGAGCGGCGTATGAGGGTGGTGTTTTAACTAGGATTTTATTATTTGGAGGTTCTTTACTTTTAATCTATTTTTTGTTAGAGGGATTTTATACTTATTTATTTTTCCTTCTATAAATTATTTCTAGCACTATCAAATTAACTTTCGCTTGTCCACCCTGGCAGATCAGGAATTCCTTTGCTAACTTTGGCATTTTCTTCTTTCGAACGTGCTCTGGAATAACAAACTTGAGCTTGACAAAGACCTGTCCAGATATTACTTGGTGGTTTCCGAAAGTTGCCGGCGTGGTGCCTGCTGCACTTTTAAAACATTTGGTGCAGAACTTTTCATGGTTCTTAAAACAAATTTGTTCACGGTTGATTTGCTCTTTATATGAAATGGTAGAAAGTACGTATGAACTAGTACGAAACTTGACAGAATTTAACAACCTATTTTGAACTGCTTTTGCAAAATTTTTCAGACTTTTCATTCTTATATAGTTAAAAAGATATAAATCAAATTTCAGTGCGCTATTTTGTACAAATACATGCACTCTTCTAATTCTAAAAACAACATGCGACAAACATTATTGGAATAGGAGTTTGTTTGGGTTTTTCACCATTTTTCGCTTGCTTTGCGTTTTTGGACATTGTAGTTTCTATGGTTGAAGTGAAGTTCAGACAAATTGATATATTTTGTAACAAATAGTTCATTACAACTTAAGACGCACATTTACGATCACGAAAATTTCATTTCCTCCCACTTTAATTATAATAAATTGAAAAACTAAGTCCCTACACCCCATGCAGCCGGAGCAAATATCCAATTCCCCACGAACCGGTTAGATCGCATCGTACGTACTGAGAAACATTGACAAACGAGCGTAATAATTTTGTTAATTTTCAATTAAAACCAAGATGCTTCCTTTGCGACGGCATACTGGTGCCATTTTGCCTATAATTCAACTGGTATTCGGAAGAGTGAGCGTGAAAATGTTGTGCAAGAGTTGAAACGATACACAATAGATTCAGCGTGACCTAATGTGAGACAAAATCAAAAATATGCTGAAATTGTTGCCTATTGCCAAAGTCAAAAATTTAATTTTATATATCATTTGTAGGTTGTGCAGTAGACTGGGTCAATTATTGATATTTAGCTCCACCAGGCTCTACTGATTCCCTTTATGGCCCTTATAATTTGTGCAAATTTTGATACCGATCGGTTGTGCCTAGGGACCCTCCAAAAATTCCTAAGTTTGTATGGAAAATCGGTTAACATTGAAAATAAATTCTTAAAAAATCACCTCATCAATCAATTAAACAGAACACTATTTATTTCTAAAGGTATTCTTCTACTGAACACATTCGGGTAACATTGTATGTTTATGAAAATTCGATGAGAAAAGTTATTAACTAAAGAAGTAGCATGACTTCAAAACAAGTGGATTTTATTATTAATCATAGCATATGATAATTTGTGTGTAACGTCCATTATGCCAATCGTCCATTATGTCTAACATCCATTATGCTTAACGTATGCATACCAAATTAGAACGTTTCATCTGTTTTAAAAATATTTCAGGATAAATCATATAGCTGACAGCACTGCTCTAGTCGAAGCCAATCAGACTAAATGTAATAATTTCAGTTCTAAGTTTGTTTTATTGTGGTAGGTTTTCAGAGCAAAACATGGCGATAATGTGTGCCACCATATTTCTGAATTACCTACAATACCACTAGGTCTATCCTAGCGTTTAACCAGTGCTGTTATAGTGAATTCATCTGAAATGGAAATCACTCTCCTGCTGAAATAAAGGTATGTATCAGTGCAATGCTTGATATATTCTGTTGCTGTTGTGTCCTGTTTCCGTTCACTATGTGAATGGGGCGAGTTAGTCGTATAGTGAAGACCCGATTTTATCAGCACCCGATTTTATCAGCCCACGATTTTGCCTACCCCCGATTTTATCAGCTTTTTGACTCGTTTTTGTCAGCCTCATATGAAACTTGTTCGTTGGAAGTTTGATGGGCTCTAGCAAAACGAACCAAGTTGATTTCGAGTAAATCTTTTCTTGAACCTCTTTTTCTTATCTTAGAGATCCGAAATATGCAAAAATAATAAATTTAATTTTTTTTGAAATTTTGCGCTGTCAGACCCCCTTAAGGATTTATGTATTTTTTGAAAATATCTGTGCGAAATTTCATCAAGATCAGAGCACCAGATTTCAAACTACAGTCGTGTGCAGTGCGTAGGTTCTTCTGCGAATGAAGGTAACACAAAATGCGATATCTCAAAAACCATTCTTCCGATTTTTATAAAGTTTTTTTTAATTGTTTGTACTTATATTCTCGTGTACTTGAACGGTTCCTTTTTCATCAATTTTTTTCGATTCTTTGCAATGGATTTTTGATTAAAATTTTGAACACAAAAAACTCAATTTTTTGGTCTACGTATTTTTTTGTAAGAAACAAATTTTTTATTGGGAAATCGATCCATTCAAGTAGACCACAATACATTTTTCTTCAACAATCTTTTTATTTTTGCCTTTGTCATATAAAGAAAGGCTATATAATCACTGCAAAAATCGACTTTTTAACCGAGGCCCGGAGGGCCGAGTGTCATACACCATTCAATTCAGTTCGTCGAGATCGGCAAATGTCTGTGTGTGTAGGTATGTGTATGTGTATGTGTATATGTGTGTGTCATTTTAACTCACACAATTTTCTCAGAGATGGCTGAACCGATTTTCGCAAACTTAGTTTCATCTGAAAGGTATAACGCTCCCATAAGCTGCTATTGAATTTTTAGTTGATCCGACTTCCGGTTCCGGAGTTACGGGTTGAAGAGTGCAGTCACACAGCAAGTTCCCATATAAACTGGTACCACCATGATGTTCAAATGATGTAAACATATTAATATTGATGTAACATTATACTATGTTCACACTACAGAGTTAAAACACGTTATAATAATTAGCAACAAGAAAAATGTCATCAAGATAGCGTTAAAACACGTTTTAACTCGTAGTGTGAACGTAGTATTACTCTAGTTCGCGGGTCTGGATTACTAATGATCAATTAAAGCAGCTTTGACCACATTGGCCATCTATGACGGTTCATGACGCCCCCGGGGAACCCGCCGCTAATATCAAACCCATTCCCCAACGAATTCTCTACCGATTTTTACAAACTTGATTTCAAATGAAAGATACAGTAATACCATTGACTGCTGCTGAATTTCATTCGGTTCTGACTCTTGCTTCCGGAGTTACAGGGGTGTTAGTAAGGATACACTGGAATTTCCCATATAAATCGGTACAATCGTAATACCTCAGAGGCTAAAAACTATTGAAATGGTTACCAAATTACTTCTAATCGCAGATCTAGATCACTGATTGCCAATCAAACATTCTTTGAATATATTGTCCACTATCGACGTTTCCGGAAGTTCGGAATTCCGGGCATATTCCACAATTAAAGTTACATCGGTTCTTCGGTGATGACTGAACCGATTTTCTCAAACCAAGGCAAAATATGCAGTTGAGTATTGCGTCGCCGCTCCTCCCCCTCGCCTTGCCCTTACACCTCCCTCCTTCATCACTTTCCTCCCCTTGGACCACCCTCACGCCCCACAGTGGCTGGAGGCTGGCCAAAACCTCAAAAATTTATTTCTAAAATATTGATATTTTATATTTTTCCTGAATTTCTCATGTATTGAATGACGTATATTTAAAATTTTATGATCATTGGATAAGAACACAATTTTTAACATGAGTGTAAACGTAGCAAAGTCCAGATTTTTTAATGATTTTCATTTCCGAAACCACCATTGCTCTGTTCACTTCAAATGCATGTTGCTCTTTTGATTTTGGTCCGATTTTAGCACAACTAGTTTCATTGTGTAGAGGAACGAAAGAACTTGATTAGTGAATAAAATAAGTTTGGTAAATTTGCTTGGAACTATGACTTTTTAGTTCAAATATGTTTGTGGTGGTCAGATCACAAATACTTTTTACACTAATGTATTCTGTACAAATTTCGGAATCATTTCGGAACGGTCACATAGAATACATTCTATGGGAAATAACCTCTACTTTTCGAATATCATGGTCTCGTTCTGCGCCTAGGTGCGCAAGAAGGTTTAAGGAGATTTTGAAGCTTTGTTGCTGATATGGAGGTGCATGGTGTTTTGTGTAAAGTAGTTAAACAATCTACAGTAAACCAACATGTTATACAATGGGTTTAAATTAGTGTTCTTCATTTTTTATGATATTGCTGTCATTGGTGAACAGTAACGGAAAATCTATCATGAAAACGGGATCATAGTTATAAGAAAGGTTCAATGACACTGTATGGAAAAATGCATTTAATATTTTTCGACTTTTGACACCAAAAATGAGCTCAGCACCTCAAAATTAGCTTAAATTGTGATTTTCAGCCAAATTAGGTAACATTTGAGGTTTTGTCCGACTTTTGTTTGAAGACCCGCCACTGTGCGCCCGCATTTCCTTCATCCACTCCGTATACCGAAATAAGATGAAGGATTTCTGACGCATCCTCCACTCCCACTCTACTAACCCCCCATTCCCTCCACTTTCAAACCCATTCCACCAACATTTCAAAATATAATCACATGAAGATAACATTGAACTCATGCTGATTAAGCTAAGTAAATATTATTCTTTTGCCTTTCTCATATAGAAAGGTTATGCAATTGCTCCAAAAACCGAATTTCTAACCGAGGCCCGGAGGGCCGAGTCTCATATAACATTCTGTGTGTATGTATGTGTGTATGTATGTATGTATGTATGTATGTATGTATGTATGTATGTATGTATGTATGTATGTATGTATGTATGTATGTATGTATGTATGTATGTATGTATGTATGTATGTATGTATGTATGTATGTATGTATGTGGATTTGTTAACAAAATGTCCACATCGGTTTCTCGGAATTTTCTGAACCGATTTTGACAAACTTGATTTTAAATGAAAGGTCCATAAGCTGCTGTTGAATTTTGTGTGGATCCGAGTTCTGGTTCCTGAATTACAGTGTGATACGTACGATCACGCAGCAAATCCCGATTCTAACGAATTCTGCGATGAATGTAAAAAGGTGAATTTTTTCCAAAATGTAAACACAACTGTTGAATTTGTAGATCTAGGTCACCAACAGTCATTCAAAGACTCTTTGGCCACACTGGCCACCATCGACGGATCCGGAAGCATCCAAATTCAGAATAACGGTTATATTGGTTTCTCGAAAATGGCTAGATCGATTTGATCAACTTAGTCTCAAATGAAAGGTGTTGCGTCCCCGGAAACTGATATTAAATTCCATCTCCATCCGACTTCCGGCTCCGGAGTTACGGGTTGTGGAGTGCGATCACATAGAAAACTCTGATTCAAACCGATACCGCGATGAATGCAAAAAGGTGCTCTTATATATACGTACCAAGTGTAATAATAATGAAAGATATTTCCATAATGTTATATTGAACGAACCAGCTATCAAATCATAGTTTGTAGAAATGAGAAAGGCACAATTGCAGCTCTAGGTGGATTAAAACAAGTTTTTTGATTTCAGTTCGGCTTGGAGAGCGTTCACCGCAAACCTCTGCCAAAACAACACGCTTCGAGGGATAGGCCATAACTCCGCCAACCTTGAATATTTTTTTTAATTCAACTTATTTTTTCCAAATTCGATAGTACTACCAACGAACTGTCTTTCGCTTTTTCAAATAAAATTTGCATAAAACTCTTTAAAAACATCACGAACTTAGCTCAATTTTTCGTCACAACTTTGTATATTACTTCTTAATTTAAGCTAAAAAATCAGAAAGGGCTATGACTTTCCTTATCTCATATGATTGGTTCGAAATCAAGAAGTACGAAATAGGACCAGAATTGGTTTCATGGCCATAATAGACACATTACCAGATCTACTGAAATTTTGAGAAGTTTCCTACGAAAAAAATTCCAAATATAGGACAATAGAAACTAAAAATCCCAAAAAACATGTTCTTTGTAATAAGAAAGGCTATAGTAAATAGATAGAATTTTGATGTTGAATTTGACTTTGATTATTTATTTACAAGTTACAATTTACTCTCGTTGCAACAACGGATATTCCAGAGTTCAGAGTTTTTATATGCTAACCGAATATGACAATCCTTGACGGAGCTGCAGTTATTCTAAGCTACACGTTTGCGAGGTGTAGAAGAAGCTTAATCGAAATGAGTAGAATGCTCGCACGAAGAGAACAACGAAACTTGCACTAAAGCTTTTGATATAGCAGGCGATTTGTAGATGCGCAGGAGCGACTTCTTTTTTTCGATCTGGCGTCTTGTCGCTATTAGTTCTATAGCATCATGCTAACGCAATGTTTTGATATATTGTATTTAAATGAAACTATTTTGAAGGCTGGCCCGGGCCTGGCAAATCAGCATCTCGGCCAGTAAAGATGGTTGGTGATCAATATGATGTAAATATATTTCAATTATTTAATCAACTAAAGAAAACTGCCCAGAATTTAATTTATTCAAGAAAATTGTCCATAAATCAAAATAAAATCACTTTACGCTGATACCTACTATCTTCTTATTTTGCGTGAAATTTGCATAATGCATCATTGACACCATCAAAATAACTAGCAGTTACAAATATGAATAAGCTGAATAATTTCAGCATCTTTTGCTTACGGCAAATGGAAGGGAGTACATCGCACTTACTTCCTCTTTCCAGAAGAGTAAGTAAGGTGTAAGGCCAACTTTTTATGATGATTTCGGTTAAACTTTCTATGACTTTGTTAAACAAATATATTGACACTAATCTGCTTAGTGATTGGGTTGTTTTTTGAATAAAAGTAATTCGCTCTAATTTTTTTCCACTATTACCACAGAGATTGCAAGATGTTCGACTACTTGAACAAAGTTGAAACGTCTGTTCGATTATAGGTTGTGGTAATTTAAGAAACAGTTTCAATTAAAGCTCTTACACTTAAGGCATCAAAGCCCTACGAATAACGAAGACGGACGAGAGGATCAAAGTGCAATTCCGAAAGCTGTCGAGTTGAGTGTTGAAGGAGTGCTCTTGAATCATTTTTAATGGCTTGATTCTTTTTTCACATACTGAAAACATCAAATCGAAACAATAATCCCAACTTATTGAATCATAGATTCAACCAGTTACAACATTTTAGTCGCTCTCCGTGATAGCCTACTGATGTCTGTTCACTGTATCGTCATACTGTTTTCAAACTTACACTACCAGTCAAAATTTTTAAGTTCACTTGCTTTTTTTTGAATTTTTGCATAATTGGGTGGGTTTCTCAGTAGACTTTGTCCAGCACGTTCGTCTTGACTATATTATGTTGCTACACGCTACTGGTCAAAGTGTAGGAGCGGGTTTGACGCTTTTGGGTGACGCGTACATCACAAACAAACTTGTTATGACAGGTAACGTGGAACATCTCAGTGCTGCGAGAGCTCACTCCAAAAATTATATTCCAAATTGTTTTCTTATATTTTTCTTTATTAAAAGGTAAGTAGATAGATTTTTATATTTAAAATCGTATCTGTCGAAAAAAAATCTACTCAAATTGACCTAATTCGAAGATTATCCTCTCAATATTGGAAAGTGAAAAAAACTACATATTTAATGTGTCTATGGTAGAGAAATGGGTCCAAACCATAGATTTTTGAATATTATATCAACATTGTAGGGTGAACTTAAACTTTTGACTGGTAGTGTACATATACATTAATTGGAAACCATTGAAAGCGACTAAAATGCTGCTGCTAATTGCAACATTAAGTTTATTACGATTAATATGTGGTTTAGCATCAATTAATATCCAAAGGAAAGTTAAGATATAATCCCGACAGTTAGTCCTACGCGTACTGTGTACGTTTCTACATATCAGCGAGGTAAGTAGTGTACGAGTGTATATAATTCGTGGATATATGAATTTGATTGGTTTCACCTGGGATAATTTGTTGAACGCTATCAGCACTGAATGTCTGACATGGTATAACTCGATAACTACATAACCTCCATTTTCACCTTCAGCAAATGTTTTACATCACGAATGCCTTATAGGGTTGTGGTACCGGTAATACCCGTACCGAAAATCCCGGGAATACCGACCCATTTTTGGTACCGTAATACCGGTACTGAACTAAAGCCAGTACCGGGATTTTCGGTACCATACAATTTTTTATTAAAAATATGTGGACTCCTTAGGGGGATCCGTTTCATAATATCGGTCTGCGAGATGACTTTTAATTATATTAATTACCTTCTGGATAAATCGTTGAGCTAACACCTTTGTGGGGGAATGAGGTGGGGCCATCATCATAATAATTCTAGAAACTAAACATTACTAGCTCCCGTTGTACTGGCTGGTATATTTAAATTTCTGCGCGATTTGGTCGAAATTAAATTTTAACGATCTTGTACTAAATTACAAAATATTCACATCTAGCGTAAGAGACGTAAAAATTTGCTACGATTTTTTTATTGCCGACAATCTGATTGGTTTCCATTATTCACTGGGTGACGCGTAATAAGACTATGATCTAAGTCATGTATGTATTTCGTTTGCTCTTAAACCTTTATCTATAAAAGATCGAACAGCGATGTAGTAGCTAACAATTTCAAACCTGGTGAACTGTTTCAAATGGGGCGATTTGTAATTATTGGGGATCGGAAAATTCGACAAAACTCCATAGTTTACAGGAAAGCAAAGAGCCTTGGTATGCATTAGAGAATAGCAAGCAAATGACATAAATGTCAAAACCAATTTACAGAAAAGCAAGAGAGGAAATGCGAGCTACCTGCTCGGATTTACTGCCATTCTCGCTTTGATTTACTGTTGTTAATAGGGTTTCTTACATTTACCATCTGTTGAAGTCGACGAAAGTCGCACCGCTTAGCAGTTATTGATTTCAAAGTGGCCTAGATTTCGAAATAAAAGAAGGTGCCGCATACGAAAAATATCTTCTGTGAAATGAGTTATGCCATTCCGAAGCATTTACAAACAATAAACACGTTTTCTTGATCAGCATAAATCAATCATCTGAGAATAAGGTCATCAGTTTGAGCATTCAATTTAATTTTGAAGTTTTTTTTTCGAATTTTTAAAAAAATATTCGAGTACCGGTACTTTACCGGTACTACCGGTACCGTAGTACCGGTTCTCGCCAAAAAGGGTCGGTACTGCGAACCCTTGCCTTATGCATCTTATGCGTAAGGGCGGAAATTAATAACCTCCGTATTTGGCTGCAGCACTACTTCTTGCTTCTGCGACTCACTCATCTCGACAGATCACCACAGCAAGAACGAAAGTAACAGTTTCTTTTGTCCCTCCGACGAGTCACACATATATGAAATGAACTTCTTCTAACACTCAGCATACTGAGTAGGTATCGCGACCGGTGTCTTAGGTGATTCTAAATAGCAATCTTCCTCAACATTTTCTTATCAATTTGTTCAAACCAAACAATATGCTCGTTTGTTAGGAGTCACTGAAAAATATGTTTTGTCTTAAATTAATTTTTGAAAAATTTCTACGACTAAAGTGTAAGGTGTCCAATCCATATTTGTAGAAGAGAGGACCAATATTTGAAAAGCTGTGTCCAACATGTATCGATGTGAAACTGTTTTATATGCCTAGATTAGAAGGGTCTGACATGCCCTTAAGCAAAAATAGCTACATTTCGACGTTGGGCACTATGATATCCGCAGCAACTATTGATATATTAATTAGAAAATAGTTCATTTTTGCTTTTTAAGGGATTTGCGTCAAGCCGGCGCTAATCTATTCCGACAATAAGTTAGTGGTGGTTTCTGGTGAGGCGAAGCCGAAACGCAACACAGTAGGAGTTCATTTTTATTTTTTGATTAAAAGCGTATAAATAAAAATATTATTACACATTTTTTAAAGGTGCTCAAATTCTAGTTTCTTCACTCACCCAGGGCGAAATGCCCCCAGTTACAGTGCAATAGCCCCGTCAAAAAAGAATGGTATGCCCCACAGCAATCGGTGAGTATGCCCCCACACCAATAGGGTTATATGCCCTAGTTATTGAAATTTTTATCGTGCTAAAAAAGGTCATACATTGTATGAAATCCTAATTTTACCTATAGAAAAACAGTATTTCTGTTATTTAAAGCTTTTAATTGGCTCCATAGTTACTTTGTGGTTATTCTAATAATGGGGCATACCATCCAGATCTTAATGTGGCGTTCTGTCCAGTGATGAGCTGTTGTGAATAATGAATAATTCAACACGCACACATAGTTTCAAACCATTTCAAAGACTTAGATAGGAATTTATATATTCTAATAAGTTGCTCGAAATAGTTCTACCAAATCCGACTCCTCCCAATTGTTGAAATGCTTATAGAAAAATAGTAGGAACTTACATTGAAATGGTTCTTTTGAAACTTTTGTGTATATTGTTGTTTTGCAGAATTCTAAAAATGTCAAACTAACTTAGTGTGTTGATTTCATGAAATTATACTGTTATCAGTCATTTTTACGTTTCAAATAATTCTGGGGTCCTAGAAATTGAAGTGGGGCGTTTTGCCCCGATGGGGCGTATTATACCTTTTTACCCTATATACGTTATTAGTCATGAGTAGAGCATACATCCGATAATATTGTCTTGAAGGACTTATTTGTAATGACTTGTGTGGCTGGAGGGTACTTGAATCATACATTTTGCGAAGCTTCTAATTCAAAAAACAACGCTGACCAATTTCAAATTGAAGCATAAAGGAGTCGTGCATAAACGGAAATAAATGGAATATGTACCTTGAAATCATAAGCAAAGAGTTATTAGTATCCTCTGTTCGACATGTACAGGACTAAAAGGTTGTTAATTAAAGCAAACAAACAAAACCTACTATAATCGTATCAGAGATCTACTCTCATCGAAATGGTACTCAATTCCAGCTGCTGAAATATCCAACTGAATCATTCGAAAGCATGTGTCATGTCATGAATGAATGTAATTAAAATCTACAAATTTAAATACATAGGTACTTCTCCTATAGTCTCATATCACTTTTTCCTACTATCATACTATCCCGTCCAGTACGTCATGTGGCAGAAGCGACAATCTACCAGACTATACCGTAAAGTCGGGCTAACGATGCAGCCTTCGGCTAGTGTCGCTGAAACTGTTAATCCAGAAAGGTCCTGTACAAAAGCTCGTGGAAATGAAAGTTAGTCCTGGATGTATCCGGTGCTACAGTGGAAGATTACACATATCAAGACTGTTCAGCGGACTGTATTAGCTGCTGGGTTTGGGTGGGATTTATGGCGGCTAATTTTTTGATCGCCGACTTTGAAACAGACTACACCGGCGTGATTAAATTTCGCACCGAAATTCACTCCCTACGCTCTGAATGGAAGGAAAAGTCTCGCTTGGTGGTATACTACCTAGGTACCTACTGACGGTATAACAAGCAAAGTGGGAGAGGCTACAAATTTCGTCCGCTAGATGGGGCGGCAGGCAGCAATGTATGGAAATGTTCCGAGCGTAACAGGTTCGTGTTGTATGCAGTTTTCGTTACAACTCTGTTTAACTTGGCTCTCGTCACTCGTTTACACCCGGAAATAGATAGGCAAATAGAAATGGAAATCACCCCCCAATGGTGTCTGTGTAGGAAGTTAATTGACTTATCTTCGTAAATGTATGTATGTTGGTGCGTTCCTGTTGCTACTAGGGGACGAGTGATTGTTTGAGTTTGTCGTCGATTGTTTGCCTGCATTAGTAATGCTGCTGTGTTTTAAACGCTCTAGTGTGATGACTATGGTCTAAAAAGTTTAGACTTTCCAGCCAATTAGTTTATTTTTCGGAGTTCTGAGCAAAATTTTCATTTTCAATTATGTAAATACAAATTAGTTAAATAGTTAGATATATCTGACATCATTATCATGTGATGATGGAGCAAACTTTTTAGAAGGTGTAATATAAATACGAAAAGAATGAGGTTAATTTGGCCCAATGTGCTGTATCTAAAAGGTGCACCTAAAATTTTAATTTAAACGAAAAATCGAAAAAAGTATTAAAAAGAAAATTGAAGAAAGTATCTGAAAGTCGATATTTATTATTTAATAAAGTTACAGAAATACATCCAGAGATCAATAGCTTTGCCACACCTATGTGGAATCCACCTCATTGGATTTGGCCGTCCTGGGAGTTGGATTACACTAGTTTACAGCATTTCTGAACTAAATAAGCTAGTGGTCATTTTCAATTTAAAATCGTGTGCTGAATCCGAAAATGTGATCCAAAAAATTTATAGTAAAACAGTTTTAGAGTTACAGTGAAAAAATGAATTTTACCTTAAAAATTCAAAGTACGTTCAGTAAAATCCAAATATCTTCGGTTGTAGTGCATCGATATGAAATATTATTATGTTGAATTTAAGGTAATTGAATGCACTTTCGATCGTTAGAACATTTTGTTTTAGTACGACTACTGGTTCTGACGTTATTTACGAATCAATTGAACTTTTTCTTAATTTTTCGTCGTTTTTTGAACAAAAATGAGCGTGTAGTCAATATTTTCGGCAAGATAAAGCATTCCCAGAAATTATATTTTTATGGGAAATTAAAGTCTGCTAATATCCAATGAAAATAAGCACTTGTTAGTTTAAATCCGATGAAAATTGCTAAAGTTATTCAATTTTTTTCAAAATGGCAATTTTTGTGTTTCTCTGGGTCAACTTATTGAACCGTCTCGATTCCAATTTTTTCTAGGGCTTGTTTAATAATATATGAGGGACTCTCTGTCAGAATTCTGTTACACAAGTAAATGGAAGAATTTTGAAAGAATTGAATGTGGGGTAATATTCCAACTCGTTTATCCAAGTGATTAAGGATATAATTTTGTATCCTGTTATAACATTTCAGTTGTATTGACAAGTATTGATTACCTTACGTTTGAAGCAATAATTGTTGATAGGATATCAACTCACCTGGAATAAAGAGAGAGAAAAAAGTTAGAATTAGTTAGGGTAACCAATCTGATTTAATCCGCTACAATTTTTTTTCTTTACTGCAAAGATCCTCCGAATTCTTTGGATTGTTTTTAATGTCTCATCATCGTTAGTTTATCTTTATTTGCTTCAGATCATTGAAAATTCACCACGGTAAAAATGTTTTTGAAAACGTTTCATGAATTCCACTATTGCTAAGTGGAATTGGTAGTTGTGATACATTTTCAAGTTGATTTTGAATTTAATGGTTTTTAATGATCTGATAATTTCAAAGACGGACAGGATTATGCATTTTATGGGTTTGAAAAGGACAATTACAAAAGTTCGATTTTTTTTTTCAGGCCACTGTCCACTTGTACTTTGACTTGTTCTTAAATGAACAATGGATGAAACTCGAACTCAGAGACGTCGTATAAATGGGGAATTGGTTTTAATCGAATATAACGAAAAAACTTGTTCAACAATGTAGTGAAAAACGATTATCTCCACTAGTAGTCAAAACGCCTCTGGAAAATTTGATACTTTCTAGACAAAATGCTATTCCAATTGACTGTCTTTCTGTCTGTCTGTCAGCAATAATCCATGGACGACTTTTAATGAGACACTTAATTTAGATAATTAATTAATTTAGCAGACATAATTTGTGCTAATTTAAGTTTGATCGCTTTCGTCCCACTTTGGTTTGTGGTATTGCTGTGACTCAGAATGGATTTCAAAATTCCTGGAACCGTCGTCGTCATCATCATTATCATCATCATCATCATCATCATAGTCCTCACCACCAATGCATTGCCTTCGCCGAAGCTAAACGCGAAGAACTTGTGCTACAAAGTGATATTTTAGCTTCCGGGCGGGTTTGTTGTTTCGAGTTCGCTGCCGACCACAAGGTTGCACCATCCGGTAGTTCTAACTGCATGCAGCATGGGGAGGGGGGGGGGAGTAAGGGTGAAGGCTACGATACGACTTTGGGTGTTTTAATTAAATGGCATCGTCGCGGTCGCGAGGGCAGAAGTTGCTGGCAGCTTTGGAGGCGCTTGAAGGATCTGAATTCGCTGGGAAATTACTAAGAAGAGAAACAATTTCGTCGTTTATTATTTCCGGTGGTGTCGTTTTATTGGTCCCGGGTACCAATTTATGATCGTACCATCGGTCGTAATGGGTACGGTTCACCCGGTTCTGGTGGCGAGACAATGTTTGCGGACAGTTAAACCGATAGGATATTGGAAAAGATTATTTGATGCCGCTTTTGTGTGAGTTTTGGCTGTTCCGGAGGTCAGAATTATTGATATGCTGTGCCATATACCGCGACTATGTTGCAAGGCTAATCCCGCACGATGTGTGCTTAATACGATTTCATATTTAAACCTTTGATGGATTACAAGGCGTCTTTTTTTAAATCTTTAACTGGTTACTATTTTATTTTTATAAATTTCACGTATATATTTTAAAGCAGGAACAGTCAATTTATTTTATGGCTTACATGTGAATCATCGTTCAACTTAAGCTTCCCATTCAAAAGAAGTATCATTTTTTGCCAAATTTAACATAACGTCTACAAACATTTCAACTGGTAAAACCTGTATCGGGAGAATAATAAAAGTACAATCGGCTTACGCCCGCCATTCTCGTGAAAGTAGCTAGGGATATGAGATAAGGAAGCTTATTTTTGTTTTGCTGAACACGATAAATAAAATATGAGATGAGCATGGAGAAAGAGAGAGCCAAGAATAAAAAAGTTTGCTATTGAAACAAAAGTGGTACGCGAAAGTAATTTTTGTCCTTGATGAAATAGAATTGTAGAGCGTGCAAAAACTATATTCAATCACATCCTCCTAATAATTATATCAAATCATGATCATCTCACCCATTCAAGCATACTGATTAATAAACACATATTTGTAAGAATTATTAGTTCTACTCCAATCGAGACTTGTTCAGCAGATTGTCCCAACATTGAAACTAGTATAAACTGGTCGCTTTCGAACACATTGTTTGTCGTTTTAATTCCGTATTGCCCAAATGAGCTATATTCTATAGAGTTGAGGTAATACCACTGAGAACTGACATACAAGTAAAGTTTTCAACTTGTGTAAGAAATTAAACTGTCGCTTTAAAATGACAACAGCAAGTAGCAACTTGCCACTGGCCGGCGCTTCGATCGGCCAGCAATCACTATACGGGACTTGTGTGCAAACTTGGATATAATGGTGACTCACGCATGCGAACCTGTATGCGATGGTGATTTTCAACGCATTTTCATTTAAATGTTTACACAGGTTTTTCGGGAAGGTTTGTTCTAGCTTATATGTCTGTTCTCTGTGGTAATACTATTGATCCTTCGTTTGTTTTCTGAAAATTTATGACGTAACAAATTGTGATTTCCATATACCTCCTTGGATTTTTTTTGCATATGACGCTCTATCATTCCTGTTAAATACAGCTCATGGGGTACTGCCAGCTCTGCTATTATACCACGTGCTCCTATCCAAACATGGAATCCTCTTATATGTGGGTAATGGAAACAATCAACTTCCAGAAACGCACAATTTCCTCAGAATGATGTGAACGTTTACCCTTTTCTGACACGGATCAATATGTACCTGAATGACTTTGTCCGTAACACCCTATGGATCAGGACTTCCAATCGGTTTCATGCTCACTTCACTGTTTGTCGGCCATCTCTCTTCGTAAAGGGTCTGAATTTCAAAGAAATATTTTTGATATCGAGCTCTTTATAACAGTCTAGTTATTTACCGTTCTTCCGGTTGTAAACCAAAGTCTTTTCCATTCGGGCAGAAAGCAAATCCTCTTTTACGTTTAAACCATATCAACTACCAACAGGAAGGCCGTTGAGGAAGAAGGAGATTGTGGACTTGGGAAAACAACATCCACTGGTAGGTAAACGTGTTAATAATACCTTTTTAATCCCAGCTATGATTACCCTTTTGCACTCTTGTTTGCTTGCTTCCTGAGCTTGTGGGATTGCTTTGTGCTGCTGAGCTAAACTTTCCAGAAACTTGAAATTCCAAACTGCTTCTGTGTCTCGTTTCTGTCTTGCCACTACTCTAGCAACACAATATTCCACAACTAGTCGTTATTGGAAGGATAGTTGTTCACTAGTTCAGCGCCGGTGTGTGCCGTTCATGCGCTCGCAGGCAAACTGAGTGCCGATAAAAGAAAGTGTGCAAGCAAATTATCTTACAAGCTTGCAAACACTTTTCCACCCGGAGGGTGTATGGCAAAGTGGACCATTTTCTATGCTAAAATGAGAACACTGGCTGTATGGAGATGCATGATTCAAGTGCTGCCGGCAGCGGTTTGATACAGACGTTTTACTTGATATTTGACACTTGGTTCAGTACTGCATCAATAGCTTACAGGGATTATCATCGACAGCGAAAACAACAAGTTATGACTATTTAGACTGTTAGAGCGTATGTATGATTTCTGGTTTTCATTTTGTATTTGTGCATTATGATCACAGTGCCATGAACCAGTCTTCATATGCCTGAGTCTCGATCAGTATTTGTTCTTTCTTAGTGTCAGTAAGATTGTGCAGGTTTTTGAAATAAAAGATCAGGGTTTCGTCAATGGTGTAGTATTGATACTTTTTTAATAGAAAAATTATATTCTTATATTCATTTCGCTACGTTGATAGTTAAAGTTGATTTAGCTCATTCGTTTGGTGATTCTCGGACTGATAGGTCGATCTTTCCAGTCCGTGCAGTGTAACGTTATAAAGAATAATACCAGTTCTCCGCCTCCTCGAGGTTTCAGCATTTTCCCTGCTTTTGTGTTTGTGCGCGTTTACCGTTATTCGGACAGCAGAGCAGTGAAGCAGTAGTGTTTCTTTTCTAGTAAACCGGTTGGATGCCGTTATAGTATTGCATAAGTGGCCCTAGGTGACTGGCTTGAGGGACACCGGTTGGCGTTTCATCTACGCTTGAAAATGTGGTACCTAACAAAAGCGGATCGTTCAGAAAGGTAACGTAAGGTAAGATAAGAAAAGGTAAGATTGTAGCCATCTGGTTACCCACGGAGGAAATCCATAGTTTCATAACCGCAATGTTGTGCGCCACGTTGTCGAATGCTTTAGCAAAATCAAAATATATTGCATCGTCTTGCTGACGCTTCTCGACGCCTGGAACTAGAAAACTTGTGTACGTCAAGTCTAGTTCGAATTGGTCGAGCGTTTCTTTAGAAATCCTTTCTGACGTTCGTACATCGTACATCGCATTGTAAACTTTTCCAGAACTTTGGCCAGACATTTCAGAAGCAAGATCCCTCTATAGTTTTCAATATAATGAGTATTTCCTGCCTTATTGATAGAAACTATAGCAGCTTCTTTCCATGCACTTGGGAAAGCATTTTCCGTGAGCGAACGCTTGAAACTAATGCTACCTGGTACAGAAAGCGCTCGGGTACAATGTTTTATGAAAAAATGGGACAAGCAATCCGGACCTGGGCCTTTCAACGAATCAACGCTTGACAACGCTTTCAAAACATCAGAATCCTTTACGTTAGAGCGGGAGAGGCTGATATTTTGGGTTGGCAATGTTTCAAGGTAGTCTTACGATGAGTAGACAGGAGGGCTGATAAATACATCTCGGAAGTGATTTGCAAAAAAAATCTACCGACTCTGCTGCGTACTGTGAGCATTTGTCTCGTTGAAAAAAAAATTATGTCGAATACCCCCAGAGCGTCTTCTGCTATTTATAATCTTCCAGAATATCGAGGGATTATTTCGCAGGTTGCATTGAACTTGGTTGAGTTGCTCTGGGCTGTTTCATATTGCAGTTCAATTTGTCGAAGAATAGCTTTGTTGTCGAGTATACGTCCCATCTAATCGGGTTGAATGTGACGAGGTCTTTTCCAATTCGAGTTTAAATTGCGCGGATCTTTTTTCGCTAAAAATTCCAAAGATCGGTCGTCGATGCTGCAAAAATACGACTGTATTTTCTCTGTAACCGACATGGTTCTCAGAACTTCCCACCAAACTCTATAGCTGATGAATATAAGATTTTATGGTCACCGCAACATATTTATTTCATGGACTTGTTGACTTTTCTCGGTGAAAATGAAAACTCCAAATTTTCCCATTACCACACGTAACGTTTCGGCTTACTGCTCTTCAGCCAGAAAACACCACCAATACACAAATCCCGGATTTTCTGGAGAGAACGTTGAAACTGGGTCCGAATTTCAATGTTCAGAATAACAACCACATCCCCTATGTTGAAATGATTTCGGAATTGGAAAAAACGGTGAAACGTAAAGAAAACGCAGATGAAATCAGAACAGAGATTTCCACTGCCATGATAAATTACATGAATTTCAAAAAACAACCTAGACACTGCGAAAATGAATGGATAAGCAAGGACATATGCAAAAGTAAGAAATTCTTGGCAGAAAACCCCAATCTGGTTATCACCAAAGCGGACAAGGGAAACAAAACCGTCATCATTGCATCTGAGGAGTACGAACAGAAAATGGAGGACCTTCTGAGTGATGAAAGCACGTACAAACAACTGAAATCTGACCCCACATCGAAAGTCCTGAAGAAAATCGGTGTATTGGTGGATGGGTGGCGCGATAGCAAGTACATCGACGGAAGATAAAAATATCCAGTTGTAATCCACCAAGAGTCTCTGGTTTGCCAAAAACACACAAACAGGACAGACCTCTCCGCCCGGTGGTTTCGACGATTGGATCAGCAACGTACAATGTGGCCCAATTCCTATCTGGAGTGATTGGAAATATAGTAGGAAAAACTGAGTACCACATTAAAAATAGTTTTGAGTTCGCTGATCAAATAACAGGAACACAGATCACCGAAGATGTAGTTCTTTTCTCTCTGGATGTGACGTCGTTGTACACGAACGTGCCGGTTGATTTTGCTCTGGACTGCTTGAACGAGAGATGGGAGGAGGTGGAGAAACACACAAGCATCGATCAACACAGTTTCATGGAGGCGGTTAAGCTTCTATTGGAATCGACGTTTTTCGTACATCGGGGTGTAATATATGCACAAACTTTCGGCGTCCCTATGGGCTCTCCACTCTCTTCAGTCATTGCGAATGTGGTGATGGAGCGATTGAAACAGAAGTGCATAGTATCATTAGAGAGAAAACAAATACCTCTAATGATGTACCGTCGGTACGTAGACTATTGCTTCTGTGTGGGCAAAAGGGAGCACATTCAAGAAATCTTAGACTCGATCAATAATTTCCACAGTAAACTCCAGTTCACCATTGAAGAGGAGGACAACGGGAAATTGAGATTTCTCGACATGATGCTAACCAGAAACCATGATCGCATCAGTTTGGCTACCCAAACAAGCGGATGGTAGATATCTGGATTTCAATTCAGAGTCCCTATTCGCATAAATGTAACACGGCAATTGCACTCGTAGATCGAGCAGTTAAGCTCTCCGACTGTAAAAACCGACCAGCGGCAATCGAAACAGCCAAAAAGATATTGCGAATAAACCATTACCCCTACTGGTTTGTTCGCAAAATTCTGAAAGATCGGGTCCATAGACACTATAATGGCCTACAGCAGAATAAAGATGCGACTGCTGAAATGGCATATGTAGCTGTGCCATACGTCCCGGTACTCAGTGAAAAACTAGAGAAAATTCTGAGAAAACACGACACAAAACTTGCTTTCAAGTCAAAAGATAAAATAAAGAACAGAATTTTCTCCAAACTGAAAGACCCGATCCCACCAGGGAAACAGAAGAACGTGGTGTATTCGATTCCGTGTGGAACAGGCGATGGCAAAACGTATGTAGGACAAACGGGGAGAAGGCTAGAAACGAGAGTAGCGGAGCACAAGAACGACACGAAGAAAAAAGATGCGAGAACTGGTTTAGCCCAACACACTTTGCAAGAAGAACACATCTTCGATTTCGCCAACACCCGGATACTGGAAAGAATCGAAAACCAGGAGAGCAGACTAACTGCAGAGATGTTTCACATCAAAATTCTCGGCGAGGAAAAAATGGTGAACCTACAAAGAGAACGTTCTGCACAACATACGACGGTCTGGTCACCAAGCTTCGACAGTGTTGGAATAGCGAGGAACGCAGACAGTCGAAGAGTGATCGCCCGCCTAGCGTTGGAGAGTGAATGGAGATGCGTGATATAAGTTTATGTGAGTTAATTGTAAATTGTGTTTAATTTGTGAATGCTAGCTTTGTAATTTTTTGTGAACAAATTGATGTTAACGTTAATGCTAAATAAATGTTTGTAGGCGTCCGACGATGGCTGAAGAGCAGCAAGCCGAAACGTTACGTGTGGTAATGGGAACATTTGGAGTTTTCATTTTCACCGAGAAAAGTCAACAAGTCCATGAAATAAACTCTATAGCTCTTTGCCTCACTGGGTTAGGAACAATAGCATATGCTTGAGTTTCAGCTTCCTGTACATAGGTGCATCTATGTATGGAGAATCAAAACTCCGGATATGTAATGGCACTACTGCAGGGCAGCTACATATCAAATGATATAAAGTTCCGTAATCGGGTTCACAAAGATCACACGTATAATGCTCACCACACTAAATAGTAGCCCTGTGATAATTGAGTTTACTCTACACAGAATCCAGGGTCGTCTTAAGAGCATTCGGGGACCAAGGGCATTATTGAACTAAAGAGCCCCTATCATTGAACAGATGAAAAAAGATGTTTAATAGAATGGTTCTTCGTGTAACTCTAAGACTTTTCCAAATTAGAGCCAAGAAGGCCATCGATTAATTTTGTATACGAAAAATCATCTAAATATAAGAAGGAAAACATGGTTGTAGATCCCACCAGCAGGTATAACACGCGAGGTGATCTGAGTTGATACGAAAAAAAATATTAGCAAGTGACTCCGCCATACGCAAGATCGCCAACTGAATTAAACTTCATGTTTCATTGTAAACTCCCTGGCAGCACTGCTCCGTTGGAATCCAATCAGATTAATTGCAATAACTTCAGTTCTGTAACTTTGTAACTGTTAGTGGTCAAAAGAAAGGTAATTATCATATTTATTTGCCTCACTTGTTTTATTAGCCAATCTTGTTTAATCCAAAAGTTATAGTTGTTTAAAAACGGTTTTGTTTATAAACAACATGGACATGAAGGGGTTAATAGCATTTGCGTAATGTAATAGTAACCTGATAGACGAAATACGTGGTAATCTGACCTTCATAGTTGCATGACGTTGTTTGAGGATGAAGAGTGCCTTGGCCAAGGAAAATGATAAAGTAGGGTGCTTTTACCATTTGATTGATGTCTAAACCAAAATACTTCGCGTATTCCGTCATATATTTAAGATGGTTTTCAAAACTAAGTGTGTAGTTTCTTATGCCTTAAATATTTCTAACAGTATGGTTTTCACATTTCATGAACTTGTTAACGTCAAGGTTATTTTACTTCAATAGATGTCAAACTTTGTTAACAGATTAGCAAACATATTTTAGAAGACAATCAGTAAAGTATCTTACATTTTATTCTTCACATTCTTGTGTGCTATAGCTATAAGTATACTATCTATTGGGTTACTGTTCCAGAGCACAAGAAAGTACTTCTTGGTTCAGAAACACCTATAGTGGATTTTGCTCAAGAGTGCCTCTAGAGCAGTAGTAGGTGTTGTTGAGAACGCACCAGTCATCGCCCCATCAAGATCATCCTCTGAGAATTATTTAACTTTAATTGGTTGTCATAACTTCTCCCTCCTGCCGTATGCCAGTATTGGTCCAATTTTTTTGTGTAGATCCACTGAATGTATTTGGGTTTGAGTCCTCAAGATTTGCCAAAGCCAATGGCCATGCAAGCTTTCTTGATTCTGAAATCGATGTGAGTTATCCAATTCAGTTTTGAGTTGAGAACTAGATCTGCAACAATAATTTCATAGTCAAAGAACTGCAACGGACGAGCTCCCGTTGCAAACCTTTCTTTGTGTAAAAAGCACTATTGATGCTCTATTTGTATTAACTGAGAGTCCAACATGAAGACGCCATTGCTCAACAAGCTATAAGGCTTGCTGTATCGATTCAAAATTGTGTTGATGAAAATACCGGTGATCATTATATGACAACCATCGGTGAAATTTTATGTCGGAAACTAAAGCTAATTAAGTTTCCTCAACAAGCCATCGGTGACAAAGTTTCATAAAAGTGGTGACCAAGGATAGGAAGAATCGCATCGTTTTACGCTCACTCAAGGCTCATGCGCACTCACCTACCTCCGATGCTTTATTCTGTTTTTCTTGTTTATGAGTGTGCATCTGTTGAGCGCCCGATCGGCCAGAGCCAAGTGAATATGGTATCTCACATGTTCGTATTTTTTCTCTCTTACGCTCACCTTGGATCGCTGCGATTTAGGTTCTTTCCGATACATGTTCGGAATTGTATCCGAACAATGATGATCGGATCCATTCGGCAATAGGGTGCTTGCAGAGCGCATATGTATTGGTGAGCCGTTGGGCAGGCAAAAATGACAGTTGCATATAATGTATATGGAGCGGATAGATTGATTTATTTTAAATATTTAATTCACAATTTTAAGAGCAAATATGAGAAAATGTAATGTATTATAGGAATCACAATTAAATATTCATTGCGTGACATAATGTTTTCTATCGTTTAAACCGGACACGCGGACAAAATAAGTAAAGCATTGCCAATGCTATGCTTCATACCCATGGAAACAACGAGCATTCCAAAAGATTTTTGCAGAAAAAATGGTTTTTATTTCAAATTTGTGAAATATTTTGTGCATCGAGAGTTTATGCATACAAAAAAGCTTCTAGACTTGAAAGTTTTTAAGGCCTATACGACTCAAGGGGGGGGCGGGGTAAGGGTTTCGGTATAAAGAAAACATTTTTTGCGATTTTTTAGAAATTTGAGTGAAGCGAATTAATCAAAACTTATACATTATAATATTTCATTTCATGCTGTAATTTTTCTATGCAAAAATATCAACAAGCGAGTCGGAGGTGAAGCTTTTCGTAGAACGTCTTTGAAGAAACACGACTTGAAGTGTTAACTGCCATTTAAAGACTACTGAACCGATTTATTTCAATCTTTGCATATACATTCTATGTAAAAAATACCTAACCCCTACGTTGAGTCTTCGAGATAATTTTTCAAAAGTTTTGCTCGATTCGCTTCAGTTAAATTTCTAAAAAAATCGCAAAAAAAGTGTTTTTTTCATACTGAAACTCTTTACCCGTACTCCCACCCCCTGATACAAGTTTTAAACATGTTGAATTTGGCTTTCTTATCATAAATAATAGGGTGAAATTTTATGCTATTTCAATGCATATTTGAAAAATGTAATTTGAAAAAATTAAAGTTTTGTTTTTATAGGTGAAAAAATATGATATCTGAAGTGAGTGTCAGTAGATTCCACAGGAGCAAACCAAATGTTTCTTACGTTTACATGCTTGGGTTTGGAAAATTTGGTTTGATACCAAGTCGGTCTACTTCAGTACATTTAGTATTGTACATTTCCCTACGATTGAACCGAGCAGTTCTGGACAATTAAACGCAAGCGAAAAGCGAAACCATACTTCCTCTTCACGTTTGTCCTTTTTGCAACCATCAATTACACACGTTCTAAACGCGAGTTTATATGTAAAAATCTTCAAATAATCCTTTGTATTTATTGCCATATAATCACAGAGTATTATTATGGAACTGGGTGGATTTATTGTTGAGAAGAATATCATTTTGCTCGAACTTTTAACTTGCTGCATGGAACGTAAACATGCAATGTGTGCCCAACAGATGCTTTGACTGTGTGTGTAGCAAGAGCCCTATGCGATTCTTCTTCAAACATTTGGATCGCGATCTATGTTCGCCTAAATCGAAAATCGATTCAATTCCCACCGCATGCGAACGGGAGCGGTGCTTGCGATTGTTTGCATTGACGCTGTCGCGGTGTGGTGTAGTGTCAGTCGAGTGCATGTGCGTGGTTGTAATTTGCTAAGCGAGCAGATTCAGAGCTTAAAAAAATTGACATCGTTACCTGAACTTGAAAGAAAACAAAATTCAATTCACGGCCGCAGCGATGAATGAAATTTTTGGTTCGTTTCAATCGTCATTCGTTCGGCCGATGCAGCGCTTTCAGGTACGGACATGTTCGGTTTCAGAAGCAAAGTGAATTTTATTTCTATTCTAGCTCTGAGAGGGATTATTGATCAAAAGTGCACCAAATATAGATTACGCAGTTCCCTTATGCTCGAAAATGTAGAAGATGCTAACTTCTGCCTTGAAACTGTCCACATAATAACAAATGAATGCTTTGGTTGGTGAATGAATTTATATTTCCTCTGCACTCAAGCATTCGATTCTGCATGAAATTTCAGTCAGCTGGAAAGTGAATGAATGAGGGAGGCAATGAATCTGAATGGCGGTTTCGGTAAACGCAAGCAGAAATAGGTAACTGATTTTGAAATTTCGTAACACTGAGCAGATTGTCCCTTTGTATATCATTCATATTCCACATAGGTATAAATGAATAGCGGACTTTACGCGTTCAATATTTTTGATGCACATCATCAATCCAACTTTGTTATACCACAATGGATTATTGAACGCGTAAGAGCCGCTAATCATTAACAGACTTTGGAGTTTTTGTTTTCAAAACAGTTTGATGTTTTGCATAATTTTTAGTATGATAGTACAGTAAATTGACTTTGTGGCCAAGCCGGGGTGCGTGGAATCGGTTTCTTTCACTAGGCTGTTCACAGTGATGTCATGTGGATCTAATTCGGAATGATGAGCGGTCAAGAATGGATCTGTTCTAAATATTGTTTTCTCGATGTTTTGATTGCTTATGCTTTTTGTGGCGCTTTTTGTTATTTCTGCTGTTAATCATCATATATACTAGTAAAGAATGTTTGATCTTGTTTGTGTTCCGTATTAGCGGTCCTTACACGTTCAGTTGTTTTGTCAATACTGAAGCGTATTGACAAGGTTTTTCAACGTGTAATGGAATGGAGGAAGTATTGACGATATGTGTTTTTTTATGTTTCTTGGAGGCTGTTCAATGATAGTACAGTAAGATTCCGTTTTTGGCACGTTCCGATTTTTGCATGCTCCCTTTTCGGTACACTAAGATTTTGGCAACAAATGGGTTCCGTTTTTGGCAACATTATTGTTGTACATAATAGGTCTTTTAAAAATGTGCAATAGATATTTTTTGTATCAATTGATATCACATTTTACTTTATTTCCAAACATGGGAGTCATATTACCCTCAAAGGTGCAAATTTTTTTTTTAAATGTGAAAATTGTTTCCTAGTTTCAATACATTACTGTGATAATCTTGAGATGTTTTACGTAATATTGTTTTAAAACAGCGTTATGCATTTAAGGGTTAACTATATTTTATGCTACACGTGTTATATTTATTGATTACAATGCATAGAAATGTATTATTTATGTATAATATAACTGGTAACAGTGTAACTAGTGTCTGACGGAATCAATTTTTATAGTAAGACCCAGAGTCTGTGCACTTTAGGAGTCAAATACAGAGGAATACGCTACACTGGATAATAAGACTATTTCTGGAGAAAATTTTCAAAAGAACCTTTTGTTTGGACAGATGAAAGTGATTTTTACAACAAAAATGGTTTTCTTTAAACCTAAATATCTTCAGGCATTACAATTCGATTTTCAATCTATCGAACTTGGTCACTAAAAACATGACGACAGTAACGCACCGGGTGGAGATATCTCAATTAGCTTCGACAACGTTAGTGATTTTTACACAAGTTGAACGCTAAAGATGCACGTCTGTTCTCTGTGGTATGTGCTTCTCTTTCAGTAATAAGCTACTACTCAATGTTTACTTTCCGAAGCACAATAGAATTCCCCTAGAATCTTTGCAAAAATCCAGTTGCTTGGAAAATATAGCCGAAGACTGTCCAAATTGATAGTATTTATATGTTCTTCAGTTCTACGCAGTTCTGTATCGTAAGTGCCCCAGTTATCGCAATGAACACCATTCTCAGCAGATAGCTAAGCTTTTACAGGATTGTCATCACTTCTTCCATCTGACACCACACAAGAACATTATTAAACATACAATTTTTATATAAACTCAAAGATGTAATTCGGTTTGAGACTCCAAGTTTTCCTAATAGCTTTTCTGTGCTGTCTGAAGGCTTTTCACATTTTTTTTGGATCTGAACCTAATGAGAACAGTTTAGTTTAAATTCTAATATAATTCACACAATATTCACAATCATAGAATTGCGACCTGGATTAAAATTCGCATCTTCGTAAAATTAACCATGTAACATTTTTCAAATTTGAATCTTAGGAAAGTATCTTTATACCGTGAGATTTAACCAATTTTCTCTGAAAGTATTATATAACATGGGGTCTACTATTAATATTAGATTCAAACTCAATTGATCTTGTCCGATTCAGAAATTCCAATCGATTTGAAAATACTGTGATTTTAAACAATTTGAGGCGGATCGAAATGTTGTTGGCCAGTTATCATGATTGGAAAAATATATGGCTACGAAAGTTGCACACGTTTTCTATCCCCAGTTTTGAATGATGTCTATAAACAAATTCATTCATACTGATCACTCGAAACCTTTTATGCTAAACTTTTTTTTTTGGTTTGTTTGTATCAAGAAGCACTAAAAACCTCTGATTATCAAGAGTGATGCTTCTATCAGAGTGCTATGACCTGCCCAATTGTTCAATAGCCCATAGCATAGGAAAGATAGACAAAGATTGTTTACATTTATGTGTTTTTATCAGTTTTCAATGATAATGCAATATAACGAAAATATCTATACAAATATTATTTTCACTGCTAACTGAAAATGTCCCTGGCAGCACTGCTCCAGCGGAATCCTTTCAGATTAATATCAATAACTGCAATGCTATAGATAATACAACTGTAAGCGCATACATGAATGCTTATAGTCCTAGTTACTAGCCTTATCTATTTTTGTGAACAAATCATGCCTGAAACAAACACCAATAGTTACTCCGCCAGAACGGTGATCCTTGTTACTAAATATCACTCAATCCACATTCCAATTATTAGTTCCAAAAAACTTAATAAACTTAACAGCATTTCAGTGAAAATTTCGCTTGGTAAACTGTTTTTAAAATTTCGATTTATCTATTATATTTTATTATATTGTTATTAGTTGATACATATGATTCCCTTTCTATCTGTTTATTCACACCTAATTTCATGCACACAAAAAGGTATGAACTTTATGCGCCGGACTCGTATGCCCTAGCACGAATGCGTTTTTGTTTGATCTCGAAACTGAGTCAGGTTTCAACCGAAACTGTTATCACTTAATTTATTTTGACATCAATTTGAGTTATAACCTGGGCCAGCTTCGTCTCAAGCCAAAATCACCTAAACGTGGATAATCATATGATTGAAGCAAAAGATATTATCATTACAGTTAAAAACAAGAAAATTGATCTGCGACAATCGATATTTTGTCAATCTTATGCAAATGCACGGAAGTAGTGAGCTATATTCGCGCAATGATACGCTATAAAACGCACAACTTTCGAGATTATTTATTGGCATAGAAAAGAAGACAAATCTAAGTTTCCTCTCGAATGCAGCGCATGGAAGGAGCCGAACGCGCCTGAACATTGAAAATTAAACTAAATCCAAACAAATCTAAACCAATGTACATTACCATACATCTTGTCTACATCGTAAGTACGGCATTTGTACATACAATGGTAGAGTTCAACTCGAGCCATAACATGCGCATGATAGAATTAACACGCAGAAAGGAAATGACTGCGAGTTGAACCTACACAGCAGAAACTGCCACTCCGTGCTGTGTCCAGGCGGACACTGACTCCTGCCGATATTTTCAGGCCAGCCATATATTTCAATCGTTTAGTTTCAGGATTGCGCACGAAGATTTGGATCATTTTTCCGAACGAACATGTTCGCTGCCGAATATGTTCGATGGAACTCATTACCTCACTGCATCGGCAATGCGGAACGCGTTAAAAAATTTTGCGATTTCCGATTCTCTCTCTCTTCGTAATCGCATACGGTGTGATGCGGAACGAGTTGAGTGGGTCTGTATCTTTTTAACGAGAGCGTAAACCCCCGACGATGTATAAGGAAACAAATTCATGTACGCTCATGGCGGTGAGCGAGTTTTCCGCACCTTGGTGGTGACAGTACAACACCTTGAGGACATCCGCAGACACTCAGTTTCCTTATCTCGACTTGTCCTAACGATGAGCACAGATGCCGGTTGCTAATCATTGCGTGTTTTCAGTTCGTGATATATGAAGGTACTCCATGACCTCGTGCTGCTTCCAAAATGGATTCGAAAGACACGTTGCACAGTGGATCCACTCCATACAAAAGGTGGCCAAAATCTCATGAGAGGGTTCAAAATGTCTGAAAATATAATCTAAGGGTAATTTTGGTGCGCAGAACTCTATTTTGATTAAAATAATTAATTTGAAAAGTTGAGAGAAGTGAATTTAATAAACTTTTCAACACATATACTTTGTTGTGAACAAAAGCAGTTTCATTACTTAGAGTAGCTCTTAGTTGCGATTTAGCCAGGGTGGCACCGATTTATTAAAATTTGATTAACTGAAAATAATTTAGTTTTCTTTAGCATTTACTATTTACTTGAACCACAGATAAAATGATACCGATAACAGATAAAATGTAGAAACGCAAGCCTTTGTTGCCAAACGGATTAGGTATACGTATATTTCTATCATGGAAATCGCAAAAAAACATGAATGTACAAGCGATTTACAGAAAAAGAAATAATAATGAAAAACTTCACAAAATCAAAAAATACCGTGCGTCTCCACTAAAAAGCTAATTTTGAAAACTATCAAATTTCGAACTTTGGCGCAAAACGCCGAAAGATAACACTATGGTTTTCGTAAACTAGCTAAAACTCTTCGTCAGATGTACTAGATGCAATCCTTTTACACTCTTTTACCGTTAAAGTGATGATACTCTAAATGTTCACTTTAAAAAAATTTAGCACTTTTGTTTTTCTATCGATTTGCTCAAAAATATACCGAAATGAGCTTCATTTAGCAAAAAAATTAAAAGGTATGAAAATCGAAAATTAAAAGTTAAGGTTTTGTCCAGCCCGGTACTACTGTGCGGTGGACTAATCATGTAAAATGAGTGAATTAATTTTTGACGAAAACCTTGCATTCCAGAATTACTTTGCAGAGCTCGAAAAAAGTACAATAAATCTTCACAAGTACAAAAGTATTCTTTAAAAACAACCCTATAACTACACTAGCATCAGTAGCAGTGGAGGAAATTAGAACCGTTGATGAAAGGTTAACGGAGAACAAAATTACATTTTAATACAGTTGCTTACCTCTCTAATAGAGATATAGTCGATATAGATACAGTCGCCAGCAGTATGTTCAGGATATATTTGAAGCCGAATAGTGAAGATGGTGGAAACCGGGAGATGATGCATCATCTATCAAGTGCGATTTTTGCAACCTTGTCTGCTTCCTGTGTGCCTGTTCGCCGACTCGAATGAGAAGGGGGCCGTAAGGTGGTTCACTAATGTTTACTAGCTAGTAGGTACGTAGCCCGCATCGGCTCCCTTGAACTCGACAAGCTATAAAACAGCGCATGCCGTGTGCGGAGAAATGCAATCAAAATCTGTGCCTGGCGTTTTTACGAAATGTAATTTATAATTTTGTTAGCACCGGCTCTTGGTGTTTCATGAGGTTTTTTTTTTCGTGCGAACGACTTATTTTGCCGCTCCGTGACTGTATCGAAGATACCTACGAGCTCCAAGCTGGCTTGTCTGTACTCGGATCCTAGTACGGGAGCGATGATGGCTCCAATGAGGCAACAAAACACTCTAGGATCCGAGTAAACTCGGAGATGCCATCTTCGGAAGTGAGTTAAGGTGATGCATGACTACAACATTGTAGTCTGCTTTTTAACTGACTTGTCTTGATGGTTTGTGATGGTTCACTTGCTGCGACGACGGTGTCTTGTCAGCACTGTATATTACCAAAGGAGCGGTTAGTGAGAGTACTGGATCGCGTTACTATGGCTACCAGCTCATTCTACGGTTCTTTTTCTTCGTTTTTGTGCTGATACTGATGCAGAAGAAAATGGATGGATGTTTAATGTTATTAAAATTACTATGATGCATGTTGCGGAACGTCATTTTGAAAGGATGTGCAAACTGAAAAATAGTTATGGTGGTTGATGATACTTCTAGCAGTGTTTTGTTACAATTATATATAGCAATTGCATTGCAGAAGAAGTAAGAGTTTAGGATGTTTCTAGTTGGCAGTCTCTCGGGTAATATTTCAAACAATAATAGCGAGCCTTGTGGTGGTATTATTGAGCATTCTGAAGGTGCTCTGGACAAATTTGAGTAAGTCCTATTGTCAAACAATTTTATTTCAACTTTAGCGAACTAAACTTACGAATATAATTTTTCTATTAAGTAAAAAACAATACTACATCTTATCTTTGCATACCGTGTACTATCGGCGGCTGAAATCTCTCGAAGTACAGTTACACACAGAAAAAATGTTGGTAAAAATAAGAGTTTTTCAATCTTAGCAAAAAACAACCAACGCATACTCTTAGTTTGAAAATAAAACTTTTATTTTGAATACCATTCTTCAGTAGCTTAAAAGGAAATCTTTTATTTTGATTATTATTCTTGATTAATTTAAAAGTTTTACTTTCAACCTGACAGTAGACGTTGGTTGTTTTTTTGCTAAGAGCGGAACACTCTTACTTTTACCAATATTTTTTTTCTGTGTGTATGACTGTGGTTCACTAGGAAGTTGATAACAGTCTATTATCTTTCTCCAGACAAAACCAGCCCAGAAGCCATATGGTATCCGGTGAATTGAAGTATCTCAACCACTAATTCATTGGGTTTTGCTTCCATGTCGTAAGAGGAGACAGGAGTCCTCAAGTCAAGTTGTTTCTCCGTGACAAGAACTGAGCGGCTGGCAGGACTAAAATATGTCAGTCGCATACGGAGTGTGTTAAGCGAATCTGACACAGTGGACGTTTGGTTTTTTTTCACAAATCGTAGGATTCAAATGATGGTCATGTTCCTGATCCCCATTTCGGGGTTCGCTATAGCCATCGTATTTGGTATTTTCTAGATGCTGTACAATAAGTGCTGATGGGGAAATATGTAGTATTGTGACTATGAATCTAACCGCTTCGGGCAGGAATGAAAAACTTGCATTACTTTGGTTCAACAAATGTATTTTCATGAAGGAAACTTCTATGTTGGAAAGCTACTTAACCCCGTCTTCTAAGCTTTCAACAAGAACGGTATAACACATCCACGTGAAGTGCCTCGTGCATGTATAATTGCGAATAAAGGGCGAACACGAAATTATTGCGACACATTCAACAGGGCATAACTTTTTTACCATTGGGTAAAAATCAACCAAATTTTGCACACTTTCTCATTGATATGTATTGTTTAAATGCTGTCAAACTCGAAGTCGTGTTTTTCGATTCAACGAAAATGGAGGTGAACCAACGCGAGTCGAGAGAACACATTCTTTCTAAACACCTGGAATTTCCTGACCTGTCGCACCGGCAGTTGGGAAAAATGTTGAACATTCACCATTCAACCGTCTCCAGAGTGTTGAGGCGGTTCCGGTTGACGTTGGACCACGGCAAAGGATCTGGAAGAAAACCGGGACCGGAAAACAAAAAGACGGAGGGAAAGGTGAAGCGGATAATTAAAGCAAATCCCAACGTCTCAAGCCGTGATTTGGCTAAAAAGATCGGCATGTCGCAGAGCTACGTCCAGAAGGCAAAGAAGAGAGCTGAACTACATACATACAAGGTACAGAACGTCCCAAACCGCGATGAGCTGCAACAATCAACGGCTAAAGCTCGGGCACGGAAGCTCTACGAGGAGATGCTGACAAAATATGACTGCTGTGTGATGGACGACGAAACGTATATAAAAGCCGATTTTAAGCAAATTCCGGGGTTGGAGTTTTTTACCGGCAAGAGCAAGTTCTATGTGGACGACAAATTTAAGAAGAAGAAAATGTCGAAGTTCGTCTCCAAATATCTCATTTGGTAGGCCATCTGCTCTTGCGGACTGAGGAGTGAGCCTTTCGTGACACAGGGCACAGTAAATGGCGAGATCTACAAATCTGAGTGCCTCAAGAAGCGCCTTTTGCCGTTCTTGCAACAGCACGACGAAGCTCCGCTATTTTGGCCAGATTTGGCATCATGCCACTATTCTAAAAGTGTCCTGGAGTGGTATGAGGCCAATTCTGTCCATTTTGTTCCAAAGGACATGAATCCGCCAAACTGTCCGGAGCTGCGCCCGGTGGAGCAGTGCTGGGCAATGATGAAGCGGGAACTTCGGAAGAGCAAGAAGACAGTCAAAGACGAGAAGGACATGTTAAGAAAATGGAAAAAAAACTGAGAAACTGGTACCGGATGACACTGTAAAGACTTTGATGGAGGGCATCAAGTGAAAATGCGTTCAATTTTACACTCAAGGTTCCATCGATTAACTTTTTTTTTGATTTTTGAAGTAAATATATGTATAAAACTACCCTAAAATTTTGGTTTGATTTTAAACATTATAAGAAAATTGGCATGACATTTTCGGTGTCGCAATAATTTCGTGTTCGCCCTTTAGTGCTATTGACACATTTATTATATCCGACCTCACAACGCGCGTTTTTTGTACTATCAAGGTCAATATAACTGTTCATAACATAAACAGGAAATGCGTCTATTGATTGTCACATTTTTCGCATAATAAACTACGACCTTCCGATGACATCAAAAGGGTTGTATCATACTGTGGCACACATGGATTTCCTCTCATAAGCAAATGCCCACCACATAATTTGGGGTGGCTCAGATATCAACTTGAGGGGCACCGAATTGATTGACTAATTAAGTAGTAAAAATCTGCATATACTTAATGTAGGAAATCGCTCAATATTCGCACGAGCTGCCAGAGAAGAGGTGTTAGATATAACTCTCTGCTCTGACGGTATTACGCATGAGTTGGTAAACTGACTCGTATTCAACGAGGTCGAACCATCGTTATCTGATCATAACTACATCGTCTTTGATTATATGAACGTCTCACTAGATATTGTCGTATATTCTAATCACAAACCTACGAACTGTGGCCACTACGAAAAGGGTTTGGCGACTAGGTTTCACGGGTATTTTCCGACGATCGTAGTAGATCGGCGTAGACAAATCAAACTCACTCATAGTAGCAGCATACCAAGAGGCTTGTGCGCGTCGAGTTATGTGTACTTCTAGAGAAACCTCTTGGTGTAATACCGAATTTGTTCGACTCAACAAGTTATGAAGAAGTGTGCTGACGCATGGACGTGTCGGCGGTATTTAAATTAACTTGCTAAGCATATAGAAACGATCTTCGATCCTGTGAGCGAAGTTTTTGGAAAAGCCTCTGCACAAATGATTCCAGTCTCAACGAGACTAGTGGATTCAATAGGATACTTTCAAAATTGAAATACTTTCAGGTCAGTTTGACTAGAACTGCCAATGGTGATTACTCGTCTGACGAAAATGTAGTATTCAACTGTCTATTTGACACTTTCCGGGCTGTACGGCTGAGTTCTTTTCTGTTAGTTCTGGTTCTTGGGCATCTGCTTGTAGAATTTTGATCAAATTGGCGATTGAAAGTTATGCTTCGTACAAGCCTCCGGGAAAAGATGGAATTCAAATTCTACTTCATAGGAGATATGAACACTTCAAGCGTATTTTTAAAAAAGTTCTTACTTGTAGTCTTTCAAGAAGATACATCCCATCAGCGTGGCGGGAATTCATTCCGTTGCTTCTGAGAAGACAAACAGCTTTAGATCGATCAGTCTGACCTCCTTCCTTTTCAAATCAGTGGAACGTTTAATCGATCACTATATTCGTGATGTTAGCTTGGGCAAGTACCCGCTGCATGCAATACAACATGCATATCAGCGAGGGAAGCCTACTGCCACACTGTTACACAACGTTGTCTACAACATCACCGCTGGTTTCTTTTTCTGTCTGGGATATAGGAAGCGTCCCTGAAGGGAACGCATAAGTTTCAACTCGCGCTGTTTGTACGGGGGACATGTCGGAACATTCAACATTTCTTCCACAGGAACCATCCACATGATTCCCACCGCGTATTTCACAACGAAACTTATTGTTACAATGGGGGGCTATGTGTCCCGATTGTTTGGAATTAGTACAGTTTATGACCCGCAGCGCAAAATGGTGAAGAGCTTGATGAAAATTGTCAAAGAGGAGGTAGTTAGGTAGGGCAGATCCTTTGAAGGTCTAAGTTGACATATCTCCTCTTTCCGCTGCTGCGCCTGATGCTGAATGCAAACGTTTGCACTCCTGTACATGGAAAAAATTGTTCCTAAAATCGTGAATAAAGTGCAGTAAATTCTGGAACAATCACGTTTTTTGTTGCGAAAATAGAACCGTGAACAAAAATCATATGTTTTATAATTATGTTTTATAATTATGTTCAATTTCCTTTCGGTAACGCCTGCATAACATTTTTATTAGTGAAAAAATTGTATTTGTTTTGTGAACTTCAGTCATGGTTTCCGTCATGTTATTACCAAATCGATTTTCTGTCCATGAACTAGTTCTCCACTTCATGAACATTATTCATAAAGCCAAAGGTTGACTGGTGATTTTATTCATAGATTTAGAAACGGTCTAGATATTTCCACGTGAACTATTTATTCACTTTATTCACTTCAATTCAATTCTCGTGAAATAATTCATGATTCCTAATATATTAGTTAAGATAAAACATCCATGCTCGTGGAACAGTTCTTAAAATTTTCAAATATTTTTCATGTATTTGTGAACTGGTTCATGATCCCTAATATAGAGCAGAAAGTGGTCAAATGGGGTATGGTTTGGGGGTACAATAGGTATTTGAATCAATGAATGCGCGTCAGATATTCCGCGCGAGTTAACAATATAATAATTTAAAGTGTCGTTGAAGTAGATAATCCAAAAAGAGAAGGAAAAGAATTTAAAAAAATGCTTCGAAGCGCAAACGTGATCATCATACAGCTAAGCAATCACGTTAGCCGACATGCACAACTTCAATTCCACACTCTGGTGACGACGAGGACACCGAAGAAATCATTTGCACAGTACCAAACTAGACGCAGGTGCTGAAAAACATGTTTTTTTTCAATATGTCCTTCCACGGTTTCATGATTTTTCGCATCATTTGCCACTTTCTAATTTTCTTACCTCAATGACGTCAATGAAGAGTATTTATCATTTGTGTTATTAATTGTTAAATAATCTGCAGAATTCGCACTCTTGAACAGCTGATTTTCTAGGCGTGTACATTGTTTTATTTAACCTAGAATATAGTGACCTATCATACCCCCAGTTAAAAAAAAACAATGAAAAAGTACCTTCGCCTTATTCAATTTAGCTTGAAAATGATTTAGCCATGCCTAAAATCAGTATTGCCAAAACGTTGCCAGATGTATAACATTTCCAGCGACTGCTTGGCTTCCCGGATAGAATTTTACAATAGCATTTACCCTACAAACAATCATAAAATAATAAATATTATAGTTATTACTGTTTCAACATTGTTCGATGCCAAGTTCTCACAATAAAATTTCATGTAACAATAAATTTCACTGTTCAGCAAAAAACTGATACAGTGCATTCACATTAAATTTTACTGTTTTCGAGAAAAAAATGTATGGAGAAAAACTGATTTTTTTAATGTTAAGATACATAACCACTCCCCTTTTTCACTGTAAAAGTCTATTTTACATTGAAATTTACTATAAAAACGTTAAAGTTTATTGTTTTTGTATTGTAGCATAACACTAAAACTTACTGTAAATTATTGTAAAAATACTGTACTGTCACAGTGAAAATCAAGGTTTTGTTACTGTACATTTCTATTCGGGTTACTTGACTCAACTCTACTCTAATAATCACGACTAAATTATTATTCATGCTTACGTGAACTGACTCATTATTCCTAGTACAATAGTCACGACTCACCATTCGTGCTCGTGAAGTAGTTCACGAAATCGTAAAATATTATTCATGCATACGTGAACTAGTTCATGATTCCTACCGTACTTGTGTAGTATTCTTGTATACATGAACTGGTCTGTGATAGTGGTAAAATGGTCACGACTTCCCATTCGTGCTCGTGTTCATAAAATATTATTCATGAACTGGTTCATGATGTCTAGTACATAATTTATGATTTATTTTGAGTGCTTGTGATATTTAGAAGTTATCCCTAATCATTTTCATGTAACATGATCATGAAATTTTGACGTGAATTATTTCACAAAATTTTGAGTATTATTCGTGGAATCATTTATATTCCATGCAATATTTCATGAAATGCCATATATGTTCAGCTGCTTGCGACCAGCAATAGATACGGACAATAGATATAAAAAAAACTACTTGGACCTCGAATATCGATATTCATTTGATATGGTTCAGTATGATGTCTCAACAGAAAACTAAAACTGCGCTGAGCACAGAACAAGATAAAATTTCGAATAACATGATAAGATTGCTGATATCATGAACATGATTCACATCACTCGACGTGCCAAATTCGATAGTAAGCTCATGAATAAAATATCACCATAACATACATATAAATCACGAAAGTCGTGACAAAGATCCTGGAATCATGAACATAAGTTACTCTACTCGTCATAAAAATATCACGATCACGTGTATGGAAATTACGGAAATCGCGAATAATAACTTAAATCAAATTACACGTGATTATGATCCTGAAATCATGAAAATGAATTACTCTATTCATGACTGAAATATCACGACGACGTGAATAGAAATTACGAAAATTGCGACTAAGACGCTAAAATCATAAACATAAAACATGCTCCTCTGAAATAAAAATCCGACAGCAAACTTATCACGGTAACGTGATGGGAAATTGTAAAATCCGTGAATAAGCTCCTGGAATCATGAACATTGTTTAACTGTTTAACTTGGCATTTATTCTTAATGTTGGATGTACCAGTTTGGTCGAATCCTCATTTATGCGCTGAAAATGATTGCTCTGTGTTATTGATGAACGGATCATCCAAGATTAGAACCGTACAATGAATGTGTTTCAGTGTTTTTTAATCAATTTTTCAAAGCGATCATTTTCGGGAGAAATATTCTGGGTAATATAAACATCAATAATTTGTTCAAGAAACCCTTTTATACGTAAGTTATTAAAACATAAAATTGAACCTATCTGTCTGGCTTAAAAAATGTATTGTGAATGAAGTTTTCAAATTTGTATCCAAATGTGTTGAAGTTTGTCAAAGTTACGGATATTTAAATCAATGGACAACATGTTAGGCGTTGCTCTTGCACCTGAGTTCAGGGATCACGGTTCTTTTTTCTCAGATGGCAATTTTCTCGATTCACCTGGGTCCATGTGTAGCTTTGTGTGCTAGCTTTTATCCTTCGAATCCAAACTAGGATACGCATTTCCTACCTGTACCGATACTCATCCGATGGTCCGGATCGAATGCAACAGAAGTCCAACGAAATCAATCAGTGAACCCATCTATTCCTCCGTCACTGAATAATCGCCACCGTTCACCGTTTACCGTTTGCAAACACCGGAAATAGACATTTACGTTTTTCACTTCACAACCGTGATTCCCCTGTCTCCCTCCATCACCCAACAACTCGGTTCCCGCCCACGCAACATCAGCGTTGGTAAGCTGAAAAGTTAATTACACGAAATGATGCTGAATATTTCTACGGTCAACCGTTTCGCTTTCTGCTGCTACGTACCTAGGTAAGCGAGACTCGTGCTCTGATTCGTCGTCTGACTGAATGACTTCTGATAGCGAGAGCGAGGTGACAGTTAACGATCTCGTTCCAGCATACGCTATCGGACACCTTCATCTGGGAACGGTTTGTGATTCATGCTTACCAAAGGGGGGCCTCCTTCTAACGAAGTTATCCTGGATTTTCCGCTGGACACTGCGCGCGTGTTTCACTACGTAGCAGCTGGGTTTCTGCAAGCCGGTCGCTCACTCAAGGAGGTTGTGATGATTCAAATAAGCATCACACCCAGGTTGAGTGAGTAACCGACGGACAGCCGGACGGTGGGAGATATTCGAGGAGTTGGGACGCGCCACGAGCGCAAGCGGAGATTGAGTCGTCGCAGAGTTAAACAAATATTAATGAATTTTTCCGATCGTCGTCGGTGCCGGAGAGGATGGTGGAAACTGACTGATTATAATTAAATTAGGGGGTTAAGTTTTGTTTCCGGCTTTAATTATAAATAACGGAGAGATTATCTGAAACACCGTTGGGAGAGTGACACTATTTATTGTCGGAGAGCAGATAAATTTTATTTAATATTTTAGTCTATTGTATTTATTGTCCCCCAGCTGGTTTATGGCTTATAAAAAACGAATATTGTTCGGTATAGCAGATTGTGCGACACCAAAGAAATAAAACCATAAATATAATAATACATTAAAATATAAGGATAATGTACGATATTCCTCAATAAAAAAATACCGGTGCAATTTCGGCCCTGGCGGCTAGAAACTCAAGTGTTAATAAATTGAAAAAGTTTAGCTTATTTTCGGTTGCTAGGAACGGTGGCCACTTTCGAGAAATGATAGATCGTTTTCTCGCAGCTCTTGCTTCCGTTTTTACTCACTGCACTGGACCTCTTATTCCACCGCCATCATAGACAACCGGTTGCGGGTGTGTGAAGTTGAGAATGTTTCTGCTTCCACCGGGTGGCAAAAAAAACATTATGTAGATTGTCGGTCGCAACGTGCTAGGAACGAAGCACGGTTTCTGAAATATGCCCCACAGGAGACATTTCCGTGCTCATTTGTGTTAGGTTATAACGTTTTGTGTTGTGCAATCTAGAATTAAGTGTGAACCCCGGTTGGAGTGGCACTGCACAGATTATTCAGTGACGATAATGCACATGAATTGATTAATTTTGCTTTAGAAGAGCATTTTGATGATTTTTTTGGTGCAGTTCACTTGGCAGGGCTAAACACAATTCACTGTTTCAAGTAAATGTTGATACTGAAAATAATGGTCTATTTTGGCTATCACTCAAGATTTTATTTCATTTTGTAAGCTTATGTGTTTGCTTTTAAGCATCAGTCAATCCCGAAGGTTACAAATTTCATCTGTTCTTAAGTTACCAAATAGAGATGAATAGTACTAATATTGCAAAAATTGAGCAGCCTGAAAACACTGTTACATTTATTTTTTATTTATTTAATATAATTATATCCATCGGACTTTGCAGTCTAAATGGACAGATAGAGTTATAAATAGTTATAAATAACAATACATCTGATAAACTAAACTAAAACAATATCACATCAAATAAAAACATCAAAGCACAGTAGAGCGGCTAATCTTATTGATGAAGCGACTGGACATCTCATTAAACTCAAAAAACTCTTCCACTGCGGTGAATGTCCGAGTGCATGCGGTAATCGCGTCCAATTGCACTCCTAAATCACACACCTGCTCAACTCTTGTCAGAATTGTACCGTTAATCCTATAATCGAACTGTACCGGGCATAAAATACGATGGAATGTAATCACATTGACATTTCGCCACGTTAATGACAAGCTTATTTCTGCCACACCAGTCTACGAAAAGTTGTAGTAAACCTTGTAGGCGCCAACAGTCTTCTACAGAACGAACAACAAGGAACAACTTCAAGTCGTCAGCATAAACTAGTTTGCAGCCGGCTCCCAGCAGCAATGCGATGTCGTTGAAATATAGTACGAACAGCAGAGGTCCCAAGTTACTCCCTTGTGGAACACCAGACTTGTTGGAAAATTGTGACGATGTGCAGTTATCTAATTTTACTCGCAGAAATCTTCCGGAAAGATATGAATCTAACCAAGACACCAATTGTGAAGAAATGCCGAGACGAGACAGCTTGCATAAAAGTATTCTATGATCAATTTTGTCGAATGCTGCTTTCAAATCAGTGTAAATGACGTCCATCTGCGCTTTTTTCTCCATGCTAGCGACACACTTGGACGTGAAACTCAACAAATTTGTCGTCACTGATCTCCCTGGCATGAATCCGTGCTGATCAAACGATATGTAGCTCTTCGCGCAGTCTAAAACAGCACCACTCACAATAACCTCAAATAGCTTCGAGGAGGCTGAGAGACTAGTAATTCCACGATAGTTCGCAACATTCCGTCGATCGCCATTCTTGAATATGGGGCATATGAGCGATTGCTTCCAAATGCGCGGGAATTTAACTTGCTCAAACGAACGATTAAAAATTAAACTCAGCGGTCCAGCCAAAGCATTGATACAACGAAGAATGACAACTGCGGGATGCAGATCATATTTACAAAGAGAAACATGAAAACTAAATTAGTTATGGAATTTGCGTTTCGACTTTGTCTTAGCAGAATCCGACACTAACTTAGGGACATGACAAGGCTAGTGCTGGATTAACGCTAGCTTAAAAAACGGAGACACAATTTGTTTTCCTGAGCAAATCCTTATGTCCGTGATGTCCCGCAAGAAAAGAAGCTCATTGTAACCCATTGTAACCCAGCCATGTTAAAACTTTTAGTTATTTATACAATACTTCGTGAGCCATATTATTCCTAAATAAGCTTGGGAAAAAATATCCGCTTTGGAATGTTTTATTGCGAAGAAAACTAACGTACGAAATTTCATACGCTGGGCTGATAGGCTATCAAAAAACCATTATAGATAAAATAAGGCCGTTATAGTTGTGTTTAGGATAACATCGAACAATATCTTCAACCTTGATAGAGTATTCATATATCAGCTTTATAGGCGAATAACTAAGTTGGTTAAAGCCTGCAATTAAATAAATAAATGAATAAATAAATAAATAAATAAATAAATAAATAAATAAATAAGTAAATAAATAAATAAATAAATAAATAAATAAATAATAAATAAATAAATATATAATCTTTTTCGAATAATTTTAACCTTCCGCTCATCTCTAATGGCGTTTCGTTTTATGATAGGTTCGATATATCAAACAACCTTTCCCTCAAAACGTGGAAATTAATTTAATCATCAAAATCATGAATTGTTTTAGATAACTATTTATTGCACAAAAAAATTATTCAGATGTTCAAATATATGTTTTAACTATTTATTACAGAACAAAAATCAAATAATCAAATACATGTTTCAATGTCACTTGCAGTGGTACCGGTAGAAGCATTCTGAGGGATGCAGACAAGCAAATGAACGACTCCAAGGCTACACCAAACATCTCTGTTGAATGAGTCAACAAACATGGGACCTACGTACAAACCATACGCGCAACTCCAACTCTTTCCGATCTGCATCTGAGTCGTACTACTACGAAACACCTGGCGTCCCAGTACATAATTCATCCTGATGAAGGCCACCCGAGTCAGCAAACTATGCCATTGATCACCCGATGCCTGAAACTGAAAGATAATAACTTTCTTCACTGCCATCTTTGTCGACCCTCCCTCCCCTGACTCTTTCACCCAGAAGTATCATCATCAAGTGCTTTCTCGTAAGTCTTTCTGTAGATGTACCAAAGATCTACGACACCACCATTAAGCATAAAGAGGAAATGAGGCCAATACAATTTTTTGTTACGCACGGAAGATACACACCAAAAAAATCTGAATTTTATCGTTGACGTAATTGCAAGCATGACACAATTCAACAAACCGTAATTTACGAAATGACGGAACATTACCGTGTTCCATTCAATTTTACATGAAACATATACTTTACATGCGCAATGACATAAAATTACACTTCCTACCATTCAGAACAAACGCTGTATGTGGAGTAAAATTACATGATTTACGAAATTAAACGTCATGTAAAATTAAAATCAAATGTAAAACTAAGCCATTTTTGATGCTCGTATATGTCAGGGTCAGGAGACGTAAATTTACACTATTTTTTCTAGGTGTGTAGGTAAAGTCCTCGTTGGGCGCATCGAAGAGATCAACTCCACCCATGCTTTTGTTGTACATTTTACAAAGATGAGGTTGAGATATTGCACCTTTCTTCTTCTCAGTTCTTATGTATCTATTACATGTACCACCACGCAGGACAATGGAGTCATCTTTTACGTTTGTAGTTATATTCACAACATTATTATCGTGCCAGCGAACAATTGTGATGTTTGTATTGCTATCGCGCACAATATCGTAAGATCCTCTGATCTGCTTTTTAAAGGGTCCAATCCGATTATTGCGAATGGTTCTAATAATGTTAATGTTCTTTTTTGCAAAATTTTCAAGCAAAGTCAAGTTGGTGAAAAAGTTGTCGATATATATATATATATATATATATATATATATATATATATATATATATATATATATATATATATATATATATATATATATATATATATATATATATATATATATATATATATATATATATATATATATATATATATATATATATAAAATTTCCTTCACAAATAAAGCCTTCACTCAAATCGCTAATCACTTTTGATCCTAAAGGAGGTTCTCCAGGCATGCGATCAGTTTTACCTATAAAGTATATCAATGAAACATTTGATCATATTCAAGGAACATTTATCAAAATTGTTTACCTTGATATAGTATGAACTTGATGAGATAACCATCATGAGTACATAAACACCAAAATTTGTAGCCGAAACAAATCGGTTTTCCTCGAATGAACTGCTTCATAGAGTTCCTGCCATAGTATGGTTCCATTGCCTCGTTGATTGAAAAATCTGTTTCTAATGGATCGCCCATTTCCCAGAATTTGCTGTTCATATGTTCGATCAAAGGTATAATTTTGTACAATTTGTCAGACCCATCGTTGCGCATATTGTCGTTAAAATGAAGATATTTCAAAATTAGATCGAATTTATTTCTCGTCATTGCATTAGCAATCAGCATGTTGTAGGTATCTTCTTTCAGTTCCTAATAGGTTCGTTTACTAGGAACTTTAACGTAACCGGATGCGTGCAAAATTCCTAGAAATTTATACATTTCTGTTAAGGTCACATGGAATCTTGTACCTCCTTTTTGCAATGCATAGTTGTTTGTTTCTGTGGTGATAGACCCCATGAAATCTACATCGAACAACGAATGTAAACAATAAATTTTATATTGTTTCACATATTTCTTCGGATGTGGCGATAGACAACGCTTTTTTCGCATCTCTAGTAATGTTTTGTCACTAGGAGGAATGATTAGCACTAATTACAACAATTAAATCACATGAAATATGTTGCTTACTTTTCAGCCGCCATTTGCCTCAACTATACACGATCCACATACATTTAAAATCACAAAAATCGAGCTGTCTTCACACACAAAGAAATTCGAGATGTAATCTTCATATTAATGTAATAATAAAGCTGTTATATGGCGAAATTCTACAGAAATTACGAATTGAAACATGGATGTATTTGCGTATGAAATTTCATGCGCTGGGACATAATGGGTTGAGCTGATGAGAACTAATGAAATAGAAACATGTGGTTTGGCTTAGCAAGCCAATTTAAGATGTACTATGCTGTATTTCTCCTCTGTGGAGAGAATTTTGGCAAAAGCTATCTTTTCTCCATTAACGAGAAAATTGTTCAAACCCATCTTTGCGCATGAAGAGCACAAAATTTATAACCCAATTAGTTATGGCATTTGCGTTTAGACTTCGTCTCATCAGAATCCGACACTGACTTAGTGACCGTTTTGTTATTACCAGTACACGAACCCTTCTAAACCTATAACAATTGCTATCAATAAATGCAATAGTTCTTTGATATGATCGTGTATTTCAATTTTATAAGTGTCACCAAAGGATTCGATGGTTTCATAGATGAGTTTTTATGTTCTATCTATTCCTCTTATTTCACGGAATTTCCACTACATTAACGAGTTGAGTTCTATACCGTACACGGAAAACATTTTGATGCCTAATTCGTGAATAAATTGTCATGAATTTTAAAACAATAAACAATTTTACCACATTACATTTCATTTTGCACAAAACATGCACTTTCATGGGCAGTGTCATTAAAAATGTTTAACACAAACTAACTATAAACATTTAAAACCAACCTCATTGTGGAGCAAAATTGCTTGATTTATAAATTTTATCGTCATGTGAAATTAAAATCAAGCGTAAATCTATATCATTCCTGATGCTCATGTATGTCAGGATGTCATGTGGGTCAGGAGACGTAAAATTACACGATATTTTCTATGTGTGCAGTTTTGCTTCGTGAACTGGTGCCCTTTCACCAATGCAGTGGCCCAGAATGAAAATTTAGCAGGAATTTTGAGATTTTACTGAAACTAAACAACATAGCCTTTTTTTTCAATTTGTTTATTTGATAAGGCACGTATGCGTTAGCTTAAAGGTGCCATTTTTTCATTGTTTTACATTTTGAATTTCTTAAAACTAGGGGATTACACATTTCAATATTATTTTGTTTTATATAATGAAACTAAAAAAAAAACTTTACAGCTAACTTATACATATAAAAGAGGGTATAATATAATATTCGTAAGATTTGGGGGACGGGTCATTTTGTGTGTTCTTTGTATAGTAATTCACTTTATGATTTTTAGAAGGGAGATTGTAGGAGAAATTAATTATTAACTAAGCGGAACATTTTACAAGCTTATTAACTAGAAATAATTAGAAAGAGTGGTTCAAGATTAAGGGGAATTAATTAGGGCTATTTTAAAGTAGTGGTACTGTTGGGCATTTCTTAACGAGATTAAATATTCATCAACTAAAACTAAGCACTTAAGTTTTGGGAATATATTCAAGGGGAGAAGGGGGTGAAGTCATACATCTGTGTATCAGAGACATGGGAGGGAGAGCGGACAAGGCTGAACGGGGGGGGGATATAAACTTTCAGTTTCCGGCATCAGGAATCAACGACCAGGATTACAGATTCGAACGGATGTATCAAGTATTGGGACGCCGGGCGGTTTTCCTCGAGCCGGCAGGGGTTCCTCCAGACGATTTCGTAGTACGGCTCAGATACGGATCGGGAACACACCGCGCTGCGTGTGTGATGTTGTACTGTAGATCTCGTGTTGTTGGTTCATTCGACAGATGTTTTGTCTCGTCTTGGAATCTTATCAAACCATCGTTGGGGTACGGTAGGCGGAAGAGGGCACTTCTGGGAATAATAAGAGAAAAGATAGGTGCATTTAAATTTGGATATTGATGGTTTTGAGAAACGTGTATATAAGGGACATGTAGAGAATATCGCGGCTTGCTAGTACATCTCGAACCGGGACATTGGGTGATCTTCCTCGGGCCCGAAGGGAATCGAATAGTTGAGATCTGGCAGAACAGTACTCGGCGCATGCCCAGACAACATGTTCGATTTCGTGATAACCGTTGCCACAAGCGCAGATACCGCTATCCACGAGCCCAATACGCCGGAGATGTGCGTCCAGCGTGTAGTGATTGGACATGAGCCGAGACATCACGCGAATGAAATCCCGACCCACATCCATCCCTCTGAACCAAGGTTTCGTCGATACCTTAGGGATTATCGAATGTAGCCACCTTCCCAGTTCACCATTGCTCCATGATGTTTGCCAACTTTCGAGGGTTCTCTGATGAGTAATACTGAAAAATTCGCTGAAGCTAATTGGTCTTTCATATATGTCACCTTGCAAAGCGCCCGCCTTAGCTAAAGAGTCCGCTTCTTCATTACCTGGAATGGAGCAATGCGAGGGAACCCAAACTAAGGTAATCTTGTACGATCTTACAGACAAAGCACGCAGGCGCTCCCAGATTTTCCCCAGAAAATATGGAATGTGTTTTCTAGGTTTCATTGAACGGAGAGCCTCGATTGAGCTGAGGCTATCCGAGACAATAAAGTAATGATCGGTGGGCAAAGTATCAATGATCCCAAGGGTATACTGAATAGCAGCAAGTTCTGCGACGTAAACTGAAGCAGAATTATTGAGTTTGAATGAGGCGGTGAGGTTTTGATTGAAAATACCGAAGCCAGTGGAGCCGTCGAGGCTTGACCCGTCGGTGTAAAACATCTTGTTGCAGTCGACTTCTCGAAATTTACTATGAAAGATGCTTGGGATCACTTGCGGACGTATGTGATCCGGGATTCCACGAATCTCGTCTTTCATGGATGTGTCGAAGAATACAGTTGAATCAGAAGCATGAAAGAGATTGACACGGTTGGGATAGTATGAAGAAGGATTGATATTTTGTGCCATGTAATCGAAGTACAAGGACATAAATCGGGTTTGAGAATTGAGCTCGACAAGCCTTTCGAAATTTGCAATTACTAACGGGTTCAAGATATCGCATCGGATGAGCAATCGATATGAGAGTTCCCAAAATCGATTTTTCAGCGGAAGGACGCCCGCCAGCACTTCTAAACTCATCGTATGTGTCGAGTGCATGCAACCCAAAGCAATACGCAAACAACAATATTGGATTCGCTCTAGTTTGATGAAATGTATGTTCGCAGCGGAGCGGAAACAGAAACTCCCGTACTCCATCACCGACAATATCGTTGTTTGGTACAGCCTAATCAGGTCTCCTGGGTGGGCACCCCACCATGTTCCGGTTATTGTACGGAGAAAGTTGATCCTTTGCTGGCACTTCTGTTTCAGATACCTAATGTGACATCCCCAGGTTCCTTTAGAGTCGAACCAGACCCCGAGATCTTTGAAAGTTGAAACCTGAGCAATAGTTTGACCCATTAATTGAAGCTGTAGTTGCGCTGGTTCACGCTTCCTTGAAAATACGACTAGCTCAGTTTTCTCCGTGGAGAACTCGATACCTAGCTGGAGGGCCCAAGCAGACAAATTGTCCAAGGTATCTTGCAATGGTCCTTGCAGATCGACGGCTTTGGGACCTGTAATAGAGAGCACACCGTCATCTGCAAGCTGCCTTAGCGTGCAGGAATTGACAAGACATTCGTTAATGTCATTCACGTAAAAGTTATAGGGTAGGGGGCTTAGACATGAGCTCTGGGGAAGACCCATGTAGCTAATTCGTGATGTCGATAAATCACCATGCGAAAAATGCATATGTTTTTCAGACAGCAAGTTTAGCAAAAAGTTGTTTAGAGTCGGTGAAAGACCATGCTGGTGCAGCTTCTCAGAAAGAATTTTGATAGAAACTGAATCAAAAGCCCCCTTTATATCTAGGAAAACTGATGCCATCTGCTCTTTGCTAGCATAAGCCATTTGAATTTCTGTTGAGAGCAACGCAAGACAATCGTTCGTCCCTTTGCCTTTGCGGAAACCAAATTGTGTATCTGACAGTAAGCCATTTGCTTCAACCCAATTATCGAGGCGAAACAAGATCATTTTCTCGAACAACTTTCGGATACAGGACAGCATTGCTATCGGTCGATACGAGTTGTGGTCGGAGGCTGGTTTTCCTGGTTTTTGAATGGCGATGACCTTCACTTGCCTCCAGTCATGAGGGACAATATTACCCTCAAGAAACTTATTAAATAAATTCAACAAGCGTCTCTTGGCAGAGTCTGGCAGATTCTTTAACAAGTTAAATTTGATTCTGTCTGGCCCTGGGGTTTTATTGTTACATGATAAGAGAGCAAGTGAGAACTCCACCATCGAAAACGGTGTTTCGTTCGCGTTATTGTGAGGGGACGCGGCACGGTAGATCTTCTGTGCCGGGGCGGAATCCGGACAAACCTTCTTGGCAAAATCGAATATCCAACGGTTAGAATATTCCACGCTCTCATTGGTACTGTTTCGGTTTCGTAAGCGCCGGGCCGTACTCCAAAGAGTGCTCATCGATGTTTCTCTCGTTAGTCCGTCGACGAACCGGCGCCAGTAGCTACGTTTTTTGGCTTTTATCAAACTCTTCATGCGCGTTTCCGCCATCGCGTACTGTCGGTAGCTAGCTGGCAGCCCGTCGTCCCGGAAGGTCTTATACGCAGCGGCCTTCTCCGCGTACACGTCTGAGCACTCTTTGTCCCACCATGGATTGGGAGGACGCCCGCGTGAATTCGCGTCTGGTACGCGTTTAGTCTGAGCTTGAATCGCGGTATCGAGAATCAAGCCAGCCAGGAACCCGTACTCTTCCTCCGGAGGAAGCTCTTGTGTCGATTCTACTTTTTCGGATATCGCGGACGCGTAGCTCTTCCAATCAATATTTCGTGTGAGGTCATACGAAACATTGATTGTATTCGGTGGCCCTGAACCGTTAGCAATATTAATTACGATTGGCAGATGGTCGCTGCCGTGGGGATCAGAGACTACCTTCCACATGCAATCTAACCGCAGCGATGTCGAGCAGAGGGACAGGTCTAAGGCGCTCGGACGCGCTGGAGGGGTAGGAATCCGTGTCATTTCACCCGTATTCAAAATGGTCATATTGAAGTTGTCGCAAAGCTCATGGAGTAGGGTAGATCGATTATCGTCATGAAGGCAACCCCATGCCGTGCCGTGGGAGTTGAAGTCACCTAAAACTAGCCTCGGTGCGGGGAGGAGTTCCGCAATATCGCAAAGCCGTCGGTGGCTAACTGAGGCTCTAGGGGGGATGTAGGTGGAAGCAATGCAAAGGTCTTTGCCTTTAATTCTGTTTGGCAAGCGACAACTTCAATGCCTGGTGTCGAGGGGAGGTCGATCCGATTGAAAGAATAGCACTTTTTGATCCCCAAAAGTACTCCTCCGTAAGAGTCTTCTCGATCCAAGCGAATAATATTAAAATCGTGAAAGTGTAGGGTTATTTCTGAAGTGAGCCATGTCTCGCATAGGGCAAATGCATCGCATTTCAAATTATTTAGTAAGATTTTAAACGAATCGATTTTCGGGATAATACTTCTGCAATTCCACTGTAGAACAGTGATTAAATCCTTGACCTCGTTCGATGAATTAGCCATCGAAGGATACAATCGCTGAAAGGAGGGGCCATTTCGCAGTGAACTGCATCAAGAATGTTTTTACTGCGGGGAGAAAGCTTATCAAGATACTTTTAAAGGGGTCAGAAATGTTCAACGCTGTAAGAATACGGTCCACAATGTCAGAGAAATTTATTAAGCCAGCACTGTTTTCTTTCTCTGGCTGAGATATGGGAACACTTGGGGTTTTTGATGTTCCTGGAAGTGCTGGGAACTCCTTTTCTGAGCTCAGGTTACTGAGACCGGGAGCGACTTGCTTCGGTTTTACAACAGTACTTCCTTGAGTAGTCATTTTAGGGGGACCATGAAGAGACACCTTCTGGCCTTTACGACGAAGCTTGGAAGAGGAAATGTTCTTCCTTTTTCTACTACTTCTAGGCACAGCAGAAGATGTTCCCTCCTGGGGTTCATCACAGTCGCCTTCGTCAGTAGACAAGCTGGTAAAGATGTTCGTAGAGACAGGTGGCGTAGCTATCTTAAGCATTTCTGCAAAAGATCGCTTAGAGCGTCCCTGAAGGGAACGCTTAAGATTTTCCTCGCGCTGTTTGTACGCGGGACATGAAGGGAGATCATGTGGGTTTCCCCCACAGTAGAGACACTTTTCGACATCTCTACCACAGGAATCATCCGCATGATTCCCACCGCATTTCCCACAGCGGGCTTTATTGCTACAATGGGAGGCTGTGTGTCCCAATTGTTTGCAATTAGTACAGTTCATGACCCGCGGCACAAAGAGGCGAACAGGTAGACGAACCTTGTCAAAGAGGAGGTAATTAGGCAGGGCAGAGCCGGCGAAGGTCACCCGATAAGAGTCTGAGTTGACGTATGTTTTCTTCCCGTCAGCTGCGACTGATGCTGAATGCAAACGTTTGCATTCCAGTATCTTCACTGGCTTAAGCATGGGGTCTTTGAAACAGCCAGTCCCATATTTTAGCAGGTCCTCGCAATTCAGACTCGAATCGGAAACGACCCCACTGACTTCAACCCTTCTAGCTGGAATATACACCCTGTACTCTCTCGTAAAGGGCTCGTAGCCAGCAATATCATGTGCCTGAGTTGAACTGTTAACAACCACCCGAAGCTTATCAGGGCGAATTTTCGATATTTCTGTCACGGCCGAATACCGGTCTGTCAGAACGCGAGAAATCTGCAACAGATTCAAACACTTTTTTTCTTTGGTCCGAAAGAAGATCACAAATGGCCCGGTGGCCGAGCTCGGATATACTTTGAGCCGGGGAGCCGATTTTGTTTCGACGTCCATCTCACCTTGAGACGAACCGCCGTCAGGGGAAGTCATTTTTGCACGGGCCTATTGCCCAGTGCACGTTATTAAGACAACCAAGAAGGGGAAACGAAAACTAATACTTAGCTTGTGTAGGTAACGGTATCCAGACGGCTTACTAGAAGAACACTGCTTCACTTCACTGACCGGCTAACGGTACAGAAACAGAAACACAAAAGAAGGGAAAAATACTGAAACCTCAACTAGGCGTAGAGTGTGCAAATAACCTTGAACGCGGATTAACACTATTTGTCGCTATAGAGTGTACGGACCGATGACAAAAGACTTCTATCTCGACTGAGTGCTCGATAACGAATGGAACAACATAGCCTTATTAAGACTGGAGAAGTTTTCATAGTTTGTGAGCCCCTAGTTTTTGTTAGAACAACAGTTGGGGTGGTTCTAATTTTACCAAGATCACAAAATTAACTTTTTAATCATTCTAGAGCCGCTGAAGGTCAGCATCGTAGAACGACAAATTTTGGAAAAGTTTGCTAAAGACATGTAAGCTTTATCTGCCATAATTTTAATTTTACAACAAATTTTTAATCGAAGGTTAGGGTGTCTTAGCATTTCTTTGAAAACCCGTTTTATTCAAATAGTTTTTGCGGTATTCATGTAAAACTGAAGTAGTCTTCAGACAACTTTAAGATTGTTTTAAGGCGAACAATTTGTTTCACGGCACCACATATCTAACTATTTTCGCTGAAAAGTTATGAGCACTTTTTCGCCAAAAGTCGGATTCTTTGGAATAACAATATCGCTCATTGGGGCAAATAACTATTTTCAACTATAAATAAGGTTATGATTAAAATTATAACTGAGCAAAAAATGTCGCGCGCGATACTTTTTTAAATTTCATAGAATTGATTTCAAAAAATCTCTTTTTGATATATTAAGTACTTAACGAATTTCGCGCCAACTCGAATAAATGTTGGCAGCCCCCCCTTAGATTTTAATGAAACTTTCTGTACATGAGAACTTTGTCACAAAAAGCCACTTTGCATACTTTGTTTTTCCAAAAATGATCTAGATTGTCTTTTGAAAAGGGTCAAACTTTTTTTTACCATTTTTTCAAATGGCTATAGTCTAAAACTGACAAATCCTACAAAAAATGTTGTAGGAGTCAAATCACAAAATTAGTCTAATTTTTTAATAAAAATGTTGAAAAATTTTTTCATTGAAGTCGACTTAGAAAAAAAACCTTTCTTTGATTTGGATGAAATTTTGCTTCAAGATGGGTAATTATGATGCCTACCTACCGTCAAAAATTCAAGTTGGGCACTTTATTAAAAAAAAAAACTTTTCCTTTTCAAACTGAATTTCTTTTAGTGTATTTTTTATTGAAAACTAAACCAATGAAGGTCATAATCACCTCAGAATCCAATTTTCCAACTGATAGTTGCCTGATACATGTAAAAAGTATCAGTAACGAATTTGGTATATATTCATAACAAACTTGAATGAAGACTCGAAGTCTGGAAGACTGGAAGATTGAAAGACTGGAAGACTGGAAGACTGCAGTTAAGTTGTTCCTCTTAAAAATGATAAATTTTTGAGATACAATTGACAAGCTTTTCTAAAATTTGTTTTATATCTGATGGAGCCGCAGCACAATACAAAAATAAGAAAAACTTCGCAAGCTTGTGTAGATTCCAGACAAAGTATGAATTAAGCACAGAATGGCATTTTTTTGCATCATCCCATAGAAAAGGACCCTGCGATGCTATTGGTGGCACTCTGAAGCGACTGGCAAAAAGAGCCAGTCTTGCTCGTGACTATGGAAATACCACAACAACTTCTCGAGAGTTATATAACTGAGAAGTCGAACAAACTGATAAAATATCACAAAATTAATTTCCTGCTACATATCCACTGAGCAGTAAAACAAAATGTTAGAAGAACTCGAAGAACTGTATAATAACGCCAAAACAATATCTGGCGCTCAGAAATTCCACAGTTTTGTGCAGGAAAAGGTGGCAAAGTAGAGGCGAAAATGGTATTCTAATTCAGAAGATGAACCAAAAATATGTTATATATAAAAATAAATAAATAATTATGTAAAATTCAATACATAACGCTGTGGTGGATATTTTTTCTCTGATCCTTCTTCTGAACCAAATAAGAAAATAAAGAAGTAATAAGGGAATATTTGTTTAACGACATAAACTATTTTCAATGGAATTCTTGATTAATAAAATTATATTTAGTTGCTAAATTAGACAATATCTTCTCACAAAGCGAGTTTTATTGGATTCTAAGATAATTATGACTTTCATTGGTTTAGTTTTCGATAAAAATATACAGAAAAAAATTCAGCTTGGGCAAGGAAAAGTTTTTCATGGCTTGACCCTTTGTAACATGGTTAGAAATTACTTTCACGGAGGACGATATAACAAATATAGTTTCATTTTCAGGATGATATATTTCACATTACAATTCGGTTATTTTATTCTAAATAGTGGGAATAACCCTGAATTATTTTAAAACAGAAAATTAACTTTTTATTGGCTCAAGTTTCGCTGTCTTCTAGTAAATTGAACAAAAAATAAAATTATGAATAACTTTGTCGAAGACACTGGAATTCTATGTCGTGTACTTTTGATTTTACAAAAAATTGCAGTTTTGATTTTTCATTAAGATCATTTTAGAAATCACTATGCTATATTTCACCCTAAGGAGGAAAATTTGGTAAAAACCAAAATTTCTCACTAGGGTGAAAATTTGTTGGTATAAACCAGTCTTTGTACAGGAGGGCACAAATCCTTATTTCATACTATGTTGCGTTTCGGCTTCGCCTCATCAGAAACCGACACTAACGTATTGTCGGAATAGATTAGCGCCGGCTTGACGCAAATCCCTTAAAACTAAAACACACTATGTGTTTCAATCAAACGACTGATCAAACGTGATGTCCCGTTAGAGCAGAAGTTCTGTTTATGCCGATGAGACACAAGTGAAGCCGAAACTTGTCTTGGCTTAGCAGGCCTATGCGAAAGCACTATGCTATATTTCACCCTAAGGAGGAAAATTTGGTAAAAACCAAAATTTCTCACTAGGGTGAAAATTTGTTGGTATAAACCAGTCTTTGTACAGGAGGGCACAAATCCTTATTTCATACTATGTTGCGTTTCGGCTTCGCCTCATCAGAAACCGACACTAACGTATTGTCGGAATAGATTAGCGCCGGCTTGACGCAAATCCCTTAAAACTAAAACACACTATGTGTTTCAATCAAACGACTGATCAAACGTGATGTCCCGTTAGAGCAGAAGTTCTGTTTATGCCGATGAGACACAAGTGAAGCCGAAACTTGTCTTGGCTTAGCAGGCCTATGCGAAAGCACTATGCTATATTTCACCCTAAGGAGGAAAATTTGGTAAAAACCAAAATTTCTCACTAGGGTGAAAATTTGTTGGTATAAACCAGTCTTTGTACAGGAGGGCACAAATCCTTATTTCATACTATGTTGCGTTTCGGCTTCGCCTCATCAGAAACCGACACTAACGTATTGTCGGAATAGATTAGCGCCGGCTGTACAAAGACTGGTTTATACCAACAAATTTTCACCCTAGTGAGAAATTTTGGTTTTTACCAAATTTTCCTCCTTAGGGTGAAATATAGCATAGTGCTTTCGCATAGGCCTGCTAAGCCAAGACAAGTTTCGGCTTCACTTGTGTCTCATCGGCATAAACAGAACTTCTGCTCTAACGGGACATCACGTTTGATCAGTCGTTTGATTGAAACACATAGTGTGTTTTAGTTTTAAGGGATTTGCGTCAAGCCGGCACTAATCTATTCCGACAATACGTTAGTGTCGGTTTCTGATGAGGCGAAGCCGAAACGCAACATAGTATGAAATAAGGATTTGTGCCCTCCTGTACAAAGACTGGTTTATACCAACAAATTTTCACCCTAGTGAGAAATTTTGGTTTTTACCAAATTTTCCTCCTTAGGGTGAAATATAGCATAGTGCTTTCGCATAAGCCTGCTAAGCCAAGACAAGTTTCGGCGTCACTTGTGTCTCATCGGCATAAACAGAACTTCTGCTCTAACGGGACATCACGTTTGATCAGTCGTTTGATTGAAACACATAGTGTGTTTTAGTTTTAAGGGATTTGCGTCAAGCCGGCGCTAATCTATTCCGACAATACGTTAGTGTCGGTTTCTGATGAGGCGAAGCCGAAACGCAACATAGTATGATTTTAGAAATACTTTCACATATTTTCAAGGAGACCATTTTTTCAATATACCGAACCTCTAGCTTCTCTCGTTAGAAAGTTATATATATACTTTTTATTAAAAATAAAAAATTTGTTCAGTAAATATTGCACGATATAAAAAAAATATCGTATTTGCCATTTTTGGTGATTTATACTATAAAGTATGCTATTTCATATGACAGCACCGGTATTTAATTTTAAGTGCCCTAATCGAAGATAATGCTAATGAAAAAAAAATATATTTTTATATCAAAATTCTCAAAACTTTGAAAAGAAAAAAAGTTTAGTGGTTCGTGTTTTAAAGAAAATTATGCGCCGTAAAATAATCTTCAAATTGTCTAAAGAGTATTTTTGTGTAAAATAAAAACTACAAAAGTTATAGAAATAATACCGCATTTTAAGGAACACCCTAAAGCATACATTATCATTTCTCGTGCAATGGAAAGTATAAAGCTAGAGCTTGCGTGTCTGCAGAAAATTTGTCCAAAATGTGCTGTTCTACAACCTCATCGAAGGCAGTCAATCTATATCTCGAACCGTTAAAAAGTTCAATTTCAAATATTGCGAGGGATCTTGCAAAGCACAACAGCATACCTTGCTAGGATTGTTTTTTGTGTTATTACAATTTCCAGATAGAAGGGTCAAATTAATTGCATGATTTTTTTTCTGACAACACTGCAAATATACCACCAACACCTACTTTTTAATCCTAAATATCACGGAACATGTACATTAAAGTCCTAACAAACATTTCGTGGTTTTGTAAACGTTTTAACAGTAGCTTTATTTAGCTCTAGTTGACATTGGATGTATACCTGTAATCATATATCGTTTGTCACCCTTAAATATCTGGATTTGGAGAATTTATTCAGCTTATTTGATTGAGACATATAGAACAATTCTTCAGCATGTATACAGACTGAAGAAAACCAAAGTTCAGTTTTATAATTAAAATCATTAAAATATAAGAAATGTAAAAAGATATTCAAGTTACAAACACCATCAATCTCTTTGGAAGCCATTTTATTCCTGTTACGTTACAGTTGGAGAAAAATTGTATTACCTTGTTGGGTATCATTAGAGTACATGTGGCAGGCAAAAAAAACCACCGTCGGCCCACCGGTGGGTCGCTTTCTAAACCCAGGATTGCTTGCTCCAATTTTAAAGACGATCGCACAAGTCTAGTTACCGGACAAACGTGTCTGAAATTCGTATAGGATTTTTTGACGATTTTCATAAATTTCTGCTTTTCTATTCTGAGTGTTTAAGTACAACATTTTTGCAGCCAGGCCTCAATTATTTTCATTAATTGTTGTGTATGGTAATGTGCAGTTACTACCATCATTATATCAGCACCTTTGCCCTCGAACCGATGATTACGTGGATGAAATGCCTACGCATTTCTCATTCCGACAAACTTTTCTTCCGCCGAGATAAGTTCCCGTAATAATCGGGCAGGTTGCTCGTATATCAGCGATTTCGCTCAGCTCGACGGTGACGCGTCGAGTGTATACCCGAGCAGACTCTGATACCAAACTGAGAATTTAGTTAGTTGTGGTAATATTATTGATAATAATTGCTAAAGTTATCTTCGTTTTATCGGTTGAAAATTATTAAAGAGTGCAAAACTGCCATAAAAATAAAAAAACTATTACTGCTAGCATTGAGAAAATAGAAAATTCAATAAGATGTAGAAACTTCTTGTTGATAGCAAAACAAATACTTCTCTAAGAAAATTAAAACAAAATTACATTAAATTTTTCATATGCCACCAACTGAAATCGAATTAATTATTCAATTTTATGTTGACATTAAAACATGATTTCAAATTGCCTTAATTTTGATGTTTGACTTTGCTCGGGTACCACCAACCGACTGGCTGGAAAACTTTCTTCGCGTGATTACGTACAGCGCTATACCCATCGCTTGACTTTTGACTTTGCGGTTCTCGGGGATTATGCGCACCCGCTTGGGTGTGCTTCATCAGCTCTGTGGTGTGGAGTGTTGAAATATTGAAAAGGATTTAACTTTTAATTATTATGAAGATCTTGGTACACAGTGCTCGTAAATGCCACCAACGATCCGGGGTTGTGGAATGGCGTGTCGCGGGGACGTTGGATTTAATGAGGAATACTTTCGCGGTGATTATGAAGTTATCAAGTGGTTGAACGCGATAAAATGGGCTGCTCGATTGTGCTGTGGTGGTGGTGGTGGTTGAGTTCTTACTTGCACTCACGGGCGCTCTGGTAGTCTGTCGAGATTCCTACGGTCCAGGTTATACCGGGTACTACTTGGGGATTGTTTGTATTGTGCCACTTGCTGAAAAGCGGTGGAAGTTTTTGACGGTGAAAAACTTCGGAAGACTCTTACCTGGAAAACAAAAAAAGTAGAGAAAAGAGATCGGAATTAGTTGCGGTAAACTGTTTGAAATTTGTTTCTATTTGATGAAATGGAAATCCGTTTATATTATGCGGAAAATTTCACAGTTTTTAATTCTCTTGAAGCTTTCTGTTTACGTAGTTACCACGGTTTTACGGATACGACTGAAATCACAGCTTATTTGACTACGAGTGCGTTGATTATCGAAAATTGAGCTTTATTCCTACTAAATTTGCGATATTTTCGCAGTTAGGCAGTATGGCTTATGAATCAAAATCTATCCAACTTTTTAAGATTTGCTTTACAGGATCGAAAAATTGAGTTTTGGCCGCATAATGAAATTTTGCCATTATTTGAACCCTTCCATGCCCATGTTGTTTATAAACAACAACGCTTTCAAAAGACTGTAGATTTTGAAGTAGGCAAGATTTGATCACATAATATAAGTAAGGCTATGTATGGCTGGAACTATACCTATTACATTACAGTTGTAAACACTTTCTTGACCAACTTTTTCGTACCATATATAGGGTTTCAAAACTATTTTTTCTTAGAATTGTTATGGTCATGAAATACGAAAAATTAGTTTTGATTAAGATATGTGCTTTTTTCGCAGTGCTACAAGCTGCTCAATTTATACATTGCAAGTCTTCTAGAATATTTTTCCGTAAAATTTGGAATATCTTTTTAAATTCAACAGATAGGAAGTAACTATGTTCGGCAAAAATATGTGCTTTGATACCGCAAACAACTTTTCCAAGAAGATAGGAGAATGTCTAAAAAAGTTATCATGAAAAAACTAATTTTAAGGGGTCTTTCATATAATATGTTCCATAACTTGTAAACCGTTAAAGCTATATATATGGTGTCTTCAGCAATTTCTTTTGTAGTAATATTTGCTACAACTTTGCTGAAGACACAAAGTCCCTATCTCAATTAGTTCAGAAAATAAATTTCGTATATCACTTATAGGTGAATTAATCACTGAACAGTATACTCCTGTGGATGCGCAATCATAAGAACAACAACTTCTTCGAACAAACTATACTTCTAATGTCAACGGTTTAGACGCTATTTATTTTGAGTACGAAAACGACGTTTTAAAACACTGTGCAGCGGTAAAAGCTGCGTCAGGTACCTCAAAATCTACAGCCATCACAATGAGGAAGTTCATAGTCGTAAAGGCAATAAGAAAGGAAGAAATGAAACGTTCGCGAAAGTTAAGGCAGCAACTACAATGATGACACGGAAGTGCACAATAGCGAGATAGAAATGAACGACCCCCAATACGCAGTTGGAGAATAAAATAGGGAAAATATGCAATTAGCAACAGCTGCAACGTGAAATAGCTAAGCGTTATGCGAGATCGGACAACCATTAAAACTCGTTTTATTATATTTATTGATGGAAATAGATAGAAATAGATAAAAGAGCCACGGCTCCGTTTGGATAAAGCATTGAACCTGAAGTCAATAACGAATTACATAATAAAAAAGTAGAAGTTTTATAGGAAACTGTGCACCAAAATTCTCCAAAAATAAACACTTCATCGCAAGTGATTGTCGCGTTTAACAAAACTCAAATGTAATACTAGATATTGCCACGAAAAAGTTTAAATGATAAGTTTTTAAAATGCACAAAATTTGAATTTCTGTATTAGGTCCGTGTACTCTTAATATAAATACTAGGTGTCATAGTCAAGCGTAATAGGTAAACAATGTTTCAGTTTGCTGAGATCGATAGACAGTTTTTGTTTTCGAGTCATTTTAACGCAATATCATTTTTAGTGACGCTTAATTTAACTCTCAATAATTCGTTCCGTACAAAAACGCTGTTGTGACTGGTTGAATCTATAAGTCAATAAATCGTGATTAATGTTTCGATTTCATGTCTTCAGTATTTCACCGTCTCTCGGTCTGTTTTTGTTCGTCCATAAACAGCCGCTGTCAAAAGTTTTGCAAAAGTTTCACAACAATCGAAAAAATTACAGTAATTGAAAAAGAGAGAAGTTTCAAAGAAAGTCTTCTCAGCAAAATAGAAGTAAGTGCGATATATTCTCTTTTATGTGTCGGAAGCAAGTGATACTGAAATCATTTAGCTCACCCATATTTATTGTTTATTTTGGTGGTGTCGTCGATGTTATATTTAACAATTTGTATGTAAATTAGAATATATCAGTAATCGGTGCGAATTGATTTCCTTTCGATTAGTGAACAATTTCTGGCTAGTTTTCTGTAGTAGATTGAATTCTGGGTAATTTCTATTAGTAAAATAATTCATTTAAATGTATATCATCTGTTACCCAAAAATTCATGAATCCCGAAATTCTGTTCTGATCAAAAAATAGAATTTGAACCGTTTTTCCACATCTACAAATTGCCTACCTGATTAGAAGATTTATAGAAAATTTGGACATTTTCTTCGTTCAAATAGCGGTTAACTTGGATATCAGGCTGATATATTCCTATCAGGCATTGCATTTATCGCTCATATGAGTAAATGCGTCCGAATAATTTGCTACTGCGACAATAAAAACTCACATTTTCACGCGAAAAGTTTTTGGCACTCACACAACTTCTCCGGATAAATACAACGTGTTATTTCTCCGGATAAATAAAACCGCTGGAGAATGAGCGAATGAGATTATCACGGTATTCCTTTTGCGCTCGCTGCCTTGCTGTCGCTATTTCAAAACACGAAAAAACAAGTCTGTCGTACTTCTTTGACGCTTTCATTTGAAATTAAGTGTATATTTTGACGCTTTCATTGATTTCCACGAAATTAAAATATTATCATCTTCTCCGGTAAGAAGAAAAAAATCAAAAAAAAAAATATTCTCACAGTATTTGGGGAGACGGAGAATTTTGCGACTCATCTTATCTCGGAAAAATCGGACATCGGATAAGCTTCTTCTCGCGTGAGTGAGAGAGAATTACAATGCCTGATTCCTATCCGTGGAGATAACCTTGACATGGGTTACGTCCTCCATCACGGTGGAACACTATTTGATTAGCAAATGCGTGTAAAGTTCAATGAGACGGGTTTTACTCATTCAAATTTAGCATCGTATACAGCTTGAAAATGTAGACTACACATATGCTTATGTGTTGCACATATGCAATATGCATTTTCGAGCATCATCAGGGACTGCATAATTTTTTAGCCCTTACATGCTTTGAATTCTTGAATTTTCATTTGGATACCTAGTCAATATTGTAACTTGTAAATTATCAAAAACAAAATCAATAATTCGTCGATGGCTTGTAATAGATAACATATTTTTACTATTTTTAGTGTCTATTGCCTTAGTTTTGGAACTGTTTTCACTGAGCACTTTTCAAAATTACATTCAGTTTGTATCTCAAGTCATCAGGATTAACATATTTATGCAATAATCTTTAAGCCCCTCCCGAAACAAAATTCTGGCTACGGGCCTGACGAATGCAAAACCGTTCTAGGGTTAATATTATGATACGCCACCGAATGGTCCTACGTCAAGGCCGTGGTTATGTCCCGGATATTACCCACCTCTAATTTTCCTTTCACCGGAGAATGTGAATTTTATTTTAATGGAAGTCAACTAAACTTGTAACGATGTTACAGATAGAGCCTGTTGAATGGTTGAAGTTGCTCGATCACGCTAATGTTTAAAGCAGCAATATTTAGCCCTTGTGTGACGGCAGCGCAATATGCGACTAATAGTCGAACTATTGCACATCTTAGTCGCGGGGAAAAAATGCATCACTCATGGTCAATTAAAAAAAAACCTTTGGATATGATGAGTCCGCGAATTGGTGTTGGATATGATGAGTCCGCGAATTGATGTTGGTGGTAATACCGGTACCGAAAATCCCGGGAATTCCGACCCATTGTTGGTACCGTAATACCGGTACTGAACAAAAGCCAGTACCGGTATTTTCGGTACCATACAATTTTTTTATGAAAAATATGTGGACTCTCTAGGGGGACCTGTTTCAAAATATCGGTCTGCAAGATGACTTTTAATTATACTAATTACCTTCTATAAGCTAAACATTACTAGTTCCCGTTGTATTAGAATTTTTCATTAGCGACATTCTGATAGGTTTCATTATTCACTGGGTGGCGCGTAATAAGACTATGGTCTAAGTCATGTCTTTGGTTTGCTCTTTAACCTTTATTTATAAAATAACGAACAGTGATTTAGTAGCTAACAATTTTAGAATTGGTTAACTACTCCAAATGGAGCGATTTGTAATTATTGGTGATCGAGAAATTCAGCAAAACTCCATAGTTTACAGGAAAGCAAGAAGCCTTGGTATGCAGGTCGAAACCAATTTACAGAAAATCAAGAGAGGAACTGCTAATAACCTGCTCGGATTTACTGCCATTCTCGCTTTGATTTACTGTTGTTAATAGTGTTTCTTACATTTACCATCTGTTGAAGTCGACAAAAGTCGCACCGCTTAGCAGTTATTGATTTCAAAGTGGCCTAGATTTCGAAATAAAAGAAGGTGCCGAATACGAAAAATATTTTCTGTTGAAATGAGTCATGCAATTCCGAATCAATTAAAAACAATAAACATACTTTTTTGATCAGCACAAATCAATCATCTGAGAATAAGGTCATCAATTTGAGCATTCAATTTCACTTTGATGCTTATTTCGAATATTTAAAAAAAATATTCGAGTACCGGTACTTTACCGGTACTACCGGTACTGAGGGTTTCAGTACCGTAATACCGGTTCTCGCCAAAAAGGGTCGGTACTGCGAACCCTAGTTCTCACTTGAAGTATCCTTCCAGCGAAGGTATCCATCCGGGTGCTATAGCATCCAAGCAGGAGTAGGTATTCATCCGGGGAAGCTGTGTGAGTGCTAATAACTATTCGTGTAAACGTGTGAGTTTTTCTTGTCACAGTGCACTGTGGGCAAAAAGCGACCCCCAGAGGCACTTAATTAGTCGCCGCGGGATTCCTATCATAATTTATATATGAAAAGTTGCGGAATTTGATAAGAAATCAAACGCACCTAGTTTGGTCCACTGCACGCATCTGTGGCCAGAGCTAGGGGGGTTTGAGTACCCGGAGAACTCCCGGTATTAGGCAAAAAGTGATTTCCAGAGGCACTAAATTAGTTGCCGCGGGATTTCTATAATAATTTATATATGAAAAGTTGCGGAATTTGATAAGAAATCAAATGCAACTGGTTTGGTCCACTGCACGCATCTGTGGCCAGAGTCACGGGGGTTTGAGTACCCGGAGTATTCCGATATTAGAGAAAAATGATTCTCACAGGCACTTAACTGATCGCCGCAGGTTTCGTATCATAATTTATATATGAAAAGTTGCGGAATTTGATAAGAAATCAAACGCAACTGGCTTGGTCCACTGCACGCGTCTGTGGCCACAGTTACGAGTGTTTGAGTACCCGGAGTATTCCGGTATTAGACAAAAAGTGATTCCCAGAGGCACTCAATCAGTCGCCGCCGGATTCCTATTATAATTTATATGTGAAAAGTTGCGGAATTTGATAAGAAATCAAATGCAACTGGTTTGGTCCACTGCACGCATCTGTGGCCAGAGTCGCGGGGGTTTGAGTACCCAGAGTATTCCGGTATTAGACAAAAAGTGATTCCCAGAGGCACTCAATTAGTCGCCGCGGGATTCCTATCATAATTTATATATGAAAAGTTGCGGAATTTGATAAGAAATCAAACGCACCTAGTTTGGTCCACTGCACGCATCTTTGGCCAGAGCTAGGGGGGTTTGAGTAGCCGGAGAACTCCCGGTATTAGGCAAAAAGTGATTTCCAGAGGCACTAAATTAGTTGCCGCGGGATTTCTATACGAATTTATATATGAAAAGTTGCGGAATTTAATAAGAAATCAAATGCAACTGGTTTGGTCCACTGCACGCATCTGTGGCCAGAGTCACGGGGGTTTGAGTACCCGGAGTATTCCGGTATTAGACAAAAATGATTCCCATAGGCACTTAACTGATCGCCGCAGGTTTCGTATCATAATTTATACATGAAAAGTTGCGGAATTTGATAAGAAATCAAACGCAACTGGCTTGGTCCACTGCACGCATCTGTGGCCAGAGCTAGGGGGGTTTGAGTAACCGGAGAACTCCCGGTGTTAGGCAAAAAGTGATTTCCAGAGGCACTCAATTAGTCGCCGCAGGATTTCTATCATAATTTATATATGAAAAGTTGCGGAATTTGATAAGAAATCAAATGCAACTGGTTTGGTCCACTGCACGCATCTGTGGCCAGAGTCACGGGGGTTTGAGTACCCGGAGTATTCCGGTATTAGACAAAAATGATTCCCATAGGCACTTAACTGATCGCCGCTGGTTTCCTAACGTAATTTATATATGAAAAGTTGCGGAATTTGATAAGAAATCAAACGCAACTGGTTTGGTCCACTGCACGCATCTGTGGCCAAAGTTACGAGTGTTTGAGTACCCGGAGTATTCCGGTATTAGACAAAAAGTGATTCCCAGAGGCACTCAATTAGTTGCCGCGGGATTCCTATCATAATTTATATATGAAAAGTTGCGGAATTTGATAAGAAATCTAACGCAACTGATCCACTGCACGCATCTGTGACCAGAGTCAAAGGGGTTTTAGTATCTGAAGAATTCCTGGTATTAGGGTAAAGTAGTAAAACTGCCAAAATATTCGACTTTATTCGTTTTCATTTTAGTTTTGGGGATGTTATTTATGGAATTTAGGGGAGTGTGGTAATAGGAGAGTGTAGTGTATTTGGGTATCTTCGTGAGGAATGAACTAAATTTGGAGTAAGTTGATTTCTTTTCCGATAGAATTCAATAAAAAGTATTTTTTCGCTGCTATTTTCCATGAGGGCAGTAGTAAGGTTTTTACACATAAAGGTGTCTCAGAAAAAATTTTTTGGCTATTTTTTTTCTGAAAATGAAGCCATATTATATTATAGACATCATGCTTCGGTAATTATAATAACGTGACATTGATCGTCGGGGTGATTTTGATCACTCGAAACTTTTTTCGTAGATTACATATTTAGCTAGAATAGTCTACCTAATCATTCAAATTTGTAATGAGTTTTACTATAAAGTAGTGATTTATTATACTTTTTGAGTACATTATTCGATTTATTAGTACAAAGTATGCAAAAATCTTAACTTTTACTTTATCTTATTTTGACGAAGCTTCTAAAAGCATCTATTTTTTATACAACAAATAAATCTTAGATTTTAGCTAGAATAGTAAATTCCAAACGAGTTTTTATTTTTCTTTGGTATCGGATGTGCCAAATCGATTTTTGAGAGCTTGCTTAATTTTAGAAAAATGTTTTGTAAAACTAGTTAGCAACTATTTCAAATTATTTCAAGCTAAAATTCTCAAATTTTTTTATGTGCAATACTCCAATATGTTAAAATGGATGAAAATCTTTGTTAATTGATAAACCGCTGAAATAAAACAAATTTAGCAGTTAAATAAGTTTTTAGATACTTTTATTCTAGTTAGACCCGATTTACACGAATTTTGGTCATTTGAATTTTACAGTATAGTGAAATGCTGTATACAATGCCAATTAACATCTATTTAACAATGGGTATCGATTTAAAATTAGTTTAAACAAACATTTGAATGAAAAACATTGACATCAAGAACTTAATGTGGGTGAATATACAGGTTATCAAAGCCACCCCGGAATATGAAAACGGACTTCAAATTTTAAGGTTTTTTGAAAAAATAGTAGTAAGCAGAGAATTTCAGGTGAAACCATCCAATCATGTACTTCGTACATAAGTACATGGTTTAAAAATATTAAACTTGAAAAAATGTATATGTAATGATTACTTCGAAAAGTGATCAATGTCACCCCGGGTTACGGTACTATCGGAAAAGAAATTAAATTACTCAAAATTTAGATTGTTTTTCACCAAGATTGTTAACACCTAGAAGCTGAAATAAAAACGAACAAAGTCGTATATTTTGGCAGTTTTACTACTTTACTCTAATACCAGAAATTCTTCGGATACTAAAATTCCCGTGACTCTGGCCACAGATGTGTGCAGTGGACCAAACCAGTTGCCAGGCACGTAGCCAGAGGGGGGGCTAGGGGGCTAAAGCCCCCCCGAAAATTTTCAAAAATAAATTTAAGAAACAACATGTTTTTCGGTGACTCTTAAAAAAATTGTATCTTGTTTGGTTTCAACAAATTAATGCGAGAATTGTGAGGAAGATTGCTATTTCGAACCACCGAAGACAGCGGTCAGGATATCTACTCAGTATGCTGAGTGTGATAAAACAGTTCCCTTCATATTGTGTGACTCGTCGGAAGACAAACGAAACTGTTACTTTAATTCTTGCTGTGGGGATCTGTCGAATGATTGAGTCGCAGAAGCAAGAAGTAGTGCTCCAGCCAAATACGGAGGCTATTGACTTCAGGTCTTTTCGCATAAGATCGATCTTATGCGAAAAGACCTGAAGTCAGTAGCCTCCGTATTTGGCTGGAGCAACATTAATGATGTGAAATATTTGCTGAAGGTGATTATGGAGGTTATGCTTACGAACATCGCCTTTAACGAGTTTAACCATGTCAGGCGTTCAGTGCTGATGCCATTTAACAAATTAGCCCAGGCGAAACCAGTCATTTTGCATAACAACTTGTAACATGTGGTTGATCTTCATATATATGGACGATGAGAAAATCAATGCTCGGCTACAAGATCTGATACCACTTACTTGCACCGTGGCTATTAAAAGATTCCTGTCACATTTGGAAAAAATGGTATTCATTATAAAGGACACATCTAGGAAGTATATTAAATGGTGTTTTTGTGGTGAAAATCTAGGTGAACAGACATATTTCCTCCAACCTGACCCTGCACGTAAAAACTGAATGCGATAGTATTATTTTACACATTATATCTTTGCATATACATAGTCTCCAAAACCATTTCCTGAAAAACAAACATTTGCCAAATTTTGGCTGCTGTTCGGATAATATTGACGGCAAAAACTGCGTCTAGTATCTCAAAATCAACGGTCGGCACCATCATTGAGGAAGTCGACACTCGTGACCCGTCAGAAATTCGCGAACATGGACATGGCAGTAACCACTATGATGATAAGGAAGTGTACGAGATAGAAATGAACACCACCGCGACACTGTTGGTTAGGAAAAATATTTCTCAGCCTAGTAAATAGTTCTCCACATGCAATCGCTAGTTGTTCGCACGAGATCTGTAGGACAACCATTTACGTTTTATCACTTTCATTGTTCACATCATGGAAATATATTGAAGACACAAGGCTTCATGTAGCTAATGCATTGAACCGAATAAAATAAACGAAATATATAATAAAATTGCAGAAGTTTTATAGAAAAGTGAGCTCAAAAACTGTCCCAAAATGAGAACTTTATAGCTAGTGGTTGTGTCTAACAAAACTCAGATATTATGTTATATATTAGCCAGAATAAAGTTAGTTAAAGCATAAGCAGATTGAATTTCTGTAATAGGTTAGTGCACTGTACGCTTAGTAGAAACATCAGGCATCTCACTCAAGCGTGCTAGACAAAAACATTTCCGTTAGTTGATGACAATATAGTCGAGAAGACAGTTTTTGTTTTCGCGTCATTTTAATGCAATAGTATTTCTGTTGACACTCAATTTCATTTTATGCGGAGAATGCGGTCCGTATTTAAACATTATTAGTCCGCAAAGTAGTGATATTTTAAACAATCGAACAATAAGCAAGAAAAATGCCAAAAAATAAACAAGCCAAAAAGTGGTAAAACAGCGGTTTTTCTGAGGTGTTCATCAACCCAAGAATTGTATACCGTCGTATATTACTAATGTTGTTCACATACAGAAACGTACATAGTAGCGGTAGGACTATCTGTTGTGATTTTATCCTTACTTTTCAACGGATGTCAATAGATGCTAAACCACATATTAGTCAATCAATCATAATAAACTTAATGTTGTAAGCAGCAGCATTTCTGTCTCTTTCGATGGTTTCCAATTAATGTCCATGTAAGTCTAAAACGACGTGACGATACAGTGAACAAACATCAGTAGCCTATCACGGAGAGCGACTAAAATGTTGTAACTAGTTGAGTCTACAGTCAATAAATTGGGATTAATGTTTCGATTTCATGTTTTCGTTTTATTTGTGTTCGTTATGGAATAAAATGAGAGAGATGAGCAGAGATCACGAAGAAAAAGAGAGAGAAAATAATAAATAAATTGAAATCGACCCAAGAGCAGCTGTTCTATATTTTCTGGGCACTCAACTACAGAACAACAGAAATCATCAAAGAAAGTTGGCCTTACACCTACGTTACTCTTCGACAGAGGTGAAGTAAGTGCGATGTATACCCGTCCATATGTCGGAATAAAGGGATGCTGAAATTATTGAGCTTGTTCATATTTATAATATTTCTTTTTTTTTCAATCTAAAATTTTATTTGAAACGGCTCAATGCGTTAGCACAACTGATCCGTGGGTCTTTTAATTTTTTTTACAATAAGTAAAAATAAAAAAAATCTAAGAATGTCGGTCTGCCAGATCTTGTTGACGCAGTTTGCTGCTGCGTGTTGAGATCTTTTTCCTTGGCGGTGAGGCCGCTTGGTGGTCATTCAGTCTGCCTTCTCTCGCGTTATCGTTCCCGTCCATGTCGTCATCGGTACTGCTTTCTTCCTGTTCACGATCAGAGGTTCTTATTTGTTTCTTGTTCTTATGGGTCGCTGTTGTATATCCGTCTTCATCGGTATTTGCTTCTTTATTGGCGATGCTAGTTGTTGGTTTGGGAGCGGTTGTCATGGTCGTTGTACCTGCATTATTGGGTAATTGGATCGTTGTTTTAGGTTTATCTGAAGGTATCGGTGGCTGCTTGTTAGAGTTGGCTGTAGTAGATGAGTTTTGACTAGTTGCTTCGGCGCATGTTTTTCCGTAGTAGGCTGTATAGTTACAGAATTGGCATGTTGGGGTCTGCCCGGGATATGTAATTAGCGTTGTTTGCTTATAGGTCACGCCATCCTTCGGTGATTTGCATTCGATAGTCATGTAAGAAGGTATTGGTTTAGTCACTCGCATTCTCACAATACGAACGCCATTGGGAATGCCGGAGAAAAAATTTCTCCAGGTGTCATTCGTAATAGATTCTACTTCCCCATATTGCGACATGATTTGTTTGATGAAATCCTCCTTCGTGCGCGGGGCCAAATCATGGATACGCACGTCCACCATGTCGTTTTCCATATGCACGGGGATCTTGATTCTGGTGTTATTAAATTCGACCTCGTGTTGCATGTTGTCCTTTGCAATAAAGTTTTCGGCCTGTGCCAAGCTTCTAAACGTGATCAAAACACAGTTTTTACGTGATGTAGCTGAATGTAGGTAACTTCAGCGAGATTAAGCTCCATTTTCACTTTAACTAATTGTTCCACTTCCTTAACTGTTCGTGTTATCCCGTAGCACAGGCACTTTTGCTTCATTTGGCAAACTCATTTTACTCCGCAGCCGGGGGCAACGATACAATTTGTATGTGCACTGATATAGAACAATAGCTAGCTTGATTCACTGGTGCCTGTAGCCTGCTATAGCGTAGCAATTTTTTTTGCTTCTGCTTTTTGCGACATCAGAAGGTAGACCTTCTAGTTCTTTTGGTAATACATTTAACAAATTTCACGTACCGTCAAGTCCCCAGTTACCGTGCGTTTAGGTGGATTTGACGTGACTTCAAATCCTGTTTTTTTTTATCAAAATGAAAACCGCCCTCATAGTCACCGTAAAAATACCTATCTAAATACGTCACAATTTAGAAATAATATAAAACTATTACCAACAAAACGAGAATAAGTAGTTGAGGACATTTGTTTGGCACCAGTGCACGTTATATGATCAACTTACGGTGTATTTAAAATTTTGATTCAACTTTAGTTGGAATGTTTCAATAAAACGATGAAACGAAAGGATTTGGGATCTGGATCTCTCCGATGGATTTAGGGAGCTAGTTCTTTAAATTTCGTGATTTTGAAACTGCACGGTGAACGACACATGCACGGCGACTGGCGATTTGAAGGAAAATTAGAAGATATTAGTAATCAGTGTTTTCATTTGATTTGTAGACAATTTTCTTTAATCAATTAAATTGTGGGCAGTTTCCTTCAGTTGATTTAATCATTTAAATTTATATTTTGATCCTATTGATTACCAAAAATCCTTCCTAACTGGGGTTCTAATCTACCCGACCAAGGCTAGTCTTGAAAATAGTTTCATTTAAATAGAATATATCAAAAAATTGTGTTAGCATGATGCCTTGGAACTGGTAATACTCGCAGAACACCAGACAAAGAAAATAGAAGTTGAACCGTCTCCGCGCATCTACAAATCGCTTGCTAAATCAGAAGATTTTGTACGAATTTCGACATTCTCTTCGTTCGAACATTTTATGGATATTTTTCTACTCATTTCGGTTTAGCATCTTCTACGCCTTTTAAAGGTGTAGCTTGGAACACCTAGTGTTTTCCAGCACCGTCAAGCATTGTCATATTCGGTTAGCGCATAAATACTGTGAACACTAGAATATACTTTGTTGTAACGAGAGTAAGTACTATAACCTTTCTTGTGACAATGAACATATTTTTAGGATTGTCTTTGATTTGGAATTGATTTCATTATGAACTTTTCAAAATTTAATTTAGTTTCTAGTGACTATATCAAATTGTCAGAATTAAAAGCTTTATGTAAATTTTTTTAAGCCCCTCCCGAAACAAAATCCTGGCTACGGGCCTGCCAGTTGCGTTAGATTTCTTATCAAATTCCGCAACTTTTCATATATAAATCATGATATAAATCCCACGGCGACAAATTGAGTGCCTCTGGGAATCACATTTTGTCTAATACCGGAATACTCCGGGTACTCAAACACTCGTGACTTTGGCCACAGATGCGTGCAATGAACCGAACCAATTGCGTTTGATTTCTTATCAAATTCCGCAACTTTTCATATATAAATTATGATAGAAATCCCGCGGCGACTAATTGAGTGCCTCTAGGAATCACTTTTGGTCTAATACCGGAATACTCTGATTACAAAAATCCCCGTGACTCTGGTCGCAGATGCGTGCAGTGGACCAAACCAGTTGCGTTTGATTTTTTGTCAAATTCCGCAACTTTTCATGTATAAATTATGATAGGAATATCGCGGTGACTAATTAAGTGCCTCTGGGAATCACATTTTGTCTAACACCGGAATACTCCGGGTACTCAAACCCCCGTGACTCTGGCCACAGATGCAAGCAGTAGAACAAACCAGTTGCGTTTGATTTCTTATCAAATTCCGCAACTTTTCATATATAAATTACGATAGGAAACCTGCGGCGATCAGCTAAGTGCCTCTGGGAAAAACTTTTTGTCTAATACCGGAATACTCCGGGTACTCAAACCCCCGTGACTCTAGCCACAGATGCGTGCAGTGGACCAAACTAGGTGCGTTTGATTTCTTATCAAATTCCGCAACTTTTCATATATAAATTATGATAGGAATCCCGCGGCGACTAATTGAGTGCCTCTGGGAATCACTTTTTGTCTAATACCGGAATACTCCGGGTACTCAAACCCCCGTGACTCTGGCCACAGATGCGTGCAGTGGACCAAACTAGGTGCGTTTGATTTCTTATCAAATTCAGCAACTTTTCATATATAAATTACGATAGGAAACCTGCGGCGATCAGTTAAGTGCCTCTGGGAATCACTTTTTGTCTAATACCGGAATACTCCGGGTACTCAAACCCCCGTGACTCTGGCCACAGATGAGTGCAGTGGACCAAACCAGTTGCGTTTCATTTCTTATCAAATTCCGCAACTTTTCATATATAAATTACGATAGGAAACCTGCGGCGATCAGTTAAGTGCCTCTGGGAATCACATTTTGTCTAATACCGGAATACTCCGGGTACTCAAACCCCCGTGACTCTGGCCACAGATGCGTGCAGTGGACCAAACTAGGTGCGTTTGATTTCTTATCAAATTCCGCAACTTTTCATATATAAATTATGATAGGAATCCCGCGGCGACTAATTGAGTGCCTCTGGGAATCACTTTTTGTCTAATACCGGAATACTCCGGGTACTCAAACCCCCGTTACTCTGGCCACAGATGCGTGCAGTGGACCAAACTAGGTGCGTTGGATTTCTTATCAAATTCCGCAACTTTTCATATATAAATTACGATAGGAAACCTGCGGCGATCAGTTAAGTGCCTCTGGGAATCACTTTTTGTCTAATACCGGAATACTCCGGGTACTCAAACCCCCGTGACTCTGGCCACAGATGCGTGCAGTGGACCAAACTAGGTGCGTTTGATTTCTTATCAAATTCAGCAACTTTTCATATATAAATTACGATAGGAAACCTGCGGCGATCAGTTAAGTGCCTCTGGGAATCACTTTTTGTCTAATACCGGAATACTCCGGGTACTCAAACCCCCGTGACTCTGGCCACAGATGCGTGCAGTGGACCAAACCAGTTGCATTTGATTTCTTATCAAATTCCGCAACTTTTCATATATAAATTATTATAGAAATTCCGCGGCAACTAATTTAGTGCCTCTGGAAATCACTTTTTGCCTAATACCGGGAGTTCTCCGGGTACTCAAACCCCCCTAGCTCTGGCCAAAGATGCGTGCAGTGGACCAAACTAGGTGCGTTTGATTTCTTATCAAATTACGCAACTTTTCATATATAAATTATGATAGGAATCCCGCGGCGACTAATTGAGTGCCTCTGGGAATCACTTTTTGTCTAATACCGGAATACTCCGGGTACTCAAACCCCCGTGACTCTGGCCACAGATGCGTGCAGTGGACCAAACCAGTTGCATTTGATTTCTTATCAAATTCCGCAACTTTTCATATATAAATTATTATAGAAATCCCGCGGCAACTAATTTAGTGCCTCTGGAAATCACTTTTTGCCTAATACCGGGAGTTCTCCGGGTACTCAAACCCCCCTAGCTCTGGCCAAAGATGCGTGCAGTGGACCAAACTAGGTGCGTTTGATTTCTTATCAAATTCCGCAACTTTTCATATATAAATTATGATAGGAATCCCGCGGCGACTAATTAAGTGCCTCTGGGGGTCGCTTTTTGCCCACTGTGCAGTGGCTCATTATTCGCGACTACGTAGCTGAGTTTGACAGCTTGTGGGCGTGAAGTTCATGTAAACAAATGGATGATTTTTTTTGTTAGGGGAAACTTTGCCACTGCGACCACTATTCAGGTTATCTAAATGGATGATGGAAAATGAATAATTTTAAACGTGCCGTTTTCAACGGTTTTTTTCATAAATATATGAAATTGTTAGAACAAATAAAAATAAAAATCATCAAACGAGCTAATTTGGTGAAAAAAACGAGTAAACAATGTCGTAGAACATGTTTTGTTTTGCGTCCTCAACATGACGCATTTTTGTAAAGCAAAAAACAAACAAGTTTTCAAAATGATAAAAAGTATGGAAAATTCACATTTTCTCTCAAAATTTTATTTGCAGATTGAAAAGCAATATGTATCCAACTTATGGTAAAATTTTCTCTCAATACAATTAGTTTGTTATGGAGAAATGTGTATTTTTTGTTGGCCATATTTATACCACCAGGAGCTATCAATGTATATGGAACACAATGAAAAATATACTGATGTGCAGGTTATCTGCTGTTTTTTACCACACAGACGGATATCTTCAACCACGGAGAGGATATCATAGTAATGGCGAATAAGATTTTAGGACTATATACTTGCCTACAGTTTGCTTGAAAAAAAAACGCTTTTAATCCACCTAACAGTGTGATGAGACATTTCTTATAACTCTTATCACTCTCTTCGGATATTATATCGTTTGAGAACATTTAGAACTTGATGCTTCGCGATGTTTTTGATAACACATACTACATGGGATAGTGGCAAGACTCAGAGAATCGCTTAAATCAGCATAGGACAACATCAGTGCTAGAAATCTCAAACCAAATCAATGGGAAAGCGAAAAAATGACCCATTATATAGACATACAAACGAATTATTGCTAATGCTCTGTTAATAAAACATCTAAATTCCTCAATCAATGCATTGTGGTGGGAAAACTGAATTTTCCTAAAGGGGTTATGTATATTGTACTGAGTCAAAAAAAAAACATTTAGCCTATACATATAATTGGTCATACAACAAAAATAAAATTCTCATCAAAATCGATCAGGACCTGCTAGAGTCGAATGTAAATCGTCATTTTTCATAAATTTCTCTCTACATTCGGAAAGTGTTATCCTCGTTATTAATCATATTACGTTTTCGTCTCAACTTGGCGCATTTCCAAAATAAAAACCCGTTTTAATCCACCTAATGGTGCAATTGTGCTTTTCTCATTTATCCAGACTACGATTCCATGGCTGGTTATGTTCAATACAATGGTGGAAATGAATATTACATGTTCAGTACAATTTTCACATACGAACAATGGATCGACAGCCACGATCTTGAGATACTATGTGATACTGAAACATCGCTTGAAACCAGCGGCGGATCATTTAGAAAGATCCGGGTCCTGCATAAAACTTTCAACTTGTTAAGAAATTTTAAACTAGTTTTAATTTTAAAGTAGCAACCCCTCACTGCATACTCGCTCCGGGCCGGTATGTTCACATTTTTTCCACATACACACACATACATACACACACAGACATTTTCCGAACTCGACGAACTGAGTCGATTGGCATATGACACTCGGCCCTCCCGGTCGCGATTGGATTGACGAATTTTAGAGTGAATGAGAAAGGCAAAAACATTTTTAGCAAATTTTGAAAGTTATGCATTTTTTTGTCTATGTTTCATAGACATTAAATCAATTTCAACTTCACTTCCTATTAAATAAAGACCCTTATTACAGTACATCTCTACAAAAGCGAGCTCAATTTGAAAAGAAATCTGAGGATTATTATTGATTACAGAACTCTGGAATTTTCTATTGGAATGTTTTCAGGCAGGAATTTGATATTGATGCTATTAGACAACTGTGAAATCAAGACCAATAGATCAGTTACATATCAGGAAGGACCCCATTCCGACAATTTATCAAAAGTCCTCATGATGTTTACAACAACAGGTTATCAATCTACGGATCAGATAATTGTTATTGTAATATTGAATTAAATCAGTCTGCATCAATAAATTTTCAACTTCAATCCAATTTATTTTTTTGGTTTGGTGGGGGGGTTGTATGGTGTTAAACCCCAAAACCTTCTCTTGGCTACGCCGTTGCTTGGAGTTATTTATTTCGCTTTCCATTTTCCGATATGTTTCAGATCGATCCGATGGTTATAAGTTAGAAAAATTGCAGTCAGAAGGTTCGCAAAAATGAACATTTTTGCACTGATAAATTATCAAGTTCCTTCCAGATAACTTGGAAGTGTTCGGTGATTATTTCTAGCGGTTGTAGATAGTAAAATGAAATACAAAATTCGTTTTATCGAAATAATGTTTAGCTTATTTCAATGGATTATTACTATATTGAACAATAAATAGGCGAGAAAGAGTAATCAACAAACAACAAGCCATAACTTTTAAAGTATTCAAAATAGATATTTAAAGTCTTTAGTAAAGTTATTCGCAAAAGTAAGAGCTACAAATTTGCTGAAGACATCATTTCGATATAATCACTTCCAAGAAAATTTGTGAAAATATCTCACTCATAGGGAGATTAATCAGCAAAAGCACAATACCAAAAGAAAGGGCATATTGCCGCCATTAAATTCTCCGAAGATACTATTGACCTAAAATAAGCCGTTTTGGCGTTAATAATAGATTACATGTTTTTGGTCATATTTCTGGCAATGGGAAATGATAAAAATCTTTCGTCCGCCTTTAATGTTAAATATCTCTTTTGATAATAGTCCGATTTCAACAATCTATAGCTTGTTCGAAAGGTATTTGTTAAAGTTGTCTAAAAACATATAAATTGTTAATCTATAATGTCAATTTCGGCAGACAATTTAAAAAAACTGCAAAAAACGCCATTTTTACGCATTCAAACATTCATATCTTGGAAACTAAACATCAGAATCAAAAACAAATTAATAGCGTTCATACTGTTTTTTAGTTCTTTCATTTAAAATTGGTTTGGATAAGATCGGTTTAGCCATTGCTGAGAAACACGAATGAGAATTTGTCCGTTACATACACACACACACACAGACACACACACACACACACACAGACATTGTCCCAAATCGTCGAGCTGAGTCGATTGGTATATAAGACTCGGCCCTCCGGGCCTCGGAAAAAATCTTGTAAGTTTGAGCGAATTCTATACATTTCTTTTATAAGAAATGTAAAAACACGGGTGGGTTTTGAGCATTTGGACGCTATCTAGGTAGTTTTTGGCTGGTCAGATGTTTCCACTTGTCATCAGGAGCAATACACGCCGGTCAAAATTCGGTCGATTCAGAATTTTCATACTTCTGTTCAGAGCCCAGAGTGTCTTTAATAGTTATACTTTCAGTGAAATTCGACCAGTTTATAAAATTTGCAATTAACCAAGAGGAAAACCTATGCTAAAACGTGAAATACTTATTCCATATTTTCTGCGAAAAAGCTTCAACAAAGGTTTGGTGGTTTAGTAGAAAGGTTTAGCGGAAGTCTATTTAACCCCTTTCATTTATTTACTTATCTCAATATTCTTAAAAATATGAAAATGGTCCATTTGAAAACTGACGAAAAATTAACACCATTTGTTTACATTTGCATCACCCACAGGCACAACTTTTGTAGATGGCGACACCGTACCTTCGATGACGCGAATTAGGACTCATTTATTCGGTAGGGGACCATGCAGAGTCCCAAACTGATTTTCTGTGGTGGACAGTAATTTAATTAGCCCTGAAAGGCACAGCACAATAGCTTCGGATAAGTTTAGTGACGAAAATAAATGTTGGTTAGTCACTAATTATCACAACTTTAATTATTTAAATAATAATAGTAACCCGGATAGAATTATACAATAGCATTTACCCTACAAACAATTATAAAACAATAAATATTATAGTTATTACTGTTTCAATATTGTTTGATGCCAAGCTCTCACAGTAGATTTACAATAAAATTTCGTGTAACAATAAATTTCACTGTTCAGCAAAAAACTGATACAGTGCATTCAAATTAAATTTTACTGTTTTCGAGAAAACAATGTATGGAGAAAAAAATGATTTTTTTAATGTTAAGATACATAACCACCCCCCTTTTTCACTGTAAAAGTGTATTTTACATTGAAATTTACTGTAAAAACGTTAAAGTTTATTGTTTTTGTATTGTAGCATAACACTAAAACTTACTGTAAATTATTGTAAAATTACTGTACTGTCACAGTGAAAATCATGGTTTTGTTACTGTACATTTCTATTCGGGAACTCCTCATACTTCGACTGTATCTTTTAGAATGGTACCTCACACTGCGGTTTTTTGGCTATTTTTGCGCTTCGTTTTTTTGCTACTGCTCGCAGTGTTGCTGGAATTTATGGCGGCGCGAAATTAAAGGTAATTTAAGGCGTTTCTTTTTCATCGGGACGACAGGGGCGTTTTAATATGATCACAGTAGGTTGGTTGTTCTGCTGTCGATCATTTTCATTCCCAATTTTTCTCCGCTCGTGAGCGGACGAATATTTAATATGAGTGATAAATGCAATTCCTACCGCTCAGGAATGGTCAAGCGAAATTCCTCGTGCGCGCCGAGAAAATCTCAGTTCTCGTTATAGATAGAGAAACTGTAACGAGAACTGGGGAGTAACAATGCTATTATAGACATCTGTTGATAGAGCGTATTACGATACTAATAAGACTCCAGTTCACTTCCAAACGATTACCGTTTAACCACGGAATCACACAACTTTATTAGAGTGAAGTACAAACGAAAATACCTTCTGACTGAATAAGGGGACACGTGCCCTTGTGTGGAGCCGCCGGTGATTGAAACTATGTTGCACCATGTTATCTTGAATACATAACCTGTTCAGTGTTCATATATTTTAAACGAAAGTTTAAAAGTTTTGTTCAATTTGCATCGTCAATGTTGAAGGGAATGAGTCAAAATTGAAAATTGTTCATTTAAATAAAAATTGGAATCCACGAAAAGCTAATATTCGAATTTCAGTTATCCGAACAGTGCTGCTGTACAATATATCTATCCCTGCAACAGCTATTTTACCAATGAGTGCCTATAGAACACGGATAACTAAGCAAGCGATGAAAGTTAGATCGGTGGGTGCATAGTTCAACTATTGAAACAATTTTTGAATTAGGCTAAACTGAGCAGGCACACATCGTTGTAGGGTTGTAGAAGTTTGTGTGCTTTGCGTGCACTTTTGTATGAACATTATCACGTTCCAACACCTACAACGCTTCCCCTTTCTGCATCGCGTTCCACGCTTCTTCTCTGAGTTGGGCACTGTCAGAGAATAGCGGGTAGGGCGTTAATTTTAAAGCAAACATCATACGGTTTTAATCCGTTGCGCTCCTCGCATCGCATAGTTTGTACTGGTTTTCGCGTAGTAGGTACTAGATGTGTTTGAATAGACCTCCTACCTTCGTTTTATTAGTTACTGTTTATGTTTATCTAATGCAGCCCTCGGTTGTGGCGTTTAGTGGAATTTCTGTTCATACGAGGCAAGTTTCGTTGTTTGATTTGCGGATCAAACTGCCACTGTCTGTCAGCAATTCAGGCAAATTTGGCAGAGAAAAGGCTAACTGTATATGATTTTTGATAGAGATGGTTGAATAATAAGTATTTATTAAAAATGGCAGGAAGAGTTTTGTCACATTGTCACAATCCTAATCACCTGAATCTTTGTACAGGTTGTACAGGTAGGGCACCTAGCTCTGGTTATCTGTGTACACTTTTTCGTAAAAAGTAATATCAAACCAAATCTTCATATCAGCAGGTGGTACACATTGTTATCGTTTAATTATAATCAGGATGGGATCGAGCAGTCCTTCAAAGTATGGGCTGTGAAACATGTTTCAAAATCAAATAATATTCTTTAATTGGATGAAGTGTCTCTCTATGATACCAATATGTAGAACACTCTAGTCTAGGTTAGTAATGTTTGGTTTGAATATATAGCAATTCACTGTAAAATCAGCCTATGACCAAATTTAACCCTTTGAAATAAGAGACACGATACTTCAACCGGTCTAAAGTCTGGATAGCTTTTTAAAATAAATCACTTAGTATCAATTTGTCGTATTTAAAAAGCATTCTAAAATCATTCAGATCAATGTGAAGAAAAAAGAAATGCCTCTTTAAATACTCTAAATTTTGGCAATTTATGAAACTTTTCACTTCCGGAAGGTTTTTTTTCGTTAAAAGTTTAATTTTTTTCATTGACTAAAATTTTCCAATAATTTTTTTTATTTTAATTCGTCTAGTAGAGAAATTGAAATTTGCAAAAATTTTCTTAATTAATTTATTATTATCAATCTTCTACAACTTCTTCTTTGATACAATTCCATTGCAATCAAAGAATTGCGAACCAGCTGCATCTGCATCCATTTTGAAAAAGATAAATTTTCTAGCGAAAAAGCCAAAACTCAAACAAATGTGAAATGACTTGAAGCTGTTCAGGAATGCAGAGTAATAGCCGAGGCGAGTTTTTTCCCATCAGATTCAGTTGTCCGAGGTCAATTCACTGCGGGAAAACTTTTGTTGTGCTCTGGGTGAGTTTTCTAGAGCAGATTTGTCCACACAACAGGCAGCTTGTCTGGCACCCTCGATATTTTCAGTCTTTGCAGTGCAGACAAAAGGATCAATTCAAAATGATGAGAGCGGACGTCGGAGGCATCTTGGTGCCACATCGTCCGGATTCCGTATTTTGAGACCGGGCGGGGCTTCTTTCATCAAGCAATTGCATATTTAGATGGAAGGAGGGAGTCTTACTGGGATTGTGGCTTTGTTTGCCAGACGCTCGCATAGTTTCGGTCCTGCGGTAACGATGCGAAATACCTGCCTAAGAACAATAGCAAATAGATATCTTCAGATACCGGAAGCATCGGTGGACTGAGGGTAGAGGCAACAAAAAGCAGCTGATAAGAAGATTGTCGAGTGGATTCTTGAGTAGCAAGCTCTTATCGAACGCCGGTTGCTCTGCTGGGCGAAATCGGATAACTTCTTCTGCAAGCACGCTGAAAGCGGTCTTCGCCGGTACTGAATGCGGACCGCGGCAATGAATGTAGCTGACTGGCACGCTACTGGGAGAAGTTTCCCTGTTACTGTGACTGGAAGTGTATAGGGTATCTTTGGCTTGCACAATTAGTAGGCCTTCGTGTCAAGCAGGCAATGAATATTCAACATATTAACATGCTTGAGTGCACACTCAATAGGGGGTTGAAGTGAATCATTTTGCATTTTATAGCGTCAACTAGTTTTCAAGTGCAATCCAAGACTATTGTTGGCCTGCGAAACTCGTATAAAATCATTGTTGAAAGATATCAGCGATCTAGAGAACTAAAGTTGTGACAATCTTTTGTCTTTGTTAGTTTTAACTAGTTGAGTTAAGATCGGTTCCGTGACGCCTGAGATTTCAAATTAACAAATGCATATGTTTACATTAGGGCATTGCAAAAAACTTTTTTTTTGAATTCTCAAAGGCCCCCCTCTCATATTGTGACAAATGTCAAAGTAAGCTCAGATGCCAAATTTCACATCATTTGGACAATTTTAGACCCCCGCCCACTTCGCTTGAAATTTTTTGAAATTGGTACTATGGGAAAATATGGAGGAAAAATACATTAAATGCTATAACTTTTGAAGTAGCAATCAGAAAATTACAATTTGTACCTCTTTTGGAAGGAAATAATCTTAGTATTTGAATGGAGATATACTTGTTTCTAGAAAAATACGGGAAAGTGGGGTACTGGGTCATTTTGGCCCCAAAATCCCCTATTTTTAATGATTTTTCTTTTCCGTGATGCAAATCATACATATTTTGTAGTTTTTCTAATGTAAAAAAATCTCAGAAATCGAACGGAACCCTTTTGACCTTAGTCCGAATACGAGAAGTTGGGGTTAAATGGCCTTTTGACATTCATATTAAACTTCATCATTTTCTCGTGAATATATCTCTATTATTCTTCACTCAATTTTCATAAACTATACCTTGTTGAACGTGGAAAATCCTTAGGATTATAGCAAAAATAGACTTGTTACCGGTAAAATTCAGGAACATCAAATTATCTGACATATAGTGTCGATTTCACATTTTTATCATAAAATCGCACATATTAATTCCATTTAACAACAAAATTCTTATTTAATTTACTTTTTTTAGTGTAAAATATGCTTAGGGATCACATGAGAAAAGTTTCATTCCTGGAAAAATAGGGGAAGTTGAGGTATTATGACAAATAATGAAAAAATAAGATTTGTAGAGTAAATATCAAAAAGTTTGATGTTTCTGAATTTTACCTTTAACGTTTTTATTTTTGTTTTATTCCTCAGAATATCACACGTTCAATAAGTTACATTTTATGAAAATTGATTGAAGAATAATAGAGATATATGCATGAGAAAATGATAAAATTTAACTGACAAAAAGCCATATAACCCCAACTTCTCGTATTCGAACTAAGATCAAAAGGGTTTCGTTCGATTTCTGAGATTTTTTCACATTAGAAAAACTACAAAATATGTATGATTTGCATCACGGAGCAGAAAAATCATTAAAAATAGGGTATTTTGGGGCCAAAAAGACCCAGTACCCCACTTTCCCGTATTTTTCGAGAAACAAGTATGTCTTCATTCAAATACTTAGATTATTTCCTTTCAAAAGAGGTATAAATTGTAATTTTCTGATTGCTACTTCAAAAGTTATAGCATTTAATGTATTTTTCCTTCATATTTTCCCATAGCACCTATTTCAAAAAATTTCAAGCGAAGTGGGCGGGGGTCTAAAATTGTCCAAATGATGTGAAATTTGGCATCTGAGCTTACTTTGACATCTGTCACAATATAAGAGGGGGGGTCTTTGAGAATTCAAAAAAAAGTTTTTTTTTTCAATGCCCTAGTTTACATACAGACAATGATTTCATTTAATCGAGTGGTTTGCTCTAGAAAAACTCTATAAAGCGAAGTGCGGAGATTCACTTGAATTCGGGTTTAGCTGTCGAAAATGAATACAATCGAACAACCTTCCTTATCCTATTCTTATAGCAATGGAGGTGTTGCTATAGAATGCCGGGACATACGTTACCAAAAATACTGCTTTTCTCTCCACAGTTCTCTTTCTAGATATTTTCTAGTTTGCACTATTAAAGCTCGACCAAAAAAACTTTAAATTTTGAGCACCTTCTTTTTTAGAGTGGTCCAAATGCAACTCGGAAGGGCGCCCTGTCAGAATCACTCACTACAATTGCAGACGAGTTTGGAAATGTGCAGTGATACGACTAATATCAAATTGACTCAGACATCACATCATTAAAAGTTTAATAACCCAAGGAAGTTGGATTGATTTGCAATCTTTGACGAAGTTTACATTTTCACTATAAGTTATAAACCAATGGGTTGCTCCATGTAAATTTTCGAAAAATCCCATTTGGGATCATCCATAAATGACGTAGCATTATATGGGGGAGGGGGGAGTATTGTATTTTGTGATGAAGTGTGACGACGGGTGGTAGGGGGTCATGTCATGCTACGTAGCTTTTTTAAAGGGGAATAACTGACATCGTTCTTTATATTTTTTTTAATTTTACGGGGACAAGGGTGGGGGGAGAATTACCGTCAAGCTACGTAATTACCAGGGGGGTATTTAGAGGTTTGTGACGAAATGCTACGATGGGGGAGGGGGGTGTTAAAAATCACTCAAAAAATGCTACGTCATTTATGGATCGTCCCTTTAAACTTCCGATTTGGTTCAAATTTGGAGCAAATACTCCTGGTGGAACTACAAATCGAATCAGGTATGAGCAGATTGAGTTTAAAAAATCTTTTTTTTAGGCAGTCTAGTCTTCATGTTAGTGAAATTATAGGGGTGGGGTCCCGTGGCTGATCGCGATTGTATGTTTGCGTTTGTGACCATGTTTGTGTTATTGCGCAGGACTCGAACCATTGTATCGCAATGTGTTCGATCGCATGAGCGTTGGTATATTGTTCATGTTAAAGCATGTGTAATTTCGCGTGTATAAATTCGTTTGTCTTTTTTTCCTTTTTTATTTCGAGTATGTTAGTCACATTTTCTTTTTTTTACATTTTAACGACATTCGATTAGCTAGAGATTACTGGGTAGGGAAAGTTATGAAAATTAAAGCCATAGTACTCAAGTGAGAGCAAGGTTGTCACGGTAAAGATGGACTTGTCTGTCTATACCAAGGCACATGCTAGTGAACTCGGGTGATTCGCAGTTATGCTGCCTAAGCTCGACCCTCATTAGCAGAAGACAAAAGTTAAGCCCGTACGATATTAAGCCTGTTCTAATGACCCTGCCACTTCTAGTTTTCCGCTCTGTTTACTTCACATCCTTGCTCTCACTTGAGTACTATGGCTCTAATTTTCATAACTTTCCCTACCCAGCAATCTATAGCTAATTGAATGTCGTTAAAATGTAAATTCGTTTGTATAACTGAATGGCACTTTGCGTATTCACTTTGAGTTTTCAATTTTCATGCCGATCGCGATTCTGATTTTTATTTTGAGTATATGATTCAGATGCTAGTTGAGTGTAAGTTTTCCCATATTACTAGAGTACCTAGTAATAGCGCTCTTAAACTGGGTCTTATGTAAATGAGTTTGCTTTCTTTTTTTAGAATGATACGTATAAAGGCATGTACCTAGGTTTCTAGAAACTAGGGTGGATGCGTCCTTGATGTAATTGCAGCTAGCTGGATGTGGCCAAAACGTAATTTAAACATCTCTAGATTAAACGAGTGGTAAAATACGTTTGTTGAGACACTCCCCTTTATATACTTTTTTATATTCTCATGGGTTCCAAAAACGCTGATTTTCATGCCACATGAACATATTCCTTTCCAAATCATAATTTTTTTTTACGAACTTTAATTTGTTAAGAGCTTTTCTGCCAGCAGGAGTCTTGTAGAGTTTAAAAACATCGGTGATGAATTTCAATTAAACCGGAAAGTGGTTTTCAATGCACGAAATGTTCGATCGACGAGAAAGATTTTCTGAGAACCAGTTTTTAGTTAAAATACCTTTACGTGAAAGCAAGAATTTTGAAAATCAGTTACAGTGAAGAGTTGTTTTTATCAGCCTTTATGGTTTAATTTCGGCTGACAAAATGGGATTTCGACAAAATCGGGACATATTTACTTTTACGTCAGGAATAATGCAGGGAAGCTACTTGGGACAGTATATGTTTCTGTTCTACTTCAATGACGTGTATTTAATGCTGAAGAATCCCTACCGACCCTGCGCAGATGATCACAAAATATTTCTTCTTATCTGATCTCAATTGAGAATTGCAGATTGATCCAACAATAGCTTGAAATGTTGAAAGAACCACATGTGTATAAAAGATCAAATTTTGATCAAAAACATTCTGACAGAGCTGCCGGAATCCTATACATTTTTATGTCTGCAGACAACCAGGACAGTATTCCGCCTGGTATCTTTGAGCGTGAGGTAACGGAGAATTCCCCTTTTCGACTGTCCTGTGGTTTTACTAGCCCGTCGCCCTATATAATAATGATTTATAATTTAAATTTCTACATTTATAATTTTTTGGTGTCAAAAGGTAAGTTATGGAAAATGATATGTTCATTTTGAACAAAATATTGTTCATTTCAAAGAATCGTGACGAACTTATGAATGGCACAGTCTAGACCCTAACCTCGCACAGTCCAGAAGCTAAAATACACCGTTCGTTTACAGCAAAGCAAACTAACAAATTTTACCCGCGTCACTTCGACACTTCTATATGCCAATAACAAAAGCCTCGGTGAGCGAGACGAATGGACAAAAAAAACATGCTGTGCCCACTAAGGGAAAATACTGTCGTGATTAACCTTACCCAAGATCGAGGATGCGTGCAAGATTGAACGGTTGCTAAAGGTGAAAATGGACCTCGATCTTACGATAGTGAGATACCTTCAACTCCTTCATACAAAAAAATGTGGTTGTGTTAACGTTCAATATGCTATCCGATGCAGAATTTTTCTGTATTGTGAATATCATGCATCACGACCTCCAATATGACAGTATTAAATTCATATTGCCAAAGATTTTGCTCAAATTCGCCTACATGATTTGGGACCGCGCACCAGCTTCGAGCGCATTAAAAAAATTCACATCGAAATACGGAGAAGTAGAATCCGTTACGAACGACACCTGGGAAAACTTTTCCCACGGCATTCTCAATGGGGTTCGTGAGGTTATATTGCAGTTGCTCTATCTTACTTGACCTTCAAATGCAAATTTGCTCAAGGTATCACCTACATTTAAAGAAACCTGCAGACAAACGGCACACTACGGTAAATCATGCACCAAAACATCCTCTCACATCTACTAAATCACACACTGGAAAAACAGCCTTACAATGCTAAACCACAGATACTCGGCCAAACAATAGGGTAAGGTGGGGAAAATCCGATCGTGTGGGTAAACCCGACCCCTTCCCGTTATCGAAAATCGGAAGCACTATGCAAAGTAATGTCAGTGTTGTCGTGTAGAGCCTCGAAAATAATCATAATGGTGAACAATTTCTAACCCTATGTGCGCAACGCTACGCTACGCCCACCCCTAATTAGACCGCTTTTTTGGTAAGAAAATGTTTATTTATCAACTTGAAATGCATTTTTATTATTTTTAGCAGAATGGTAATGTGTTTTTATTATTTTTTATTCGTTTATTTAGTATTCGTTGAGCAATTGCTCCGATGCAAATGAGAATATATTTACGTGCTACTGCTTGTGATTTTGACATTCCAAGATTGACATTGAATTTCATTTTCTTGCCATTCAATAACATAACACTCATTGATTTATCCTTGAAAAGCCTTTAAATTTGGGTAATATCTGTACAAAATCAACCAAAACCATAGGCGATCGGGTTTACCCCACTATTTTTGAAAACAGCCAAAATGATCTTTTTCGTAAAACGCTTGTATCTTAAAAACTTCTCAAGATACTGACTGTACTTCAATTAGACCGATGATTTTCTCAGGGACTCCTTTGCGTCTCAGGGCTCCCCACATATTTTCGTGATTGAGACGGTCGAAAGCTTTTTCGTACTCGATGAACACTAAGTAGAGAGACTCTTGGAATTCATTGACTTGCTCCAGGATGATACGGAGCGTGACAATATGGCCCGCACAGGATCGTCCAGCACGGACCCCCAGCTGCCGTCGGAGAGTTGCGTCAATCTTCTCCTGTATCCGGTTCTGGATCGAGGCATTTTCGTGCAGAATATTGCACGATGGTGTCTTGTCTGACCCTATCCGGGTCGTGGCTGGAGTTCGGCAAGGATGTATTCTATCACCGCTACTGTTCCTCATCGTAATCGACGAGATCCCGGTAGGAGCGATTGACCGTGAACCAAATCGTGGGTTGCTGTGGCAACCTATTACTATGGAGCATCTGAATGACTTCGAATTGGCTGATGACGTTGCTCTGCCAGCACAACGGCGCTCTGACATGCGGAGTAAGCTTGATGATCTTGCCAATCGCTCCTCAGCGGCAGGTCTCAAAATCAACGTCAACAAGACCAAATCGTTGGATATAAACACGGTCAACCCTTCCAGCTTTACGGTAACTTGGTAAGCAGTGGAGAATGTCGAAAGCTTCCAATATCTTGGTAGCTAAATGGCGTCTGATGGAGGCACCAAGATCGACATTGGAGCACGGATCAAGAAGCTAAGAGCTGCTTTTGCGAGTTTAAGAAATATCTGGAAAACAATCAGATTAGTCGACGCACTAAAACCCGAATATTCAACTCGAACGTGAAATCTGTACTACTATATGCCAGTGAAACCTGGTGCGTAGCAGTGGAGAACACGCAACGGCTGCAGGTTTTCATCAATAGATGCCTCCGGTACATAATTCGTGCGTGGTGGCCTTACAACTGGATCTCTAATGCTGAAATGCTCAGAAGCCGATAGCGACAAAACTTCGGGAACGAAAGTGGAGGTGGGTCGGCCACACTCTGCGCAGGGCGGAAACGAAATCTGCAAGCAAGCGTTAGACTGGAATCCAGCAGGACATCGCAGCAGAGGCAGACCCAGAGGCTCATGGCGGCGCAGCCTCACCAAGGAAATAAAAGAAGTCGACGAAAGTTTGACCTGGCAACAGGTCAAGGCGATGGCGGGCAATCGCCCAGGATGGCGATCTGTCACAACGGCCCTTTGCACCACCAGGGGTGCGCAGGAATAAAAGTAAGTAAGTAAGTCAATGAAGGTCGATTTGGATATATCACCGGATTGCAGCAATAATGCTGATAAGACTTTTTTCGATACAAATTATATCCACACACCAAAAAAATCTGAATTTTATCGTTGACGTAATTGTAAACATGACACAAATCAACAAACCGTAATTTACGAAATGACGGAACATTACCGTGTTCCATTTAATTTAACATGAAACATATACTTTACATGCGCAATGACATAAAATTACGCTTCCTACCATTCAGAACAAACGCTGTATGTGGAGTAAAATTACATGATTTACGAAATTAAACGTCATGTAAAATTAAAATCAAACGTAAAACTAAGTTATTTTTGATGCTCGTATATGTCAGGGTCAGGAGACGTAAATTTACATTATTATTTCTAGGTGTGCATCTAATACGACCGTTCCCTGGATTGTTTATTTCCGGACCAAATAAACGCCATTTAAAATCATTGATGTATCGAGTGATCTAACTAAACAATACAATGTGATCAACATGAACGGACAAATATGTTTGCGCGCGGTGAGCTTTTGCGAATAAGTAGCTTGTCTTTGTACCCGCCCGGGAAGTAGAGATTAATGGTGTTATCTCCGAAGTGGACTTTGATTGCGAAGATCTGCTGAAGTATGGGATTTACTCATTCAAGATCCCTTTGCTTCAGACAGAATGGTGGATTGCAAGCAATTGCTTTCAGCAAAAATCGAAGAATATGAGCAAACAACTTATTTATCATCAGCCATTTCGGGCCTTTCGCCGGATCTGCTGTTTCAAGCGTTGTTTTTTGAACTGTGCTTGTGTTCCTGTTCACCTTTTTGTGCCGCAGGACATGAACTGCCGTCGTTACCATCAATTAGGTCATATAGTCACCCATCGTAGAAACAATGCACGGTGTGGAAAATACGGAGAGAATCATGAAAATGATTCTTGCAATGGGGATGCCGAAAAGTCTTCCTACTGTAGGGAGACTCCGCATGATCTCTCGAAATATCTCGAAGACCAATTATGCGGGGAAAAACTGAAGCATTATTTTAAGGAACGCTCAGAGAAGAAATGCTACGCTCCGTTCTTCACTAAAAACTGACTATCCGATTGAGGGAACATATTCTAATGAACCTATAAATTTTCAAAAAAGGAGAATTATTTCCTCTTTTAAGCTTCTTCGTAAAGGCCTGAGGATGTCCCTTGATGGGCCTTTAAATATAATAACTCGAGGAAGTGCTGTTACAAAACCAAAGTAAGTGACTTAGCTATACTCGGAGACCTTAGAAGTATGATATTAGAAATAAGAAAATCTTGCAAACTGAATGATATTTGCGACAATTTTAATATAACCATCTTGAGTATGGTAGCAATGATAGGAATCCCTACTCCACCAGTGCGTGTTAGATTTATAATTGTACTCGACCTCGCTACAATTTGAGTAAACCCATTTTTTGAAAGAGCTACACATCCGCTATATCCGAGGTAGTCTTCCACTCCGTGGTGGGACAGAACTTGCTCAGAATTTTACGCAAATTATATAAAAACTTTTTGAACGTTGGATCGCCAGAATATTTCCGAACGTGTGTTAGAAACGCAAATGAGAAGCATTACAAAAACTAACAAACGCGGATATTGGCACGGTTTCGTCGACGGAAAAACGAGTGAAACATTGTTTCGTCTGGTCACTAGACCCTATGTTGTGTATTCGATTCAACCTTTTATCGGAATACACGGAACCAAGAATCCTTTCTCGTTGGCAGCAGCATTTCATCCTCATTCAAACAATGAACGCGATGAAAAAATAATACTGTAAATAAAAGTAATGATTGTTTTTAAATACACGAAATTATCTGACAGCAAAGATGAGCATCATGCTGAATACGGCAGTGCCCATATCACTGCTCTGCGTTTGTGGTGACGGTTATCGCGACATTAAACATGCTGTCGGGTCGTGCGCTTAGTATTATGGCGCTAGATCTTCGCTAAATAATTCCTTTCGACCTCGTTTAAGTCCTAGATGTGCTGGATATCCTCGATCTCCCCTATATGTCTCTCATGTAAATATTTTTAAACACGATAAATATTGAAATTTAGTTATCTTTTCTCTTTTGGTTGATATGCTAACAGCTACCTGGAAAATTGGCCGAAAGCACCTCGCAGCGGATCTAATTAGAACCACACACCAAAAAATAATGAAATTTAAACGACATGTAAATTAATACGAATGTAAACATACAAAGCTTGAATCAAAAATTTGATTGAAAATTAAGTTAAATTCGATGTACTCAACGGGAGCATAAAAAAGCATATGATTTTACACTTTCATTCCTGTAATATTACATGTCATTTATTTTACAGCAATATTGAATTAAAAATACATTGAAGTGCATTTGTATCCCGTTTAATGAAACTGTAATCTTCAATCAATGTGTAAAATTAAAATAAAATTCGTTGAAGAAAGCACGACAAGTTATGTGTATTTGTGGTGGAACTTAATTTTACATTTAATTTCATGCTTCAAATATGTGCATGAAAATAAATTTAAAATTACAAAATACTTCTTTCTGTGCAGTCGGCGATCCGGTTCCTGATATCCTGACAGTAATCTTTCGTTTGCCAAAAAGCTGCAAGTTTATTTTCTTCTTTTCTCTGTTATTGTTGTCTGCCCTCACTTAACTTTCCCTGCTACGGGCTCTGCTACTCTGATGTTAGATTCAATCCTTCTTGTATCTGTCTTTTGCCTTCCTTTTAAAAAAACCCAATAGTGCTTCTCTTTGTTATGTCAATTTACATTACATATAGCACATCTTCAAAATTATTTCCAACTGCATCCTTTTGTCTAAAATAAATTTGCATATTGATCCGAATTCTTTGTTTTAAGATAAAGATGTGTGAAAATCTATTCTCCTCAGTATTAATAAAAAAAACGAAATTTCAAATAAATCCTAACTATTATCCTCTATATTCAAGAAATTTAAATTGTAAAACCAATAAATTGATCGTCATCGATCAAAGTCATCTTTCAATCCGGGACCCGACGGGCTCCCCTTAGCGATACTGAAAAGGCACATCGAAGTTTTGGCTGCTCCGCTTCTTCAGATCTTTAGAGCATCTATTACTAGTGGTATTTTTCCATCTTGCTGGAAATCAGCGAACATGTTCCCAGTTCATAAAAAAGGCAATAAGCGAGACGTCAATAATTACCGTGGGATAACTTTATTGAGTGCTGTCTCGAAGTTGTTCGAGCTGGTGATTATGGAACCTCTTCAGGCTCACTGTAAGCAGTACGTAAGTGACGATCAACATGGCTTCAAGTCCGGGCGGTCAACTGCACTAACCTGTTATGCTTAATATCCTACATAACAGAGAGTATGGAACGTCGCGCTCAAACTGATGTCGTTTACACCGACTTAGCTGCCGCTTTCGATAAGCTAAACCACGATATCACAATAGCAAAAATGGAGAGATTTGGAATAAATGGTAGTGTTTTGCAGTGGTTTCAATCTTACCTCACAGACCGAGAGATAGCGGTTGTCATAGGAGATTGCCAGGGCTCTATATTCACTTCTACGTCAGGAATACCTCAAGGAAGCCACTTGGGACCGTTGATGTTTCTGATATACTTCAATGATGTACATCTAATTCCGAAGACTCCCCGATTGTCCTTCGCGGATGATCTCAAGATTTTTCGCATAATTCGTACAATTGAAGATTGCAGATTTCTCCAAGAGCAGCTTTAAGCCTTTGCTGACTGGTGTACCATGAACCGCATGTATGTAAACCCGAAGAAGTGCTCGGTAATATCGTTTTCACGGAAAAAGGATTCGATCTATTTTAAGTACCGTCTTCTAGAAACCGAAATCGAACGCGTCAGTCACGTGAAGGACCTGGGAGTGATTCTGGATTCTCAACTTACGTTCAAACAACACGTCTCCTGTGCAGTCGGTAAAGCGTCTCGAGCGCTAGGATGCTTCTTCAGGATAGCCAAAAATTTTACAGATGTTTATTGTCTCAAATCGTTGTACTGCGCTTTATCCCGATCAATCCTAGAATATTGCCTTGAAGTATGGAGCCCAAACTACAATAACGGCGTTGAGAGAATTGAAAGCGTACAGCGTCGCTTTTTACGTTTCGCGCTCCGTAGATTGCCGTGGAGAGATCCTGTCCGATTACTTAGCTATGAAAACCGGTGTTAGCTGATTCAACTGGAACCCCTTTATGTTCGAAGAGCTTTGTTCATCGTCGACACTTTGCAAGGTCATATAGATGCCCCAGCTATATTAGAACAAATTAATATAAACGTCGCACCACGAACATTAGGCAACAACATTATGCTTCGATTACCGTTCAGACGCACTAATTATAGTATTCATGGAACCATCACAGGTCTACAAAGGATTTTCAACCAGGTTGCTTCAGCTTTAGATTTCAACGTGTCTAGACAAACTCTGCGTCAGCGATTTTCTAGACTTTTTAATCAATCTTTTAACCACATTTGACTTTTTTACCGTTTTTGTGAATTAGTGTATGACCACTATTTGTGTATATGACTTGAATGTTAGTAATAAGTTTATTGGCCAACACCATTGGGGCTTTGGTATGCCTGTTGGAGTATAAGACTAATAAAGAGACGCATAAGTGGCTAATATCAGATTTTAGTATGTTCCAAAGATTTGAGTGGGTAATTACCCAATCGATTATTTTCAAGTGGGTAGTGCTACCCATACTACCCATGTGATCCGCCGGCGCTGTGTAGAGCCATATTTCATAAAATTTTTGTTTGGCAAATAGCACGAATTTTAGAAATATGTTGTTTATTTTTGATAGCTTGTCATTGATACGATTACATATAAAATACACCTTTTCTCATTAGGCTCTTTACACCAAAAAAGATGAAATTGGAAAAGTAGTTGTCGTAACACATATTTTTTGCGACATGCGACATCTGCTTGTCTATGGAAAATGTATGGGGAGGCTATACAGATGAAAAATACACGGTTTTATCTAAATCTAAGATAGTCGAACACGATTTCAACCATATTTTGATCAATCTAGCTGGAATTACTGCAATGGCAATTACCGACTTGAAAACTTCATGTTTATCGGAACGGAAACCTAGGCATAGAAATCAAGAAAACCGGATATAGAAAAAAGCTGAGTGTACTTCATCAAAGAACCGACTGGACTTATTTACCTTAAACTGATACCGATGTTCCGTGCTACTCTAGCTGGTGAGCACTAGAAAGAAAGTAAGCAACTAGCTACAGGACCATTTCCCATTCCCTTCTGTAAGCAAGAAGCATCAAACATACCTTTCTCGCCGTGTAGTGCCCTTCCCGACCCAAGAACAAGCTAATAATCTAGAACAAAATATACTGCAACGCAAGTTACCGCCCGGCTCCCGCACCTCAAGCCAATCACCAGCTTCAGATTCTTGTCATTGTTCGCTCTAACAAAAGAACGAGAAAACTTTTATTCCTCCTTTCCTTTACTCCCGACTACCCTTCGTTCGCTGGATCCGGTTGGGAAAGAACCGATCGAACTTTACTAAAGCTGCCCGGCCATGAGCCGCCAGCCAGCAGCAGCAGCGAGTTTCATTTTTCCTAAAGATCAGTCACTCACTTGAAAAGTTTTCCAGCTCGCTTACCAAACTAACTGGATCGAGTATACTTTTACAATCGAGACGGAGAACATCTCCTTCGCCTTATCCCGGCAGGCAACAAAGGAAAATTACACTTTTACGTACACTGTCTCGCCCGCCTGGATTCGGCTGGCTGTTCAATACAGCTTTGGTCCTTTTCCCGTTGCCGGGAGGCAAGGAAGATGCTACAACTGCTGCTGATGCTGAGCCAGAAGTGGAAGATTCAATCTCAAGTACCGCCGGTCGATAAATCAATTTGTTCTGGGAAATCGACACCGCGAATTGCTTTGTTGTGTTGAAACAAAAAGGATTCAAGTGGCTTGATGAGCTGTGTGAGCCCGTCTTTCTGTTTTCCTCTGATCTGCATCTTTTAAACGATACTATCTGAATCAATTTTCCACAGCAATTCGATTACAGGAGTATCAACATTGTGTTGATTTTCGAATATCGATGAGTGGGATGCGAGGCGTATTTTTAGACTGCTCACTGTATTGGATCGATGTGGTTCTGTGCCAAAAGTCCAATACTCTTTCTCTTCGGAAAACGTTTTAGTTTTCTACCTCCTCGAGCGCATTCGGAATCGGAGTGAATAAAAGTCAAAGCTAATAAAAATCCGAATGCACTAGGCGGTACTAAACCGGTCCAACTAAATCATACTTCTGCGGACAAGACGTCGACTGGCAGAAGAAGCAGCAGCAGCGACGGAGCTGTAAAATTGAAGGAAACTCTTCGCGTCACTCGATTCACTTTTATGAGCGGAAGGAAAACCATACAATGAACTGCTGCTAAACGAATACAATGTAGCTATTTGTAAGGCACGGGTATCGCTAAGAACCACTGGATCCGGCAAAAAAAAATCCTTGCCGTCACTCCCAAAGGTGCTACAGCTCGTTAAAAGTGTGCGCTCCGTGATTTTACGACTGCTAGCGCACCGGGAAAATGCATCAGGTAATAAAAATAGCGAACTGCCCCGTATCCCGTAACGATTTGAGTTGGTGCGAAGGAACGCAAATGTTTCATCGAAACTCCCGACGGATCCCATGCCGAAGATTGTTGAAACTGTTTTCTCATCCAGAACTCCACACCATAACGGATCGCTTTCTGTTTCCTAAATATTTCTAGTTCAAACTCTGCGGCGTTGGTTGATACGATAGAGCGTGCTTCTAAGACGTGCAAAACCGTCTACCCAGCTTTTTCTGGACTGTTTTGCGCTATTGTTATACATCTCATCATCTTATTGTTGGCACACAACGGCCAAATTGGTTTGCTTTGGCTAATAGGTTTATGGTTCTTGTTAGATGTTTTCCTAGTCACACATCGTTACTGTTGTGCTATCTTATGATAAGCGCCGTTTGACATTCCGAGAATTTTTTTTTAAAGTTTGAGGTTAAATATCTTGAAACTTATAAATGGTAGAAAAAACTCAGAGTAGACAATTGATGCTTCAATCCATTCTGTATTAATCACTTAAATATTACGAAGATCGGTTGACTATATTGAGAGTTTTTGCTAAAAATGTAAACACAAGCCGCACTCACACTTGTCATAAGTGTGTATTGATGAAAAGATATGTATGGCGTGTCATAATCGTGCATGGACAGTTTTCCATACAAATAATGCATCAAATTATTAACTTTTATTTATATCTTCGGCTTAATTTGGTCTGGAAAAGATGAAATAATTTTGATGAGAAATGGTCAACGAATTTAGAATAAATAGTAATATTTTGTAACAGTGTTGCCAAAATGCAATATTTACAACTTATAAGTAAAACTGCATTTTTCTCGCAATACATGTATTTTTATTTTGAAAACTATTATGTCATTGTGTTTCTCAAGCATTTTTAAACATAAAAGCATCTAAAACTTCGATATAACTTGAGCCAATCGCAAGATACAGTGGTTGGGAGCAAAAAACTCACAATTTCTTGTCACGATTCTCGCTATATCTCAATAATCAAGCGGAAATTGAAAATTCTGTTTCTTTGTAAAGTTTTCTCAGACAAGAAATGTGACATATCTCACTCAGTATAAGATAGCACAGTACCGGCGACATATTAACGTAAGTTAAAAACACATTTTCTATGCTGATCACAGTGTTGAAAAATCAGCCGAATAGATATTTCTAAATGTGAATTATTTTTTCCCATAAAACCATCGAAAAACGGAAAGCAAAAATACTTAAACAAAATTGCAGAGGTTTAGCATATCGCAAAAAAAAAAATTTTGTGATATCATTGCACAGTAGCTCGAATCCACAATTTAGGAAGACAAAATTGCTTGTAGTTAAAGCTTATATTTTAAAGCAGGCCCGTAGCCAGGATTTTGTTTCGGGAGGGGCTTAAAAATTATTGCATGAATGTATTATTTCTGATGACGTGAAATAATCACTGGAAACTGAACGTAATTATGAAAAGTTCTTAGTGAAAACAATTCCAAAACTAAGTGCATCGACAAATTAAATTTGATTATTTTTAATTTACAAGTTAGCAATTTCTCTAGTTACAAAAATGAATATTCAAGAGTTCAAAGTATTTAGGGCTGCTTGAAAATGCTACGCTGCATGCTACGTTGCTTGAAAATGCTACACATTCGCTACACCTTTACAATTTGTAGAAGACGCTAAATTGGAATGAGTAAAAAATATCCAAAAACCCGTCTCACGAATCTTTACACGCATTTGCTAATCAGGAGAACGAAACCAACGTCAAGATTGTCCCCATTGATAGGAATATATCAGTGTGAAATCAAAGTTTACCGTTGCAACAAAGTGAATGTCGAAATTTGCTTCAAATCTTATGATAAGGCAGGCGATTTGTAGATGCAAAAATAGGTTCAACTCCTATTTTCATGATCAGGCGTCTTGCTACTATTACTAGTTCTGTGACTTCATCCGAAGTTTGCGTTAACTCGACTTTATGAAATTTTCAATTTAAATGATACTGACCATGTCGTAATCATAACAATCCTGAGAAAAACACATGTTTTTTCATTTGACTCTCATAGGGAATGGGTTAAAGACTATCTTCGACAAAATTATCAGGCAACTCAGAATACTATCTTTTTATATATTTAAGTAGATTCTTTTTAGATACTTTTTATTTCATTGTTCTTACGAATTAAAAATATCGTAGATTAATTTTCCTAGATCCCTGAAACTATAGTAAAAGTCAAAATGTAAAGTGAGTGCAAAAAACTACTGATTTCACCACAAAGCAAGAATGGCTTAGCTCTATTGACTTTTAACAATCTTGCAAAAACGTTGTAACTTGAGAAGATTACCTAGATTAAGTAAATATTATATTTGAACATTTGAAGGTTTTATTTCGGAATTCGTGGGTTTTTGGACAATTTCAAATATATATTTCAATGATTTAATCTACTAATGGAAACTACCCAGAATTTAATCTACTGAGCGAAACTGCTCAAAACTTATTCACTAATCGAAAGAAAATTACTTAGCACTGATTAGTCAATGCTTCTAATTTACGTAAAATTTGGTAAATATAACATTGATGACACCACCAAAATAACTAGAAACTATAAACATAGATAATAATTTCAGCATCACTTGCTTCCGACACATGGAAGAGAACACATCGCACTTGCATCTAATTTGCCGAAGAGGTTTTCTTTTAGAGTTGTCTATTTTTAAATTACAGCAAATTATCCGTTTCCTGTGGAACTGTTGCAAAACTTTTTGTCAATTCATTAAACAAATGTGTGAACACTAATCTGTTCAGTAATAGGTTTGTTTATGAATAAAAATAATTAACTATTGATTTTTTTCAATCATCACCAAGATTGGAAGAGATGTATGATTTCTTGAAGAAAATTGTACTATTTGTCTGATTATATGTTTGTTTTACCACTATTTGGGAAAAAGTTTCAATTAAAGTTGTTGCACCTAACGCAACGAAGATGAGAATGATGAGAAGATCAGAGCGCAATTCGGAAAGAACTCGTGTTGAGTGTATAATAAAGATAGAAGAGTGATCTTGAGTCGATTTCGATTGGTTTATTTTTTCCTTTCTTTTCTCTCTTATTTAAGATTTTCTCTCTCATTTTATTCCATGACGAGCAAAAACGGAACGAAAGACTGTCACATACTGAAGACATGAAATCGAAACACTTATCCCAAATTATTGGCTTACAGATTCAATCAGTCCCAACATTTTAGTCCGTCTTCGTGATTGCCTATTGTTTTTTTGCCCGGTACACTTTTAAAAGAATTTTCTTTTACACGTTTCTTGCAGATATCACGGATTTACGGATTAACAGTGTATGTACGGAACGAATTCCTCGTAACAATGAAATGAAGCGTCAATAAAAATGGTATTGCGTTAAAATGACGCGAAACAAAAATTCTCTTCTCGGCTCAATCGTTCTCAGACAAATTGATATACTTTTTGTGTAGCACAGTACAGAGAACAGAGTGTACAGTGTGCACTGACCTAATACAGAAATTCAAAATTGTGTGCAATTCAAAAACTTATCATTTAAAAATAACAAACGGAGTCGTGGCTCTTTTATATATTTCCTTGTGTAAACAATAAAAATAATATGAGTTTGTCTTCACATCTCGCCCTGAGCAGAAGCAAAAAATCGTCCCGCGCAAGTGAAACAGTCAATTCTGCCTAAAAATCAATCGGTGCCTATCACACAAGCAGTCCATATAACAATAGCCTATACCTACTGTGCGATATAGTGATGAGTGACGGTGCCCAGCAAAAAGCAACCCAGATGCGGCCGAACTGTGTTGCTGTTGATTTTTCAAAATGCCCCGTAAGACCAGCCATTCGGGAAGTGGAACAGTTATTAAAAGTGCAGATGGAACTCAATCTGACTGAAGTGAAAACCCTACAAATGCATCATATCAAACATTCATTCACCTCGCGAAACAACATGCAGCACACCGCCGAATGCGGCAATGTTAAATCTAGCATTCACGTATACATCGAGAACGGCGCTGTAGAAGTTCGGGTCCATGATTTGGCTACGCGTACCCCTGACGGTGCGATTAAAAAATGCTTGTAAAAATACGGAGAAATAAACGCGATTAAAAATGCTTGTAAAAATACGGAGAAATAGTTACACATGATACATGGAGGATTTTTTTCCCGGGCATCCCTAACGGTGGTCGTGTGGTGAGAATGCGTGTGACTAAGCCAATTCCCTCATACTTAAGCTTCACAGTGTTAGGAAGGGACGATGCACTCATCCAACAGACATCACTAGTCACGTACCCAGGGCAAATTCCTACGTGCCAGTTCTGCACGAAGAAGCTGCACCTCGGAAAACCTTGCGTAGAAACTGTTAAGGGAAACTTAACCAATCCAACTGAAATCAGCCCAGAACCATCTTACGCTAAACCACTAACAGCTGTAAAATCAACATCTCCGGATCAAGCACCAACAACCAGCAACAACAACAACGAAACGAATGCCGAAAAATACGAACATACAATAACGACCGATAAGAGTAAGACACAAACTGGAACATCTGACCGCGAGCAGCAGGAAAGTACTACCGATAAGGATATGGACATGAACGACAACGCGAAAGAAGACAAACGGATCGAACCTCAAATTGCAGTGGACAACACTGGCAATATTTCGCCCCCTAGAAAAAGGATCTCAACACGCAGCAGAAAGCTGTGTCTGAACGAGACAAAAAACTTGACTTAGTTGTTTTTTTTTTAAATTTATTGTAAAAAAACGAACAATCGGCCTTGTCGTGTTACCGCATTTGGGCCTAAATAAATTTAATAATCATTAATAAAAATAATATAACGAGTCAAAATGGTTGTCCTACAGATCTCGCGCAAGCGCTTAGCCATTGCACGTGGAAACCTGTTTACGAGGCGAGGAAATATTTTTTAGCTCATCAACTTTGTCTTGGGGGAGAGTTGTTCATTTCTATCTCGCTATTGTACATTTCCGTGTCATCATCGTAGTTGCTGCCTTTATTTAATTGCCCTTTCAAATAGATTCCATTTCTCCCAAATGTGACATTAATCTGCGAGTAAGAGGTATCCGATCTTGTAGCGGAACATTTTCTCATCGTCTATATACAGGAGGATGTAAATCATAGCATTGTCACACACAACCTTGTGCTTCAAGTTGCGCGAAATGAATGGTTTCGTCTGGGCTAATTTGTTGAGCGCTAAATGCCTGCAATGGTAGAACTCGATAAAGGCGGCTTCCTAGAGTCTAATCTCCATTTACACCTTCAGGAAATGTTCCACATTATGAATGCTCTGTCCTATGCGAATCATCAATAATTTTATAATCACCGTATTTGGCTGGGGCACCAATTCTTGCTTCTGCTACTCACTAATCTCGACAGATTACTACAGTTACAATTAAAGTAACAGTTTCTTGTATTCTTCAGACAAGGCACAGAATATAAAAGTTACTGTTTTTGTCGTTCGCTTCGCACTGGCTCGAGCAAAAGCATAAAGCACACTGAATTTCGTGACCATTGCCTTCGGTGGTTAGAAATAGCCTTCGTTTTCTCAATAATTTGTTCAAACCAAATGAGCAACAAATTTTGTTAAAAGTCGCCGGTTTTTAAAATTTATTTTTGAAAAATTTCGGGAGGGGCTTTAGCCCCACCGCCCTTCTCCCCCTCTGGCTACGTGCTTGTTTTAAAAGTACGATGTCGTCAGTACAAACAATTGGTATCGAATAGGCCATCTCCAGATGTACATGGCATTAGGGTGGCTCTTATTGTTAATGTGTTCCAATAATTATTTTCTGCACGTCGGGAAATAAAATATAACAGTCTTCAGCAACATTGAAGAAAAACTTTGCGGAGAAGTCATAGTTGTTTCCAAATATTTTTATAATATAGCTATTTTAATTGAGCAACTTACGGTGTGTTTTTTGCGCTAACTTTTTTCATTTACTCGTACACGGTGGCTTCAGATAACTTTTAAAGTTCGTTGAGGCTAGTTTTATCATAATAGAAGAATTTAAATAGCAATTTCAGAACCGAAGTTATGAGCAATACTAATTAAAAAATAAGCCCTTCAAGAAAATTTTTATCTAAAACTGTGGCAAACGAATTCAATTTCTTCTTCTTGAATTACAAAGAAAATACTTTCAGCCATGTCTTGAAAAAAATGCTATGGGAATATTTCTAAAAAAATTAAATCGAGTTCAAAAATTGTGATACGGCTACTAAAAATACTGACTCGAACGTTATTTTCATTAGATTTAAGACCGTTGGTCAAATAAAATCACAGATATCACGGTGATATTCTAGCTCCGCCGTCTATGAAAAATCGTACATTCCTCGATTGTTTTAACCCTTTCATGCCCAACTTTTTTCTAGTGCATGTAGGGTTTCAAAACTATTTTTCCTTGAAAACGGTGTGGTCAAGAAACACGAAATGCCTATTTTCATAAAGATGGGTGCTCCCATGGCAGTGCTAGAAGCTGGTCAATTTTTACCTTCTAATGCTCAATACAATTCTCCTAGAATAATTACAATAGTTCAATTACGTGGGAAACGTAGCCAACGACAGTCTAAATTAATAAGTTTTAACAGTTTTCAATAATATTGCACCATAACGAAAAAATATGAAAAAAACATTTTCCGTCGTCAACGTAAACTGTTCCTGCTCCATCGGAATCCAATCAGACTAATTGCAATAACTTCAGTTCTAGAGCTGATTCTTGTAGCTGTTAATACTCAAATTAAAGGCAATTATCACATTAATGAGCCTTACTTGTTTTTGTGAGCAAATCTCGCCTCAATCAAAAGTTATAGCTGTTTAAAAACGTTGTCACTTGTTGAACAAGTGACAATGTGGTCAATCAATGAAACTGATCTTGATAAGCTTGCAAGTTTATATAAAATCTCGTCTAAAATGATATTAACACTGTGAATCAATTATTGTCCCTGTATTCTACGGGAAAATCATCCGGAAGATCCAGAACATACGTATAATTGGTCAATTCATTAAACTAGTTCTAGAGCTCTCAAGTTTTTTTTCGAAAATATCTGTTGCATTGGCAAACATTCGCAGTTACAACTGAAAAATTGGCCCCATAATGACTTTCCGGAAGATCTGGAACATCGGCGGAACTTGTCAATCAATGAACCTTGTCCTAGAGCTCTGAGATATTTTCGAAAACATATAAGGGTATATCATTCGCATAAATTCGTACTTGCGAATGGGACAGAGACCCATTAACCTTTCGGTTGATCCGGCGTAGAATTGGCCAGTTCACATATAGGGCACATATTGTTTCGGTCGCAAATACAATTTCTTAGCAATAATAATTCCAAAAAAAACTTTCGAGGAAACCATAAACTTCCAGAGCCAGTTCCGGATCTTCCGGAACGATACGAATAGGAACCATATCCCAGTCAGAAGTACGAATTTATGCGAATGATATTCCTGAATCTTTTTTCCTTTTTTATTTCGACTATGTTAGTCATTTTAACGACATTCAATTAGCTAGAGATTGCTGGGTAGGGAAAGTTATGAAAATTAGAGCCATAGTACTCAAGTGAGAGCAAGGATGTGAAGTAAACAGATCGGAAAACTAGAAGTGGCAGGGTTAGTAGAACAGGCCGAATATCGTACGGGCTTAATTTTTGTCTTCTGCTAATGAGGGTCGAGCTTAGGCAGCATAACTACGGATCACCCGAGTTCACTAGCATGTGTCCTGGAATAGATAGACATGTTTACCGTGACAACCGGTTGTCACGGTAAGGATGGGCATGTCTATCGATACCATAAATTAAATATTTTTTTTAATACAAAAATTCTTACCAAAAACACATATTTTTTAGAAAACCACAGGAAAAAGTTACACAAAAATCAAATCTTTGTTGTTTCATTAATTTCAACCTGAATTACCAACTGCACTTTTCCCACCTATTTGGTATTACAGTAACGAAATAGTTCTTGACTTCGCCATGTTGTGAAGTTCGTCTAGGAAAATTTTTATACTGGCTTAAAAATGTGTCATACATATACAAACATTTTCAAATCGCTACAACTTTTCATTCCCATCCAAAAATCACGAAAGAAAGTTTCTGTTTTGTCTCCTAAAGTAGTCCAGCTCTCATTGAACCTATTAATTTAGGACACTATTTTAACATAAACCACCCAAACAAATGAACGAATGAGAGACGGTTCGCCGTATTTTGTAACCGCTAGCGCTACGCGTCCAATACGATCTCTGTACACTCGGTGACTTAAGCGCCACTCTCGGAATCGAGAGACTATTGGTACCGGTTGTTTTTTGCTTGCCCAACTAAATTTGAGACCTTCTCTGGGGACGACTCGAATGACTATTGATTGCTTGTGCAAACTGTCTCAAGGAAATCTTGCGCTATAAAACCTACTCGCCACAATGAAATTTATCACCACTGACTGACTGATTTCGATTATCTAACGGAAAGCAAACGTGTGATTGAATTTAGGAACTGCTTTATTCAAAAGGTAACGGAACTAAATATCATTAACGTAACGGAATTCAAATTTAATAATTACATTTCGAGCTCATTCGATTTGGACAGTTCACTCGGGTGGAAGGAAGATGATCATGGCCCTGAAAAATGTTTCCACCTACCTGTGCACAGGGTTTTCTCTGCTGGCGACGGGCGAAGCTGGCTTTACTAATGAGCGACGGTAATGTTGACGATGATGGCGGCTACTCAGGTGGCGTCGGAGCGATGGCAAAATTGCGAAGAGGGGCTCGTGCGCGTATGGACGAAATTGAAGTTGCGGAGGGTAGCGTGGCTGGACGGAAGCTTTCGATTTCGTTTCACAAGAGCTTGCGCTACGAAAATTCGTGCGATACCCGGGAAAGTTTTCCATAGGAACCAACGTGTTCTGGATGACCTTCGTGTACTTTCCGCTGCGGACCACCTTAAAACGGAATGAAACCCCTATTTTGGACTCGGCGCCTCGATACGCCTTTGGTTACGTACGAGACGAGGGTCGGCTCTCGGACTTCGACCCGTAAGATGCAAGGAAATTGTGGAAATTGGTGACCGCAGTGAAAATTTCGTAACGGAGTAAAACGAACTTACCACCCCTCCGTTTGGCTACCGTAACGGCGGGCCTTGATGTTGTAGCACACGAGCGGTGGAGATCCTTCTCCGAAAGAAGAATGGACGACTCCGGTCTGTCCAGATATTTCCAGTTTCTGTCCAACGCAAACTCGCATTAGTGCCATAAACCGGGGTGACATTGAACACTTTTCGAAGTAATCATTACATATTTTTAGACGCAACACATTTTTTTCAAGTTTATTTTTTTTAAACCATGTACTGACGAATGGAGAACAAGATTGGATGGTTTTACCTAAAATTGTCCGCTTACAGTTATTTTCCAAAAATGATTTCAAGTTGAAGTCCGTTTTCGTATTCCGTGGTGACTTTGATAACCTGCAACCACATTAATTTATTGATGTCAATATTTTCATTCAAATGTTTGTTTAAACTAATTCTGGAAAGATACTCATTGTTAAACAGACTTTAATTGACATTATACAAAGAATTTCAATGTACTGTAAATTTGAGTAACCAGAATTCGAATAATTTGTGTCCAACTAGAATAAAAGATTCTGAAAACCTTTAAAACTGCTAAAATTGTTTAATTTCAGTGCTTTATCAATGTACAAAAAGTTTAAACCATTTTAACACGTTAGAAGATTGAACAATAAAAAATGTTGCGAATTTTAGCTTAAAATAATTTGAAATAATTGCCAACTAGTTTCACAAAAAATGTATTTAAAATAAACAAACTCTTCAAAGTAAATTTGGCACACCCCACTCTAAAAGAAAATAAAAACTCGCATATGATTTATTACTCTTGCTCAAATTTGAGATTTATTTGTTTTATAAAAAAATAGACACTTTACGAAGCTTCATATAACTAAACTAAAGTCAAATTTCGGTTTTTTGTAGTTTTTGTGCCCAAAAACCAAACAATATACTCAAAAAGTATAAAAAATTAGTATTTTATAGGTTTAGAGTAAAAATCATTTCAAATTAAAACGATTCGGTAGAATATTCTGGTTTAATAAGCGATCTACGAAAAAAGCTTTGAGTGATCAAAGTCACCCCGATGATCAAAGTCACCCCGGTTTACGGTACTCGTAATTTAAATAATTATAATAAAAAAATACCTTTTGTACGCAAAAACAATTTAAACTTAGAACACCGGACGCAACGACCAACTTCAGTCAGAACCAACCAAACAAAACTAAAGAAAATTAAAAAAATAGTGCATCGCTACGTTCAATCACACTTTGAATTTTAATTTCACCTTATACTTTCGTACTCAGAAATAACTTCACTAAGATTCTAAGACTTGCGAAAGAAAAATATTCAACCATCATAATAATGGAGTGGTTTCCTACAATAAACCAATGGTTGGAATCTCAAACCCTGAAAATATTCAGTTACATCATTGGAAGGCTATGTCTGATGTACTACGTACTCTGAATAATCCATTAACCCTGACGTTACCATTACCAATAACTCCAGTGGTGCAATGGTAGAATGTAAACTGAGATAAGTCAACGCCACATCGGATAACTATGTCCGATGATTCACGTGCGCTAAAACTTGACTCAATACTTAATCATCACCAATCAATCAGTTGGTGCAATGATATTAACGTAATTAGGAATACATTTAGAAACAATATCGGTATCCACAACCGACTGAAATTGAGGCTAATTTATTCTCTAAAATCACCACCATCACTCACTCGTTGATACAATGGCTAAACGAAATGTCATCAGATGTACCTTATCTGGCCTAAACATGCACATCGGAAACGTAATCTACCCGATAACCTCTAGAAACATCACAAGAAAATACATCGCATAGAAACTGACAGCATCACAGCACAACCCTGCTGTTCATTGACAACCTAAACGTCAAGCGTGTTAAAACCGGTACAGTGGGTAACAAAATGTCAAATGTGTAATGTCAAGTGCGATAAGTGTACCGCCGAGTGAAATTTAATGGGCTTCATCGGATATTGTCCAGATTCTCCGGAATCATCTATAAACCAGGAGAGTTGAAGGTATTCATTAATTAAATTTTCATACAATCTACCTTTCCCCTATATTTTACAGGTTTCGACGTGGGATTTTTCCAGAGAAAACAATGAGAAACCTTTACTTTAAATATAGGTTAAATCTACAGCGGACATGTGGTAGCTGGCCTTGAACTCTTTCCTACATATGCACAAATGTCAACTTATGTCTGGTTAGAGGCAAGAAGGAATTTTTTTAACGTTCCGAACGTGGAGTGAGCCTTCATTGCCCCCGCTAAATAAACGTTTTCCGATTCAACGATAGTGATAGGAACGATAATATCACAGGTAAGAATCGTTCGAATTCATACCTTTTCATTATCCTTTTCTAATATTTTATTTCGATTTTTAGGTACGTTTAGGGTAAGGTGGGGTAAATCCGACCTAGCAAATGGTTTTGGCTGTAAAATGCTCATTTTACATCGGATCAAGTCGTTTTATATACCAAATTAAAGGTAAGACTCCTGGGTAACTTTCTATATATAGCATTTTATTCGGATCTTGGGATTATTTTGAGATACAAGCGTTTTACGAAAATGTCCATTTTTGCTGTTTTCAAAAATGGTGGGGTAAACCCGACTCCCTATGTTTTTGGTTGATTTAGTGCAGATATTACCTAAATTTTATAGTTTTTCAATGATGAATCAATGAATGCTGTGTTATTGAATTGTAACATGAAGAAAATGGAGTTCAATGTCAATCTTGGAATGCTAAAATCACGAGCAGTAGCACGTAATGTTATTCCCATTTGCATCCGAGCAATTGCTTGACGAATACTATAATCATCACGTTTTTGTGTCTTTCGTTTGTAATTATGAACCATTTTTCATAAAAATGATATAAAATAACAATAAAAATATATTTCAATTTGATAAATAAACATTTTCTTAGTAAAAAAGCGGTCGGATTTACCCCACTATTTAGAGGTCGGATTTGCCCCACCGCGTCATTTTTCATTACGGTGCAATTAAAAAAAGTTATGAAAAAGGTTGAACCAAATTCATCTACACACTTTGCAGGACTTTATTCAAAGAATTTAAATCCACTTACATTTTTTATGCAATCACTTTAACAATCAGAAATATCCTGTAGGCAATAATGCACAAAAGTCAAATACAAAGTGGACCTGTCGCACCGGCAGTTGGGAAAAATGTTGAACATTCACCATTCAACCGTCTCCAGAGTGTTGAAGAGGTTCCAGGAGCGGTTGACGTTGGACCACGGCAAAGGAGCTAGAAGAAAACCGGGACCAGATAACAAAAAGACGGAGGGAAAGGTGAAGCGGATGATTAAAGCAAATCCCAACGTCTCAAGCCGTGATTTGGCTAAAAAGATCGGCATGTCGCAGAGCTACGTCCAGAATGCAAAGAAGAGAGCTGGACTGCATACATACAAGGTACAGAGCTTCCCAAACCGCGATGAGCGGCAACAATCGACGGCTAAAACTCGGGCACGGAAGCTCTACGAGAAGATGCTGACAAAATATGGCTGCTGTGTGATGGACGACGAAACGTATATAAAAGCCGATTTTAAGCAAATTCCGGGGTTGGAGTTTTTCACCAGCAAGAGCAAGTTCTATGTGGACGACAAATTTAAGAAGAAGATGTCGAAGTTCGCCTCCAAATATCTCATTTGGCAGGCCATCTGCTCTTGCGGACTGAGTAGTGAGCCTTTCGTGACAAAGGGCACAGTAAATGGCGAGATCTACAAATCTGAGTGCCTCGAGAAGCGCCTTTTGCCGTTCTTGCAGCAGCACGACGAAGCTTCGCTATTTTGGCAAGATTTGGCATCATGCCACTATTCTAAAAGTGTCCTGGAGTGGTATGAGGCCAATTCTGTCCATTTTGTTCCAAAGGACATGAATCCGCCAAACTGTCCGGAGCTGCGCCCGGTGGAGCAGTACTGGGCAATGATGAAGCGGGAACTTCGGAAGAGCAAGAAGACAGTCAAAGACGAGAAGGACATGTTACGAAAATGGAAAAAAAAAAACTGAGAAACTTGTACCGGATGACACTGTAAAGACGTTGATGGACGGCATCAAGCGAAAATGCGTTCAATTTTACACTCAAAGCTCCATCGATTATCTTTTCTTTTGATTTTTGAAGTAAATATATGTATAAAACTACCCTAAAATTTTGGTTTGATTTTAAACATTATAAGAAAATTGGCATGACATTTTCGGTGTCGCAATAATTTCGTGTTCGCCCTTTACCAATAATTGGGTGTAGTTCGAAGAAATAGAAAAAAGATATCCTCAAAAATGATCCTCAAGTAGACAGTATTCGAAGAAGTTTTTTGTGGACGAGCTTCCACCCATTGCGAGTCATTTATTTCGTTCCTTTTTTTTCGAGATATCATCCAGATGAGGAAATAATATTCGGTTGGTATATTACAACGGATTATTACTATATTGAACAATAAATAACATGCTATAACTTTTAAAGCACACAAGATAGACATTTGGTGTCTTCAGCAAAATTGTTTGCAGAAGAAAGATCGATAAATTTACTGGAGACATCATGTCAATATAATCACTTAAAAGAAAGGTAATAAAATATCTCACTTGTAGGGGGTTTTATCTGTGAAATCACAATATCAAAATAAAGAGCACATTACATCCGACACATTCTTCGAAGGTACTATTGACCTAATCTAACCTGCAAAAAACCCTATCTTTACACAATCCCACATTCAAAACAAATTAATAGCGTTCTGCCTAGGTGTTACGTCTTTCATTTGAAATTGGTTTGGATAAGATCGGCTCAGCACTTGCTGAGAGAGTTTGCCCGTTCCATACACACACAGACACACTCACGCACATGCATTGTCCCAAATCGTCGAGCTGAGTCGATTGGTATATAAGATTGGCCCTCCGGGCCTCGGAACAAATCATGAAAGTTTGAGCGAATTCTATGCATTTCTTTTATAAGAAATGTAAAACGTTCTAAAAGATACTCTGTCTAATCCAATAAAATTAAAGAAACTCTGGGTGTTATCAAGTTCGGTGGTACCTATATTACCCCCTAAACCACCGACGATTGCTTCAACAAAAACTTCTTTTATCCGCTTAGACACTGACTGGTTGAATGGCGGTAGTTTGGAAAACAATTTTTCTCTCCTTTCAACATTAACTGCGGCCTACTCTGTGATCCGGCACTTACACTCGTTGTGCTATTTTCCCCTTCGTTTCCGTCGTAGAGCAATGCACAGTTGAAAAATACGATTCGCTCACTGGTTTTAATATATGGCTTCATTATTATCCGACTATCGATCAATACTGTTTTTTTTTTTCTCTAGTGTGTTACCAATCAGAATTATTCGCATTGAACATCCCGCTACAATTTTTCATCTATCATTTTTCACAAATATTTTGCACGTTTAGAAGACCTACAACCAGTTTTTTTTCACTGTAGAGTATCCATCGCAGCATCGAAGCCCATCGTTTATTAGTTTACAGTGATTTTCGCCGCAAGCAATTTTCCGCTCGGTTGCACTACCGCTGACCAGGTGGAGTGGGCAATCAACAGGGTCTTGAGTGGAAACTGGACGACCGATGCGACGGTCGGGCAAAAGAAAAAAAAAAACTTTCGTCGAGTTTCCGTTGCACAAAGAAAAATCCTCGGGCACCTAGCAGCTGTTCGTTAGTCGGTTCATTCTTCGACTCTCCCGCTCGGTATGGTGGCGAAATGCGACCGACCGACCGACAGCAACGACGACAGCTTGGTGGTGCCTTCAGGCATGAGAACATTTCCGTTCCCGGTTGTCTGACTTGCTGTGGACATGCGAATGGATGGCCCCCTCAACCATCCACGGGGGGAAGGAGAAGTACGAGAATGCAACAGTCCAAAAAAGTGAAAATAATCTTGGGAATTTTTCTGATGTTGATTTATGAGATTATTATTTTTTCTCGTCTCTCGTGTGTCGGACTTTTGCGTCTCGGTACTACTTTGCTGCGATTCTTGGGGGGGAAAACTTGTGTCGCACATTTTCCGGGTGTTTGCTTTTACGCGGTAAGCTGCTGTAGAGTCGCGGTGTCGGCGGTTTATATTGGGATGTTGTTTTTATTTATTTATTTATTTTTATTCTGTGGATCTCAAAGTGTGGTTTGTGCATGAATCGGATTTTATTATATCAGTTTCTCACCATCGGAGAGTAAACTTTGTACTTAAGATTACAGCAGATTTGAACTTCTTGCAAAGGTAGGAAAAATACCAACAAATTGTTCGTTGTGGAGCAATTGGGATCGGAAATATATCGAAAAGATATACAGCCAAAAAGTTTATCCATGCTATATTGATTATCGCAGCACGTTTTCGTGATTCTAGAGTTTTTTTTCATCATCTTTCTCTGGCAAGATGACATTTCTTTTACCGGTTGAACGGTGAAAGCATAGAGCTCAAAGCCTGATTATCCACGGCTGTTGACGTAACAGCTAATCATCTTCTCCTAATCCTGCTGTTCTAGCAGTGGTTTATGTACTCATTCAACCAACCGAAACAATCGATCAACTACCTTCTCGGAAGTTCGTCTTCTGGCCAACAACCTTCATCACTGTAAACAAAAAGCTACCTTTTAACCCCTAACCTGGCTCGTTGGAATTTTCCCTGGAATCCGGGGTGAAGATTGAGGATAAAAAAGAAACCGGTGGCTCGAAATTTCCCTTGTTGACCGTCTCACATCGGTTGCCCTCTCGTTAGAAACTGAATGTGTCAACCGATAGCCTGGGTCTCGTTAGTAAAGGGGATTGTCAGTTTGATGATGACAAGAATGATTACTAGCGATGCGACTTTGATTGATTACAGTTTTGGGTTCGAACCCTGGGCTGGACTCCAACGAGGACCAAGCGTGTCAATTTGCGGTTTCATTAAGAGATTTTCTGTCGATTAGTTTGATAGAGTATGATTTAGCGTTCGAAAAAAAACAGGTCTCTCCATGTGTGTGGCTACAGGTGAGAACGCATGGCAGTTTGCATTTGATGCGCATCTCACTGTATTTATATGAACCTAAACTGCATCACTTGCGGGGTAATCGAGCTCAAGATTCCATTTGGAAGGAAAACAGCCAAACAAACAATCTCGTTCACGAGTGACAGAATCGCAAACAGAGGGAATCGTACAAGTGCACTTGCAATCTATATTTATTCAAGAAGCGACGACTTTTTAACGACTTCTATCTGGCGAGCGGCACGGTCTACGCTTGCACGACAGACACCTGTTATTCCCAGCTTCACCATGTACAAAAAAGTGTACAGATAGAAGTCCAAAGAAGGGGCAATTTGCGTTTGGGAATTACCATTCTCTACAGAGACCTCGTTTTGGACGCAGAAACAGAAACATATTCTCAACAGTGCAGCGGTCCTTATTTTTTGCGGACCAGCTAACTTCCTTCGATTTACCTCGAAAACGGGAGCGAGCCGAACAAAAAAACACCATCCGACGATGAATTCCAAATTAGCAGCAAGATTTTCACATTCTCCCCCATCTAGCTAACATTCGAACGAGCTGATCAGATGGCAGTATTGGTTTGAGTTTCGGATGATTGGCAATTATCTCCGGGGTTCCGGCGACGACAAAGCGAATGAAATGAATTAAGCTTTGTTCGTGAGCAAGTCGCAACACCAGCTGCAAGCAAAAGTATAAAGGACAATATTGACAATGGGTTCAATGACGGAAATTGATTTCCTTCGGCGGGAATCAGACTAACTGCGTTTGGGTGGAATGGGCTTTGGCCTTTCCCACCTCGGCTTTTTCTTCTAAGATGTCTCTGACTGCCGTGTGGTTGCCAGCACACTATTTCAGTACCAGAATCAGTTGCTACCGTTGAAGAAATGTAATCCCTTGAAAGCATTTTGTGCAGTTTCGCTCTGCTGGTATCATCGCTGAAAACCGATCGTTTACATGTCAGTCGGCAATGATCGATTTTCATTTGCAGCAAAAGGCTTTCCCCCGGGGATGTGGCTGGTCGAGGCTGGTTGGTTGAAACAGCAGGAGGTGGAATAAAACGATTTAATCCTCTTTCCGAGGGATTGAATTCCTCTGCCGGTGGTTGGTCCCGTGATTGTATTGGGATTAATTCCGTTACCTCAACCAGGCTGTCCAGCGTCCGGGACGTCACGTGGCTTTCTGGGAACCGGCATCGTGCTGTGTGACTCAGCAAACACATTTTTCAATTAAAAATACATCGCCGTTTGTTATCGCACATCCGTTGATCGTTTTTTTTTCTGTGCTCTGCTTCTAGCGAGCTTTAACGTTGAACTCCGCATGGAGGGCAGGAGGTTTGCGATCTGGACTTGCACAACGAACAGTCCAGCAGTCGTAGATGTGTGTGGTATTGTGTAATAATCGATGAGGGCGACTCAGTGCAGAAGCAGAAAAAAAATAATCCCCTCTTCGTGAAAATGATAACGAGAAAAACTTTTTCGAGCGAAGCTGCTAATGAGACGGAGTGTGTGGCATGGCATGGCTGGTAGATTATTATTATTTAATAAGGAGCTTACTCATACCAGTGTATGTAACAGCGATCAATTTGTGTGCAATTATTTCTTCATCGATAATACTCCGATAGTGGAACGTCTGTTTAATAACTCCAACAAGGTAGTATTCTGCGAGGTTTATAAATACAATCCTATTTCGTAAACACTTGACACAAGTTTTCTACCAATTAATTCCACTATGAATTATTGTAGTGAAATGCACTTGCTCTTCACTATTAAATAACAGGTACCAGAATTTCGACTACTGCTTGTAAACTTCTTTAGGTCGGTTATTTAAGGTTATATACAAAGTTATGGCGAAAAAGTGAGCTAAGTTTGTGATTTTTTCAAAGTGCTTTATGCAAATTTTATTTGAAAAGCGAAAGACAGTTTGTTAGCCGTACTATCGAAGCTCGAAAAAACAGGTTGAATTAAAAAAATATTCAAGGTTAATGGAGTTATGGCCTATCCTCCGAAGCGTGTTTTTTTGGCGGAGGTTTGCAGTGAACGCTCTCCAAGCCGAACCGCACAACAGAAATCAAAAAAATAAAAAGATTATTGAAGAAAAATGTATTGTGGTGTACTTGAACGGATCGGTTTCCCAATAGAATTTTTTTCCTACAAAAAAACATGTTAACCAAAAAATTGAGGTTTTTGGCGTTCAAAATTTTAAACAAGAAATTATTGCGAAGAATTGAAAGTTTTTGAATGAATAAAGATCCGTTCAAGTACACGAGAATATAAATACAAACAATTCAAAAAAAATCTGAAGATCTGAAAAGTTTTTGAAATATCACGTTTACCACAACGGTACTTTTTAAAAAACTTAGTTCCGAGATAATTGCGTTTAAAGTTTTGTGTTTCGCGGAAGAACCTGCGCGCTGCGAACGGCTGTAGTTTGAAATCTGGTGCTCCGATCTGGATGAAATTTCGCACAGATATTTTCAAAAGTATGTACTTTCGAAATATTGAATAATTGTGATTATTTCGTAAGTTAGCCTTGTTTTTGGATATTTAGCAAATAACGATTATACACTACCCGTCATAAGTTTGGAATTCAATGAGTGTTGCAACACCCTTATTGAATATTGCAACACCCCCGAAAAGTTAACATGAAAAAAAATGTTCCCAAAATCGTAAAGGTACCATGAATTTTGGAACGATCACGTTTTTATAAAAAACTGAACCACAATCACGTGTTTTATAATTATGTTCAATTTCTCTTCAGGAGCGCCCGCAGAACGCTTTTATTAGTGGAAATATTTGTTTTTGTTTTGTGAACTTCAGTCACGGTTTCCGCCAAGTTATTTCTAATTAGATTTTCAGTACGCGAACTAGTTCACAACTTTATGAACATTATGCATAAAACCAAAGGTTGACTCATGGTGTTTTTCATAGATATAGGAACATTAGTTCACAAAATCATTATTTATTTGTGAACTTTCACAAATGTGAACTAGTGTTATTTTCTCGTGAACTATTTCGGACTTTTATCCATGAATCCATTCAATACCCGTGAACTAATCCATGATCTCTAATATATTAGCCACTATCCAATCCGTGCTTGTTAAATAGTTCTCAAAATCATGAAATAATATTCATGTATTTCTGAACTGGTTCATGATTCGTAGCATATTAATCACGATCCAATATCCGTGCTCGTGAAATGGTTCACAAAATCATGAAATATTATTAATTCACTCGTGAACTGCTTCATGATTCCTAATATATTAGTCACGAATATCCGCGCTCGTGAAATAGTTCATGAAATCATGAAGTATTATTCATGTATTCGTGAATGAGTTCATGATACCGAGTATAATAGTCACATTTTACCATTCGTTTTCGTGAAAAAGTTCACGAAATCATAAAATATATATTATTCATGTTTTCGTGAAATGATTCATGATTCCTAGTGCATGATTAAAAATCTATTTTGTTAGTGATATTTACAAGATATCCCTAATCATTTACAACTCTTTCACAAAATTTGGAATATTATTCGTGGAATCATTTTGGTTCCTTGCACTTTTTCATTAAATGCCCAAGTGCTTGCGACCAGTAATAGGCACGAGCAGTAGATATAAAAATACTATTAGGACCTCGAACATTGTTATTCATTTTTTTTTTTTTTTTATTTGATAGGCACAAATGCGTTAGCTTGGCGGTGCCAAATGCTTGTGTTTTTACATTTTGGATATCTTAAAACTAGGAGGTTACAATGTTGAAATATTTTGTTTACAAAGGAAAAAAAAGAGTTTACAGCTATCTTAAGACTAGAAATAAGATTCAATATACAAGAGAGGGCCAAAAGATTTTTTTATGAAAAAATTTAAAACAAGGGATTCACTTTGATATACAAGAGAGGGAGTAATAGTATTTTACGAAATATTTTACGGTTATCTTAAAACTAACAATATAGTTTAGTACACAAAAGGAGGAACAAATATTTATGAGAAACTTCACAGAAATCTTAAAACTAGAGATTCAATTCTATTTACAAGATGGAGGACAAGAGTTTCAATAAAGAGTAAAAATTATAGCTATCTTAAAACTAGGAATACAGAATACTAATTTGAATTTTTTAACTAAAACTTATGCTTGGTCAAGATATTCAGACGGTGGCTTATTTCCGCATCAGTGTAGCAGCAGTTGTATCAAGGACAGGGGAGAGACAGGGAAAGAAGAGCAAAACTTGCAACTTTCGCTCGAACGGGGGGGGGGGGGGGGGGGGAAGGGGGATCAGCGAAACAAATTTGCGCCTCAGTCTAGTAAGTCGTCGAGTACCGGATTGGCGGATGGTATTCTTCGGACCCGCGGGGAATCCTTCAAAAGTCATCGGACCTCGAGTCGCTCTCGCTTCAGTTTCCTTCTATGCAGGCGTAGTGGTAAGGGCGACGGCGGTTACATAGTGGCACTCTGGAGCTGATCGGTTCCACAAGGCAGGAGGAAACTCTAAAAACGAGAAATAAAAGAGAGGGGCTAAATTGGGATATTTATCGTTTTTATGAAGGTATAAATAAGGGACATATAGGGGAAATCACGAGTTGCCAGCATATCTCGGACTGGTACATTGGGTGGTCTACCTTGGGCCCGAAGGGATTCCTTTAACTGAGACCTGGCGTCACAATACCCGGCGCATACCCAGACAACGTGTTCGATGTCGTGATAGCCCTCGTCACAAGCGCACAGACTACTCTCCGCAAGCCCAATACGCCGCAAATGCGCATCCATGGTGTAGTGATTGGACATAAGTCGGGACATTACGCGAATAAAATCCCGACCCACATCCATCCCCCCGAACCAAGGCTTCGTTGATACCTTTGGGATAATCGAATGTAGCCATCGTCCAAGTTCCCCATTGCTCCACGAGGTTTGCCAACTGTTGAGCGTCCTCTGATGACAAATACTAAAAAATTCGTTGAAGCAGATTGGTCTTTCGTATATGTCACCATTTAATGCGCCCACCTTTGCTAATGAGTCGGCCTTTTCATTGCCCGGGATAGAACAATGAGAGGGGACCCAAACAAAGGTTATCTGATAAGATTTTTCAGATAACGTACACAAGGACTCCTGTATCATCCCCAGAAAATACGGGAGTTGCTTTTTAGCCTTCACCGCACGAAGAGCCTCGATAGAGCTGAGGCTGTCTGAAACGATGAAGTAGTGATCTGTAGGCAGAGTGTCGATGATCCCAAGGGTGTACTGAATTGCAGCTAACTCTGCGACGTAAACTGAAGCGGGATCATTGAGCTTGAATGAAGCGGTGATAGTATTGTTGAAGATACCGAAGCCAGTGGACCCATCGAGATTTGATCCGTCAGTGTAAAACATTTTGTCGCAGTCGACTTCTCGGAATTTATTATAAAATATATTGGGGATCACCTGCGGGCGTATATGGTCCGGGATTCCACGAATCTCTTCCTTCATGGATGTGTCGAAGAATACAGTAGAATCAAAAGTATCTAGGAAACGGACACGATTGGGATTGTACGAAGAAGGATTGATGCTCTGTGCCATGTAGTCGAAGTACAAGGACATAAAACGGGTTTGATAATTAAGCTCGACGAGCCTCTCGAAATTTTGAATTACCAACGGGTTCAGAATGTCGCATCGGATGAGCAATCGATATGAGAGTTCCCAAAATCGATTTTTTAGCGGAAGAACGCCCGCCAGCACTTCGAGACTCATCGTATGGGTCGAGTGCATGCAACCCAAGGCAATGCGCAAGCAACGATACTGGATTCTCTCCAGTTTGATGAAGTGTATGTTCGCAGCGGAGCGGAAACAGAAACACCCGTACTCCATCACCGACAATATCGTTGTTTGGTACAACCTGATCAGGTCTCCTGGGTGAGCACCCCACCATGTTCCAGTTATTGTTCGGAGAAAATTGATCCTTTGTTGGCATTTCTGTTTCAGATACCTAATGTGACATCCCCAGGTACCTTTAGAGTCGAACCAGACCCCGAGATATTTAAATGTGAAAACCTGGTTGATCGTTGCACCCATTAATAGAAGCTGGAGTTGCGCCGGCTCACGCTTCCTAGAAAAAACAACCAACTCAGTTTTCTCCGTGGAGAACTCAATACCCAGCTGAAGAGCCCAAGCAGACAAATTGTCCAAGGTATTTTGTAATGGTCCTTGCAAGTCGGCAGCTTTGGGCCCTGTAACAGAGACCACCCCGTCGTCTGCAAGTTGCCTTAGCGTGCATGAATTGGCAAGACAATCGTCAATGTCATTCACGTAGAAATTGTAGAGCAGGGGACTTAGACATGAGCCCTGGGGAAGACCCATGTAGCTAAATCGCGATGTTGTTAAATCGCCATGCGAAAAGTGCATGTGCTTTTCAGACAACAGGTTTAGCAAAAAGTTATTTAAAATTGGCGAAAGACCATGCTGGTGCAGCTTCTCTGACAGAATGTTGATAGAAACTGAGTCAAAAGCCCCCTTAATATCCAAGAAGACTGATGCCATCTGCTCTTTGTTAGCATAGGCCATTTGGATTTCTGTAGAAAGCAACGCAAGGCAATCGTTCGTCCCTTTGCCTTTGCGGAAGCCAAATTGTGTATCTGACAGTAAGCCATTTGCTTCAACCCAATTGTCGAGGCGAAACAAGATCATTTTCTCGAATAACTTCCGAATACAGGACAGCATTGCAATCGGCCGATACGAGTTGTGGTCGGAGGCTGATTTTCCTGGTTTTTGGATGGCGATGACCTTCACTTGCCTCCATTCATAAGGGACAATGTTACCCTCAAGAAACTTGTTAAATAAATTCAACAAGCGCCTTTTTGCAGTGTCAGGCAGATTCTTCAGCAAGTTGAATTTGATTCTGTCTAACCCTGGGGCGTTATTGTTGCACGATAAGAGAGCAAGTGAGAACTCCACCATCGAAAACGGTGTTTCGTTCGCGGTATCGTGAGGAGACGCGGCGCGGCACGTTTTCTGTACCGGGACAGAGTCCGGACAGATCTTCTTGGCGAAAGCGAATATCCAACGGTTTGAATATTCCACGTTCTCGTTGGTACTATTACGGTTACGCATACGTCGAGCCGTACCCCAAAGAGTGCTCATCGCTGTTTCTCTCGTTAACCCGTCGACGAACCGGCGCCAATAACTGCGTTTTTTGGCTTTCATTAGACTCTTCATTCGCCTTTCTAACGACTCGTACTGTTGATAGCTAGCGGGTAACCCGTCTTCCCGGAAGGCCTTATATGCAGTGGACTTTTCCGCGTACAGCTCTGAGCACTCTTTATCCCACCACAGGGTGGGAGACCGTCCATGGGTATTCGTGCTGGGTACTGGTTTAGTCTGAGCTTGATTCGCACTGTCGAGAATCAAGCCAGCCAAAAACCTGTACTCTTCCTCCGGAGGAAGTTCTTGAGTGCATTCGATTTTAACGGATATCGCGGTCGCGTAACTCTTCCAATCAATGTTCCGTGTGAGGTCATATGAGACATTGATTGTTTCCGATGGTCTTGAACCGTTAGCAATTGAAATCACGATAGGCAAATGATCGCTACCGTGGGGATCAGGGATCACCTTCCATATGCAATCTAACTGTAGCGATGTCGAGCAAAGCGACAAATCCAACGCGCTTGCGCGTGCTGGTGGTGTAGGAATCCGCGTCATTTCTCCCGTGTTTAAGATGGTCATGTTGAAATTATCGCAAAGATCTTGGATTAATGTTGATCTATTATCATCATGAAGACAGCCCCATACCGTACCGTGCGAGTTAAAGTCTCCCAGAACTAGCCGCGGTGCCGGTAAGGATTCCGTGATATTACAAAGCGTTCGGTGCCCTACCGAGGCTCTAGGAGGAATGTAGATGGAAGCAATGCAAAGGTCTTTACCTTTGATTAAAACTTGACAAGCGACAATTTCAATGCCTGGTGTCGAAGGGAGGTTAATTCGGTTGAAAGAATAGCACTTTTTGATCCCCAAAAGTACTCCTCCATAGGGGTTTTCTCGATCCAGACGAATTATATTAAAGTCGTGGAAGTTGAGATTCATATCGGAAGTTAACCAAGTTTCACATAATGCGAAAGCATCACATTTTAAACTATTTAGTAAAAATTTAAAGGAATCGATTTTCGGGAGGATACTTCTGCTGTTCCACTGTAGAACAGTGATCGAATCGGTGACCTCGTTCGATGACTTAGCCATCGAAGGATACGATCGCTGCAAGGAGGGGCCATTTAGTAGTCAACTGCTTCAAAAATGTTTGCACTATAGGGAGAAAACGTATCAGAAGGCTTTTAAGAGGATCAGTAACATTGAAAGCTGTGAAAATTAAGTCCACTATGTCAGAAAATTTCATTAGTCCGCTACTGGACTGAGTATCTGTTTGAAAAAAGGGGACACTTGGGGTTTTGGATGTCCCTGGAAGTGGTGGGTACTCCTTGTTAGAATTAATATTTCCAAGTCCTGGAGCAAATTGCTTCGGCTTTTGTGCATCACTTCCGTTGGATTTATTGATTGTAGATGGCGCACTCTGAGTGGACGACACCTTGGCACCCTTACGAGGCAATGTAGGGGAGGCTGGATTTCTCCTCTTCCTGGATTCCCCTGGGTTAACCAAAGATGTTCCCTCTCGTGGGTCGTCAGATTCTTGCTCAACGTTAGCCAAACCAGCATAGGGATTTTCAGACAGGACAGATGGCGAAGCATTCTTTAGCATTTCTGCATAAGAACGCCTTGAGCGTTCCTTAAGGGAGCGCTTAATTTTATCCCCGCGCTGCTTGTACGCAGGACATGATTTAAGAGCATGTGAAGGGCCCCCGCAGCAAATACACTTTTCAGTTTCTTTGTCGCAAGAGTCATCCTCATGCTCTCCTTCGCATTTGCCGCATCGTTTCTTATTTCCACAATATGTGGCTGTGTGGCCCAACTGCTTGCAATTGCTGCAGCTCATGACCCGCGGTACAAACAGGCGAACTGGTAGGCGAACCCTGTCAAGGAGGATGTAGTTGGGAAGAGAGGACCCGGCGAATGTCACCCGAAGCGAGCCTGATAGAGAGTAGGTAGTCTTACCTCCCTCGGTGTTTGCGGTATACAATTGTTTGCATTCTAAGATCTTAATCTGTTCAAGAGAGGGGTCCTTAAAGCAGCCAACCCCGTGCTCCAACAGTTCTTCGCATTTCAGGCCCGGTTCGGACACTACCCCATCGATTTCACAGGCCACACAAGGCACGTATGCTTTAAATTCCCGCGTAAAGCGCTCACAGCAAGCAATCGCGTTTGCCTGGCCGAGATCATTCACTAGAACACGTATCTTGTTTGCCCGAACACGTGTTATCTGAGTTACGGCCGGGTAATTAGCAGTCAGATCTCGAGAAAGTTTTAATATATTAACCGGTTTCTCTCCGGTCCGAAAATATACCACCCATGGCCCAGAGGAACCTTCTGGGTACTGCTTTATACGGGGAGCAATGCGAGTATTAGGGGGATCAGGGACTTCCATGATTACATCAGATGGTATTTCGCCCTCGGCCATTTAAGCACGAGGGCAGAGCGTTATATAAACGGGAATGTGTCTTATTATTTGATTACAAGGTAGAGTAAAAGTAGGGAAAAGGAAAGAAAGCAAACGAGGAAAAAAAATAAAGCAAAACTTATCTGCAAACAACGCCGATTGTTCCGCACCAGCGAAAACAATGTACTGGATTTACTGCCGGCACCAGCAGAATGGCAGCTAACGAACGAACAAAGGATGACCTTCAATCACTGAAATTTACACAACGAACACCACTGTGAAATATAACGATCCGTTCCGTTCAAAGGTTGGGAGACGTATGTTTGTTATTCATTTGATAAGGTTCATTGTGATGTCCGGACAGAAAACGAAAACTGCGCTGAAAACCCCAGATAGTATGCGTGATATACTTCACTGAACAAGATATCATGAATCAGTCACATTTTTATGATTCAGTTCATATTGTCACGTTATTCCTAGTAAAAAAAAGCCTATGGCAAAAAAAAAAAATAACAGATCAAGATAAGGCGAAGAGAATTTACAAATACCATGATAAAACTGCTGATATCATGATCATTAGTTACATTACTCTTTGAAAGTAAGCTCTGAAATAAAATATCACGATAACAGGAACAGAAATTACGAAACTCGTGACTAAGATACTGAAATCATGAACACAAATCACATAACTCGAGACAAATAAATCTGAAACTGTGACTTAGATCCTGAAATCATGAACATGAATCACTCTTCTCATGACTAAAATCCTAAGATCCTGAAATCATGAACATTAATCCCGCTAGTCTGGCAGAAAAATCCGAGAGAAAACTCATGAATAAAATAGCACGGTAACGTGATGAGAAATTACAAGAATCGCGAATAAGCTCTTGATACATGAACAATGTTTAACTTTCGGTTGTTTATTCCCAAATCATGAACAAGAATCACAACAAAAACTAAATATGTCCAGGGAACAATAACAGTAACCCAACCAAACATTCTAATGTAACGCCATGTATATATTCGGGGCGAACTAGTGTTTTGAAAACACAAATAGTTTCATGAATACGAGGTTTATTATTCATAATTTCAAGAACTTGGTCACGGTTTTCGTAAACCGTTTAATTCACGAAATCGTGACCTTTTGTTCATGAATATATGAAGGGATTTTTTTTCCGTGTAGCTTCACCTAAGAAAGGGTGAATGCAAGATGCTGTATTTCGAAATCCTGATTATCTACATCTTTGCTCTCTTCAGTAAAGTTGTTCTTGGGGCCACAGTGGCTTGGCGCCTGACAATATTAGTTTGGAAGTCTATCGCTACGTGGCGCTAGTGTACATATGAATTTGTGCACTTCAACTTGTTTCATCTCGTTTTCCTAACGTCCTAGAAGATCCGTATCTTTGGAAAAATCGTTCAAAAGGTAATGCCCATGTACATGACAACCATTTTAACTCGGTACTCCTTCAACAAGTGGCGCTAATGTATATGTGAAATAATAATATATTATTCGACAATGTACATACATATGATATAATATGATAAAAGATATAATGACTTTTGGATTATCAATAGACAATCGGTATCTTCAGCGAAGTCAATTATGAAACCAAGTTGGTGTGGCTAGCAAGCTGTTTGATTTGGAATTCTACCACGGTGTAGCCTCTGTGTACATTGGAATTCATGGTTCTTTTTAACTTGACTTTGACCACCTGACTACCTCGAATGTTTGCGTCTTCAGCGAAGTTGTTTAGAAATTAGTAGTATTTTTTCTTGGTTTTGGTATTCTTCTCTATATAAAAAAAACCTGTTTTAATCCACCTAGAGGTGCAATTGTGCCTTTCTCATTTCTACAAACTATGATTTAATAGCTGGTTCGTACAATATAACATTATGAAAATGTCTTTCATTCTTATTACACTTGGTAAGTATATATAAGAGCACCTTTTTGCATTCATCGCGGTATCGGTTTGAATCGGAGTTTTCTATGTGATCGCACTCCACAACCCGTAACACCGGAGCCGGAAGTCGGATGGAGATGGAATTTAATATCAGTTTCCGGGGACGCAACACCTTTCATTTGAGACTAAGTTGATCAAATCGGTTCTGCCATTTTCGAGAAACCAATATAACCGTTATTCTGAATTTGGATGCTTCCGGATCCGTCGATGGTGTGTGGTCAGTGGCCAGTGTGGCCAAAGAGACTTTGAATGACTGTTGGTGACCTAGATCTACAAATTCAACACTTGTGTTTACATTTTGGAAAAAATTTCACCTTTTTACATTCATCGCAGAATCAGGATTTGCTGCGTGATCGTACGTGTCACCCTGTAATTCAGGAACCAGAACTCGGATCCACACAAAATTCAACAGTAGCTGATGGACCTTTCATTTAAAATCAAGTTTGTCAAAATCGGTTCAGAAAATTCCGAGAAACTGATGTGGACAAATCAACAAATTTTGTTTTGTAACCATACTCTTCAACTCGTAATCCGGAACAAGATGTCGGTTGAAAATGAAATTCAGTAGCAACCTATGGGAATATTATACCTTTCATTTGAATCTTAGTTTGTCAAAATCGGTTCAGCCATCTCCGAGAAACCGATGTGGACATTTTGTTAACAAATCCGCACATACACACACATACATACATACATACATACATACATACATACATACACACATACATACACACATACATACACACAGATATTTTGCGATTTCGGCGAACTGAGTCGAATGTTATATGAGACTCGGCCCTCCGGGCCTCGGTTAAAAAGTCGGTTTTTGGAGCAATTGCATAACTTTCTATATGAGAATGGCAAAAGAATAATATTTAATTAGCTTAATCAGCATAAGTTCAATGTTATATTCATGTGATTACATTTTGAAATGTTGGTGGAATGGGTTTGAAAGTGGAGGGAATGGGGGGTTAGTAGAATGGGAGTGGAGGATGCGTCAGAAATCGTTCATCTTATTTCGGTATACGGGGTGGATGAAGGAAATGCGGGCGTGAGGGTGGTCCAAGGGGAGGGGAGTGATGAAGGAGGAAGGTGTAAGGGCAAGGCGGGGTGAGGGGCGGCGACGCAATACTCAACTGCATATTTTGCCTTCCATTTGAGACTTGGTTTGAGAAAATCGGTTCAGTCATCACCGAAGAACCGATGTGACTTTAATTGTGGAATATGCCCGGAATTCCGGACTTCCGGAATCGTCGATAGTGGACAATATATTCAAAGAATGTTTGATTGGCAATCAGTGATCTAGATCTGCGATTAGAAGTTATTTGGTGACCATTTCAATAGTTTTTAGCCTCTGAGGTATTACGATTGTACAGATTTATATGGGAAATTCCAATGTATCCTTACTAACACCCCTGTAACTCCGGAAGCAAGGGTCAGAACCGAATGAAATTCAGCAGCAGTCAACGGTATTACTGTATCTTTCATTTAAAATCAAGTTTGTAAAAATCGGTAGAGAATTCGTTGGGGAATGAGTGTGATATTAGCTTAGGAACTTGGCGGGTTCCCCGGGGGCGTCATGAACCGTCATAGGTGGCCAATGTGGTCAAAGCTGCTTTAATTGATCATTAGTGATCCAGACCCGCAAACTAGAGTAATGTTACATCAATTTTAATATGTTTTACATCATTTTAACATCATGGTGGTACCAGTTTATATGGGAATTTGCTGTGTGACCGCACTCTTCAACCCGTAACTCCGGAACCGGAAGTCGGATCAACTAAAAATACAATAGCAGCTTATGGGAGCGTTATACCTTTCAGATGAAACTAAGTTTACGAAAATCGGTTCAGCCATCTCTGAGAAAATTGTGTGAGTTTAAATGACACACACACACATACACACACACATACATACACACACAGACATTTGCCGATCTCGACGAACTGAATCGAATGGTGTATGACACTCGGCCCTCCGGGCCTCGGTTAAAAAGTCGATTTTTACAGTGATTGCATAGCCTTTCTTTATATGAGAAAGGCAAAACAGTTAACAAATTTTCTATTGCGATTAGAGCTATGTTCACCTGTTAAAACATGTTAAGGCTCAAGTTACCTCAAGGCTTGGTAGTATGCGTAAGAAAAATTGTGTTCAGCTTTGCCACCAGATTATCCATTTAAACCTTTTCAAAACTCTAAAAGAAGAATATCAGTCGATTTATTAGATCATCAGGATTCAATTCATGCAAAATACCTGCTGGAAAAACCATCGGCTTAGCTGGATGGTGCTTTTGAAAAAGTGGCTGTGATATTTTATCACACTACCACACCGAGCTGGGGTACGCAACACAACTGCGCAATGAAAAAACCACAGCCACTTTTTCAAAAGCACCATTTAGCTAAGCCGATGGTTTTTCCAGCAGGTATTTTGCATGAATTGAATCGTGATGATCTAATAAATCGACTGATATTCTTCTTTTTGAGTTTTAAAAAGGTTTAAATGGATAATCCGATGGCAAAGCTGAACACAAATTTTCCTACGCACACTACCAAGCGTTCAATTCTAACACATGCTTAAAAAAGGTAACTTGAACCTTAAGATATGTGTAAGGAACAACCTTTGATGATATGTGGGCATGTAGGGCCTATTAAATCAGAGTGTAAGTGATGTTACTATGGAAACATAGCAAAAACACGATTTTTGATTGGAGGCACCTCTAAATCATGTCCAAATGAGGCCATTTTTGGCGAAAGTTCTTAAATTCACTCCCAAAACAAAAAATTGAGCTGACCCATGTATATTTCAAAACTTTTTCAAAGTGTGGAGAGGTCTAATGGCCATAAACTCGAAATCGCAATTGCGCTACTCCTGGGCAGTTGCATATCAGATGATATGAGGTTCCGTAGTAGGATTCACAAAGATCACATGAAAGTGACTCTGCGCGCTGAATAGTTTCCATGTAATAATTGAGATTGTAGTGGCCGGTTAAAGCCCTGGTCAGTGGAGTTTCGAAAAATGTAGGAGATGTTTTGAAATCACTGGGCACGGTTGTTCTAGAAACGCCAAATAATGGTGCACGTTTGTAGAAATCTCCAATAATTGCGGTGCTCGGATGAAGCCCAGGACCGATTTTTTTCCATATTTTATACAACTTGTCGAAATTGGTAGGGCGAGCTCAAGAGCAACGAAGTTAATCGCTGCACCTGCCCTTGCCAATTTGTCAGTCCATTCATTTCCAGTAATACTGGAATTTCCGGGCATCTAGACAAGATAGATCGTGTTGATAATGCTTGGTTCTTCGATTTAGGTTCGGTACACGATCACTAGCTTGGACTGTGATTTGTCTGAGCTAAGAGCCTTGAATGCAGCCTCGCCATAGGAACAGAAGTTCATAACCTTGCCAGACAAACTCTTTTGAAGAGCCGATTGTACCCCGCACATAATCACAAAGATTTCTGCTTGGAATGCAGTATAGTATCGACCTGGCGAGTGAGATTGTTCCAATCTCATTTCACGACAGTAGACACCAACACCAGCACGTTACTCCAGCGGATAACCGTCAGAGTAACAGACCGCTTGCGTTTTGTGAACTCAATGTGAGTAGACCAATACAGCTTGGAATCCAATATAACTCTAACGTGTTTGACACCACAGTAGCTCACAATCAAAGAACTGCAAGGGACAAACTCCGGTTGTTCGATTCGATTCTTCGTGAAAAGAACCATTGAAGTTTGGTATGGGTTAACTGATAATTCAACTTGTCGACACCAGTGCTCGACTGCTCCTAATGCTTGTTGCATAAGGTCAAAGATTGTTCCGATGCAAGTCCAGTAATTAGTATTTGGTAAGTATCAGCAAACCCGTGGGTTGGTCCTTAAGTTTCTCCAACAAGCCATCGGCAACCAGATTTCATAACAAAGGTGGCAGAACGCCACCCTGAGGACAACCGCAGATACTAAACTTTCATATATCTACCTGTCATAGTGACGAGCAAAGAATGCGGTTACTAAGCATTGCGTTTTTCCAACCCGAGATACGTGTAGATACCCCATGGCTGCGCATCGCTTTCAGAATAGACTAGAAGGGCACAGTTTATGTTTGAGAATATCATATTCCTTTTGCAGTAGCACGAAAAAGATTCCATCTTTTCCAGTGGATTTGTATGGAACAAAGCTTCAAAAAAGCTCATTTGACCGATTTAGTGGTAACCAATGCGCGTGAAAACGCCCACGAGTCCGAAATACCAGAATGAGATCTGTGAACAATTAAGAACATATTTTTCGTCCGTCACAGGCCCGTGTGCTGAAAATTCCTAAGGGGAGGGTTTTGATTTTTTTTACGTTTCTTTTAAAAAAGGTATAGAAATACTCAAAAAATTATGATTTTTTCCATGGCCTGTGTATCAATCGAGTCAGCTCAATAGATGGAGTAAATGTAGGTAATCGAGAACGAATATTCAACAAACATCGCTGTCTTTTGGCTCGTGGTAGTGTCGGATTGGTTTATAGTCAAGCCTTCCAACTAAACCCAAACCTCTTGTATTTCGTAATTCTCACCCATGCAGGTCAACTGTTAGATGCTACTGTCGTAACGATTGTGATCTTTCTCTTTTTATTTTATGTTAATCGTTCATGTTTTTCCATTGCTGCTATTTTTTGCCTGTTGTCCAACCTTTGCGGTATATATGACCTGCTGAGGTCTGCTGCAAATATCCTCACCTGTTAAGACACAAACCGATCCGGAGGTGTCGACCATAATTATTGACATCTCTTTACAATAACCTTTGCGCGGTTTCTTATTGTTCTTGGCGCTACTCGTTTCTATTTATCTGCTAGCTGGTGCTGAGAGTCCCTCGGCGGCGGTATTTCTCCCGATATCATTTTCGTAAACCATTTAGCTGACAACCACTCCGACGGAATGATGAACGGCGATGAAAGTTCTTCAGACAACGATATTCAGATTTTCTCCGACTTCGTGTTTATCCTCCTTAGCGCCCGTTAATAACCTGCTTACCGCCCTTTGCTGTGTAACTGGCCTATTCGCAACTTTTGCTAATATCGAAACTCCAGAAATTTCCAAAGAGCCAACCAACTTGACATACATCCCTTTCCAGACCCCCTCGCAAGGTACCTTCAACGACTTGTTTCTAGAGCGATGATATTTTATGTGTCAAAACGGGTCGCAGTATATTTTTTCCTGAACAGGAAATTGATTAATTTTGAAAGGGATTCGAAACCCTCATGGAAGGGGTTTGAACTTCCAAAACCCTCCCCTTGCGCACGGGCCAGAACTCCGTCACATAAACACCATCTCTGGTTTTTAAGGAGTTTATCTGAAAGTCTATCGATTTTTAGAGAATTTTATTCAACCTGCTAGCCTCATTACGACTAGAGACATTAGTGCATTTAGTTAAGTGAGTTTTTTCTTACGTTAATATTAATACTGAACACCAGTTTTTTTTTATTGGTTTTACCATTTAGGAGCATTATAGATCACTAATATAATATAAATTTGAATTATTTTGCCAGAAAAAATGTGCGCATAACATCAAAACGAAGCGAAGAAGACTAAAAGAACGCAATTTTATCTGTGTAAGATGGTGCCAAACGTAATCGTCTCACAGCTAAGCAACCACGTGAGCCGGAATGCACAACTTCAATTCTACACTCTGGCGACGACGAGGACACCAATGAAGTCATTAGTAAGTAGAAAGCCAGATACAGCTGGCGAAAAAGCATGTTTTTTCACATTTCCTTCTGCGGTTTCATGATTTTCCACATCATTTCCTCATTTTTTACTTGAACGACGTCAACGGTTTTGATTTATTGTTTGTGTTATTATTTCTAAATAATCTGCTGTATTCATACGTTTCAAATGAAAGTTGAGCCACTGATTTTTTACGCATTTAAACCTTCGCGACGCAGTGGGACGTATACGTCCCACCTACTTTTCCTAAGTTTTTATTGAATTTCTAGTTAGCGTTTACATATAAATACGAATTCTGTCTTTTAGTCACTTCTTAGGGAGGTAAGGAGTACAACTAGCACAAAAAATATGTTAATTTGTTAATTACTGATTAGCTATAAACAATTTAAAAAAATCGAAAATATCGTTTTTTAACAATATTCGGCTGTGTCTGAACTAAAAGCCCTAAAGTTCTAAAATTTTCTTTGCAAGTATCTCAAACATTGAACTAAATAATAGATTTTTTGCAGAGTTTTTTGTAGGCAAAAAAAATATCAAAAGTAACAAAAAAGAAGCTTATTATTATGGTGGTCTATAAAAGATTCTGAGAGACATGGATAACTTCTCCATTAGCATAAAAATAGATTATATTGTTTTTGAGGTCGCTGATTACGATTCTGATAACAAAGTTTCAAAATTCAAAATGGCGCCTACAAAATGGCAATCATTTTTATCGAAATTATTGCATTATAGGTCAATCTAAAAAAATTAACCCAGACCTAGTCGCCATCCTAGATCCGCCATTTTGAATTTAACAATCCTAACATCGGAATAAAAATCAGCGACATCGAAAACCACCTTGTAAGACGTTTGACGCCAATATAAAAAAAACATGAAATTTAGCCAAGCACAGTTGCCAGATTGGATACGCCATGTTGAATTTTATATTTTCGACGTCAGAATCAGATTCAACGACCTCGAAAACGCCTTGTAGGACGTTTTAGGCTAATATAAAAAAATGAAATTTAGCCAAGCACAGTCGCCATATTGGGTCCGTCATTTTGAATTTGACATTTTTGACGTCAGAATCAGAATCAGCGACCTCGAACCATATGTACAGCTAAAAATACCAGTATTAACAATGAAAAAAAACCTGTTTTAATCCACCTAGAGGTGCAATTGTGCCTTTCTCATTTCTCCAAACTATGATTTAATAGCTGGTTCGTACAATATAACATTATGGAAATGTCTTTCATTCTTATTACACTTGGTAAGTATATATAAGAGCACCTTTTTGCATTCATCACGGTATCGGTTTGAATCGGAGTTTTCTATGTGATCGCACTCCACAACCCGTAACTCCGGAGCCGGAAGTCGGATGGAGATGGAATTTAATATCAGTTTCCGGGGACGCAACACCTTTCATTTGAGACTAAGTTGATCAAGTCGGTCTAGCCATTTTCGAGAAACCAATATAACCGTTATTCTGAATTTGGATGCTTCCGGATCCGTCGATGGTGGCCAGTGTGGCCAAAGAGACTTTGAATGACTGTTGGTGACCTAGATCTACAAATTCAACAGTTGTGTTTACATTTTGGAAAAAAATTCTCCATTTTACATTCATCGCAGAATTCGTTAGAATCGGGATTTGCTGCGTGATCGTACGTTTCACCCTGTAATTCAGGAACCAGAACTCGGATCCACACAAAATTCAACAGCAGCTGATGGACCTTTCATTTAAAATCAAGTTTGTCAAAATCGGTTCAGAAAATTCCGAGAAACCGATGTGGACAAATCAACAAATTTTGTTTTGTAACCATACTCTTCAACTCGCAATCCGGAACAAGATGTTGGTTGAAAATGAAATTCAATAGCAACCTATGGGAATATTATATCTTTCATTTGAATCTTAGGTTGTAAAAATCGATTCAGCCATCTCCGAGAAACCGACGTGGACATTTTCTTACCAAATCCGCACATACACACACATACATACATACATACATACATACATACATACATACATACATACATACATACATACATACATACATACATACATACATACATACATACATACATACATACACACAGATATTTTGCGATCTCGGCGAACTGAGTCGAATGTTATATGAGTCGGCCATCCGGGCCTCGGTTAGAAAGTCGGTTTTTGGAGCAATTGCATAACCTTTCTATATGAGAAAGGCAAAAGAATAATATTTAATTAGCTTAATCAGCATGAGTTCAATGTTATCTTCATGTAATTATATTTTGAAATGTTGGTGGAATGGGTTTGAAAGTGGAGGGAATGGAGGGTTAGTAGAGTGGGAGTGGAGGATGCGTCAGAAATCCTTCATCTTATTTCGGTATACGGGGTGGATGAAGGAAATGCGGGCGTGAGGGTGGCCCAAGGGAAGGGGAGTGATGAAGGCGGGAGGTGTAAGGGCAAGGCGGGGGGGGGGGTGGTAAGGGGCGGCGACGCAATACTCAACTGCATATTTTGCCTTCCATTTGAGATTTGGTTTGAGAAAATCGGTTCAGTCATCACCGAAGAACCGATGTGACTTTAATTGGGGAATATGCCCGGAATTCCGGACTTCCGGAATCGTCGATAGTGGACAATATATGCAAAGAATGTTTGATTGGCAATCAATGATCTAGATCTGCGATTAGAAGTAATTTGGTGACCATTTCAATAGTTTTTAGCCTCTGAGATATTACGATTGTACCGATTTATTTGGGAAATTCCAGTGTATCCTTACTAACACCCCTGTAACTCCGGAAGCAAGAGTCAGAACCGAATGAAATTCAGCAGCAGTCAATGATATTACTGTATCTTTCATTTGAAATCAAGTTTGTAAAAATCGGTAGAGAATTCGTTGGGGAATGGGTGTGATATTAGCTTAGGAACTTGGCGGGTTCCCCGGGGGCGTCATGAACCGTCATAGGTGGCCAATGTGGTCAAAGCTGCTTTAATTGATCATTGGTGATCCAGACCCGCAAATTAGAGTAATGTTACATCAATTTTAATATGTTTTACATAATTTTAACATCATGGTGGTACCAGTTTATATGGGAATTTGCTGTGTGACCGCACTCTTCAACCCGTAACTCCGGAACCGGAAGTCGGATCAACTAAAAATACAATAGCAGCTTATGGGAGCGTTATACCTTTCAGATGAAACTAAATTTGCGAAAATCGGTTCAGCCATCTCTGAGAAAATTGTGTGAGTTAAAATGACACACACACATACACACATACATACACACACAGACATTTGCCGACCTCGACGAACTGAATCGAATGGTGTATGATACTCGGCCCTCCGGGCCTCGGTTAAAAAGTCGATTTTTACAGTGATTGCATAGCCTTTCTTTATATGAGAAAGGCAAAAACGCGTCGCACAGGGTTAAATTGTTTTATTAAACCTCGAATATAGTGACCTATCGTACCCCCAAATTTTAGAAACATCGAAAAAGGTACCTTTGCCTTATTAGATTTAGCTTGAAAAATGTTTGGCCAGGCATAAAATCATTATTGCCAAAACGTTGCCAGATCTATAACCGTCCTAATGAGTGCATGTTTGTCAGAATCAGCACAAAATTACCATTGCACGAGCTCGCCAAAGAAAACTGACCTACTTGACCCCACTCTACTCTACAGTTGTTGTAAAAGTTAGCGCACTCCACTGAATGTTTTAAAATCACTTTTCAAATATCGATCACATGGAGAACTTAATATAATCAATGATGTTTCGCCAATGTTTTTTCTGGTCTTCAAAATTAAAATTTAAAAGTCAAAACTTCAAAACAAAACATTAAAACCCAAAATCTATTCAGTAGATACTTTGCACCCATAAAACAGCTCAATTTCAGGCCATGAGAGTAGAGGACCCCCTTAAAAAATGCTACGCATTACGGGAAGCCTATCATTAAATTCTCAATAAAGGCAGCACAAAATCACGATCTAAATTGTTAGCAAATTTAGACAAAAAAGCGTTTGTTACTTAGTTTGCAATATTTGAATAGACCTGCTATGTTACATGTATAGATTTGCCCAACATTGCTAATAACCCATGTTTATGCTGGGCTTTCCATTTATACCAACCTCTCACTTTAATCAGGAGGGTGCTATTTTCCGATTCGACACAGCTTCGGTTTAAACTCACAACAATGCCTCGTTATCTGTTATAGCGATGCTTCAATTCCGTATTGTTCGTCACAACACTAAATGAGCTACCACCTGTGATAAGGGAAATAGATAGGACATCGCTACTAAATAGAGTGGGTGTGTGTCTGATTCGGATTTTCATTGTGGCAGCAGCCTCAGTGAAAGAGAAAAAAAGGTGCTTGACAGTAACGAGCGACAATAATAAGTTCGGCGCGATTCGGCCCAAAAGTTTTGATTGTTTCGAAATCATCTTGTTTTTATGGGACTTTTTATGTGCTTCTCTCTGATGATGTCCCCGTTTTCTTAGTCCCTACCAGTACCAGCAATTGGCGCCCTCTGGAGGGTGAATTAATTTTTCGAACGTCCAATGTTATGGGAACCACTTTTACGACGTCGTTTCATGGCCGCTGCTAGTCAGCTGAAGAGTTTGGTTTATGATTTTGAATGAGTTCTATTTGTTGATGATCTCGACTGTTGGATGCAAGTGTAATGAAATCGTTGTTAACTTTATGCCTCTTGAATAATTCATCTCGTCCGGTTGAAGCTAGATGGCTTTCAACAGGTTTCTATCATTTCAGCTATACTGCGATGATGGAAGACATATTAAACGTAGCTGCAGTCCTCAGAATATCGTCTTTATTCTTTAACAACAGCACTGCACAAAAAACCATCCCACTTTCAATATCGTTTCTCTGTTTGCAACAACAAGTGCCTCTCCGAATGTGTGGGTTTCGAGAAGATGAACGATTCTTCCGTTCGGGACTGGGGCAACTCCGAAAGAGGTAGAAAATTCAACAATATTTGCGTTGCTCAGTTCTATTGTGCATCGTCGTCGCCGTTGACATCGTCTCGGAAGAAGTCAGCGCTTTGCTATCTTTGCGAACGGTTAGGCTGAACAAAAAAAAAACCAGCGTACGTGAAAACATATTGAACAAAAAAAGAGCAACGTTTGTAAGTGGAACATTTTCGGTTCCCGAAAGCCACGGTCGAGAGGGAAAGGATCATATCGTTGTGACGATCCGAAAGCAGTCAGTGTTGCAGCACCAAGGGATAGGGACTTCCTGTCGATTGCTGCGACTCACCAGTATTTGGTGTACGTAGTAGTTACGCTACGCCATTTTCGCAGGAATCAGCTTAAGGCGGAACGAGCAGCGCGTGGAGCCATTATTCACTCGATGGAGAACTTTGCCTCCGTCGATCTTTGTGCGGTGTGTAATGTGTATGTATATCGTGTGTGTGCACGTTTAACAAAAAAATAAAAGAAGCTGCAGCTTACCATCTCGACGGTATTGCAAAATATGTATTCAATCGAATAAATTTTACTTTACCCATGAATAAAATTTATCGGAGCTGAGGGCAAGGTTATTTCCCTTTCTACATTTATTTTAAAGAGGCTTATTTCGTATTTGTTATATTAAACTAACCAAACAGTTTATAAAAGCCCAAGTCTAATTGACATTATAGGTAAGTTGACGAAATCCTTTTTTCTTCGTATGTATTAGACATATGGCGGAGTTTCTCGTGGTGTAGTTCAAGTAACTTGAAACACACTCTCCAATGCGTTTATGTTGCATTACATTATGTTTTATAGAAGTCATTGAAGTGATATTGGGTTTTCAATTATAATAAGTGAACTTTCTTAATTTCAAACATTATTTATTTCATCAAAGGCTATATTTTTCGATAAAGAGCTTTCATTATCCATGTCAATAATTTTTCGATAAAGAGCTTTCATTATCCATACCTCAAACTAAAGTGGGTTTTTCAAAAATTATTATCACTGTGCAAAAATAGACAACATTTATTTTTATTTCTGAAATTGAATCCAAAGTAAGATAGTCTTTTTTCAGTATCTGGTCAATACTCCATTGTCCATTAAGGGCATTTACTTGGAACTTACTCCTAAAGAGTTTTGAATGGAATACGCGTCGAAGTCATATTGCTGAAGTATTCTGTCGGGAAAAAAGCCTAGGGATAATTGTTTTGCACGTTTATGTAACAGAGATCCAACACGTTATAAAAGGATATTTTCCGGTAGCAATTTTATTTGTATTTCATGCTTCATTATCGCACTGCCAAACTTATCGCATACCCACTACAGACTTGTCCGGAGCCGGTATAATTTGGCGGTTTTCGCGGTCGCGAAAACAGAACATATTTCGTAAAATTCACTTCAAAAATTTTGTAATGTAAAATTGTATATAAACTTCAAGCTTAGAAATCGGACTGGAGCTCTTCGATATAACAGTTGTTTAAAAAAAACCTTCAGTATGAAAATCGGAAGAAAACATATTTTTAACCGACTTACAATCTTGAATACGGATATACGGATTTTACGAGTCATGTTCTGGCCTTGTATTTTTTACTCTTGGTCGTCCATATTTATATCTATAAACTTCTAGATAATTTATCAAACACTTTGATAAAATTCCGAAATGCTAACCAAATACGCATCATGTTCAATTTACTAACACCCTCCCTAAATCAAAAAGATCAAAAATTAAAATTTAGAACTCCGCCTACTAATCCCTGTCTAGAAAGCCCTTCGAAGTTTGCCTTGCTGTAGGTTTCATCGTCCATTACTGAACAATCAAACTTCATCAACATCGTAGTAAACAGCATACGGGATTGTATTGGGCCTTTTTAATTGCCGGTATTTAGAGTTCCTGCCCTCTTATAAATCGACAACCCGTCTTATTTTTATTAGCTTGATGCACGATTTAGACGACACTCCCAGTTTGTGCGTAACATCTAGGGAGGAGTGGTTAGAAATTGTCGTGACAGTGTAATATCTTTTCCTCGAACAACTTCCAGATACAGCACAGCATTCAATCGGCCGATATGAATTATTGTGATTAGAGGCAGGCTGTCTTGGTTTTGAAATGGGGATAACCCTCACTTGCCACTAGCTGTGGACATTTTTCCGTTGAGTCAGGTAAGTTGGATTTGATTCTGTCTGGCCGTGGGCGTTATTGGGCAAGTAAAAACTCTACCAACGAAATCGATTTTTCGATCGCAGTATTGCGGGAGGGCGTGAGTCTATAGGTTTTCTATTACGGAGCAAACTCTGGGCAGACCATTTTTGTGAAATTAATTATCCAGCGGTTTGAATATTCCTCGTCCTCGTTGGTAATATCGGATAGCGCGCTTACATTGTCAGTGATGATTGGGATCTTGAAATACTCCATCTCCTTCAGCGATCGTTTCGTGTAACGTGCCAGGCCAGATGCAGACCGTAGACCTTCTTTGGAAGTTTAGTACGTTTGGGTTATTTTTCACTCAAAACTTAATTGGACTTGGGGACTCAAACGCAAGTATATTCAGGGTAACTACACAACGATTGTTAGACCAATACTAGAATACGGGTGCCTTGTTTGGTGGCTGAAGAAAAAAGTCATAACTAGCCAATGAAAGTTAAACCATCTTCAGAGGATGGTCTTGATGGCGATTACTTGTGCGTTTTCGACAACACCTACTGGTGCTCTAGATGCACTCTTGAACATAAAACCACTATATGTGTTTCTGAACCCGGAAGCACTTTTTTGCGCATACCGTCTTAAGGTTACTGGTATCTTTTGGAAGATTTTCGACTGTTGGTAGAGTTTGAGGTTATATATCGGCTTTCAGTCTGGAGAAAATGTCAAACACGGTTTATGTACTTTATATCCGACGTTTCGGCGACATATATTGCGCCTTTTCTGGAACAGTAATCCAATAGATCGTTCAACTAGCCACACAAGACTGTGGCCCCAAATAGTTACTTGGGATGAATATACACTTGCTCCCAGTGACCTTACACTCACATGTAGTGTACTTTCAATGTGAGAATTCCCCTTTGCGAGGAATGGCTTCTGGATGGATGGAGCGACAACTTGAAGAATACGTAGTTTGTTATACTGACGATTCTTTGTTGGAGGGCCGAGCCGGTGCTGATGTCTATTGTATTGAAATGAGATTAAACCAATTTCATTCCCTTGGTAGATACTGTACCGCATTCCAAGCAGATTTTTTTTTAAATCAGTACTTGAACAGGGAATTGGCGGTAAAAGAATTTATTTTTGCTCTGACAGTCAGGCTGCCCTGAAAGCACTTAGATCGGCAGATTCGAGATCGAAATTAGTAATCGCATGTCGAACTCAAATCGAAGACCTTTAGCCTTTCAAATGTTATCTACCTTCTACGGGTACCTGGTTATTCCAGTACAGCGAAGACCCGTTTTTATCAGCCTCTTTGGTGTATTTTTGGTTGACAAAATTTGAACAATGACAAAACAATTTCAGTGATTTTCTCTACTAAACCGAAGCTGTTCAAATATATAACACCAATCCGTGGACATAGCCTCATAATCCTGACTGGCTAACGAAATCGGGTCGAAAAGCTGACAAAATTGGGGGCTGATAAAAACGGGTTTTCAATGTATTACTGGAAATGAATGAGCGGACGAATTAGCTAGAGTTGGTGCTGCAACTGACTTCGTTGGTCCAGAACCAGTTCTACCACTGTCGATAAGTTGAACAAAGCACAAAATTCGCTCTTGGGTTGCATCCGAACATGCCAACCATTGGCGTAGCTTGTAAACTTGCGTTCAAACAAAGACTTTTCTGTGGATGTGAGTCGGAAAATGTCCAAGAATTTGTAGTATTTTTCCAAGCACAACTGCAGTATTCTAGTCAGGGCACTGACAGGACTTTGCAAATATTTATATTTATTACAGCGATTTTCTTGATTCAACCTGAAGAAACTATTGGCGGAGCTCTATGATAGCTGTATAGATTTGCATAGTAGAGTGGAAAAGAATGAATACAAAATGAAGTATTTGGGAATATGGGATTGGTAGATTTTGTCTTGCAGATTTACTTATTTCAGGAATATGTCACATGAAGACTTTTTGGATAGTTATATCGAGCTGTATTCCATTGCTTTTATCAACTCCAAAGTTTTCCAAAACAGGCGAGCTTACTGTAAATGGGACCTAATTTTAAAACATTAGCAAGTAAAACAATAAAACATTTCTTATTTAAATAAAATACAGCAAATATCGGCTTACATATATGCTTTTAAAACCGTTATTTCGGTATTGGTTATTTGGGGGGTTTTACCGATTTCCGGTAACGGTGTAACCGGTGCTACCAAACCAAACAGAAAGACACTTTCAGCGAACGAGTCATCTAATAATGATTTTTGCCACCAAATTATATCACGGAAAATATCTCAGCGGCAGGCCTCGCCCCACCACCGGCAGGAAGCTAGCAGTTCTCCTTGAATCCCCCGCCGACAGCATTAGTGGAGCTTTTATTGTAGAAGCACCGTGGATACTAAGTGGTTTTTATGCCTTATTGGAAATATGTTACGGCACACACAGGCCGTAAAATACGCTCGTTAAAGACAAAATTCTCGACACGTTGAAAAGATTTGCCCTCCGCACTGGTGTGGAGGAAGAAAGGTTTTCGAAACTGAAAACCTTTGTGTCTTTCAGCAGAGGAGACTTATCGATATTTTGTATACGTATTTTTTTTACACAGAATACAGATGCAGTGACTTCGCCGCTGCTATAGAAACCAAAGCATTCCGCTTGAAGTAGGGAATAAGAAATATTCCCGGCAATTTATTTTCATCGCCCTTGATAACACGATGACGGTGGCGTTGCTGCTTCCTGAGTACGAAACATGATGATGCTATTAGTTGTGTTTATTTTCCGTTCGTCGCGGCGTTGTTTCGATATGTGCACGCGATATTTTGTGCTGAGATTGTTAAGGGCAATGGTGAAGTTGAAAATTACCCAATTGGCCATGAATGTCTTTTCGTTTCGGGTCTTCGCATTTGTGGCAGCATTTATAAGCATACTGTAGACTAGCACGTAAAGGACTATTGATCTTACCTGCAAAGAGAAAAAAAACAGAATGTTAGTCGAGGAAAGTGTATGTAAACATTATGTTAAAGTAAATATATCTGCAGTAAAAATTAAAAGCAATATATTGTCTTATTTTTCTGCTGGATGAAGATAAGTAAGTTAAAAAGATGGATTGGTAATATCAGAGACATAACCGTAGTGAAGTAGAATGCACTTTCACTTTTCATGAAAGCAAGTGATTTTAGTATAGGTTCACGCTTAACAGATCAATTTTTCTGAATGGCGCAATTGTTCTTTAAAAATGGTTACACCATGCTACGATTTCCATTTTGTACTCGTTGGTTATTATTTTTTAATATTGATATAAAGTTACTTTTGGCCTCTCCCTCCTACACGTTCCATGTGTCACAAATTGTGACAGCATCTTTCCGTGTGCTGGCAAACGACCGAGCAGACTCTTTCTCTCTCTCTCTCTGCCTCACTCTCCGGTCATGTGAACTAATTACCAGCACGCGTCAGCTCCACATGCACACATTTGCCTATGTTTTCCAGTGATCCCGGCATGTCCTGTTAATTTTCGAAATTTAATATTTCCTCCGACAAAACATCGCATCGGGTGTCAGAGCAAGCAGTGCCTAGGTGCTGTGTCTGTGCCTGTGAACTTCACTTCATAACTCAATTCAATTAAGTGACGTTCAACAGCAGAAATTTTGCCAAACACCGGGTGCCACTGTCCGTCCGACCAGCCAACAGCTTCTCGCTTCGCTTTGCTGGTCTGAGTGAGGCACAGAAAGTGCCAAGAGGGACGTGATATTGTTTAGTGTTATCTCGTGCTCAGCTAGCATCGAACAGTGCAGTGGTCGAGCACGGACAGAGACAGTTTAGACAGTCGGTGTTACTCAAAAGTCAATTTCGACTGACCCCTGCGAGTGGTAATCTCCGGAACTAGTGGTAGCACATCGCGATCTCGGGCTGGAGCGCCCTGCTGGACCGAAATGGCAACTGTTTTAAATGTTTTCATTAGTTTTCTAATGTTTCGTTGCATCGTATGAATGTTATGTCTCGGTGCATTGTTCGACAATTTTATTCGAAGCTCTTTGTTAGTCCTGAAGGGGAGCACCACTGAATCATGCGAGGCCATGCGGTTCCGTTGAATCCGAAAATTAATGGGGACGCGTGGTTAACCAAAACTAAGCTAACTAGACAAACCCGTTTGGCAATTATGAAATGTACAATAATATTTGCCACAGTATCAATTTTTTTCGACCGTGTCCCGCCTTTTCCAGTTCTATTGGATCGGTACACTGCTAGATTGAGCTCGTTACTCGACCACCTTCCCTCGAACATCACACGCCACTTGAAATTCGTTTGACCTCAAGGCTGAAAAACTTTGTCTTCTCGCAATATCCGGTCTAGAACCAGTTGCCATCGGATGCCGATGCCGTGGTGCGGCTTCAGGTGAACCGGTTCAAGGTGGCCATGGCTTCGAGGAGAGATGAGCTCATGTTTTAGAACATGATTCAGTGATGAGCGTATCACTGGCTGTTGCTTGCCTTCGACCGGAAAGTTCAACCAGATAGACAGACATGTTCTGGCAGAGGGAGGGGAAGGGGGATCGGAATCGAGACGGACAAAGTGAGCGAAACGATATGCAATAAATCAGAGCGAAAGGGAACAGGATTGAAACTTTCAGGAAGTTGTAGAGCCTCGGGCAGTACCGAGAGCAGGTAAGGTAGTGGTTCGATAGTACGGAGCCACTGGATTACGATGAACGATACGATGGTGGTGAAGTGGCTGAATGCTGCACGTGATGGAACTCGTTAAGTTCACGTGCGTTGCGATGCGGAATTCTGATGATGGGGAGCAGAAAGGGTAAAGTAAGACCTTTAATTGGATTTTTCTTTTGTTTTTTTGCTGCTCCGTATTAAATTTCTTTTTGTTTTTCAGCTCTGCTCCCACGGAATTTTCGTTGAAAGTTTATCTTCGTAATGGGATTGTATGTAGTGAGATGAACCTTGGTAAATTTTTGAAAGGGTTGGCTAGATTGGTTAAATTTTTCTGGTTTAAGGGAATTTGAATAGATACCATCTGGACCATGAAATTCGTTTAAAATATATTGTCAAACCCGTATTACGATAACAATAGGTCGATTCATTGCTTTTTAGGAAGGAAAGAAATTGTGAATGATTTTTTAAACGTTTGTTTTCTACTTAGAAAAGAGACAGAAATCTCTAATACGTTGTTGGTCAAATTCCATTCTTCCAAACGGACATTCAATTTTTCAGTTCTTGTAGAGCTTTTCCCACTTTATCTAGCGTGGATAGGTTAATAGCTTATCCATCATCTTCAATTCTTATTTTATTTGAGTCTATTTCGCTCGTTTGTCCGTACAATAACAACTTATAATACTCCTTCCACCTGTCAGTCCCTCCTGTACGATTTATCAACATATCCCCGCTCTCATCTGTGATCAAAGCTGCCGCACCCAGGGATCTTTTCTTTCTCATTTACATGGACAAACATTCTTGAAAAAATAACGATTTCGTGAACTGAACCGTTTACGAAAATTGTGACCAAGTTCCTTAAATTGGAAATAAAAATACTCGTATTCATGAACCCATTTTCGTTTTCAAAAATATATTACATCAAAAATATACCTGGGGTTACATTTGAATGTGTAGCTTACAGTGTTTCTTCCTTGGACATGTTTAGTTTTTTTTTTATAATTCTTGTTCATAATTTTGTGATAACGCGACTTTTATGAATAGGCTGGATAAAGTTCACCGAAAAATGGTGTTTTTTGTAGGTCGGTCTGAAAAATTTATTACTGACATTTACGGTATCATACTCGCTTTGCCTCAATTCCCCTTTCTGTTTGAGTTTATAAGAAAGACTGAATATATAACTCGGAAGAAAGTTGAATACGGTGGATCAAAGTTAGTATTTTTATGTAAAAATGTCCAAAGAAACGATCGAAGGTAGTAATATTAATCTCACGAAATGTGTATATTCATTTTACCACAATTCTTTGCACAACATAAGTTTGAAGGTAATTCTGGCTCTATAGTTCGGTAAAAAAATAAAAGCGGCCTATTAAAAGTTTTAATATAGTTAGAAGGATCGCACGAAACGTATGTGCCCGTTTGACCCCAATTCTTCCCATAATAAATGTGTGAAGTTGTGCAGATTGAATATTTCAAGAGAGGCTGAAAGCGGTTTATCAAAAAACTGCTCTTACGTGAAATAGTCCAGGGAATCGTCTGAACGAACGTAGAATGACTGCGTGTGTTCCCATTTTTGTCATTGTTGCCATAATAAAAGTGTGGTATTTTACATTACTCACCATTTTAGGCAAAGAGCTGGAGGTGCCGGATCAAAAGAATTTTTTTCTGTTAAATAGTCATGGGAATCAATGGAAGATATTTGTAGTGACCGCACGAAACACGTTTTAACCTAAGTCTACTCATAACTCAAGTATGAAGTTAAGCCTGGCTGTACTTTTCGGAAAGAGGCTGAATGCGACAGATTAGAAGTAATATTGCTTATGTAAAAAAAATTCATATCGATTGCATAAAACCACTTTGATCGCACGAATTATGTGAACAAATTTTACTGTCATTCTTTCCATTGCACAAGCTACTAGGCTTGGATTTGAGATTAAATGTGAATGCTTGTTTCGTGGAGTCATTCCAACTATCGGTAATTTATTCCTTGAACTTTTGTACACAATAAATACTATTTTCAATGAGTTACATGAGTTTGTTCAACTGCAACCGCCAGTTATGAGGAGAATGAGGGTAAAACGCTTTCCCACTTCCGAACAACCAGTCTAGCTATCTGTAATCGATTATTTGATTTTTTACGTAAAATACATTATTTTTGATCAGCCGCGTACAGCCTTTTCTTTCTTTTAACTGAACACACCAAATATGGGACGTATTGGGGTAAAACGGGTTTCACCACTTTGTGCACATTTCTCAGTTTTTCGTAGATAACAAATATTACTTTAGATAAGCCGCACTCAGCTTTTTCCCAAAATGTAGAGTAAAGCTTAACTTCAACCTTAAGTAATAGTAACTGGGGTAAAACGGAAGCCCACTTAAGTTATCGGAAGAACGTGGGGGAAAATGAAATATTGCGGTACATTTTCGATTTCGATAAATCACGTAAAAAAGACAGAATTGCTATCTTAACCTTTTATTTATAAACATTCAGGAAGACTTCTGTGTATCTGAATCTTTGCCTCTTTTGTGGAAAAATTAAGCATTTCATACTGCTATTGAATTTTCCTTGTTCATCCATGAAATTCAAAAAAACAGCGATTATGACTTTGAGGAAGTCCTTGAATACCATAAAGCAAACTATGACAATATAAGTCGGATTCTAAGTAATGTCGTCTGGCAAAATAGCCTCGGAATGAAGGAAATATTGTAACCGCCCTGGACGTATTTTACAAAATTATTTTCAAGATAATTCATGAAGAGGTGCCTATTAAGGAAAATAGACAACACGGCAACTCGAAGCATCCCGTTTGGTATAATAGACAAATTAAGAGCTTGAAAAATAGGAAGCAAAAAGCCCATAAGCTATATAAGAAAAACCAAAATAATGCGCACTTGGAAAAATATTTCGTAATTTGCGATAAACTAAATATGGCCATAGATTCTGCACTTGCGGATTATAACTCAAAAATTGTCGCAAAGGCATCACGCTGTTTGGGGTTCATAATGAGAATATCTAAGCACTTTTCAGATATTTACTGCTTGAAATCTCTCTACTGCTCACTCGTTCGATCAACTCTGGAATATTGTTCAGTTGTGTGGAACCCTCATTATCTCAACGGTGTCCATCCAGATTTGTTCGGTTTGCCCTTCGTCGATTGAATTGGAGCAACCCTCACCAGCTGCCAAGTTATGAAATCCGGGGTTTGCTTATTGGACTCGTTACATTGCAAGTGCGGCGGGATCTATTCCGTGCTATGACGATTTCGCATATTTTGCAAGATCGAATTGACTGCCCCGAGCTTCTCAGTGCGATAAACATGAACGTTCGCCCTCGCGCCCTTCGCAATAATTTATTCCTCCGATTACCTCTTCGCCGGACTAACTATGGAGTAAACGGTGCCATTATTGGTTTGCAGCGGACCTTCAACAGAGTGTCATCCGAGTTCGATCTTCACATTCCACGTAGCAGATTACAATTTGACTTTTTAAATAGATTAAGAAATTATCATTAGGCCCACACTGTGTCTGTTGATATTAATTAATTAATTATAAATTATAAATCACTATTGCTACTAGCCTAAAAAAAACGGAACAGATCAAATTCATGTCCAAATATTTTTTTCAACTACGTCAAAACTAAATTAAAATCAGACAATTTCCCATCAACAATGTACTTGGATGACAACGTACTTGATAGCTCTGAAGAAATTTGCAACATTTTTCCAAGAAATATATACGACTTTTTCTAAACAAGACCGCGATCGTGATTATTTCGCTTTACTTCCAGATTTTCCTATGGATATTAGTGCCAATCATGTCATAGTGGAAGACATTTTCAATGCTCTAAACCATTTAGATGCATCAAAAGGTATATAAATCTGGCAAAAAATCTGACGTACGTAATTATCGTGGGATAACCATGATCTCATGTATTGCGAAACATTTCGAATCAATCATTATCGAAAAAATATTTTTTCAAATTAAAAACAGAATAAGTAACCTCCAGCATGTCTGCTTCAAAGGTCGTTCTACCTCAACAAACTTACTAGAATTTATTAACTATTCACTGATTGCAATGGATAATGGAAACTACGTGGAGGTATTTTATACAGGCTTTAGTTAAGCATTTGATCGCATTGACATCCCAACGTTACTTTATAAATTGATAAAGATCGGAATTGAGCCTGGGCTACTTACATGGTTAGAATCATATCTCTCCGACCGTCAGCATATAATTAAATAAAAATAAAAGGAAAGCAATCTAATCCAATTGAAGTCACCTCTGGAGTTCCACAAGGCTCTCATTCAGGGCCTCTATTGTTTATTTTATACGTGAACGATATATCCATCATTCTCAACGGACATGGGAGCTGGTCAAAGAAGTCAGTCAGCGGCTCTTGGCATTGTTGAGTATTGGGAGAGACATAGTTGTATTCGAACAGCGATTGCTTGAATATGGCCACCGATCTCCAGACGCTCGAAAGGTACACCAGCTTTGTTTCTTGTAACGCTATCAATCTCGGTTCGTTTTGGTTTTTTACTACACGATAATTTCCATAACTACCGACAGCGACTGGAACTGGGGAGACTGCGTAGTTCTCGTTGTTTGTTGTTTATTAGCTGAAGATGTGGTGGTGATTGTACCGTCTCGATACAGGTCTCTCGGTGTACCTTCTCCGGATGAAGTCAGAGAAGGAGGCGAAGCATGGATATGATTTACGTTACCAGTCAAACCTGTAAAAATGTTAAGGACAGCAGTATCTGCGAGATGATTAACGCTTTTAGAACTGACCTGAGGAAGGTCCAGCCCAACAGTGCCAACCGCTGTCGCACAAACTACACCATTATGTTCCAAAACGGCACTGGTACTAGACTAGAAAATTGTTGATACGCACTGTTCTATACACCACCAAATCGCAAGTATTTTTTTTATTTATTCAAAACTTTTGACGGTTTTTTATATCGAATATCGCGAAAAATACCAAAAAACACTGTATTTAATTCCTCAATGCGCGTTGTTGATACCGTACCGTATTTCCAATAAAGATTATGGTACACCAATCGATTTTTTTTCAGGAACATCCACGGCTTTTTGGACAATTTGTCAGTGCTCCTAAAACGGTGTAAATCGTCTTTTTAATAATAGTTAATAGTTAGTAATAGAACTAGTTTTAAAATACGAGCATAATGACCGCACAATTCGTAGTTGCTACTCCGTGATTGAACCGAACAATCGAAATTGCACAGAGAATCAATGAATGGGGCCTGGGAGTACTCATCCATTCTCAATGTGTATGTTTCGACAGTTCTATAATTTGAAATACCAATAACGGCGCCGGCCAGATCCTTACAGTCATGGGGGAAGGAAAGGAATGTTAGTGTAATAAACGCTATTATGGAGACTGTGTATATCTCTGTATTTCCACGTTTATCAAGGGAAGAAGTTTTAGTTAAAAGAATGGGGTAGAGAGTACACAAATCTGGATTCACCTTGATTTCTATCTGTTCACTCTCTGTAGGTGAGTAACAAAGCTATAGTGATTTTTATAAAATTTCACTAGAGTTCGCGTGTTTGTACTATTTTCTTCATATTCGTTTAATTTATCACTAACAAACATTTTCAAACATTCTAGAAGAACTGATAACACGGTGCTACAGTGGTTTTGTACTTACTACAAAAACAATGTTTGAAAATTTTTGTATACCCTGAAACCTACCATAATTTTGCAATTTTTAATGAAATTTATGAAAATAGCTCAACATTCTTCTAAAGAAGCGTCTTTGTTTTAATAAAAATTTACAGAGAACATTTTCGCATCCAACGATCTATTTGTCATCAAAATCTGTTGAAAAATAGCAGAGTTTCTTTTTCTAAATTAGTAATTTGAACGCATGAACTTTTAAAGTGTTGGTAAGGTATTGTCTCGCACTATAGGTTTCGATAATTATATCATCCGTTATTTTTTCCAATTACAAGCTCAAAAAACACCAAAACACATACTTTTGAATGTATACGTAATCGGAGCAAAAAAAAAATTATTTTTTGAAAATGTTACATGAGACCGTCTCCTTATAAGTTCATGCGAGCAAGTTTCTAATTTGGAAAAATATTAATAACTCTGTCATTTTTCAACCGATTTTGATCATAAATATGTCGTTAGATGCGGAATTTAATATCCCTAATTTATTTAAACAAAGAAGCTTCTTAATGAAACTGCTGAGAAATTTTCATATTTTTAACGAAAACATAATAAAATAATGGTTACTTTCATATTGTTGTCCCAAAACCGCCTAGTACTTTTAACAAAAGAACTTAACATAGCATACTGTTGAAAAGATCATTTCTTCTTCTTTCTAAAACACTTAGGGAATTCAAAATCGGTTGAAAATGACTGAGGATAAAATTTGTTCGCCCTGAAAATCCTGAAAATGTTTTTTTTTTGCTATAAATCGAGATTTTGAGGGTATATTAAATTGATCAATCGTGATTTAGTGTTGTATTTGACCAGATCTACAACTTTGACTGACCAATTTAAACGTACATTCAATTTTTTTTATTTTGTGGCACCGTGTAGTTTGCGTCATTATAGAAGACTCCCAATTTTCGACACGTGCCATGACGTATTTTATGCCTAACGTTCATTATGCCTAACGTATTTATGCCTAATGGGTTACACCCGTTTAACACCAGCGCCACCACCTCGGCCTATCCCAACTAGAGCTATTTTTATGTTGAGTTTTTTGCAATCCCTATGGTCAGCTGTCAATTTAGTTAAACTCATGCACTAAACAAAATGGCGACAGTAGCGAGATGCACGTCTGGTCTCTGTGGTGAAACTGTTATTACCACATATAAAGACATACGCCAAGTGCACCTGTAGCAAAAGTCCAAGGAAGTGTATCCGAATATACTGAACACGATGTTAGCCATTCGTTTCAGGAATGCTTCTGTATATACATAATGGTTGCAAACATATTGAGTGCTGGATTATCATTGAATGTAACCAAAAGAGATCTTATTCAAATGTAATTAAGTATTGACTCTTCTACGCTCGGTACATCCACAAACGAAACATGAAACACCCATTCGGTTCTCATTTTCTCGAGCAAAGCCCTTCTGTACCTGCATCCTTCACTAATCCGGACGAACACACAAAAAAGCTCAACTCTACCAGTAGGTAAGTATGCCTTCATTTCACAACATGAAAGCCTTTGCAGGCGAACCCCGTCGTATAACCTGTTGAGCACGGTAATGTCCCTCGTGTTTATTCGAGCATCAGAGCCCGAGGACATTCCGTAATACCGGCGTTAGCACTACACCGACGGCGACCTGGATCAGAACGCACCCGAAGAAGACAAGTTGGGCAATTAACAGTGGCTTTTTGCGCAGAGCCTCGACCCGGTATATGGGGTGTGGGGACATGACAGGTCCTACCCCATTTGGTACGGATCAGGATATCGTGGAATGGCCAAGCAACCTGTTTGTATCCACAAACAACTTGTCGACGATGAGCAAACAAAACATGCAATTATAGATGAAAGAAAGGAGTGTTTTGCATCGCACCTCCGAAGCTTAGCCCTGTATCGGGCTGCAATGCAAACGCTACTAAGGGAAAATCAACTTCATCAACCGGCTGGTTCGTACCTACCTGTGTCGTGCCTGTGACTGCCACGGCTGGGCCACGTCTAGACGACCCGTATGGTTGGGCAGCATGGTAGGATCGAGTGGCGGATCCGGAAGGAGGATAAATGAAAGCGGAAAAAGTGGGACGTGTTGTGCCGAAATGATTTATATTGCTGTTTGTAGAGAAGAGCCTCCGCTGAATTGGCAAACGCAGCCGAACTATTTAGTTCGTTTGGTAGCATTCGTTCGGTTCCCCTTGTGTACGCGTACACGGTTGCTGGCAGCCTGCCGAATGGAAGGTGCACAATAAATAGATAAATACACTAATGTTTATTGAAGAATTAGTTCATAAGTTTATGTGAATTTATCACGCGTCCGTGCTTGGGAACGATGAATGAGTTGGCTGGGTGAGGGAGAATTTATTTTTCTCTCGTAGGGATGTTTCTTTAATGGTGACACGTACCGCAGGATGATGGATCGAACATTGAGATGATAGTCATGTTACTGATGGATGCCGAGGTAGATTGAAACAAGCATCAGATTACAGTAATAAACTAGCTAAGATAGTTTAATATGTATGTAAACGAACTGGAAACTCCGTACGCGATTTTCTCGGTTTACCAATGAATTCTCTTCGCATGAAGGAATGGGAAGTGTATATATATAGTCAAGACAACAACTTGTAACACTTACTAATACATCACACTCACTAAGCCGAGTGTGATGCCTATTTGTTGTCCCGATCTAACCAGATTGTGAGTTCCTGTCGGAGGAAGTGGAAGTGCTTTCTATAGAGAACTACAAGAACGGCTTAATGCACTGCACATAGATGGGATAGATGGATACACTTAGCCTGTCGGACTAATGCCGGGTGCAAAACGATAGAGCCGAGAACCTGCTTGTTATTCTGTTGACTCGTCGGCGAATTTCATCATGATGCTAATGATGGTTTTCCTCTGTTTCTCTCTACGAGCTGAAATTGAGACGTGCGTTTCATCATAACCTCCCTGGAATAGCCTGCCTGGCGATGCCAGTTAGTACGCTTTCCAACCTTGTGAGTGTGTAGTTTGTCTTGTGAGGATTTATTGCGAATTATTGAGTGAAATACCAAGCTACCGTTGTTTCACAGTTCGGGCCAAGCTGGCAGCTCTTGCGTCAACCGCCAACACTTCAATAAGCACTCTTCAGTCTTAACATTTATAGTTATATCCAGGGGCGGATCCAGAAAAAAAATCGGGAGGGATTCGAAATTTAGATTTTTAAATGAACACTGTACAATATGTAATACGTAAATACATCATTTAATAAAAATCAGTATCCAATTTGGTTTGAAAAGATTTTGAGTTCGAAACTAATATAAAATTTAAACTAATTTAAAATCAACAAGTTGCATATTTACGGAAAAGTTTCGGGCCCCCAGGAACCTAACCGTGGATCCGCCACTGGTTATATCGCATTTAAAACATTCTGAGCTCATATAACAAAAGTTTCAAAACAGATAAAAAATGACCCTAAAAACAATAACATATTAGAATGTTCACTTTAAAAGTAAAAAGTCCGATGCTACTTTTCTCTGAGAGAACTCTTAATATGAAAGACATGAAAGACTTCATTAAAATTTTGTGAAGTCATAAAAATAAGTGAGGAATATTCTTTCTGCACGAAAAATAAAGCTCATTAAAAAAATCATGTTTTTGTAAATCAACCGTTCACTAAAACCATGATCAAGCTCCCGAACCTAATATTCATATTCATGAAATTATCAGTATTTCCACAGAGCTAGTTCACGCTAAAAAAAATGTTTTTATTAACTATATCGATCAAAAGAGCCTAGAATTATGCGATATGCGTGGTTTCAGAAGGTTATTAACAATTTTCGCTATTTTTCTGTACGTTATCGTGTTATTTCATTCAAGATTATACTACCGGATTTTTCTGACCGAGTAATGTGATCCATGTTCATGATTTCGGGACCTAAGTCACGATTTTCCTAATTTCTCTACGTGTTACAGAAATATTTTATTTATGAATTCACTCTTGGACTTTCGCGAGAAGTAATGTAATCCATGATTTCAAGCGCTTAGTCACGATTATCGTAATAGCTCTCTGCGTTATCGTAATATTTTTTTTGTTTATCGTTTAAAAATCGACAGGCAGAGTAGAATTTTTTTTCTAACAATAACTTTATACATGTTTTTAAATTCCATACTAATTGACATAAAAACTGTAATTTTATTACAGAAAACAATTCAAAGCATCAAACAATCAGAATATTATTCAAGTATTACCTATTGTTGTTGATGGAGAAATGAGAATAACTTATGAAAAGGGCACAATAAAACAAAACAATTGTGTTGTTAAAACGAAATTTAAAATATCTCGAGAACTACCGCATTTCAGAAAATTTTTGTTATGATTATTTTGATTTAAAATGGCGTTTGGCAAATCGTGTGAATCATACTTTCCAAATGAACACAATGTTCGCTCCGGTTCTATGTTCATATTAACCCTACAATTCGGGTACGAACTCAAACACGCTATTTCGTACCAAAACATGTGAACAACCGAACCCCATGTACGTACACGGTGTGCGTACGCATAAGTTCGTGGCACGGTCTTCTCTTTCTCACTCTAATCATCACTAGTGTTGACTCTTTCTGCCCTGTGTGAATCGTTCTCGTGTATGCACCCGGTGTACGTGCACGGATGTTTGAGCTAGCGTTTGTACATCGTTCGTTTGGGCTCGATGTTCGGGGCGAACCTGTTCATTGAGATGAAGCATGTTTGAGGTTGAACGCGCGCAAGAAATGTTTCACACGGGTACGAACTTGTCGATGTTCATGGGAAGTCTGATCCAAATGCACTGCAAACGTTTTTTACGTCTTTAAAATGATATACACTTGAATGGCTGGCGTCCAAAAGGGGCTAACCCATATTTTTTCGAAATCGACACCTTTGCATTTTTTTGATAATCCACGTGTACTGCCATTTAAGAAATTTGAAAATAATTTTTAGATTTTTTTGCTATTAGCAGTCAAAGTTGACCATAGAGGTAACCCCAGTATTAGCTGGCGTCGAAAAGGGGCTAACCCCACATTGAGTCTTATGGCAATTCGAGTTTTCTCGTTCGTTTTCTGAGGTTTAAGGAAAAAGTAGTCTATCGAGTCGCAATCAGTAAATTTTATGTTGTAGCTCACATATCGGTGAACTAGATATAATACTGTTTTAGTTGGATTGCATTGTACTTTGACATTTCGGCCTACACAGTCGTTCTTGAAGGTGAGGGCCGCTCACAGACTTGCTACGTATGGTTATTTTCTATTTAATATGCATGCACAAATGTATTTTTTCGAAAAACTACCGTGTGGTCGGAAAGTTAGAAAACGTGGAATCAATTACTATCTTTCGTTAAAGAGTTGGGTGTCTTCGAGAATGTACAGCAGTATGGCACTTGGCGCTTTATTTGATCATTTCATTTTAGTTCGGAATTCAGTCGCTAGGACGGCGCTGTTATGTTTTAATAAAGCTAGATAGAAATGTGGTATCTTTAAGAAAGTTGTAGGTTCTATCATTTTAAACATATCTTCTGAAGATGTAAACTTTGTAGGTCTTGTGTGTTTCAAGATAGAGAAGGTTTTAGTTAAAACATTTACTTACAAATTGTGTTTTCAAAAATGCGCCATATTTAAAAACTTATAGGACCTACAAAGTTGGTATCTTCAGAAGATATATTGACAGTTACTTGACATACAACTTTACCGTAGACACCATCTTATCTTTCTATCTCGTTCCTTTAAAAAGTTGGTAACAGCGCCGTCTTAGTGACTTAATTCCGAACTAATATGAAATGATCAAATAAAGATATCACACAACAACTTTGCCAAAGACCCCATGGGCCCTATTCTCACAGTCACGTCACTTAGTGACTAGAAGAAAATTTTGCTCTAGTCACTAGGTGACGTGACTGTGAGAATAGGGCCCCATAACTCTAAAACGAAAGATAAGGAAAGTACGTGTGAATTGTAGGTTAGCCCCTTTTGGACAATGAGGTATATATAGGTGTGGCAGAACACACGGTTTGCTAGTATTTGCAACCAAAAATATGTAAACAATCCAGAAGCACATCGGGGCCACCTCATTCGGTTCTTTACGGAAACAGTTTACCTCACTTTTCTTGACAGTTCGCTTGTACTGTTTACATGGACTTAGAAAAAATTGTGGGCGACTAGATTTGCTCGAAGCATATCGTAAAGAATTTTTCTAAGTCCATGTAAACAGTACAAAGGAATGAATCATCGACGTATATTAACAAGCGAACTGTCAAAAATGAACACTCAGTTCATTTGTGACGTCACCGTAAAGTATTCAATAGCGTTCACACGATTCAAAAGCAGCGGAACGAACGGTATGACGAAAGCAAGTCGATTTATTCTATGATCACTCACACCACTCATTTAAGATTCATCTTACGAATACCAAAGTGCCCTCTTCGCCATACCTGTATATACGACATTGCCCTTTGGACGCTAGGTACCCTCTGGGTTACCTACTCGAATTACGAAAATGCTCGTGAATTGAAAAGTAGTACATGTAATGATCTTATTTTATCTAGACAACATGAGTCAATGAACTACTAATAAAAACGTGTATATTTACAATAAAAGTAATGCTAATTTGGATATGCGGATTTTTTTCCATTACCTGTAAACATGCAAAATGTGGGTTAACCCCTTTTGCACGCCAGCCAGTCATTTGATTGTGGACATTTTATAATGGGATAACGTAAATAATACTAAAAAGGGCATAATCACACGAGTAAACTGTTTTTGTTGGAGTAAAATTCCAAATATCTCGACAAGTATCGCATTTTTGGAAGATTTCTATTATACGCATTTTGATTTCAAATGATACTAAGAACAAAAATCTGCAATAAACTTACTGTTTTGTATGCCAATTAGCATGAAATTAAACAAAAATATAAAGTTATGGTTAGAAAACTTTTTTACCGATAAGTTTTCCATCATGCAATCACATTCAAAATGTTCCTTTTCTCTTTAGGTTTTGGTTGACAAAATTAAAAAAAATGAAAAAATAATGATTTTCTTGCAATTTAAACTTTTAACATAAATTTTTGTTTTTGTGAAAAATGAGTAGGATTCATTCCCTGTAGCTCGTTCTCAGATAGTTTTACTGATTAAAATACAGCAGTAGAACAAAAAAAAATGAAATTAATATACGTAGAAACGTTAAGCCCTTTGGAAAAATTGCTCTTGTGCCAAAATATTGAAATTGGCGGAGAAAATCATGGAGATTCATAACTCGAACACAACTGCAAAGTTTCGTTCGAATCGATGACGGTCATATTTTGCGCGTCGGCCGGTTTCTGATGGAATCCCTCAGTTGTCAAAATATGGAAGCCAAAATTTGAACTGTTTTTCGATTGTATTTTGGGCAGATTTTTTGAGTCTTCTTCACATAGTTTTAAAGCTAATAACGGTACTTTTTCCGGAAATATGCTCGATATAAAACACAACAGTGTCGATGATTCATTTTACTACACCACTAGAACCATCCTGAGAATATACTACGGCAATCAACGGAAAATAAATAAATGAATAAATGAATAAATAAATAAATAAATAAATAAATAAATAAATAAATAAATAAATAAATAAATAAATAAATAAATAAATAAATAAATAAATAAATAAATAAATAAATAAATAAATAAATAAATAAATAAATAAATAAATAAATAAATAAATAAATAAATAAATAAATAAATAAATAAATAAATAAATAAATAAATAATTAAACTAATTCATAAATATATACCGTCATTATAAGCTTAGTTGTCCCATGTTCTATAGGATTCCCTATGTAAATGGGACAGGTATGCGTAGAACGGCAGCATAGGGGGACCCGGGGCTATTATGTTTATGTTTATTACCTTCACCAACAAGCCCCTTGGCCCCAATGGTGGTTGCTTAAACTAATTACATTTTAAAATTGACAACATTTTCGCTTTTATAGCATTCCGCGTCCGGTTGAAGTCAAAGGCCGTCGCCACACTGTTAAAAATTCGTTGGAGTCCGGTTACAGCGCTCTGGCAACCATAGTTGGTTCTCCTGAACGGAACTCGCAGAAGGGAGTTATTACGTAGAGCTCGAACGCGGGCTTGAAGATCCAGACGTCCGAGGATTGTAGGGCAATCCACTCTAGCAGAGAGTAAGTCCGAGACGAACAGGGCTCGAGAGCAGTCCCTCCGAATGCTGAGTGTATCGAGGTGTATAAGCTGGCAACGGTTTTCATAGCTCGGCAGCTGAAATCTGTTGCGCCATGGGAGATGACGAAGGGCGAAGCGTATGAACCTGCGTTGGACAGCCTCGATTCTGTCAATCCCGTTCTGGTAGTACGGATTCCAAACAGCTGAACAATATTCTAACGTTGAGCGGACCAACGCGCAGTAAAGCGATTTAAGACAATATACGTCCCTGAAGTTTTTCGCTATTCGGAAGATGAACCCAAGCTGTCGTGATGCCTTATCCACGATGTATGACGTATGTGGTTTGAATGTTAATGCCGAATCCATGATGACTCCGAGATCTTTGATGTGAGAGTGTCTTGGAATGCTCGAGCCGAAGAAATGGTAGTTAAACTGAGTCGGTTGGCGTTTCCGCGTGAACGTAACGATTGAGCATTTGCTCGGGTTTAAAACCATTCTGTTTTGATCACACCACGTGCTAAAGCTGTCCAGATCCCTCTGAAGAAGCTCGGCATCGGTTTTATCCCGTATTTGTTGAAAAATTTTCATGTCGTCGGCGAAAGAAAGGCGGGGTCCTTGTAATGTGAAATTGACGTCATTAAAGTAGAGGAGGAATATTACTGGACCGAGATGGCTTCCTTGTGGTATGTCGGATGTAGCGAAGAATGGTGTAGATAGACAGTCCTTAATGCTGATTTGGAGTTGCCTTCCATAGAGGTAGGAACGAAACCAGCGCAGAAGTTGTCCATGAATGCCGAGTTTGTCCAGCTTCGCTATTGCGATATCATGGTTGATTTTGTCGAAGGCCGCAGATAGATCCATATAAATAGCATCGGTTTGCAATCCGTCAGCGAATCCATCCATTACATATGTTGTGAACGAGAGCAGGTTTGTCGTTGTCGATCGTTTAGGCATGAAACCGTGTTGGTCATCTGCAATGTAGTGTTTGCAGTGAAAGAAAATAGGATCTAACACAACCAGCTCGAACAGTTTTGATACAGCACTTAAGCACGAGATTCCCCGATAATTGTCAATGTTCGATTTGTTTCCTTTTTTATGAACTGGAAACATGTGCGCTGCTTTCCAGCAGGAAGGGAATGTACCAGTAGTGAGTGATAGCTCGAAGACTCGCCGAAGTGGTTCAAGAAGCCCGCTGATGCACTTTTTGACAAAAATCGAGGGAACACCATCTGGACCTGGGGAACAAGATGCTTTCAGTTTGGAATTTGCTGCAAGAATGGCAGCATTATCGACACAAATTCGGTTGATGGTTCGTCCTAGAGAAGGAGTTAAATTAGCGGCGGCAGCGACTTGTTGTGGTGGCAAGCGCTCGTTGGAAAAAACGCTTGAAAATTTGTCGGAGAACAGTTGGCAAATTTCCTTAGTGTCGGTGCCTAAAACTCCATTAAACGACATACAAGATGGCAAACCGGATTCCTTTCGCTGCTCGTTAACATACTTGCAGAACGACTTGGGCTTGGATTTCAGTTGACGCTCGACGTTTCGCTGGTGTCTAAAAAAGGCGCGTCTGCTTTGTTGTTTGTATTCGTGGTTGAGTTGAAAGTAGTGATTTCGTAATGCAAGTGTCTTATGCTTCGAGAATTTTTTAAATGCAGCTCGTTTGGCAGATTTTAAACGTCTTAGGACGGTTGATTGCCAGGGAGGGTGTGCATCGGTACTAATTGTTCGTTTTGGTACATGGCGGTCGATAAGGTAGTTAAGAATACTAGAAAACGTCATCGCTGCTTCGTTCGCGTCGTCATTGTTAATATTTTCGTCCCAGTTTATATAAAACAGCGTGCTAACGATGCTGTCGTAGTCAGCGTTTTTAAAATCGTAGACGATAGAGCTTGAGACGTCTTCAAAATTCACTCCTAAGTTACCAGCGAATACAAGATGTAGTGGGGGATGATGACGCACCTGCTTGACTTAGGACAATGGGTCATCGTTTGTTACGGCATTTAATTAGCAAGGGACTGGAAGTTGAAGTATATTTTTCAATATTAAACCATAGTACTGAAAGGAGAGCAATGAGTTGAAGGGAGACAGTTTTAGAAAACCGTGGAAGGGTCATATGTGAAAGCTTAGAGTTTACCGGCGACTTAACCTTTTGTCTGCTACCGTAGGAGTCAAGATCTTTTGGCATTAGAAATGCGAATCACCTGAAAAATATACTTCACCTTCCAGTCCCTTGCTAATTAAATGCCGTAACAACAGTTGACAAATTGACTCAATGGGTTGTTAACAAAAATGGTTAAAAAAATTGGCAAAAATAGAACAATGAGGGTAATTCGAACCCCCTTAATTTCTCAGAAAATCGCAAGACTTTCTGGCTGTCGTACATATTCGTGGACCCGCTATACAATGATACATTATACATTCATTTTGAGAGCTGAATTTAATTCTTTGTTTTTGTAGAAAGGAGATACAACGTGTTTAATTTTTTTGCCATCCTCAAAACAAAAATCATAAGGGCAAAACCGAGATTAAAGCAACAAATAAAATCAAAGGTAAGTATTGGTAAGTGGAAAGCTTGAGGCTATTTAAAGGAAAGATTTTTGTTTGTGTGAAAACAGATATTTTTAGGATGCTCACCACTTTTGTGCGAAAAGAGCGCATGGGGCTTTTCGGACCCCCTATTCCATCAAATACCGTTCAGCGGCTTGCGGCTGTGCACACCATTGCACACGCCACAGCAGTTGTAGTTTTTGTAATGTAATTTATTTATTTTTTGCTTGCTACGGAGTTTCTGTAATAAATATTTCATAGGTAAACATAGTTCCATTGTTAAAAGTAATTGAGGGATGGACAAACGTAGAGTTTTGCAAATCGTCGCCCAGCACTGCCATGGAGTTGTGCGGATGAAGGCACCAAAATGTAGCTGAGGTTTCAAATTCACAATTAGGACCTTTGACCGGTAAATTTTTTCACATCTAGCAACCTAAAAGGGCGGGCTTAGGTAGGTCCGAATAGCCCCAGGTTCCCCTGTATTGATTTCTTGATTAATTAATAAATAAATTAATAAATAAACTAATAAATAAATGTTCAAATAAATAAAGCATATCAACGGTGCTATCATGTTTTCGTTATTTCTCTTCACATTATTGTGACATATGATGCTCTTGCTTACTATCGGAGGTTTGAGGCGGAGTAATGTGACGATATGAACTGGATCGTAAAAGTGAAATCTATCGACGGCATCTAATCATTTTGCGATTCATTTTACGAACAAAATTTATGACCGTAATGAAAATCTTTTATGTAGTTGTAGCTCAGTGAAGCTTTCGTCATTTTCCAGGTATCACATTAGACCTTATCAAATGAATAACGATATTTATCTGAATTTCACAAGCATTTAAGATAGATCGCGAATAATATACTATGAAATAAGAACCAGTTTGAAATTTGTAAATTATTTCAAAAGCAAGAATGATGAGTTGTTGCCAATTTACTAAAAATCATGAAATCGGTTCACGAAGCTATGCATAATACTCTTGTTCCATGAAATTGTTCACGTGATCATATTAAAATCATATATAAAATCGCACATTTAATTAACTAAATAATGAAAATGGAAAGGTATTTCATGATTTTGTGAACTATTCCACGCACACGAATGATGACTAATATACTAATAATCATGAACTAGTTCACGAGACTTGAATTTATCCAAGAATAATAGTCCGAGTTTCGTGCAATAGTTCACGAGAAAATATCAGGACTACTTTGATTTTGTGAACAAATTCGCAACCACGACTACCAGATCATGATCAAGATGTAGTAAATCATGAACCGTGTCGTATAGTCGAATCGTGAACAATATTTTTAAATTTATTGCTAAAATCACGAGTTCACGAACAGAAATCGATTTGGCAACCACATAGCGGAAATCGTGATTGACGTTCACAAAAACAGATATTTCCACAAATAAAAGATTTATGCAGGCGTTACGGAAATAAAACGGAAGAACAGTGTAAAACATAATTTTTGTTATCTGCACTTTTTTCGTAACGGCGTTTTTATGCGATTTTTTCCAGATTTTGTGGAACATTTTTCGCGAATTTGGGAGCAATTATTTTTCCATGTGTATTCGTTGCTTGCGGTTCTACCCGCAAGGTACGCTGACGACTGACTCTTTACTGACGACACAAAGTAAAACAATTCAAGAATGCTCAACATCAGATGCACTCTAGCATCATATTTCAATTTTGAACCAAGCATTTTCCTTCCGGATACTTTGGTTTTTTGAACAACTTAATAATAAGGTACTCGAGATACATAATATACAGTTTTCACATACAACGTTATGAATTCATCCCTTTTAGTAACGTTAACTTTTGGCGAGGGGCTGTTGTAATATTAAGCGGTATGGTTGTTAGAATAATTACATACTGGTGGCACCACCGCTATGTTCTGTAATTCAAAAGGCCAACTAAATATATTTTTTATGAATTGTTGAGCATTTTCGTTCCCATTCACGATTTTATGCCATGTTAACTAGTTTTAAAATAGCTGCTTAGCCACATGATGGAGTTTTGTTACACACCTGATAACATAATTTACTATCAAATTCCAAGCACAAATTCAGCAACGATAATAAGTTCACATTCCAATCAACTATAATGCAGGCATCTCTACCAGTTTCCTCGCAACCAACCAACGTAATCAGGTAAGCGAATTTACTTCTCGGTTTCCCTCGTTATGATGCGTACAGCATGAGATTCCACACCAACGCATCCCCTAGATTTATGTGCCGCATCGTTCACTCTTCAGTCCCCTAGCTGAAATCGTTAACTTTAAATCTGTTCGTCGTCGGTAACATCCTTTTTCTTTCACATCATATTACACACCGTACCGGCATACCTAGTAGATACTGAATATATTACACTTTTCATACCTACATTTCCTCCGTAACGTGTGAACTCAATTTATTTTAATTTATTTATTGAAAATCTTTCCTGACGCACGAGGTAGTGAGCCTATTTTTGACGCATTAGGGAGGGTTCGTTAAATACTCGACCTTTATTCGATGAAAAGTATTCATTAGTATCACCATCAATTTTTCGTTCCCAAAAAATAGTATAATCACTAAAATTGTCTGAAATTTATGAAATACTGGAGTTTGAGGGATAGAATGAAAATAGGCTCACTGCCCTATATAGCACACCCACGAGCTATCAACACGTATTAAAAAAAAATCGAACGTTTCCCGAAATAAATGTTCCTTGTCGATTCGAAGGGTGGGAGGCTCGCAAACATTTGAAACGTTCAATTGAGTTCTTATGGGGGAGGACGATTTGCTAAGGTTGAAATAAATTTCGAACGAAATGGTACCTAAGACCGCTTTTAATGAAGCTCTATGCTCGGTTCAGCTTTTCCATGTTTGAGAATGGGACGCGTTTCTCTGACAAGATCGCAGATATAAAAACAGGCGCGGGGAGCATTTGTGGTTTGTACCGAGGGGAATACGTTGTATTTGGCAATCATCGGGGCAGGAGATTTGAAAAAAAATCGTAATCGTAATATCAATAATGAATCAAAATTGATGCTAATGAGATGCGTAATATTTTATTGGTGCGTTGCTCAAGGGGATTCTCGGTGTTTGTTGAGTTTATGTGGTCTAGGAGTAGTGAATTTCGTTTAATGATCCAAATCTAAGTCAAGCTTATTCCTTCAGTGCGATGCGGAATAATATTGATCCTCTGGCGTATGCAGGCGTGCGCAAAGTATAAGAAATGGAGTAAAGCTTCTGTTTTGTAAAATTCGACGCTACTCTAAAATAAAAGTATTTATGTCCTTTGGCCTAAGAATATGTCAGGGATCTAAATTGCGCGTAAATTAAATTTTTTTTAGGGATGTATACTGAGATGTTCGCTTTGATTTGCAGTGGATTGTTTTCCCTTATCCTGCATACCATTGTCAGCTCCAGTTATGCGTCTCGTGAATGCTAAGGCAAAGTAGGGTCAACAATCTTACTTACTATCATGATGCAAGCCAGTAATCATAATAGGTTTTTAGCTCCTTACCTGAAAGTAAAATAAAATAAAATGGTTTTATTAGTATGATTAATAATTGTTGTCAGGCCCGTAGCCAGGATTTTGTTTCGGGAGGGGCTTAAAAAAATTTGCATAAAGCTTTTAATTCTGACAAATTGATATAGTCACTAGAAACTAAATTAAATTTTGAAAAGTTCATAATGAAATCAATTCCAAATCAAAGACAATCCTAAAAATATGTTGTCACAAGAAAGGTTATAGTACTTACTCTCGTTACAACAAAGTATATTCTAGAGTTCACAGTATTTATGCGCTAACCGAATATGACAATGCTTGACGGTACTGGAAAACACTAGGTGTTCCAAGCTACACCTTTAAAAGGCGTAGAAGATGCTAAACCGAAATGAGTAGAAAAATATCCATAAAATGTTCGAACGAAGAGAATGTCGAAATTCGTACAAAATCTTCTGATTTAGCAAGCGATTTGTAGATGCGCAGAGACGGTTCAACTTCTATTTTCTTTGTCTGGTGTTCTGCGAGTATTACCAGTTCCAAGGCATCATGCTAACACAATTTTTTGATATATTCTATTTAAATGAAACTATTTTCAAGACTAGCCTTGGTCGGGTAGATTAGAACCCCAGTTAGGAAGGATTTTTGGTAATCAATAGGATCAAAATATAAATTTAAATGATTAAATCAACTGAAGGAAACTGCCCACATTTTAATTGATTAAAGAAAATTGTCTACAAATCGAATGAAAACACTGATTACTAATATCTTCTAATTTTCCTTCAAATCGCCAGTCGCCGTGCATGTGTCGTTCACCGTGCAGTTTCAAAATCACGAAATTTAAAGAACTAGCTCCCTAAATCCATCGGAGAGATCCAGATCCCAAATCCTTTCGTTTCATCGTTTTATTGAAACATTCCAACTAAAGTTGAATCAAAATTTTAAATACACCGTAAGTTGATCATATAACGTGCACTGGTGCCAAACAAATGTCCTCAACTACTTATTCTCGTTTTGTTGGTAATAGTTTTATATTATTTCTAAATTGTGACGTATTTAGATAGGTATTTTTACGGTGACTATGAGGGCGGTTTTCATTTTGATGAAAAAACAGGATTTGAAGTCACGTCAAATCCACCTAAACGCACGGTAACTGGGGACTTGACGGTACGTGAAATTTGTTAAATGTATTACCAAAAGAACTAGAAGGTCTACCTTCTGATGTCGCAAAAAGCAGAAGCAAAAAAAATTGCTACGCTATAGCAGGCTACAGGCACCAGTGAATCAAGCTAGCTATTGTTCTATATCAGTGCACATACAAATTGTATCGTTGCCCCCGGCTGCGGAGTAAAATGAGTTTGCCAAATGACGCAAAAGTGCCTGTGCTACGGGATAACACGAACAGTTAAGGAAGTGGAACAATTAGTTAAAGTGAAAATGGAGCTTAATCTCGCTGAAGTTACCTACATTCAGCTACATCACGTAACAACTGTGTTTTGATCACGTTTAGAAGCTTAGCACAGGCCGAAAACTTTATTGCAAAGAACAACATGCAACACGAGGTCGAATTTAATAACACCAGAATCAAGATCCCCGTGCATATAGAAAACGACATGGTGGACGTGCGTATCCATGATTTGGCCCCGCGCACGAAGGAGGATTTCATCAAACAAATCATGTCGCAATATGGAGAAGTAGAATCTATTACGAATGACACCTGGAGAAATTTTTTCTCCGGCATTCCCAATGGCGTTCGTATTGTGAGAATGCGAGTGACTAAACCAATACCTTCTTACATGACTATCGAATGCAAATCACCGAAGGATGGCGTGACCTATAAGCAAACAACGCTAATTACATATCCCGGGCAGACCCCAACATGCCAATTCTGTAACTATACAGCCTACTACGGAAAAACATGCGCCGAAGCAACTAGTCAAAACTCATCTACTACAGCCAACTCTAACAAGCAGCCACCGATACCTTCAGATAAACCTAAAACAACGATCCAATTACCCAATAATGCAGGTACAACGACCACGACAACCGCTCCCAAACCAACAACTAGCATCGCCAGTAAAGAAGCAAATACCGATGAAGACGGATATACAACAGCGACCCATAAGAACAAGAAACAAATAAGAACCTCTGATCGTGAACAGGAAGAAAGCAGTACCGACGACGACATGGACGGGAACGATAACGCGAGAGAAGGCAGACTGAATGACCACCAAGCGGCCTCACCGCCAAGGAAAAAGATCTCAACACGCAGCAGCAAACTGCGTCAACAAGATCTGGCAGACCGACATTCTTAGAATTTTTTTATTTTTACTTATTGTAAAAAAAATTAAAAGACCCACGGATCAGTTGTGCTAACGCATTGAGCCGTTTCAAATAAAATTTTAGATTGAAAAAAAAAGAAATATTATAAATATGAACAAGCTCAATAATTTCAGCATCTCTTTATTCCGACATATGGACGGGTATACATCGCACTTACTTCACCTCTGTCGAAGAGTAACGTAGGTGTAAGGCCAACTTTCTTTGATGATTTCTGTTGTTCTGTAGTTGAGTGCCCAGAAAATATAGAACAGCTGCTCTTGGGTCGATTTCAATTTATTTATTATTTTTTCTCTCTTTTTCTTCGTGATCTCTGCTCATCTCTCTCATTTTATTCCATAACGAACACAAATAAAACGAAAACATGAAATCGAAACATTAATCCCAATTTATTGACTGTAGACTCAACTAGTTACAACATTTTAGTCGCTCTCCGTGATAGGCTACTGATGTTTGTTCACTGTATCGTCACGTCGTTTTTAGACTTACATGGACATTAATTGGAAACCATCGAAAGAGACAGAAATGCTGCTGCTTACAACATTAAGTTTATTATGATTGATTGACTAATATGTGGTTTAGCATCTATTGACATCCGTTGAAAAGTAAGGATAAAATCACAACAGATAGTCCTACCGCTACTATGTACGTTTCTGTATGTGAACAACATTAGTAATATACGACGATATACAATTCTTGGGTTGATGAACACCTCAGAAAAACCGCTGTTTTACCACTTTTTGGCTTGTTTATTTTTTGGCATTTTTCTTGCTTATTGTTCGATTGTTTAAAATATCACTACTTTGCGGACTAATAATGTTTAAATACGGACCGCATTCTCCGCATAACATGAAATTGAGTGTCAACAGAAATACTATTGCATTAAAATGACGCGAAAACAAAAACTGTCTTCTCGACTATATTGTCATCAACTAACGGAAATGTTTTTGTCTAGCACGCTTGAGTGAGATGCCTGATGTTTCTACTAAGCGTACAGTGCACTAACCTATTACAGAAATTCAATCTGCTTATGCTTTAACTAACTTTATTCTGGCTAATATATAACATAATATCTGAGTTTTGTTAGACACAACCACTAGCGATAAAGTTCTCATTTTGGGACAGTTTTTGAGCTCACTTTTCTATAAAACTTCTGCAATTTTATTATATATTTTGTTTATTTTATTCGGTTCAATGCATTAGCTAAATGAAGCCTTGTGTCTTCAATATATTTCCATGATGTGAACAATGAAAGTGATAAAACGTAAATGGTTGTCCTACAGATCTCGTGCGAACAACTAGCGATTGCATGTGGAGAACTATTTACTAGGCTGAGAAATATTTTTCCTAACCAACAGTGTCGCGGTGGTGTTCATTTCTATCTCGTACACTTCCTTATCATCATAGTGGTTACTGCCATGTCCATGTTCGCGAATTTCTGACGGGTCACGAGTGTCGACTTCCTCAATGATGGTGCCGACCGTTGATTTTGAGATACTAGACGCAGTTTTTGCCGTCAATATTATCCGAACAGCAGCCAAAATTTGGCAAATGTTTGTTTTTCAGGAAATGGTTTTGGAGACTATGTATATGCAAAGATATAATGTGTAAAATAATACTATCGCATTCATATGTCATATGGAAATATGTCTGTTCACCTAGATTTTCACCACAAAAACACCATTTAATATACTTCCTAGATGTGTCCTTTATAATGAATACCATTTTTTCCAAATGTGACAGGAATCTTTTAATAGCCACGGTGCAAGTAAGTGGTATCAGATCTTGTAGCCGAGCATTGATTTTCTCATCGTCCATATATATGAGGATCAACCACATGTTACAAATTGTTATGCAAAATGACTGGTTTCGCCTGGGCTAATTTGTTAAATGGCATCAGCACTGAACGCCTGACATGGTTAAACTCGTTAAAGGCGATGTTCGTAAGCATAACCACCATAATCACCTTCAGCAAATATTTCACATCATTAATGTTGCTCCAGCCAAATACGGAGGCTATTGACTTCAGGTCTTTTCGCATAAGATCGTATTTGGCTGGAGCACTACTTCTTGCTTCTGCGACTCAATCATTCGACAGATCCCCACAGCAAGAATTAAAGTAACAGTTTCGTTTGTCTTCCGACGAGTCACACAATATGAAGGGAACTGTTTTATCACACTCAGCATACTGAGTAGATATCCTGACCGCTGTCTTCGGTGGTTCGAAATAGCAATCTTCCTCACAATTCTCGCATTAATTTGTTGAAACCAAACAAGATACAATTTTTTTAAGAGTCACCGAAAAACATGTTGTTTCTTAAATTTATTTTTGAAAATTTTCGGGGGGGGCTTTAGCCCCCTAGCCCCCCCTCTGGCTACGTGCCTGATTGTTGTTGGTTTGGAATGTGTCGAAGAATATAGCTGTATCAGAACTATCAAGGAAATAGATATGGTTGGAATTATACGAAGCATGTGGTCGAAGTACAAAAACATAAATTAGAAAATTAAGCTCGATAAGCCTCACGTAATTACCAATTGCTAACTGGTTCAAGATATCATATCGGAAGGGCAATCGAAATGAGATATCCCAAAAGCGATTTTTTAGTGCCAGCACTTCTAGACTCATCGCATGAGTCGGCTGGATGCAACCCAGGGCAATAAGAAAACAATGATATTAAATTCTCTTGAATTTGATGAAATGTATGTGACAGTTCTCATTGTTTTCGTTGGTTGAAGTTAGTCCAAAAGCAGACAGCACTGACGGCTCTAGTACTACAATCCGTTTGAATATCACATCGTAGGTTAAGTAGTAGTTATTACACAAATAAAATTAATTTTTCCTAATTGAACGTCCCGTTTTTTATTGTGCCTCCACGAGTTGCCCTTGTGCGAGTCCGAAAAGTTTAAACCGCCGGAAATCACGATCCTACAGCTCATCGAAAGCAAAAACACCCATACTTCATCATCGACAACGTCGTTATTTGTTACAGCATCGTTCGATACGAGTTGTGATCGGAGGTTGGTTTTCGTGGTTTTTGGATTGTGATTATTCATTTTTTTCCAAAAGTGTGGCATAATATTACTCTCAAGTAACTTAAAAACAAATTCAAAAAGCGTCTGTTGGAAGAGTCTGGCAGATTTTTCAATATGTTGAATTTGATTCTGTCTGATCCTGAGGCATTATTGTTACATGATAATAGAGCAAGTGAGAACTCGAAGTAGAATTCGGACAAACCTTTTTGGCGAAATCAAATAATTTTGGGTTTGAATATTCAACCCATCTGTTAACACGTCAATGGATCGACGCGCAGTGATAGCATTTCGAAAGAATAAAACGATAAAAAGCTGGTTTTGATGTGCCTCTACCAACACATAGTTGTATGGACTGCCACTCTACGCATAATTGTCGCATTTGTATAGGGAATCCCATAGCACAAAGGAAAGTTGTGCGTATAGCGGCAGTATAGGTCGTAAAAATACATAGGTATATATTCGGCAAAGTTACTCCAAGTTAACTTTTATACAAGGCAGAAGAAAAAAATATTTTTCATTGTTGAATAAAGAAAAAGATTTCCTAAAATGAAATTACTTCTTTAATTCATATAAAAGAGGATAACCGATATATCAAGTTGCATGAAACTATGCTGAAGACATCTAAGCACGAAAACCTAATCGAAAGTCAGTAAATACTAATGACCGTCTTTTATGGGTTTGAAGTCACTGTGCTCCTTAAATAATCGCTTTTTTTGGTTTTTATCAAGCTCTTCATTTTCGATTCTATTGACGGGTATTTGCAGTCAGCACCGTTGTCTGGTATCCCTCCATCCCTATGTGCGATGATTGTTTGTTTAAACTTTTCGGCACCATGAGGTAGGAGATAGTTCGTAGGTTTTTTTTTCTTTTTTTTATTTCGATTATAGAGGTTTTAGCCTTAAGGTCATTCTCCAAGGCGGGTTATAAAAATCTCTTATGAAAAATTTCTAACCTTATGTGCGGGGTCGGGACTCGAACCCAGGTGCGCTGCGTACAAGGCAATCGATTTACCAACTACGCCCACCAAGCCAGTCAAATATTTATAATCTTCCTCCGGAGGATACATTTTCGACAACTTTTCTGAAGACATAAAGTCTCTAAATAATGTTTTTGGAAAGATAAATTCTGATCTACAATTGCAAAGTATTAGGTGGATTAATCACCATTATTATTGTTTTAAAATATGCGTTACATTATGTTTTAAAAATCTTTTTCTGAGATGCTAAAGTTTCAAAGTTGACGGGTTCAAAATTATTTGATTTCGACCGTAAAAAACTTTTTTGGACTTCAGTATTTTTGACGCAAAAAGTTTGAGATAGTCTTCCCATGAACATCGACAAATTTGCACCCGTGTACAAAATTTCGTGCACGCGTTCAACCTCAAACATGCTTTGCCTTTGTTTACAGGTTCGCATCGAACACTGAACCCAAGCGAACGATGTGCAAACTTAGGTTTAAACACCGTGTATGTACACCGTGTGCGTACATGAGAAACGCACACACACACAAAACAGAATGAATCAATGCTTGTGATGATGGATGAGAGAAAGAGAAAACTAGTATCAAGAACCCTGTGTGTACGAACACCGCGTACGTACATAAGGTTCGCTTGTGCAGACGAACATGTGCTCGTGTTTTGGTACGCATTAGCGCGTTCGAGTTTGCACACGAAATGATGGTGTAGGATGAGCACAGAACTAGAGCGAACATGGTGTTCGATGTTCATTTGGGAAGACTGGTTTGAGAAAGCGATTTTTTCCTAAAATCTCATTACACCATTGAATTCAATACTCAAATGTATTCTATAAATAGCCACTTATTACTTTCTTTATTTTGCTTCATTTTTAATCCCACGGGATTGCTATTTCAGTAATTGATAATTCAATATTTTTATGCATAGAAACCTATTCTGTCTTTCTAAATAAAAACGGAAAACCCCGGAATTTTCACTCATTTTCCTTCTACTTTCCGAAGAGTAATATGTGGTCCCAGCACACTCAAGATAGTTGTTTGCACGCAGGACATGATGTTAGTTCATGAAGACTCTTCCCACAGTAAATACTTTTTCACACTACGGTTGAATGCTACATTGGTTGGCCGTATGACCCATCTGCCTGCAGGTGAGTTCTACTTGACGTATTATTTTTCTGACGTCCTTTATTATGTTACGAGTTCAATTACTTGCAATAAAGTACTTTCGTGCCTGCACTTGAGGGTTTGTTTAATCGACCTAGTCAACTTTTAGCAAATCTGCACAAGTAAGACCCGCCTTGGATATCATGCCATTTACTTCCACGTTACGAGCTGGGATGTAGACAGCAGGAATTTTAAAGTTTTATTAAAACTAAATAACTTACATATAATGCTCAGAAAATTTGTTGTGCTGTGCAAGGCCTCGAAATAGAGCTTGACTGCTTTCAATGAAGTTGTAGAACATCGTATCTTGGACAGATTTGCTGGAGACATGCAAACCGGATAGACCGTCCGTCTATTTTTCCATTCCACAAGAAAATAAAAATTAAGCTCTAGACTGCCCCCTCAAAAACGATTTCATTTATACTTTTGAAGTAGAATACTTCTAACGTTTCAATATGGGGGCCCGTTTCAAAATATCGGCTTTGACAGTCGCGTCAGATTTCGAACGTTAATAACTTCCATCCTAATTAATAGAATGATTTGAGGTTTAAAGCAATTTTATCGAAAATATGTTCCGCAATATAGAATTACAATTTGGAGTATGTATAACATGCATTATTACCGAAAAGACTGTGTTTTAAAAAATCTTTCAAAAACTACCGAAAATGGTGAAAATTTTCAGCTCATCTCGGCTAGAGCCGTCAATACGGTGCACCAACCGAACGCTTAAATGATGAAAAGTTTTAAATATAGGCCCGCTACAGATTTGTTTTTTATCAACATTCGTATTTGGTTGCTTGGCGCAAACGGATGGCTGTACTATACCGAATAGAAAAGAATAGAAAAAAATAGAAGCCCCATTTCAAAATTTCGGAAAAAAACGAAGGTCGCGTTTTGAAACTTTCATTGTACATAACCGAAATACACAATGCTTGAGCCAATCAGTCAGAAAAATAATCAGGAATCTTCTATAATTTTTGATTTTTAGCTCCACCAGGCTCTACTGATTCCTTTTATGGTCCTTAGTAATTGTGCAAATTTTGGTACTGGTCGGTTGTGTCTACGGACCCTCCAAAAATTTCAAAGTTTATATGGAAGTTTGTATGGAAAATCGGTTAACATTGAAAATAAATTCTTAAAAAATCACCTCACCAATCAATTAATCAGAACTCTATTTATTTCCAAAGGTATTCTCCTACTGAACACATACAGGGAACATAGTAAGTTTATGAAAATTCGTCGAGAAAAGTTATTAACTAAAGAAGCAGCATGACTACTAAGCAAGTGGATTTTATTATTAATCATAGCAACCTTGTTTGAATAGCTCCATCGTTATACAAGTGTAAACTAGACTTGCCACCCACCGCTCGCGGATGGAAGTTACCGTAAACTTTTTTCCACGATGACCATGCGTTTCGTAAAACCGTACAACACGCTCGCAAAGTGCTTGCTGTTTCGAAGCCATCTTCGATCGAACTGACAGCACCGGAGCGAAAAGAAACATGCCACCCATTTCTAGGGAGTCCAGAGAACAAGTCTCTAGGAGAGACAAAAATTACGCTCTTTACTTTAATTAAAGAAAGGTATTAAAATCATTCTCAATTTTATGCTTCCAAATTTTGAAGTAGGTGTAGGTATAGTCAAACTAAACTAGGCAATAGTTCTCAAGTTAAATTTTTTTTAATACTCCTGTTGGCAAACATTGTTATTGCTCCAAAGATACTTGCATTTTGAGCAAATTTGTTATTGCTTTACTGTATTATGTTACTTTCTAATTTAGTTTGATTTTACGTAATCATAGCTTTTCGAAAAATATACCATCCATCACTGTAACTGTAAACTCTTGGTTTTCACGAAATTGCAGCATCATGTGCTATGCCCAAATTCATTGAAGATAAATGATAGATTTATTAATGAGTATCTTTATTCGCTAACATCATCAAAGGTTATGTAGGCTTAATGTTATGATAGGCCAAAATAAAAGTTACTGCAAGCGTCCAACTGTAAACTATCAAAAACATACCAAAACATGGTTGCCCCATAAATAGAGTTTCTCGGCTTGCTGTTTTTCAATATTGGACTCTTATACTACGTTCACACTACGAGTTAAAACGTGTTTTAACGCTATCTTGATGACATTTTTCTTGTCGCTAATTATTATAACGTGTTATAATTCTGTAGTGTAAACATAGTATTATACTTTTTGGGCAGTAAATTCTCTGAGTAATGATTCCCTATTTCAAAATTTCAGAATGAAGAATTACAATTCTGCATTCTAATTCTGATAATAATCGTCCAAGACCCAAAACGTACATACATGTACAAGATTTGTGCTATTATATTATTTTCAAGAATTTCTGCCATTCGATACAGTTACTTTATTATATTTGGACATAGGACTAAGCATTGAAATCTCTCACAAGGTTTGCCCTTTAAAGTGCACCGGCACGCTTCGATTAGGTTCGTAAAGCTTCGGTACACAATTTTCAGCTTTATACGCTACAATTCGGAATCGAGTGAACTCATCTGCACTCGTGCGATTAGCTGCCGCCGACGCTACCAAAAACTGATCCATCATTCCTATGGGTGAAACAGCATTTCGATTCGGGCAACTAGCAGCCTATATGGAAGGGTCGCTTCCAAACAAACTGGTTTTATTTGAGCTGTAAGCCGTTTTTCATCCCCATCGAAAAGGGTCCAATTAGGTTAGCTGACCCTTCACCTCCCCAATCCTTTTTCGTGTAGGACAAAATATGTGCATCATACGCAGTTCGAGTAGATTTTTTACCGACGAATTTTCACTAAAAGGTTGACATTATCGGAAAACCGACACCAACATTTGAGAGCTGGTGCATGTTAAAGCACCATTTATCTCACGGATCGAATTTCAACCCAGCATGTGAGTGCGAACCAAATCCGATATTTGCGATCCGGTAGAAAACCCCTATAATCGGCAAATGGATACCCGCCTAATTTGAGTTCAATTTTCGGCCAACCATGGGACGAGTGCGACCCGGTCCGGAAAGAAAATTATATTTTACAGCCTTTTGAAGCTTCTCGCACGGTCGATAGATATCGACAGGAAGGGTTAAATTGTCACAGCGAGAGAGAGAAAGATGGAGCGAGAGGCTCCAAAAAGGGCGGGGAAGCCCTGAACCGATTCGAGTTTTGCTAGGGTAATGCAATTTTAAACGCTAACATCCGCCGGCCCTACATTTACGCAGGTTGAAAGTTGATGCTTTGCGGAAGGCTTCACGCCAGGAACAATATTCTGTTCGATTTAATTAGGTTAGAAAGTTTGAACAACAAACCAGTTATATTGAAAATATTGTTTTGAACTTTTAGACCCGTTCTCAAGTTGGTTGAATTGTGCTTGGTACGATGGAATTGATCTAAACAGGACATATGACACTTGTGTCATATGTCCTGTTTAGATCAATTCAAATATTGGAAGAGTACCAAGATTATCCCGAGATGAAATAACCAAATAGCACGAGAATTATCCAACTGCTTTTCTGAAGATTAAAATACTCTTAAAATAATAGGTAAATGGTATGCATAGCTGGTAGATATTACTGTCATCAAAAGTAATTGGCTCATTCGGTAAGTCTTCAATGTGATTCGGAGATTTATGCCCTTGTCAGATCACTTTCACTGGTTTTCCCACTCCATGGCGGGTATGAAAGCAGGGTTCGTTTAAAATTATTTGAATTTGTGTGTGTGTGTAGCGTATTCCAATGTGGTACGGATTAAGTGTTAAAACACGTATAGTGAACGATGCTGCGAATGTAGAATCGATTTACCCTTGGCTGCCAGTCACTCATCCATTCCATTCCGTCGAGTTTATACAGTGCAGCTGAATGGATTTACTGCTAGATTGGTTATCGCTTCAGTTCGCAGACTATTCAAGCAGCAGGATCCAATAAACTGATGCTGGGAATATCATGCAAATATATGAAGGTGCGTTGTCGGAGGCATGGGCATGGGGTTGTTGGTGCACTTCGATCGGTAGGTTATTAGCTGTGATTCGAAGAGTTTTCATTTAAATCTCCTGCGTTTTTTGATGCAGAAATTTAGACGTGCGAAAATTTATCCTGAATATCCAATTAATTTTAGCTTTATTAATAGATTTGCGAATCGTGCTATTCGAGAGGAATCTCGAACAATAGCTCGGAAAATAGCAATGTTATCAGGATGTGTCTAAAACTAAAAGAATAATGTTTAAGACCGAAGTCTTGCAAAGTGCAAAGTGAAAAGAATAATGTTTAAGACCGAAGTCTTGCAAAGTGAATAGTTTTGAACACATTTTGACGGCAAAAAGCAAACACTGAAATGTGGTTATTTGATAAAATGTCTCTTCTATAATGTTGTGTTATCATGAAAATTGCTTATAGCATTAGTCTGTACAAGTTTGCTTTTAAATTGTATAAAAGAAATATGATTGTATCCGCAGTTGCCAGGAATACCACAGCTGAACAGTTCTGGCCAAGTTAGTTTAAAAAGTACTTTGTGCAGGTGAAGCCGGACTTTTATCACCACAGGCGTAGGGAATAAGTGCATCAACCAGATGGAAAGCCTGCATAAGCAATTTCAGTCTTTATTGAAAGCTAGGATAATAATTCTTTGTCCTTGCCTGATCCGGTATAATGCCTCTAGGTCAAAAACCACGAAGCAGTGTCTAAAGGTCTGCTCTCTTCAGAATTTTGCCGCATCTTTTTAATTACTGTGGCAGCCCCTATCGAGAAACAGTATTTTTACGCGATGAATTCTTTATTCAGTGGTTTAAAATTTCACCAGGGTCAGAGTTGCTGAATATTAACACCTGACAGATTCGTTCGATGCGATGCAGTCATGCAATTATTTTTGAATCGAATTTAAGGCGTTATACCACCGTAGACTGAACAAAATCGAAATGTTTTTATCAACCTAAAATGTGCTTTAGGGATACAAGTCTAAAAATTTTAAAATCTGCCGCAACGCCTCCAATGTATACCCTGAGTGAACTGAAAACTTTAACCGCATTTTTCTCGAAACCACTTTTTGAGTTGACCGGAGATGGAACTCGAGCGAATGATTTTTGGTCGTTCTAAACTTTTCCACTATATTAAAAATTGTTTTCTCCAGCGACGTAGAATTTTATTTTTTATTTTATAATTTTACAATTTTGTGTCGGTTTGCATTAAATTTTCAGCGTCTTTCTATTAAAAGGTGCGTTTTGTGGCCAAAAATGAACAATCGAGAGAAGTGAATACCAAGGAGAATAAAGGAAATATTGTCAACGTTAATATTTGTCTTATTCGATCGAGTTTTTGTAAAGTAAGGGGAAAATGGAGCTTGGCCTTACGGAAGTCGCTTGTGTTCAGTATCTTCATCTCCGCAATTCAGTGTTGATATGATTCAACACGTTAAACAAAGCCGAACGTTCGTTTTGCAGAACAACTTAGAACACGTGGGTCAAAGTGACAACGTTGCACAGTGATCCAGAATGTGAATTTAGCCAGAATTTTAACTTTTTGCTAAAATTAAATGACTTAGCCTTACAATATGTTTGGCAAAGTTGTTGTACTTTGCAAGGCCCTTCTTTTTGTTTAAACAGATACTAGGGTTTTTCTAAAATTGAACTTTTTACGACTCGAGATAGAGCTTTACTGTCTTCGATGAAGTTATAGAGCAGCACATTTTAGATAAATTTGTTGCAGACATGTAAGCTCTAGCTTTTATACTTTCCATTGCACGAGAAATCCAAATGTATGCTTTAGGGTGTTACTTAAAAACGGTTGTATACCTATAATTTTTATAGTTTTTATTTTAAACTGAAGTACCTTTGGACAACTTAAAGATTATTTTGGGCGCATAATTTGCCTTAAAACAACAACTACCAAACATTTTTTCCTTTCAATGTTATGAGAATTTTTATTTTAAAAATATAACTTTTTCAAATAGCATCATCTTCGATTAGGGCACTTAACATTGAATACCGTTGATGTCATATGAAATAGAATGCTTTGTAGTATGAACCACCAAAAATGACAAATACGATATTTTTATACCTTCCAATGCTTAGTTAATTTTTAGTAAAAGGTATACATAACTTTCTAGCGAGAGAAGCTAGAGGTTCGGTATATTAAGACAAACTGTTCTCCTTCAAAATGTCTGAAAGTGATTCTAAAGCGACCTAAATGAAAAATCAAAACTGCTAAAGTTATACAAAGAAAACCATTTTTTAAGAAACACTATGATTTTTTTAGTAAATTTCTTACAAAATGAAAAGTACACTACATAGAATTTCAGTGTCTTTGACAAAGTTTTTAAAAATAAATTTCTTCAATTTTCTGGAAGACAGCGAAACTGTATCTTGAACCATTAAAAAGTTAATTTTCTTATCCAAAAAAAAAAAAAAAATTTGGAACCACTCTACCCACTATTCAAAATAATAGAGAAGCCTTGTAAAGTGTAATATTTTATCATGAAAACGAAAACTATATTTGTTATATTGCCCGCAGTGAAAGTAATTTAAACATATTACAAAGGGTCAAATCATGAAAAACCAAATTTTTAATATAACTTTTTCAGTTTTCATTTTTTTCCAATCTATTCTTCAGATGTTTTTCAGAGTTTTTGAAGACGAACATTTTCTTCTAACACACCAAAACTCTAGCTTCTATCGTTCAAAAGACAAGCACTTAATATATCAAAAAAAGATTTTTTTTAAAATAATTTTATGAAATTTTAAAAACTATCGTATTCGATATATTTCGCTCAATAATAGATCCAATCATAACCATTTTTATAGTTGAAGAAGAGTTATCTTTTGTTTGGCCCAATGAGTGTTATTTTTATGCTAAAAAGTCCCATTTTTGGCGAAAAAGTGCTTAAAACTTTTCAACGAAAATAGCCACATGTGTGGTGCCATGAAAGGAATTATTCGCCAAAGCAATCTTAAAGTTGTCAGAAGACTATTTCAGTTTAAATCAATACCGCAAAAGTTATTTGAATAAAACCGTTTTTTTCTAAGAATCACTAAGAAACACCCAAACTTTCGATTTTATATTTTATGTAAAATAATATGACGGATAGAGCTTACATGTCTTCAGCAAACTTTTCCAGAATTTGTCGTTCTACAACTTCGCTGAAAGTTGTATAGCTCTATAACTAGAATGATTAAAAAGTTAAGCAGGAAAGAACAACTGATTGCTAGCTCCAAGACACTTTTAACGATGATGACCTTGATGTGAAGAATAGAAGGGAATTAAATGGTCTCCATGACGCAGCAGGCGAGCCGCGAAAGAAGGTTTCCAGTTTCCACTCGCAATAAAAAGTTTCGCGCACGAGATCCAACGGATAATCAATAATATTTGATTTTATTTTTCACATATTGTAAACACATGAAAAATCAACAGCTCCGTTAAGCTGCCGCTAAGAGCCGTATCAATTAAATTAAGTAAGTAGTAAGTAAAAAAACGGTGGTGTTGAGAATTTTTGTGAGCTAAATTGGTAATTTTCGTGAAGTGCCTAGTTGTTTCTCGGTTTTCTTTTTACAAAAGCAATCTACAATAGCTTCTTTGAGCAAAATCAAAACTTTGGAGGGCAGAGTTTGAAAAAATAAAAGTGAGTGAAAAAATGGAAAAAATATTAATTAAAGTGAAAAAAGTAAAAAAAATCAGCCAAAAACATGGTAGAAAGCCTTATCTAAGCTTGAAACAATGGAAGATCGGAAACATTGAAACAATTGAATAGGGGCGGGTATAGCGTAGTTGGTAAATCGATTACTTTGTACGCAGTTCTCCTAGGCTCGATTTCCAAACCCGCACTTAAGGTTTGAAATTTTTCCAAAGAGATTGTTCTAATCCTAAAAAAGAAGCGAATGGTTCGAATTAAAAAAGGGAAAAACAACAACAAAATAATACAATAGAAAAACCGGCAAAACATGATATACTAAAATAACTAATAGAGAAAACCATAACAATAAAAAAATAAAAAAAAATATGAAATTAGAAAAAACTATTTGAAATGAACAATTTAAAAATAACAAATAACGGCAAACGTTAGAAAAAAACAATAAAAAAGAAAGACAAAACACATAAAAGTAGACATAGATTGATATGAAAGCAATGATTATCAATAAAAACTTTAATTAAAGGATAATAAAAATGATTTGTAGTGAGCAAAACGTAAATTGTAAATTGATTACCTTATTCGCAGCTCATCTGAGTAAGATTGCAACTCTGTACATAGGGTTAGTAATTTTTGTAAAGAGATCTTCCCAACCCGAACCGAGAGACGAATTACTCTAAAAATAACACCTCTCTTATCGAAACAAAACCAAAAATGGTAAAAAAGAAGAAACTGGAACAAACAATTGTATATAGTGAGATAGATTAGAAATGTATGAAGTTAGAGATATAGATAAAAATCAATGAAAATAAAGAACAATATGAAAGATTAAAAAACTAAACAATATGACAAATTAAAAAAAATGGAATGCGTGAGGGAAAATGCAAAACTAAGGCGAACGAAAATAGAAAAATATGGCAAATTGCAGTAAAAGAGAGACGAAATATGGAGAAATTTGGATTAAAATAATACATGATAATTGATTAAATAGATAAATGGAAAACGTGAAAAAGTAGAGAAATTTCAAAATAGTATAGTTCGGAAAAAAAGAAAAGAAGGAAATAGAGAAAAAAAAGTAGCAAAAATGGAAGAGAATTGAAAAAAATGGATTAATAATTACTAAATAAGTAAGAAATATAAAAAAAACTTGTCAAATGGAAAGTAAAATAAGTTCATAGACGAATGAAAGAAATAACAAAACAAAAGAAAAAATGGAAATGAAACATAAAAAATGGAAAAAATAAAATGACTGAATATTTTTAAAGAATATGATAAGAACATCGAAATAAAAACATAAGAAAAACAAAAAATATACATAATGGTGAATAGAAAAATGTGCCACTGTCAAAAATACAGAATAATGGGATAATGTATTGAGACGACCAAATGAAATTTGTGAAAAGGAAGGGAAATTTCGGCTAATAATGTAAAAGTGAACGAAAGAATAAAATTAAAAAAATTATGTTAATAATAGAAGTATAGGTATGAAAGGTAAAACAGAAAAATGGATGGTGCATAAAAAAATGTGGAAAACAACGTAGTAAACAGACACACAAAAATGGGAGAATTAGACCAAATTAAAAATTAGAGAGCAAATAAACTGAAACACTAGCCAAATTTCGAAAAGGTTTGTGGTTGGGTCGTGCGACATGCTGCTTTCGTAAACAGAAAATTTGTGTTATTGTTTGGAACTTGTGCTTACCGAAAGTATACACATACAGCTACATCATACGAGGCATGCAGTACTAGCAAAGAACAACATGCAACATGGCATCGAATACGAAAACGTCAGAACCAAGATCCTCGTGTATATGGATAATGAGCTTACGGATATTCGCCTTCGCGTACCGGTATCGCGTACTTTTTTTTGATATCTCATGAATTGTAAAAATTTATGAAATGTATTTTCTTTTACAAACAGACGTATGGCCCCCAAAGTTAAAGCCTAAATAAATAAATAAAATAAATTAAATCTAACAATTCCAATGATCACCGAAGAAATCGAACCGAATAAAATGGATATTTATTAGCAAAAGTCTGATGAATCCAATGAGATCTGATTCATATTGTTCAACTATCTGGAATTAAACAAAGTTTGCGTTGAGGTCGATGCTTTGATGGACAGTTCAAATAAGAATTTTATTCATTGTATTCAGTTTTAAAATTAAGAAGTATTTAAAGTCTTTATTACTATTAAATAGAATAGTATAAAGATAGTTATCTGGTAGTAACGATCCCAATTGGATGTTTTGAGAAACTGTCGTTCGCTGAATAAAATTTTAATTTTTTATATATTATTGATATAGATGATAGTGACAATTTGTTTGTTTGGCTTATTACAAATGAATACATAATTTTTTACAGCGTTTTTTATTCACTTTTATCAGATCCCCATACCCCATTACCCTAACCGCTATTGTACGAAAGATTACACCGAACTCACATAATAAAGTAATGAATTAATAATTAAAGTACATTGAAACCCCCCTTTTACCTATTATTAAATCTACGTAATTTTTTTACGACCTGAATTCGAAATAACGAACTCTTGTTGTACGAACCAGGTACATAAACAAAGTTTGAGTACCGTATGAAGTTGTGTGCAATTTTACATATTCTTAGCTAATTATTACTAACAAAAGTTGATTATTTTCGGAATGGGGTTGATGAGTATATTACAGAAGCCATTTTGGATTCCAAGTTGGTGACTTCCGGTTTAGATTAATTCTCTATAACATTATCAATATGGTTTTTTTTTCGAAATAGGGTTTACGAGTAGATGATGGAAATCGATGTCGGGAGCAATTTCGAAAAACCATAATAGCGACTTCCGGTCTAGATAAAATCTCTGCAACCTCAATAATGGCCGTATTTTCAGATTAGGATTAACAAGTAGATGACGGAAATCGATGCCGGAAGCATCGATTGAGATAAATCCTTTTTAACTTCAACAGTATGAGTATTTCCGGAATGGGAAAATCATATGGTAAAAGTATAAGGATAGGCATAGTGATGCTATGGTTATAGAAAATTTTGCCCAACCGGATGTCGTTATATGGGCCTTCAAAATGACGTCGCCCATCGACTTACATCATCTACTTGTCAAGTCAATTTCAAAAATACCATTATGGTTGCGGTTATAGAGAATTTCGCTAGACCGGAAGTCGCCGTCTTGGTTTCCAAATGGGTAAATCGTTTTCCATGATCTACTCATCAAGCCCGTTCCAAAAGTATTTATATTGCTATGGTTATCAAGAATATTGCTCAACCAGAAGCCGACATTTTGGCTATTAAAAGGATTCCAAATATCCATTGTCATAATCTACTAGTCAAGCTCATTCCAAAAATACCCATATAGTTATTGTTATCGAAAATATTGTTCTACCGGAAGTCACCATCCTTGAGATCAAAATGGCACTAAACATCCATTTCTATTATCTACCTTCCAAACCCGTTCCAAAAATGTTTTGCCCTTCTTTGACGAAACGAATTGAAATAAGAATGTGAAGTTTTCATTTTTTTGTACTAAACCTCAAATAACGTTTGGTTGGTACATGAAGATTCCACTGTAATAACATTCCAATATTTATTACATCATTTTATCGAATTTGTTCTACGAGTTATTGAATTTTGAAACGATTTTCCGATTTTTCTCAGTGCACTTTGAGCGAATATTGTGTCTGGTACCTCCAAACCAACAGCCAGCATCACCAGCTGAAAAGCATATGACTAAGAAAACAAATATACAATGATAGTGCACAATTACTAAAAGCAAACGAAAACATTCGGTTTTGTTACATCGCTGATGACATGGATGTATTTAAGAGAAAATTTCCTACTAAATGGCTTACGGGATCGAAAAGCCTATTAATCGTTTCTTTTTTCCTATTGTAAATATACAGGGTGTTTGGTTCATGGTAAAGAATCTCTCGGGGGGTGATAGACTGCCGTATTTGGAGAAAAAGATATCTACACATATCATCAAATCCCAACCGTTACAGAGTTATTGAACTTTTTGTGTAAAAAACTTATTTGCCTTAAAATACCTCTAACTTTAAAAGTATACTTTGTATTTTAAATGTTTTAGTTCCATTCGAAAGGTGAGAAAATTTCGCATTGAGTGATTCCCTCACATGTTTCAGCTAATGAGTTTAAGTAGCCTTTTCAAAGTAATTTATTGAAAATTAAACAATTTTAAACGATTTTTCGTTCATTTCTTGAAAATTCTAATAGTTAACCTCATCATTTTAATAATTCAAATTGTTAGTCTTGATGAGCTGCTTAGTTCGTTCTTTGACATGATACACTTACCTTTTCTTATTTTCATGATTTTGGGTTATTCAACTTGGATATTTTTATCCCTTTTTCACTAGTACCAGCTTTAATTGAAAAATTATGGCACTTATTGTACTTTTTTTTTCTTCTTTTTATTCGAAAGCCAGGAAAATTTTACAGTGAAAAATGTATTAATACCTTTCAGTTAAGTGAATTTAGTATTCTTTTAAAAGTAAATTAGTTTAAAGTTAGTGCTATTATTAGCATTTTCGTTAATTTTTTTTAAATAGTAAATAATAAACATCACCATTATTATCATGGAAATAATGCATCTCAGCAAGTTCTACAGTTCTTTCTTTGACTCCATTCAATTATTTCTTTTTGTTTCGACGCAAAATCGTTTTTATCACATCGTTTCATATGCAAAAATAACGATTTCGAACCCACTACATTTAATGCTGTGTTAACTATTAAATAGCAACAAAATGAAAAGAGATATAGACAAAGTGTCTAATAAAAAGTTATAGAGAACATTAAGGGGCATCAAATGAACAATAGTAACGATAAATTTTGTTGATTAATAATTAGAATAACTAAAAAACTCTCCAAAGAACACAAATTTTGAGTTATTTCGTTAGTAAAAAATCATTTGGTACACCTAACTAAAAGATATTTGTGCATACACTGATAGGACATTTTCTCAGCTTTCCAATGAAATCTTGTAAATAACGATATAAAGCATATTTTTTAGATCAGTCTTTTAAGCACTTGCAAGTCGGTTACAGGAAAAGTATAGTAATGAAATTACAAATAAATGAGAAGAGATAGAAATATGACGTCCAAGAATAAATTATGAATCGTCCTAAAACCCAACTTTTGGATAATGGATATTGCTATAATCATACTTCATTATTTCGAGAAATTTAGCGAAAACCTCCTCAAAAACACTAATTTTTAACTACATTACAGCTAAAAGGTAATTAAAACTAATTAACTAAAAGATATGAGAACACCATTCAATAGGAAATTTTCTCACCTTTCGAATGGAACTGAAACATTTAAAATACAAAGTATACTTTTAAAGTTAGAGGTATTTCAAGACAAATAAGTTTTTTACACAAAAAGTTCAATAACTCTGTAACGGTTGAGATTTGATGGTGTGTGTAGAACAATTTTTTTCTCCAAATATGGCAGTCTATCACCCCCCGAGAGATTCTTAACCATGAACCAAACACCCTGTATAAAAGATCTGCAATTCCGTGAAGCTAACGCAGCCGTGTCAAATGAACAAATCAAATAAAACAAACGATCGGGTAGGAAATTTGTAGTTATAGAAAACTCCAAACAAAACAATGGGTTCGGTAGTGTATGTGCTTGAATGTTCAGAACTAATTAATTTAATGTAATTTCAAACGCATCCCGAGTTCAAACTATTTTTTTGCTTTCAAATTCGGAAAAGCGTCTGACTCTTACTTATAAGCGTAAATTAACCTTCAACCCCTCGGCAATTAGCGTTGCGCAAACTTCCCGCTGAAAATGTTATTTTCAATGCTGCATATGCACACCAACAATAATACCAGCAAACCCAAACAGGTCCATTGTTTGTCATCACAAACGTCGCAAACTTTCCAATTTATTCCACTTCATCCCGTCGCATGTCACGCCAAAACAGCAGCAGTGTAAACTTGTCAATGGTGTGAAAAATGTTTTGAATTTCCCTCCCTCACCTCACCTGCAGGGCAGTGCAGTGCACGGTCCGGATGTCATATCGTCATCGTTGCAGTCGATGCGGTGGGAGTGGCGCGCGCAGTGAGACAAAACAGAATTGAAATTCTTCCCCATATCGCGCCACCCGCATGAGCAAATTGTTAAAAAAAAATCCTTTTGCCCAACGGCGTGTATTTTCGTTTTTCGCGAGTTTTAAGTTTTTATTTTTATTCCGATGGGTTCGGGTGTGTGTGTTTGTACGAGCATAAACATATTCGATGCATGGCTAAGCGGGTCCTTCGCTTCTTGGGCTGCATTTTGTGGCTGGGGGTGGGCTCGGCGACGCGAAGGTGCGATGGCGGGGAGCTGTAATTGCAAGTATGTTCGCTCCCCATATTTTTCCTGCTCGTTGCTGCTGCGTTCATAGCGGGAATTTTTTGGCACAGGGAAAGGCCAGGATGTAGTATGTTTTGTTCTGGATTTCCTTTCGAGCGATATTTTTGTTTGGTTCGGGATAGAGTACGAAGCTGCCACGCTATGTTCTATTGTGTACTGATGGAAAATGAATTTCTACTGCTGACTTAACGAGGTGGAAAATTAAATTTTATTTTTTTTCTCCACTCCATAACAAAAACACACAGCACACTCCGGTGACGCATTGAGGACGAGTTTTTATTTTGTTTTTGATTGGACCGAAAGTTATGGATAGTTTTTTTTTCGTTTCTTTCGCTACATTTTGGGACATGACCAGATGTGCGGCAGTGATGTGGCAGTCAGCTGGGGACAGAAATCAGTTGAATCCTGGATGGATGAGTTTGCAACAGCGGATAGCCACGGGTGTTCGCTGTGTTGTAGTAGCATCCGAAAAGGTCACATTTTTGAGTAATTGTTTAAAATATCGCTACAATACGATGCACAGGAACATTATGCCCAATAAATGGAATACAATGTAGGAAAAGAAGCACAACGACAACGTGTTTGTGACATCATTTTTCTACCTTATGAGCGGTGACTTTGCAATCGTTCTTAAACTCATCATTTCAATTGAGATGCGAAGGACCAATTGTCATACACCATTAGATACAGTTTGTGTTAAATAATGTCCACTCAATTTGGTGCGAGTTTAATGAATTTTCAGAAATTGGATTTGTATTTTTGATGGCCAATGTCTTTAAAATGCTTGAAGCGTCGAGAATTCTTTGAACTGAATTGTTGGACGAATAATGGCTTTCTGTGATTTGGCAAATTTAAACAGTTGAATTGCTCGTGCGATGACAATGATTTATATAAAAAAATCTCTCCTGTTATATCCCCGGTTAACTCTAACCCCTCTCCCAAAGAGTTTAATATTTCCATGAGATTTTTGGCCAAACTGTATGGGGAAACACTCACAGTTCAAAAAAAATTGACACTATATACATCCGTTACCTAGGACCTAGGAAGGCTTTTGAAGATATACTGAACAAGTTTGTCGAAGACTGCAAGACAATCCAATCAACCGTTAAAGAAGTACCGTAAACCGGGGTGACATTGATCATTTTTCGAAGTATTCATTACATATTTTCAGACGCAACACATTTTTTTCAAGTTTAATATTTTTAAACCATGTACTAATGTATGGAGAACAAGATTGGATGGTTTTACCTTAAATTGTCCGTTTACAGCTATTTTTTCAAAAATGATTTCAAGTTGAAGTCCGTTTTCGTGTTCCGGGGTGACTTTGATAACCTGAATCACCCACATTAAGTTATTGATGTCAATATTTTTCATTCAAATCTTTGTTTAAACTAATTCTGGAAGGATACTCATTGTTAAATAGATGTTAATTAGTATTATACAAAGTATTTCAATGTACTGTAAAATTCGAGTAATAAAAATTCGTATAATTTGTGTCCAACTAGAATAAAAGATTCTGAAAACTTTTAAAACTACTAAAATTGTTTTGTTTCAGTGTTTTTTCAATGTACAAAAAGTTTCATCTATTTCAACACGTTGGAATATTGAACAATAAAAAAAATGTTGCGAATTTTAACTTAAAATAGTTTGAAATAATTGCCAACTAGTTTCACAAAAAATGTATTAAAAATAAACAAACTCTTAAAACTAAATTTAACATATCCCAATCTATAGGAAAATAAAAATTCGCTTGTAATTTATTACTCTTGCTCAAATCTGAGATTTATTTGTTTTATAAAAAATAGACACTTTACGAAGCTTCACAAAACCAGGTAAAATCAAATTTCGGTTTTTTGTAGTTTTTGTACACAAAATCCGAACAATATACTCAAAAAGTATAACAAATCAGTATTTTATAAGTTTAGAGTAAAAATCATTTCAAATTAAAATGATTCGGTAGACTATTCTGGTTTAATAAGCTATCTACGAAAAAAGTGTCGAGTGATCAAAGTCACCCCGATGATCAAAGTCACTCCGGTTTACGGTATTATCATTTAAAACTGTAACGAGTAAGGGTAGGGTAAAATTAGAAAAATTCGTACATCTCTGAAACGACAAAATATAGAATGTTATGATGTTTCACAAAGTTGTAGAGGAATAAATGGACTTTTTGCTTTCATTTGAAAGTTTCAGGATGTCCTTGCATGATGGCGGTAGTGAGTCAGGTAATTCGTAGGGTATACTCTTATTTATCCAACGGTAAGCAATAGAGCAGTTTGATGTTCTACCAAATTGAAGAATACCAAAAAATACTTCCTTTTCTTATTTGAAAAATGCAAAATTCGGACGCACGGTAGCGCCAGTGGGCAAAATTAATTCAAGGTAGTACGATAGTAAAAGATAGCTCAATCTGATGTTGGCGCATGGTGATGCTAAGGGCATAACATTTATATATTATCGCGCCAATCTCGGCACGACGAGAAGGAATATGTTTTGATATTCCGTCTCTTAATATTTCCGCACAAGGACATTATAAAATCAAACTAGTTCAAATTAATACTCCTATCTCTTCTACGGAGTTTATCTTAAGACCACCTCGTTATAATAAAATTTGTATTTTTGAATTTCTTCCTAGCCCCAAAGAGATGTTAGCTTTATGCATTGTACGGATCTTTCCGTATGTTTCTCGTGCGCGCTGCAGAGACGTGGTGTATAGTGACGCGCATCAGCGTTCGTTGGTTCGAGTAGAATGGGGTCAAAAAAGTATGAGGGTAAAATAGGTATAGGGCACAGTGTTGCCACATTTTATTCTGTACCCTGAGTGAAAAAATCCTTTCCATCCGTACTATTTTTTGAGAAAATCTGAACCGAAGTCTGTACCAACAAAAAAGTTTAACTAGTTGCCTAAAGTATATTCTTTTCTTGTATTTCTTCGTTTATGCTAACTAAGCTGAGGCACTGAGCTCTTTTGTAAATTCTGTGCACACTTTCTCAACATTACTTAACTGTTTGTGATACAAAAATTTCAAAGTACATATCGTTTTACAGTTTTAGCTTCGGAAATCTGTACCATTCTGTACTTTTTCATAAAATTCTGTAATCTGTACCGTCCAGAATCTGTACCAATAAAAATCGAAAAATCTATACTTTTGTACTTGTGGTAACACTGATAGGGCATTATCTATCGTTGATGACTATCGGTGTTGTGTATGTTTTCGCGTGTTATTCTGCGAAAATGCAGTGGCTTTCGTCCTCAGTACAGTACATTTAATCAACGTCAAAAAATGTCAAATGAGGTTTTCCTATGTGAAAATTAATGCTGAACATAAGTTTTCTATTGGGTTTTCCAATTTTGTTTTATTTTGAATTTCCAAATTTTTATTTTATTTTGAAACATATGCTTAGGGACACTATAGGTCACCACTATAAAGGAAATTTGAATTTTTTTGACAGGAAAATTGTGCGTAATTTCATGCGAAATACGCCAAAACGAAGTGAAGAGGACACGAAGAACACAATTGCATCTGTTCAAGATGACGCCAGTATTCGATCAGTCTGTAGTAATTCAAGCTTCCGTTCAAAACATTACGTGTTCGTGTGAAAAGGAAGCTCTTGTCACGAATAAAAACGCGTCAGATATTTCGCGTAAGTTAACAATATAATAATTTAAGGTGTTGTTGAAGTTGGAAGGAATCCAAAGGAAATGCGCCGAAAGGCAAACGTGATTGTCGCACAGCTAAGAAACCACGTAAGCCGGAATGCACAACTTCAATTCCACACTCTGGCGACGACGATGACACCGAAGAAGTCATACGCTAGTACAAAGCCAGAGGCAGGTTTGAAATTTTTTTTTTCAGCATTTCCTTCTGTGGTTTCATGAGTTTTTACATCATTTGCTACTTCCTCATTTTATTACCTGAATGAAGTCAATTGATTTGAAGTATACCCTCCAAATGATTTATCGCAAAAAAACTATTTATCGGGACTTTTAACACTAAAAAATTTTCTACGCTGTCTTTTTTCAGCCGATTTTGAAAGGAGAGGAAATGGCCTTTCTAACGGTATGCTATGTTATTTTCCTTTGTTGAAAATTCTATGCAGTTTTTGGGCAACAATATGAAAACAACTATTATTTTGCGATTTTTTCATGAAAATTTTAATAATTAAATAACATTCTTTTTAGGAAGTATACCAGGTATACTATACCTATTTCAATAGAAATATGGAATCTAGAGAAAGCATTTCGCATCTAACGACGTATCTATCGTCAAAATCGGTTGAAAAATGGCAGAGTGACATTGCCATATGAAATTAGCTGGAGATTATCAAGTGGGGAGAAAATAGACGTGTGGCAGTTCCGAAAATTGATTTTATTTCCGCGTATTATAAAAAGTTGTGAATTGATACTGAGTTCTCCCGATGGTGCAAGTGTTCGCGGATGGGATTACGGTGAAGTGCAGTAACCGTGTAGTGAAATAAGAGGACAAAGGACGAATTAACATTTTGGCAAACGGCGTGCCAAGATGGCGACGAACAGCGTGTAAAATATTTTGTGTCGGGAAGCGGAATGAAACTGTTGTATGATTGGTGCAGCGCGTGTGCTTTACCTACAGATCATATGGCGCTGTTCAGTGGTGTGACCGAAGAATTGTTAAGAGCATGTTGAAAGTGAATAATAATGTTGTTTCGTGGTTGAACGTACATTATAAGTGTAATAACAAACAAGAGTGAAACATTCCTAAACGAAAGAATTTTCCCTAATTTGCACAACAACGAAGCAGACAGTGTATTGCAGGGTAGGATGTGAACAGCATCGTTGATTACACCACACAATCAACAGGAATACTCAGGTGAGAAAGTTCCAAACTATGTCTGAAAACATATTATATTCTTTTTAGCAGAAGTACAGAAAACTAATGCAATTTTCGATGGCCATGCGCCGGCGCAGTGGTGCACTGGTTCTTTACATTTGAGCGGAAGTTGCAATGGAACAAGATAGTTTTTATTTGCATGTCTGCTCATGAGTGCAGAGCCAGTAAGTAGAACTGCCCCGGTGCACATCAATAACTATGTTCTGCTAACACTCTAGAAGGTGTGGAACCGATGTGTTTTGTCTCTGCGATATACAATACGATCGAATTGTCTGTGTGAGTTCCGATCGTCTGGTGATGTGAAGGTGGTAAAGTGGAAGAGTGATACATGAGCGGACACACTATATCAGAAAGTTTGTTGCATGTATTTGCCGTCAAGCTTGCAGTTCTTATTGGAATTGTCAGGGATACCGGAACGGAGTTGTATACAAGATTTTGTTATATGATGTTGGTTTTCGGAGATTAGTCTGACGAACACTAATAGTCATCTGACAGAACATTGAAGCATTACATAAACATGTTTATGTAATTTGATTCCATCGCAGTACCAGAGGCTAATTTGGTATCCCTTTTATATGACGCTATCATGCAATGTTCCATTCAACTCGGTTCACACGATACGTTAGCTTTCGTAAACGGAACGGAGCGTCAACATTACGTCAATGTTTCTTCAAGATAAATTGAATGCATCTCTCCTGCGCACATTCACACTTTCCGTACGACAAGACATTTCCTGTCATTGTTGTTGTAGGACAACATCACTATTGAAACTATGTACATGTAACAAATTATGATGTACCGTTGATGTGGTTTGCCGGTGATGGAAGACTGATGGGTCGTAGGATTGGTGCTTTCGCTGCCTTTGTTGCTCATTTCCCAAGGTTTAAAACACGACTGACGAATTTTCTTTTACCAATAAATTTTACTTTATTTCTTTAAATTTGTTTTTATTATTATATACATTGTCTTCAAATCAACAATTTTCGTACAGACTAAACTACTATGCTAACTTAAACCTATTTTGAATTTAAACATTTCTCAACTTATATTTAAGTCATAAAGGTGAAAAACGCTATTGAAGAGCTGGCAGCAAACATCCGATGGGTTATTCTGGCCGCACTGCGTTCGATGAGAAGAGCGCCGAAAGAAATATATTCTTCGCAACGATCTGCCAGGAACGTTGAAGTTCAGCTTTGCAAGAAGCACGGGGCAGTTAATGTTGTCTGCGAGAAGATCGAAAATAAAAAGTCGCTGCAGAAAAACTCTCCTGTTTCGTAGCTTGGGCAGGTTGATGAGAACACAGAGATGTTCATATGATAGTAGTTCAAATCGATTACGCAAGGGAAGCCGTCGAAGTGCATAGCTCTTTTACACACGTTCTATACGATTAATGTGCACAGTGTGATACGGGGATCAAAGGATAGCTCCATATTCTAGAACACTGCATACTAGACTGATGACCAGTGCCTTCAGACAATAGACGTCGTTGAAATCTCGGGTGTTTCGTTTGATGGGCCCTAGTACTGCAAGGGCGTTAGCAGTTACTGCGTTGAAATGTTCGATGAAACGTAGCTTACGGTCAGGTATAACACCAAGGTCCTTGAAGAAATTCGTTCTACTGGAGCAGCCCTCACTGCATACTCAAACGTAATTGGTGTGAGTATTCGTGTGAATGTGATTATGTAGTTACATTTCTGAATAATTATAGTCATTCCGTTTCTATCACACCATGCCATGATCCTATCGATGTCAATCTGAAGTGCACAACAATTTACCAGAGTTGTTATGATTCGATGAATTTCCAGATCGTCTGCGTACATCACATTACACGATGTCAATTCGTTGCAAATGTCATTCACAAAGAGCACGAAGAGGAGAGGTCCAAGGTGACTGCCTTGAGGTACACCCGATGTGATGTCGAAAGGGTCTGAAAGTATTGTTCCAAGTCTCACAAATGGACTGCGGTTGGTAAGGTACGAGGAGATCCAATTGTGTAACCAATTGATCAAGTTTTCTTGTAGTTCGTGTAATTTGTGGTAAGTGGTATAAAGTTTTCTCTTCAGCTTCTTGTCCGTATCCATATTGTACATATCTTCTTGTTTTTGTGTTTCTCGTTTGCAGTATAAATTTGGTAATAATTTACCGGATGTAACGGAATTTGTTTGTTTGACAATTTGCTGCTGGCGCAGCTACTTTTATAATTGCGTAATATCGGAAAGCTTGTCGTTGCTAGCCAGAGGGTAATGAAAGTGTGTGTGTGTGCGTATACAATGAAATGCTAAGGAACGAATAGCATCGAGAATGTTCTAGCGCGTACCTTGCTCGTAAGCGCGCATATCTGTGTGAGCGCGTGTATTTAACAAAATGCCACGGGATGAATTGCATCGAGAATGTTATAGATTGCTCTCTCGTTCGCTCTATTTATTGCGAACAATAGCTTTGCACCTAATATAAAACTATCGAATAATTAATGATTCCGCAAAATTACAAAAATGAGTAGATGCAGATCAGTAAAAAATATTGCAATAATGTGGAAAATACAGCGTAAAGCTCATCATCACAATTCAATTGTGGAAATAGATAACAAATACTCCCTTTCTAGCTATCTACCGTGATTTGTTTTGTTTCACGGAATCGTACGCGTTGTAGGAATACACGTGTTGGTGATCAGCCTCCTTCGTTGATAAATAACGGATCGTTGCTCAAATATCTGGTCCATCCTCGATCGTTCTTGTCGGAAGCAAATGAGCGCAGTAGTCTTCATTTTGTTATTTTCAGCGTTGCACATGTTTCTTCGTATGCAGTTTTAAATGTTCATGTTTTATTTAACGAGTGTTCAATAAAAAATGATTTCAATACCATAAAAAAAGTTTATGCTGTACATCACCATATCTGACAGAGGGATTTCAAAGCCGTTGTTCAAGCCGAGCGGTCTGGCCATCAATCAACAAGTGTGTGAAAAAATGTCTTGAGAAGTACGTCTTCTGGCCGGATAAGTCGTCTTCCCATTTCGCCGAAAAGACGCGGGAGTATCTTGAGCAGAAAAAAATACCGTACGTGTTGAAAGAAAGGAACCTGACCAACTTGCCCCAGTGCCTAAATGGGACGATTTTTTTCAGCTCCCTCAGTGCCCTAGTGCTCAAAAATAATTGGCGGGCCAAGGATATGAAGCAGTCGACCACCAGGATCCGGAATCGTATCCGGTCAGTGCCGTCCAGCGCTCTTGTGAGAGCATCGCGACTAAGTTGCACCGTACGGATGACCAGGGCCCCTTCTCCAATATTCATTGACGTTTTTTGAAGAATAAACATTATGTTTTTAATAAAAAATATTGAATCCGCTGATTTTTGTTTGTTTTGTAATTACATGACTGAAAAAATTCTCATTTTTATTGAACATCCGTTAACCTCGAATATGGTGACCTATTGTACCCCCAAATTTTAAAAGCATCGAAAAAAGTATATTCTCCTTACTGGATTTAGCTTAAAAAATATTTAATCATTACTGCCAAAACGTTGCCAGATGTACGGTGAAAAACCGTTTTTATCAGCCCATTGGTGAATTTTAGGCTGATGAACAGCTTTAATTTCTTGTTTTTGCTAATATTCTCAAAATTTGATTGAGGCAACTTTTGTTTGGACCATTCTAATCTAAACATGTATTGCAGTGCCAATCCGGCGCTAGCTTAGTCCTGTCACTAAGTTAGTGTTGGATTCTGATGAGACGATGTCGAAACGCAAATTCTATAACTAATGTAGTGGTACGTCTATCTCGCGATGAGAACAATTTTATTTTCTGTTACTCTTTGAAATAATTCTCATTTTTGATAAAGCCAAAACGTCTTCCAATGATCAATGATTCCAATTTCTTCCAGTTAGTTCATTAAAATGCATATTATTTTTGTAGTTATTTGACAGTCAGATGGAGCTACAGAAAATATCCCGCGTGCACAGTATGCATTATGAACTTACAATCATTTCTCTCTTTCACTCTATCTCTTTCTCTTTCTCGAACCGGAAACGCTCCAATGCAGCATAAAAGTTATCATAAAACCAAATCCCCCAACGCTGCCGGGTAAATAAATGCACATATTCATATCTTCCATCAGCTGCCAAAAATAACAACCGAACATCGGACGAAGGACGAACGACGGTATGACATTTGTCGGTAATCCGATACCGTACGTTTTGGACATATTTTTGTAGCTTAGCACAGTGGAAGCCTTGCTGCGACACTTCTGTTTCTGTCTTCTCAGCTGGTACGATTTTTCTTAGCTCTCCATTATGTGACATTTTCCTCCGTTTCTCGGACTGTGAAAAAAAAGAAAGCTTCTTGGAAGTTCATTCACGTCGTTGTAATTTCTCGCTGATCCAGATTTGCGGAATTGCATTTTTGGCATTGTAGCTGCCACTATCAGCGTCCCATTTCGATTATGCTTCCCGGTGTAGGTGCTTGTTTGGAAAACGCTACATTGGGGACTTCATTAGAAGCATACGAATGTGCGTTTATTTGTGTGATACGAATGGAGAATTGCGCTGGAGTTAGTGTTTAAGAGAATTGAAACTGTGATGAGGTTGATCTCAGCATTCCATTTAAACAAAATCGTGACATAAAAGAGTTTTCCAAAGGTTAACACGGTTTCTTCCTTCAATCAAGATTAAAATTGAGAGAAAATAAATGTCGAAATGGCAAATGATGCTTCGTAATACCCTTTCAATTATATTAGAACATCAAAACAGACTGAGGACGTTAGACGTGAAAGTCGCTTAAAAGGGCTGAAAATGACTAGAATAAACAAGGTAAAAATCAGTTAAAAACAAGTAATTCATTCTCAGGAAAATTCGTATAACGTAACATTCAACATTAAAAGTCGGCTAAAATACTTTTCATGAAACCGCTTATCTTTTGGTCCGGTTGTTATGTTGATGAGTTTTTTAATTGACTCCGTATTTTACGCTTGAAGTTTACAGCCAACTTTAACATTCTATTCTAATTAAAGGAGTTTTACGAAGCATAGTCTGCCCTTTATTTTCGCTCGCTAAATAATGATCTGCTTGTAACAACATCAGAATCACCTTTTTCGCTGCAATCAAATGCAAAACATTTATCTTTTCTCCCTCGCGCTCATTGCATTTTCATAGCTGTATCACCATAATCACAAGCGGCCAGGAACTTACTGTCAACTTGGCGAAAAAGGATTGCATCCCATTTTGTGAAATAGGCTAAGATATTCCCCCTCATCAACGGCAGCAGCAGTACCAGCATCAGCTGGGGTTATCCGGAGATGAGATTTTGCTTTCGCTTCAGTGCCCTAACCTAAAAGGGGGAGCATTACTGCTGCGGGAATTGTGAAGCATGGCATAGGGCGGCAACTATCACTTGGACACATTTTCAAGCGGTATCTGTACACGAGAGCGAAGGAGGTGTCACTTTAAAGTTGGATACAGCATGTGTCGGTGCGGTTTCAAGCTCCTTTTCCTTCCCGGCGAGGACGACAACACTGAAGACGACGATGACAACGACGACATTCTGCGACAGTTACGGTGGAAAAAAATGTTCATTCACCGTGCTTGGACTGGGGTCGAGGAGGGAAATTGAGTTGTCACGAGAAACGGGGTTGGATGAAAGTGCATAATGCATACCGTGCACGCGGGATATGTTCTGTTGCTGCCTCTGGCTGACAACTAGCTAGAGATACACACGCCTGCAAGATATGCAACGTATGCTACACGTAAGAAAGCTCTTTCTCCGCTTGTTCACATTGGCTCAAAGGATCCCCTATGCATGTCTAATGGCCGTAGTGTGAAGAGGTTTGTTGTACAGGCCAAGTAACAGGGAGGACCAATCTTTCTAGGAGATTCGCTGCGGCGATTTTTTGCAACTTTCCACTATTTTCACTGGTCTTGTCTTGAAACCAAAGTGACAAAATGCACCCCCAAACCTTGGCCAAAGGAAAAATATGGGATGGAGAGACACTATAAAGGACGGAAATTGTGTCTCATCATCATCAGCATTATTATCCAGTCTCGGCCATCGTTTCCTGTCTACCGCAGGGAAGCATATAAAAGATGATTCTGGCCATCTGGTTCTGAACCACGAATGCGAAGGGAAACATCTTCAAAATACTTTTTTGGTTTTGCCGTGACCCGTGAAAAGGAAGCTGCAGCAACGTGAAAATATACTGGAGAAAGTTTTTCAATTTTCGCTGAGCTTTGTTTACAAGGATCTGTTGGTACAAGCGTCGCTTTGTTGAACAGTCCCCGCTGCAATGTTCCTCCGACACTGTTGACGGCGGGGATGCGAAAAAAAAATTTTCAACGAATTGACGCAACGATACACTGTGCTTGAAGTTACTGCTAAAGTTTTTTTTGCGCATTTTTCGCCCACTTGCCGCCTCATTGGGTCTGTTAATGTTGCCGAAATGACTGATGTAGGCTGTACGGGTAACATTATTGGTACACACAGGCTCGCCTGTTTGCAATAGTATCCATCAAAAGAGTTCCGGTCGCCCGGAGACTCTGGGAGTCAAGGAAAGGGGTAGTATTTAAAACTTGTTTTAAGTTCTAGCCAATCGGAAATAAAAACGGTTTAAAATAGCTGCCAGGATGAAGATGTTCGAGTGTTAGTAAGTCGCAATTGTTTTAACTTTTTGATATAGAAAGGTTTCGCTTCAAGCATTTAACCGAGACCCTGTGGGACTCACGACTCACTTTCGCGCCTAACCACTAAAAACACTACTTACTCTTATTTCGCTCTTCTTCCCCACGAAACTTCATTAATGTTTTTTATGAACGTGTCCACTGGAAAACAGGCAGAAATAGAAAAAACCGGAACGGTGAGAATGAAGAAACGGCGAAAATTAACCTTTATTGGAAACACCGAGAAAAGATATGTCCCCAAGCAGGAATCGAACCTGCGATCTCCTAGTCTCTAGTTGGGTGCGTCAACCACTCCGCCATCGAGGAACTGGGATGATGCCATCACATATTCCCAACAGCATCGTGATCACCGCCTCAGCCTCCAATTCCTCCTAATTGACCCAACGACCCCCAATGTCACCTCTCTCTCTCATTGATCGGGCCAAATCTCTCTCGTTGTCTATTTTTAGGTCCAGTGGACTGCGCTCAGGCTTGAGATATTAATTATCACTGTTTGCCCCCTTAGCTAAGTCAGTCGCCGCCAAACTTTGGCAGTGAATAGAGCTTTGGAGGGGCATGTTGATGTCTGCCCTCAAAGTCTATCGGCAGATGCTAACGACAAATCCAGGAATTTATATATTCCTTCTTTGGACGTGAGTCTTTTTTTCCTTTTTCAAGGATTCAATGTTCGTTTCCGTAAACCATTTAGCTTCCCGCTTCGTCACGATCTACTCAATCTAGTTCTAGGGGCGGATCTAGCCTACTCAACGCGCCAGCCAGCAGGTGCTGAGGTCTGTCCAGTGATTCCGGGTGGAGCATAGCTTCAGGTTCATAGGCACCCCTACTACCAACGACAGCTATAGGACGCGATCTACTCTACCGGTGGTGCATCACGATTCCAGTGAAGCTTGACGTCCGGTTCGCTGGTGCCCCGCCTCCCCCGAACCCTGTGCCACGCGCACTACTCAACGGGTCCCCGGCGGTGGAATTTCTCCAGAGATCCGATTTATGTTTTAAGGGCAGCTTCCAGCTCGGAGAGTTTACTCGTCTCTACTCTGTTGACAGCATCCCACAAATGCTCGTCGGGATACATCACTAGTCATACCCCTTCGAACCCATCGCATTCGAAGACCACACGTTCCGGTGTATCTTGCACGTTCATACACTCCGGAAAAATGGTGACGAACCATATCCAAACCGATGCAGTTACTTCTGGAAGCATCCGTGCCCGGACAAAAACTGCTTCAAATGGACATCTCCACGTTTCCTATGCATCGAAGCCGACACATCTGGAAAGAGTCGGTAGGTCCGCCTTCCTTTCTCTTCGTTGTCACGTTCTTGCTGCCACTTAACCAACGAGTCTGCTCTGACCAGTCTCCTTGCATTTCGTGTATTTCTTTCTCTGCTGGTAGCATCCCACATCCTCAGCCAGAGTGATGCAGATGGGGAGCATCCCAGCAACTACGCATGCTGCATGCGACGATATCGTTCTGTACGAACTCGCGACACGAACAGCCATTGGGCGAAACGTGCTTGTCAACCTCGTCCGGTTCCGCGTTGCGATCTGCGCAGCAGCCCAGGCCGGTGCGCCATATCTCAGTATTGAGGGTGAAACACTTGCCAGGAGACGTCTCATGCTGCATCTTTCTCCTCCAATGTTCGGCATAATCCTTACCAATGCGTTGATTGTCCTCGTGTCCTTCTCACATACATATTCAATATGGCTGTTGTAATTTAACCGATCGTCGACTATTGTGCTTCAGAGCTCGCATCAATGGAATTGAGTATCCGCCGACGCTGATCACGACACGCTGGATTTTTCTACGGTTACTGACTAGCACTCCGTCTTGTGGTGAGCCAACTGCAACTTGGCATCATCCATCCAGGTTTCCGGTTTCGTCTCTTCCATCAATATCTCCACCTCCTCATGGGTCTCACCAGTTATCGTCAGGAAAACATGATCTGCAAGCCGACGATCTCGACACCGTTGAACAGTTCCGGTGTTAACACTCCGTTGTACATTATACTCCAGAGCGATGGGTCGAGTATGGAGCCCTGTGGTACTCCCGCCGTGAGCTTAATCGAACTCTTCCCCATGTTTGTTTCGTAGACCAGCCCTCAGTTTTGGAAGTAACTTTTCAGAACCTTGCACAAATAGTCCGCGACTCGTATTCTGTTTGCGCTAAAGCGATTGCCATTCATCTGGCGCTGTTGAACACGTTCTTCATATCGATCGGCACCATGGCGCAGTAGCGATTACACCTTTTCTTTTGCTTCGATGCGCACTACGCGCTCGCGGTGACTGTGCGGATGGCGTCCACCGTCGAGATCCCGTTCCGAAATCCGAGCTGCCTCTGCGATAGTCCATTCTGACTTTTAACCCAATTCATCTGTTGAGAATAACCCTTTCCAGAAGTTTACCAAGAGAATCCAACAGGTATATAGGCCGATACGATCTCCTGGTTGCTTCCCTAGTTTTGGCAGCAACAATAGCTTCTGGATCTTCCATCTATCCAGGAAGTAGCCTTCGTCCAGGCATCGCTGTAGAACTATTGTGAACATGTCCGGGAACGCCAAAATCACGGTATTCAGTGCCACGTTGAGAATACCGTCCGGCGCGGGAGATTTCTTCGCATTCAGTCCTTTCGTCAATATAAGCAGCTCGTCGTTAGGGACTCTACTGTCACCAGCATTTCCAGCGTAGGGCGTAGGCGGCCATGCGGTTGGGTCATGTTTCGGGAAAAGTACCTCCACGATAATTTACAGTTTATCAGTGCACATCTGAGATAGCGTCGTTGGACCCTTGATCTCGGCCATCACGACACGGTAAGTGTTGTACCAGGGACTACCGTCACCTTCTCTGCATAGTTCTTTGTGGCAGGTGGACCTTCTAAGCACTATCTCGCGTTTAAAAGCGGCCCTAGCCTGTCGGCATGTCAACTTACACTCTTCTCTGACTGCGTCAGATCTTGCTCTCTGAACGCGTCTTTTGGTTTTTAGGCAGACAGCACGGAAGATGCTGAGCCTTTCGTTCCATCAGTACGCCGGACGCCAGCAGTTCCTCGGCTCCATTTTCGAAAGCTTATCGGCATTCGAAATTGGAGGAAGGCTGTCAGCACGAAGTGCTTCCACGAAAAGGTCCTTGATGGTCGCCATTTGATGTTACCCATCAACGACGCACTGCAGAATGTTACGTCGATGATGGATTCCCGGCTGTCCTTACGGAATGTACTAGTCGAACTCTCTTTTCACAGCCTTACATCCAGCTTCGCCAGGGCTTTCAACAGGCTGTAACCTCTTGCGTTGATTAGATTGCTACCCCACTCCACGTTACGGCATGTTCTCCAAGCGTTAAAGCAACTGACGTACGTCCGACTAACAAGTCGGTTAGTTCGTCAAACATTCGATTGTTCAGCTCTGGTGTCCATCGTAGGGAAGCATAACAGTTACAGACGTATACGCCGTTGATCCCGGTTGTGTGTGTTATCCACCGCCACTTGGATAGGGAAACTGCCCATCACTTGGATTGCATCCATCCCTGCACTATCCACCACTCAGTTACCGTTATCGAACACGATACGGATCTGCAATAATTGCAACTTTGCACTTCGTTTCTGTAGTTGACTGCTACAACAGTTGCTGTGTAATGTAGCAATGATTGAGTTTAAGCTAGGTTATATCCATCATCATTGGCCTGCCTTCGCCTTTTTGTACTCTGGGCATAAGAAGCTTCCCGTCATGTGGTCCTTTCCGCCCTCCTTCATGCAGAGCATGCACTTCAATTGCTTTGTGCAGTTTCTAGTAAAGTTACTCTTTTCCTCACATTTTCTGCACAGATCAGATCTGTTCGGGCTTCTACAGAAACCCAGGCACCCGAAACACTTCTCCGTTTGTTTAGTGATTATAGGGATAAATCGTAACGAGCAAACCGACCATACGACTTTGATCTCACCGGTCGACATGAGCGGGTTGGTTGCTGAAGGCGACAAGCGCATCGCTGCTGTCGGTCTGCCATTATAGTACAGTATTTCTTAACCTGATTGACATCTGTCCACATTCGTCCAGATTGTTGCACTCGAACACAGCTTCTTGAATCATTCGCTTCTCCTCCTACCGCTTCTACCAGGAGTTTCCGATAGGTCGAGTTCGCGATCAATGGATCCTTCCTCAGCTCGAACAGCATCTCACCGTTCTGAGTGTGCCTGGTTCTTACTACATTTTCCCCTAGCTCTTTCAGCTTGGAATTCTCTCTCACCCTTTTGAGGATCGCTGCGTACGTCACGCCGTCGTTTGCTTCTCCCTTATGCCTCTCCTGGCGCGGCCGAAGGTCTTTATTCTTCTTTTCGTCCTTTGCTTCCTGTTTTTCCTCCTATCTTCTACGTTTTCTACGGATCGCCATCCACTATCTAATTGATGGATCACTGTCCTTCGCCGATCTTCTTGAGATTGTTCAGTTCCTCTTCCTCTCATGGTGTTTCCCTTACTCTTTTCACAGAATGAGAATACTGGTTACCCTTCGGCATCTCATAGGCTTCATCTTTCGCTACCTCCGTGGTCTTCAGTGTCTTTTGGGCGCTTTCAGTTCTCTCAAGTAATGCCATCTGTTCGCATTCGGCTACTGTTATGGTAGATTTGATGCTATTCACTAGATCCCTGATCTGTCCGTGCACGTTGCCTTTGCTTTTTACAAATTTGCAGTGCTCTTCGAGTTTTTGCCTCCGCTTCGTCCCTTTAAGCAACCCAGACTGCTGATATTCTTGGGTGATGCTTGATTTCGGCGTGCGCACCTGAAACCCTAGCTTTCCTTGGTGCCCTATTATTTTTCGCGGCTCGTTCTCTGGCGTGGCTTCCTTTTTTGACCTCGCTCTGCTGTTGTTCCGGCTGTATGTACTGTTGACTTGGTCGTTTTGTTAAGTTGGCGACCTCGCAAGCCCATCTTTGCCGAACGGGTTCACCACACTTGCTACATTGGTTTTTGTTGTTTTTGTCTTCTTCCATGCTTTTTGGGACCAAACTCCAAGCGGCTATCTACGCTCGTATTAAAGAGCCGCCTCCCATAGTAACCTTTGCGAGCAGGTCGCATGCGAGGGTTGGCGCGGTCCTTCATGGTACACCGCATTCAGAGCCAGATCGGCTCTACTCAAGAACCTTCAACTGGCCCTACTTCCACCGGCTAAGGTGCCGGGTTTCGAACATACTTGGACATCTACCAAAGTTTTATTGAGACGGAGGGTAGCCAGTACCATTAGCCCACTCGCCGTTTCGGGGAAGTGCCACCCATCCTTACTAGGGTTGTGGAATGGCGTGACTGTCGGTCCGTGGATACATTTCGATGAAATCTTTATTGGCATCCGTGTTCTGCCGCCAGTATGCCGTAACTAGGATCTTACTAGTATTGATCTTAATGGTACTCCAGTTGGGTGAGGGTGCTTTATGTTAAAGTCTTGAATAAAATCTTAGTGAAAACGGTAGCGATTCGCTTCGACGGATTTATATGCCTTTCTATAGATGTTTAGCAGAGCCCAACATTGCCCTACCCCACCATATCCTAGCAAGACTTCCCAACTCGCAGTAGGTGTGGGGGGGGTCTTTAAGCCCCTGAACTCCTGTCCTTGCTGCCCCTAAAAAAGCTTGTGTGTGTATGTAGCAAATAATATCACCGCTGTTTCTCAGAGATGGTTGGACAGATTTACACAAACTTTCAAAGGAAATGTACCTTCCCATCTGCTGTTATCGATTTTTTTTATTGATCGGATTTCCGGTTCCGGAGTTACGAATTCAAGATTGCGGTCAAACAGCAAATTTCTATAGAAACTGGTACAAGCATGATGGCCAAATGATGCAATAGATATTAAAATGTATGCCACATTACATCGATTTGCGGGTCTAGATCACTAATGTCCACTCCAAGTTGCTTTGACCACATTGGCCGCTTATGACAGTTCTTGATGTCCTCGGGGAACATGCCAAATTTCTAAGTTTATGTCCCATCGATTTCTCAGCAAATTCTTTACCGATTTTTTTAAACTTCGTTTCACTTCCGTTAGCTGTTATTGAATTTTGGTTAAATATGACATTTGGTTCCGGAGTTATAGGTTGGTTAGTACGGTCACACTGGAATTTCCCATATTTACCGTTACAATCGTAATACCTCAGAGGTTAGAAATCTTTTGAAATTGATGTCAAATTACTTCGATTAGCAGATCTAGATAACTGATGGCCAAGAAAGATTCTTTGAAGTTATTGTATCGACAAATTCTGATATCCCGGGCCTCTGGTGTATTCCAGAATTAAAATTACATCGGTTATTCGGTGTTGACTGAACCGATTTTCACAAACTAATTATCTGGAAGGTATAAAATACTGTTGGTTGTACCTCCTCGGAACCCCATCTCCACCACAATTGGAAGTTTTATTGACCATCATAAAAGGTTCCGGTAGCCCTGGGAAAATATAGCCATTTTTTCAAAATGCCCGACCTCACAGCAGTTTATCGGAGATGGTTTAGGCAATTTTCACAAAATCAGTCTCAAATGAAAGGAATATTATACCCTTAGATTGCCATAAAATTTCGTACGAATCGGTTATATGGTTCCAGAAATATAGACTGAATCGTCCGGTTACATATTAAATTCTCACATAAATATGAACAAAAATTTGTTTTCAAAGGTTGGACCACATAAAGCTTCAGAATTAGAATTCCTAATTTTTATGTCTTTGAAATGCATAAAATGTCGAGATTTGATGCAATCTCGAAAAAAAATTCTTCTGGGAAATATGCTACTTGTAACTCTGGCAATCACTTTAGAAATCGTCTCTTTTAACTGAGTCCTGGAGGGCTGAGTCTCTTATACTAGTCGACTCGGTTCGTCAAGTTCAGTAAATGCCTGTGTGTGCGTACATGTATGTGAGCAGCAATTGCACATCGCTGACTGCGAATTATTGTGATTAAGAAAGTCAAAAGTCCAAAAAAAATTTATTAAATATTCACACACTTTCGTAAATATCTGTCCGAAATTTCATCCAGATCGGACCACTAGATTTCAAACTACAGCCGTTCGCAGCGCGCTGGTTCTTCCGATAATGAAGTTTAACTTTAAACGCAATTATCTCGGAACTAAGTTGTTTGAAAAGTACCGTTGCGGTGAACGTGATATCGCAAAAACTATTCATCCGATTTTCATATTTTTTTTTGAATTGTTTGTATTTACATTCTCGTGTACTTGAACGGGTCCTTTTTCATCCAAAAAATGTTGAGCCAGGAATTTTTGTTTAAAATTTTGAACACCACAAAACTCAATTTTTTGGTTAACATGTTTTTTTTGCAGGAAAAAAAAAATTGTATTGGGAAACAAGTACACCACAATACATTTTTCTTCAATAATCTTTTTACTTTTTTGATTTCAGTTGAGGGGTTCGGGCTGGAGAGCTTTCACCGCAAACCTCTGCCAAAAAACTGGCTATGGAGGATGGGCCATAATTCCGCCAACCTTCAATATTTTTTTTAATTCAACTTGTTTTTTCGAACTTCGATAGCACTACCAACAAGCTGTCTTTTTCTTTTTCAAAAAAAATGCATAAAGCGCTTTAAACAAATCACGACCTTAGCTCACTTTTCAGCACAACTTTGTATATAACCCCTTAAGCTGTAACTTCACCTAAAATATTCGAAAATTGACAATAGCTGTTTTGTTTAAAGAGCTACAGATTCATTATCTTTATCAAAAATGTATGTAGAATGTCTTAACAAATTTGTAGAACACCTTTTAATATAAAAAATAATCGTAAAAAGTTATATTAGAAAGACTTTTTAAGGGGTCTATCGCAAGTGACCCTACACATTTTGTTACCGTTGCTATGTAGAGATTTAGTATCTTCGTCAAAGTTCTTCATAACAATATTTTCTAGAAGTTTGCAGAAGACCGCGAGCTTCTATTTAAATTGTATGTGGAAAAAAGTTTTTTATCTCACTTTTAGAGGAATTTTAATCACTAAATTCATTATATCAAGAGATGCACCTCATTATATCTAGAAAGTTTCAATCTCCAAAAACAATGGCTCAGGAGTTATTGAATCTTGATCGTGAGCGGCGTTTTGAAACACTGTGCAACGTACCCATAGGCTGCTGTTTAATTTCTATTACTTTCCATATAAATCGAAATAAGCATGTTATCTAAAAGATGCGAAACTACATAAAAGTTTCTGTGCTATATCGCTTCTTACTGTAGAAAAAATGAGGTAAAAAATCTTTTTTTTTCATTAAGGAGAAAATCGTTTGAAGAGCGCAAAACCTATAACTAATTTAGTTGTGAAATTAGCGTTTAGATTTCGTCTCATCAGAATCCGACACTAACTTGGTGACCGGATTAAACTTGCGCCGGATTGACATTAGCTCCAAAAAAACGAAAACACTATTTGTGTTTTTGCGCAAACCTCTAGGCCTGCGTGATGTTTCCAAGTTCCGATTTCATTAATTCTCATCAGCTTACTCAGAACTCTCTTTCTTGTGGGACATCACGCAGGACTAGGGGTGTGCTCAAATACTGTTTTCGTTTTTTGGGAGCTAACGTCAATCCGGCGCTTGTTTAGTCCAGTCACTAAGTTAGTGTCGGATACTGATGAGACGAAGTCGAAACGCAAAAAACACATTACAGAGTTCGTGAAATAGTTCTCGAAACTATAATATGCCGTCTATGGATTACAGTTACTGTTTTCATTCGTTACATAGAAAAATAAAATGGTCCAAGGTCAACTTCCGAAAGGTGAGATTGGAGCCATTCGATGATAATTGATTTTTGTGAATGTGATTGCTATCATTTCTTTTCCAAACACTTATCAATCATTTTGAGAAATAAAAAGAAAACACTAGCCAAAATGACAATGACAATCTCGCAATAGCATTTATATCTTTCCTCGACAATCAGCTGCCGGCGCGCCGTTCCATCCCTTTAATCACTTCATCTGTTCAGCCCACTCACATTTGTAGATTGCGGCGAAACGAATTCCCATTTACGGTTCAGCAGTAAACAACATTTCCGCTCCCGCGATCACCCGGAAGTGCCGACATTTCATTCCGGTGTCACTCCGGGCACTTTTTCTTCGCAGCACAGAGCAAAAGGATGTTTCTCCGCCGGCAGTACTCGAAACTAGTTTGTCCGAAATTTGGAGAGGGCAAAAAAAGTTGGCCTCTTGTTCGGCGGGGGAAAAACCGAACGAAACATCCAAACAAACAAGGCATCGAACACCGGCTCCCGAAGACGACACCGGTGAAAAACTTTGCTTTCTATTTAACTTTCAGCAGAGCAAAGCGGAAGATTTTTGTCCCGGAGGCATGGGAAAATACGGTGCTTAAAAAAATTCCAACCGTGACAAAGAGCTGTGGGGTGGATCGGCGAATAAATCGGAAAAGAAGAAGCAGCCACCGAAGAGTGTAGAGAAAGTCATATATACTTCCTAAAGGTGAGGCAGAAGCGGGGAAGGATGGAAAGTGTTTTCCCATGTTTGGAGACCGGTGAACGTGCGGACGTGATTGGTGATGACGACGTTTGCATCGGATGTAATTGAAATACTCTAACCGGAAGCGGCGAAAGTTACATCGAATAACACTTGTCACGTTTGCAGCATAAGTGAGCAGGGAAAAACTTATCCTCCCGAAGGTATAATAGGTTGCAGTTCGGTTTGTGGAATGGAAGGAAATCTTTCTGCGATGATCGGAATCTTGACGTTCTACTGGTTGCAGTTTCGATGGAGACGCTAGGCAAGGAGTTGCAAGGATTTCCAATGGAGATGCTTGGTTATTTGTTGAGGAATAGGACAACGTAAAAATACAAACTTAATTGCAAAATACGAATCACCGCTCGAAAAACGATTGCGGCAACCCAAAACCAAAGCACTATGGGGGAAAAGAATTTCATTTCGGAATCACCCCACCCACATTCCCGGTGGCAATGGGGAACGAACAGCTGAGCAGAAACAAACAGTTACAAATCTCCGATAGCAATCTAAATCGTACGTTGTCTTCCACAAAAATCCACACCAACCGAATGGGCACGGATCGGACGGGACTGGAGCTGAGCGGAGCTTTACGCTTGCTACCCTACCCGTCCATCGGTGGAGGTACAATGTGTGAAGGAAACATTCCGCTCGTTCCATCCGTAGATGTTTGGGAAAGGATTGTTTCGACCTAGAGAGAATGTTTATTTGGAAACAATTCGTCGTTTTAGATCTAGATCCGGTCTGATTACGGATGCTAACCCGAGAATGGATGGCACTTGTCACATGGTGAATCGTTTTAATTCTAACATACTTGCTATCGTGGAATTGTTTAATCAATAGAAATTTTGAAATGCTTGTTATGGCCCAACTCAAACCATTATGGCATTATTCCGAAAATGGTAAATGTTATCCAATATTTATTCATAGCTTGGGGCTCGATTTGCTGGATCTTGTAGGGTGAATATGGTATAGTCGTAGAAGTTATCAAATCAGAGATGGATAGACTAGTTAAAGCTCAACCTGCTCCTTTCTTTTATTTTACTGTATAATGGGTAACATATAATCATACAAATCAATCAAGACAATAAGATTTCAGATATTTATCGACTTTCCGACCAATTTGCGCATGAGGGCACAAGATCTAACTTAGAAAAGTTGGATTTGAATGTTTCGTATTTCACTCGTCAGTAACTGACACCAACTCTCATACTAAAAGACAATTCGTCAATACCCAGAGCTTATGTGCTTAGATAACCAAGATGTCACTCGGTACCAGCAAGTTGCTTTAAGCGTTCACACGTGTTGTGTGAACGGTTTGGATTTAGTGTCCAACTGGCAGCAAGTTGGTGTTGGTGTTTTCTAAGTTAGATCTTGTGTCCTCATGTGCAAATTGGTTTATCCACTTTCCTTTGGGAAAATATGTTCGCCACTGGAGTTTCAATTTGGTGCATAAAGAGCATAGTATAGTTAGTAGCATGTTTGCAGAAAAGTATAATTTTCACATATAAACTTTACAAATGTCAAGCGTGTTAAGCAATCTTAGCTTGCCACATATAGATAATTATTACAATCGAACTGCAAAGCCCAAATACAAAAACTTTAATTGCGTACAAAAATGATCATTTCATGAAATAAGAAAAGATCCGCACTGGAAAATTATATTGCATTAATGTATTACGTACTACTTCCATATATTGCTTTATCTATAATTTCTGAAGTCTATTAAATATAAAAATATAAAAATGGGACACTGTACGGTATTTTCGCAAATATTTTTTTGAAATTCGCAACAATAGCGCATTCTACCCAATAACCTCCAACCTCTTACAACAGAGGAAACAAAAGTGTCGCACATATGTACGTTGAAAGGATCAACGAATGGTACAAATTGAAATCTAGAGATAAATTATAATATAAGCATTAGCATCGGACACGAACGAGCATGAAAGTGGATTGCTTTGCACGCCTCAGTCAGTAGGTATATGGGATAATGTGTTCAACCCGATTTCAGTCGTTGCACTTACGCCGACACAACATCCTACTGAATATTATCATGGTCCATCGTGACGAAATGGGACGGCGTAAGAGGATGCTAGGTTCCCCGTTTGGAACATATTCTCCAGCAACCGGAGGACAGTGTGTGATTATGCATACCGGTTCCACTTGGGTCATTGCATTGAATAGCTCTGACAGTCGGCAATATAGGCAACCAATTTCCATTGAGCCGTTCGGTGGACGGCGGTGACGCTGACGGTAGGATCAAACCAATCCGGTAGTGCAGGATGAATAATGAACGTTCGGTTGCTCATCGTTTAGGTTCGAAGTCACGCGCCACACGTTGTCTCACCCACACGCTAGGAAGGATGCATTTGTTGCCTAGACCTACATATTGGATTGTAGGTAAATGGGATAAGCAATTGGCCGGCGGCAGTTTCGGTCATGCAGCTGTACTCTATATACGAATGAAAGGAGGAAGAAGTGCTCGAGGGCATCATTTGTCGCACCAAGTGGCTGCAAATCAATTTGTCGGGATCTAATGAGCTATTTGATGTCTTAAAGAGTAAAGTGTTGGGTTTTTCTGTTACATGGTTTGATCATTGAAGTGGATAGCTAGATGGTTCCTTCATAAGGATATTGTTGCGAGTATGTAGCAATCAATGTAGATCGAAGAGGATATTATTAAGATTGATATATTATCTAAAGAAAACGTCAATATTGAATGATAAGTAACTATATTGGCTCACTTTATCGACAAAATCTAGACAACAGAAATAATTCTGAAACAGATAATTTAGAATGTTTCTGGAGTCCATTGGGAGGTCAATACTACTATCTTTCTTTCCACTTTGTATCTGAATAAGCTTGTTTTCAAATACCCTATTTCGACCATCAGACTTATTTTCATGTATTGAAAATTTTCAAAACTGTTGATTGATAAAAGAAAAGTTTGACTATTTTGAATCAATTACATCTCAATTTGGGTCTAAAAAATCGATCTTTGACATAAAAAATGGGCCTTTTGCGCAATATACATAGTCTTTAACACGTTCAAAGCTATTGATTTTCAACAGCCTTCTTCTTTCCTTATCATTATTATCCACTAATGTCAAAATAGCTAAATGCTTGACCTTATTCGCTCAATCACAACCCTATATGATCGGTGTTTAGTCAGACCGAACTAAATGACAAAATATTGATTTCGAGAAAAACGGGTTTAAAGTTTGAATCGCAGCATCCTTTACGTTATAATTGGAAATTATTTTTTGCCATAATTCTTGTTTATGGTTACATATTTAAAATCTGGCAAACGTCGAATGTAGTTGAAGAAATTCTTTATCCAGTGTTATTATTATCTCATTTTTTGATGTTTTGCGACTTAGTCCGGTCTGACTTAATACCGACCAGATGTGTTTGAAATGTCCGTTTATATGCTACACTCTGTAAACATTTGAAAGTTGACCGCACTTCCAACATGTAAAGTAACATCGTACTTACACTATAAAGTCTCATACCCCATTTGATGGTACTAATCTTATTCAGAACGCTAGATAACGCAGTGATCGTCATTCATCGAACCATTTGGAAAAACGCAACATTGATCTCAAAACCGTTCAAATGAATCTCGAATCTTCTCTTATATAGGGGATGACACAATCAAATTTAAACAGTTGCCAAATTATTATACTCTTGGAGATAAAATTTCGTTACAATTGAAACATAGAGGAACCATTTCCAGGTATATTTGAAGCAGTTAGCGTGGTGCAAGTCCGATTGGTCTGCTCTATCCCTTTCTTCGTTATTCTGGTTCATGGTACTCCTACTGCTCACCCTACATTTTGTATTTATGAGAACCAGGTTACCATGTGTCAACTACAAGAAAAACCGCTCGGATTAAGTTCGGAAGGGCGAGGAGTTATGTATCGGGTGAATTGTCATTGTTTCTACTACTACATGTGGTAGGTCTCTAACAGCAACAAATGGAAAAAAATTCATCTTTGAAATTCATTATCATATGCGTTAAAACTATAAAATAGATATTCATGGGTGTACAAAAATTACGCTAGGTCTAAATTAAATTTAATATGAGAAATATATTCACAATTACCGAGAGAAAGAAATGTATGTGACTAAGCGATCACTACAGGTATTTCGGTTAACCAACCGACAACGAACAGGACTGCATTCTTAAACCTTGATTCATCATCTGAGAATATGTTCTATGAATTTAAAAATGTATTTGAGGAGTAAGTTCTCTTTAGAGCAATTCTTAACATAGCTTAAAACACGTGGTTGCGTGTGGCAATGGTAAAATCAAGAATCCCATGTATAATGACAATGGAAAAAAAATCTGGCAGCACTTACACTTGCAAAGTGGCCATTAAAGGATTCATGTCATAATTCGAATTAATTGTGCGGAATTCAGAGAATTCGCTGAGAAATTAGTTCCCAGGTAAAGGGTGTTCCACATCAAACTGTATCACGGAAAAAAGGCCGTAGAAAATAACCCATTGGGTATTTTCTCTTGAAAGTTAAGAGTGTATTGTTTACACTGTATTTTTACCGACGTCGGAAAACAACTCGGAATCGTGCAGTCAACGGTGAGTCGTGTGATTAAACGTCACTATCAAACTCTGAGCATCGAATGGAAGGAGAAATGCGGTCAGAATGGATGTTCTATTAGTGTTCAGGATAACAAGCGTGTAGTGAAAGCGTTTGAGTGGAATCCCAATGCTTCGGTCAGGGATGGAGCCAAAAAGTTGAATCTGTACGAGTCTTTCGTTCAGCGAGCCAAGGATCGGGAGAGACTACATACGTACAAAGTGCATAAGGCTTCAAATCGTCACGAACGGCAAATTCTCAGGAAAAAACTGAAAATAGATTTGTTGCCGGTAAAATTCAGAAAACATTTGATTTTTTTTTTGTCATTTAGTCTCGATTCCATCTTTAATATTTACATAGTACAAAACGGTCCCGTTTCGCGATAATTTTTTATTTATTTTACTATTTTAAGTGTGAAAAATGTTCAGGAATCACATGGTAAACACTTCATTTCAGGAAAAATACGGAAAGTTGGGGTATTGAGACATTTGAATAATAAAAATTGGTTTCTAACTTAATGTCAAAAAATCTAATGCTTCTGAACTTTACCGGTAACGAATCTCATTACATTTCGTTCTCGAGAATTTTCTACGTTCAATAAGGTACTTTTAATAAAATTTGATTGAAGAATAATACAGAATGATTAAATTTGATATGAATGACAAAATGCCCTAGAACTTCTCGTATTCTGACAAACGTTTGATTTCTGAGATTTTTTCACATTAGAAAATCTGCAAAAAATGTATGATTTGAAGCATAGATCAGAATGGTTATTAAGGGGTTATATATGTTGAGGTCTGCCAAAAAATCGAAATAAAAATTATTCTTCTTTCGAAAAGCTTAAGAATGTTACCTCAAATTTTTATAGAGATCGGAACAGTGGACGCAAAGTTATAGCGTTTTTCGTCTTGCTCCCTTATGGAGGTGTTGCTTATACTTGAAACTTTAAACGCCATTATCTCGAAATCATGTTTCCCAAGAGCGCCTTTGCCGTGACGACGATTGCCGGAAAAGTTTTCAACCGATCTCCAAACTTTCGTAATGTAACTTCCTTGAACGATTCCATTTTTTTGACAAAATTTTCAAGTTATTGTTATGATTTTTTTTAATAATTTTTATTTTCAGGTGAAAATAATGATTTTTTTCCCGTATCCAAAATGAAGAATTTTTTTAAATATATCATAGTGCTAAGACAAGTTTCGGCTTCACTGTGTCTTATCGGCATAAACAGAACTTCTGCTCGGACGGGACATCACGTTTGACCAATCGTTCGTTTGATATACAAAGTGTGTTTTAGTTTTAGGGATTTAGCGTCAAGCCGGCGCTAATCTATTCCGACAATAAGTTAGTGTCTGTTTCTGACGAGACGAAGTCGAAACGCACCCATGACTTTATTAGTGAACTTTTTTCCATGATGACCATGCGTTTCGTAAAACCATACGCGGAGTGCTTGCTGTTTCGACGCCATCTTCGATTGAACTGACAGCACGCGAGCGAAAAGAAACTTTTCACCCATTTCTAAGGAGTCTAGAGAGCAATTCTCTTGGAGAGAAAAAAATTTACGCTCTTTAATTACAAAAAGGTATTGAAATCATTTTCATTTTTATTGAACACCCGTTACTACAGAAAAAGGCTAGTGTTTTGCATCAAAACTTTTGCATGGTACCGTAAATACCGGTACTAATCGTTATTCAATACCACTATTTCGGTAATAAAAATGGATTGGTATTTTCGGGATTTTCGGTATCGGTAATACCGGTACGACAACCTTACTACCTGTGCCATAAGAGGGTGAAATAAAAAAAACTAAGCATGCAAGCATTAAATAACTATCATAGTTTTTTTTTTATTTTGTAGTCTCTCGTTAAGACTTTACGAGAGGATGATGCATCATAATAGCATAGATTGTCCTAATCAAGGATGCAAAATGCCTACCATTTCTATGGCTGTAATTTTTCTATCTACATTCTCTTTTCTCATACGACGCTGCTGTCGCTCGCTAATGCAGGACGCCCAGCGCTGTACGGCGCCTGTAAGCAAAGCAGTAACATGACAAAAAAACTGCCCTCAGTACAGTCGCCAGACGCAAGCGGTACAGCTTCTCTTTCCTTATTATACACTTTTTAATATTTTTAATTTATTCAATATTTTTAATCCCAAACGACGACAATGAATGTGGTTCATTTACACCACGTCCGGCATCAACGATTTCGTGTGCGGGTTCTCCCTTTAACTATGCAGAGAAAAGTGTACAATGCGAGAGAAAAAACTTTACTACGCCACACTCTCACCGAGCATTCGGAGTACAGCAGCAAAACAAAAATGTATTTTACTGCTGTACGGAAAAATGTAAACTCGGTTTGGCTACCGTTCTGGCAAGAGCAGTAGTGATGCGTCGCTGTAGCGGGCTGTACGGCTTGTGCAAATGTGAATATACCGGAAAAATGTAGTTTACAGGTACCGTTCGCATCCCTGGTCCCAACCAAAAAAACAAGTCTCAGGTTAAACATTTCACAACGAAAAAAGTTATACTAATATGTTTATTTTTTGAAGATTATGCATATCGTCCATTATGCCTAACGTACGTAATGCTTATCGTCCATTATGTTTAATATATTATGCACAACGCACAGTGGCGGATTTGGCTAAAAACCTGGCCAAAAGTCGCAAATTGCATGGTAGTACTTTAGGGTCTAGTACATATATTGTCCTTCAGATGGTGCAGCCGCGTGCTGTTTTAAGGGAAACACTCCAAAAATTCCATATTTGAGGTGTTGACACATCCAAACAATTTAAACCATCGCGTTTTGCTCATATTTTTCATCGAGCGCCCGAAATATCAGTATTATTCAAGTGTAGCTAGATTTTGATAAAAGTGTCGGTTTCAAATGTGTAATAATGGAAATTTATGCTGACGGTATGTACTTTATTTATAGGTATTAATTCCAAAACATATTATTTTGTTTGTCTATAGAAAATGTCAATAACTTTCACGCGTTTGTAGCAGACGGTTTCAACAGAAATTTTTGCTAAATTATTGAAATACTTTTTATTGTCCACGTATGTCCACTATTTTTCAAGACAACTTGTGTTCCTTGAATGATTCTCTATTTGGAACATAATAGAATTCTTGCCCGAATTTGCCCGTTTATGATTAAGTGGAGAGGGAGATGAATTATAAGATTTTCAGTTTAAAATTTGGACTCGTACTTTTAATTACTGCTGCCCCTCCGGTCGTCATATCGAGTCGAACAATACTGAATTTTGAACAGGAAGTGTTGTGTATTTAGTGGTGAAAATTTCATCGAGATTCATAAACATGTTCAAAAGTTAACAAAAGTAGAACGCAAAAGACGTAAATAATTTTGGTCGTTCGTATTGAAATCCAACGAGGTCAACAGAAGTAATCGCCAAAGGTTCCAAATATCAAAAATCGATTATAAATACCATGATTAAACGTTATCTGGGAACTATGACCTTTGATCATGCAAAACAAAATCAATCTAGAGGTGGAATATATGATTGGATACTACAATCGAAAAAAGTAGAGTAGTGCAAAAGAATACTGGGATCTCCGGTCGTGATTTGGCCAAAGAGCTCACTTTGGCGTACACTCCAGTTTGTCGAATTTGTTTGTGAGAAGGTTGACAGTCGTAGCATGTCAGCAAGCATGACAACAAAACGTGGTTGCTCAAAACTAAAACAGGAAGCAGTGCTAGCATGCTCTGACCAAGTATAACGAATGAATTTAAATGGACGTTTCATCGTATAATAATGTACTTTGGGCAAATCCTCGGTCAAATTTAATTTAAATAAAACTACCAATCTTAGTGAATTTCACCTATTTTCGTATTTTTTTCATATTTATTTTTAGTTACTGCAATTTGCTTGCTAACTTGTTGTCAATTTTCACTCCATGCATTTCGTCGCAGAATCGGCTTATTTTCTGTATATTAGAAAAATACTATTTTTAGTTCTTTGAGAAATATGTGCATCAGCAGTTGAAAAATAATAGTACAGAGGGTTTATAAGTTTTGTAACTATGTTGCATAATATTTCAAAATACATAGTTTAAAATGACTAATATCATCAATTCTCATAATAGCTACATTATCTAGACAACCAAACCTCTTAATGCGTGCAAATCAACAAATTCTATTATTTAGCTACACACTATTTAAAATTCGATACATTATAAACGTTATTGGCATACACTGGAACCATTAAATCTTCATTCGTGAAAATTTACTTATATTTAAATTCAAATGTCGGCCATTTTGCATGCGCCATTTTGAATTTTAAAAATCTGTCATCAAAATCGTAATCTGCGCCCCAAAAAACCGTGGAATGCACCTTTGCAGATCAATCAAAACCATTTTCGACTTTTGTTCAGGTTTTTGGGGAAATCCGCCACTGTGCAACGCACTTATGCCGTCGCGCACCGTTATAACCTTGTTAAATTCAAACAAAATTTACTAATTGAATTAGGCTAAAGCCTTTACCAAGAAAACCTTCATTATCAAGCCTTATCATGGAAATTCCCACGATACTGGAACCCTATTTCAAAGATAATAAGATACAAAAAACTCCACCTCCCCTCGGAATAATAATTAAACGCTACCCAGATCGGATCCGATCATCATATAAAACGTCCAAGACTGCCTCTAATCTGCCCGTATCGATCCCGACCATCTACCATCGAACCGTCCGTTCACCCACCCATCGCATCGGACCACAGGAAAGTTTCATTTTAATTAGACATTTCTCCACTCCGAGACTCCCTTCGGACTACAATCGGATTCTTCATCAGGCACCGACGGACGTTCCTCGTTCTATAACGACGCCGTATAACAAAGGCAGCAGTTTTCCGGAGAAATGTAGCTAATCTCTCAGCAGCAGCAGCAGCCAGACCCGCACTCGAATGAACATCGAAGTCGAGCGGACGGAGGGACGAGCGAGCACAGAGTATAGCAATTCCGAACGTATTGGCACATTGTAGTCGTCATTATCATCGGCATTACACGGAATTGGTTTTATCGTAATCGGCTCACTGTGGTCTACCGCAGGGAATCGCCGTTATCGAGGGTGTGTGCGTGTGGGGGGTAGTGGAAAGCCTAGCTGGCGCTGCTGTGGGAGTTTTTAATTTTGCTCGGCTCTTGTCGATACGCGCCCGTAGAGCCTGGTTTACTGCCAATGAAGCTGTAAACGGTTGACGTCTAAATAATAGAACTAGAAGGAAATATAACAATTTTCTGCACCTATTTGAACTAGGTCCGCAGAAGGAAATCGATTCACTGCTTCGGGGCGTTATTGTGCTGAGTTTGGGGAGATTGGGGAATTAACTCATTTAATTCAGAGTAAAGTGCCCGTTTAACGTTGATTAGTTCGATTCTTTTGTACGGAATAAAGGCAACAAAATCTATGTTAACGATTTTAATAATAATTGGCTCCCAGATTAATAAATTTGTACGGTTAAGTGATTGGGATATTGGTGTTGCGGAATTTTAGCAAAATATTTGTAAACCATTATAACATATAATGCAATCTAGAAAGTTCTAAACAGTGTTTTTGTAAAATATATTTTTTGGCATAATAATAACTGTACCAAAGTTTTCCATATTCTAAAATACAATTCCAATAGCAAATTTAGATGGTTAATGATTTCATAATTATTTTTGAGTATTTTTGGGGGTTAGCAACTTTGCTAGACGTTTCAAGATAAGACAGAAAGTTTTCTTAAATCCAGTCCGTATCTTCTAGAACAGCGATTCTCAACCTGGGTTCCGCGGACCCCTACGGGGCCGTGAAGTTGTTGCTGGGGGTCCGCGAAGAGAAAAATCTTTTCCGGACGGATATTGAAACTACAAGTTTTTTATCGTATCAGACTGAAAATAATATATTGACAGCATATAAATCGATGTTAAGCTGTGGGGGTCCGCAACGGCCCGGGGTAACTTTGAAGGAGTCCGCGACTGCCCAGGATAATTTCGAAGGGTCGGCGATGACCCAAGGTGATTTCGCAGGGGTCCGCGGAGCAAACAAGGTTGAGAACCGCTGTTATTTAAAAAATCACGCTCGAATTTTGCATCTTTAGAGATACGCTCGTGGGTTAAAATAATTGATTAATTTACTGTTCTAGCTGATGTACCTATCAGTATAAGTTTGAAATCTTTTATCAATAAAAAGCAACTTTATCCCCAAAGTTTCCATTTCTCTTTAAGATTGACTGATACTTATTTTAGTAAAGATTATAATCGAATACCAAAAGCATCTGATTTTTCTGGATCTCTCGAAAAGTTTTGTATCGAAAATAGATCCATCAAAATCAATTTTCGCAAAACACAACCCCACTTTCACCATTCCGTTGTCGTAATATCCGTCACCAGTCTCAAACGCGATAAAAATCCACCTGTCCTGGTGGCAGTTTGTCCTAATGAAAACTGACAACCGCTGCGCGTTGCTCGGCTTCGAAAGAAATCTAAAAATAAACCACCGAACAACCAAGCAAACCGAGAGACGAAATGGTTTTGCTTCATCCGGATGTATATTGAGGAAAATATCGTCACCCCCCAGCAACCCATCATCCGGTCCTATTAACCAGCACATACATAAAAGCTCAGACCGCGCCACGACTGCTCACTCGCCGTCTTCAATTTCCTGCGATTTTCCCAGCATTAGCAGATTATTCAAATTTAGCGCACCAAATTTTCCTCGCTTCGCTGGGTTTCTCTATCCCTGTGTGAAGGTCGCCGCCGTCGTCGCCGATGGTGTCGATGTTGGGTTTGTGCTTTCCATTTATCCTGCCATGATCCTGAAGCGGTATGACGGTGAGAATCATTTAGTATCTACCTATCGTCTAGTCATCGACCTATAAACGATCATAGGACCTTTGGGGCGAACGCAACGTCGACAAGATTTGCTAAATATGTACTACACAAACACACACACACACACACGCGGCACGAATGGTGGTCTGGAAGAACGAGTGGAGCTTTATCGATACGCCTTAGTTTACGATACGGTCGTTGGTTGCCCACTCTTCCGTACGGTAGGCATTGATTCGTCCTGTCTTGCAGAAGTAGGCGGTTTTGATCTTATCGAGGCGGCGATAGTGGGTGGTTGACTACCGAGTGTGTATGTTGGCTTCTGGAAGGCAGTTGGGGTGGGGTTGACAGCTTTGTCCAAAGCAATGCTAACTGCGATGACGACGCTGACGAGGCTGTCGGTCATGATTTTCGACTCTATTAGAGAAATGTTGTGCTAGCTAGCTGTGGTCTTACAAATTCCAGCAGCGGTTTTTTGATGTGGAGTAGGCCATATTAAAGAGCAAAGGAATGTTTGTCATTGTTGTTGTTGTTTTCATCTCGCATTTGCCCTTCGAAGAATGATTGGGATGAAACCGTTGTGGGTACAGTGACAGTATCAATTTAGTTTGTGACCATTAGTCGACAGTGTCGAGGCCAGCTTGACAAATTAACTGTCTCCGGGTGTCATATATTCGTGATGGAAAGTGGCAGTGATGTGACAGTTGGGAATTGATTCCCATTATGGCTGGATGGCTGATGGTAGCCGGATTGGGGTTTAATCATGCTGAGTGCGCAACATAGCCGGGTGCTGTGGAACGAGGTTTAGGTGAAAAGGGACACATTCCGATATACAAACAACTCCAGGTATCATCAGTTGAAACATAGCCTTTAAAAAAAATATATTTAAGATAGACTTTATGCATCCTTTTGAATTAAGAAGGGAAAATATATTCACCCCAAGAGATTATTGTTCTTCAATTTTACCAATATGATTACACAAGGAAAAATAAGATAAACGAAGGATATAGGATTTTACATTCAGTTTAAATGCTTTTAGTTTAAGCACTTATCAAAATTTTGCGTTTGTTTTGTAGGAGTTTCATTGAACGGTCGTCGATATTTCATACTTTGATATCAGAGCTTCCCAGTAATCTTTAGCAGGATTGAATGAAAACACCTTTGTTATTACAACCCTGATTGTGTAAGTGTATACGTGCATACTCGCTGTTATGGATATCGAAACTTAGGTCAAGGTAAGATTCCTTACAGTTTCCTGGACAGGAGTTGTATACGGCAAACAGAATGGGAAAGGCAGCAGATATTTTCAAGTCAGAGTAACTGTCACCGCTCGCTTAGAAATATCTGGTTTGGCAGGCTAGCTGTACCTGTGGCTTCAAAATTGTGACATTTTCATTGCACCCAAGACCGTTTACCATGTTACTGACAATTATCCATTGCTATGTCTGAGCAGAACAGTGCCAGGTGTGTTATATAGAATGAGATTTTCAATTGAAGAAAGTAAAATAGATATTTTGAATTGTCACCACTTTTCTGAGTCATGTATTGGACCTGTATTTGAATCATATTTTGCTAAGAGATAGCTTCAGCTGTGGGTATTGTATAAAACTTTTCGTGTATTGTACGCATTTTTCAACTTATATTAAATTCATTGCAATTTTTCTTCAGCGTTGACTCCTGCGTTTCCGGTGATGCCCACATGATCAGGAACACAGTAGAATGTAATAGCGGATCTGTTATTTGTCGCTTTTTCTTAGAGTAGGGGAACATTTGGCATCACTGTTTGCTACATTCCTGTAGTCAGTAGAGCTGATAGTTTTCTTTTGAAATTTTTAGTGTTTTACACTCGCGATTCTTTTTATTCTTGTTTTATCTGTTTATCGCGTTATTCGGTCGTACGAGTGCATTGAAATTTCGTGACTTCAGGCACGATTATATTCTTCTTCTTCTTCTTCCAATTCTGTTTATTTTCCGTCGGCCTATTTCCGCTACGAGGCCAAACACCGACACGCCAGAGAGGTGACAACTCCCACTGTCTGGATTGGATGTCGACCCATCAACTCATGGACCGGGGACCAACGGCTTTACTTCCCTTCCGAAGGAAGGCGTGACCTCAGATTTTTCTCACCTCTGAAAAATCTCAACGACCTCGACTGGGATTGAACCCAGACCAACTGGGGTGGGTGGCTGTCACGCTTACCACCCAACCATCGGCGCCGTCAGGCACGATTATATCTGGTTGTGTTGATTCGTGAAAATGATAGTTTTTGTTTGTGATTTTTGTTTTCACTTGACATTATCACTGCGCAGACGTTACGCTGATTTTTTTTGCCAAAAGCGACATCTGCTGGTGGGTAGTTGAGTTGTCGCACGTTGCGTGCAAGTTCGCTTCCATTAACGCACGTTACCCGTTAGCGTTTTCCTGTGCATATTGCATACCCGCTAGGCGTTATTTCTACATCAAAAGCATGGCTTGCAACAACTGCTCGAAAGTGGTTAATGATTCTGATCGAACCACATGTCGTGGATACTGCGGAAATTCGTTCCACATGATATGCGTCAAGATGGATTATTATGTTCGTGACGTCCTGGGAACCCACCCACGGAATCTATTCTGGATGTGCAACGGCTGTGCTGACTTATTCTCAAATGATAATTTCCGTAGAATGGCTTCCCGTTGTTGCGACATAGTGCCTGAGGACAGTTCCCTGAAATCTATAAAGAATGACATAGCTGATTTGAAAGATGTCGTCAAAGCTCTCGGTTAAAGTTCACTCAAAACCGCTATCCCCAACTATAACGCCTTGGACACGAATTGCTAAATATAATCCAGTTTCAAACACGCCTAAGCGCAAACGCGAAGATGATTCGCTCAAAACAAAAATTCCTAATGTTCGTGGATCCAAAGCTGCGTTTGAAACAATAAAAACAATTTCACCACCTGAGGAGTGGTTATGAGTATACTTGTCAGCATTCGATGATGAAATTTCTACCCTTATGAAAGATTGTCTGGGGGAGAATCTACAATCGAGCATACCGAAGGACAAAGATCTCTCATCTCTGAGCTTCATTACTTTCAAAGTTGGCGTTAGCAATCATACAGGGATAAGGCTCTGTCCAAAGACATTTGGCCGGAGAACATCTACTTTCGTGAATTTGCCACCAATTCAAAAATTCGACGACCAATCATCAGGATTGCTACGGAAAAGAATCCATCTGGTAGTGGACAGTAGCGCCAAGCTATCCCGGATAAACTCGTCTGTCCAACTTCTTGACTTCAGAAGGACTAAGCACTCTATGCTATACTGGTATGACTTATCGCACCCTGAGACGCACTGCAGCTAGCACCATGGAAGCCCTTGATCCCCCTGCCACAGTCGAGCCATTGCAGCCAGTGTTCGCCAGACGTCCCGGTCCTGTGTGCAGGAGTGGTGAAGGGGTCTTCCAAATCGATACCAACGGCAAGTACGAACCTGATTTTGTTAATGCAAGCATTGATCAGCTCCTCGCTTCCAGTCAACCGCGGCATTCAAACCTGCAAATATATTACCTGAATGCCGGCGGTATGAATTCAGGAATCGACGATTATTTGGTAGCAAGTTCGGATGAATGCTTCGACATAGTCGCCCTCACAGAGACGTGGCTTAGCGATAGCATTCTGTCAGTGCAAGCATTTGGTGCCAACTACGACGTTTTCCGTACTGATCGCAGCTCACGCAACAGTTTCAAGGCTACCGGCGGCGGGGTACTTGTGTCTATCCATCGTCGATTGAAAGCGCAGCTGATTGAGGATACTTTGGGGTTCTGTGTCGAGCAGGTGTGGTTGCGAATCAAACTGGCTGGCTACGCACTTTTTCTTTGCGTGGTTTATCTTCCACCGGACCGCACTCGCGATTCGACATTGATTGATTCACATACTGAGTCACTGGAACGGATTTCCGCTCAAGCAAGCCCGGTTGATGAGATCCTGATTGTTGGTGATTTCAATTTCTCCGGATTAAAATGGCGCTCTGCTTCTGACGGATTTATGTTCGCTGATCCCGAACTGTCATCTTTTCATGCTGGTATCACCAGTTTGCTTGACTGCTACAGTCTAAATCTGCTGCGCCAAACGAATAATGTGGTGAACGAGAACAACAGAATCCTTGATCTCTGTTTTTCGTGCAAATCTGACTACGCGCCAAAAATGACCGCAGCACCGTTCCCCTTGGTAAAGATTGTTAGACACCACCCTCCCCTGCATATAGTGCTTGAAGCGATTCGAGTGAAGCATGACCGCAATGCTTCTGACACCGTCAGCTATAATTTTCGAAAAGCCGACTATAATAGGATTATTGACTTCCTGTCGAATATCCACTGGACTGAAATTCTCGACAATAATGATGTCAACGTTGCAGTGCAGACCTTCTCCAATGTTATGAGCTATGCTATCGACCGCTATGTACCCAAAAGAAGTGGCCTTCAATCTAAGCAACCAGCGTGGCACACTGCCGAGCTGAAACGGTTAAAAGCGATTAAAAGAGCCTGGAGAAGTACTCCAAGTTTGGGGGCTACGTGCTGCGACAACACTACGTTCATGTTAACCAAGTCTATAAAAAGACATCGAAGCGTTGCCATGCGATTACTTGCGAAACGTGCAACGTAAGTTGAAGTCCGAACCTAAAACATTCTGGAAGCATGTAAACGAACAAATGAAGGAATCCGCGTTGCCTTCAACGATGAACTATGGAGGACGTATAAGCTCTAGATTACTGGAGATTTGCCAACTATTCTCTGCAAAGTTCGCGAGTTTTTTCTCCAACGAGAAACTGACACCGACCCAGGTTTCACGCGCGGCTCTCAATGTACCTCAATCATACCAGTCTTTGAACTCTATCAATATCGACAATAATATGGTACAACTGGCGATTGGCAAAACGTAAGCATCAACCTCGGCAGGCCCAGATGGTATACCAACTATTATTCTAAAAAAATGCTCTGCAGGTCTAATTGAACCTCTTTGTCATCTGTTTCAATTGTCGCTAACAACCGGAATATTTCTAGAACTCTGGAAATCCTCCTTCATGTTTGCAGTTCACAAAAAAGGTGATAAAAAGGTAGTTGACAACTACCGTGGTATTACAACGCTAAGCGCAGTTCCTAAGCTGTTTGAAATGGTTGTGTTGGAACCCATCTCCAGCCACTGCAAACAGTATATCTCCGAGACTCAGCATAGATTTATGCCGAAGCGTTAAACATCTACGAATTTTCTGTCGTTCACAGCATATGTGACAGATCCCATGTCGGACAGCCTTCAAACTGACGTTATCTACACGGACCTTTCAGCTGCTTCCGACAAGATCAATCGCGCTATTGCAGTGGCAAAGTTGGATAGACTTGGCTTCGGTACTAATATTCTTCGTTGGATGCAATCGTATCTCAGTGATTGTCGTCTAGCAGTCAAGATAAGTGATTATCTCAATTTGTCTTCACATCTCGCCCTGAGCAGAAGCAAAAAATCGTCCCGCGCAAGTGAAACGGTCAATTCTACCTAAAAATCAATCGGTGCCTATCACACAAGCAGTCCATATAACAATGGCCTATACCTACTGTGCGATTTAGTGATGAGTGACGGTGCCCAGCAAAAAGCAACCCAGATACGGCCGAACTGTGTTGCTGTTGATTTTTCGAAATACCCCGTAAGACCAGCCATTCGGGAAGTGGAACAGTTATTAAAAGTGCAGATGAAACTCAATCTGGCTGAAGTGAAAACCCTACAAATGCATCATATCAAACATTGCGTGCTGATTTCGTTCAACAACATTAACCAAGCTGAGTCATTCGCCTCGCGAAACAACATGCAGCACACCGCCGAATGCGGCAATGTTAAATATAGCATTCCCGTATACATCGAGAACGGCGCTGTAGAAGTTCGTGTCCATGATTTAGCTACGCGTACCCCTGACAGCGTGATTAAAAAATGCTTGCAAAAATACGGAGAAGTAGACTCCGTTACACACGATACATGGAGGAATTTTTTCCCAGGCATCCCTAACGGTGTTCGTGCGGTGAGAATGCGTGTGACAAAGCCAATTCCCTCATACATAACCGTCACAGCGTTAGGAAGTGACGATGTTCTCATTTATCAAACATCACTAGTCACGTACCCAGGGCAAATTCCTACGTGCCAGTTCTGCACGAAGAAGCTGCACCTCGGAAAACCTTGCGTAGAAACTATTAAGGAAAAATTAACCAATCCAACTGAAATCAGCCCAGAACCATCTTACGCTAAACCACTAACAGCTGCAAAACCAACATCTTCGGATCAAGCACCAACAACCAGCAACAACAACAACGAAACGAATGCCGAAAAATACGAACATACAATGACGACCGATAAGAGTAAGACACAAACTGGAACATCTGACCGCGAGCAGCAGGAAAGTAGTACGGATGAGGACATGGACATGAACGACAACGCAAAAGAAGACAAACGGATCGAACCTCAAATGGCAGTGGACAACACTGGCAATATTTCGCACCCTAGAAAAAGGATCTCAACACGCAGCAGAAAGCTGCGTATGAACGAGACAAAAAACTTAACATAGTTTTTTTATTTATTGTAAAAAACGAACAATCGGCCTCGTTGAGCTACCGCATTTGGGCCTAAATAAATTTAATAATTATAAAAAAAAGTGATTATCCGAAGAGTTCTTCGCTTCATCTGGTATTCCGCAAGGCAGCCATCTCGGTCCATTGATTTTTCTTCTGTATTTCAACGACGTCAACTTTTGTTTAGAAGAACCACGGTTGTCTTTCGCCGACGACCTCAAGTTATACCATAGAATCCGGAATACTGATGATGCAGCGTTCCTTCAACGCCAACTGGTAACCTTTGCGGAATGGTGCGAGATCAACCGAATGACCCTAAACCCTAAGAAATGTACGGTCTTTACGTTCTCGAGGAAAAAACGTCAATTCGATTCGAATACTGTCTAGCTGAATCCACGATTGACAGAGCGAATTGTGTCAAAGATCTTGGAGTTTTTCTCGATGAACAACTGACGCTTAAACAACATATCAGCTATATTGTCGTAAAAGCATCACGCTGTTTGGGGTTCAAAATGAGAATATCTAAGCACTTTTCAGATATTTACTGCTTGAAATCTCTCTACTGCTCACTCGTTCGATCAACTCTGGAATATTGTTCAGTTGTGTGGAACCCTCATTATCTCAACGGTGTCCACCGAATTGAGACAGTACAGCGCAGATTTGTTCGGTTTGTCCTTCGTCGATTGCCTTGGAGCCACCCTCACCAGCTGCCAAGTTACGAAAGCCGGGGTTTGCTTATTGGATTCGATACATTGCAAGTGCGGCGGGATCTAATCCGTGCTATGACGATTTCGTATATTTTGCAAGATCGAATTGACTGACTCGAGCTTCTTAGTGCGATAAATATGAACGTTCGCCCTCGCGCCCTTCGCAATAATTTATTCCTCCGATTACCTCTTCGCCGGACCAGCTATGGAGTTAACGGTGCCATCATTGGTTTGCAGCGGACCTTTTAAATACTTGTTTTGTAAGGTAATATTTTTATACTTTTTTATAGTTAATATTTTTATACTTGGTTTATCAGGTAATTTTAAAAGTTTGGAGTGAAACAAATGAGGACAGGCCCATAGAAAATATTCCGTAATTCATGAAACGCGTTGAATGATGTATTTTTTCATTTTGTATGGACATATATCCTAAAGTAAATATTTTCTTTATAGCATCCATGTACAATGTTATTCCTTATGAAATAGTGAAATGATCGTACAGAGTCGCATCAAACCATCGCTGGGGTACGGTAGACGAAAGAGGGCACTTCTGAGAACGATGAGAAAAATAATAGCTTCAGTTAAATCTGAGTATTGATTGATTTTAGGAAGGTGTATACGAGGCACATAGAGAAGAGATCGCGGCATGCCAGTACATCTCGACCCGGAACATTGAGTGATCTTCCTCGGGCCCGAAGGAAATCAAACAGTTCAGATCTGCCAGAACAGTACTCGACGCATGCACAGACAATACGTTCGATATCATGATAACCGTTGCCACAAGTGTAGATACCGCTATCCACGAGCTCAATACATTGGAGATGAGCGTCCAACGTGAAGTAATTGAACATGAGCCGAGACATCACACGAATGAAATCCCGACCCACATCCATCCCCTTGAACCAAGGTTTCGTCGATGCCTTAGGGATTATCGAATGCAGCCACTTTCCTAGTTCACAATTGCTCCATGAAGCTTGCCAACTTTCGAGGGTTCTCTGATGAGTAATACTCAAAAATTTGCTGAAGCAAATTGGTCACCTTCTAAAGCGCCCGCCTTAGCTTAAGAGTCCGCTTCTTCATTACCTGGAATGGAGCAATGCGAGGGAACCCAAACTAAGTTAATCTTATACGATCTTACAGACAAAGATCCGGGATTCCACGAATCTTGTCCCTCATGGAAGTGTCGAAGAATACAGTAGAATCAGAAGCAAGGACAGATTGACACGGTTGGGATAATTCGACTAGCTCAGTTTTCTCCGTGGAGAACGCGATACCCATCTGGAGAACCCAAGCAGACAAATTGTCCAAGGTATCTTGCAATGGTCCTTGCAGGTCGTCGGCTTTGGGTCCTGTAATAGAGACCACACCGTTACCTGAAAGCTGGCTTAGCGTGTAGGAACTGACAAGACATTCGTTAATGTCATTCATGTAAAAGTTATAAAGAAAAAGGCTTAGATATGACCCCTGGGGAAGACCCATGCAGCAAATTCGTGATGTCGATAAACCACCATGCGAAAAATGCATGTGTTTTTCAGACAGCAAGTTTATCAAAAAGTTGTTTAGAGTCGGTAAAAGACTATGCTGGTGCAGCTTCTCAGAAAGAATTTTGATAGAAACTGAATCAAAAACCACCTTTATATCTAGAAAAACCTATGCCATCTGCTCTTTGCTAACATAAGCTATTTGAATTTCTGTTGAGAGCAACGCAAGACAGTCGTTTGTGCCTTCAACCCAATCGTCGAGGTTAAACTAAATCATTTTCTTGAACAACTTTCGGATACAGGACAGCATTGCAATCGGTCGATACGAGTTGTGGTCGGAGGCTGGTTTTCCTGTTTTTTTAGATGACGATGAGCTGCGCTTGCCTCCAGCCATGAGGAACAATATTACCCTCAAGAAACATATTCAATAAATTCAACAAGCGTCTCTTGGCAGAGTCTGACAGATTTTTTAACAAGTTAAATTTGATTCTGTCCGGTTCAGTGGCTTTATTGTTACATGACAAGAGAGCAAGTGAGAACTACACCATCGAAAACGGTGTTTCGTTCACGTTATCGTGAGGGTACGCGGCGCATTAGATCTCCTGTGTCGGGCCGGAATCCGGACAAACCTTCTTGACAAAATTGAATATCCAACGGTTTGAATATTCCACGCCTCAGTTAGTATTGTTTCGGTTTCGTAAGCGCCGGGCCGTACTCCAAAGAGTGCTCATCGATGTTTTTCTCGTTTATCCGTCGACGAACCGGCGCCAGTAGCCAGTTTTTTGGCTTTTATCAAACTCTTCATTCGCGTTTACGCCATCGTGTACTGTCGGTAGCTAACTGGCAGCCCATGGTCCCGGAAGGTCTTATACGTTTAGTCTAAGCTTGAATCACGGTATCGAGAATCACGCCAGCCAGGAACCCGTACTCTTCCTCCGAAGGAAGCTCTTGAGTGGACCCGATTTTGTCGGATATCGCGGACGCGTAGCTCTTCCAATCAATATTTCGTGTGAGGTCATACGAAACATTGATTGTATTCGGTGGCCCTGAACCGTTAGCAATATTAATTACGATTGGCAGATGATCGTTGCCGTGGGAATCAGAGACTACCTTTCACATGCAATCTAACTGCAGCGATGTCGAGCAGAGGGACAGGACTAAAGCGTTCGAACGCGTTGGAGGGGCACCGTATTCAAAATGGAAATTGTCGCAAAACTCGTGGAGTAAGGTAGATCTGTTATCGTCATGAATGCATGCCATGCCGTACCGTTGGAGTTGAAGTCGCCTAAAACTAGCCTCGGTGCGGGGAGGAGTACCGCAATATCGCCAAGCCAGTGGTGGCGAACTGAGGCTCTAGGGGGATATAGGTGGAAGAAATGCAAAGGTCTTTACCTGTAATTCTGGTTTAGCAAGTGACAATTTCAATGCCTGGTGTCAAGGGGAGGTCGATTCGATTCGATGAAAGAATAGCACTTTTTGATCCCCAAAAATACTCCTCCGTAAGAGTCTTCTCGATCCAAGCGAATAATATTAAAATCGTGGAAGTGTAGGTCTATTTCCGGAGTAAGCCATTTCTCGCATTTCAAGTTATTCAGTAAGATTTTAAAGGAATCGATTTTCGGAATAATGCTTCTGCAACTCCACTGTAGAACAATGATTAAATCCGTGAACTCGTTCGATGAATTAGCCATCGAAGGATACAAACGCTAAAAGGAGGGGCCATTTCGCAGTGAACTGCATCAAGAATGTTTTTACTGCGGAGAGAAAGCTTATCAAGATGCTTTTAGAGGGGTCAGAAATATTTAGTACTGTAAAAATAGGGTCAGTGAAATTTATTAACCCAGCGCTGGTTTATTTCTCTTGTGGAGATATGGGAACACTTGGGGGTTTTGATGTTCTTAGAAGTGCTGGGAACTCCTTTTCTGAGCTCAGGTTTCTGAGACCGGGAGCGATTTGCTTCGGTTTTGCACCAGTACTTTCTTGAGTAGTTATTTTAGGGGGGGGGGCACGACGAGACACCTTCTGGCGTTTACGACAAAGCTTGGGAGAGGAAATGTTCCCCCTTTTTCTATTGCTTCTAGGCACAGCAGAAGATGATTAATCCAGGGGTTCATCACAGTCGCCTTCGTCAGTAGACAAGTAGACAAGTTGTTCGTAGAGGCCGGTGGCGTAGCCATCTTAAGCATTTCTGCAAAAGATCGCTTAGAACGTAACGAAGGGAACGCTTAAGATTCTCCTCGCGTTATTTGTTCGCGGGACATGCCGGGAGATCATGTGGGTTCAATGAAATTTTCTTAAATTTACCCTAAAGGGCGATCACGAAATTATTGCGACACCGAAAATGTCATGCCAATTTTCTTATAATGTTTAAAATCAAACCAAAATTTTAGGGTAGTTTTATACATATATTTACTTCAAAAATCAAAAGAAAAGTTAATCGATGGAGCCTTGAGTGTAAAATTGAACGCATTTTCGCTTGATGCCCTCCATCAAAGTCTTTACAGTGTCATCCGGTACCTGTTTCTCAGTTTTTCTTAACATGTCCTTCTCGTCTTTGACTGTCTTCTTGCTCTTCCGAAGTTCCCGCTTCATCATTGCCCAGTACTGCTCCACCGGGCGCGGCTCCGACAGTATGACGGATTCATGTCCTTTGGAACAAAATGGACCGAATTGGCCTCATACCACTCCAGGAAACTTTTAGAATAGTGGCATGATGCTAAATCTGGCCAAAATAGCGGAGCTTCGTCCTGCTGCTGCAAGCACGGCAAAAGGCGCTTCTCGAGGCACTCAGATTTGTAGATCTCGCCATTTACTGCGCCCTTTGTCACGAAAGGCTCACTCCTCTGTCCGCAAGAGCAGATGGCCTGCCAAATGAGATATTTGGTGGCGAACTTCGACATTTTCTTCTTCTTAAATTTGTCGTCCACATAGAACTTGCTCTTGCCGGTGAAAAACTCCAACCCCGGAATTTACTTAAAATCGGCTTTTATATACGTTTCGTCGTCCATCACACAGCAGCCATATTTTGTCAGCATCTTCTCGTAGAGCTTCCGTGCCCGAGTTCTGGCCGTCGATTGTTGCCGCTCATCGCGGTTTGGGAAGTTCTGTTCCTTGTATGTATGTAGTCCATCTCTCTTCTTTGCATTCTGCTCTGCGACATGCCGATCTTTTTAGCCAAATCACGGCTTGAGACGTTGGGATTTGCTTTAATCATCCGCTTCACCTTTCCCTCCGTCTTTTTGTTTTCTGGTCCCGGTTTTCTTCCAGCTCCTTTGCCGTGGTCCAACGTCAACCGCTCCTGGAACTGCTTCAACACTCTGGAGACGGTTGAATGGTGAATGTTCAACATTTTTCCCAAATGCCGGTGCGACAGGTCAGGAAATTCCAGGTGTTTGGAAAGAATTTGTTCTCTCGACTCGCGTTGGTTCACCTCCATTTTCGTTGAATCGAAAAACACGACTTCGAGTTTAACAGCATGTAAACAATACACATCAATGAGAAAGTGTGCAAAATTTGGTTGATTTTTACCCAATGGTAAAAAAGTTATGCCCTGTTGAATGTGTCGCAATAATTTCGTGTTCGCCCTTTATTCGACGAAACGCTACAGTTGAGTGAAAAGAACTCAATTTCCCTTTGTCTGTAATTTGTACAACTAATTCCACTACACTAGCAACTCAATACAAATAACATAGTAGAGGCTCGCTAGATTGCCTATAAATGATAAATTTAGATAAATTCGTGTGAATTTCTGTTTGAAATCGTTTTTCTCATCTGATAGATGAACAATGTGCGAATTTAAAATTTGAATAATTTTAATGTTTGCGCTGGACGGCCTCTAGAAAAAAAATACGAATCATATTTTGGATTAGGTTAGTATAGAAGAATATTTTAACATCTTTTGATTTTCGTTATGAAGAAAGAAAAAAAATTGATTTGGTCAGTGTCTCAATATTGTACCTTTAAATTCGTCCGGAATTCATGTCACCAAGACAATAATTTTTTTAATTAGAATCTGTAAATTACCATTTGCAAAAAGCGGCACATTTTTTGATTGCGAATAAAATTGACAGAAAAATAGTAAATTAACCTGATTGTTAAAAATAAACAATACTCGTTTACTTATTTTTAACTCATATTAAACAATACTTTCTCACGCGCCCGAAATGCGAACCAAAACGGTACAAAATTTCCAATTTCCCAACCAATCCGAAATGCTTCTGCACGGCAAAGTACCCCTCCCGATAGATCCACTCAAGTGCACCCGAGGTATTGATTTCCGTTTCGGGCAAAACGAAAGCCATCGACTGACGGCTAGCATCAGCCAGCTCAGCAGTGGTCTGTGGTTGTTTTTCCGCCTCGCGCCCTTCCGTAGAGTGGCCCGTTCCGGTCTGATTGTTTTTCCTGGCGGTTTCGATTCCTGCGGGATCGATTTGTGTACTGAAAGCGTGTGGTGCTTACCAAGAAAAAAAAGTTCATTTCACAGCCTGAAGCAAATCACGATTGCAGTGTCGTTCCGTGCTTTCAGGACGGTCCGTTAGGCTTGCTACTGAGAACCGATTGTATTGATTGCCTTACCTGTAAGTGGAAAGAAATAGAAGAAGAAAATTGGTTAGTATCTCACCGACTGCATTATGCTTAAATTATGTACTATCTTCCTATTGCAATAAGGAGGTTCAGTAAGAATTGTAAAACAATGAAATTGAAGCTATTCCGCTACGCAACTGGGGACTGATAGGGAAAAATGGAATAATCGACAAAGAATTTAATCAGACATTGGTTGGTTGTCTCCTTATAAGAATCTGAATAAAAGATTTTGGAGGGGAAAACAAAAACCTGTTGCGTATTTTTGTGTAATCTTCAGATTTTAGGCAACTCAAATAACCGATTCGCATTACACGGTCAAGTTTATAATTTGTCACACTCTTCCTAACCGGTCTACGTCGCAAAAGAAATTACAGAGAAACTACAATTTGTTAAACCCTCGAAAACATTCCGACCTAGACTCCAAATCATTAAAAGCAGTAAAATCATTTGATGTCGCAATTGTTTTAATTTCCCGCTTGTCACTAATAGCATTAATATTTATAATTCATGGTGACAGATTATCGCCGCGTTCAGTACAGTATTTCACGAAAAAAAACATAGCCCCCACGCTGGCCCTTAACTAAGGGAACGGAAGCCAAATCGTTTCAATTATGTTTATGCAAAGCAAAAAAAATCTTTCATCGTTCCGTACTTCAGGACATGATACAATCTCATTCCTCGTCTGCCAACGGCTTCATTTATCAGTGGTTTTTCGTGTACCTAACCAAGAGTGTGTGTCTAGCGAAGGAGATGTGTTGTGTTGCATGTTTGTTTGACCCCCACACTACACACGGTAATATGTTCCAGGAAAATGGGAAGCGGCGCGATGGAGCAAGGGTCCAAATGTGTTAGTTCGCTAAGCGAGAACCAGATATATCAGAGTCAAATTGGATAACATAGAAATGCAAATGCTTTTTACCACCACCCTCAGACAGACAAGCGGAGAAGCTGTGTGCTGGGATGAGACCGTGAAGAAAGGCTTCCATGCATGGCTGTGTGGATATGTAGTTCGTTGAATTCGTTCGCATCGGAGCTGGAATAATAGAACAGAAAAGCTCTCGCATTACACAAGCATGTAGCGGGAACCGACCGTGGGTTGTTATGAAATCGGAGCTTTTACAGAAGGTTTTGGCTCGTTAGTTTAATGGTGGAATCCGTTTAGTTAGAAAAATCCAACCGATTTGTTTTAGTTGGTTTGTCAACAGAGACAGTGACAAGGAAATATTCCAAAGTTAATTCAAGATAGCGCGGACCTTCTGGTATTCTAGTATCCTATTGTGACGGAATTGCAGCGAAACGTTACCGTAGAGATAAGTTTTTGAACTTTTATTCCACTTTAAAAGTGCACTTTGTATTTTCATACTTTGATTAAATTGATAGGGGGACCCGGGGCTAGTAAGACAGTGGGGGTAATTCGGACCCCTTCGATTTCTCAGAAAATAGCAAGACTTTCCGACTATCGTATATATTCGTGGAACCGCTATTCTGAAACATTAATTTTGAGGGTTGAATTTGATTCTTTGTTCTTTGTAGAAAGTAAATACAATGTGTTTCATTTTTTTGCCATCCTCAAAACAAAAATCATTATTTTGGTAAAACCGTGATTAAAGCAAAAGTGAAAAAATTAAAAGTAAGTGTTTTAGAAAGTTTGAGGTTCCTATTTTATGGAATGATTTTTGTTTGGGTGAAAACACAGATATTTTCGAGACGCTCACCATTTTTGTACGAAATGAGTGCACAGGGCTATTCGGACCCCCCATTCCGTCAACTAACGTTCAGCGGCTTGCGGCTGCGCACACCATTGCAGACGCCACAGCAAAGAAAATACCAATCGGCAGCTGTGTCTTACCAGATCAAGTTTTTGTAAAGTAATTAATTTTTTTTTTGCTTCTTAAGGAGTCTCTTATAAATATTTCAAAGGTAAACATAATTCCATTGTAATTTCTTTTTAAAAAATGACGGTTTGAATTGCCCCGTAGGGAGGTCCGAATTACCGTTACATTGTAAAAGGATGGAAAATCGCAGACGTTTGAAAATCGTCGCCTAGCGCTGTCATTTATTGGTAACCTTAGCTGAGGTTTTAAACTAACAATTAGGACCTTTGACCGCTAATTTTTTTCACATCTATCAACCTAAAAGGGCGATTTGCTTAAGTAGGTCCGAATAGCCCCGGTTCCTCTATATTTTAAAAGAAATTATAAAATGCATCTATTAGACTAATTTTGTTTCTGGACTTTGTATAATTTATCAAACATACATGAAACTTAAGCATTTTCGAATAATCAACGATTTTCATCAACCCGCTTCCAACCAACGAAGTACGCCCGAGGAACACATGGCTGTTTAAAGCAAAAGGATGTCAGCATGGCGACCGAGATTACGCGATACTTTTCTAGAGGTTTTATACTACCAATAAGGCGAATTAAATGGATTTATTGCCCACTACACCAGGGGTGGCATTCCGCATCTCGATTCGAAACGTTTTGAAGTCGTTTCGATTGAATTGCGGCATTACGCATCGCATTCGACCAAGCGTTCGAGCTTGTTATAAAGTCACGTAAATAAAAATAAAGTAAAAAAACGTTCAAGTTTGTTAGATTGCGGTACTAGATTTCGACTACCTGTTCGAGCGCAAACTGTCAAATGAGAGCATACACTTAGAAAAAATATTTTTAATTCTGCTACAAATAAGTTTCATAAAACCAACTTTGTTAAAATATAGGAATTGTTTTAATATATTTAGTTTTTAGTTGATTGTTATCGAAATATATATGGATAAGTTTCGCGTATATAACATTTTTTTCTAGTACACAATAGGGGTCAGCACTTTGAAATAAAATCGATGTTGTCAAGCATCGATCCAAAAAGATCCGATGTAATATAGAAATACGATTTTTTTCCTTTTATGTAAGAAACTTCTCTGCATCTACGTAATGATATATTTGTTTTTACCGATAGATACACACAAGTTTAGCGCTGGAAATGAAAGGCGATAGCTCTACTGTACATCCAACGACCCATTTCAAGAATGCCTGTTCCTACACGTACATTCTGAGGCCGTCTTCATATACAATAAGTCCCGCGCGAATACATCCATGTATCAATTGGTCGGTATTAAGTCAGACCGGACTAAGTGACAAAATCTTGATTTCGAGAAAATCGAGTTTAAAGTTTGAATCGCTGCATCCTTTACATTATAATTGGAAATATTTTTTCACCATAATTCTTGTTTATTGTTACATATTTAAAATCTGACAAAAGTCGGATGTAGCTGACGAAATGCTTTATCCAGTGCTATCATTTTCTCATTTTTTATGTTTTGCGACTTAGTCCGGTCTGACTTAACACCGACCAATTGGATATTTGCAATATATTCGCACTTCCAGGATGAAAAATATTTTTGATTCTGGCACGTATTTACAAAAACGGAAAATATTTATGAAGATAGACAAGCATTGAAAAATGACATGAAACGATCTCCTCAGCACTGAATAAATAAATTCATGAAGAATTCCCCTCCATCCGTGAAATTGTTGCATCAGCTACTCAGGTCCAAGCGGCGCTGCAGGCGCTAAGCAGAACTAACGAGCGTTTTTTTCGCATTTTTCTTCACATACTTCAATAGCAAAGTTGTGACGACAAATTTCTATGCAAAATCATATTTTTCTCGCGATATTTCAACCCACTAACACGTAACTCAACAGTAAAAAACTACCTATTAAACGATTGAATCCATTTTCCTGCTGAATATCGTTTTATCATTGCAAAACTTTGAAAAACATTGAACGTTAACAACACGTCCGGGCGATTTGCCAGTGCTGCCACTTCCTACGATTTTTTTTTCCTTTTATGTACGAAAAATAAATATAGCCTTTCCAAAAATATTTATACTATATAAAACAATTGATAAAAAAACGCATCATTTCGTTTTATTCACGAAAAATAGTTTAGACATCTTTTATGCACCGTATGGGCCAATCGACGTCAGATTTACAAATAAAATTTTAGCTCATTCCAAAAAATTTTCTTACATTCTTTAGCTAAAAATATTTGACGGGTATTTTTGTTATGGCTGAATATAATATATACTTCAAGGTACGAGCTTTCAACTTTTGAAGTTAGAAAAATTGAACATTTTCAATCGCTGGTAGCTCGGAAAGTATTTGATGCATGGAAAAATATTAAATTTAAAAAGTTGCATTTTCGCATGAGCAAAAATTGAGAATGGTTTTTAAAAGTTGGATCAATTTTTTTGCTTATTTTTTCTTCAAATAATAAAAATCATGTTAAAAATATTGTGTAAATATTTTGCAGTGGATCTCAAAATGTTTTGCGAGATATTACAATTATAACATTAAAAAGGGCAATTTTGCATTAAATGCTGTGTTATGGGCCAGCTTTAATTGAAATATTTCGTAAAGTAATGAGGGTCTCAATATAATTATAAATGTTTTATAGAATAAAAAACTTATTAGTCCAAGCTTGTTTTTTCAATATGTTTCTAACATTTGCAGAATTCATAACATAAATAACAAAAAAACTATATCAGATTTTTATTAATGAGCTCATTCGAAAACGTACTTTTTATTATTAATAAATTTTTTCGTACAACTAAGAGTTTCCGAGTCATCAGTGGTTGAAAAATGGTCCAAGTCATAACTCAGATTTCATCAGACTTTTTTTAAATTATATAAATAAAACAAAATAATTTAATACCCACTCAACTATAAAACATTGTGAAATTAGTGATGCAAAAAAGTTCTCTACTATGACACTGAAATCTAATCTTTCGTTTTGAAAAATAATCATAAAACAAGAATAAATTCTATTCTCAATAATGCAATCGCGAAGAGATTTTTTTCAATTCTAATTTTCAATTATATTTTTTGGTGTTTCCGGGGTCATAAACCAAAGATCAGTTATCCTAAGATACTTCCTAGAGTACAACATATAGGTAATTCAAATAAGATGATTTGTGTAGTAGCCGTTCCAATGAAGACCATTGTTTGTGATTTATTTTATGGTTATACCGAATTATATATGAAAATTTTTATACAAAGATTCTAGCCTTTGTTTCCACCTATAGTTCACGCGGATTTTTGTTTAAGGGGATCCTCTTAAATAGTTGTGGCTAAAAGTACGTAACGTTTAATAATTTTTTTTTGTAGCAGTAAAATGACTTGGACATGTGCGCTATTCCGCAAAATGTTTATTAAGGTTTCATATATAAAATAAAAATTTTCGAGTGCAAGGTGTCAAAAATGGCGTCCAAAATGGCGGCTTTTTCGGAACAAGATTTTTCGAATCTGCGGGAATCCTCGAATTTGAACCATTCAACCAATCAACTTCGGGGTTTGCCCGCTCAAAAGAAGACAACATTCTGGGGCGCTGTAACTTACAAAATCACAATATTTTGATCATTCACGATTTTTTATAGCCGGCCAAAGTGGAAAAATCATGCGAAAAAACGATACTTTATTTTCAAGTGGCCGCCATTTTGTTTCTATATATTTTTTCAAGTTTTTTAGGTTGGGCGCCTCTACGGATTGTAATATTCAAGATCATTTTGGTTTGCTGCTTTTAGACGACGAATGGCGACCTGTATCGTGCCCGCCGATGAGGTCGGTTTTCAAAACACGTTTTGCTGGAGCCGCCATTTTTGACACCTTACGCTCGAAAATTTTTCTTTTATGGATGAAACCTTGGTAAACATTTTGCAGAATAGCGCACATATCCAAGTCATTTTACTGCTTCAAAAAAAATTATCAAACATTAGGTACTTTTTGCACAATTATATAAGAGGACTAAAGGTCTTTATTTATATTTTTTCTGGAAATGACGTTTATAGTGCTAAAGCTGAACTTACATCGATGTTTATGATAAACAATTCTAAGTTCACGATAAACTGTATTTCATGGAATTATGCCCCTAAACAGTGACATTTCGTGAATGCCGATTTATGCTTGCTTTCGACTGAGTAAAGGTAATATATTTTTATTTTGCGAAAGCATTCGATAAGGTGCCCCAAAACATTGCTGTTATGATACTGCAACGATGATGCTTTCCTCCTTGGGTAAACAGATTGCTGCAGTCTTACTATACGGTAAAGTAAGAGTTTCATTCTTGTTAGAATTAGCACCACACGTTAAAACATATTTATAACGCTAACGTTCCTCAAGGAAGCCACCTGGAACTACTAAACTTTCACGAAGTCTGGATACTACGCTATGCTGATTGTCTGAAAATCTTTCGTTCGATTGCTTCAGGACTCAATTTAAATTTATTAAATTTCGAATTATAACGATAAGGGTCCTGCGATTCAAACTTTGAACTCGTTTTTGTCGAAATCAGTACAATGTCACTTAGTTCGGTCTGACTTAACACCGACCATATAGTCAATATTGAAGCGTAGTATTTGCAGAATGACATGCAGATTCACTTCAAGAACTGTAAGGTGATATGTTTTGTGCGCTCCAGAGTTTTCAGGCGTTCCAAATATACGTGTCCAACGGTGTCCAACGGAAAGAATACGATGAGAATGAAGATACGATGAAAATTCACCTTTTTATTGGACACACTGAAAAAGATATGTCCTCTAGCAGGAATCGAACCTGCGATCTCCCAGCCTCTACTTTGATTCGTTCACCACTCCTCCATTGAGGAACTGTGATGACGTCATCACAAATTTCAATCAGTATCATGATCACCGCTGCAGCCCCAATACATACTAATAGACCCATCGACCCCCAGTGTCTCCTATAAGCAAATCGTCACCGATCCCTCCCTTTACCAGTGGACACATTTCTAAAATATAACATGACAAAAAGGACTTATGTCAAAAACAAAGAATATATGTAAATTACATATATTGCCGCTACCATCTACCAATTTCAATAGGGGAATGTCGGCTAACACGGACACGGTGGGTAAGATGGACACTTTGTGTTTCTCACAAACTGCAAAATTAAATAAAAATGTAATGATACGGTAACATTTCCAGGAGGTTTTAAATGCTTCTGAAAGATACTGCAATAATCAAGTATGAGAAATATAAGATATACGAGCAAAACAATTTTTTTTTCGACAGTGTGGTAATAAACATTTTTTTATAGTAGAAATTAACGATTATAACCTGAAAATCGTTGATCTCGGTAAATATTTCTAAGTGGACATGAGGTACTGGGTATTTAACAATTGATTGGCGAAAATACAGATACTTTACATAATCAATCCGAATGCAGAACTTTTTTTAAATTTGTGTCATGTTGGGTATGGCGGACACAGTAGGGTAGGGAAAGATGGACATATTTCTTACGCCAATACAAAGCAGAATACCGTCAAATTGCATACCCTTGGGCTATTTTTTTGATGTCACAACATTGTGATGTACTGACAGAAAACAAAATTTATTGGTCGAGAAGCGTCTCACTCTGCCCTTATTCTTTACCTACGCTGCATGTTCATCTTACCCACCCCAGGTGTCCATCTTTCCCATACCACTTTTGAAATGATGATTTTGGGCCTCTTTTTCAAAACCATTTTAACCATTTTTCTGTTTGAAATTTTATTAGTATAAGTTCATATATTGATGCAACATGATCTCAAATCACGGTTTATTGCAATTTGCGAGCAAAGCATCCGTGGATGAGTCGAATTTGTTATTTAACCTTAGCTTTATCCATCTGACGGTGTCTGAGCTAGCTAATGGGACGCAAACAGTGATAATAATATCTAAGTACTGAACGCGATCCACTGGATCCTAAAATAGATAACGAGAGAGATTTGGTCGATCGAGGAGAGGGGGGGGGGGAGACGATTTGCCTATAGGAGACATTGGGGGTCAATGGATCCATTCGTAGGTATTGGTACTGTTGTGAATTTGTGATGATGTCATCACAGTTTCTCGATGGCGGAGTGGTTAACAAACCCAACTAGAGACTAGGAGATCGCAGGTTCGATTCCTGCTTGAGGGTATATCTTTTTTTAGTGTATCCAATAAAAACGTGAATTTTCACCGTATCTTCATTCTCAGCGTTCCAGTCATTCTTTCAGCATCTCATTAAAATTCCGTTTTCTTTTTAAATTTCTCGATTTTTTTTGGTAAATCATGTATCGGTTGAATAGCTGGGCTCTTTTAGCAGGCATTCTGATCATGAGTACAGTCATCCATAATTTCAGAGGGAAATGTCGTCGTGTGGCATCTCTCCCCTACAATTGGGATAGATACGGCATCAAAATTGCGGGTGACATGCCGCATATGATGACGAAGGAACCATAGCTAAAAGTATTTTTTTTACATCGGAATGTCATTAAATGAACATTTGCGTTAGGTACAGGTTCTTAATAAGGTATATCCACAAACTAACGGACCTAACACAGTAATTATGAGTCTATTTATCTATATATTTAAACGGGCGATATTTATCTAAGCATTAGTTACTTCGGTTTATTCTTTAAAGTTTCAGGCACTGATTTTCGTGAATGCATTGGTTTGTGGTAATGTCAATATTGGGATAAAAACGAAAATTTCAAGGAATTAATGTTTTTTTTTCAAAATGAATCTTTCAAGAACTAACCTAATTTATATAAATTTATTGCTGAGAGAAACAGACAAAAACTTCTTTTAAGAAACCCTACTAACACATAGATATATATCGCTCGGACAAACATATAGATAAATAGTACCCTTAATTAAGTTACTCAAACTTAAGCGTTACACAAGGTTGCGAAGAAAGAAATATTTTTGAAATGTCGAATAAAAAAATGTTTCTAGAAATGGTAGTACCCCCTTAAGAAAAGTGTAGGTGCTAGCCAATTTTTAGATATAATCAAACTTCAAGAAACTCAGCCGGACATCTAATCACAAAAAGATCAACCAGAACTAAAAAATACTTTTATTCGTCATTTTTCAGTTTGTGACCACGGTGCGGCGTCTCTTCCGCAATGACCATTTTTTTGAAATGTTCGTGAAAAATTGATGAATTTTTTTTCATGACAAAAACCATTTCACAGTATTTTAGAATATTGAATGGTTTACTTTTATGCAGGATCGATTTTTAGAAATGTGCGGCATATGTCCCCAATTTACCCTACAGTAAATTTTGTTACTTCGGCTTAGTGGCGAGGATCTAATCAAACACGTAGTAACACTCTGGTGTGCACAGGGGTTTCTAAAACGAGAGCAAGCCTACTTTATTGAGGCAAGTTAAAATGTTGATCGATTTTAAAAATGGCGTATATGACGGATGCATAGGGGAGATCGCGGCTTTCCATTAAATCCCAAACCGGTACTTTGGGTAATCTTACTGGGATGCATTACTGGCACGCCCAGACAATAGTCTCGAAGTCGTGATAACTATTACCACAAACGCAGAGATCACTCTCCGCACGACCAATCCACCGAAGAAGCGCTTCCAACGTATAGTGAATATCAATCCATCCTCCTAAACCAAGGTTTCGAATAGTGGAGCATAGCTAGAATTAAAGTTCCCCATTGCTTAAACAAAGCGATCTTCAATCTGTTGCCCGCGGGGGGAGGGGGTTCTGAAGTAGTTGCCATGGGTCCGCGAAGATGATTATTTATCCCGGAAGGAGCTTTTTTGTAACAGACTGAAAATAATATTTTGATAGTACACAAAATGGATGTTAAGCCGTGGGGGTCCGCAACAACTGTGGGTGTTTACAAAGGGGTCCGCGGGACAAAAAAGGTTGAGAACCGCTGCTCTAAGAAGTTTGCCAATTCCTCTCATGAGAAATAAAGAAAAAAATCGTTTTTTGTTGATGTCGTTTCCCGGATTGGAGCAATACGAAGGTACCCAAACTAAGCTAAACTGGTATTATTTTTCAAGAATACAACTGAATCAAAAGCATCCAAGGTTTTACTAAGAATAATTGATGTTATGTGTCATGTAGTCGAAGTACAAAAACATAAATCGGGTCTGAGAATTAAGCTAGCATCGAGTGAGCAATCGATATGATGGATTTCATAGCGGAAGAACGATCGCCAGCACTTCAAGATCCATTGTACGGATCTACTGTATGCAACCCAGGGCAATACGTAAACAACGGTAATAAATTTTCTCGAATTGTATATTCCCAGCAGAGCGAAAGCACAAACACTCGTACTACATCACCGACAATATCGTAGTTTGGGACAACATGATCAGGTCTTCTGCGTGGGCACGCACCTACTATCCGATGTCCAACTTTTCCGAGATGAGTCGAGAAGGTGATAATATTTTAATTTAGTGGAAATCAATGAAAGCGTCAAAATATACACTTAATTTCAAAGAAAAGCGGCAAAGAAGTACGACAGACTTGTTTTTTTTGGGGTTTTGGAATAGCGACAGCAAGGCAGCGAGCACAAAAAGGATACCGTGATAAACTCATTCGCTCATTCTCTGGCGGTTTTATTTATCTGGAGAAATAACACGTTGTATTTATCCAGAGAAGTTGTGCCAATACCTTTTCATGTGAAAATGTGAGTTTTTATTGTCGCAGTAGCAATTTATCCGGACGCATTTGCTCATATGAGCGATAAATGCAATGCCTGACGGAGAAAGTACCTTAAGAGTCGAACTAGAGTCCGAGATATTTAAACATCAAAGCCTGAGATATAACTTGACCGATTAACAGACTGAAAAGACATTCATCTATGCCATTAACGTAAAAATAGTATTGGAAAGGACATAGACATGAGCCGTGAGGAAGACCCATGTAGCTAAATCTTGATGTTGTTGGGTCACCGTGCGAAAAATGCATGCGCTTTTTCGACAAGTTTTGGGCAAAAAGGACAAAAAGTATTAAATTAAAACCGGGTTCTGGGCAGTCTTGCTTGACGAAATAAAATATCCAAAGATTATTACGTGCCCAAAGATTGCTGACCGATATTTCTCTCAATAACTTATTGACGAACTGGCGCCAACAACCGCGTTATTTTACTTTCACCAAGCTATTCATTGTCTTTTCTAACGTCGCGTACTTCTTGAAGCTGTTCCAACCTTCAGGAATTATTTAATCTTCGTGTGCACAGGCCTTCTCCGCATGCGAGTTTGAGTACTCTTTGCCTCTCCACGGGGTTGGAGACCGTCCGTGAGTGTTCGCGTCTGATACGCGTGTGGTTTAAGCATGAATCCAATTCCAATCAATATTGCGTATGAGTTCATACGAAACATTAATTGTATTCAGTGACCTTGAACCGTTAGGAACTAGAATTATGATTTTTTCGTGGTAATCCGTTATTTGGTAGTCCGGATTAGTATGATACAATGTCTTAAATTGCTGTGAAAATGTCACACAAGACCTGCTTTATAGTGCTTGGATTTTAATTGTTGCAGCCTTTCATCTAAATTATTCTATTTTTTGTCCAGGAAATAGAACTAATTTCTATTCTACCCACACATATACTCAATCTCGTATCAAAATACCAAATCACATTTCTCCTCACTTGTTTTTGTTTTTATCTAGACCGATTGGTAACATATTCAAATTAAACTACTCCCTCATTTGTACGCCGGCACACACACACAAGCCCGCTACTAGCGAATGTAATTTCAATCAAAATGCGTGTTTCAAACTAATTGGAACGCACAGGCGATCCGGTAGTGCACTTTGAATAATCTGTGCACCGAGTAGTGGATTACAACAGTGATGATCTGGCTTAGAGAGGATCGGAAAGCAATAATGCTGTCAAATAAAATATATCTAGCGCCGCACTACGAACCGGATGAACGGACTGACTGTAATCGCAGCAGCCCCTTACTTCCACCGGGAAACCGACAAGTGGTGATGAGTATTGACAGCCTTGGGCTCCCGCGGAAAGCTAATTGGCATCCAAACAAGCATGAAACATGCTGATTAGCGAGCTGTTGTGTGCGTGTGTGAATGTGTGGGTTGATTAAATTCACTCTTGTGGAGGGGTGGGTAAATTAGCTGGGATTTATTATAAAATCATGGTCGGCTTTTGGGAGAACTGTTGGAAAATGCTCCCTACAAGAGCGACGGCAGGAAGTAATTATTTGCATGGTACGTGAGGTTGGCTTTGCCGATTAGGTTGAAATTTTGGGATGTTCATAGCGAAGTTGTCAACGAAAAAGTATTACAAGTATTGCAGGCCCATTCTTGTTTTACACGAGTAACTGTATGTGTGCTTTGGATTACTAAAGTGATTCCAATTCACCATTTTAATTGCGCAATCACCAAGCTCAACAGACACATCCAAACGAATTGAAATATGCAATCCGCACAAAACTAAAGTAAGGTTGAAAAAAGTATCGAATCAAAGTTCAGTCGGTCACAGAAAGATAAATCGTTGAATGACGCTTTTTTCCCACTAAGGCTATTTCACAATGAAAATTCTGAACGGAATGAATAAAACTATTTTGCGCGTATCTTCCACTCTAAAACCATCGGCACTCTTTTCTCCGTCCTAGCCAAGTTCTTTTTTTTCATATGCAAAACTTCGAATCTCTTCACTTTCAGAAAGTGTGCAAAGGTCCTGACGGGAAGCAAGGTTCGCCAGTTCGATGCTAGGCGAGCGGTGAGTGTGGGTGTTGAGTGATGATCTCGGACAGAGCTGAATAATTAAATTCGAGAGTTGAATCGAATGTACCGTCTAGTCTAGAAGAGTCCTTTGCCGGTTCGTTGCTCGTGCATTTGCGATGCAAATGCCAATTGTGGTGCAGGGTTTGGCGTGGAGCTTTGCTTTTTAGGTAGGTAGATACTACCGGCAAGATTGCGTGGGAGGAATGGTGAGTTGAAAGTTTATACTTTGTTGTTTGCTGTTTGTGTTATTTGCACCTTTTCCGAGTCATTATTTTCTCCCGAAGGAGGATGCCAGAAGAATTAAACGAGTTTTTGCGTAGAAGTATAAGTGTTTGGGCGTGAATGGGATCATAGCAGTGATGGAGTCTCTGTTGGAAGGGCACCATTGATATCAGTCATCTAGGGTTTCCATAACGTACTTAATTTCTTTGATATATTGGATATAGAGAAGACTTTATAAATTTTTAAAGAGAAAAGATTCATTCGATAACATTTAAAGCTTATAGATTGACAAGGCGGAGTTTATAAAACGAATAAATTTTATAACGACATCTGTTTCACGAATTCTGGCTAATTAGTATTCCGAACTAGCTACCCGTAAGAGTAAAAAGTTTCCCAAATTCACAGTTTGTGATGTATTGAAATAGTTAAGGTGTCTTCTGTCTATCAATAGAAGAATCCCATTTCTATTCCGTGAACTGGTCCATCAAATATAATATAGCAATGCTCCACTGTTAGCGATCAGGCTCGAGCACCAGATATAAGAAACTTCTTCGGATCTCGAGCGTCGCTATTCATTTGATAAGGTTCAAGATAATATCCGAAAAAAAAACAAATCCTAAATCGAGCGCTAAAATGCATCACAGAGTCATAATTCATTTTAATAAAATAGTTCCCAAAACCATGAGACACCGCTACTCGGTGACATTTTCATGATCCAGTTCATATTGTCATGTTACTTCGGGTAAAGATACTAGAATTAGCCTTAAAGTAACATATACCACTAACGGTAAAAGAAATTACAAGAATCATTAACTTATATTTCTTATATAAAACCAATTTTGCTCCACTAAGGAGAATCCGTCGCTAGATTATTCTGAGAACTAAGTTGGTGTCGGATTCTGACGAGACGAAGTCGAAAAGCAATTTGTGTGGCTATAGTCCACTAGGAGGTTGATAACAGTCTATTATCTTTCTCCTCACAAAACCAGCCTGCAGGTTATGTGATATCCTGCGGGTTGAAGTATCTCAGCCAAGAATTGATCCACTGGGTTCCCGCTCCCATGTCGTAGGAGTCCTCAAGTCAAAGTTTCACAGCCGAGGACTGAATGTCTGGCAAGACTAAAATATGCCAGTCGTAGACGGAGTGTCGTGGGTCTTACCCTTGCTGTGTTACGCGCATCTCTGCCACAGTGGACGTTTGTTTCTTCGCAAATCGTGGGATTCAAATGATGGTCATGTTTCTAATAACTCTCTAGTTGCTGTACAACAAGTTCCGATGCTGAAATATGTAGTGGTGTGATAGAGTATGGTTAGATTTGCACAAAATATTCTTCAGCATAAACATACAGCAACTATGAATCCATCCCGCCGTATGAAGGAGCGAAAAGCTTCCCTACCTTTGGTTCAAAACCGTATTTGTATAAAAGAAACTTTTATGTTGGTGAGCTACTTAACCCCGTCTTCGTAGCTTTCAACAAAAATGGCATAGCAGATCCACGTGAAGTGCCTCGTGCATGTATACTTACAAATAGTGCTTTTGACGCATGACTTATATCCGACCTCACATCTCGCGAAATTTGTGCCAATATAACGGAAATACGTCTATCGTTCGTTATATTCGTTATAAAAAGCATCCACCTTCTGACGATTTCAAAAGGATTGTATCATACTGTGGCAGAAATGGATTTCTTCACATAACCAAACGCCTACTACATAATTTGGAGCAGTTCAAATGTCAACTTGAGAGGTACCAAATTAATGGAATACTTAAGTAACATAAATTGACATATGCTTAATGTAGGGAATCGCTCAACATTTGCTGGCAGAGAAGAGGTGTTAGATGTAACTCTCCGCTCTGACGGTGTTACGCACGAGTTGACAAACTGGCTATCCAACGAACTCGAACCGTCATTATCTGATCATAACTACATCGTCTTTGATCATTTAATCGTCTCGCTAGATATCGTCGTATATCATAATCACAAATCTACGAAGTTGGACCTCTGGAAAGAGGGCTTGATGATTAGGTTTCTGGGGAATTTTGGGACGATTGAAGTGACTGAGGTCGTGGATAAGTCAAACTCATTCAGAGTAGCAGCATACTAAGAAGCTTGTCCACTTGGAGTTAAGTGTGCTTCTAGAGGAACCTTTTGGTGGAATACTGAACTTGTTTGGTTTAAAAAGTTATGACGAAGAGCTTGGTATCGCAAGCGTAGGGACGGGTCGGAGGCATTTAAGTGGGCTCGCAGAGAATACAGAAATGCCCTTCCTCTGAGCGAAGTGGTTGGAAAAGCCTCTTCCCAAATGTCTCAAGTCTTAACGAGATTAGTAGATTAAATAAGTTACTTTCGAAATCAAAAGAATTTCATGTCAGTTTGATTGGAACTGCTAATGGTATACCCATCTGACGAAGATGTAGTACTCAGCTATATTTTTGACACATACACCTTCCAAGCTGTACGGATCCATCACTGACGACTGCTTCTGAGTCGTTTTAAGGTGTTTCTTGGGCATTTAATCGTAGAATTGTGACAACCGAATCGATCAAATGGGCGATTGATAGTTTTGTTTCGCATAAATCTCCGGAAAAATATGGAATCATTCCAGCTCTACTTCAAAGATGATATGAACACTTCAGGCATATTTTGAAAGAAGTTTTTATTTGTAGTCTTGCAACAGGTTACATTCCATTAGCGTGGCGGAAAACAACTGTAAAATTCATTCTCAAAAGGTGGCCGCGTCACTTACGGTAAAGAGCATCAGACCTATCAGTCTGACCGCCTTCCTTCTTCAATCAGTGGAACATTTAAACGACCACTACATTCGGGATGTTAGCTTGGGCGAGCATCCACTGCATGCAAGTCTACCCTTTTACACATTGATGTCTACAACATTGAAAAAGCTTTTTCGCAAAAGCGATCAAGTTTAGTTTTTTTGATATTAAAGGTACATTTGACAACGTGTTTTTCGAATCAATTGTGGAAGCAGCACGAGGCCACTTAGTATCTTCACATATCACGAATTGGATACACGCAATGCTTAGCAACCGACATTGTTAAAACAAATAGAGATAAGGAAACTGAGTGTCTGCGGATGCCCTCAGGGTGGTGTACTGTTACCAATGCGGTGGAACTTTGTGGCTGATGGCTTGTTGAAGAATCTTACCGAGCTTAGATTTCCGACAAATTATTATGCCGTTAATCAACGTATAATGATCACCCGTACTTGTATTAACACGTTTTGATTTGATGCAACAATAGTTAGGTGTTATTGAGCAATGGTGTCTTAATGTTGCACAATCAGTTAATCCAAAGTAAGTAACAATGGTTCTTTTCATGCAACGAAAGATTACAAACAGAGCTCGTCCGTTGCAGTTCTTGGACTATGAAATTTTTGTCACAGATCAAGCTAAGTACGTTGGGGTTATTCATGACTCACACTTAATTGAACAGCTCACGTCGATTTCAGAATCAGAAATCTTGCACATGGCCTTCGGCCAATCTTGGCAACTCAAACTCAAGTACATTCAGTGGATCTACACAACAATTGTTAGACCAATACTGGCGTATGGGTGCCTTGTTTGGTGATAAAAGGGAGAAGTCATGCCAATCCAATCAAAGTTAAATCATCTTCACAGGATGGTCTTGATAGTGGTGACTGGTATTGCTACTCTAGAGACACTCTTGAACATAAAGTCGCTATATGTCTTCCACAAGACACACTTTCTTGTGCATTTCGTCTTAAGGATGCTGGGCTCTGGAACACTAACTCAATAGATCATGCAACTACCCACACAATACTGTGGCCCCAAATGGTTACTTGGGATGAGTATACATTTGCTCCTTGTGAATTACACTCACATTTCCATTTAAAACATTCAATGTGAGGATTCCCCCTCGCAATAAATGGCTGTCTGGCTGGAAGGAGCGACAACATGAAGAAAACGTAGTTTGTTATACTGACGGTTCTTTGTTGGAGAGCCGAGCCGGTGCTATTGTCGTGAAATGAGATTAAATTAATCTCATTCGCTTGTTAGATACTGTGCTGTATTCCAAGCAGAAATATTCGCGTCTCTGTATGGCACATCAACAGGGACGGTGGAAGAATCGAGTTTTGCTCTGATTGTTAGGTTGCCCTGAAAGAACTTAGTTCGGCAAATTCGATATCGAAATTAGTAATCGCATGTTGAACTCAAGTCGAAGTTGCATCCGAACATGCCAACCATTGGCGTAGCTTGCAAACGTGCATTCAAATGAAGACTTTTCTGTCGGATGTGAGCCAGGAAATGTCAAAGACTTTGCTGCATTTTTCCAACCAAAATTTGCAGTATTCTAGTCATGGCACTGACTGGACATTGCAAATTCAATTATTACATGGTTACTATTTAGCGTGCTGAGTATTATTCGTGTGATCTTTGTGAATCCGATTTCGGAACTTCATATCATTTGATATGTAATTGCCTGGCAGCAATTGCGTATCCAGATTTTCGGTCCTCCATTCAAAGATGATCCTATGCACAGAGCTTGAGCTGGCTGCTACTCCGTTAGCGATCTGGACCAGCTTAAGTTGCACAAGGAATCAGTAGATAATTATGCTTGGGAGTAGCGAAACATCTATCAATGTGCAACTCCTGGTAATCCTAAAGTGTTTACTGATCAATACCGGCGCCGGTAGGCCCGAACGTAGAAGTAAAGGGATGAAATGTTAGTCCGATACTTGCTGTTGCTAGAAGCCGTATATGTACTACTGCGCACTCCATAAGTATCACAGGAGGTGGATATTTGTTAGTAACTATATATCGACCCATCAACTCATGGACCCGGACAACCAACAGCTTTACTTCCCTTCCGAAAGAAGAAATTGACCACAAGTTTTTTCACCTCAGGAAAATCTCAACGACCTTAGCTGGGCTGGGATTGAATCCAGACCAACTGGGTTGGATGGCGGTCAGGCTTAGCACTCAACTACCGGCGCCGTCGTATATGATCCTATCTACAGAAAGCTGAAACTCGAGGAAATGCTATAGTTCCTATTTCAGTGTACTAAAGAGCTATAGTTTAAGCCGTATTTCCATAACAATATCTTTTCGGGGGTGTTGTGGTTCTGTTATCCCAATATCTTCTCGAGAGTGTATTTACTTTACTTTGTATCCCTAATTATTAACTATGACCGTAAAATAACTAAACATATATAGGAAAAAATTACAACATTCGATAAAACGTCATGTATTTTTTTTTGAGTAAACAAGTTTTGTGGATTGACAAATAATTTCATGAATGCAAATATTCATCATTCATGGTTTTAAGAGCTTTGTCACGATTTTTGTAAACTGGTTCCGTACTTTTGTTCACAAAGATCACATAAAAATGACTCAGCGCGCTTAATAGTTGGCATGTGATAATTGAGTTTATAGTGGGCGGTTAAAGCCAGCATGCCGTAGTGGAGAATCCAAAAATGTAGTAGATTTTTCGAAACCACACGGTACGGTTGTTCTACAAAACGCCTTTGTTTGGTGACATGTTTGTAGTTTCCTCAAATAATTGCAGAACTCGGACGCACAGTGGGACCAATCCAAAAAACCTATTTTAATCCACCTAGCGGTGCAATTGTGCCTTTCTCAATCATGAATCACGAGAATGTGTGCGTTGTTTATATTCATTAAAAACTTTTAAATGCATATATTACATTTTATTATTATACATCACATGACAACTATATACAGGAAAATAAATCATTATTCGAGTTCTAAAATTTTGAAAAAGAAAAAACAGCCACGGTAATATTGATCTGAAAAAAGGTGCAAAATCGGCAAAGTCCCAAAAAGTCGATTTTTATAAAAAAAAAAATTTTCGAGATAACATAAAATCTCGACGTTTCATGCATTTTAAAGATGTTTGGCATCAAAAATACGAATTCGATTTCTGAAATTTCATGGGGTCCCCCCCTTGAAAAAAATTTTTGAGTTCCGGCTTATATGGGAATTTCATATGTGACCGGACGATTTAGTCTATATTTCCGGAACCATACAAGCGATCCGTGCGAAATTTTACATACATCTGTGGGGATAATATAGCTATCATTTGGGACTAAGTTTGTGAAAATCGGTCCAACCATTTCCGGGAAACTGATGTGAGTTCGTAAATTTTGAAAGATGGCCGCTTTTCCCGGGCACTTCCGGAACCGTCTATGGTGGTCAATGTAGTCAACGAAAGTTTGGTTGGCCGTCGGTGACCTAGAACAGCAAATTTAAGTTGTTTGAGAGACATTTTAGCGAAATTTTTACCTTTTTTGCTTTCATCGGAGTATCGGTTTGAATCACAATTTGCTATGTGATCGCACGCCACAACCTGTAACTCCGGAACCGGAAGTCGGATCGGGATGAAATTGAATAGCCATTTACGGGGACGCAATACCTTTCATTTGAGGCCAAGTTTAGTCGAATCGGTCTAGCCATCTCCGAGAAACCGATGTGACTGTTATTCTGAATTTAGATACTTCCGCCGGGGCTTCCGGAACCGAGGATGGTGGCCAATGTGGCCAAATAGACTTTGAATGGATGTTAGTGACCTAATACTACAAATCGAAGCAGTTGTGGTCATATTTTGGAAAAATTTTCACCTTTATACATTCATTGCAGAATTTATTAAAATCGACATTTTCTGCGTGTTCGTACTTATCACCCTGTAATTCCGGAACCGGAAGTCGGATCCATTAGAAATTCAATAGCAGCCTATGGGAACGTTGCACCTTTCATTTGAGACTAAGTTTGTCAAAATCGGTTCAGCCATCTCTGAGAAAAATGAGTGACATTTTTGGTCACATACACACACATACACACACACATACATACATACACACATACATACACACACACAGACATTTGCCGAACTCGACGAACTGAATCGAATGGTATATGTCACTCGGCCCTCCGGGCCTCCGTTAAAAAGTCGGTTTTCAGAGCAATTGCAATACCTTTCTATTGAGAAAGGCAAAAAGGTGCGAAATCGGCAAAGTCCCAAAAAGTCGATTTTCATAAATAAATTTTTTTCGAGATAACATAAACTCTCGACGTTTCATGCATTTTAAAGATGTTTGGCATCAAAAATACGAATTCGATTTCTGAAATTTTTTGAAAAAAATTAGAGTTCCGACTTATATGGGAATTTCATATGTGACCGAACGATTTAGTCTATATTTCCGGACCCATATAAGCGATCCGTGCGAAATTTTATATACATCTATGGGGATGTTATAGCTATCATTTGGGACTAAGTTTGTGAAAATCGGCCCAACCATTTCGGGAAACTGATGTGAGTTCGTAAATTTTGAAAGATGGCCGCTTTTCCCGGGCACTTCCGGAACCGTCTATGGTGGTCAATGTAGTCAACGAAAGTTTGTTTGGCCGTCGGTGACCTAGAACTGCAAAGTTAAGTTATTTGAGAGACATTTTAGCGAAATTTTTACCTTTTTTGCTTCCATCGGAGTATCGGTTTGAATCACAATTTGCTATGTGATCGCACGCCACAACCCGTAACTCCGGAACCGGAAGTCGGTTGGGGATAAAATTTAATAGCCATTTACGGGGACGCAACATCTTTCATTTGAAACTAAGTTTGGTTGATTCGGTCTAGCCATCTCCGAGAAACCGATGTGATTGTTAGTCTGAATTTGGATACTTCCGCCGGGGCTTCCGGAACCGATGATGGTGGCCAATGTGACCAAAGAGACTTTGAATGGCTGTTAATGACCTAGTACTACAAATCGAAGCAGTTGTGGTCACATTTTGGAAAAATTTTCACCATTATACATTCATTGCAGAATTTCTTAAAATCGACGTTTTCTGCGTGATCGTACTCATCACCCTGTAATTCCGGAACCGGAAGTCGGATCCATTAGAAATTCAATAGCAGCCTATGGGAACGTTGCACCTTTCATTTGGGACTAAGTTTGTAAAAATCGGTTCATCCATCTCTGAGAAAAGTGAGTGAGATTGTGTTCGCGTACACACACACACAGACGCACATACACACACACATACATACACACACACACATACATACACACACAGACATTTGCCGAACTCGACGAACTGAATCGAATGGTATATGTCACACGGCCCTCCGGGCCTCCGTTAAAAAGTCGGTTTTCAGAGCAATTGCAATACCTTTCTATTGAGAAAGGCAAAAAGGTGCGAAATCCGCAGTCCCAAAAAGTCGATTTTTATAAAAAAAAAATTTTTCGAGATAACATAAAATCTCGACGTTTCATGCATTTTAAAGATGTTTGGCATCAAAAATACGAATTCGATTTCTGAAATTTCATGGGGTCCCCCCTTTGAAAAAAAATTTTGAGTTCCGGCTTATATGGGAATTTCATGTGTGACCGGACCGTTCAGTCTATATTTCCGGAACCATACAAGCGATCCGTACGAAATTTTACAGACATCTGTGGGGATAATATAGCTATCATTTGGGACTAAGTTTGTGAAAATCGGCCCAACCATTTTCGAGAAACTGATATGAGTTTGCTAGTTATGAAAGATGGCCGCTTTTCCCGGGCACTTCTGGAACCGTCTATGGTGGTCAATGTAGTCAACGAAAGTTTGTTTGGCCGTCGGTGACCTAGAACTGCAAAGTTAAGTTATTTGAGAGACATTTGAGCGAAATTTTTACCTTTTTTGCTTCCATCGGGGTATCGGTTTGAATCACAATTTGCTATGTGATCGCACGCCACAACCCGTAACTCCGGAACCGGAAGTCGGTTGGGGATACAATTTAATAGCCACTTACGGGGACGCAATACCTTTCATTTGAGGTCAAGTTTAGTCGAATCGGTCTAGCCATCTCCGAGAAACCGATGTGACTGTTACTCTGAATTTGGATACTTCCGCCGGGGCTTCCGGAACCGATGATGGTGGCCAATGTGACCAAAGAGACTTTGAATGGCTGTTAATGACCTAGTACTACAAATCGAAGCAGTTGTGGTCACATTTTGGAAAAATTTTCACCATTATACATTCATTGCAGAATTTCTTAAAATCGACGTTTTCTGCGTGATCGTACTCATCACCCTGTAATTCCGGAACCGGAAGTCGGATCCATTAGAAATTCAATAGCAGCCTATGGGAACGTTGCACCTTTCATTTGGGACTAAGTTTGTAAAAATCAGTTCATCCATCTCTGAGAAAAGTGAGTGAGATTGTGTTCGCGTACACACACACAGACGCACATACACACACACATACATACACACACACATACATACACACACTGACATTTGCCGAACTCGACGAACTGAATCGAATGGTATATGTCACACGGCCCTCCGGGCCTCTGTTAAAAAGTCGGTTTTCAGAGCAATTGCAATACCTTTCTATTGAGAAAGGCAAAAAGATGGTGCCAAACTCATTTGAGGCCATGGATATCATTTTAGAGCCAACATTTTTTTCGTAGAATATTCATATTATTATGCAACTAGTATCACCATATTATTATGCAACTTTGTAATTAAAACATTTTCGCTTAGACTAAAATAGTTTCAGAATTTTTTTAGAAAGTACATGTCTTCGGCAAAGTTGTAGAGTTGTTTTGAGTAACTTTGTTGAAGATTCCACAGACATCAGGCATAATTTTCTGAGGTGACATTGTTGTTTTTTGTAAATATAACCTAATTTTTTTTTGCATGTTTAAACCTTAATTGATTAATTTAATATCTTCAACAAACTTGCAGGTATCACTCGAATACAACTTTTTGTTGAAGGATCCAATACTGTAAAATCAATGTTTTGGCTTCTAACACTATTTTCCACATAAATTTGCACTATTTTCATCAAAGATTTCTGTTTGTATAGACACTTTTTGACAGCCAAACTTTGGCTATTCCAATTCTCTATGATTCCAAAAAAATGAATTAAATATTACATTAAATTAGGACATTATGAAACCCATCATTTAGGCGACCATTTATGTCCAACTTAGATACTAGATTAGATGTACGTTGTTGTGCGTTGTCTTATGCGTGTACTTAGATGTGCGTTGTTGATCGCGAAGGGCTTAAGCGTTCGTATGTTAACCTGTTTGTCACGTGTGCTCGTGTGCATGTGACTTCGCGTGTACAAAACTGGATTTTGTAACCGTGTGGCCATTCATATATTTGTGTGCGTTCTTGGATGGTTACGTGGACCTTCATTCTTATATTAAGTTTTCGGTGTAGTACAATTCACATGTTGACAGGGAGTGAGTTACCCCATACCACTAGAGGTCCCGGTCATGTCGCTATGGAACGTGTTGTCCAGTGGATATGAATGCTTTCTTTTTTTAGTTGGTTCAATTGAAAGCATGGACCTAGTCTGCTGATACCAAGGATAGAAACTTCCGGAAGTCATAGTCGTGCGAGTTCGGGAGTTTTTAGGTCCACGCTTGAGACCGCGTTTGAAAATTTATAAGCGCTGAGACGTTCATCTTATCACCGGGTCGATGTTATGTTTGCGAGATCACGAGTGTAGGTGCCGTGGATGGTCGCGTAGGATCTAGCATTTGTATGTTAACTTGTATGTGATTACGCGTGTATAATTTCGAATTTATAATCATGTATCGCATATTCATCGCGCGCGGACCGTGAATCTGATGCTTGATTTTTAGTGTAAGGTACAGATGGTAGAAGAGAGTCGGTTTCCCCATACCACTAAAGTTCCAGGTCATGTCACCATAGAACGTGTTGTCTAGTGAATATGACCGTCACTTTTTTTAATGGGTCAACTGAAGGCATTAGTCTATACTGCTAGGACCGGGGTTAGACTTCCGGACGTGACCGTTTCATGATCACGCGAGTGGTGGATTAATGCTTCAGACCGCGTTTGGAAGTTTAGAGGTGCTACGTTTGCTTAACTACCGGGGTGTTTTTATATTGGCGAAATCGTGGGCGTAAGTATGCGTAGATGATTACAATTGCATGGTCGCGTTTGTGACCAGATTTGTGTTATCGCGAAGGCCTCCAGCGTTTGTACGTTCATATCTATATGATTATAGATAGAGTGTAGCAGAGATATACTAATAAAGGAATCATAAAATGCCGAATAAAGAAAAAAAAGGCGAAGAGCTTGAGTAGAACTGTATAAATTGACCGGTACTATTCTGGTATACATGAGTAATGGAGAAGCAAACTAATAGATGTACTAAAGAAACAGACTAATGGAGTAGCATATGTAACATGCAATCAAACTACAAACTCGTCTAAATGCAGCCAATATTGTTTATTTACCATAAACGACAATTGCATTGTGTTACACTTTCATCATGCTATGTTGGTCGGGAATGGATTATTCACGTGCGTCGGTAAATTCATTATATCTTAATTTATCCAATCCGACCTTCCCGAATGAATAGAATCGAATGCACAAATTGAACACCGGAAGTATTTGCTTATATTCTATCATATACGCCAGTTCTGCATCCATTATCTGACCCAACTATCACAAATATTCAGACGAATACATACACGACTAGCACAAAATTGAACACTAGTTCTAAAAACTTCATTTATTACAAAATGACAACTAATAGGTTTTTACTTATGCATTTATTAAATTATTTTATTATTAACTTAATTTAATTAGCCTATTCACGATGACAAAGTCGACCAATTAGACACACAATGGCCCCACTGTGAGCCCCGTCCACGAATACTGCCATCAAACTGTGGAACAATATTTGCAAACACAGCATTCAGGAAAAGTTAATCCACGTTGACGCGCCAGTCAGCCACGCAACCGCGCATAGACTAGTGGTTGAGCGTTAGTGTGCGCAGGTGCATGAAAAAATATAAAACTTAAAAATGGCGCATAATCCCTCTCGGTTTCCTCGATGCACCACTATCGAGGCGTAATGCAATAACCAACTTAAAGCAATTGTTTGTTTGAGGTTTGTAGCACTGATGCACTGATCACTGTAGCACTGATGCCGAAATATGCTTGATGATGTTTGCAATACCGTCAAACCACTCAATATTGGGGAGGGGCGACCATTTATGTACAATAATTTATAACATAAAACATTTAAAAATACCAATTTTGAGGTTGAACTATCAAAGAACAACGATTTCGGCTAAAGAAATAAAACTACAGTGTGTATACGGTATTTTCAACAAAATTGTTCAAAATACAATAATTGATAACTTTGTTGAAGACTTCAAAAATTTAAACTAAGTTTGACTTTTTTGGTGCACTGGTTCTACTTTAGTTAAACCAATAAGGTTAGATTTACAAGTTCATAAAAGTGGGACAATTTGAGGCCTTAGATAACGTCATAGAACTTAGGTGTCCTTGAAAAAGAATTCACAATATATTTCTACAATTTCTATTTTTTAGATAATTGAGGTCTTTAGCAAAGTTTTAGAATATAAAATTTCGAACACTTTTGTTGAAAAATACCATGTACATACCGGAGATTTTTCAGAGAAGAAATCGTATTCTTTGGCAGTTTAAATTCAAAATCTATCAATTTTTACCTTTTTTTATATCGTAACCGTAATTGAGCAATTCAATATGTTCTACATACTGGTAGATTCTCGTAAAATATAACATGTTGTTAATAGCTAATAATGTATGTAAACTAAAAATAATATAAAAACATTTAATGTATTAAACGAATTATCACCCAAACAATAACCCAAAGTCCCACTATACACTGTTTCTATGTAATATTTAATTTATTCTTGGAATAATAGCGTATCAGAATAGCTGAGCCTTAGAATGTTTGGCTGCCAAAAAGTACCTCTTAAAACAGAAATCTTTGATGAAAATAGTGCAAATTTATATGGAAGATAGTTTTAGAAGTCCAAACATGGATTTTACAGTATTGGTTCCTTTAACAAAAAGTTGTATTTTTGTAATGCTTGCAAGTTTGCAGAACATATTAATTTAATCAATTAAGGCTCGAAGGTTAGAAACTGACTTTGAGGTTATATTTAAAACTGTTCTAGGTCATATTTAAAAACACAACAATTTCGCCACGAAAATTTGATCTGATGTTTGTGCTATCTTCGGTAAAGTTATTCAAAACATAATATTCTACAACTTTGCCGAAGACAAGTATCCGCTAAAAATATTTCGAAGAAAATTGTTTGTTCGGGTACTCTATTTTAGTCAACAGTCACGGTTGTTTGTGATTTAGTTGTAGCTAATGAAGGTAGTCGGTAGGATTTGCTTGCAGTATCTACGGTCATGAGTCGCTAGTTGAACCACGACCTCTGTCCAGAGGCGGTTTCAGGGAGAGGGTTCTGGGGGTTCATCCTCCCAGGAAATTTTCAACATGTTGAGAAATTTTAAATTAGTTTCAATTTTAAATTCGTTTCAAACTCCAAATTATTTCAAACTAAATTGTTAACCGATTTTCTTTAAATGCGGCAATCACGCATTTTTTATTTCAAAAACGAAATTTCAGACCCCCTCCGATTTATTTCTGGATTCGCCTCTTCCTCTGTCCAACTAACCAATTTGATTTACTATTTGGAACGAATGAAAGTTGTCAAAAACTTCCCAAAAGAAATGTTAGTAGTGTAAATGCTTTGTAATGTTCATCTGTTGTCAGTTTGTATGTCAAAGTGAATTTGACATAAGATTTTGATATTCAGATGATTTTTAGTTGAATAATGGTCCAACAAAACAATGGTGCAATTAAAAACTGTCCAAAGAGGATGTGCGAATAGAAATTTTTAGTAACTAAATTATTGTGACTAGGAGGATTTTTACTGTACAAAATATGGTTATGGTTATGGTGTTTTTCTTACATTTGTTGCAGGGGACGCTTGGATGGAATTTTATAATAGCATTTACCCTATAGACATCCATAAAACAATAGATGGTAGAGTTATTACTTGTTCAGCATTGTTCGACGCAAAGTTTTCGCAATAGATTTACAAAAATATGTCTTGTAACAATAAATTTCACTGTTCAGGAAAAAACCTTAAAAAATCGATTATTTTCCATACATTTTTTTTCTCTGAAACAGTAAAATGTAATGTGTATCACATTACATTTTACTGTTTCAGAGAAAAAAAATGTATGGAAAATAATCGATTTTTTAAGGTTTTTTTTATTATAGAGGTTTTAAAGGTCATTCGCCTCTTTTCGGGTTAGAGAAATTTCTTTTTGTGAAAATCTCAAACCCTACTTGCGGGATTGGGAATCGAACCCAGATGAGTTGCGTACAAGACCAACTACGCTACACCTGTCCCCTTTTTAATGTTAAGATACATAACCACCCAGCTCTTTCACTGTAAAATTCCATTTTACATTGAAATTTACTGTAGAAACGTTAAAGTTTATTGTTTTTGTGTTGTAGTATAGGATTAGAATTTACTGTAAATTATTGTAAAATTATTGTACTGTCACAGTAAAAATAATAGTTTTGTTACTGCACATTTCTATTCGGGCGGACATAGCGTAGTTGGTAAAACGATTGTCTTGTTTTCAACTGGGCTCAATTCGCAATCCCGCACATAGGGTTAGAGATTTTTTTAATGAGATTTCTTTAACCCATAAAAGAGGCGAATGACTAAGGTTAAAACCTCCATAATTAAAAATAAAAAAAAATGCATTTGTTATTAGAAACAGTTATATTTAATGTTAATTTTTGTGCCATTTTTTGTGTGTAATGAAATTAATTGAATTTTTTTTTCGTGAATCTACTGTCCAAATAACCATTCCATCAACTGTTTTGTGACAGAACTTGTAGAATTATTGCTGATTAGCATTCGGGCTGATTAGCTGATTTCTATCCGGGCAGCATCTCTCGCTCTATATTCCGATATTTTTAGCTTGAGAAATCTTGGATTTGAGCCTTTCCTGTCGTAAACTCACTGGGACCCTTCACTACACAATTCCATAAACGATTATATTGTTATAACCCACATCGAAAACATAGCCAACCTTGATTGCCAAACGTCGCCTTCCCAGTGGCTCCATGACCGACGAAACTCAAAAAACAGACAAAGTTTGCATGGAATGGATCGAATTACCCTACAAACTAACATTCGAGTCGGTCGGTTCCCTCATCCAGAGAGTTCATTCCATCCTCACATCAATCGCTTCCCAAATCAACTTTCCACCGAATTTGCATACGATTTTGCACTCGATCACGTATGCAATCATTTTCCAATCCCGTCGAACCGAACTGGGGGAGGGGGAACTGGCGAATTGGTGACATGGAGCAGCATGATTACTTCTATTCTAGTTGATTCTCTCTGTTCTAGGTTTCCTAGTTAAGCTGCTGGTGACACATGCATACATACATAGTATCCGGGCCGAACTCATTCAATCCGCAATCACTCCCTCAGTGGCAGTGGCACACGTGACAAAATTGCTAAACTAAATCTCACTGCGGGGGAAGTATGACCATTGACGTTTGCAGTATGTAGTTCATTGTTGTGGCTTTCGGGATGAGACAAAAAGAGCAGCTCAGTTGGAATTATGTTGTGGTTGGGTGTTCTGGCTCTTGTACTCAAAATGTTCAATGGACGCGCATGGTAGCTTTTGTAGGATGATTTTTGTTTGTAATTTATCTAGTTTAGGTTCTATTTTAATTCGTAAGGATCGTCTGCTAAAATTCACTAAAAACGCTCAGCTCGTGGTTATCTTAATGACTTTTTCCAGATCTCTCACAGCACTGGTTTTCCGGACGGTCTTTCGGGTGGTTGGCGCTCAAATGGATCTGAATGTTTGAGAAATCGAGTGGGAACAAAAGAAGAAACGATTATTTTGGGAAAAATTTCAAACGAACAGTCTCTAGCAGATGCAATTTATTCAGATCAAATATTTGACAGTACCCGTTCAGAGTCATCAACGGTCGTTTACCACAGTAGATCATAAATGGTCGTAGTGGTTAAGTTCTCCAAGGCCACAAATAGCTGCAATAAAATTTACCTAACAGTGAACTTCCGAATTCAGTACTACTTTTAAATCCTTTAAATGTGCCTTCTACTCAGCCCCCTTGATATAATAGCACATAAAACGGTCTTACAGGGAGGCGCTTTGTCTGGCGCTGTCAGCACCCTGGCCGCTGGCGAAAAATTACCGGCGAACGTAATTAAAGTCGGTGGTGCGCGATTTCAGCTTGGCAATATAATTTAATTATTATACATTAACATCATCAATCATATTACCGTTCAGCGAAATTGAGTTTTAAGCTTTGATCAGCAGACCTGAGGATGTTTAGTCGGGTGACAAAAACATATTTCCAACGATTCGCTTCAATCTAATTTGACTGACAATTTATTATAATTAGCCATCTGATGCGAAGATTTCTGTCTGATAAATTGCACGTAACTCAAACGCATTACTTATTGACAGTGTTTCTCTCTTTCACACGATTCTCGATTGCTTGAATTAGTTGACATGCGAGGATTCGCTAGCACGATTCTGAGCTAAGTAAGTGATTCCACCGGTATTTTCCACTGCATCTGCGAGGGTGGTGTGCAGTAATTGACTGGTGGGATTTTAACAACGAAAGTACATTAGGCGGATTCTGCCGGGATGCGTTTTAAATTGTGCATAGATACTCTCACGAAACTGTCAATCGATGTTACTGCATTTAGGTTTTAATTTTTGATGTCAGTAGGTAGGATGTCAAGCCATTAATCGCAATCGTGTAAATTGGCTTGATTGATTCGTTACCAAAAATAGCGGATTTCTGGTCTTCCTGGAAGCACAGAAACACAGGAAGCTTGTTTTACCTTAAATTTCCAATACCAGAAACTGTTTGCTTCGGCTTTATGTCAGCGCTTCCTCGATTTGTTATATTCGGTAGCCTCCCAAGAGAAAAAAATTAGCCTTCACAAGGAACTTCATTTGCCTATAGATTTGGAAATATGGGAAGATGTCTCCATATGGAGATCGTCAGAGTCACATTCTTCCTGAGCCAAGAGAGCATAGCAATTTGTCGTGGTGAATTGCGTAACTCTCTTAAAAATGATGATCGTACAATTTGTAGTTGCTACTCGGTAATTGACCAGAATACGCGAAATTATGCAGAGAATCGACAAATGGGACCTAGGAGTGGCTATCCATTCTCAATTTGCACGAAAACATTAACTAGTTTTAATGCTTGTCCTTATTCAACAGATATCATTTCACTCAGACAAGACAATGCGTATTCCCCACGCACATGCAACGCATTGTTCATGTTAAAAAGCGTAGCTGGGGATTCAAATTAAATCATCCTTGGTGGAATTTTGAACCGAAAGATATGCGAAGCCGTCTAAAGAAAACAAGGAAAAGATTTTTTGACTCTTTAACAAAGCAGAAGCTCATGACTTAGAGTGCCAATACAACTTTTTGCATGTGCGTGTTTCTGCGATTATGTACGACGCATCGAAGACAACATAAAAAATGACGCCCAAACATTTGAATTTCATCAATAGTTGTAAAAACATCAAAGGTATTCCGCAGAATATCCGTTTTAGAGGGGAATCTGCCACAAACACTCTCGAAGTGATCTAGTTATTCTTTCGAAGCGTTTTACCTTTGTCAGAACCATACTTGGACGGATTGCTGCACTATAATCTTAACATACTTCGCTTAGTTTTCAGCCTGGAACACGTAAATGAGAAAGAATCGGCCATCGATATTACGAAAGGCGCAGAACCGGCCCGACTTTCCCCGTTTTTCATGAAAAATTGTGCGGCTTACCTCTCATTTTCTTTCGTCTCTCTGAGAGCCTGGAAAATCGCTGTAACAACTCTGACCCAAGAAAACGGTAATATTCACGATGTTAATTGACGGAGGAATATCGATCCTGAGCTATTTACCAAAAATATTCGAAAGCATATTGCATGAAACTATTTATAATGTGGTACACCATATTATTGCAGAGAAACAACATGTTTAACAGCGTTCCAACTACGTTTGTGCTACATTCCAACTTTAGTTGAGAAGATCGATAAGCTTCTACAGACGGAAGCTATTTAAGATGAATAATCGAAAGTCTTTGACAAACTTCCTCATTGCCTCGCTGCCGAAAAATTAAAACGTATCGGGCTGCCGGACTGGCTGATGCCGTGGATCTTGGGTTACCTGACAGGTTGAAGTACTTTTGTTTGGCTTGGAGATATGATATCCACATCTTTCGACATATCCTCGTGTGTGCCACAAGATAATCATTTGGGCCCATATAGACTCGTGTTATTGATCAACGACCGTTGCAAGCTACTTAAGTCTTCTAAACTGACGTATGCTAAAGATTTCAAGGTTTTTCGGGTGATATCACTTCAGTCTGATATCGATATTTCTGTAAGAGTGCTTAGAGCGCCTTTCAAAGAAATTCATCCTTATGATTTATTTAGTGCAAAACATGACGCGCGGTATGAACAGGCAGACGAACTTTTTCGAAGAATACTTAATTATACACAGAAATCCCAACAAGGGTCTAGCCAAGTTTGAGGAGGCATACAATTTTGTCCAACATGTGCGATTTTCATTCGGAATCTTCACTCACTGGAAACCATAGAACAACTAACCCCTTAACCCCACGTAAGACCACATTTAATCGGTAACCACACCGTCGATCTCGACAATGTGAACGGATATGTAATCGTGGGGTAGCCCTTTATAAAAGACTTGTCGCCAATGATGTCCTTTGCTTGCTTTAGACAGGTGAACTCAATTCTGACCCAATTTTGGCGAACTTTCGGGATATCATCACGGTTGAATATTTCTGCGTCAATTCTATCGTTATCTTTAGAACCACGTTGAATTCATCTCATTAACAACTCTGGTTTCAATCGAACGCGCAATAAGATGAGCAGGTAATATTGTGACGGCAATTAGACTGGGAATTCAAATCTAATGATTGGTTCCGCAATCAACAATCCACCAACTAGTTCACAGCTCTAAGAAATTGCTTTCTTTGTATACTGGTCTTGATGTAGGGGAGCCCGGGGCTAGTTGGCGGTTGGAGTAAGTTGGCGGAAGCCCCTTTTCTCCGTTTCTACTAAACATAAAGCGTTGCCTCTCGTTGTGTACCTCAAGTAATGTGAAACATATTATCCGATGTGTTTTTGTTGCAAAACATTTTGTTTTGTTGAAATTGTGGGCGATATTGTGTTTTCGAGCATACCAAGTAAATTTTCTAAATTTTAAATACTTTGCGGTATTTAGGGTTATTTTCAATCTATTTCCCGAATGATTATATTTTTCGATAGCGCGTGAAAAGAGCTTTCAATATCCGTATAGATATTACATCTATCCACAAACAAAAGTTATTTTTTAAATAGTTTTTAATATAATATGCGGTTGGGGCAAGTTGGCGGTACTATTTACAGTGCAAAAAAGTCATCAAAAAATTTTATTTCTGGAATTCACTCCAAAGTAAGAAAATCTTTTTCTTGTGTATCTTGCCAATGTAGGAGACATTTATTCCGGCCAATTGTACGCAAAATTTCGAAAATTTGCTATTGAATAGGGAGTAAGCGTCAAAGTCAAAATGCCGGGGTATTGAAACTGAAATATAATTCCAAAAGGACCCTTGAGGTAATTGAATCTTCATTTGATTGCTTAGTTTTTGGCATATCCTCACATACCGCCAACTTACCCCGGGGCCGGGGTAAGTTGGAAGGTTTTCCGCGTCACATATTTTTGTCTCTAAAAAAGGAGACAATGCATCAAACACTTTTAAAAAAAATCAGAGATGTTGCCAACAGTCTGCTCTTTCATGCCGCGTGTTCTATTTTGCAAGATCTACCTACATCAAAGCGGTAAAAATTGAAAACTGAAAACACCGCCAACCAGCCCCGGTCTCCCCTACAGACTCTTGTACAGATGCTCCATTCATTACATTCAAACGTGAATTGATTTTACAAATATACAGCTTTAGGCTGAAAAATGAAAAATGAAAATTCAAACAGGAACCAGCTTCGGTCGAATCTTTTGGATATCTCTCGAGTTGTTGGAATCTACTGGATTTCGGTGGTTTTATAAGCTTACAACTATCGTAAATATGTTGGATGATATTAGAGCTTGGGTGTTGGCATTTTTTCTGCAGTTGCAAGTGACACCTACCAGCGGCGAAAATAGTTTAAACACATTGGCAACCACATCTCAACATTCGAACACAGACAGCCAATTTGAACTGGACCCCTTGCACCCTCCAATCGTACGCCTCACGTCACAATCAACGAATGGCGACGGTCGCTTTTTAAAGGCCAGACTTCGCGAATCAAAAATAATGAACATTGTACGCCTATACCTGGCATATATGAAGGACCAACACCCATCTATTTGTGACGCCGACCAGCATCAAAATGACGCTCGCATCCGAAGGACTACCGACCACTCCTGACCATCTCCTGCGCATTTTCATCGAAGTCTATCAGGAATATGGGCTAAACCCAGACGAAGCAGCAGCAGACCTTGACTCTTATGGAAAATTTTTATCAAGCGAAAGAACCAGGCGCCTTCAACAACTCCGCGAAGCTACGCATAAATTTGGAACGTCGAATTTTCGGAAGTAACGACGCCCTCTATAGAGGAAGAAAATATAACTGTAAGTAATTTAAATATTCCAAAAACTTCTTCGCATCCACAACAGAATTCGACTGAAATTTTGGTCTATTGCCAAAATTTTAATCGAATGAAAAGCCCAGCCAAAATGAAAGAAATCCAACAAAAACTAATTTCATCTTCTTTTAATATAATTCTTGGAACAGAAAGTAGCTGGGATGAAAGCGTAAGAAGCGAAGAAATTTTTGGAAATCAATTTAATGTATTTCGGCATGACCGTAATTTGTCTCTTTGAAATAAAAAGTCTGGAGGGGGATTCATTATAGCCATAAACGCAGACTTTCCTTCAGAAGAAATAGAAACCATTAAACATATAGAATTTGAACATATATGGGCAAAAGCAGTAATATCAGGAGAAGTGCACATATTCTCCTCTGTGTACTTTCCACCTGAAAATGCTCACAAAAAATCATTTGAACTATTTTTTCAAACTGTAGAATCTATCATGTCAAACATGGAACCTGAAGTAAAACTGCATATTTATGGCGACTTTAATCAACGCAACACCAACTTCATCGTAGACATTGAAAACGAATCTATCTTACTCCCTGTCGTAGGCGAAAATGAAACATGAATTTGGCCTGCACCAAATCAACCATGTAAAAAATAAACAAAATTCATATTTAGACCTCTTATTCACGAACTGCACTGAAGACTGTGTTAATGCATCTTTAACTCCATTATGGAAAAATGAAGTATTTCACACAGCAATCGAATATTCAATTTTTATTCATCAAAACTCTTCACCGAACGACTTGGATTATGAGGAAGTGCCGGAATACCATAAAACTGACTTCGAAGAAGTCAAACGTAGACTATGTAGAATAAATTGGCAAACTGTATTGAGTATAGAAGGAAATGTCAACGAAGCAGTGACTAAATTCTATTTAATTGTAACGAATTTAATCTCTGGAACAGTACCAGTAAAAAGAAGAAGAAGAACTCATGGCGGCCAGCAGCCTGTATGGTTCAACCAACATCTGACAAATTTAAAAAATAGAAAGCAAAAGGCACATAAAATTTACAAGAAAGAACATAGCATTACAAATCGGCAAAACTATCTGGATATTTGCTCCCAACTAGACATAGCCATTAACACTGCACATGAAGAATATAATCGTAAAATCGAGACTGAAATCAAGACCAATCCAAAGAATTTCATCAATTACGTGAAAATGAAATTGAAAAGTAGCAACTTTCCATCCCAAATGCATTTTGACGGACATGTAGGAAATAACAATACTGAAATTTGCAATTTATTTGGAAAATTCTTTCAAGAAGTCTATACTTCATATTCCGATACAGACCGCGACCGTGACTACTTTTCATTTATACCTGAATTTTCAAATGACACTGCACTAAAAAACTTGGACGCATCAAAAGGACCTGGATCGGACGGAATAGCACCAATATTTTTAAAAAATCTAGCAGAAGAATTCACTCTACCACTACTACATATTTTCAACATGTCACTGAAAAATGGAACATTCCCAGAAATATGGAAATCATCCTTTTTAGTGCCAATTTTGAAATCAGGCGCTAAATCGGACATCCGAAACCATCGTGGGATTGCCATTATATCACGCATTCCAAAATTATTCGAAAAAATAGTAAATGACAAAATATTTCAGCAAATCAAAAATCAAATAACAAGCAAGCAGCATGGCTTTTATAAAGGCCGCTCAACAACATCAAACCTTTTAGAATTTGTAACATTTACTGTAAATGCAATGGACAATGGCAACCATGTGGAAACATTCTACACAGACTTTAGTAAAGCATTCGACCGTATTGACATACCTTTATTACTCTTCAAACTACAAAAATATGGCATAGAAAATAAACTATTGAAATGACTCGAATCATATTTAACGAAACGTCAACAAACGGTTCGCTTTCAGAATATACTCTCGGAACCAATTTCTGTCACCTCTGGCGTACCCCAGGGTTCCCACTTAGGTCCTCTTCTTTTTATTTTGTACGTTAATGACATTACTCAAACATCTTAAAGTGCTTATATATGCAGATGACATAAAACTTTTCATGGAAATAAGAAATGTCAAAGACACAGAAATATTCCAAAACGAAATAAATATATTCCACACGTGGTGTAGCAAAAGTCTACTCCAACTTAATGTAAAGAAATGCAACTTAATAACCTTCAGCAGAAAAATTTCAAATGTTCCCATAGACATACACTTAGGCAACCAACTTGTAGAAAAATGCAAAATTGTACGAGATTTAGGCGTAATCTTAGACTCCAAGCTCACATTTGTTGAACATTATAATACAATAATAAATAAAGCAAATAGTATGCTGGGCTTTATTAAACGTTTCACCTACAATTTTGAAGACCCTTACACAATAAAATCATTATACAATACATATGTCAGGCCAATTTTGGAATATTGCAGCATAGTATGAAACCCATACACTGTCCTGTACGAAGAACGCATCGAATCAGTCCAAAAACAATTTATTTTGTACGCGCTTCGTAAACTAAACTGGACGACATTTCCTCTTCCATCGTATAAAGCACGTTGCATGCTCATTAACATACAAACACTCAAAGAACGCCGCGAATTTGCCATGCTTTACTTTATCAACGACATTATTTCTCAACGTGTACAATCCGCATCATTACTTTCGCAAATAAAATTTTATGTACCTTGCCGACAACTAAGAACTCGCAATTTATTCCAAGAACAATCTTTTAGGACAAACTATGCTAAAAATAGCCCCATCAATAGAATGATGCGTCATTCTAATGAAAATTGTGTAATAATTGACCTTTCCATGTCTAGAAAACAAATCAAATCTGAACTAAACCGTAGAAATAATGTATATTTGTATTTGTATTGGCGTCGGCGGTAAAACATGATGATGAGTTATGTTCTACCATAGACCATGCGGTAGACTTGGGTGGAACGCCCAACTCCTACTATGCAGAAGGCAAAAAATTCTTCACATTTTCCTTTCGATCATGCCCATATGAGCCTGCCTAGTTCTAGTTTTCCGTTCTAAGTTTATAACTAATTCGCTCTAGAATACCTATCCGTCTTTCAATTTCATTGCTTTCGTTTCTCTTAGTCTCAAATTTGCCGAAAATAGCCAACAAAATCGATACAGTAGAACCTTGCGGCAATTAAAACATAGTAACACAGTGAAATTATATTTTTTACGGATATCAGCAATTGCTTAAAATAATTGAGATAAAGTTTTCATTTTTCAGTGACTTTCGGTAGTTTTACAAATAATTTGCTGAAACCTGGAATATTTTTAACTGAATTTTGTTTTTGCCTTTCTCATATAGAAAGGTTATGCAATCGCTCTAAAAATCGTTAACCTAATCCCGGCCCGGAGGGCCGAATATCATATGCCATTCGACTCAGTTCGTCGAGATCGTAAAATGTCTGTGTGTGTATGTATGTGTGTGCGTATGTGTGTATGTGGAAAAAATGATATCTCTGTTTCTCAGAGACGGCTGGACCGATTTGCACAAACTTAGTCTCAAATAAAAGATGCAACCTCATCACATCGGCTGCTATTAAATTTTTTGTTGATTGGACTTCTGGTTCCGGAATTATGGGTTGAAGAGTGCGACCACACAGCAAATTCCCATATAAACTGAAATGAAAAATTATCAAGGGGGAATAAGGGAAAATTTCAAAATCGAATTTGTATTTTTGATGCCAAATGACTTTAAAATGCATGAAGCGTTGAGATTTGATGTAATCTCGAAAAAAATTTTTTTGACGAAAATTGACTTTTTTGACTTTGGCACATTTTTGCCTTTTTCATATAGAAAGGTTATGCAATCGCTCTAAAAATCGTCAACCTAATTTTTTTGGCTTGTATTGGCTTAGGTAGGAGTTTCGCCGTTGGTTTCAAGCGATGTTTCAGTGTCGACACATAGTCTCTCAAAATCGTGGCAGTCGATCCATTGTATGTACTATGTACAAATCGTACTGAATATGTAATATACATTTCCACCATTGTACTGAACATAACCAGCTATGGAATCGTAGTTTGGACAAATGAGAAAGGCGCAATTGCACCACTAGATGGATTAAAACAGGTTTTTTCCTATGCATTATCCATTACTGACTTATTGTTCGGAAAAAAAGTTATGCAACGTCATCTAACCTCGCCATTCTCAGTGGAAAAAAATCAACGCACGTGTTTGCATTGGGAATTTGGAATAATTCTTTGCCTTTCATGAAATTATGAATTTTCAACAGAAATCAGTGAAAGCAGTAATAGTGCGATTTTCCTAGTCGTCATGATGTTTGAGGTGTATTTAGTCCTCGACTTGGGCAATTTTACGCATGACGCATGACATTTGGATACTGGCTTTAAATCACAAGTATAATAATTGGAAGCCGGGTAGTGCAAAGAAGTATAGATTCAAAAGCGAAAAAGTGGACAGAATTCAATTTTTCCCCAAGAGGGAAGCTGAAACTTTTGGTAACATTTAATGACAGACCTGTTTTGTTTCTACATTGTTGATGATTTTTGCGGACAAGTGATTTTTTGAAAATGAGAATGTTTCGTATTCAGAAATCCCGGCTTAAAATTCGTGATCAAGTTCAGCAAATGCAACATTACTTTTAATGAAGCAATAGTGTACATTGGATACGTAAACGATCAGTATTCATCCGCTATTAAGCATTAAATGATTGAGGGATGTAAAAGTAGAACAGAACAATATTAAACAATTTAAAAATATAAAAAATGAAAATTAAATTAACAGAACAATAAACGTTTTGGAATTTGTTACCTAGTGCATTACAGAATAAAAACTTTTCAAAGGTTCAAAAGGGAATATATGGAGCATCTAAATTGTGTCTAAATTGTGTGTAAATGTTAATTTTTCATTTAATTTAAATTTTTGGTTATTAATAATATTTTTAGAAACGCTTCTTCCTATCATTTATAACTAGAACATAAAAGGCATAGGTCTTAAGTTCATTGAATAATTTAAATAAATAAATAAATAAATAAATAAACATGAAGGAAAAACACAAAAAATATAAAGATTGATATTAAACCAAAGGATGTAATTTCAATAAATCGAGAATAATAAAACGTTCAGGAGCGATCATAATGTAGTTTGTAAATCGATTACATTGTACGCAGCTCGCCTGGGTTAGATTTCAACTCTACGCATAAAGTCAGAGATTTTTCTAGAGAGATCTATAATGAAAATGTGGAGAAATTTGGATGTTTGCGAATGAACAAAATAAAAAAGAATCAAGTAAACAAATGTAAAACATGAAAAAAGTGGAGAAAATTCGAAATAGTATAGTTCAAAAAAACTGAAAAGAAGAAAATGGAAAAATAGTAACCAAAATGGGAGAATAGTTGAATAATTCAAATATGTTAAAAACTTTTGAAATAGAAAGCAAAATAAGTTAAGAGACTGAAACAAAAATTGGAAAAAACAAAAGAACCTTTAGAAATTTGAACATTAAAATAACAGAATATTTTAAAAGAATATGACAAGAAAAACAAACTAAAAAAAGCGAAACGAAAAACATAGAAAATGACGAACGTAAAAAAAATTCCAATGGAGGTTGAATGGAAGAAATGAAGAAATAGAAAATATTTTGAAAAAAATAGCAGAGTAATTGAAAAAATAAATGAAATAAAATAAAAGTAAATAAGCAAAAAGACGGAAAAATGGAAAAGAAAAATTCAGAAATCAATTATTAAAAATTACGACAGAGTGCAATAAGGAGACAAAATTGAGATGAATTATAAAAAAAATAAGAAAACTTGTATGCATGGAAAAGATCAATAGAAACAATTGGAATAAATGGATCGAATAGACAAATGAAAAAATGTAGAATATGATGATGAATGTGAAACAGTAAAGTAAATGGAATAAAGACAAATCAAATGATGAGAAAAATTAGCCAAATGAAAATTGTGGACCGGAGAGATGAAGAGTAAGCCTTGCCTGATTTTGACGTGAAAATGCTTCTCGTGGAAAAAATGTCATATACGGGCTATCAATATATAAGTAAAATTGATTGCACCGTGTACAGTCGACTGCCCAGAACAAAATGAATTTTTAAAAACTCAATCGGCCCACCCCTAAGTCAATTTCTAGTCCCACCAGGAGTACTTTCTTTAAATTTAAAGCAAATCGGACAAGTCCAGGTACCGGACCAACACTCCCAAAGTTTGTATGGGATTCTTCGACAATTTACATGGAAATTTTTTTTCACTGCATTTTCACCGCTGTGTTGCATGTGGATAATTTCATTGTCTATAACTTTGCCGAAGACTGCTAGTCAATCCGGCTTTGTTAAAATAAGTTATTGAACTTTTAACGAAGTGATGTCTGAGTCAGTTTTGCATGGGGCCTAGCAGTGCATGGTTTTGTATCAGTACTCTATTCCTACGAACCAAATTTTTTTCTGAAATAACGGATAGGTTTAGCTCAATAGTATGTTTAGAAGAATTATAGTAAATAATACGAATCACTGTTTGGTTGGAAAATTTTAGTTCAATCTGTGACCGCATAGAGGGCGCCAGCACTAATGTTTCATAGAAGAGAGATAGAACATCGTCATATTCGGAAGAATTACTGCAAAATACCCATTCTACAACTTTGTGGTAGACACCTAATTTCTATCTCTCTCCGTTGAAAAGTTACTGTCGGCGCCCTCTGTGCGGTAACATGTGGAACTAAAATGTTCTAACCGAAACATGACTCGTATTATTTACTATAATTCTTCTGAACATACTATTGAGCTAAATTTAACCGTTATTTCACAAAAATATTTAGTTCGCGGGAATCGAGTAGGTACTAATACACAATCATGCACTATTAGGCCCCATGCAAAACTGACTCAGACATCACTTCGTTAAAAGTTTAATAACTTCTTTTAACAAAGCCGGATTGACTAGCAGTCTTCGACAAAGTTATAGACAATTAAATTATCTTTTTTACTTTCACTTACAGTGATGATACGATGCATACAGTGCCGCTTGGCGGTGAAAATGTGAACTAGTGGTTTTTCTCCATGTAAATTGTCGCAAAATCCCATACAAACTTCAGGAACGTTGGTCCGTTAGCTAGACTTGTCGATTTCCTTCAAATTTGGAGCAAGTACTCCTGGTGGAAAGAGAAATCGAGCCAGGGGTGGGCCGATAGGGGGCATTTTTTTCTTGTCACTCTAGTGTACAGTGTACGATATCATGTATTCGGGCAATGTGATAGTTTGTTCCGCCAGCGACGGACGCTACTCGTGTTCATATATTTATTGTGCTTCCGAAATAAGGCGCTTTTGAGATTATTTTTCCTGCTAAAGGTATTTGCATCTGTAGCAGTATAACGGGTGTTCAATAAAAATGAGAATGATTTCAATACCTCTCTGTAATTAAAGTAAAGAGCGTTTCTTTTCACTCGGGTGCTGTCAGTTCAATAGAAGATGGCGTCGAAACAGCAAGCACTCCGCGAGCGTGTTTAATGGTTTTACGAAACGCATGGTCATCGTGGAAAAAAGTTTACGGTAGACCATTTTCGGAACGAAAACGAAAGGTTGGACGAGGAAAGTTACTTTCTGCTATCGAAGACCCACATTCCAGAAAATGACAGCTACTATTCCGACGATAAGTTAGCCACACCCTCCGATGTAAAATATAAGTTAAAGCCGAGCGGCCTGTCCATCAATCAACAAGTGAATTCTTGTTATGATTGAAGCTATCTATTGTTTAAATGTGTATTGTACATGCTAATACGTTATAATCGTTGTATAATGTTCAAGGTTATGTTACCAATTAGTTATAAGGAAATTTCAATAAGACTACAAAGTCAGTTGGAAAATAAATAAATAAATAAATAAAGAATAAAATCTACCAAGGGGAGAGTCTTGAGGAAATTCTTCTGTCGTTCTTAAAGAAGCATCATGCGGATGGGAAGTACGTCTTCTGGCCGGACGACTATATTGCACCCTTTTTGTTTCGTTCATAACGCAGGAATATGAAGTGAGAAGTGATCCATTCTTATGAAATCTACTTGTTAGGAGTCTGGCAACCATTTTTATCACTTTTTATTGAGATACAGTGAAAAGGTCAGATTTTTTGAAAAAAATATGGCGATATCCTTCTGGACAATAAAATTAGCTCGAAAAAATATTCTAGACCATATAAATTGGTGATGTAAATTTGTTAAAACAACTGTTTTTAATCCGAAAAAATTGGTTTATGAGTGGTGAAAATGCAAAGAAAAAAAATGAATGAATGAACGTATATAATCTGTGGCCTCATTTTTCAACTTATCCTCAGAATGTAGGGGTTATTTACTGTTAATCAGGTAATAACCAGTAACCCACCTTACTTTTTTCTGAATTGCTGATCCAGCTCGATTTGTCTTTATATTTGCGCCAATTTCGATGGAAATACACCAAACATTACGAAGACTAACGTTTTCTAGCGGGCGGTAGTAGTATATTTTCAAAACAGCTTTTATTGTCAAATAGATGTAAATATATTCTAAACTAGGTGCAAGAACCGTATTTCTATTAATGTAACATTCACTATTAACCCCAAACTCTGGGCCTTATAAAGGGTTAAAGCATCACGAACCTCAAAGGTCTAGCGTCGCTCTAATCCGATATAATAAAAAAGTTTGTAAAAAGTCACTCATCTGTGATGATAGCAGCATCTCTGCTTTAGGTAATAGCCTGAAACTTATTTGCAATTGACTGCAACGAAGCTTGTATAATTTCTAGGATTACCTAAATAAATGGAAAATTTCCACTAACGCAGTAAAGATGCTATTGATTGTGTTTCCCCATAAGCCGAGAGCTTCTACTCTTAAACCAAATAATACCCATATTATTCGAAGAAACCTGTTTTAATCCACCTAGCGGTGTAACTGTGCCTTTCTCATTTCCTCAAACTATAACTCCATGACCGATTATGTTCAATATAATTGTGGAAATGTCTATTACATTCTTAATACACTTTGCTCCTACATACGCTCGCCAGCTACGGACGTGATGTCCTCCTTACTTCCCTAGCTATGCTCCTGTAAAATCCATAAATCCTAGGTCAGTCGAAAGAAAATTGGGTTGACGATTTTCAGAGTGATTGCATAATCTTTCTATATGAGAAAGGCAAAGGCAAAAATTTGCCAAAATACAAAAAAGTCAATCTTTGTCAATTTTTTCTTCGAGATTTCATCAAATTTCGACATTTCATGCATTTTAAAGACATTTGGCATCAAAAATATTAATTTGATTTTTAAATTTTCCTATTCAGCTCCTTCTATGAACTCAAGAACCGTCGTAGGTGCACACCAAAAAATATAATTTTTTTCGTTGACGTAATTACAAGCATGATAGAATTTAACAAGCCGTAATTCACGAAATGATGACATATAACTGTGCTTCTTTTAATTTTACATAAAACATATACATTACATGCGCAATTACATAAAATTACGCTTACTGCCATTCAGATCAAACGCAATATATGGAGTGAAATTTCGTGATTTTCGAAATTCAACGTCATGTAAAATAAAACTCAAACTTAAAAGTAAGTCATTCTTGAAGCTTGTATATGTCAGGGTCAGGAGATGTAAATTTACACGATTAATTCTCGGTGTGTGGCCAATGTCAAAGCGACTTTGGGGTGTCATTAGTGATTTAGACTGTTATAGTGGTACCAGTTCATATGTATGGTCGCACACTTATAATTGTGACTTCAAGAAGCATCACTCCTAAGACCCAACGAAATCGTAAGCCTCTTTTTTGTCCTTTTATCAGTGAGAGAATCGCAGCCCCGAAAACATTCGATCATTTGTATTTCAAATTACAAGTTCATTGAAACTAGAGAACAGTAACTAGCCGGGCCTCTGAGATCCCTTGCCTTTTTGAGGGTTAAAGCCGTAACTCCGGAAACGGATTCAGATCAAAATAAAATTCAATAGCAGCCGTAAATTTTTTCGACTTAACATAAAATCTAGCCGTTTCATGCATTTTGGAGATATTTGGCATCGAAAGTACAAATTCGATTTCTGAAATTTCATGTGGTCCCCTAAAGGAAAAAAATGTTCCGGCTTATGTGGGAATTTCATATGTGACCGGAAGGTTCTGTCTATATTTCCGGAACCATATAACCGAACCGTATGAAATTTTACAGACATCTATGGCGATTATATACCTTTCATTTGGGATTAAGTTTGTGAAGATCGTCCCAACCATCCCCGATAAACTGATGTAAGTTTGTTAATTTTCATAGGTAGCGATTCTCCCGGGGCACTTCGGGAACTGTCTATGATGGTCAATGCAGTCGACGAGACTTCGGTTGGCCGTCAGTGACCTAGAACCTCTAATGCAAGTTGTTTGACACAAAGATATATTCATTTTGGCGAAACTTTTACCTTTTTGCCTTCATCGAGGTATCATTTTGAATCGGAATTTTCTATGTGACCGCTTGCCACAACCCGCAACACCGGAACCGTAAGTCGGAGCAGAATTAAATTTAATAGCAGTTTACGGGGTAGTAAAATCTTTCATTTGTTTGGTCGAAACGGTCTAGCCATCTCCGAGAAACCGATGTAATTATTATTCTGAGTTTGAATACCTTCGCTTGGGCCGCCGGACCCGGCGATGGTGACCAATGTGGCCAAAGAGACATTGAATGACTGTTAGTGACCTAGAACTATAAATCTAGGCAGTTGTGGTAGCATTTTTGAAAAAAAATCACCTTTATACATTCATCGCAGTATCCGTTGAAATCGGGATTTTCTGCGTGATCGTACTTATCATCCTGTAATTCCGGAACTAGAAGTCAAACCCACACAAAATTCAATAGCAGCCGATGAAAACGTCGTACCTTTCATTTAAGACTAAGTTTGTGATAATTGGTTCAGAAAATGCCGAGAAACTGATATGGACAAATTATAACACGATTTTCTATGTAACCGTACTCTTCAACTCGTATCTCCGGAACCAAATGTCGGATCAAAAAAAAATTCAATAGCAGGCGATGGGAACGTTGTTCTTTTCATTTGCGGCTAGGACTGTGAAAATCTGTTCAGCCATCTCCGAGAAACTGATGTGAACATTTTGTTGACATGTCTGCACATACACACACATACATACACACATACATGCACACGCAGATATTTTCCGATCTCGACGAATTGAGTCGAATGGTATATGACATTCTGCCCTCAGGGCCTCGGTTAGAAAGTCGGTTTTTGGAGCAATTGCATAACCTTTCTAAATGAGAAAGGCAAAAAGGGTTTGAATTAAACGTGGCCAGATCAAATTAAATACTTGGGTTTGATTCCCGATAAAAAGCTAATATGCAGTAGTGGCTTGGTCGCCGCAAGTTTGCTCACTTTGCTTTTCGTAATCTACCATGGAAGAACCCGCTAAACCTACCGTGTTACCAAGCCGTTGTCAACTTATCGACCTTGACTTACTGTCTGTTCGTCGATATGTTGCTATGACAGTTTTCATTGCTGATCTGCGTCATTCAAGAATCGATTCCAGAACATGTGGATTTTGACATACATCTTCGTATTCTTAGTTTTTACTCATTTTTAAGAATCCCTCGCGCCAGAACTAATTACGGCTATAATCAGCCATTCGTTAGCATGTGCTGTCTATTGAATCGTTGCTCCAATGTTTTCGATTTTAACCTTCAAGTAGTGCTGTAAAACGATTGTTTCTAACTCACTACAAAATTAAACATACTAGGTGAATTAAATACAACCGTTTTGAAAAATAAGGAATATAAGAATAGATTTTTCGTAATCGCGATCACGGCAAAGGCACTTTTGGCAAAACAAGCATTAAGCATTAATATCAAAAAATACTAACCAATCAGAAGCACACTAAAATGCTTCAGTAAAATTAGCAATCCAACATGTTTTGTACTCCATTTCGGTGATATCTCGGACATTGTCCACCCATCTTTTTGCTAGACATCATTCATCACTGCAAAAAATGAACGGTAACGGTTCCCTTTTTCTGCAGTCAACGCACACTATATCGAGCGATTGTTGTTTGTCGATTACTTTACTCAGTTGTAGCTCTGACTCTGGCAGAAATAGAAAGCAGATTGAACATCTCCGATTGACGTTTTCGTCTACCTACTATTTTCTTTTTTGATTTCTTGTCTGTCGTTCTCTGTCTGCTCTGAATACCAATCACTAATGCTCCAATCACTTGACTGCGAAAGCAAATCATATATTAGTATTCAAGCTTTAGCACAAAAAAAGATACCGAACTGAGTAAATGAATTTCGACAATCTGTGATAGATGGTTATTAATATATTTTCACTAGCTTTCAGGAAAGGCGTGTTGTTTTTGTATATCAGAATAACAAAATATTCCAGCAATTAACAGGGTTATTTTATTTTTACCGTACTTAAACATAAGTTGAGCGCAAATTACCATACCGAATAATGCAGTCGTGAAATCCTAAAAACTTTCCGAAATTTTCTCCGCGGCACCAGCATCTCATACAAATGAAAATTGCTTGTAAAACATCCCGGTCACGTAGCTGCCATCGTTCAATTTTGTAACCCATCCCATGTAGCTAGAATCAAGAGTCCACGTGGCCGCTTGGACCGTCCCCTATCACTTGATGGTTGGCAAAAAGTCACAGCAGCAAAGCGACAAAAGCATTACCGTGCTAGAGTCAAAAGCCAGGACATGTTCGCAAGTGGAGTTTGCCTTGTACGGTGTCAATTTCTGCAGCAAACAAGATCAAAAGGATCTTTCTCCGTGAGAAAAGCTCGCATTTCACCCTCACCCAACCCGAAGCGACAAATGGATGTCTAACGCAATCAAGAAAATGCTAAAATTATATATAAATCAGCATAAATTTCGATTTATATGTGTCCCGGCAACCCGGCACATAAGCCATGGAAGAAAGAATCGTCCTGTCTGTCTGGCTCGCTGCTATTTTCTCCACGCTAACTGGAAATAAAATAAAAAGCAGCACATTTTCGATTCGGTTCTATTCGCCGTCCTAAGATCAGTTTAGGTTCAACTGGTGCAACACAATTTTGCCGACTAACCCCCTAGCATTGCACTTGATCACGACAGCAACCAGAAGAAAAATTGCTACCAGAAAACTCAATCCAGTTGATTATGTTCAACGTTTATCCGCGATTGAAGATCTTTCTGGATATTGAGCTCCAAACTAAAGCCCCTTATCCCCTGCTCGACCTAGTTCAACCGATCCGATCCGGTTGGAGGATGATAGCACTCATATATTACCTGGAAACTCGTGTCGCAATCCAGTCACGTCACGCTTCATTACGATGTATTTACAGTGTCTCACTTACTTGGAATGTAAACGCCATATTCACCATTCAGTTTCCATTAAGTCGTTGCGAATAAATATCTCCGCTGTACATATGCTCAGTCACCTTCTCCCTCCCCGACAATCCCTTCGCAGAGCCAGGTATACAAATTAGGTTGATTAATTTATCTGCAAACAACCCCACCTCACAGGGACGGATCGTTCGCGTGCCATTTGGATGTAACAACATCCCCGGGCATTGGCATAGTCAAAGTCATTAAAAAGTGGGGGCCTTGAGGAAAGCTCCTACCATCGTCAATAACTTTTATTCATCAATGCCAAAATCATCTCATGTGGGGATTATCGAATAGCGCCAAACTCCAACGCCCTCCTGGGTGCACCACTGTGCAGCGTTATCCTGTTCCGAGTCAAATAATTGAGAAAGTTTTGTTTTCCTGTTCTGTTCCGATGTTGCCAGCAAGTGGGGTTACTTTTCCCAGTGGTGCTTCATCCGCCGTCAAGCGGAGAATCAAAGGGAGATAATTCCCGCTGGGACTGTGCGTGTGAAATGTGCCCCCTAAGCATCGAATGACAAATTGTTTCCCAAGGCTCAGTGTTAAACTGCGCCAGCCAGTGCTGGGCCCAGATAGAAGCAGGTGTTGAATACGATTGCCCCTTCAGCTAGGTACAACCCTGTTCCGGTACGTGGAACCGATTCCGAGTTTGAACGGAGCTCTTTAAAGGCTTACGACGAGCAACGAGAAGGCGGTGGTTCTGTTTCAACTATTGCTATTATCCCTTTCACATGGAAAGGGAGTGGATGGGTTCGTCCCAACATTTTAGTTGTCACATTTTCACCATCATTGTCGTACACCGCTCCGCACTCTGCTACTAGTTGGGGATAAATGGAACTGTCTGTCTGGCCTGGCACCATCAGAGTAGGCTATGAATGTGCGGCACCATTGGTGTGCGGTGTGGCATCCATTTCACATATTAAATCCTAGTTTGATTGTCGTATTAATATCCCATTCATTTATGGGTATAGGCCAGAACAGAAAGTGCCTCGGACCATTGTTGGGGGGGCGGTATATTGGAGCCCAACACATCCAAACAGCCGGCGTCACCTGTCTAGTTGGCCTCGTTCGCCTTTATGGATAGTGTTCGGGTAAGTTTAGATGCAGGCATAAAGTGTCATAATGTTTCAAATGACGTTTTCAAATTAGTGCTGAACGTTGTGACGCCTGTTCTGGGAGCTAGCGTTGTTGGTGCATCAGGAAAGACAGTGTAGTAGTGCGATGATTGGAGAATCGGAGCAAACAGGTTCGGGTACGAACTTGGTCAGACTTTCAAAATCTAATTCTTTTTTTATCATTGGAAATCAGTCGGAAATATAGGTCAAAAAATATTTGAGCAAATCTTATAGACTTAATTTAATTAATTAAATTATATTTATTTTAATTATTTTTTGTTTGCAAATATGCTTGCTATGTTTGCTCGCACACGGATTATTAACAGTCTTAGCCTTGCTGAGTCAAGAGAATCTCTGGCATAGAGGCCCGTGGAGCAGGTTAGATATCAATATGAGAGCCACTGAATTGATGGAATACTTAAGCAATACAAATCTGTGTAATCTAAATGTAGGACTCGTCCAACATTTACACGGTCAGGCTGGAAAGAGATGTTAGATTTAACCATCTGTACTGACAGTATTACACATGAGTTGATAAACTGGCTCTACGAAGAGAGCTTAGCGACTTGGTTTCATGGGAATTTTCCAACGATTGAATGTCCAAGTGACTTAGATGAGATCGTGGACAAAACAAACTCAGTCATAGCAGCAGCATACCAAGAAGTTTAACAGCTTCGAGTTATGTGTACTTCTCGAGGAACCCCTTGGTGGAATGTCAAACTTACTAGACTTAAAAAGGTTTGCAGAAGAGATTGGAATCGCGGCCGCAAATTGGAGACATTTAAGCCGGCTCACAAAACTTACTGAAATGCACTTAGATCCTCTGAGTGAAGTGACGGAAAAAACCTTTCCACAAATGTCTCAACTCTCAACGAGGTTAGTACATTAAAAGAGTTCGTCCCGCTTCATTCGATCTACTCGATCTAGTCCTCGCCCTGCTCAACGGGCCAACTGAGGTCTTTCCAGCGGTTCTGGATTGAGCGTAGCTTCCGGTTTGCTGGCGCACCGACGACCCGAATCTGGTGCGCTACTACTCAACTGATCCCCGACGGACCTAACTTACACCAGCGAAGAGTTCCCCGGCGATGGAATTTCTCCCGAAACCCCATTTTGGGGTTTCACCGCGGCTTTCTAGCTGCTCATCTGGTAGAATTCCACGTCCTCAGTCCAGGGCCGGTGAAACACTTTTTTCCCGAGTGGGTAATAATATTTGGAGTGATTCCTGCTCGTAGTGACGAAAGTTCAGACATGGTGTATGTTAGTAAAAGTAAACATTTCCGAATAATACCTGGTGGCTATTTGGTACTATTCTTTGTTTACGGGCTGTGTGACCGACGGCTGAGTGAAAAGGTGTTTGTTGATTATTAAAACTACAAATGTTCCACAGCTAAGTCCCAATTACTGTATTCTTTTGAATTCCGTTGCATTAATTTTCTATTTCCTCCAACAAAACCTTCTTTCGCGGGTACTGAAAGCCGCATGTTAGTGTTGACTAATAGGAAGGTATTTCCAACAAGAGACAACTTCTCTGGTTCAATGGTGGTCGTTTTGAATATTTATCCGATGGCAAAATAATGTGGATAAATCTCCTTTTCGATATAAATTATATTCATCTAATACAACAGGACCCTAAAGGTCTACTTCCAGACCGAATATAGCCCATTTAACATCATCGATATATCGTGTAAACTAACCAATCAACTCTCGACCGTATACGAACAAGTATCTTGTCTACGTACCCACGTGCGAAGTAGAGATTGATGGTGAACTCTCCGCTAGGGGTCTTAATTGTGAAATATGGCGTTGCAACCTTCCAGAACCCTTTGCTTCAGTCAGTGAAAATTCTGGTTTGCAAGTAAATGCGTTCAGCATAAATCGAGAAGTATAAGAACATATTTTCAATCAGTCTCATGTCAAGTACTTTTGCCGGATCTACTCTTTTAAACTTTGTTCTTTTGAACGGGGCTCGTCTACCTGTCTACCTTGTTGTGCCTCAGGGTATGCCGTCATTATGAACAATTGGTCCGTACAGTTACCCAATGTAGGAACATAAAAACCACGACTAATTTATACGCTCCCTTCTCCCCTACAGAGCGAGAGTCTGACAATCCCACTGAAGGAACATGTTCTAATGTGCCTATAAATTTTCAAAAAAAGAAAAATCATTTGCTCTCCTAAGCTGCCGCATACAGGCCTGAGAATGTCCTTTGATGGGTGCTAGTACCAAAGTAAGTGGCTCCTCGTCTCGGAAATCTTAGAAACTAACAGGAATTTCTTCATGGGACATCAAAAAACCCAATTGCCCCTATATTTCACTCCCATGATTTTCCTAGGATTAACACGAAACATTTGGTTAACTTCTGACGTAGATCTTCCACAATTTTACCATTATTTGCCAGGGCTGAGTTACCAGATATTGAAGTTGTCGGTTGCCAAGTCCGAATCAAAAGCAGACATTGTTCACCTCAGTTGGTTCAAGACGGCTTCAACTCCCACGGTATGTCATAGGTTGTCTTCACGTTGATGGCCGATCTATCTTACTGCAAGATATTCGCGATAATTTCAATATGATCATGACTACTTAAATTTATCATTGCATTCGACCTCAATTAGTGATTGGAACAGCAACGCGTCCACTAACAAACAATCGAATAAAAACAAAAAAAATCCTCCAGTGGAAGCATACAAGGTTTTAACTGGCTTGATTATCGACACTGAGATTAAAGGTCAGACGAAACGAGATCCGGTGCTAACAGCAGTAGACGGTCTCTCACTTCGCGCTCAGAATTGTACGTGAAAAGGTCTTATAAGGACTTTTTGAATGTCGGATCGTCTGATTTTTTCCGAATATACGCAACGTTAGAAACGCAAATGAAAAACTTAATGAATGCTGAAAACGCGGTTATTGACACCGGTTTGTCAAAGGATTAACAAGAGAAATAGTGTTTCATCTGGTGGCAAGGTCCTACGTTGTGTATTCTATTCAACCGTTGATCGGAATGCACGAAACCAAGAATCCTTTTTCGGCGACAACAGCATTCCATATAGATCTACACTCAAACAATTGATGTTTTGCGATTAAAGGATAATATTTTATTTGAACGTAATGCTCTTTGAACACACAAATTTATCTGACAGCAAAGATGCTCGCGCTAAGCAGTGTAGCGTTCGTTAGATGATGACAGCTATGCATCGCTTCTATGCAAATTATTATGACAGTAGTGGTGAGGGTGATCATAAAAGAGGCTCTGCTGCATATATTCTCCCCACAAAACTGACGGTTTTATATTTATCCATCAACAACCATGTCCACTTTGTTAGAGTTCCAAGGATGCTGTACATTCGATGGAGCATGGAATGCACTCCTTGCATTTTATGGGGAAACATGGGTATTTCTTAGTTATTTATCTGATAAATAATGATGAGAAGGCGGACACTTAGACTAGAATGGTAATGAGAAAAGACGTACAGTTAAGCATTAGAAGTTGATATTCATGAGAGATCACGTAGCTTCAACGAGTTTGTCAGTCAGTTATGTCAGAGGACGCTCGAAATTTCGTGGAACAATTAACGGTTAGGAATTCTAAAGACACAAACAAGTCTTGGTTCAAGGAGATGGATAAGGCTCGTGACTTCATTCGGATGATATCTCGGGTCATGTCCAATCATTATGCATTGGATGAGCATCTCCTGTGTAGTGGAGTCGCGGAGAGTGGTGTGTGCGCTTATGATGACGAGTATCGCAACATTAAACATGTTGTCTGGTCGTGCGCCTAGTGCCCTAGCGCCAGATCTCCGTTAAACAAATTCCTTCGGCCTCTTTCCAGTCCAAGATGTGATAGCTATCCTCGATCTACGTATATGTCTTCAATATACAGATTTTTTAACGCGATAGATAGCCAAATTTAGTTATCTCTTCTTATTTAGTTGATAAGCTATCAGCTACAGAGCTCCCAGTGGATCCAAGGAGGGCAGTTGGCGATCCGGTTCATGATGTCCTGTAGTATTCTTGCGCTTGCCAAAAAATCTGCAAGTTTAATTTCTTCTTCTCCCTAACATTGATGTCCGGGCTCCATTCACTTCCCTGATACAGTCTCTTCTACTCTGATGTTGAAATCAATTCCTCTTGTGTATATCTTTTGTCTTCCATATAATAAGCCTTATAGAGTTTCTTGTTGTTTCAATTATAGTTCGTGCTAAAAAATAACATATTGTGTGTTAAAATATATTTCCCTTAGTATTACTAAAAAGTTTAAATTTTAAATCCTAATTATTTCCTATTTTCAAGAAGTTTAAATTGTAAGCCAAAAGACATTTATATCTCAATAAAAAATTGAAATTATTGTGCATCGAGAATTTCAGACGCATGCAATTTATGCGCAAATATGCGGTTATTTTCAGGTTTTAGTTTGTTCCAAACTTTCGAGTGGGTATTTCCCATCTCGATTATTTTCGAGTGGGTAGTACTACCCATACTACCCACGCTATCCGCCGGCCCTGCCTCAGTCAGAATGATGCAGATAGGGACAATTCCGGCAATTACGCATACCTCCTCAGATGAAATCGTTCTGTACGCACTCGCGACACGAACAGTCATGAGGCGAAACATGCTTGTCACCGTCGTCCGGTTCCGCTGTGAGTTCAGCGCAGCAGCCGGTACGCCATACCTAACTTCGGCATGATCTTTACCAATACGTTAGATGTCCTCGCAGCCATCTAGCATACAAAGTCGACTTGGTTGTTGTAATTTAACCGATCTTCGACCATCACACGCAGGTGCTTCAGCGCACACATCGATGGAATTGAGTGTCAGCCGACGCTCATCACGATACGCAGGATATTTTTTCGGTTACTGACCAGCACTACTTCCGTCTTGTGGTGACCCAGCTGTATCTTGACATCCGCCATCCAGGTTTCCGCGTTGCCTGTTGTATCTGTCGTCAATATCTCCACTTCTTCGAAGGTCTCGCCGCTGCAGTATTAACACTCCGTCGTACATTCTATTTCATAGCGGTAGGCCGAGCCCTGAGGTACTTCTGCCGTAACCCTAATCGACCTCTGTCCCATATTCGTCTCGTAGATCAATACTCGGTTCTAAAATTAACTTTTCAGAACCTTGCACAAATAGTTATGAACCCGCATTCTGTGTAGCACTACGGCTAAAGCCACCCAGCCAGCGCTGTTGAACGCGTTCTTCATGTCGGGCGTAACCACGCCAGTCTTTTGCTTCGATGCTTTCTCTGCGCTCGCGATGACTGTGCGAATGGCGTTTACTGTCGAGTTCACTTTCCGGAATCCGAACTGCCCCTGCGATAGTCCGTTATCCATTTCAGCGTAGTTCTTCAGCCTGTTGAGGATGGCCCTTTCCAGAAGTTTACCAAGAGCAACCAGCTGGCATATAGGCCGATATGATGCTGGATCTCCTGGTGGCTACCTTGATGTTGACAGCAACACCAACTTCTGGATCTTCCACTATCCGGGAAGTAGCCTTCGTTCAGATATTTCTGTAAAATCCTGAACATGTCGAAAAGGCCAGGATCGCAATCTTCAGTGCCACGTTGGAGATACCATCCGGTCTGAAACATCTATTGTCACCAGCATTTCCACCGTCTGCATCAACGTACGGCGAAGGCAGTCATGCGGTTGGGTCGTACTTCGGGAAAAGTCCCCAACGATAATTTTCAGTTTGTCAGCGCACATTTCAGCTGATGTCGTTGGACAATTGATCTTGGTCATCACGACATGGTAAGCATTGTCCCAGGGGTTAGCTTCTACATCTTTGCACAGTTTCTTAAACCAGGTGAACTTACTAAGCACTACCTTGCGTTTAAAAGCGGCCCTGGCCGCCCTGAATGTTACCCTACACTCTTCTCTAACAGCCTCAGATGCTGACCGTCATGTGGTCCTTTCCGCCCTTCTATGTGCAGAGTATGCACTCCTGTTGCTTTGTGCAGTCTCTTGCAATGTGTCTCTTCTCCTCACATTTTCTGCTCAGATCAGATCTGTCCGGGCTTCTACCGTTTCTAGCCTAATGACTGAAACCCAGACATCTGAAACACCTCTCCGTTTGTTTGGTGGCTCTAAAGACCAATCGTATCAAGTACACCGACCATCCGACTTTGATCTTACCGGTCGTCATAAACTGATTGGCTCTATGCGTTGAATTGCCACTATACGTCTTCCTCAACCTGATTGACATCTACTCTTTCTCCAGGTTACATTGTTCTGTTAGTGCGCTCCTCACTTTGTTTTCCGTTGTTATCTCGTCCAGATTCTTGTACTCGACCACCACGTCTTGAAGTAAAGCACTCACGTTCGCTTCTACCACGAGCTCCCGATAGGTCCAGCCCTTGAACAATGGATCCTTCTTCAGCTCGAACAGCATCTTACCTTTCTTAGTGAACTTGCTTCTTACCACGTTCTCTCCTATCTCTTTCAGCTTGGGATTCTCTCTCACCCTTTTGAGGATCGCACCGTATGTTTACTTTGACGACTAGAGAAGCTCTCCTATGCCACTCCTGGCGCGGCTGAAGGTCTTCTTTTTTCCTTTTCTTTCTTTTTTTTCCTGTTCTCATCTGGTCAAGGCTTCTGTTTGTCACGTTACATTTTTGCGCATATTTCAGAAGATAAGTCAGCAAAAACAATAAAACCATATTCTATCACAACTGCACATTATTAAGGTCACTAAACCGCACATTTTTTCTACAGAAAGTTTTCTTCTGAACCGTTTTCGCTTTATTGTCATTTTGATACGTCTGTCACGTTACACAATATTCGCAGTTAGTTTGGAGGTTGCTCGACTAAATAGAAAAAGCCTGTTCCGTTGGCCCCCAAATTTGCATTGAAACAGTTTTAAGTTGAAGCTTAGAAAGCAAGGAAGAGTTTGAAATATAGATTTCCTGAAGAAAAACTTTGTTTTCGATTTTATGGAGTATTCTCAATGATCTGTCACGTTACAACCAGAATCTGTCACGTTACAGTTCTGCATTTTCATTGAAGCAAGGATATCAAGATAATCGTACACAAATCATCCTTAATCTAGGAACTGAGTATTAACGAGAAATTTCATGTTTATTTTGAAAAAACATATTGGTTTTGATGAACAAACGTGAAAAACTTTTGAAAAGGTCGTAATTTCACACAGTAACATATTATATCGAAAAAAATCCAAAATAACTTGAAAACATCTGCATTTTGAAGGATAATTTTTCGTGAGCATTTTGAATTGAAAACCCATTTTGAAATACATTCTATAACTAAATTATTTAAAGAAAAAAATTAAATAAAAATTCAAAATTAAAAGAAATATTGAAATATGTTAAAACTTTTTATTGTTATTTTCTCTACGATGCAATTATATTTTAAAGTTTTTTATTTGCAATTAAATTTTAAATGTGTTTTGTTTTTTGCGTTTGGTATTTGTGAGTAATTTATTAAAAGGGCATATTTTCACTACTAGATATTTTTGCTGAAAAAAAATTTCCTAAGAGCATTTTGCTTCTAAATTATATTTAGTTTTTTTTTTATTTCGATTATAGAGGTTTTAACCTTAAGGTTATTCGCCTCTTCGGGTTAGAAAAATCTCTTATGAAAAATTTCTAACCCTATATGCGGGGTCGGGACTCGAACCCAGGTGCGCTGCGTACAAGGCAATCGATTTAGCAACTACGCTACGCCCACCCAATATTTAGTATTAATATTGCATAAGAAAATTATATTTATGACTGGCAAATACTAAGAAATTTTGAAGAATACGTGAAGTTAAAAATGTTTTCTTACTAATAACTTCCTAATAGTGCAATTATAGTTTCATTTTTTTAACAATATATATATATGTATATATATATATATATATATATATATATATATATATATATATATATATATATATATATATATATATATATATATATATATATATATATATATATATATATATATATATATATATATACATATATATATATATATATATATATATATATATATATATATATATATATATATATATATATATATATATATATATATATATATATATATATATATATATATATATATATATATATATATATATATATATATATATATATATATATATATATATATATATATATATATATATATATGTATTTTTAACATTTTTTTGCTTTTTTACATTTCTTATAAAAGAAATGTATAGAATTCGCTCAAACTTTCAAGATTTTTTCCGAGACCCGGAGGGCCGAGTCTTATATACCAATCGACTCAGCTCGACGATTTGGGACAATGTCTGTGTGTGTGTGTGTGTGTGTGTGTGTGTGTGTCTGTGTGTGTGTGTATGTAACGGACAAATTCTCATTCGTGTTTCTCAGCAATGGCTGAACCGATCTTATCCAAACCAATTTTAAATGAAAGAACTAAAAAATAGTATGAACGCTATTAATTTGTTTTTGATTCTGATGTTTAGTTTCCAAGATATGAATGTTTGAATGCGTAAAAATGGCGTTTTTTGCAGTTTTTTTGAATTATCTGCCGAAATTGACAATATAGATTAACAATTTATATGTTTTTAGACAGCTTTAACGAATACCTTTCGAACAAGCTATAGATTGTTGAAATCGGACTATTATCAAAAGAGATATTTAACATTAAATGCGGACGAAAGATTTTTATCATTTCCCATTGCCAGAAATATGACCAAAAACATGTAATCTATTATTAACGCCAAAACGGCTTATTTTAGGTCAATAGTATCTTCGGAGAATTTAATGGAGGAAATATGCCCTTTCTTTTGGTATTGTGCTTTTGCTGATTAATCCCCCTATGAGTGAGATATTTTTACAAATTTTCTTGGAAGTGATTATATCGAAATGATGCCTTCTACAAATTTGTAGCTCTTACTTTTGCAAATAACTTTACTGAAGACTTCAAATATCTATTTTGAATACTTTAAAAGTTATGGCTTGTTGTTTGTTGATTACTCTTTGTCGCCTATTTATTGTTCAATATAGAAATAATCCATTGAAATAAGCCAAACATTATTTCGACAAATCGAATTTTGTATTTCATTTTTCTATCTACAACCGCTAGGAATAATCACCGAACACTTCCAAGTTGTCTGGAAGGAACTTGATAACTTATCAGTGCAAAAATGTTCATTTGTGCGAACCTTCTGACTGCAATTTTTCTAATGACCATCGGATCGATCTGAAACATATCGGAAAATGAAAAGCGAAATAAATAACTCCAAGCAACGGCGTAGCCAAGAGAAGTTTTTGGGGTTTAACACCATACAACGCCACCAACCCCACCCCCCCCCCCCCACCACACCCAAAAAAAAATTGGATTGAAGTTGAAAATTTATTGATGCAGACTGATTTAATTCAATATTACAATAACAATTATCTGATCCGTAGATTGATAACCTGTTGTTGTAAACATCATGAGGACTTTTGATAAATTGTCGGAATGGGGTCCTGATATGTAACTGATCTATTGGTCTTGATTTCACAGTTGTCTAATAGCATCAATATCAAATTCCTGCCTGAAAACATTCCAATAGAAAATTACAGAGTTCTGTAATCAATCATAGTCCTCAGATTTATTTTCAAATTGATCTCGTTTTTGTAGAGATGTAATGCAATAACGGTCTTTATTTAATTGGAAGAGAAGTTAAAATTGATTTAATGTCTATGAAACATAGAACTGCTCACCAAAAAAATGCATAACTTTCAACATTTGCTAAAAATGTTCTTGCCTTTCTCATTCACTCTAAAATTCGTCAATCCAATCCCGACCCGGAGGGCCGAGTGTCATATGCCAATCGACTGAGTTCGTCGAGATCGGAAAATGTCTGTGTGTGTATGTATGTGTGTATGTGGAAAAAATGTGACCTCTGTTTCTCAGAGATGGCTGGACCGATTTGCACAAAGTTAGTCTCAAATGAAAGGTACAACCTTCCCATCGGCTGCTATTGATTTATTGATTGGACTTCCGGTTCCGGAGTTACGAGTTGAAAAGTGCAATCACACAGCAAATTCCCATATAAACTGAAATGAAAAATTTTCAAAATCAAATTTGTATTTTTGATACCAAATGACTTTAAAATGCATGAAACATTGAGATGTTTGACAAAAATTGACTTTTTTGGACTTTGGTACATTTTTGTCTTTCTCATATAGAAAGGTTATGCAATCACTCTAAAAATCGTCAATCATACCGGCCCGGAGGGAGTATGCAGTGAGGGGTTGCTACTTTAAAATTAAAACTAGTTTAAAATTTCTTAACAAGTTGAAAATTTTCGGCAGGACCTGGACCTCCCGGATCTTTCTCCATGATCCGCCGCTGGTTTCAAGCGATGTTTCAGTATCACATATTATCTCAAGATCGTGGTTGTCGATCCATTGTATGTATGTGCAAATCGTACTGAACATGTAATATTCATTTCCACCATTGTACTGAACATAACCAGCCATGGAATCGTAGTCTGGACAAATGAGACAAGCACAATTGCACCACTAGGTGGACTAAGACAGATTTTTTTTGGGAATGCGTCGAGTTGAGACGAAAACGTAATATGATTAATAACGAGGATAACACTTTACGAATGTAGAGAGAAATTTATGAAAAATGACGATTTCCATTCGATACTAGCAGGTTCTGATCGATTTTGATGAGTATTTGATTTTTGTTGTATGACCAATTATATGTATAGGTCAAATGTTTAAAATCAGTAATTTAAGGTCAAGATAGCATCATTTTGAAACCGCCAACTTCGGAGGTTTAGTATCTTCGATGAGTTTTACAAACGTTAAACAGCGCATCATTTGATAAAATAATTTTGACGGTATATCGTCCAAGAAGTATTTATGGTGATTTTTCTCAGGTTAATATTCATGACTACAATAAAGTCTCAACAAATTCGCTAGACACGAACTCTGTTACTATTTCTGAAAAATTAATTCTGCATAATTTTAAAAGTTCAAGAATTACGGTTTCGGAATTATGCCGTTTGGACAGTATGATCGATTTTCACCAAACCCCCACCAAACCGAATTTCTGGCTACGCTGCTGACTTCAAGTAAGTAGAAACAAAGTCGTTCTACACTCGTTCACAAGAAACTTCTTCGAATGCTGAATATCTATTATAATACATTGAAACCCTGATTTTATCAGCCAAATATGAACATATGTTTGATGGGCTCTAGCAGACGAACAAGACTGAATTCGAGTAAATCCTTTCTTGAGCATGTTTTCATCATGAAGATGGAAATATGCAAAAATAAAAAGTTCATCATAATCAGAAATAGTTATCAGACTACATCAAGAATATTTCAACAGTATTTTAACAGCTTCAGTTTATTATAAAGAAAAAAAAAATTGCCCGATTTAGTCAATGTCCCCATTTTGTCAGCCTAAAATACACCATGAGACTGATAAAAATGGATCTTTATTGTATGTATTATTCACTGTGTTTCACATTAATAGGTACATTTCATTTTTGGGGATTTCTTATTGAATCGAGCTACAACATTTGTTTGTTTTTATTTGTTCTTTGGCATTAGGATTAGCGATAATAATTCAAATCAAGGATACTACTGGAAAGTCACCTTTAGAAAAAGTCGATGTCGAAGTAAAATTTGGAACTATGCACGCATGCACTTCAAAGATAGCGTGATATCCGGAGCTGCGATTTCATTTCAACCCTTTTTTTGTGAAAAGGGCGATACTTACAAATGTAAACATAAGGCTTTTTTCATACATGCGAATGAGGGCTTTGAAACGCAACCAATTAACCTAAAAATTTGGATTCTACGATATTGCTTTCTTAAACTACAGCAAAAAATACAACGGGCGAAACTGTATTTTTGTTTGTTTATTTAAAGTTTCGCCCTCCACGCTTCATGCAAACAAACAGGGCGATACTTTTTTGCTAGCAGTTTAGAAGCGAAACTGTCATTTTCGTATTTTTTAGAATTATCAAGCTGATACCAGCTGTAAATAGTAACAATGATCGCTATTGAAAAAAACCCGGGCGAAATCGGTGGTGTAGAACGGTAGTTATTGTAAAAAACGTAAGAACGATACTTCAATGCTGATAGGTGGGACCGAAAAGGTAAACAATCGCCAAAGGGGCGATACTATCATTTTGTAAATTTCAATAGCAAAAACAAATTTTAATTTAATAATTTCAAATACTTTATGAAGTTTTGGGTTTCGATCACTGAATCATGCAATCTAGGATATAAAAAACACAATAGTTTTTAAATAGGAAATAAAAGTCTGGAAATATTCACTGTTGATTTTCTTTGAATGGTGTCCTTTAGGAAAATTCAGTTTTCCCACCACAATTTAGATATTTTATTAACAGAGCATTAACAATAATTCGTTGGTATGTCTATTTTATGGGCCATTTTTTCGCTTTCCCATCAGGATTTGGTTTGAGATTTCTAGCACTGATGTTGTCCTATGCTGATTTGAGCGATTCTCTGAGTCCTGCCACTATCCCATGTAGTATGTGTTATCAAAAACATCGCGAAACATCATGTTCTAAATGTTCTCAAACGATAAAATATCCGAAGAGAGTGATAAGAGTTATAAGAAATGTCTCATCACACTGTTAGGTGGATTAAAAGCGTTTTTTTAAAAAAATTTACCAAAAATATTCACACAGAACAATTAATTCCCTAGAACTCGCTATCACATAGTTTTGCTGCACAAATGGCGATTTTCGAAAAATATATATTGAAAGTAGCGCATTCAAGATCTCATACGCCCTTTTTGAATATTACTCTTGAATAATTTTTTTTGTTTAATATTGAAAAATGCTTAGTCTCCTTTTATACATGAAACGTAAAAGGTTTCATCAGAATCAAAGATGGTTACCAATATTGATGCAATTGAATCAAACTTGATAGAATTGCTTTACAGCGGAAAAAAAATCTGTCACGTTACATAAGATCAACTGTTTTTTTCTCAGAAATGAATAAAACTTTAACGTTTTCACAATACAATTTCAAAAAGTAGACTCAAAGTAATAAGAAAAAATGCAGGATAGACATTGTATGCATGCTGTTGGTGTGGTCCACAATACTTTTTTGAATTTTTGATCTGTCACGTTACAAGTTATTAGGTTTCCATTACTTCACAACTGAAAATAAGCGATAATCCACATTCATCAAAATTTTTCAAGCAATATCATCAAACTTAAATTAGACTATGATGGAAAAATGTGGTTGCAAGCAAAAAGTTGAAAATATGAATATTGTTTACCTTTTTATCTCCTTACGGTCTTTTAGTCATTTTCAGGTCATGCAAGTAGCATCAACAAACTTTCATAAATAACAGACATGAATTTTTTTTCTGGGATCACCATTCATATTTTTAATATTAGAGGTTATATACATACGGAAAACAAACAGTTTGACACAAAATTTGATAAAAAATAATTTCGCCTGTGGTTGCCATTTTCGGAGCCTTGACCATATGCTCCTTTCTGCGTTGACCAGCTGGATGTAGTGGTCGATCCAGCGATTCCGGTTTGTCACGTTCGATGCTACACGGCGTTGACTAACGCGGTTTTCTTGCTATGCTTCTATGCAATCCGGCAGAGTACCGAGGTCTGTTCAGCGATTCCGAGTGGAGGATTGCCTCCGGATGCTCCAACAATTCAAGACGGCGTTTCGGTACGGAATACTCGGAATAGTATCATAGTCAGTGGAAGATCTTCGGAAACCGGTACTATCCGGACAGATGCCGAGATCGGTCTTGCGGTCACAGGCGCCCCTGCGACCATTCGCTGGTGCTACTTCGCGATCTACTAGAATTAGTCCCCGGCGGTGGGCCTAGCCTACTTGGATCGAGAATTTCCCGACGTCGAAAGCTCTCGAAACCGTTATCTTGATGGTGGTCGGTTAGGTTCCGAGGCTTGTTAAAATTTTCTCTCTCTCTCACATTTTTGATGATCGCAGCATATGTTTGCTTTGACGAGTAGAGCATCCCCCCATGCCTCTCCTGGCGCAGCCAAAGGTCTTGTTTTTCTTCTTTTTATCCTTTTCTTTCTGTTTTTTCCTCTTCTCAACTACGGTTTGCCATCCACTTCCCATCTTTCGGCTGTTTCGCTGTCCTTCCCTGACCTTCTTGGGCTTCTTCGGTTCATCCTCCTCTCCTGGTGTTTAACTTACTCTAATCACATAACGGGAATACCGGTCATCCTTCGGCGTCTTATAGGTTTCTGCTTTCGCTATATCCGTGGTTTTCGGTGGCTTTTCGGCATTTTCAGCTCTCTCCAGTAAAGCAATCTGTTCGCATTAGGTTGCTGCTACGGCGGATTTGATACTAATCACTAGATTCCTGATATGATGCACGTAGCCCCTGCTTTTTACGAATTCGTAGAGCTCTTCGATTTTTTGCCTAATCTTGGTCACTTCAGGCAACAGAGTCTGAGCTGCTCTTGTCAATCATTTGCTGTGGGATAAGCTCGATGCGAAATTCACGCACATGCTCGCGAACAGGTTAAATGTGTACCAGGGCATAGCATGTATGAGATCGCGTTGTTTGCAGACAAAACAGCGTCACTGTGTGTGATGATAAAAGTTCGTACAAACACCGGTGGGACATAATTGTCTGCAATATACATTGTCGGGTAAAAGCTAGTAGGAAAGATTGTCAGGTACTATTTCGAGTAGTCCGTAAAGAAACGCCGGCTTGAATCGTCGGAGTATCAGTAAACCGGATGTAATACTCCCCCCGGAATCGCTGGACAGACCTCGGTACTCTGCCGGATTGCATCGAAGCAAGAATATCGCGTCCGTCAACGGTTTTCGTCGGGGAACTCTCCGCCGAGGTAGGCTAGCTCCACTGTCGGGGACAAAACCGAGTAGCACCAAACGCGACAAACCACCAGTATAGGGTCGTGAGCACCAGTGAACCGGAAGCCACCCTCCAACCGGAATCGCTGGATCGACTGCGGAATCCACCTGATGAACGCAGAGAGGAGCGCATGTAAAATATGTCGTGCAGGACTGATATGGCGGTTATGAGACCAGCGAACTAGCACGATCTGCTAGACCTGGAATTAAGCGAAGTGCATGAGCACAGCCTCCTCCCGAAATAGTCATTTCAAATCGATTCCGGGAGATCAGGCAAATGTCGGACTTCTTGGTGCAGGTTAGGGTAGGGGTTGGGTTCAGAGTTATCTTTTCTGTTCAGAGTCTCTCACTCTGGCCCACGATGGACGAAATCGGTAGTATAGTCTAATTACTGAAGGATTTGCCACCGCGTAAAAAGGACACACACAGACATTTTGCAATTTCAAAAAACTGCGTCGAATGGTCGGTTGAAAAGTCAGTTTTCAGAGCGATTATATATCCTTTCTATATGAGAAAAGCAAAAACACCCATCTAAAGTCTGATTATTTTCTATAGATGTCAGTCCATTGATCTGCTGACCTCATGAATAGAACACCGTGTCCAAGATCAAATGAATCTCCGATCAGCTGAGCTAATATGTCACTCTCTCGTTCGAAACTGGTATGTTAATATCCATTAATATCATGAAATTCAAAGATCGAAGAATCAGTACTCGCTCGGGTCTGCCACTCTACTCCGCCAATCGAGAATATGCGCCCTAAAGCTCATCACCGTAGCCTAGAGACTATTTTTTGGCTCAGATTTTTGCTCGAAATTACAAATAATGTCTACTTTTTGAGTAATGGAAATTACAAAATTGACCGTCGTCAAAATGGAATAAAATCGTAACGAAATGGTCGAGTCGTCTGTACTTCGAAAGGATAATATAGCAAAAGTTCTAGGAAAGTTCAAAAAGTATGGTCGACTTATACCAAGGAAGCATAAGGATGCTTTAAAAAATAGAATTACCCATACTAAGAGATTCAGTACTGAGGTACCGATTCTAGCCAGAAAAAGTCGGTACTGGAAACGCTAGCTTTCAACCGTAACTCTACAGAGTCAACAGGATTCTAAAACACTACTTTGAAACTTTGCAAACCATCTGATTCGATCAAAGAACGTAAACGTTTCCTTCTTTTATGCAGGGTCGGTTTTATTACTAATTTTGGTACGATATAATAGTGCTAATACATGTGTTGTTCAGGGTATGGTGCTGAATCTCCAAGGGAGGAGGCTGGGTGGAAAAAGGCTGAAGCAATTAATGGTTAACATATGTGTCGCGTGTAATTGCATAATTGCCTTCGAAACATTGACTTCGAAGCCTGGATATGTGATGCTCAGTTATAGTTTTTTTTTGTTTTGATTTAATTTATTAGGAATGTTCATAACAGTATCCACATCTGTGATTCAAACATTTCAAGCATCGTAATGCAACAAGTTTAAACTGAAAACCGATGCTATCGCCGGGAAAATTGTTATTACGGCAACAATATTATTCCCCGATCCCAGGGGCCATCTTCCATCGCTCAGCACAACGCATTCGTTGGTGGCTTTGGAGTAACTACACGCGACATCCAACAGCAATGACTAGCATTAGTTTCCGGCAGAGTTAAACTGCATAAATTATTATACCTTCCAACATCAGCGAACGGAGGACACCACTCGCACTTTTGCTTTGACTTGAGCTGAGCTGGGACATCAAGGATGTACTAGGATGGAATATGGTATAGGTTATTGCTTTTGTTCGTTCGCTCGTTTGTTCGTTAAGTTCCCCGTCTATCCGTCCATCCGTTGGCCCGCTCATCGTCTAATCCTATTTCGAATGGAGCGTATTTTATGGGCCATCTGTTGAGTGCATCACATGGAAAAGTTCGCTCATCTAATGGTGTTTTACATTAATGCAAAACTGGTGGAAAACAAGCAAAATTCTCTCAGATTGATGAAGATGATTGACATCAGCTGAACTAGTAGCGAGGAAATGAATGGAATGAATTAAGTTCATCTCCTGATTAGTTGTGAAATATTTATAACCGAGGTAGCAGTTAGAATCATAGAACTGCATAGTTTGGAATGTTTCTTCTTCATATTTCAATGTCATAACAGAAACAAATGGTGAATGCGATATCCTACACTCCCTAAGGACAGAATTGGATAAAAGAAATTTTACGGCTTCACCATATCAAAAAAATTCGGGTCGAGTTTTGTGAATTTTCAGGTTTGGTTCAAGTTCAGGTTCCCTAATTTTGAAGCTCCCTGCTTCAAGATTTTCAATTTAAAAATTTCCGAGATCTGATTTTAAACTAAATCAAGATCAGGTCGCGGTCGGGCGTGAAAAAAATTGAACTCGATCAACTCTATCGTTCATAACAAGAAACCTCTTCGGTTGAATTATTGATCACCTGCTGCTATTATTATGAATAGAATGCGTGCAGCCTAGACTGCCCAGAAAAATAATGAATTTTGGAAAACTCAATCGGCCCACCCCTGAGTCGATTCCTAGTCCCACCAGGAGTATTTGCTCCAAATTTGAAGTCAATCGGACAAGTCTAGCTACCGGACCAACGTTCCTGGAGTTTGTATGGGATTTTTCGACAATTTACATGGAGAAAACCCACTAGCTCACATTTTCGCTGCTAGGTGGCACTAAATGCATCGTATTATCACTGTAAGTGAAAATAAGAAAAATAATTTAATTGTCTACAACTTTGTCGAAGACTGCCAGTCAATCCGGTTTTGTTGAAAGAAGTTAATAAACTTTTAACGAAGTGAATCAGGAATCAGAATATATTGGCTCAAATGGCACGTTCCCCGTACATAGTCGGGGATTTGTGCCTTCATGTGTGAGTCAGTTTTGCATAGGGCGTAGCAGTGCATGATGTCGTATTAGTACTCGATTTCCACGAACTATACATTTTTGTGAAATAATGGTTAGATTTAGCTGAATAGTATGTTCAGAGGAATTGTAATACATGATACAAGTTATCTTTTAATTAGAACATTTTAGTTCCACCTGTGACCGCGTAGAGGGCGCCAACACTAACTATTGATAGAAAAAAGATTAAATATTGAGATGTTCGGAAGAATTACTGCAAAAGCCTATTCTACAACTTTGTTGAAGACACCTAATTTCTATCTCTTTCCGTTGAAAAGTTAGTGTTGGCGCCCTCTATGAGGTAACATCTGGAACTAAAATGTTCTAACCAAAACATCACTTGTAATATTTACTATAACTCTTTTGAGCATGCTATTGAGCTAACCCCAACCATTATTTCACGAAATCGTTCAGTTTGTGAGAATCGAGTACTGATACATAACCATGCATTGCTAGGCCCCATACAAAACTGACTCAGACATCACTTCGTTAACAGTTTAATAACTTCTTTCAGCAAAGCCGGATTGATTAGCAGTCTTCGACAAAGTTGTAAACAATTAAATTATCTTTCTTATTTTCACTTACAGTGATAATACGATGCATATAGTGCCACCTAGCGGCGAAAATGCGAGCTAGTGGGTTTTCTCCATGTAAATTGTCGAAAAATCCCATCAAAACTTCAGGCACGTTGGTCTGGTAGCTAGACTTGTCCGATTGACTTAAAATTTGGAGCAAATACTCCTGGTCGGACTAGGAATCGACTCAGGGGTGGGCCGATAGGGGTCATTTTTTTCTTGTCACTCTAGTGCAGCCGGTGAGCTATGATTTCAATAAATGGCGCAATTTGAAGCCCCCAGCTTAAATTTTTGGAGTTAATCTGTTATTCGAATTGGGAAACCCATCACAAATTCCCTCCGAAAGACTGCTTGTTTGTTTTTTTCTGAGTAAAATCTCAAATCTAATACACGAACACAATAGCTACTTAATAGCAACACAACGACATATAATCGAAACGTTTATAGCAACTCCATATCCTCTGAAAGCAACTCCTCTCACTTTGTTCATTTCCATTCGACGCAATCAAAATCAAAATTTGCAGCGACCGACTGTTCCAAATCCCCATTTGTACCACCGGATCCTTTGTGCCATTTCGACTCACAATACCGTGCTATCAGTGGTACAAGCATTACAAAGTTACATTCATTTATTAGTCTAACCTTTACCACCACCTCCTCCAGCTCGTATGGGTGGCGGGGCATCGTTAACGTAGAAACCACATTTCGCCAACAACAGTGGGTAGGTACTTCCCAAAGTTCGGTCGCGGCTACGCTACCTGATCTCGTAACTGGCGTCGCTCCACCAACGACTGGGTCGCCGTACACGTCGAAACCAGCCCAGGCGCACCAAGATGAAATGGAACCCCCTGCTGGTTCGGTCCTAATGATTATGATTACTATTGTTATTATAATAATTGCGAAGGCTGCTGCTGGCGGAAAGACCAGATAACTTCCAACAGCAAGGTGCCGGTATTAGTTTCTATTTGGTCCTGCTGCTGCTGCTGCTTCTCCCAAGCAGATACTACTTCTGTTGTATGGCTTTTCGATGTTAATATGCAGGTAACATGCCGTCGAATGAGGAAATCATCGACCCGAGGGAGTCTGGCTTCGGTTTGATAATGTGGATGGAAGGTTCATTTGTTGCCACTTGGCCTGCTTCTGAAATTACTTACAGTTCTGAGAGATAGAATCACGTCTCAGCTAAAAAAAAACAAAGTGTTCTGTAGAAGTTTCACTTGAACAAGTTTCCCAACTAGTCTGTCCGAAGTGATTTAAATAATGGATCTAATATCATAAAAACATAAATATGCTGATATGCAACTCATTAATATTTTTATCTCGCCGGATATAACCGACAGTTTTACTTCTCAAATGGTCTTAAAGTATCCAATAGAACTTTTAACTGCTTCCAAATAAAATTATTGTTCCTTTTCCTTTCGAAGAATTTACTAAGGCAGATAGTACAAAGCCGGTTAGGGATATCGTAGGGTGAATAACAGTAAATATTTGTGCTACGGTAGGGGGTCGGAACTTTTTAAATTTAAATCTTATTTGCTCATGGAAAGAATAGAACCTTTGTCTCGACGAGATGAACCATATATGTAATGTAACGCTTCTGATTTAAAAATATAGAACTGATACCTAGTATGGCAGTGGTTTTCAACCGGGGCTGAATTCAACCCCAGGGGTGAATTAGACTACTGTAGGAGGTGAATTATGCGGGGTACATTTTAACTCGTTATTTCAACATTCCTGTAGGAAACCTTTACATATTGGTTCAGTGAGTCAAGAATAAAAATGCTGCCTGAGAGAGTACAGGAACAGAGTTCAAATTGAAATACTGTGGCGTTCATTCAATTGAAAATATTTGTTTCTTTTCTGACAGGGTGGTTAGTAATTTTCACCAAAGGGGCCCATGATAAGGATCAATATTCGGAAAGGGGTACATGGAGCGAAAAAGATTGAAAACCACTGCAGTATAGTAAAGAAAGATGTAAGTCTTACGTTGAAACAACAAACGTAAAGGAAAGGCGAAACTTTCTTAATTACCAACGCGTTTGACATTTCGAGGCACTCTCTTATATAATATGATTTAGTACCTCTTGCGTCATGGGAAACTCGCAAGTTCATCCTCTCTATTTGTCTCTGGCTGACAGCTTAATTCATATTGAACTCAAGAAAAACCGAGAAAAATTTTTTATCGTGGATTTTATGCAGGTTTTTTTTTGGAAATACAATTTGATACATCAAACGTAGGTGTCGGTTTTGTTACGCCGTGAGTATGTGTACGAACTGACAACAATACAGACACAGAACGCAGTCAGGGTTGCCACTATTTTTAAAAAAAATATCTGACAGATCAACTAAAAATGTCTGGCAAAATCTGTCGCTTCACAGCGATCTCAAAGTCATCGAATATTATCAATCGATTTTTGTTAATTTTGGTAAAATGTGCCCCAAATTTCCATAGTGTGTGTGCAAATACTTCTATAATTCAAAAGTCTGGCAGAATGAGAGGTTTGTCTTTTTGTCTGAAAGCTGCGAAAAACTCTGGCTGTGTCAGATAAATATGGCATAATGGCATTCCTGAACGCAGTAATAAAGAATCAGATGCAAATAAAACAACTGCGAGTAAAGAGGGCAATAGATTGTTGGCACTGGTGACTGAATTTAGCTTATTTCGCACATAACAATTGGGTTCTTATAGATATCACAAGCAACTTTGACAATCACCGTTTTATCTCAAAACTGCATTATAGCGGAAAAAATACTTTTGCGTGCGAAACAAATACAAAAAGACAAAAAGTATTCATTTTAATTAACGGTTAATTGAAGCCAGTCTACCTTCTCATCTCACTAAAAGTAGAAGCTAAACATCGTTCTGCTATAGATATACGACAAAAAACTAAAAACTAGTGAAGTGAAGATTGTGCTCAACCTGGCAGCAGTCAACACCCTACAGATGCACCATATCGAAAACTAACCTAGCATAACCATTCGTTTCGCGCTGATACGGATTCAGGGGGAGGTTCCTGGGGGTCCGGACATTCCCGAATTTTTTTCAATTTAATGGGAAATTTTAAATTAGTTTCAATTTTTAAATAGTTTCAACCTCAAAATCAGTTCACACCAAAATTTTTACTGATTTTTATTAAGAGGTTATATATGTTGAGGTCGACCAAAACATCGGAATTTCTTTATTCTTCTAAAGCTCAGGTTCTTAAGAATGTTACCTCAAATTTTTATAGAGATCGGAGCAGTGGACGCAAAGTTATAGCGTTTTTCATCTTGCTCCCTTATGGAGGTGTTTGCTTATACTTGAAACTTTAAACGCGATTATCTCGAAATCATGTTTCCCAAAAGCGTATTTGCGGTGACTACGATTGCCGGAAAAGTTTTCAACCGATCTCAAAACTTTTTTTTTACTTGTTCGTAATTTAACTGCTGTTTCCTTGAACGATTTCATTTTTTCGTCAAATTTTCATATTATTGTTATGTATTTTTTAATAATTTTTTTCAGGTGCAAATAGTTGTTTTTTTGGAAAAATCGTACCCGTTTCCAAAAAGAAGAAGAATTTTTTTAATCGATCGTTCAAGGATACCACAGGTACATATACTAATGAATTATTTTTAGTTTGATGGTTTCTGTTAAGCTGTTGGACTGGAATCGTAGTCACGGCAAACCTCTTTAAAAAAACGCGTTTTGCGTAAATTGCTATAGCTTCGACAATTATTAATATTTTTTATTTTCTTAAGTAGATTTTGCAAATTGGAAATTGTACAACGCTAAACGTATAACAAGTATTTCTTGAAAATCTGGCTACATACCTTTATAAAAATTCAAACTTTTCCCTTTTTTCCCGCATCTCAACATATATAACTCCTTAATACAGGTTCTTTTGAATAGGTGTACCCCATTAGGCATAAATACGTTAGGCATACGTATGTTAGGCATAAAGACGTTAAGCATAATGGACATTAGGCATAATATACGTTAGGCATAATGGACGTTAGGCATAAATTATGATATTGAAGTATAATTGTAAAGAAATCACTTTTGGCGTTGATTTCGGGTCGTAATAGCACAAATGTTTGAAATTTTTGATGTGGTAGAATTACTCTGGAGGCTGATCAAATTCGATCAACATTTTATTCTATTGTATATACTTCAAGAAATATTCACTAATAGATGCATAACGAATGCTTGGCATGCGGAGGCTCAGTTTTCGCTAATGTCTTGGCGAACAATCGAAAAATTGCACACGACTAAAATAAGCTAAATAATCTTGTTTAAAAACAGTTTCATCTATATTAGGGTATAAATGACGCACATTAACCCATTCATGCCCATGTTGTTTATAAACAACAACGTTTTTAAACAGCTATAACTTTTGATTTAGGCAGAATTTACTCACAAAAATAAGTACACACAAAAAAATAATGAAATTTAAACGACATGTAAATCAAAACAAATGTAAACATACAAAGATTGAATCAAAACTTTGATTGAAAATTACGTTAAAATCAATGCACTCAATAGGAGCATCAAAAAGCATACAATTTTACACTTTCATTCGTATTACATGTCATTCATTTTACAGAAATAATCGTGTAAAAAATACATTGAAGTGCATTGGTTTTCCGTTTGAAGAAGCTGTAATTTTCAATCCACGTATAGAATTATAATAAAATTCGTTGGAGAAAGCACAACAAGTCGTATGGATTTTTGGTGGAACTTAATTTTACAACTATATTCTTGCTCCAAATATGTGCATGATAATAAATTTAAAATCACAAAATATTTTTTTCTGTGTAAGACTGGGACAATTACCTTTCATTTCAGCACTAAAAGCCTCTAGAACTGAAGTTATTACTATTAGCTTGATAGAACTAAGCTAGAGCAGTGCTACAAGAGATATTTTCAGTTAGCTTTGATAAATGGAATTTTGATATATCTTCGTTATTCCTCATTGTTATTGAAAACTGCTAAAACGCATCAATTTGGACCGTCTTCGACTATCTTTCCGTAGCCTATTTTGTTTCGGTAATTCGTCACAGTACACAAAAAACTCTCACTATTGAAATTTTTTTAGAAGAATTGTATTGAGCATCGGAAGATAAATATTGAGCACGAGTTTTCAAAACGGGTTTTTCCTTTTTTTTAAACCCATGAACGCTAGAAACAATTTTGGAATAAAAGGGTTAATTTAGATTAGATCCTAAATGCATGCATGGTGTAATTGTCCAAGAAGAAAATATATAACCTTGAAGAACAGCTCATGAACGAAAGAATGATGCATTTTATTATTCATTCAACGAATATACGAATATTGCTGCTTCTATATTGATTATTTCTCATATTATGAAGGTCAATGATTATATTCTCGAGGCCATCAAGAATAGAACTACGGAAACTGTCTGCTACAAGGGAAAGTTTTTTCGTGTACTGTGACGAGTAACCGAAACGAAAAATGTACGCCATTCATCACAAACATAAAATCAGTACCCTAATGCTGATGCTGTACATAACACTGCAAGTTTCCATTGGTGCCAAAACTTTATGTTTGTTCATTATTTTGCTTTTTTAAATATTTGGTGTCAACTGTATTGGTAATACATCTAAGAAGCTTGAAATGTGCTTGTACCAAATCTGTTCACTTAAATGAATGAATACTTTTTTCATTTCGTTCACGGAAAAAATAGAGTAAAACTCTACACTTGCTAGGAATAAATATCTCGTGTGCTATTTTTGAGTTTGGAGTCTCTTTTTTCTAACCCGAAAAACCAAGCGTAAGGTTGAAATCTCTATAAAAGCGAAAGCCTTGCGATTATTTTTTTTACTTTTGTGAATTATGCCAAGCGTCTATCATGCCTAACGTATATTATGCCAATCGTCCTTTATGCCTAACGTCCATTATGCATAACGTCCATTTTTCCTAATATACTTATGCCTAACATATGTATGCCTAACGTAACGTATTTATGCCAAACGTCGCGCACCCATTTTGAATGACATTTGTACAATGCTCGTTTCAAAATTGAAATTTCAGACCAGTTCGAAAAGAATATCTGGATCCGCCCTTGATTTTGCGAAACAACATACAGCACACCAACAAATGTGGCTACTTTTTGTACAGCATCCCCGGTTATATATGGACAACTGCTCTAGAGAGGAGCGCTTACATGATTTATCTCCGTGCATGTGCTTTAATAAATTATGTCAAGATCCGGAAAATTAAATTTAATAACCATTAAAACTGCAAGGAACATTTTTTTGGGTGCTCCTAGCATTGTTCGTCTGGTGAGAATGCATCCGAACAAACAAATGTTTTCATACGTAACTGCTTTTTGCAGATCAACCGAAAATGGGACGCTTAATCAGACAACACAGGTCATACACCCAGGGCAGATTCCTATGTGCAAATTCTGCAAAAAGGCGTTGCGCCACGGAAAACCTTGCAGCCAAGATACATCCACCTACTATAACCATAAACAGCACACCGTTATCTTATGCCACACCACAAATGGCTACAAAACCAATACATATGGACCTGATAGGAACAAATATTTAATTAACTACAATCGCGCCTGGTGTCTTAAAGGCAAAGACCAGTACAACCAGTTTACCAATGGTCCAATTTATATCGTAATAATTTAATATAATAAAGCTTATATTGCAGGAAAGAGTTATTAAAAGAAAAAAAATGAAACTTCCAACTCCAAAACGATTTTAACGTACAGTGGGCAAAAATACATAACATCATTTTTTATTGTAAATTGTGTATTGAAAGACTGAAATTGATTTTCTTTTGCACGGATTTTGACCGAATATTTAAAAACTTCCTAAGTGTTATTGAGTGTCAGGTCCTCGAAAAATTGATTTTAATTTGTATTTTACTAACTAATTCGAAGCAATGCAACCTGTGAAAGGGTTTCTAAAAACAGTAGTTTATTTTTTGCTTTAGCTATACGGTTCAAAAAGAGTCCAATTACAATTACTTTTCTTTTCAGGACGATATTATTTCTATTTCTACTTATTTTAATATGTCGTAACCGCTAAATGAATCACAAAAAATCTGTTGGAAGGAAGAAGATATCTCAGCAACCTTTCTTTAGAAGGTGCAATTGGTCAAATAGGACTCGAGAAACGAATTCTGAATAAATCCACAAATCAAGAAAGAACATGAAAATCCACGAAGAAAGTGCTCTCTGGGAAAATATTATTTAAATATGAGAGCCGGAATGTTTTTTCATCTTTATCTAACTTTCTCAATTAAAATAAATGTTTCCATTTTTTGCAATTTCGTCGGAGATACTCTATATCTGCCTATCTATCTTATATGTATAAAAGTCAATATTTGTATGTATATGATTTACGGACTTCCAAACGGCTTAACCGATTGCCGTAAAAAATTATACGTAGTAGACATTTATTCTGGAGCGTGTTTCTATGCTATTGGTTGTGGATTATCTGCCCGCCAGATGGCGCTTCGAAACAAATTGCGTTTTACTCTTATTTCTTTGAAAGTCGCAGCAACGCGCGACAGGTTGACACTAGTTCTTCATATAATCTGGGGTATGTATTGTTTCCAATGTTTTTGCTATTTTTCTTTTGTTTCATATTGGATTATTTTGTTTCTTTTTCTATTGCATACAGGTTATTTTATCCTTTCTATTTTCTCCATTTATTCTTATTTTACATTTTTATATATTTTGCTCAATATGTTCCGTTGCTTTTTTTTAGATTTCGCTTCTTTTTTTTAATTTCTCTGATTTTTTATGTCTTTCCCATTTTTTTCAATTTGTTTCATCTTCTATTTTTTAATTTTTTTAATTTTATCTATCGTTTTATTTGTTTCTTTTTCATCTGTTTGTTGAATTGATTTCTTTAAATTTATTTCACTAAACTATTTTCTATTATTTTTTATATTTTTTCATATTGTTCAACTAACATATTTTAATACTTTCTCTAGCCGCCTTTTTTCCATATTTTTCATTTTAAGCTTCCCTCAGTTTCTTTCAAAAACATTTTTGCCTTTCTCAATAGTTATTGCAATTGTTCTGAATACCGATATTTTAACGGAGGCCCGAGGGCGGAGTGACATATACCATTTGATTCAGTTCGTCGAATTCGGCAAATGTCTGTGCGTGGGTATGTATGTGTGTATGTATGTATGTGTGTATGTGCGTCTGTGTGTGTATGTGACCAAAAATGTCACTCATTTTTCTCAGAGATGTCTGAATCGATTTTGACAAACTTAGTCTCAAATGAAAGGTGCAACGTTCCGATAGGCTGCTATTGAATTTCTAATAGATCCGATCTCCGGTTCCGGAATTACAGGGTGATGAGTACGAACACGCAGAAAATGTCGATTTTAATAAATTCTGCAATGAATTATAAAGGTGAAAATTTTTCCAAAATATGACCACAACTGCTTCTATTTGTAGTATTAGGTCACTAATATCCATTCAAAGTTTCTTTGGTCACATTGGCCACCATCATCGGTTCTGGAAGCCCCGGCGGAAGTATTCAATTTCAGAATAACAGTCACATCGGTTTCTCGGAGATGGCTAGACCGATTCAACCAAATTTAGTCTCAAGTGAAAGGTGTTGCGCCCCCGTAAATGGCTATTTAATTTCATCCCGATCCGACTTTCGGTTCTGGAGTTACCGGTTGTGGCGTGCGATCACATAGCAAATTGCGATTCAAACTGATACTCTGATGAAAGCAAAAAAGGTAAAAATTTAGCTAAAATGTCTCTCAAACAACTTAAATTTGCTGTTCTAGGTCACCGACTGCCAATCAAACGTTGATTACATTGACCACCATAGATGATTCCGGAAGTGCCCGGGAAAAACCGCCATCTTTCAAAATTAACGAACTCACATCAGTTTCCCGGAAATGGTTGGGCCGATTTTCACAAACTTAGTCCCAAGTGATAGCTATAATATCTCCATAGATGTCTATAAAATTTCGTACGGATCGCTTATATGTTTCCGGAAATATAGACTAAACCGTTCGGTCACATATGAAATTCCCATGTAAGCCGGGTCTCTAATTTTTTTTTTCAAAGGGGGAGGGACCCCATGAAATTTCAGAAATCGAATTCATATTTTTGATGCCAAACATCTTTAAAATGCATGAAGCGTCGAGATTTTATGTCACCACGAAAAAAATTTTTTTATGAAAAGAGACTTTTTGGGACTTCGCTCCTTTTTTTAAATTCAATATTACCGTGGCTGGTTTTTCTTTTTAGTTGTCAAGTCATGTATAATAAAATTGTAATGTATACATTTGAAAGCTTTTAATAAATATAAGCAACTAAAAAATTCTCGTGTTCATGATTGAGAAAGGCACAATTGCACCGATAGGTGGATTAAAACAGGTTTTTTCTTCTTCTTTCGTCATATTTTTTTGTGTTGTGAATTTTTATGTTCTTTATTTATTAGCTTTAAAAATTTATGTTTTTCTTTTGCATGGATATTTTCTATATTCCCATATTTATCTCTACTTTAGTGTTCCATTAACTTAAGCATTTTCTTTTTACACATTTAAATAATCTCGATTTTAATGTTTTCTATTTTGTTCATTTTTTCATTCGAACATTTTTCCCATTATTTTATTTTGATCCCGCAGTGTGTACATGTTTTCTGTTTTTCTTCTCATCAAATTTTAACTTTCTTCCACTTTTACTTTAAATAGATTTATTTATTATTGAACCCCATGACGCTTTTTAAATTTCTCCTATTTTTATTTATTATAACATTTCTATTGTTTCAATTTCTTCTAAACCAGTTTGATTTGATATATTTGCTATGATTTCACTTTTGTCTGCTCTTGGGTCTTTTCCACTTGATCCTGTTTTCTATATCTTTTCTCTCCAATCTATCCTCTCTAATTGTTCCCATTTATTTATATTTCTATTATTCCATTGAACTTATTCAATTCTAAATTAGCTAGTTAGACAAATAATTTGCCAGTTTTTCATTTTCCCTAGTAATTTTATTTTTATTCTTGTTTTTCGTTTCTACTATTTTAAATATTTTTCCTGGTTTCATAAGTTTCTTTTTTATTTTGTTTCCAATTTTGTATGTATTGTTATGTCTACGTATAACTCAGTGTATACATTTTGTTCATTTCGGCATCTGTTTACTTTTTATAGCTTTGTTTTAAATTTCTTTTGTTGAATTAATTTTCTTCCTTTAGCCATTATTCCTGTTTCCATGTTTATGATATTTTATTTTTCGTTTTCGCCTTTACCCGACTTTTCATTACCCGTTTTTTGCAATACTTCTCTATTTCTTCAATTTTTGAATAATGTCCTTTTTCATTTTCTTCGTTTAATTTGATTGTTTAATATTTCTTCAAAATTTTTCATGCCTTCAATTTTTAATTTTTCCATCTTCTTAATTTTGGCGATTTTCTGCTGTCTCTCCGCCTTGAATTTTTTAATATTAGTAGGTTTTTGACTATTTGCATCTTATTGATCTTTTTCCATTATTTTAAATGTAATTTTTTCAGCTCTCTCATTTTATTCAATTTTAGCTATATTTTAGATTTTCCTCGTTTATGCCTTATTTTTATTTTCTCACTTTAAATTATACCTCTATTGCATGTTCTTTCTGTTTTTTTTTTAAATTTGCTACATTTGCATTTTGCTACTATTTTCAAAATTTGTAAGGGGTTCCCACATCAAATTGCATCATTGAAAAAATAAACGCTGTAGAAAATTACCTAGTTGACCGATTTCTTTCAAACTTTCACACAATAAAATAAAATCCATTAGTAAGCTTTTGGCATGTTTGTTTCATTCAAATTCAACACCTTACACTTAACTCCACTCATTTGGTTCTGTACAACTTCTGGCTGCAGCTTCTTCTGCACGGAAACCCATCTTTTCTTCATGTCTTCCTCCTATTTGACCTCCTAGGGATTCGTAGTGCCTGCTTCATAATTGCTCAGTATTTTTCGATGGGCCTTAGTTCATGTCATTGGGTACGAAAGTGACCCTGTTGGCTTTGTACCACTCCAGGACTACATTTGAATAGTGGCACATAGCTAGATACGGTAAGAAGATCGTAGGGCTCCCGTGTTGCTTCAACAGAGGAAGCAGTCGCTTCTGTAGACACTCATTGAGGTAGATCTCTCCGCTTGCAATCCCGGTAGTCACGAACGGCGCGCTCCGTTAGCTACATGAGCAGATCGTTTGCCAAATCAAGTATTTATTGGCAAAATCTGAAAGTTTCTGTTTCCTTACTTCCTCCGGGACATCAAACTTGTGCTGGATGTCTTGACGTAAGTCTCATCATCCATTACGAGACAGTGAGGTTTCGTCTGCATCTGAGTGTACAGTTTTCGAGCTCGTCACTTTCCCACCGTATTTTACCGTTCTTCGCGATTCGGAGCCTTCTGAACTTTATACGTATGACGTCTCTCCCGGTCCTGGGGTCTCTGAACGAAAGACTTGGACAGATTCACTTTTTGGCGAATCATCCGTGATCGAAGTATTGGGATTTCGCATAAACGCTTTCACTAGACGTTTGTTGTCCTGATCACTAATAGAACATCCATTCCGACCACATTTCTTCTTCAGTTCGATGCTCAGAGTTTAATATTAACGTTTAATCATACGACTCACCGTTGACTGCACGATTCCGAGTTGTTTTACGATATCCCGATGAGAGATTTGAGGATTTTCTAGGTGCTTGCGCAAACTTTGCTTTTCCGATGATGCCATTTTTTCAATTTTCGAAAAATTGACAGCGATAAACAATACACTCTAAACTACAGCTACTCAAGTTTTCAAGAGAGAATTTCTATCTTCTACAGAGTTCTCCGTGGGAGCCATTAGATGTAGGCCACCCTCTACAGGTTTTAATTATGAGTTTTTAATAATATTGTACCAAATATATAAATGAAGGCCATGCAAAAATTACCTGAGTCAGTTTTCCCTGAAAAAAGTCTGCTACACTATCGAACAAATGAGATGTTGTATTTTCAGAGGCCGGCAATGTTGTAGCGCACAGACTTGGCCGAATGTGACGAATTCAAGGTGAAACCGATCGATATTTTCAAAAATATGGAGCTGTTGATGTTCGCGCGAAAAATATCTAGTTTGGCAGGCTTTCTATACCTGTGGTTTGAAAAATGACATTTTTATTGCGACTGAGACCATCAATTGAAAAATTTACACAAAAGAGTGCATGAAAAACATCTGCTAACTTGTTGATTCACGATTGTTCAATGCTATTTTGGCCAGATTTTGAATCCTGCCATTACGGAGAAAGGATATGTAGTGGTATGACGCCAACTACGTTCAGATGGCGCCCAAGAATAAAAACCCTCCCAACACACTGGAGCACGGCCCAATCGAGGTATGTTGGTCCATCGTCAAGCGGAACCTGAAGAAGAACTGATTCGAGTAAACTGGCTGTGACGAACAATTTGATGACAGTAGTTTAAAGATGCTCAACTGAAAGCTTAGCTGAATATTTTTTTCTATTTTATACTAATTGAACTAACAGGCATTGTATTTATCGCTCATATGAGTACATAAATGTGTCCGGAAAATTTGCTATTGCGACAATAAAAACTCACATTTTCACACGAAAAGTTATTGGCACTCACACAACTTCTCCGGATAAATACAACGCGTTATTTCTCCGGATAAATAAAACCACCGGAGAATGAGCGAATAAGTTTATCATGGTATCCTTTTTGCGGTCACTGCCTTGCTGTCGCTATTCCAAAACACGAAAAAACAAGTCTGTCGTACTTCTTTGCCGCTTTTCTTTGAAATTAAGTGTATGTTTTGAGGCTTTCATTGATTTCCACGAAATTAAAATATTATCACCTTCTTCGGCGAGAAGGAAAAAATCAAATAATCTTTATCCGGAAAATGTATTCTCACGCTATTTGTGGAAACGGAGAATTTTGCGACTCATCTTATCTCGGAAAAGTTGGACATCGGATAAGCCTCTTCTCGCGTGAGTGAGAGAGAATTACAATGCCTGGAACTAATGATAAAATTGGCTTTAAAAAAAATAATCATACTCATTTTACCAAATTTTGACCATGCGGTGCCGGTGGTTGAGTGGTAAGCGTGAACAACACTCAGCCCAGTGCGTTTGGATTCAATCCCAGCCGAGGCCGTTGAGATTTTCTGAGGTAAAAACTGTTGCTCACCTCTTCCTTCACCTCTTCCTTCGCAAAGGAAGTAGATCCGACTTTCTGGCATCAGTGATAGGCACTCAGTGCGGACAGAAACTGACGGAAAATAAACGAAAAAAAATTTGAGCGAAGCACCAAATGAATGAAATGTAAAGAAATATTTGAAATCACAGCACCAAGTGTATTCTTGTTCTCCACAAAAGTTTCTATTCCATATACATAATAGCAGAGAACTATTTTCTCCAATAGATTTCGAGCTTAACTGTGTCTGCGTTCGAAAAATCTACAATGATGGAGGGGCCCTTATACTGGAGCCATTCTCTCCGGACCCGTGCTGTCTCTCTACAGCTCTGTGTGACTTCCAACAAATACCAGAATAGGAGTTTTTACACCGAAAGAGAAATTTCGAAGTGCTGTCATAATTCGTATCGAAATATCTTATGTTGGCAAAAAATCTGAACTTGTGGAAAACGAAGTAAATTTTGCTCCACGCCATCGGATTTAGTTTATTAGCTTTTCTTCAAAAGCGTGTTGGAGTCATGTGAGGCTAGGTAAATGTGTTTTGTTTCCACCCAATAACATGAACCCACTGAATTGCCCTAAACTCCAATCAACATCTTTTGTGTCATAATGAATTGAGAATCAGAAAAAAAAGGAAAACGTAAAGAATGACATGTTTCTACTACATGTAAAAAAGCATTATAAGTTTTGTTTTTTTAAATTAATAAATTCAAGGCATTTGGTAAAACATTTACTGTATTGTAATTAATTCGTGTTCACCCTTTATGTCGATTTTTCCCAGTAAACTACCAAAGTCGAAGACCCGATTTTGTCTACCCTCGATTTTATCAGCTGTTTGACCTTATTTTGTCAACCTCATATTGAAATTGATAGTTGGTAGTTCTATGGGCTCTAACAGACAAACCAAGCTGAATTCGAGTAAATCCTTTTTTGAGCATATTTTTCTTATTTTAGAGATTCGAAATATGCGAATTAATTTTGCGCTGTTAGACTTAAGGGAAATTTAAACTAGATAATCAGAAAGTGTTACGAGGCTATATCTAGGGGCTAAAGAAGTATATTTTAAGAGCTACCGTTTCTTAAAAAGAAAGGAAAATACATGTCCCGATTTCGTCATTAAGGGGTTTATCATTAAGGGGCTGATAAAAACGGGTCTTCACTCTAATCGGTACCTATCTAAAGTCCAACTTCATATTCCACAATTTCCTCAATCACTAAAATTTGCAGCAATATGAAATTACCCATAAATCAAAGCAGGCTCAATCGCATCGGATACGCTAATCACGTGTAGCTACATGTGTTCCCTGGGTAGCTACGTGTTATTTGAAATTGATATTGTGAAAATGTATTTCACACGAGAGTGGATTAAACGTCGAAGTATTATGGTACACTTGGCCCTACCACAACCCATTCAGTCGACCGACAGCAACAGCCTGTCGACAAAGGGAGTGTAGTCTTCACAGTGCGAATTGTTCCGTGATAATCCTTAATAATTACTCGATAAACGGTGCAATAATCGCCTGGGCAATATTCAAAAAGCAGTGCACGTTTACCGGCACAGATGCGGTAGTGCTCATCGCGATGGAATCTGCGCGGAAAATTTTGGATCACCAGCCAGCGCAATAATGTCACATTACTGGAGCATGCCTAAAAAGTATGTTAATATGTGTGTATGTGTGTTTTTATGTGGAAATTCCGACTTCATTGATCTAGTTAGCAAGCAAATTCCGGATGCACCGGCGCCATTTCCTGCCAGCATACATTTAGTTGAAGTTGTCTATGTCACGGGATGCGCGTTGCGAGGACGCCTGTGTTACGGAATGCCAAAATCGACGATTATGCACGTTGATGCCGATCCTCGCGGTTCGATTTGCTCTAACCGCGGACCGCTAACTAGTGATGTTGCATCACACCCACTGGATATTTCAAGCAGATATGTGCGTTTGTGTGTTTGTACGTTGGTACATATGTGTGGGCGCACATCCGGAACCAAACAAAATAAACAAAACGGCGACCAGGTATTGAAATGTGAAACCGCGCATCACGGACTGAAAGTGGTTATTTCGGGTGCATTCTAAATGAAAAGCACTGGCGGCTACAGCATGGCATAGCTAGGACAAGGGAACATTGTGCATTTCCCGGCGATGCCTACCAGGTGGGAAAACGTCCTCAAATGCGAATGACCGCAGAAAACTTTTTTACTAGTCCGGGTTGGTGGTGTTCGGGTGGAATCTGGTAACAATGTAGCAGCTATGCGATAGAGTTTTACAGTAGCTGTTTTCCATTGCCCTAAAATATGATCAAAATTCACTGCTATATTTTTCGCTGGAAGTCAATTCTGACTGTTGTTGCGAATGAAAAATCAAATTTCTATACTAAACAACTATATCTGTTATCTTTACACCAATTGTCACACTGAATGTCTTGTATACACCTCCGTTAACCAAACCCACCGCACGTGTAGAAACTCTCGCATACACGCTTAACTGACACGTGACCCATTTTCCGTCGTTATTGAACCCGCTTCATACATATTCGTAAAATTCTGCGAAAAGATTATCTATGAATAAGTAATTCTGTGTCGTACCAAGCTGGAAGGTGATTTTATCTTTTGTGCCTCATCCAGGTGGCATCACGTGCGACAGTGCTTTCCTCTTCCGCCCGGCAAATGATGCCACGAGCTCCGACTAGATAGACAGTTGGCTCAACAATTCACATTCTCGCCGAATTCCACTCACCGACATGTTCCGTGCACGCCGCTTCTTAAAATACCAGAAATTCCACTGCCAACATCCAGTGACTTGGCTTTCATATCACCGGAACCGAGTCAAGTTTCCTGAAACCCTCTGGCAGAGAAAGTGTGGGAAGAGGGAGCTTTGCGTCGGTTTCGTGAACGTTGTCAGCTGCGGCGGCGATAAGCATCGACGAATGAATCAGTCCCGTCCCGGGTACCACGGAGGGAAAATATTTTTGTAGCAAAAACATTGTTTCGGGTACCGATTTACAAGCATGATAAGCCAATATCGTCTCGCACGATATATTCGAGCTGGCTGTCTTTGGTATTCGCCATTAGCGAATCGGTGGCTCTTATAGGACATTCCGGTACAACTATGAGAAGCTGGAATAGAAGAGACACCCTAACAACGCGAAGGTACACGCTCTGATTCGTCATCCCATGTATACAGGATTGCCGAAGTTTGTGGCACTGCACGTGACTTTCGTAGCAAACGATGGCGCTTCGTTAAGCCTTCCAGGAGATCCGTCAAGGACCAATAGTGCAGAAATGTTTTACTGACAGAAACTCCCGTAGCCAGGATTTTGTTTCGGGAGGGGTTTGAAAATTGAATAAACAAACTAATTCTGTTGACTTGAGATAGTCACTGAAATATGAAGAAAAGTTTGAAAGGTGTAAACTCTTTCAAAACAAATATAATCGATACTGGAAGAGTTAAAACAATTAACATTCAAGATTTCAAAAAAACTCGAAGATCAACCGAATATAATAATCCCTGAATAAATATTTTCAAGGTATAGAAGACACCATATCGGAATAAGCATATAAAAATGTCATAGCAAAAACCTGCTTCAGAGAACTCCACCCGCTGTTGCTCATTAAATCATGTTGCATCGTTCCTCCAACCCTCAAGACAAAAATATTTCAGCGTTGGGTCAAGTTTAACAACCCAAAGTAGGTTCGAAGGAAGAGAATGTCAAAAAAATATGGTCGGGCAGACGATTTGAGGATGTAGTGAAGCAGTTCTATTCCGCTTTGGTCTTATCTGTTGTATTGGCACTATTGACGAATTTCGCGCTAAATCGTATTCAGAGTTGGCAGCACCCACTCAGATTTCACTGAAACTTTCTGTACATGAGAACTTTGTCACTAAATGCCACTTTTCATGTTTTGTTTTTCCAAAAATGATCTACACTGTGTTTTGAAAAGACACAACAATTTTTTAACCTTTATTTTACTTTATATTTTTTTCAAATGGCTATTGTCTAAAAATGATAAATCCTTCGAAAAAATGATTTTCACAAAATTAGTCAACTTTATTAATAAAAATACTGAAAAAAATCTTCATCGACTCCTACACTGAAAAAAAAAATGAATTTAAAAATTTAAAGTCGATTTACAAAAAACCCCATCTTCGATTTGGATAAAATTTTGTTCCAAGATCGGTAATTATGTTCCCTACCTACCGTCAAAAATTCAAGTTGGGCACTTTCAAAAAAAAAAGTTATCTGAAACAAACTTTTCCTTGTCCAAGCTGAATTTTTCAGTGTATTTTTATCGAAAACTAAACCAGTGAAAGTCATAATCATCTCAGAATCCAATTTCCCAACTGCTAGTTGCCTGGTATGTACATGCAAAAAGTATCAATAAATAATTCGGAATAGCATCTCGGAATGGACTGGAACGAGGCCGAAGGGATTCGTTTGACGGAGATCTGGTACTAGAACCACAAGTGCAGAGACCGCTCTCCACGACCCCATTACGCCAGAGATAGGCATTCTACGTATAATGATTGTACATGACCCGAGATATCACCCGAATTAAATCATGACACTCAGCCATTCTCTTGGACCAAGGTTTGTTGTAACCTTTGGGATTCCTGAACTACCATCGCTCCACGAAATTTGCCAATTTTTGAGCGTCCGCTGTACTCAAAAACCCCCATGTTTACTCCAGGAAATACAAAGAGCGATTTCCATGCTCTATCAAACGAAAGGCCTCCCGTAACTGTAACGATGTGAGCATGGTCGTTGATAGGAAATATAAAACCATCAGTTTCGTGGGTAGAATGTTGGCAGCACAGCATCTTTTATGATTGCACTCACCACTACTGTCATAATAATTAGCATAAAAGCGAAACATAGCTGTCATCATATGACGAACGTTTCGTGTATTCCAATCACAGAATGAATCGAATACAAAACGTAGGCCCTAACCACCAAGCGAAACATTGTTTCTCTGATGATCCGTCCGTTAATCCGTCGACGAACTGATGCCAATAATTGCGTTTTTCAGCTATCGTCAAGTTTTTCATTTGCATTTGTATCGATGCGTATATTGGGAAAAAATCAGGCGATTCGACGTTCAAAAGTCCCTTTCGCGTACAATTCTAAGCAATCTCTGTCCACCACGAAGTAGGAGACTGTTCACGATTGTTCGCTTCAGGTACTCGTTTTGTCTGACCTTTAATCGTAGTGAAAATGCATTGTTTAAAACCTGGGGGAAAATGCAGGAACTGAAATATAGGGACACTTGGGGTTTTTGATGTCCCATGTGGAAATTCCTGCTGATTTCTACACCCAGCCAAATCATACAGCGAAATTCATAAGAATTATCTTATGATGTATAGAAAGATAACAAAACTATGTTTTCATAAGATGATTATGAAAAAATAAGACTTTATTGGGTATTGCATACGTTACTCGCTTGAGTTTCATACGAGCATCTTATGATTTACATAAAAATAAGAGACATATATAATTTTGTCTTATAAAAAATCGAAGATGCGTTATGGAAAATTAAATCATAGTAAACCGATTTGACGAAATAAATGCTGCTTCATAAGATAGTCTTATGATTTACATACGTCCTGCTTGTGGCTAAAAAATATACGAAATACTTATGAAATTCACTGTATTTTTTGGCTGAGTGTAAGATTACCGAGAGAAGGAACCACTACCTTCAGTTTTGTAACAACACCCTTTAAGAGACACTCTCAGGCCTATACGAGGAAGCTTAGAAGAGAAAACTGATTTGCCTCTTTCGGAAATTTATAGACACAGTAGAAGATGTTCCCACAATGGGATGGTCAGACTCTCGCTCATTAGTGTACAAGGAAACGTAGAAATTAGTCGTTGTCGGTGGCGTAGCGTTTTTTTGCATTTCTTATTGGAGCGTTCTTTAAAATAATGTTTCATTTTGTCCCCACATTATTTATATGCAGGATATGTCGAGAGATCATGCGGAGTCTCTCCACAGTAGGACAACTTTTCATGATTATCTCCGCATTTTCCTTAGCATGACATGTTTCAATAAGTCGCTGTAGGCCCAATTGTGTGCAACGACGGCCGTTCATGCCTTGCGGCACAGAAAGAAGAACAGATAGGCTAGCCCCGTCCAAAAGATAAAAGTTTGGAAGAACAGATTCGGGGAATGGTTCGAATTGAGGCTGATGGAGAGTAAGTTATTTTCATATACTCCTTGATTTTTTCCTGAACGCAATTGCTTGCGAACCAGAATTAACTGGGTTAAAGATGCAATCAGCAGCAACATTTTAGTCGCACTCCTGAACTGCCTTTTGATGTCTCTCTATTGTTTCATCGTGTTGTGTGTACATTTCCATGAACATCAATTCAACGTTAGGAACACTTCCATTCGCAATAAGCAACACCTACAAGTTAAAATTGGAATCAAAATTTGATAGATACCTAATATGTGATTTAACAGCAATCGGTTTAAGGGGTTACATAACTTTTTATTTTTCAAAAAAATTGAAATTTTTATTACTTTATCTGAAAGTACAACTCCTTGAGAGTATTTTTCCAAATTTTTATGAAGAGCCAAGAAATAGACAGCGCTTCGAAGCGCGCTACATCTACCAAGAGCAGTGGTAACTTGAAATTTCAACCCTCCAGAAGGCAAGGGGTCTCAGAGGCCCGGCTAGTTACAGTTCTCTAGTTTCAATGGACTTGCAATTTAAAATACAAATGATCGAGAGTTTTTGATTTCATTTGGTCTTACGAGCGATGCACAGTGGGAAAAAATTTATCGAAAACGCGACTTTACTCAATAGCTTGATAGAAGGCTAAGTGTCGTTATTAAAAATGCATACTTCTTATGTGAAAATGCCTGGGGAATCTATTGCACGTGTTTAAAATGACCGTAAAGTGCGCTATCATGCCCGTTTCGCCCCAATTCCCCTTTTCGTTTGAGTTTATGTTCAAAACTGAATATATAACTCAGAAGAAAGTTAAAAACGGCTGACAAAAATAATATTTCTTATGTAAAAAAGTCCAGAGATTCGATTGAAGATAACTAGAATAATCTCACGAAACGTATACACCCATTTTACCCCAATTCTCCGCAAAACTAAAGTTTGGAGTTAATCATGGTTTTCTATTTCGGTAAAAGGCTATATACGGCTGATCAAAAGTAATGATTATTATGTAAAAAAAATCCAGGTTATCGTTCGAATATAGTTAGACTTATCACCTGAAACGTATGTACCCGTTTTACCCCAATTCCTCCCATAACTTAAGTATAAAGTTAAACCTGGCTCTACATTTCAGAAAAAGGCTGAATGCGGTTGATCAACAGTAGTATTTCTTATGCAAAAAATTCTGGAGAATCGATTGAAGATAGTTGGAATGACCGCAGAATACATTTGTGTCCGTTTTACCACAATTATTCACATAACACAAATGTGGTGATACACCTTACTCAATATTTCAGAAACAAGCAGAAAGTGGGTTATCAAAAGTAATTTTTTTATGCCAAATAATCCAGGAAATATATTGAAGATAGTTCGAATGACCGGACACAACACGTGTATCTGTTTTACCCCAAATTCTTCCCACAACTTAAGTGTGAAGTTAAACCTGTCTGTACTTCTCGGAAGGAGGTTGAATACGGCTGATGAAAAGTAGTAATTCTAATGTAGCCAAATCCGGATTGATCGCACGAAACGTTTGTATCTGTTTTACCCAGCCCCCTGTCAACCCTATACTATCATATGGAGTTTGACAGCGACCTACATATATGGGGCGTTATAGCTATAAAGCCCCAAACAAAGAATTTTGTTCGGCACTATACACAATATTCAAGCATTCCACACGACGTTTTGCATCTTGTGGGATGATTTAACACCATATTATTCGGAAAAACAACATTTAGTAACTAATTACAGCTTATAATCATTCAATTCAAAATTAATGTTTTGATTTTCATGGCAGTGATGCTGGCTTTACAGAGACGTCGTCCTTGACAGGGGGCTGGTTTTACCCCAATTATTCACATAATGTATGTGTGAAGTCATGTCGTACTGATCATTTCAGAAACAGGCTGAAAGCGGCTGATTAAAAGTAACTTTTTATGTTATATAGTTCAGGGAATCGATTAAAGATAGTTCGAATGACTGGACAAAATATATGTACCCGTTTTACCCCAAAGTTCTCCCATAGCTCAAATGTGAAGTTAATCCTGGCTGTACCTGGCCTTATGAGAGGAACTTAGGGTAAAACGGGTACACATGTTTCGTGCGGACATTCTAGCTACATTCAATTGTTCCCATAAAACATAAAAAAATTACTTTTTATCAGCCGCTTTCAGCCTCTTTCTGAAATATTGGGTAAGTATAATTTAACACTTGTATAAGGGAAAGAATTAGGGTAAAACGGGTAAACACGTTTCGTGTAGTCATTTCAAGTATTTTCAATAGATTCCCTGAACTGTTTTACATAAGAGAAACTACTTTGGTGAGCCACTTTCAGCCTCTTGCTTAAATGATAAGTAAGGTGTAACTTCACAATACATTATGTGCAGAATTGGGGTAAAACGGGTATACACGGTTCGCACGGTCATTATAACTATCTTCAGTCGATTTCCCGGAAGTTTTTACTTAGGAATTGCTACGTTTTATCAGCTGCACTCAGCTTCATTCGGAGAAGCACACCTACGTTTAAGTGCACGCTTGAGTAATGGGAAGAATTGGGGTAAAACGGATATACACGTTTCGTGCGGTTATTCTAACTATCACCAATCGATTCCCCTGAATTTTGTACATAAGAATTACTACTTTTCATCAGCCGCATTCAACCTCTTTCCGAGAAGTACAGCCTGGTTTAACTTCACACTTGAGTAATGGGAAGAATTTGGGGTAAAACGGATGCACGTGTTTTGTCCGGTCATTCGAACTATCTTCAATCGATTTCTTGGATTATTTGGCATAAAAAAATTACTTTTGATTAACCGCTTTCTGCTTCTTTCTGAAATATTGAGTAAGGTGTATCACCGCACTTGTGTTATGTGAATAATTGGGGTAAAACGGATACAAACGTTTCGTGCGGTCATTCCAACTATCTTCAACCGATTCCCCAGATTTTTCTACATAAGAATTACTATTTTTCATCAGCCACCTTCAGCCTCTTTTCGAGAAGCACAGCCAGGTTTAACTTTCCATTTGAGATATGGGAAGATTTGGGGTAAAACGGGTACACATGTTTCGAGCGATTCCCCAGAATTTTTCGCATAAGAAATACTACTTTTGATCAACCGCATTCAGCCTCTTTCTGAAATGTAGAGCCAAGTTTAACATTATACTTGAGTTATGGCAGGAATTGGGGTAAAACGGTACATACGTTTCGGGCGACCAGTCTAACTATATTCAAACGATAACCTGGATTTTTATACATAAGAATCATCACTTTTGATCAGCCGCAGCCTTTTACCGAAATATAAAGCCAGGATTCACTTAAAACTTTAGTTTTGCGGAGAATTGGGGTAAAATGGGTGTATACGTTTCGTGAGATAATTCTAATTATCTTCAATCGATTCTCTGAACTTTTTTACATAATAGATACTAATTTTTGTCAGCCATTTTCAACTTTATTCCGAGTTATATATTTAGTTTTGAACATAAACTCAAACGAAAAGGGGAATTGGGGCAAAACGGGCATGATAGCGTACCGTGCGGTAGCAATCAATTTTTCAGACCTTTTTAGATAAGAAAAACCTTCCTTGGTAAACGACATCCAGCCTTTTCAAAAAAGTCGCGTTTTGGGTCCATTTTTTCCCACTGTGCGATGCTTCTTGAAGTCACAATTTTAGTTTGTCTGTGATCACGATTGCCGAAAAAGCACTCAACCGATTTTTTTCATTTTTTTTCGATTGATCGTAATTAACTTTTCTCGTTCCTTAACGATTCCTTTTTCATGCATAAATTTTTGTTTTATTGATAAGAATTTTTTAATACAATTTTTTGAGCTTAAAGTAGCATTTTTTTAAGAAAAACGGAATGCAGGAAAAAAATATTATTTATTCAACTAATCGCTAAAGTACGAGAAATACTCCTAAGCGAATGGAATTCTTCGAGTTTTGCGATTTTAGTTGATCTATTGGTCTTCGATCGTGATCACCGCAAGCCTTCTAAATAAAAAAGGGTTTTGGGGAAAAAGTCATGACTCCGCCAACCATCAATATATTTTTATAGACTAATATTTGTTTTTTTCACTGACAAATGTGCTACCAAAATACTATAACTTTGATGTAATTCAATCATTGCTTTATGCCTTTACGTAAATTCAATCTTTCTTGACATTTTTCTCGTGAAAAGGTATGTAACGACACATTCACTTTTTGATGATATCCAACGGGAAAAACATATCGAAATATGGAGTTAAACGAATGCAATTATGTGAAAAAAATCAGAGGCAGGATTCGAACATGCAATCCCTGTGACTCCGGTCCAATCCACAAACCCTTATGCTATTCCTGCGCTATGATATTGTCCCAAGAAGAACACATTATTATCGTAAGGTCGACAGTCATCATTCCACTGTCTCTATCAGAGTTACCAAAAATACAGAATAATCTGTATTTATACAGATTTTTCAGCCATTTTTAGACCAAGAATTTGTATGTACAGATATACAGATTTTTCCGTGTATGTACGTACAGATATACACATTTTTGAGAAATGATGTTACAAAAACTATTTTTAGAAATATTTTTTTCAGTTTCATTAATACTTCCTCTCTGTCTCTCTAAGCTTAGCACTATATATTAAAATAAATCGTCACTTTTGAGATTGGTCGCGCACTCTTAAAGGTAAAGGTTTGTAATACACTCAGGTTAGCACTCAGTAAACGCCTGGCTGAAGTCCACTTCCAGAAACGTTAATTGTAATGCTCTGTGACTTTGTTGACTTCGGAGAATTCGACTGCTACATTGGTCGACTTAATGTTTATAACATTATATATCAACAGAAGTCATTAAATGAAGAAGATTTTTTTTCCATTGTGCACATCGATAAAGTTCAAGTTTCTGGATGTAAAATATCAGAACTACTTGTAGTGTTTTTTTTAATGAAAATGTAAACAGGTCCTTTCTTGACTGATTTAAACCACAGGAATTAATATCTTCGATAGATAATCCAGCAAAAGGTTAAACGACTCAACTGATTCGATACAGATATCGACACAGATTTTTCGAAGAGTAAATATACACACCAAAAAAAATCTGAATTTTATCGTTGACGTAATTGCAAACATGACACAATTCAACAAACCGTAATTTACGAAATGACAGAACATTATCGTGTTCCATTTAATTTTACATGAAACATATACTTTACATGCGCAATGACATAAAATTACACTTCCTACCATTCAGAACAAACGCTGTATGTGGAGTAAAATTACATGATTTACGAAATTAAACGTCATGTAAAATTAAAATCAATCGTAAAACTAAGTCATTTTTGATGCTCGTATATGTCATGGTCAGGAGACGTAAATTTACACTATTTTTTCTAGGTGTGTAGATGAAAAGATTTTTTAGGACAAAAATACAGATTTAATTTTGGCAACCCTGGCTATAGCGACACATTTCGTCTATGTTCACTTTTGAACAGTTTTACTGTTAAATTTCTTCTTCGACAGTTTTTCATCATTTTGTATAAACTTTACGAAACAAGCGAGTAGAGGAGCTACAATCTAGGTTCATTAGCCAGGGAAGGGCTAAATACCTCTGTCCCATCCCAGGAACCAAAGGAGTGACATTAGCCCTCTTAGCCAAGTCACTTCCAACGATTTATCAAACCCCCATCAAATTGAAACGGTCGGTACAGTTGTCCACGTTTCTTCCTTATTCAAGGTTCAAAATGGTTCGTTGATTAAATTCTACATTACATGAATAATTTAATCACCGTGCAATTTTGAATCATCTTCATTTTGTACGCTGCTCAGTTGGCCTGGCCGCTTTAATAATTGTGTCACATACCATATGTACCACAAACATTAATAATATCAAGAAATGGCGAACGTCTGGAATGTTCCAGGATCCCTACATGTATTGGCTGTGTATATGTAAACTAGACTAGACTAGAATTTATATAAACTTTACGAAACACAAGTATGTTATGAGTCACCGAGATACATGTTTTAGTACTTTTTTCTGAAATTTTTCGGACGGAGGGAGCTCCCTTTTTCCTTGGCTACGTACCAGAACAAAAGATTTGATATGCGTCGTCGATCGCAAATTTGGAAGGCAGTTTAACAATCTGCTCATGATGGAGCAACATTACTAGTCGGCTAAATTTGTAGCAAAATGTTAGTTATTGTAACTACACAAATTTCGCATTCAAATGCCTGTTCTGGTTTCTTATTCGTACACAAACAACCAAGCGTGTGTATTGCCAGCAACTTACTGGAGTCGCATGGTTGTATGTGCGGCGTAGGATGTGTGTAGCATCGGACATAAAAAATGCACCAAGGCTATATTTAGCTTCCATAACAATCTATCATTGTATTTAAAATATAGTTTAATAAAAGCCAGAATTTATCCCACATTTGAATCATCTGGCAAAATCCAAACGAGTTTTCCGTTATTTTGAGGATATTAGTCATTTCTTTGCTGGTTGACAAGCACTGGATTTTACTTCTCAACGACGACCCCGAATAGTTCGAGAAGTCAGATTGAGCTGCAAGCTTTGTGCAGAAGCATTGCTTGATTCTCGTTTTCCGTCAATGATCGCTGCTTGTTGCTTCCTACTTTCCTTTCCATCGAGTTGGACTGCAAAAATCTATTATAAATCATGTGGTTTGTTTTTCTAGAACGATGTCATAACACACATAATTATTACACGATTTTCTCATAACTAGTTGTTTTGAATTTTGTAAATTGCAATAAAGTATTGAGAGAAACAGCGAACTGAAATAAAACAATGAATACCTTGGTGTATTTTCTGTCCGGTCTTATTTGAAAAGTTGCGTAGTTTCTCAGATACACGCTAAAATCGCGATTACCCAAATATTTGTTGATGATACCCCGTGTCAGTGGTAATATTATTGTCAGTGAACTTTCCAAAAAAATATCCACAAAAGTTTAAATAGTTTAGTTTTTTGTAATGCAACTTTTTGTGATTTGTTTATTAACTTTTATAACACGTATTTCAACATATTGATTCAACAATAAACATTTTGAATATAAAAGGTTATTTCGCCGACAAAAGACACCATTTCACGTTACGACAACAATCAGGCAGAGGAACACGTATCCACTCATGTAATTGTCGTTCATTCCCTTTTACCTTTCTTATGTTTTCTAATATCAACGTGTTCCTATTATCCGGGGACTGGGTATATCGACACAAAACACCGGATTTTCCAAATCCGCCATCCAAAGGGAATGGAATCCGTCGGGAATGAGAAGGCGTACAAGGAGCCACGCCGGAAACGGAACGACGAAAAGCTTTTCAAATCACAAACGCATTTGGTGGCAGATCAAAGTACATGCAATATTTCGGGTGCTCTCGTCGGGATCAGTCCAATCATGTAACATTAGCATATACCGGTATAATGCGGTATGCAAAAGTGAGAACATATCACGAAAGTACAGGACTACATACCCGTGTGGTGTATCTATTTGCAAAGGAATGTATATATGTTTGTATGTATGCAAGTATTAAAAACACCAACTGGATTTGATGCGAGAATCAGCGGCTCTTTGGATGGAAAAAGACTGGAAATTACCTTCTACTGTTCTGTACCTCTGCCGATATCCCGTCTCGTTATGTGCATATATTTGAATACGTTCATAGAGTAATCAATGCGGATCTTACCTGGAAGAGAGTAGAAACAAAAATAACCATTTAGACTGTGTAAAACAACGTAGCTTTATTCAAAAAATTATTAACAGAACATATTGCAAACTTTCTTAACGCTATAAATTTGCTAAAGTTGTCGAAAACCGAGCAAAATAAACGTACGCCTCCCATTCAAAAGCATAAGCAAAATTGATTGATTTTCATTTCAGCTGTGTACCACATGTTCGGCATGCCTCAACAGCTGCCGCTTTTGTCTTCCCATTTGGAGGATTCTGAACCCTCCAACAGCTCCAATGAGAATTTGGAACGTCGAAAGACACTGTCGCCCCAGTAGTCGTCGTCGTCATCGTCAGCTGGCACATCCTGTCGCATTTTGGGCCCTTGTTCGTAGAGGACCTCGAAAGCACCAGCAGCAGCAGCCACTTCAATTAATTTCAGATTTAAAATTTATATTCGCTATAGCAGAGTTGTGACAAAATACGAGTGCATGAATCCCACTCCCACGCCAACGACAAGGACGACGATGCTAGGGGGCTGGAGGCAGTTCTTGGCCTCCGCAATCAGCAGTTCGCCTCGAGGACCATCCAACTGGGGAGCCTACACTTGTAGGTACGAACGGCTCTTCTACTGAAAGTCAAAGCTGCTGGCCCAAGAGAGAGCGAGCGAGAGTTGGAGAAGAGCTGTCGACTCTTCGGTGAATTTCTACGACGCGACTGGCACGCCAACGTCATTTAACACCGTTCCGGGTTGCCCATCCGTGGTGCTTTGCTGCTGTGACGGTCGGAATAAGTGACTCCCTTTTGATAGTCGCATCACCAGGTGCATGTATGCATGAAGATATTGTGAAGGTGTGTATGTATAAAGGTTGAAGATGCTTAGGACAACAATGTTGTCGAGAACGGTCCAGCAGTTGGGAGCATTTTGTTTTAAATGCCGTTTCTAACATTTCAGTGCACTGCAGTGGTGATGTTCACCGGTTGGCGGCATAGTGTGAAAGTTTAGTAGTGAGAGTATTTTGTGGTTTAACCCTTACATAGGCGGTAGTCTAAAATTCTCCTCTGCTTTGCTTTCAGGGAAGATATCTACAATTTTGGTTGATTTTTTCTATGTTTACTTATCGCAAGTATTGTACATAAATACATCATATTTTGTAATTAAGTTTTACATGTAAAACAAGTTTATCCACGCTCGTCGCAAAATCAGTATTTTTACAATGTTTTTGGCAAAATTGTTCACAAGTATGTTATTATTTGTATGCTTTATTGTTTATGCACTAGTTCATCAAATTAGTTAGAGAAATACTTGCATTATTCTTTTGGTAAAATTTTGTGCTAAAATAAAAGTAATAGTTAATGGAACGGCGCAAAAAGTACATCCATCCTAATGTATGGTTGACCTCTACCAAAGAAGGGTTAAGGTCGGCCAAATATTAGAAACCCAAAGATGAGCTAAACTATTTTAATCAAATTTTGATTGACAATTTATCAAAAATTAGCGGGTTGTGTACAGGACACGACCAAGGTGACATTAAAAATGTAGCTTCTTCAAGAGCTCGCAATATAATTCGCGAATGAATTCAAAACTATCGACTTCTTTCAGTAAAGAAGACTATATAGTATTCAGTAAAAATATGATAGTCACGTTACAGCTTACTCTTCTGTTCTCATTTGTTACAATATGCTATGTAGCAAAATACTAAAACCAAGTACAACACGTAACGCTTAAGACATGACGTGGCATGAGTTTTAAACTCAGTGCTGAGCTGCATCACGGTACTCATGGCAAACCTGCTAGACAAAAGAGAATGAAACGGTTAGCAGTTAAAACAGTAAGCGATGCTTATTGAGTTACGGTTCTCATTCCAATGAATTGGCAACAGTTAGACGGTTCTCTTCTGAAACTCTCTCTCATTGGAATTATTATTGAGAGGAAGGGATGCTGACCTTCATTTTATTAACAATATAAATACGGTTATGTCGGTCATCTTATTATAAACAACGAGCTAGAATTAACAAACAGGCGGTTTCATATAAATAGCTATACATAAAAGAAACAGAAGGGTGGAGAAAAAATCAACAAAGCACCGCATGCTGCCTGAATCAGTGGCGTAGCCAGAAATTTGGTTTGGAGGGGGTTTTGACAAAAATCATAGATTTTTCAAAAATGTTGGCGGGTCTATTGATGACATTTAATCTGTAGGCCGCGATCGACTGGGTACTATCGTGTTCTGCAGTAATAGCGAAATGGGATGGTGTGAGCGGGCATGGGCGCCATAACCCTACCGTAGGAAGAACTAAACACCTGTCCTGTCGCAGGTGTCGGTTATGTTGGGTGGCGGACTACGAGACAGGTTAGGTCAAGTTCAACGAGTGGCCCAAAAACACCACTTTACTAACAATCAAGGAGAAAAGGATGAGCTGAAAACTCGCAACTTCGAAACCGTAGCAGTGGAGGAGCTTTGCTAGACGGGGCAGAAGGTGTGGACATGCGGGGATCGAGCGACGTCACAAGAGCTGAGCAAAATGCACCAACGCGTGATTAGCGAAAGGATGTGTGTAGTGTGGATCAAAGGCCATTTCTTCAACTAGAGCATTATCAATGTGCACTGACCTCACGAAGCCAAGAAAGGTGCATTTTATGGCGGAATGTTAAGCTCGTCATCGGTGACATAAACATCCTGATAGGCCGGGGGCATTGTAAAAACCGGTTATCGCACAGGATAGTGGGTACACCTTATAAATAATGTGCACAAATTATCACGATTGATAAGTATATTATGACGAACACCTAAGTAGCGAAGCCGTAGACAACAAGAATATTGCAAGAATCAGCTTGGAGACGCGCACAGTCGACAACAGATTCCGGATCTACCTAAGATTCATGAAAAATAGGACGGTTGAACCGCTGGCAATGATCAACTGTCATGTGAGCTACTCAAACACAGAGTAGAGGAATTGACTAGAGCATTCTACTGGGTGCTTTAGAAGATCTGGAAGGAGGAGATTTTACCAAAGTATAGGATGTAGGGAGTAGTATGTCCCATCTATAAAAATGGTGTTAAGCGGGATTTTTGCGTCTAATTACCGGTTAATCACATTCCTGAACTGCCGTTGTATGCAAAGGTGACGTAAATGCCATCGAGTATATTTTTCAGGAAATCAATTTTCAAATCTTGCATGGTGCGGGTAAAAGCATGCTTTGGCCACTTTGTTTTTCGCATTTCAACAGGTTATTTTTTATTTTTATTTGAAGTCGTTTGCACTAAAAGATGCGAATTTTCGTAGTGAACTTAAAAATATGAAAAAGTTAAATTTGACCAAAGTTGCATTGAAGCCACTTTTGCATACCAGGATAGTAAACGTCATCTACAAGGTGTTCTCCCAAATTCTTTGTTACCGCCTATAACCGTTAGTAGGGGAATTCGTAGTGCAATATGGCCTATAATGCACAAATACTGGTTGCATTCATATCTTCAACCAAGCTATTTGCAATAATATTCTTGAAAACTTTGCTGAAGACACTTTGTCTCGAAATAAGTTTGATTGGAGTTAGTAATGAATCCAACTGGAAAAATTAATCACAAAATTGTGCTACTAAATACTACACCACCGAAAGCTTATGGTTTCCAAATTATGGAATCTTGGCGCCATTCAATTCGATATCCAAATGTACACCATAAATAGCGAATCTAAGCTACTGGCACTTTATATAAGTGATAACCCAAAAAAATCAAATGCATATAAAAACCGATTCTGACCTGTTAGAGACAAGCGTAAAACGCCATTTTTCATCAGTTTCTATGTAGGCGTTTTCGTTAAGCTATTTTGCTTGATATTTACATGATATTTATAGGATCCTCACTAAAATATTAGTTATAAGATCCCATTCTCACAATTTACAAAAAGTCCCCATAACGTTTAAAACATTAGGTTCTCAATATAATGAACAGATAATAAACTTCCAAAATAATTTTTTGAATATTTAAATAAACTAGTCAGCATCAAACTTTTTTTGTCTTCAATTCAAATATTTTGGTTTGGAGGGGGTTTTTACCCCCAAAACCCCCCCTTGGCTACGCCACTGGCCTGAATACAATACACTGACAATATTTCGTTTACTATACCAATACAAAATAAATGGTACTCAAGCTGTCTATCATTTCAAAGCGTTCTCTCTCACGGGTTCTGTGAGAGATAGTTAACTGAAACACTATCCGAGGAAAATGGAAATGAAATAACGGTCATTTTTGTGGTGATACGGTCACTTCATATTTACCGTCACAATTCAAAGACCATCGTGAGATTGCACAGCACTGTTTTAAACTATAAAGAACACCCATTCAAGCTGCTGCCTGGGGAGAATAAGTTAAAGTTTTGACAATTGTTACTACATTGTACGCAATTGTTTAGTAACGTAATAAAAAATAAGCCCCAAGATACAGTAATGAAACAAATGAAATACTCGCAAAATGAGAGGCAGATGTCGCCACGATGCCAACAACGAAGCAACCCTGCATCAATCAGATAGCAGCAGCTGTCATCGCCACACATACTCACACCACCCGTGGTTGAAGAAAATCCGATTTGACGTGAGCAAGTAGCAACGGTTTTAGACAAACAAAGGCAGACCGCAGAAGAGGCAGTTTTTTGCCAAGTGAAGCAAGGTTAGTGCAGCGGAAAGTTTTAAGTGGCCGGTACTTCACGTGTGGGAGCTTACCTCTAAATGACGATTCGCCGGAGACGCAACCGGTAGAAGTTACCTAACAAGGACTGATAAACCGATAAGGAATGAGGATTAACGATCTACTATTTGCTCAAGCGGTAAGCCGTCAATATGGTGCACCAACCGAACACTTAAATGATGAAAAGTTTTAAATATAGGTCCGCTACAGATTTGTTTCTATCAACATTCGTATTTGGTTGCTTGGCGCGAACGGATGGCTGTACAATACCGAGAAATATTTGTGAGCTGTACACGACTGGTGGATGAATCAGATTGTGTTGAAACGTGCTACTAGCAGAAGCCATCATTTTATTTTCTGATGGATGTAAGATAGCATACACACACACACACACACACACACACACACACACACGAAAAAAACCGATTTCAAATCATCTGACTAATGCTCGTTCCTGATTAATTACCGCTAATTTCATGAACCAAGCCGCAAATATAGTCAGGAAGAATTTAAGTCGGTTTCAGCAAGTCCACTTGTCATATAATTGACGTTGGTAAACAAATCGGCAACTTAAATTGCCAAACACTTAGAAACGATCGAAGCGTTTTTCCGTCAATGTTTTTTTTCTGGTTCAAATTTTTGTAGGTATTTTATTGCTTCCTTCCAATTGGTCAGTTTATATATTATAGAAAATAACTAACCCGATAAAAGGGAAGTTATTTTCCAAAGCACGAAATGGAAATTTCATTTGTAATTCTTCTGAGAACGATTTTGTGGTCCTAATAAGGACCGTTTGTTGTGATTATATCGTCGTTTCCTTACAAAAAGATGGGAAAATAATATCAACGACATTACCGAAATGAAGTAGCATACATTAAAATGTAATGCTATTAATACGAATGCTGCAATTTTTACTAATTTCAGAAAGGTTTTATTAAAATAAGTTATTTCGGTGTTTCTAATGGAAATAGCGAAATAACGGTACAAGTATATCCGATTCTCTGCTGTTGCCAAATGAATTGTTTCACTCTCATTAAATGCTCTTTTCAGGGTTACCATATGAGGATAAATATGTTCGAATATTTTAGGTTTCGATGTACGTGTACCATATTTCGGTATTTCCATTAGAAATAATGAAATAGCTGGTTTTAATACAATCTATAAGAAGATAGTCAAAATTGTAGCATTCGTATTAACAAACTAAAATGTATTCTACTTCACTCCGGTTATGTCTCTGACATTACCCACCCATCTTTTTTTCTTCGATTTTTTATTTTGCTATATTTTTTTTTAAACATACCTATAAGCTTACTACATAATGTGGCAGAATTAGGAGTATGTCAAAAATTGTTAAAGAATTTTTGCATGGATGCGAACTGGTGATATTTTAAGGTGCTTTGCAATCATTTTCATTATATATCCAGGAATATCGCTTTCTAGTGATGATGACTATATTAAATAGGACAATATTATGACAAACGTAGTTGAGCGCAACTATTTGTATGACTTCAGCCTTAAACTATATGAAAATAGTAATGTTGCTGTGCATTGCATCAACTTTAAAAAAAGTCAAAATAAAAGTTTTTTAAATATTTTATTCCAAACTTTTATGTTATAACCTGAATTAAACCACCTAGCGGTGCAATTGTGCCTTACTCATGTCTCTAAACTATGGCTCGGTGGCTGGTTATGTTCAACATAATTGTGGAAATGTCCATTACATTCTTAGTACACTTAGCACTTATATACAATGGCTTGCGAACCACGAACTTGATGAGCTACGTGTCGACGGTGAAACACTTGAAACAAAAAAAACTTAATTAGCCTAATCACCATTAGTTCAATATTATCTGCTTGCTAACTAATTTTGTCATGCGGGGGCGGGTGTGTGAGGAGGGCCAAAATCCCACGAACGAACGACTCCGCAGCTTAATTTGGAATGCTTTGTGGTACAGTGGTGGTTTACAGGGCCGGCGGAAAGCGTGGGTAGTATGGGTAGTACTACCCACTCGAAAATAACCGAGTGGGTAATTACCCACTCGAAATTTTAGACCATTTCAAAAAATTTAGATGTGCAACGCATGTATCTCGCGCTACACACATTTGAAAACATCGATGTACCACAATTCCACTTGCATAAACGAACGTGATTTAATGTGAATGTAATGTAAGCGTATGCATTGCGAAAAGAGAAAAAATCCTTATAAATGGACCCCTCACCCTATGCTTTCTACCAACTCGGGCGTAAAGTGTTTCGCCGCCCCTGGTGGTTTAAAGACGATAAGGATGAGAGTGGAGGAGGTATGAGGGCTGGATAGAGTGGTGGTCTTAGGAGTGATATATGGGGATTTTAAAGTGAGGGGTGTGAACAGTAGACGGTGGAGGGGTAACCCCTCTCCGTATACGCTCAACTACTCCCCTGTTAAAATCCAACAATCTTATGACAGTCAAAAAAAATTTGGCCGGGATTAGGTAGACGCTTTTTAGAGTGATTGTATAACCTTTCTATATAAGAAAGGCAAAAATCCAAAAAGTGAATTTTCGCCAATTTTTATTCGAGTTTGCATCAAATCTCCACGTATCATGCACCTTAAAGATTTTATATAGTAAACGCTATGATTTTTCGGTAGTGGTGGCATTAACTCGCACACAGTTAGATCGTGTAAAACTTGCAAAAACTGTTTCCTTGTTGTGTGTACAATTGATCATGCGATTTGAAACATAGCATGTACACGAACGATTGTACCGTCCATATGATATAGCCAAGATGATACTCGTTTAACATGCGAGCAACGAATGGTTGAAACGGACACGCATCACCTCTATTTGTAAACTAGCCGTATTAATTGAGTCGTTTAGGTGCGTGAATGTGTTCAAATACCAACGTTGCCGAAAATCTATCTACCAACTCATTTTACCGTCCGGACAATAAAGTCAACGTGTTGATCGTTTGGCATGAGAGCGACGGCTGATATAAAACGAACGCGCGGGACCTGTATAAATAACCTTCCCGTATGTAATGGAATGCTTAGATGAATCCTTTTGACAGCTCTTCCTAAAACAGGCTTGCAAATTTTGGATTTTTCTGTTCGTTTTCTAAAAATCCGTTTATGCTTCTTTATCATATTGTGAAATCGAATACAAAACACGTGCATGTATTTCCGTATTGTGTAAAAATATCGCGGTTTCGTTCAGTACAACGGAAGCTATTCGCATTTAAATACTGGGAAAATGTCTCAGCATTTTTTTTTAAACCTCAGTATCGAAACGTTAGAAAATTTTTGTTGAAGACTCTGGAACTGTAAATCTTGTACTTATCATTATACAAGGCATTTACCAAGAAAGTTAGGGTGTCTCTTAAAAAATGGTTTTATTTATATAACTACTGCAGTTTTTATTTTTCAAGGTTATATTGAGACAAACTGGTCTCCTTCAAAACATTTGAAATTATTTCCAGACTCGACAAAACAAAAAATAAAACATATATTCCTTGTTTTGACGTGAGTCTTGTTTTTACCTTTTTTCAAGATTTTTCGTAACGTGTCCAACGCGGAATAGACAGCAAGAATGAACCGGAAACGGTGACAATTCACCTTTTATTGTACACAGTGGGAATAGATATGTACTCAAGCAGGAATCGAATCTGCGATCTCCCAGTCTCTAGTTGGGTGCGTTAACCACTCCGCCATCGAGGAGCTGACGATTCGCTTATGAGAGACATTGGGGGTAGAACGGTCCACTGTAGGTATTGAGACTGTGGCGGGGATCACGATTACTGTTGGGAATCTGTGATACATGATCACTCTTCCTCAATGGCGGAGTTGTTAACGCACCCAACTAGAGACTGGGAGATTCCTACTTGAGCACATATCTTTTCCCACTGTGTCCAATAAAAGGTGAATTGTCACCGTTTCCAGTTCATTCTTTCTATCTATTCTCTATTGGACACGTTCCAAAAAACCTTGAAAAAAAAGGTAAAAACAAGACTCACGTCAAAATAAGGAATATATGTTTTTTTTGTCGAGTCTGGAAATAATTTCAAATGTTTTGATGGAGACCAGTTTGTCACAATATGTCGAACCTTTAGCTTCTTTCGTTAGAAAGTTATATACACTTTCTACTAAAAATATACTTTTTTTGAGTAATTATTGCAAGATATAAAATAAATCGCATTTACCATTTTTTATGATGCTAACTACAAAGTATGATGTTTTATAGGACAGAAACAATATTTACTGTTCTATTCTATTCTATTCTATTCTATTCTATTCTATTCTAACCCTTACACAGCCAGTATTGAAAAGCATCCTGGAAAACACTGCAGTTACACTTTAGCGTTTTTATTGTCAATATTAACATATGAAGCATATTATATGTAATATGTCGCAAATATTAAAACGGCCAGGCCTACTGTGCAGAGTTTGTTTTAAAGATGATTCAAAATTATACAGTAATTAAATTATTCATTTAATGAATAATCAAACTAGCGAATCTTTTTGAATCTCGAAGGAGGAAGAAACGAGGACAACCGTACCGACCGTTTCAGTTTAAAGGGGATATGATAAATCGTTGGGATTGACTCGGCTTAGAAGGTTAATGTCACTTCTTTGATCCTTTGGATTTACTGTTGCCTTAAACAAAGATAATAACATTTGAATATTTATAAGTGCCTTAAGCTAAGATAAAAAAAAACATTTGAAAAAATTTATGTAGTTCCTTTAACTTTGAAGTGAAAATAGTTTGTGTACAAATATTGTGCATTAAAATAATCTTAAAGTTATCCATAAGTAACTGTAGCGTAAAATAGAAACTACAAAAGTTATATAAATAAACCCGTTTTTAAGAAACACCCTAAAGCTTATATTTGGATTTCTTGTGCAAAGGAAAGTTTTAAAGATTAAGCTTGAGTGTTTTCACCAAGTGAGGGAGTCCATGAGAAACCGGCCGACCACAAAATATGACCATCGTCGATTCGAACGAAACTTTACATTTGTGTTCGGTTTATGAATCTCCATGATTTTCTCTGGCAATTGCAATATTCTGATACAAGGGCAATTCTTCAAAAGGGCGTATACGTTTCTACGTGCAATAATTTCAATTTCTTTTGTTCGATTACACTATTTTATACAGTAAAACTATCTGAGAACGATTTACAGGAAGTGAATACTTCTGCACGAAAAAAATATGCACTGAAAAAACTGTTGTGTCATTTTTCTTAAAAACAAAACTTTATGCTAAAAATTCAAATTGCAAAAAACCCATTTTTTCCAATTTTTTATATTTTGTCAACAAAAACCTAAAGAGAAAAGAAATATTTTGAATGTAATCTCATGATGGAGAAATTATCAGCAAAACGATTTTCTAACAATAACCTTATACATATTTTTAAATTTCATACTAATTGACATTCAAAACTGTATTTGGATCATGGAGAAGCTTTTAATAAAAAAGTTTTCCCAATTACCTTTTACAATTTTTTTTTAATTCATACTAATTGCAGTCAAAAGTATAAATTTATTTTTGAATATGATTCTAAACGCCATTTTAAATCAAAATGCTCATAACAAAAATTTTCTGAAATGTAGTAATTCTCGAGATATTTTAAATTTAGTTTTAAGAATACAATTATTTTGTTTTAATACGATCTTTTCAGATGTTATTCGTGTTTCTTGATCAACAACAATTCGTTTTTCGTAAGGCTCATAATATCTCCTGTGACTTTCCCATTGATATTAAAGCGATATTGTAAACCGTTTAAAAGCTATACAGGAACAATCAAAATATTATTCAACCTTATGATATAAACTATATAGTTGAATTATATTTTGGTCGTTTTCATGTAGCTTTCAAATGGCCTACAATATCGTCTTGATGTCAATGGGAAAGTTATAGGAAATATTATGGGCCTTACGAAAAACTAATTGTTGTTGATGGAGAAACGCAAATAACTTCTGAAATGGTCGTAATAAAACAAAATAATTGTGTCGTTAAAACAAAATTTTAAATATCCTGAGAACTACCACATTTCAGAAAATTTTTGTTATGAGCATTTTGATTTAAAATGGCGTTTAGAATCATATTCAAAAATAAAATTCTACTTTTGACTGCAAATAGTATGAATTATAAAAAAATATTAAAAGTTGTTGTTAGGAAAACTGTTTTATTAAAAGCTTCACCATGATACAAATGCACTGAAAAAGTTTCTTTTATGCCTTTAAAACGATAAACATTGGATTTTTGACAATTTATGATGGGATAACGCGAATAACTTTTAAAAAGGATGTAATTACATGAATTATTTTTTTTGTTGGAGCAAAATCCAAATATCTCGAAAACTATCGCATTTTGGAAGATATTTGTTTAATTCATTTTGATTTAAAATGATACTTAGAATTATATTCTGTAAAAAAAAGTGCAGTTTTGTATGTCAATTAGTATGAAGTTTAAAAACATGTATAAAGTTATTGTTAGGAAAGGTTTTTTGCTGATAATTTCTCCATCATGAAATCACATTTAAAATGTTTCTTTTCTCTTTAGATTTCTGTTGACAGAATATAAAAAAATAGAAAAAATGTTTTTTTGCGATTTGAATTTTTAGCATAAATCTTTGTTTTTGTGAGAAATGACACAAAAAATTTTTCAGTGTATATTTTTTTCATGCAGAAGTGTTCATTACCTGTAACTCGTTCTCAGAAAGTTTTACTGTATAAAATGGCGTAATCGAAATTATTGCACGTAGAAACGACTACGCCCTTTTAAAAAATTACGCTTGAGTCAAAATAATCTTATTGATTGTGGAAAATGTTTAGTCTTCCATGCCGGTTAAACCTGCAAAGTGTGATCGGAATCTAAGATGGTCGATCACAATTTTAGAGATATTCGGACGGATCTTCGTGGAATTCCTCAAGTTTGACTAAAATATATTGTTCTACAACTTCATTGAAGACAGTAAAGCTCTATCTTGAACCGTTATAAAGATCAATTAAAGATCTTGTTAAAATTAGAACATCCCTAACTTCTATTCAAGCAAAAAGAAGAGCCTTGCAAACTACATAAACTTCCCCAAATATATTGTAAGGTTAAGTTTTTTAAGAAAAAGTCAGAATTCCTGATAAATTTACATTCTGGACCACTGTGCACTGTGATCAACCACTAAGAACGACCTCACCATCGAATGTTTGATTATTCCAAAATTTCATATCCTCTAACGTACATTGCAACCGCAAATATCCCCCACTCGGTAGATGCTGCAATTGACGGTTGCAGACGCGTTCCGGGTGACCCCACGCACAAATATGCGAACCGCTTCCAACCGATAGCCGTGTGATGATTGGGCTGTGAAAACTCTGTGGACTTACGGTAAGTTTTCGTCGCCTCACCTACGAATCGATTCCATTCGATTTGGCGCACAGTCGATTCAACGACGGCTGCAGGGTTCTGGTTGCAGTTGGTAACATCAATCATGATGCTATCGGAATCAGAAAGTGACGAAATGCGACCACCACCGACGTCGACGGGAGAATTGAGTTTCAATCAATTTCATTTGGATGCAGTTTCTTGCAAGCAGCCGATTCTCGGGGACGTTCATTGACGTTAGTCCCGGACAAAGAGCTATCAAATCAAAACGGCGTACCCCGTACCAGATTGCAGTCGTTTGGATGCGTTTGGGAAATTTGGAACAGAATCCAATGCAGATGCAAAGGCTGATTAACTATGGCCCAGCAAGAATCCGACGACGATGACGACAATCAATCATTCGAACGTCAAATGGCTGCTGAGGCTATGGGTTTGACCGGAATCCCACCCGGGGTTGGTTCAAATCATAAGCACACAAGAAAAGTGTCACGCTGTTCATAGTTCGTAGTCATCCGAAGCCGACCAAAATGTTGACCGGTGTCAGAGTAGAGGCTTCCCGAGCAAAGGCTGATATCAAATTGTAAACTAAATTTGATGTTGTGATGTTACAGGTAATGATTACTCAGGTTGTTACCATTTTAGACATTTTAACGGTTATAAGAACAAATTCTTTGAAATTATACAGAAAACTGTTCCTACTGTCAGAGCAGGATGTAAAAAAAATGTTGATAACAAAATAAGTTTTTTAATTTTACATTCTCGTAAAGACAGGTAAATTAGATCCAAATTTTATATTGTATTTGGAAAATATAGGCTGAAATTAATATAAAAATTTAGATTAATATATCTTTTTTTATTCAACTGAACATTCTTTTAAATCTTAGTGGCACAAAAGAGATGTTTGAATAGTTCGATGTTTCTATGTAGATGTCGTCTCACTCTGCATTGACTTATCTGTAAACCTCTACCACATACCATTCATTTCGTTCTTATCACAACCAGATTACTTCTGCTCTACGTAAATAACATCTGTGCATTACCGTTTGTGTACAGCAGAAACACAAGTGGACCAAGTGCACCACCCTGTGTAGCACCCAGGGTTGCTGCTATTGATAAGCCATATCTTAAAAGTTTTCATTCATTTTTACTGATGTAATAAAGCGATAATACCACCTTTTGATCTTAGCTGGTAACCCCACGTTGTTTGGTTTGCGTACACTTTTCAAACAAAATAATAGGTGCTATCTTGACAAACTTCTCACCGACAGGCAACCTAAACCTTACTGGAAAAGAAGCGACCCAGAAATTCGGGGCATTCTGGCTGTAAACGCCACTATCTGAAATAACCGAAAATTCAATCGGGTTTGTCAATCGCTTCTCCTCGAGGCGAACGGAAAGATATCCGGATGTAGCAAACAATGATAATAACGGACTGGTTATGAATTTATGCATGACTGGATATCAATGAGAAGAAAAAGAGAACCATCATCTCGATCCGTTTGGACATCGACCCGGATACTGCCGTTCGTAACGATGGTAAAAGAACTTTCCAAAGTGGACATTGGTTCTGTTTCCTCATCCGGACCGAAAATGATACCGTCCAGGATGGATTGAGATTGAAATCGGTTTTCGTTTAACCTAGGCGTGTGTGCTGGTAGGCATATTCAACATACAGAGTGCTAAATCGGAACAAAATACGCTCGGAATTAAGATAAATTATTCTCATTTATTTATTATAGCTCAACATAACACAACACTAGTAATTGTCGATTGAATTTCGATTATGATGATTGGAATATTTTTAATCCGAGAAATTGGAGGTAGCTGTTTAGGTGAGGGAAGAAGATCGATTGTAGCAATCACACTGATTGCATAAGTCCATCACAAACAACAATTATAAACAATCAATCAATTGATGCGATTGGCATTCAGTCATGAAATTACGTGAATCCGAACAAATGAAAGCAGATAGTTGGGAGTGGAAACCACCAACGCAGACAGATGTATCACAGACTGCAGCATATTTTCCAACGCAGCCAGACGATGAATTATTAGCATTTTTTATTCAAATGAGTCCATCACGGCTGGCGAATTAAATAAAACTGTTATTTAAATTAGCTGAGTTTGGGTAACTGAAAGCAGTATATGATACGTTTCCTGAAGGGGCTTAAAATCCACTCATTCAGCACAAACAATCTAAAGCTGCAATCAGACCGAACCAGAATCCAGAGCGAGTACCTCACGCGCACGAGAGGAATTTATCTGGGTCGCAAGCGGGTAAATGGTTCCAGGACAGATGAACTTTATTCCACCCTTCGGACCAAGCTCGCCTACCGTGGGTGCATTCCGTTTCATTCTGTTGGCATCCCATTATTGGGAAGCTCGTTGACCGAATCCAATTTTCTTAAAACGAGCTACATGGCACATGCTTTATTCCTTGGGTGCTGCTTGGTCGAGCAAAAAGAATCTTCTCACTACGAAGATCCACCAACCGACCGAATGCTTAGGACTGTGTGTGTGTGCGAATGCGGAAGTCATTTTACGTGGATTAAATTCGAATACATCTGTGTCAGATTATGCGAGTGTTCTCGGGAAACGGGCAGGGGGCTGGGGGTTTTGATCTCACACAAATTCTGCCGCAGATTTGTGTGTTTGGGTGCTTGTGTGAGCGTGGTCCAAGAGCAGACCAATTTATGAAGAGGAAAATGCTGAAAGCTGCTTGAGAAATGGCCCGGAGATTATGGGTGCGATTGCAACCCGGAATCCTTCAGGAAATGAGTGCTTTCACTTGGGATCGGATCTGACGGTAGCATATAAGCTTTTCTGATGTGGAACTGGTAGTTTTTCAACACACCACACATACAGGTACGGTCGGTGCAATTTTATCCTTTGCAGAAGGACAACAAAGGTGTTGTTGTACAATTCAGCCCTGAGTACTATTCGTTGCACTTCAACGTAAATGTACTTGGCATTTCAACTTGAAACTGATATAGTTAGAACAACGGATATCGCATGGGAAGTATTTTGTTAAATTTGTCCTATCTCATCTTTTGTAACTCTTGTCAAGGCACTCCTTACGCATAAGCAACGCTAATGAACTGCGCAAAACAAGTAACTTTTCATGATTTTCTTATCGAGATGAAAACAAATAACATCCATCGTCTTCTACTAAACCAGAATTTGCAACAAAAGCAAAATATTTATTTTGTGTGCATTGTCTGAAGATCAACGAAACCCATTACTTTTATTCTTGCCGTGGTGATCTAACAAAATGAGTGAGTCGTGTACGTCAGAACTGGTACTCCGGCTAAATACAGTAGCTATTGACTTCCAGGCTTTATGCATGGACCGAACATTCGTATTGTGGACAATTTGCTGAAGCTGGAAAAGGACTTTTGTTTACGAATTTCACTTTTATCCAGTTCGACAATGTCATACATTCAGGGCTGATAACGTTCAATAAATCGGCTTAGGCGGAAAGATTCATTTTTCATTACAACTTAGAACACGTAATTATGTTGGTGACAGCGCTGAAATCGTGTTCTTCATTTATATGGACGATTGGAAATCTAGGGTGGATCTAGCATCACTAACTTGCAAAGTTGCCAGAGGAAGTGGAATGAATTGATGAGGAATTACTTTCCAGCTAATTAAAATAGTGTTTTGATCTGAGAACGCTAGCTGAGTAGCAGGCCCGTAGCCAGGATTTTGTTTCGGGAGGGGCTTAAAAATTATTGCATAAATGTATTAATTCTGATGACTTGAAACAATCACTGGAAACTGAACGTAATTATGAAAAGTTCTTAGTGAAAACAATTCCAAAAATAAGACAATAGACACTAAAAACTCTAATAATATGTTGCCTGTTACAAGAAAGGCTATAGTGCATCGACGAATTAAATTTGATTATTTTTGATTTACAAGTTAGAAATTTCTCTAGTTACAAAAATGAATAGTCAAGAGCTCAAAGTATTAAGGGCTGCTTGAAAATGCTACGCTGCATGCTACGCTGCTTGAAAATGCTACACATTCGATACACCTTTACAATTTGTAGAAGACGCTAAATTGGAATGAGTAGAAAAATATCCAAAAACCCGTCTCATGAAACTTTACACGCATTTGCTAATCAGAAGAACGAAACCAACGTCAAGGTTGTCCCCATGAATAGGAATATATCAGTGTGAAATCAAAGTTTACCGTTGCAAAGAATGTTCGAACAAAGTGAATGTCGAAATTTGCTTCAAATCTTCTGATAAGGCAGGCGATTTGTAGATGCAGAAAATAGGTTCAACTCCTATTTTCATGATCAGGTTTCTTTCTACTATTACTAGCTCTTTGACTTCATCCGAAGTTTGCGTTAACTCGACTTTATGAAATTTTCAATTTAAATGATACTGATCATGTCGTAATCAAAACAATCCTGAAAAAACACATGTTTTTTTCATTTGACTCTCATAGGTAATGGGTTAAAGACTATCTTCAACAACATTATCAGGCAACTCAGAATAACTATCTTTTTATCTATTTAAGTTGATTCTTTTTAGGTACTTTTTATATCATTGTACTTATGAATTAAAAATATCGTAGACTGATTTTCCTAGATCCCTAAAACTATAGTAAAAGTCAAAATGTAAAGTGAGTGCAAAAACTACTGATTTCACTACAAAGCAAGAATGCCTTAGCTCTATTGACTTTTGACAATCTTGCAAAACCGTTGTAACTTGAGAAGATTACCTAGATTAAGTAAATATTATATTTGAACATTTTGGTTTTATTTATTTATTTGAAGGTTTTATTTCGGAATTCGTGGGGTTTTGGACAATGTCAAATATATATTTCAATGATTTAATCTACTAATGGAAACTACCCAGAATTTAATCTACTGAGCGAAACTGCTCAGAATCTATTCACAAATCGAAAGAAAATTACTTAGCACTGATTACTCAATGCTTCTAATTTACATAAAATTTGGTAAATATAACATTGATGACACCACCAAAATAACTAGAGACTATAAACATAGATAATAATTTCAGCATCACTTGCTTCCGACACATGGAAGAGAACACATCGCACTTGCACCTAATTTGCCGAGGCTTTCTTTTAGAGTTGTCTGTTTTAAATTACAGCAAATTATCCGTTTCCTGTAAAACTTTTGCAAAACTCTTTGCCAATTCATTAAACAAATATGAACACTAATCTGTTTAGTAATAGGTTTGTTTGTGAATAAAAATAATTAGCTCTTGATTTTTTTCAATCATCATCAAGATTGGAAGAGATGTATGATTTCTTGAAGAAAGTTGTAATGTTTGTCTGATTACATGTTTGTTTTATCACTATTTGGGAAAAAGTTTCAATTAAAGTTGTTGCACCTAACGCAACGAAGACGAAATGAGAAGATCAGAGCGCAATTCGGAAAGAACTCGTGTTGAGTGTATAGTAAAGATAGAAGAGTGATCTTGAGTCGATTTAGATTGGTTGATTTTTTCCTCTCTTTGCTCTCTTATTTAAGATTATCTCTCTCATTTTATTCCATGACGAGCAAAAACGGAACGAAAGACTGTCACATACTTAAGACATGAAATCGAAACTGTTATCCCAACTTATTGACTTATAGATTCAATCAGTCCCAACATTTTAGACCCTCTTCGTGATTGCCTATTATTTTACCACTTTTTGCCCGGTCCACTTTTAAAAGTATTTTTTTTGCACGTTTGTCGAAGATATCACGGATTTACGGATTAACAGTGTATTAGTACGGAACGAATTACTCGTAACAATGAAATGAAGCGTTAATAAAAATGGTATTGCGTTAAAATGACGCGAAATGAAAATTTTATTCTCGGCTCAATCGTTCTCAGATAAATTGAAATACTTTTTGTGTAGCGCAGAGTAGTGTACAGAGAACAGAGTGTACAGTGTGCACTGACCTAATACAGAAATTCAAAATTGTGTGCAATTCAAAAACTTATCATTTAAAAATAACAAACTGGGTCGTGGGTCTTTTATATATTTCCTTATGTAAACAATAAAAATAATATAACGAGTTTATGTGGTTATCCTACAGATCTCGCGCAAGCGCTTAGCCATTGCACGTGAAAACCTGTTTACGAGGCGAGGAAATATTTTTTTCCTCACCAACTATGTCTTGGGGGGAGTAGTTCATTTCTATCTCGCTATTGTACATTTCCGTGTCATCATCGTAGTTGCTGCCTTTATGTTCGCGAATATCTTCCTTGCTTTTCGCCCTCAATAATTGCCCTTCCAAATAGATTCCATTTCTCCCAAATGTGACATTAATCTGCGAGTAAGCGGTATCCGATCTTGTAGCGGAACATTCACTTTCTCATAGTCCATATACAGAAGGATCTTAATTATAGCATTGTCACACACAACCTTGTGCTTTAAGTTGTGCGAAATGAATGGTTTCGTCTGCACTAATTTGTTGAGCGCTAAATGCCTGCCATGGTAGAACTGGATAGAGCCGGTTTCCGAAAGTCTAATCTCTATTTACACCTTCAGGATGCGAATGATCAATAATTTTATAATCACCGCATTTGGCTGGAGCACCAATTCTTGCTTCTGCTAATCACTAATCTCGACAGATTATTACAGCTACAATTAAAGTAACAGTCTCTTGTATTCTTCAGACAAGGCACACAATATAAAAGTTACTTTTTTGTTGTTCGCTTGGCTCGAGCAAAAGCATAAAGCACACTGAATTTCGTGACCATTGCCTTCGGTGGTTAGAAATAGCCTTCTTTAACTTTTTCTCAATAATTTGTTCAAACCAAATAAGCAACAAGTTTTGTTAAAAGTCACCGGTTTTTTAAATTTATTTTTGAAAAATTTCGGGGGGGGCTTTAGCCCCCTAGCCCCCCCTCTGGCTACGTGCCTGCTGAGTAGCCGAGTTTGTGACAACTGTTCAAGTATTAATGGCAACTTCAAAAGCAATTGCTTCGTGACTTATTGGATAAGTGCATACGAGTTAACTGTGCTGTGTTCATGTCTATCTTATCGAAGGACGGCGTGGAACTCACCTTCGTGCACAACAACTAAAACACCTCTTGTTCAACACTTCTTGTTTTTGAATTTTCCTCGTAGCACTGTATCAAAGTAGCGAGGCTGGTAAAGCTTTTTCGTCACTCTTTCTTTTGCTCATCAATTTTCCACAGATATCTCGGAACTTCGCTAGATACATCAAAACGTTCAAGATAGGAGCAAGTTTACTCCAGATTTTCCTATGGTAGTCAATCATTATCTTCATAAATTAGGCCTTTTTGATCCTCAGCGTACTTAGTCAGTCAGTTCCGAGTGGAGGTACATATACCTTACTTAGACTGAGAGTTCTCCAGTGGCAGAATTTCTCCTGATACAGTACTTCCCAGAGCGGCCAGTATCCGCTATCGACACACGCGAGCTACTCGATCTAGTACCCGGCGGTGGATCTGCCCTACTCACTGGCTTCCCGGTATGGTACCCAGGTCGATTCGGTTACTCCTGGTGACGACCCGGTGGATTGGTGCCACGACGAGCCGCGACTGGTGCATCGAGGCGGGCTATTGAAGCTAGTCCCTGGCGGCGGATCTAGCCTACTCCACGAGAAGATCAGCGGGTTCCGCTTATTCTAACTGTTAGCTTTAATCTAGTGATCGAGTTTGTATACATCTTCTCCACAACTTCTGAAATAGGGGTGGATCCAGAAAAAAAATTCGGGAGGGGTCTGAAATTTCGATTTTAAAATGAACATTGTATAATTCGTAATTCGTAATAAGTTTATTTCAGGTTTTTTGGTCAAGTTTGGTTTGGAATGATTTTGGGTTTGAAACTAATATAAAATTTCTCAACTCGCCCCGTGGATCCGCCACTGCTCTGAAGTTCCACTTGTATCTGCGGGGTGGTCATCGCCGGAGACTTTTCGAATAGATCGTGATAAGACTGGGAGTTGAATGATTCACGGAAACAGGAGCTAAATGGGTCATGAAAGCAGCAGCTAAATGGCTCACTGTGACAAGAGCTAAATGGTGACGTAACAGATGGAGACGTAAAGCAAGAGAAGAACTAAATGGCTCAAAGGTCGAGCCTTATCATGGATCAAATAAGGCTCCGAGAGCACTGCGGAAAACTCGTGAGCAGAATAAAGTGGAGTGAGAAAAGCATAACGGAAAGAAACCCTGAATGGAGAAAAATAATTTTCCTAAATTGTTCTTCACTAAGGAGAAATATAGCATACTGCATCTTACATTGGCTTGATAACGGAAAGAGAAACCTCTCGTGCTCCCCAGAATGCGATAAAATGGAGAAGCCGTGCTAGTCAAAGCTAATGACGCGAAAATGTATTGTTACGTTTAAAGTGGGTAAAGGGTAATTATAAGTGCAATAATCAGGTGTTAGACGGGAGTGTGTAGCACGCGCGTGAATGCACCCCACACGCGATGGGTTGTCGGCAGGGTGACCAGACTTATCGATTTATCGGTAGTCCTACCGATTTTGGTCTTCACTACCGATTCACAGACGGCCAAGGAAAAACTACCGATATTTTCTTATACCTACCGAAAACTACCGATTTTTATTGATTTTTGAAACATCCTACTCAACATTCATTTTTGAGTTGGGTTTGGTCTGAGATCTGTGTTTTCAGTATTTTACAATTCTATGTCAACACTACGTTTTGACAACCTACTACTACAACAACCCGGCCTACCGATAACTACCGATAAACTTTTAGTGACCCTACCGATATTAAGGAATTCTATCTGGCCACCCTGGTTGTCGGGATAACGGCAGCACTGGAGCTGTCAGAAAAGAAAACCGCATGTTCATAAATTTTCTGAACCGGTGGAGTGCGGACGGCACACCACGTGAAGCTAGTCGCCAGTGTCGGTGTATCGAAGAGGAGCGTGTGCGCGAGGACGGTGCTGTGTTCTCCATGGTTTAATTAAAATAACGATATTGTGTTTGTGTGAAATTAGTGCCAGAAAAGGCGAAGGGGAGCGAATCTCGGGAGAAACCAGTTTTTGTTTACCCAATTTCAAGGTGACCGCTCCGTTTTATGGTGTAATCGAGAGACGAGTTCAACGGGACGACATCGGAGAAGTCATCAGAAAATTTTGGTGGTCTGTGCTGCTGTGGAACGAGACAACGTCTGGGCTGCCTCCCAAGAATTGCTCTCGGCTCGAGTGTGACAAGCAGAAAAATCAGCAAAATTGCCACGTGCGGGAGGTGGCGGATAATCTTGTGCCCTGGTCGAACGCCTGAACTTCTGCACCCAAGGGACGGATGAAGAACCACGGCGGCTGAGCGGTAAGTCTGCACATTTCTCATCTTACCTCAGGCACTGTTCGCTTTTGTTAGTGGGTTAGCGAGCCTTTTTTCTCTTAAGATAACAGTATGCAGCGCTTCTCAAGCAGTCCAGAGAGGATCCAGAACTGAGGACTTTGGGTGACGACTTGGTGAGAATCAGGCATACTTAAAAAGGTTCTTCGAGTTGAAGGAGAATCCCACGATTAACAACTCGACTATGTAGGTAATTATGACCAAATTACTGGGTGAAGAGGCAGAAGTTAAAGCCTTAAGCACGACTGTAGACGAGCTGAGAATTTCCAGAGCTAAAGTTACAGTGCAAAGTGGGCGAGGTGCACATGACGATCCGGTTAAAGAAGGGATACGGAAAAATTCAGACAGCGATGATTCGTCTACCGGTAACCGCTGCCGCCAAGCCGCTAGAGTTAGGAAAAGTTACGGTCGGATGGTAGAGACGCCCATTGAGAACTGCCCCACGAGTGAATAAACAAGCGAAGAAATGATTCATGTGTTTGGCTATTGGACATTTGGCAGGGGCATGCAAAGGCCCTGATAGATGCAGGATGTACTAGAAATGCGGGGAGGCGGGTCATCTTGCGAGAGACTGCACGTAGAAGCCGAATTGCATGCTTTGCACTCCAGAGGACGGAAATGATCATCAGACGGTTTGCTTCAAGTGTCCTGCCTACAAGAAGGCGACTGCAGGCCAGCAGTAATGGAGATAATCCAAATAAATCTGAATCACTGTGACACCGCACAGCAACTGTTGTGGCAGAGGAATTCCACGAAAATCCGTCCGAAAATCTTTATCTTCCAATCTTAGATTCCAATGAAACTTTACACGTTTCACCGTCATGCAAGACTAAATATTTTCCACAGGTAATAAGATTATTTTGACTCAAGAGCAACTTTTCAAAAGGGCGTAAACGTTTCTACGTGTATGAATTTCAAATTTTTTTTGTTCCATTACTGTATTTTATACAGCAAAACTATCTGAGAACGAGTTACAGGGAATGAATACTTCTGTCTGAAAAAATATACACTGAAAAAAATGTCATTTTTCAAAAAAACAAAAATTTATGATAAAAATTTAAATTGCGAAAAAACCCATTTTTTTAAATTTTTTGCATGATAGAGAAAAAATCGGTAAAAAAGTTTTTCTAACAATAACTTCGTACATGTTTTTAAATTTCATACTAATAGACATACAAAATTGTGATTCTATTACAGAATATAATTCTAAGCACCATTTAAAATCAAAATGCATTTAACAAAAATATTTCAAAATGCGATAGTTTTCGAGATATTTGAAATTTTGCTCCTTCAAAAACAATTAATTACTGTAATTATGCTCTTTTTAAAAGTTATTCGCGTTACCCCATCAAAAATGTCAAAAATTTAATGTTTATCGTTTTAAAGACGTAAAAGCAACTTTTTTAGTGTATTTGGATCCTGGAGAAGCTTTCAATAAAAAAGTTTTCCTTACAACAACTTTTCGCATTTTTTATAATTCTTACTATTTGCAGTCAAAAATTCAATTTTCTTTTTGAATATGATTCTAAACGCCATTTTAAATTGAAATGCTCTTAACAAAAATTTTCTAAAATGTAGTAGTTCTCGAGATATTTTAACTTTTGTTTTAACAACGCAATTATTTTGTTTTATTACGACCTTTTCATAAGTTAGTCGCATTTCTCCATCAACAATAATAAGTTTTTCAAAAGGCCCGTAAACTTTCCTGCAACTTTCTCTCAGACATCAAGGCGATATTGTGAAACATTTTAAAGTTACATGAAAACAACCAACATATGATTCAGCTATATAGTTTAATCAACAGACCCTATGGTTGAAATATATTTTGGTTGCTTCTTTGTAACTTGCTCTCAGATAGTTTTGCTGTATAAAATACAGTAATCGAACAAAAAAAATTTGAAATTCATACACGTAGAAACGTTTACGCCCTTTTGAAAAATTACACTTGTATCAAAATATTCCAATTGCCAGAGAATATCATGGAGATTCATACAGCGAACACACCTGCAAAGTTTCGTTCGAATCGACGATGGTCATATTTTGCGGTCGGCCGGTTTCTCATGGAATCCCTCGGCAGTCTACGACAGAAACTATATTTGACATTGTTTTGGAGGACGCGTACCGAGTCGTGATGGCGAAAATGAAGAAACCGTCGACACCAACCGAAATGTGCCCGGCTAAGCTGAATCTAATCATTAAGGGTCTCTTACCGAAGCGCGAGTCGACTACCTCTTCACCGATACCATACGGCGAAGAAGACGGGGCAAACGCGGACGATCGAAAAGTGACTAAATGCTCGCAGAATTATCGAAGTGACTAAAATCAAAGAAAGCCCCCGGTCCGAATGGAATACCAAACGTGGTGCTGAAATCTGCGATCCTGACGTAACCGGATATGTTCAGGACACGTGAAAGGTACAAAAGATGGTGTTGCTGCCAAAGCTAGGGAAGCCAGCGGCCGTTTCGGCCTCGTATAGGCCTATGTGTTTGCTGGATACATTCGAAAAACTCCATCATTCTAAACAGGCTGACGAAATGCACAGAGGGCGAGTGCGGATTGTTCAAGATGCATTCGGATTCCGCAAGTGAAGGCTATTCGGGCGAACTCCCCAGTACGCTGCATTACGCAGCGGAACGTTCACTCTACACTCCGATTTTTTTCACCGATGATCCACTTAATTTTGCCGAATTTTTGTTGGCTGGGGGTTTGCAGAGACTCTCGGCTGATGGTAGTTCGGTGAAGTTTTGTTGAGTCTCGATTATCAAATTTCGATGTGTACAGATGAACCTGCCCAGAGGCCGTGTGGTATCCGGCCTAGAATTGAGCCACTGGAGTCCTGCTGCCATGTCGTAGGAGGCGACTGAAAGTAGGAGACCCTAAGTCAAGGTGTAGTTCCGTGCCGAGGACTTAATGATTGGAGGGTCTAAAATATGCCAGTCGCGCACGGAGCATTTTGGGTTTTGCCCTTGCTGTGTTATGCGAATCTCTGACACAGTGGACCATTATTTTCTTCGCAAATCGTGGGAATCAAATGATCATGTCCCATTTAAACCTGATATGGCTCGCTAAATGCGTTAACATCCCAACTCGCTTGGTGTCCTCTAGTTGTTGTGCAATTTGTGTTGGAGATGAAATGTACAGTTCTCTAATCAACAATGGTTAGAATAGCACAAGTCAATCTCCAACATAAACGTACAGCAACTATGAATTTATCTCGACTCATGCAGGAAGGTAAAGCTTCCATAGCATTGGTTCAAGAACCGTATTTCCATAAAGGAAACTTCTATTTTGGAAAGTTACTTAACACTGCCTTCATTGCTTACAACAAGACAGGCATGACTAACCCACGTGAAATGCCTCGTGCTTGCATTCTTGCAAAAAAGGCTATTGACGCGTGTCTCATATCGGAGCTCACAACTCGCGATATCTGTGTTGTCACAGTTACATTGACTGTCGGAAACGTAGACAAGAAATATATATACTGTTCAGCATACCTACCGCATAACGAATCATCTCCTTCTGATGATTTCAAAAGCGTTGTATCATATTGTAGCAGAAATGGGCTTCCGCTCATTATCGGCAGTGATGCGAATGCTCATCACATCATTTGGGGCAGCTCAGACATCAATCTGAGAGGCTCTGAACTGATGGAGTACATAAGTAGTACAAATCTCCATATTCTGAATGTGGGAAACCGACCAACTTTTGCGAGGTCTGGGAGGGAGGAGGTGTTAGACATAACACTTTGCTCTGATAGAATTTTGCATGAACTGGGAAATTGGCAGGTTCCAAATGAAACTGAACCGTCTCTATCCGATCATAAATATATATTTTTCGAGCATTTTGATGTCACCTTCAATGTGGTGACATATCGTAATCCTAAGTCTACAAACTGGGACCTCTTTTTGGAAAACTTAGCGACTAAATTTCATGGATATTTTCCGAAAATTAGTCAACTAGACGACTTAGATGACGTCGTGGATACGACAAACTCATTCATATTAGCATCCTACGAAGAAGCTTGTCCACTTCGTACTGTTAAATCGACTAGGGGAACCCCTTGGTGGAGGGCTGAGCTTGATAGAATGAAGAAAGTTATGAGAAGAGCTTGGAACCGGCGTCAGCGTGATGACTCCAGGGCTTTCAGGTCAGCTCGTAGTGCATATAAGAAATGTCTTAGATCTGCAGAACGGGCTGGCTGGCAAAGCCTATGCACTAATGTCTCTAGTCTGAACGAGGCTAGCAGATTAAATAAAATTCTCTCCAAATCGAATGATTTTCAGATGAACTCCTTGAAAACCAGAGATGGTGTTTATGTGACAGACGAAAAAGATGTTCTTAATTGTCTCTTCGACACACACTTTCCAGGTTGTATCGATCCGGAGTTGATCAATGTTCACAGATCTCATTCTGGTGATTCGGACTCGTGGGCGCTAGCACGCACATTGGTTTCCACTGAATCGGTCAAGTGGGCAGTTGACAGCTTTGCTCCATACAAATCACCCGGAAAAGATGGGATACTTCCCGTGCTACTGCAAAAGGGATTTGATATTCTTAAACATGTCTTGAAAAAGATTTTGCTTTCCAGTCTTGCTACCGGGTATATCCCGAAAGCATGGCGAGAAATAACTGTTAGATTTATTCCCAAAGGGGGGCGCTCAAGCTATGAAGAAGCCAAGAGTTTTAGGCCTATCAGCTTAAGTTCTTTTCTTCTGAAAGCTTTGGAACGGATAATCGATCATCACATCAGGAACGTTAGTTTAGTTGAATATCCTCTGCACAAAATGCAACATGCATATCAGTGTGGGAAATCCACGATCACTCTGCTTCACGATGTTGTTTACAACATTGAGAAAGCCTTCTCGCTCAAGCAATCTAGCTTGGGTGTATTCCTAGATATTGAGGGTGCTTTTGACAATGTGTCCTTCCAGTCTATTCTGGAAGCGACGCGCGGTCATGGGATACCTGCATGTATCTCAGGTTGGATAAACGCAATGCTTAGTAACCGCATACTTTGCTCGTCACTGCGACAGGCTGAGATACGGAAGTTGAGTATTTGCGGTTGTCCTCAGGGCGGCGTTCTGTCACCTTTGTTATGGAACTTAGTAGCTGACGGCTTGTTGAAGAAACTCAATGAGCTTGGATTTCCAACCTACGGGTTTGCTGACGATTACCAAATACTAATTACTGGATTTTGCATCGGAACAATCTTTGACTTGATGCAACAGGCATTAAGAGCTGTCGAACAGTGGTGTCGACAAGTTAAACTATCAGTTAACCCAAGCAAAACTTCAATGGTTCTTTTCACGAAGAAGCGAATAACAACCGGGGTTCGTCCCTTGCAGTTCTTTGATTCTGAGCTGCTGTGTGCAGATCAAGTCAAATACGTTGGAGTCATATTGGATTCCAAACTGAATTGGTCTGCTCACATTGAGTTCAGAGTCAAGAAAGCGTGCATGGCCTTCGGGCAGTGCAGACGAACTTTTGGAAAGACCTGGGGTCTCAAACCTAAATACATCTATTGGATTTACACGACAATTGTACGTCCAATACTGTCATACGGATGCCTTGTGTGGTGGCAGAGGGGAGAGGTGGTGACAGTCCAGTCAAAGCTAAACCATCTGCAAAGAATGGCGCTCATGGCGTTGACTGGTGCTTTCACCACGACTCCGACTGCTGCTCTTGAGGCACTTCTAAATATCAAACCATTACACATACACTTAAAACAAGAAGCACTATCATGTGCATACAGACTGCAGGTTACTGGGCTTTGGAACAGTAATCATGTTGATCTTGCTACCAGTCATACACGATTGTGGTCACAAATGGTTACATGGGGTGAAGATATTCTTGCTCCCAGCGATATTACACTCACTTGTAGTTTTCCTTACAGGACATTCCATGTTAAGATTCCCTCTCGAGAGGAGTGGTTGTCTGGCTTTATGGAAAGACAACAACAAACGCAAGTGGTTTGTTACACTGACGGTTCTCTGATGGAGGGACGTGCTGGTGCTGGTGTCTACTGTCGTGAAATGAGACTGGAACAATCTCACTCACTAGGTAGATACTGTACTGTATTCCAAGCAGAAATCTTTGCGATTATGTGCGGGGTGCAATCGGCCCTTCAACTGAGTTTGTCCGGCAGAGTTATAAACTTCTGCTCCGATAGTCAGGCTGCAATCAAGGCCCTTAGCTCAGACAAATCCCGGTCCAAGCTAGTGATCGCGTGCCGAACCCAAATCGAAGAACTAAGCATTGTCAACACTATTTACCTTGTCTGGGTGCCCGGACATTGCGGTATTACTGGAAATGAATGGGCTGACGAATTGGCCAGGGCAGGTTCAGCGATTGACTTCATTGGTCCTGAGCCCGCGCTGCCAATTTCGACAAGTTGGATAAGGGAAAAAATACGGTCCTGGGCTTCGTCCGAGCACCGCAATTATTGGAGAAATCTACAAACGTGTCGCCAAACAAAGGCGTTTCTAGAACAACCATGCCCAGTGGTTTCGAAAAATCTCTTACATTTTTCGAAGCTCCACTGCGGCATGCTGACCAGGGCTTTAACCGGCCACTGCAAACTCAATTATCACATGGCAACTATTCAGCGCGCTGAGTCTTTTTCATGTGATCTTTGTGAATCCGACTACGGAACTTCATATCATCTGATATGCAACTGCCCAGCGCTAGCGCAATTGCGATTACGAGTCTTCAGCCGTCCTTATATAGACGAAACCATGTTTGGTCGACTGAAACTCAGAGACATACTAAAGTTTCTTATCCAATGTGGTAAAGAGCTTTAGGCTTATTCGCAGGCAAGTTGAACTACTTGTGAGTTTAATTTACCTGTTGTTTATTTTTTGTTTTGTGCTGTTTTTCCCACCCTTCCAAGTCTACTTCCCCACACCTCCTTGTCCTTTCCTTCCGCTCAGGAAATGATGAAAACACACGGCAAGGCACAAATCCCCGACTATGTACGGGGAACGTGCCATTTGAGCCAATATATTCTGATTCCTGATTCCTGAAAATCAAAGAAAGCCCCCGGTCCGAATGGAATACCAAACGTGGTGCTGAAATCTGCGATCCTGACGTAACCGGATATGTTCAGGACACGTGAAAGGTACAAAAGATGGTGTTGCTGCCAAAGCTAGGGAAGCCAGCGGCCGTTTCGGCCTCGTATAGGCCTATGTGTTTGCTGGATACATTCGAAAAACTCCATCATTCTAAACAGGCTGACGAAATGCACAGAGGGCGAGTGCGGATTGTTCAAGATGCATTCGGATTCCGCAAGTGAAGGCTATTCGGACGGTGCTCGAGAGTGCCAAGAAGGCATCTAGACAGAAGTGAAGAAGAGATCGATACTGCGCTGTGGTCACGGTAGATGTGAAGAATGGATTTAACAGCACCAGCTGGAAAGCCATCGCCGCAGCGCTACACAGAATGAGTTTCTCCGACTATCTACACGAGATCCTGAAGATGTATTTCCAGAGCATGGTGCTGCTAAACGAGACGAACGAAGGACAGGAGTCAATGCAAATCACAGCGGGCGTTCGTCACGGCTCCATTCTCGGTCCAATTCAGTGAAACGGGATATATAATGGGGTGCTGACACATTGCGGCTGCCAGAAAATTTAAAATCGTGAGTTTCGCAGACGACGTAACGTAACGACGTAGTAATGGTATGGGTGAGACACTTGAAGAAGTGATGGTGTCGGCGACGGAGGCGATAGACGCGATCGAGAGCAGGATGAACAGGGTCAAGATGCAGATAGCTCACTACAAGACGGATGTGTTGTTGGTCAGCAGCAGTTCAGCGGATGCAAATTGACGTTAGAGGGCACGCGATTGCTTCTAAGCATGCACTGAAGGAATTGGGAGTGAAAATCGACGACCGGGAAAAGTCGGCGAAGGCAATGAACGCAATATCAAACGTCGGCGGTTCGAGAAGTAGCACGAGACGTCTGCTATCTAGTGTTTCGTCATCGATACTGCGGTATGGGGTTCATGCATGCATTAACTTCTGCTCCGATAGTCAGGCTGCAATCAAAGCCCTTAGCTCAGACAAATCCCGGTCCAAGCTAGTGATCGCGTGCCGAACCCAAATCGAAGAACTAAGCATTGTCAACACTATCTACCTTGTCTGGGTGCCCAGACATACTGATATTACTGGAAATGAATGGGCTGACAAATTGGCCAGGGCAGGTTCAGCGATTGACTTCGTTGGTCCTGAATCCGCGCTGCCAATTTCGACAAGTTGGATAAGGGAAAAAATACGGTGCTGGGGTTTGTCCAAGCACCGCAAACGTGTTTCCAAACAAAGGCGTTTCTAGAACAACCGTGCCCAGTGATTTCGAAAAATCTCCTACATTTTTCGAAGCTCTACTGCGGCATGCTGACCAGGGCTGCCACCGGCCACTGCAAACTCAATTATCACATGGCAACTATTTAGCGAGCTGAGTCTTTTTCATGTGATCTTTGTGAATCCGACTACGGAACCTCATATCATCTGATATGCAACTGTCCGCAATTGCGATTTCGAGGTTTCAGCCGTCCTTATATAGACGAAACCATGTTTGAATGACTGAAACTCACGGACATACTAAAGTTTCTCATCCAATGTGGTAAAGAGCTTTAGGCTTATTCGCAGGCATGTTGAACTACTTGTGAGTTTAACTTACCTGTTGTTTATTTTTGTTTTTGTGCTGTTATTTTTCCCACGCGTCCAATTCTACTTCCCCACACCTCCTTGTCCTTTTCTTCCGCTCAGGAAATGATGAAAACACACAGCAAGGCACAAATCCCCGACTTCATACGGGGAACGTGCCATTTAAGCCAATATATTCTGATTCTTGATTCCTGATAGTGTGCGGCAATGAAAAACAAGCAGAACCACGAAAAGCTGAATGGGACGCTCCGACTGATGGCCGTACGTGTCGCTAGTCCGCACAGAACAATATCGTTGGAGGTAGTGTTGGTTATCGTAGAAATGATCCCCATTTGCTTGATCCTGGCGGAGGGTATCAAGTACTACAATCGGGGAAACACCAGAAACGCAAGAAAGATGGCGAGAATCGATTCGATGGTGAGGTGGTAGCAGGAATGGTACAGTACAGAAAAAGGAAGGTGGACCTACTGGCTCATCCCAAACCTATCGACGTGGGTCAATAGAATAGTGATAGTGGGTCGAGGAGGGATGCTGTGACCTTACTGAAAGGACTAACTACTAAGTAGTTGGATAAAAGTGTGTGCTATGCACCCAAAAACCCCTTTTCAAAGTAATGCCGTAAGCCAGTGCCGAGGAGGAATCAGATTCCGTGCAAAAGTAGCTGTTTTAGCAGGTCGGTTGTAGCCGTCGCTGACCGATCTTTTGGAAGCGCGTAGTTTTAGCGCCACTCCTTTCGGAGACTACCGCCAAGTTGAGATGCCCGGATGAGACTGCAAGAATGCTAGTCAAGAAAAGAATCCTTTCTTTGAAAGAATCCAGATCGGTTCAGCTAGGCACACAAGCTAAACCCCAGAACAGGTCCAAATACCCTAGACGGCTAAACTCTCCAAGAACCAAAGCTCACATTCTAAAACCCACAGTCGAAACTCCCCGTAGCCAAAAAGCTTATCATCACTGGCAGGGTTAATGTTTGCCACCAGATCGCGCTATCAACGTGGAAGAGAATCTACCTAATTCAAATCTACCACGCGGCAGAGAAAAAGCGAACGAAACATAATCGGGGTGACGTGGGAAACATTTCAGCAAACTAAAAATTCTGTTTCAATTACACTAACACGAAACATTTATTCAAAAACAAACATAATTCAATTTTCGGGACGATGTATTATCAATTCTAGTTTGGTTTTTATGTGGTTACGGTAAGCATGCTTTATTCTAATTGTACATTGTCTATCTACAGGCCTAACTCTCTATTGTGTGCGTTTTTCTTCTCTCTATCTGTTCTGTGTGCTTTTTTTAATTTCGACCCAACAGGCTAAGGGGTCCGGAGCGGCAAGCGAGATGCGGCTATTGCTTGTACACCCGGGTGTTTTTTATAACATGTGCGTCTCGGGGGTGCTATCGAGAACGCCGTCACATGTGCACATGGATCTTTGATCACGTCATGAGCGTGGCCCGTCTGAAAGCGGGGGCTCAGAAAACTGACCGGAGGACGGTCTCAAAATTCTCTAAGGGTCGTCTTCTCTGGACGCCACTTCACGACTAGTGATAATTCGAACGGACTCACCGAATCAGCTACTGTTGAATGAAGACGATGATGATGATCCTGCTGCTGTTGTGCGCGGGGGCAACGAGACGATCAGATGAACTGCTATCGTCTCGGCCGAATCTGACCAGCTGTTACTGGTTGACGATTGCTTCGATTACCGGCCGAAAAGGGATGATTCGAACCGGCACTTCAGATGATCACCGGAAGATTTGGGAACTTCCGATGGAGCGATGTGTTGGCGTATCGGCTCCCTTCCGACAAAAACGTGCGCCGGGTAAATTTGTCCTGACGGTTGCAGAGTGATGCGAAATACGGCAAGCGGGCGATGAACGTATTGGCGTGCGATCTGAACCGAATGATCCTGTTTGAAGTAAAAGAAGCCTGGCGGTCGAAAGGGTTATTAGCCACGTGTGTGGTCAGAATTTTAAGCACATTTTACCTTCTATCGATTCGCACACAGAATCGGTTCGCACTATTTCGCTTTCAACGGACAACGCACACTTCCTAGCTAGTAAGAGAAATAGAAATTTATAACTCACTGAAATACCAGCCACGTCACGGGCTTTACCTAACTAGGGTATACACGCGGGAAACTAATCGCGGCACTTCCACTCTGCTGAACGGTTTGGGACAAAGTGATTAGAGCCTGATTTCCTCAGATTAAGAAAGGGAGTCTCGAAGTACCCGGAAGTACGTCATTTTCTGAGAATTCTTCGGGATTACTCGGGATCTCAGATCATTCAACCATCTAGTTTGCTCTGGCGTAAGCAAGCGGTCTAGCTTTCCCTTTCCCTCAACTTCTGGTGCAAGGATTCTTCTTGGAATTAGTATTCTCGCAATCTCACTCGGGGTTGAAAGAAACGAGTGTGATCTTCGGATACAGAAACGGTTGGACTTATCGAAGATAGGACACATTGCCTAAATTTTGGCGGATGAAAGAATTAGCTTTGATTGAAGTAATTGAAATGTGGATTCTATGTCTGATACTTGGTGCTTTATTTGTCGGATTGTGTGGGTGTAAATTATAGGCTTGTTAATGAATTGAATGTATAAGTTATTATATATTCAATTCAAAATATTTACAATCTTAATATACTAGGAATGTACAACTGTTACATCACTCCATGCTCAAGTTACGAAAATTTAGTTGGATTGATTCAACTAAATTTTCGTAAGGGAAAAAATATTACGAAAATAAATTATGGACAAATATTTCTAGAAACTTAAGGATAATAAATATAACTTAATTAAGTGTATTGAACTATTTGGAGTCATATGTGTTCATCGTCAACTTCGAGAGTTAACTCCACCTCTATTTTCAGATCACGTTCCATTACAGAGAATGTCTGTTACTGACCTTCAACGTCGTGAGACTCTGGTCTTCAACAAACGTTCCAATACTTCTATTAAATTATTCGAAAACCCTTAACAAAAATATAACGGATATTTGTTTTTTAAAATTACAGATGAATTTCGGAAGTTTGAACAGTTCAACCCACCTTGTCGTTTGACAGATTTGCGTGACTCTTTCCCAACTACTAAACTTTCCCAACATTCCCGAATAAAATATACTTTCTCTCGAATTCCTTTCGAATTCGATGAAAATACAACCGAAACTTCTATATTACTTTCCCAAAAACAGGCTCATTCAGATTTGAAAACAACCTCAATCATTCCGTTGAGCACAGAATTCTCCTCTGAATTTACCGCAACGATCTATTTTGCGAAGATTTGGCTCACCCCAGAGCTATACTCTAGGAAAATCGTCCATCTCTTTCACAAAATGTATTTAAAAAAACATAAAAAGGCTTTAATGAATTTCTACACCATTTTCACAATGATCACTAGAAATTCAACAAGCAACCGAAATATTTCCGAAATATTTCTAACTAAACCCAAGCTTTGAAAACTTCACACTAAACTTGCCGAAAGAGTCAAACCGCCGCCTGTGCAATCGCAGTGGGTTGAGCTGTCAAACGAAAATCGGAAACGAGTGGTCAACGTGTCCGTAAAGTTTTGTCGGTCGCGAAAATGCTGTTTCTTCGGAGGATTTCCTGTCGTTTGGTGCTAAACGGTGATACCAGATGCAGATTTACGGGGGGAGTATTTTTTTTATTGAAATTCTCCCCAAACGATTGAGTGCTTTGTGTTTTTCTTTTCAGAAGCTGCGTCGTGGGATTTGGATATCAGGTGCAGAAAAGTTGCATAGACAAAACAATTGGATGTGGAATACCTATTGTAATTTACAGACTGAGAGCATGATTGAATTTACTGAGCTGTCGGACAAATTAAGAAAAGCAACTACTGATTACTGGAACTACTAAATACTACCCAAAATTGATGCTGAAATTTGACCTAAAATTATTGGAAAAGATGAACTGAAGCTATTGTACGGAGGAAAAATGCGACGAAATAAAAATTGATGCTGAAATTTGACCTAAAAGTTGCTAGAAAGGATGAACTGAAGTTATTAGAGGATTAACGCGACGAAATGAAAACTGGATTGGAAGCATAAGAAAAATCTATGACGTCAGCAATGCTTGCATGGAAGATTGCACAGAAGTATTACTATTAACCTAAAATAAGCATGTAACTAACATTCGAATCAATTAAGATTAGGTAGGGTATCTTAACCTAATTGTACACTACGTCTACAGTTCGTCGTCTTATCTAAGGTCGTTACCTCGTCAGGATTTCGAAGAAATTTCAATCCATGGTCACTCAACATGAGCTTGAGGTTCATAGCTGTCAAACGGAGATTAGCATACATAAATTTGTCTTACGTTCTTAACGTTCGGACTCATGTAATGCTACACCAAAACACATTCTTAAGGCACGTCACCAGTAGTATTAATTGTTATTGTGGGACGGCTCAACTCAGCGTGCTGAGGAGCACCTTAAGAATGGCTGGATAGATTTGTGTGCAGCTATGCTGCGTTGTCCACTCAAAGAGTATTCATAGCTGGATTCCGAAGCACTCGACTCGATGTGCGAGGAGAAATGTCCACAACCAAAGTTGGTTTTTGTGCATCCTTAGATGTTTGGTTCCTTACTAAGAAGTTACATAGCTCGAATTTTTTTTTCTTTCATTGCTGGAAGTCACGGACGAAGTTTCTTGAGGTATTTACAATTGAAAACCCCAAGTCGCTTTCCTTTTTCATCCTCAACTTCGTAACAATGATCTCCTATGACACGCTTTACCAATACAGGAACGTATTTAGGGGCAAGTTTCGCACAGTAGCCTTTTCCCCTGTCCGACAACTCAGTGTTTCGCTTTAGAACCCTTTCCCCTACCGCATATCTGGGGGTGTTCGCATTTGACCGCAAGTTGTAGTATTTAGAGTGCTTTTCGAATGCTTTTTTCAGATTATGGCGAATTTCAGAGTACAACTTGTCCCTGTCCCCAATGTTCAAATTCCCGTCTCCTGCTTCCGTATCACGCAGATAACGATACTCGCGTCCATCCGACACCATATTTCTACCAAACATTACGAAATAGGGCGTATGTTTCGTGGCTTCATGTACCGAATTCCGAATAGCATTAGCGATGGTCTGAATGTTATTTGCCCATTCTTTATGGTCTTTCTTGATCGTTGCGCGAATGGCAGTGGTCAACACTCGATTCACGCGTTCCGAATCGTTTATCTGGGGGTGGTAACTGGGGGTTTTCCAGTGTGTAACGTTGAATTTTGCTAGCAGGTCCTGGAACAGCTTTGAGACAAATTGGGTTCCGTTGTCTGTGAGGACGATTTCGGGTACACCAAACAGTTGAAACACCATATTTTCAACGAATGGTACGAGGGAATCTGCTGTGGCTTGTCTGAAAGGTTGGATCAACACAAATTTGCTGAAAACGTCCGTAATGACGAGTAAGCACGTATTCCGACCTTTTCCTGATACCGGCAATGGACCAACATAATCCATTGTGAGGAATTGCCAAGGATATTCAGCAATCTTCTTTTGAACCTTCAGAGGAGCCGTAGTGTTAACATTCGTCGCTTTGCTTGTCTGACAAACAATGCATTTTTGGCAGAATCGTTTGATTTCCGAACTCATTAGAGGCCAAAAGAATCGTTCCCTCACTGCTGTCAGTGTCTTCTCGAACCCTAAATGTGCTTTGTCATGAACCAACCTAATAATGTTTTCTCTTTCTCCTCTTGCTGGGTAACGTTTCCAACAAAACCTGGCGTCTTCGATCTTATCCTGTTTCTTTACCAATTTGTAGACCTGACCGTCTACCACTCTGAAGTCTGTGTAGCTCTGAGGGTCGCTGTTAACTTGCTGGATCAAATCCTGGTACTCTGGGTCAATTGGCGCCGCCGTGATGGCTTCGATTGAACGCGAAAGGCAGTCTGCTGTTGTGTTCTGTTTCCCTTTGCGATATTCGAGCTCTATGTCATACGACTGTATTTTCAATGCCCACCTCAAAAGTTTCGAATTACCAGAGTCGACTCCTATTGTGAAAAGCCAAAGTAGACTTCGCGCGTCTGTAACCACCTTGAATTTGGTCCCTTCAACAAAGTGGCGAAAATGCTCGATGGCCAATAATACACCGAGGCACTCCTTTTCAACACTGGCGTACCTTCTTTGCGTGCTGCTGAGCTTTCGACTAAAATATGCGATTATACGTGGTTCTCCATCGATTTTCTGGATCAAGGCAGCTCCTACTGCGTTATCTGATGCGTCTGATTCAATGCAAAAGGGGAGGTCGAAGTTGGGATTGGCAAGTATTGGGGCTGACACCAGTGCGGCTTTAAGCTCTTGAAACCCTTCTTCGGCTGCCTCGGTCCACTGGAACTTTTTCTGTCCTTTTTTTAGAAGGTCCGAGATTGGCGCAACTATTCTGCTGTAATTTCCAATAAACCTCTGGTAGAAGCCTGCCAAACCGAGTAAGCGTCGAACATCTTTCACGCATTTTGGCCTACAGTAGTTCAAAATCGGCTCGATTCGCGTGTTATCAATTGCTACCCCTTCGTTGGTTAGAAGATAACCTAGATAGCTAACCTGCTTTCTACAGAAACGCGACTTGTCTAGCGAGATAGTCAAATTAGCATTCCTCAACCGTTCAGCCACGATTCGTAAAAGCCTAAAATGTTCTGCCAAGGTTTTTGTTGCCACCACAATGTCGTCTAAATAGACAAACACGTTGGGCTCCAAGTCGAAACCAATTACTTTATCCATGAGCCTGCACATTGTGAACGGAGCGTTAGTGAGACCAAAAGGACACACCTTGAATCTAAATAGTCCCTTAGATGTCCTGAAGGCAGTGAAGTCACGACATTCCTCCTTCAGAGGAATTTGGAAGTATGCATCCTTCAGGTCGATCACCGAAAAGTATTTAGCACTTTCAAGGCGATGAAAGATTCCCTTCATGTCTCTCATTGGATAGGAATCCTTCTTTGTCAGAGCGTTTATTCGACGAGAATCCAAACACACTCTAAGTTTTCCGTTCGACTTGCGAACTGGAACTAGAGGGTTGGCCCATTCGCTTGAGCATTCCTCAATTGCGTCGATTTTCTTGTAGCGCTCTATCTCACGGTCCATCTCTGCTTGAATTGATGGTGAACACCGATAAACTGGCTGTCGTCTTGGTTTCGCATCTTCACGGAGAATTATTTCGTGCTGAATCAATGTAGTTCTTCCCAAATGGTTATCAGTGGTGCAGGGGAACGTACGAATTACTTCAGTTAGTTTCTGTCTCTCTTCACTCGTGAGCTCGTGTTCTGTTTCTATGGTTTCAGGCGTTGCTTTAGATGGTTCAGGCAATTCCAAACCAGGAATATCTAACGTGTCGTCTGGGTTCGCCTGCTCGATTAACGGAAGCGAATCAATCGGTTTAACGAAGAAATGGAAAATGTCTTGATGTGCATTACACTGCGGCTGCAAGGAGATTTCTGCTACTTCCTCCAATCCTGCTGCTCCTTGTACCATTGGTTTTATGCCAAAGGCCTTCCAGAAATCAATCCCTAAAATTAGATTTCTGGTAATTTCTGGAACTATAACGACAGAAATAACTTTTGTGACGTTACGAAATGTCATGGGAATGTTCGCATAACCAACACACGAGTACTGAGTATGGTCGGCGGTACAAATGCGCACTGGAGAGGCAAGTATTTTCAGTCCGTAACGTTCAATCAGCTGGCTAGAATTTATTACGCTGACGCTTGCCCCGGAGTCCAACAGAGCTTCAACGACTGTGTCGAAAATAGCAACTTTAACATGTGGGCAATGGTTGGTCTGTATTCTAATTTCTAGTAGGTTTTGGAAAGGATCTACAAATGGTTGATTGGGAATTTTTGGTTCATCGCGAGTGCTGGGCTTCCCATCTCTGCACCCTGAACTCAGTTTCCCGAGTTGGAGGTTGTAGGTTTTCTAGGGTGACTGTCGCAATTCGACGATATTTTTCCAGGATTACCGCACACGTAGCAAAATGTTGTCTTCGATTCCTTACACTCTCTCCAAAAGTGTCCATGGTTTCGACAGTTCCAGCATAGTGGAAGTCTTACTGTTTCCTGATGAACCTCAGTCCGAGTTCCTTGAATCGCTGTGTCGTGATTCCTCGGTGGTCGTTGATCCCGGACCTGTCTTCTACCCAGAGCGTTCACTTCTTCTTCCGATTCTTCTCCCTGTGATTCAATCTCAATTTGGTTCACCGATTGTCTCGGTCCGATCGGGTGTAACGAGGGATCGCTTGCATCAATCCTGTAATTCACCTGTGTCAACTCCTCGAGGTTCGAAATCGTGAAGCAAGCTAGCTTTGAGCGGTAATGCTGTCGCATGTTCTCCCAGACAATTTCGAATTTCCTACGGTTGGATAAAGGTTTCGTTAAGAGCTTGTTCAGCCTTTCCACTTCCGTAACGAAAGCAATAAAGGTTTCTCCTTTCTGTTGTTTACGCTCATAGATCCTTTGGCGGTTACCTTGATCCTGGTTCGGATTTCCAAATCGGTAACGAATGCTGGTTTCAAACAGCACCCAATTCCAATCAGCCTCATAATAGGTGAAAAACCAATTCGCAGCTTCACCTCGCAAAAGGAGATGAATATGGCTTAGTAGGTTGTCCTGTGGTATTCCATTCATACTGGCAAGAACTTTGACCTTGTACATAAAGTCTTCCAGCGTCGTGGATCTCGAATCACCTGAAAAGAAAATGTTCCATTTCTCGATTCGTCGGTCATATTGGATCCGATCATCTCGCCGACGGCGATCCCGAACCGGAGGTTGTCTAAAACTGGAGTGGTCCTCGTCAACGCTGCTCTCCTCACTTGGTTGAACAGACTCAGTAGGCTGTCTACGCAGTCGACTATTGAAGTTTCGTTGCGGATTCCAAACTGTGCCACTTCCTGTTGGTGGTGCTGTTAGCAATCCCATTGGTCCTCCAAAATTTGCAGGCCCTCGTTGGTTTTTCCAACTGGGAACATCGCATGATAGTGGAAAAGCGGCAGCCTCTTGTTGCTGACTTTGCTGGGCATGCGTAAACTGATTCTGATGGTTCGCACCATTCCAACGGGGAGCCTGAAACAGTTGTTGCTGAGTATCGGTTGGTTGTCGATTCTGATACTGATCGTTTGCCTTCACTTCCCCTAAATAACTAACTCCCAATGGTTCCGCACGGCCTTGGCGTTGCACATTTGAGTTCGTTTCTGTTAGCCGTTCAAACATAGTTCTCATTTCCAGTACCTGCTGTTCTAATTCTTTAACACGTCGTTTAAGTTCTTCCTTAGTTAGACCCTCATCTACGCTTTTTTGAACTTCTTTGTCCAATGCTTTCTGGATCGCACCCAGACCTTCGCTAATGATTTTACGGAGCGGCGTTTCGTTTGTGGGTGGTGTTCCCACCCCCGTTTGGTTCATTTCTGTCGTTTGTTGAATTTGTGGCGTCTTCTTTGTGGGTATAACAGGAGTTGTTACTTCTGATTCGCTTTTCTCGGAGGACTCTAGTCCTTCTATCTGATCTGCTGTTGATAAAGGACCCTCGGGTAAATGCGAACTTAGTAAACCCCCTATAGCTTGTAGTAAAGATGCTCTCATCTGTGATGCCCTATCATCCGTTCCTACGCTCCGTTCCACTCTCAAGTAATAGTGCTTGAGCCGCGAAACGAGCCTTGCATCCGGGTCTTTCCCGAGAGCTCCCGCAATAGCGTTCACTCGTGACGAAATCAAATCAAACTCCTGCTCAATAGAATACATTGAGCGATAATTACGGTTTTCCTTGGCATCCTTATGAAATAGTCTCCGTAGTAATCGTTGCTTTGAATCTAGATCATTTCCCAGATCCTCGACGTAGTTCCTTAATCTAAGCTCATAATCTACTTCATCGTTTAGTAAGTGCGACGCGTATGGGAATCTCGAACTCATTTTCACAGAGTTTTGAAAATTTTAATAATATAACTTATAGAAGATAAGCGACACGATCAAATGAATATATGATAGCAGATTATTGTAATAAATAAATAAATAAATAAAGACAATAAATAAATAAGTGATTTTTTTTATTTTAATATGAATTTTCGTAATATTGAAAACTCTGTAATATTATGAATCTAGTTGATTCAAAAGAATAATATATATATTTCCACAAAAACATTCGCAATTTCACCAACAATATCCGAAAAATTTCCTCCAGAAAAATTTGTTATTCTAAATAAGCATGGGTTCAACTTTCCAAGTTGAAACGCAGTACTTCCTACAGTAAAAATATCCGAAAACACCTATAATTAACTATCCAAACAAGACCTCATAGCTGAAGAGTCCACATTATTGTTGTTCGTGTTTGAAGTTTTACACTAGAATGCTGAATTGCGTTATATCAGAAATACCGAACAACATTTGTTGGCCGAAATAGAACCATAATTGAGAATAGCACTTAAATAATTTGAAAAACGCAGGGCGCTAAAAGGGTCTGCCAAACTGAAATCCTGAAATTTTGTGTTCATCTATGGTCTGGCCAAAAGAAATTAATTAAGTATGTGATCGAGAGTTTGTCCAAAAATAGTTCACATATTCCTAAAAAATCTAGGTTCGTACTTGTAGTTGGGCGCCAAAATGTAGCCGTCGCTGACCGATCTTTTGGAAGCGCGTAGTTTTAGCGCCACTCCTTTCGGAGACTACCGCCAAGTTGAGATGCCCGGATGAGACTGCAAGAATGCTAGTCAAGAAAAGAATCCTTTCTTTGAAAGAATCCAGATCGGTTCAGCTAGGCACACAAGCTAAACCCCAGAACAGGTCCAAATACCCTAGACGGCTAAACTCTCCAAGAACCAAAGCTCACATTCTAAAACCCACAGTCGAAACTCCCCGTAGCCAAAAAGCTTATCATCACTGGCAGGGTTAATGTTTGCCACCAGATCGCGCTATCAACGTGGAAGAGAATCTACCTAATTCAAATCTACCACGCGGCAGAGAAAAAGCGAACGAAACATAATCGGGGTGACGTGGGAAACATTTCAGCAAACTAAAAATTCTGTTTCAATTACACTAACACGAAACATTTATTCAAAAACAAACATAATTCAATTTTCGGGACGATGTATTATCAATTCTAGTTTGGTTTTTATGTGGTTACGGTAAGCATGCTTTATTCTAATTGTACATTGTCTATCTACAGGCCTAACTCTCTATTGTGTGCGTTTTTCTTCTCTCTATCTGTTCTGTGTGCTTTTTTTAATTTCGACCCAACAGGCTAAGGGGTCCGGAGCGGCAAGCGAGATGCGGCTATTGCTTGTACACCCGGGTGTTTTTTATAACATGTGCGTCTCGGGGGTGCTATCGAGAACGCCGTCACATGTGCACATGGATCTTTGATCACGTCATGAGCGTGGCCCGTCTGAAAGCGGGGGCTCAGAAAACTGACCGGAGGACGGTCTCAAAATTCTCTAAGGGTCGTCTTCTCTGGACGCCACTTCACGACTAGTGATAATTCGAACGGACTCACCGAATCAGCTACTGTTGAATGAAGACGATGATGATGATCCTGCTGCTGTTGTGCGCGGGGGCAACGAGACGATCAGATGAACTGCTATCGTCTCGGCCGAATCTGACCAGCTGTTACTGGTTGACGATTGCTTCGATTACCGGCCGAAAAGGGATGATTCGAACCGGCACTTCAGATGATCACCGGAAGATTTGGGAACTTCCGATGGAGCGATGTGTTGGCGTATCGGCTCCCTTCCGACAAAAACGTGCGCCGGGTAAATTTGTCCTGACGGTTGCAGAGTGATGCGAAATACGGCAAGCGGGCGATGAACGTATTGGCGTGCGATCTGAACCGAATGATCCTGTTTGAAGTAAAAGAAGCCTGGCGGTCGAAAGGGTTATTAGCCACGTGTGTGGTCAGAATTTTAAGCACATTTTACCTTCTATCGATTCGCACACAGAATCGGTTCGCACTATTTCGCTTTCAACGGACAACGCACACTTCCTAGCTAGTAAGAGAAATAGAAATTTATAACTCACTGAAATACCAGCCACGTCACGGGCTTTACCTAACTAGGGTATACACGCGGGAAACTAATCGCGGCACTTCCACTCTGCTGAACGGTTTGGGACAAAGTGATTAGAGCCTGATTTCCTCAGATTAAGAAAGGGAGTCTCAAAGTACCCGGAAGTACGTCATTTTCTGAGAATTCTTCGGGATTACTCGGGATCTCAGATCATTCAACCATCTAGTTTGCTCTGGCGTAAGCAAGCGGTCTAGCTTTCCCTTTCCCTCAACTTCTGGTGCAAGGATTCTTCTTGGAATTAGTATTCTCGCAATCTCACTCGGGGTTGAAAGAAACGAGTGTGATCTTCGGATACAGAAACGGTTGGACTTATCGAAGATAGGACACATTGCCTAAATTTTGGCGGATGAAAGAATTAGCTTTGATTGAAGTAATTGAAATGTGGATTCTATGTCTGATACTTGGTGCTTTATTTGTCGGATTGTGTGGGTGTAAATTATAGGCTTGTTAATGAATTGAATGTATAAGTTATTATATATTCAATTCAAAATATTTACAATCTTAATATACTAGGAATGTACAACTGTTACACGGTTGACTGCCAAAATCCGTTCCCTGAGTTTTTGGTCTTGTATATTTTTTCCCACTACGGGTGAGCATAAGATATTGCCCGTAGTTGCTACTCCGTTATTGACCAGAATCAAATTAGGTTGAAAAATGTTCATTGGAACAACATGCTTGGGAATAACGTGATGAGCCACATTGTACAATCTATATTGATCCCTGCATGCTGATCAATACCGACGCCGGCCACGTTCAAATGCAGATCTTTTGGGAAAAGGAGGAATGTTAGTCATATATATGTTGCTATTAGAAACCGAGGAATCCTTTGCATCTCCACATGTATCACGGGAGAGGGGAGAGTTGTTAGTAAGTATGCCAATAGCGTTATCATATAATAATTGCTCTGGGCAGCTGGCTGCCGAGAATTTGGGAAATTTATCATTTATTGTATTAATACGATTAGCAAAATAAGCAACTTGAAGTCCGGATAGCCGGTTATAAGGAGCACTGCTTATATTTTTTTTAAATATTCAATCACACGACGAATTTTTTCGTGGTTTCTATCGTATTGGTGCTGATTTTACCCAGCAATCGCTTGAATAAAATGCGGAATCTTATACAGAAGGTATTTGCCTGTCGTCTTTATTTTTTCTTGTGTCGAGTACCCCAGCAAACCAGCAATCGTATATAAAAGTTTACAATAAATTACAAATAATGACAGACTAAATCAAAATTACAAATAGTGCAAGCAAAAATTATGTTTTGTTGTAAAAAGTTCACATAAAATGCAAATCTGTGATCGAAATACAATGTTAACTTGAAGTCATTTATTAGTCCACTACAACTTAAAACAAAATCGTACATGCGGAATAATAAAGACAATTTTGAAACATTGTATAGAAATTAATTTGCAATTGGATTAAACTGCAAAATCGTTCAAGTAAATAGTCACCTCCTTATAGCACTGCGCAAATTCTCTGCCAGACTAGTTCAATATTTGAGCAATAAAAATGGTTTGAGTATAGAATGTAGGTTATGATTTGACAGGTATAGAAGGTATCATTGGAGTGCCATATTTAGGTTGGATTATGGTATTTTAGATCGTAATCACAAAGCGATAAAAATAACCAAATATAATCGTGCTTGACAGTGTATAAATAGACGACTACATAGCGGCGATGCTGTAAATACGAAGATCTCAGGTTCGAAACTGGAAGTAAATCGTAGCAGGTAATTTTAATAATCGATGTTCCAGTAACTCCAACCTCACCCATGAAAAACATATCTACCAGTGTGAGCGTAATTGTGTTTTATAACAGAATTACGGAAATTTCATCCTGATTTTTTATTTTCATATTATTTAAAAAAAATACTTCTTGTTGCCACATTGGGGACCTTAAGCTGCATAAACCTTCATGTGAGATTGTAAAGTTGATCATATATAAACTCAAAATGATAAGCTAGATGATTGTATAATGCTTCTGATGAGATCATAATTCGTCGTAAATCACATAGTTCTACTATACCGATTTTTTGTACGTATATGGCCTCCACTTTTGTTCACATAGAAGAGATCTGTGCATTTTATACAATCAATTCATATCGTTGAAGAGTACAGTTAATCAAATTGCAACGTATTAAAGTGAATCAAAATGTTGGCTGGGACTATTCTTGTAGATAGCTGGAATTGCACATGTATGGTTTCGTAGTAAGAGGGGCTTTTATTAATATTAAACTTTATTAAGAAGTGTGAAAACAGGAATGCAAACTGATTTCCGTTGTTGCGTTGCGTTGTGAAGATGATTTTGGCGAATGCACACTGACTTCATTATGTTTCGAGGATAAGATCACTCGATAAGGACCTTGTTTAGTTTTTGGTTCTTTTTAAATTCTGGGGAGCCAGCTACCGAGAGTGTCCTATGTTTTCTAAACAAAAGCAATTTCAACTCCACACAGTCGACCTTGGGAGTATTGTCTAGAAAAGCTAACATTATCTACGCAATGGGCCGGATCACTATTTATTGCGACATTATTTAGATTAATTTCGCCACTCCTTCTCTATGATATATTTTGCATACTACCGAGTGATAACACGTTATACAGACAAAGAGTTATGATAGCTCGAGATGTTATAAATCAACGAAAGTATTTCCCATTTTCCATATCGGATTGTTTGTGAAATACACGTACACGAACGATTATATCGAACATTGAAGGGAAATACAAAGGCTCGTTAGCCTGATGCATTAAAACAGACGCGGCGAATTTTCAGTACGTATTGACCCGCGTTCATCGATACCAGTCAAATCAAAGTCCCATTGGAACCAACCTCCGAACAACTATTCATTTTTACGGTATTGTCTTCTCGGCTAGATCCGTTCGCACCATCTTATTCTGCCACTATCGGCAGAAAGCCGACAGCACCCAGTCGTCGCCGGTCTGAGGACCAAATGTCATCAATAGACCTAGACTCGCGTGGAGGCATGACATAGAATTGAAAGCTAACCAATGAACATGACAGCAAAACACTCATTCTTCGTGCTGACATAACTGAAGGTAGTTGCCAACCGGTCCCCGATCCCTCTCGCGAATTGTAAATTCTCAAATCTTATACATGATTGAAGTCATGATTCCACTCAAATAAGGCCATGTGTTTTCCCTATGCACATTGAATGCTCTGTGGATCACTTCCCCCGTTGGTAAAACAAACCCTAAACAAACATAGAAATTAGTTTGCTCAGTCCAAAGAAAAGTTGGCCGACCGACGGATACGTGTTCCCTTACAGTGCCATAACACCAACGAACACCCAAGATTTACATGCGACAAAATATCTGCAATCCCGAATATAAAAGAATCAAAACCTCTACTCATTTGCAACAAAATAAGAAAGTAAAAAAAAGTTGAATATCCAAGGCGGCTCATTTTCAAAGATAGCACAGTCGATGAAACACCCAATTAAAATAGGTGACAAAGGACGCGGAAGAAAATAGCTGAGCACCGACCGGCTGGTTTGCCACCTATTTTTCGGGCGAAGAATTTTGGGGCGACACCTGGTAGTCGCTAGTGGCCGATGAAACGCCAATTATTTGAATATGCCAATTTTTCTTATTGCCGTATTTTTTTTTACTTTTCGGACCGATTTTTTTTCGTTGCGTTGCGTTGTGACGATGATTTTGGCGGATTGCACACTGACTTCATCATGGTTGACTGCTGATTATCTAATAAAAGTTGCTTAGGAAATGGTAAGTAGGAATTCATATCAATCCGACCCACATTAAAACCTCATCAGCATGATAGCCATCATTGGCGGTCGCCCCATCTTCATCGTTCACGGGGAAGGATAAAGGATAAGGTAGACAGGAAGTGTTGATGCTCAACTCACTTAACGGAAGGACGACGATTCATCGGACTCTTCCATAGGTGTCGCGGAGTTGGAAGTTTGGAAGGGTATCAGGCCTAGGATTCGCTCCAAGCAAGCGATGCGACCTGAAAAGCATATTTTATTTGGTAGTTGTTTAGTTAGTCTTCGAGTGCACGATGACTCGAAAAAAAGGTCTTGTTTAGTTTTTGGTTCTTTTTAAACTCTGGGCAGCCGGCTACCGAGAGTATCCTATGGTCCCTAAACAAAAGCAATTTGAACTCCACACAGCCGACCGTGGGAGAATTGCCTAGGTAAGCTAATCTTATCTGGGTAATGGGCCGGATCCCTATTTATGGAAACAGTAGGGGAGCCCGGGGCTAGTTGGCGGTTGGGGTAAGTTGGCGGAATCCCTTTTTCTCTGTTTGTATTAGACATATAGCGCTGCATCTTCTTGTGTACCTCAAGTTATGCGAAACCCGTTATCCAATGTGTTTTTGTTGCAAAACGATTTGTTTGGTGGAAGTTGTGGGTGATATTATGTTTTCGAGCATACCAAGTAAATTTTCTAAATTTTAAATACTTTGCGTTATTTAGGGTGATTTTCAATTCATTTCCTGAATGATTATATTTTTCGATAGCGCATGAAAAGAGCTTTCAGTATCCGTATAGATATTACTTCTATCCACAAACAAAAGTTATTTTTTAAATAGTTTTTAATAAAATATGCGGTTGGGGTAAGTTGGCGGTGCTGCATGCGGGGCAAGTTGGCGGTACTATTTACAGTGCAAAAAAGTCATCAAAAATTTTTATTTCTGGAATTCACTCCAAAGTTAGAAAACCTTTTTCTTGTGTATCTCGCCAATGTAGGAGACATTTATTCTGGCCAATTGCATGAATAACTTCGAAAATTTGCTTTTGAATCGGGAGTACACGTCAAAGTCAAAATGCCGGGGTATTGAAACTGAAATATAATAGCAAATGTCGGTTAATATACAGTTTTCTCGAAAAGACATTCAGCATTTTCCAAAAGGACCCTTGAAGTAATTGAATCTCCATTTGATTGGTTAGTTTTTGGCGTATCATCACATACCGCCAACTTACCCCGGGCTGGGGTAAGTTGGCGGGTTTTCCGCGTCACATATTTTTATTTCTAAAAATGGAGACTATGCCGTGTGTTCTATTTTGCAAGATCTACCTACATCATAGCGGTAAAAATTGAAAACTGAAAACACCGCAAACTTGCCCCGGTCTCCCCTATTTAGACGGAATTTGTTACTTCTTCTCTACGATATATTTATTGGCTTGAAAATTACCGAGTGATAACACATTATACAGGCAAAGATAGTGCGAGATGTTATAAATCATGGAAAGTATTTCTTATTTTCCATATCGGATTGTTTTTGGAATACAAGTATACGAGCGATAATAACGAACACTGAAGGAAATATATAGGATGGTTAACCTGATGCACGGGCTTGTTAGCAATAACGGAGCTTGAAATTAGGTTCATAAAAACAGACGCGGCGAATTTTCAATACGTACTGACCCGTGATCATCGATACTAGGTAGATAAGTCGTATTGGGGCTAATTTCCGTTCAACATCATTTTTACGGCAATGTTTTCTCGATTAGATCTGTTCGCACCCTCTCATTCTGCTAAATACTATCGGCAGAAGGCTGATAGCACCTAGTCGTCGCCGGTCTAAGGGCCAAATGTCATCAATAGACTTAGACTCGCGTGAAGGCATGAGATAGGAAACTTGTGAGAATTTTGTTATCCCACCATTTGACGGAACTCTCCGCCGAGGTAGACCAGCTCCACCATCGGAGACTACGCTGAGTAGCACCGAACTCGACAAACCACCATTATAGGGTCGTTGGAGTACGAGTGAACCGGAAGCCACCCTCCAACCGGTATCGCTGTATCGACCACGGCAAGCAACTGGTTAACGCAGAGAGAAGCGCATGTACAATATCATACCGAAGCATAGGAGTGCGCAACAGTAGTACTATTATGGCGGTGACTTGAACTCAAGCGAAGCGCTCCTCCTCACGAAATAGTCATTTCAAATGGAATCCGGGAAATCTAGTAAATGTGGCACTTTTGATGGCGGTTAGAGGAGTAGGGTTCAGAGCTATCTTCTCTGTTCCGAGTCCCTCACTCTGACATCGATGGACAAAATCGGTAGTATGATCTTACTGCTGTCCGTGTTCTGGGACATTGTCCCAAATCGTCGAGCTGAATCGATTGCTATATAAGACACTGCCCACATCATGTTCTAAACGTTCTCACTCGATGTAGTAGCCGAAGAGAGTGATAAGTTATAATAAATATCTCATCACACTATTAGGAGGGATAAAAGCTTTTTTTATCGAAACCATCGATAAATTGTGATTTTTCCTGCGAATCAGTTGTTGTGCAAAAAGAGAGAGTGAAATGTTTTCAAGCAAACAAAATTGAGCCAAACAATTTGTTCTATCCTGCATGCAAGATTAAATCGTAATTATCATTTTATATGTCTAATAAAAAAAACATCAAATTTCTTGCAAGTTCCTATTTCCGTACACCGTCCAAACAACCAGAACGCAATCAACAGTCAACCATCAACCAATAAACACACGCTTAACCACATTGCCTCAGTTGCAATTCGACTCCCCTCACCAACTTTCCACGGAGCACGGTCAAAGTGACCGAACCGAAAATTAGATCAATGTGCAGTATTTGTATGCATACCTAGTTGGTCCAATAGGTTTTGCTTTATCTGCACCGGGGTTCTAGCCCACTTTCGACATGTCACTTCACGGCGTTGTTCACAAGCTCATTCGTTCCGAACACGAGACAAACACAGTTGGTTTCCGGTCCAGCGTTGACTGGGTGAGGTTCTTTTTTTGCATCACTCCTTTTCCTGCAACCGTGGCACAAGACACACAGGAAACCTCACATAGCCACCGAGAGTGGAAACCAACATGTTATGGTAAAACCAGCAAACGAGACCACAGCCAGAAAAGGGACGATGCAAAAGCTTCACCACAAATGGACTCGGCGAAAAGAAGAAGTTTATTATTACAGGAACGAACGGGAATAACGAGAGGATTCCGAACCGAAGACCAAACTTCCATTGCTGCCTGCGTTCTCTCTACAGCCATCCATCGTTATTCGCAGATGTCCTTGTTTCACTACACTTATGGTTGCAAAGGCGAATGACACTAGAGAACGGGCCAACTCACCCACCCGAACGGTCCTATATTTATATAGCAGCTAGTCGGTATCTTGGCCATCAGCGTAGTTGTGGTTGATCCATGTGTTTCATCGTCCGCTCCAAAGCAAACATCTGGGCTTACAAACGAAGGGTTGCTTGGTTGTTTCTATGTGTACATAATTCATTCCTTCTTTGGCCTTAATATTCCTTTTTTTCCCCAACTCGGCACAACACATGAGTGACATTCAAGAAATCCATAAGGATACACATATGAAACCGAAGGCCAACTATAACCGACGAGAATGTTCCGCATATGCGGTTCAAGTTGGATATCCACAAACACCGCGACCCCCATCCGCTCTTTCTCGCCACCAAAAACTTTGCTCCACTGAAACAGCACTTGAAAAGATTGTCCTTTCCCATTTGTCCAGCGCGTGATGGGATTCCTTTTTTTCGGTTTCATATTTTCTGAAGAGTTCTTCTTTCTCAGGAAAAACACCATTGTATATATGTGTCTAACAAGACGTTCCAAGAAGCCAAGAGTTTGTCGAGTGCCAACCCCACTGCGCAGGGGGAAGACCGATCGCCCGCAAAATATACAGGAAATTGGTTCAAGTGGCCTCTACTACCCTTGCTTTGCTATTTCCGCGCTGACTAGTTTCGCGCACCGGGATGACGATGATGATGATGATGAAAACGACGAGGACGACTATGCCTTCCCTTCCCGGTTACACAAACATTTCGCCGCTCGGACTGAATGTGGTAGCCTCAGCAAGAGTTGCGGTTTTTCCTTGTTCCACAGGCAGTTTTCGGTCACCACAGGAATTATAATGGATACAATAACAAAGGAAGACTATTCCCATCCATGGTTCGGTCGGTTGGTCGGTCCGGTTGGGCTCGCATTCGCTGTCATAGTTTCTTTTTTCCGTAGGGGTGATGCAGGTTGGGGCGTATGGAACGGACGGTTGGAAAATAATGACGGAAGGACGCGCAAAGTGGCAGCAATTCGTCAAATATGAGAATGTTTGCGGAAGGAAGGGGAAATGGGATAGCCTGAAAATTTAATTTAATACCGTATGGAGACTGACGGGCGCAAAAGGATCTCTCGGTTCGCCAGGTAGAGAAGTAATCAACTCTAGAGCTGAGACAGAAATATATGAGGATTTGAACAATGGCCATACATCATTGTTGGGCAAATAACGAGCTTCCAAAGTGTGATGGATTACAAGTAACCGGCCGAGTTGGAAAATCACTGATTATGTCATAGCCTGTCAGTCAATGTGAAAAAAAATAAACAGGCTTGTGGTGTGTTATTATATTTTATTGTTGGAAATCATGCTGTGGTATGTTTTCTACCGTGGAAATCGTTACAACGATACAACTTGTAAGTTTACCATGGTGTTCGCTAATAAAAACAACTAAAAATCCAGAGCAAAATGTTTCTACTGACCTGAGCAATTTTCAGATTTATAATGAAGACCAGGAAATCATTTAAGGATTTGAAACCATCATTGGTATACAAAATTTTACAAATTTAAAATCGATTTTCTTAAATATTTTTTATTGGACAGTGTAATATATTTAAATTTTTTTCAAAAGTTTCCAGTCAGTCAGATCAAAAGTCTAGAAAAGAGAAGGAATCGCAGGAATCTCCCCTCGTCAGGAAATTGCAACGTTTAATTTAGATTTCATCAGCAGTATGTGGTCTTCTGAAGACAAAAGCGTGTTGTGCTATCTTAGATTTGAAATGATATAGTATAGACTCATTCGAATTTTTGTGATTTCTGCGATATGCTCTAGGAAACGAGTTTCTAGTATTCCGTCGGTTCCCAAGTAGCAATCCAAATGCTAATTGATTTTAATTAGCTTTTATGGTAGTTTTATCAAGGCATTAAATAGTGAATCTAGTTTTAACATTGCTTTTGGAAAGGGCATTTAGTTTTATATGCTTCACGGGGTTTAAGAGTGCTTCAAGAACTCTTGAAGAAATATCCATAAAACTACATTTTTCGTAAGAGTAATTAGTCTTATGAGCAGTTTTAAGAGAATCTTGAGCCCCTTCTTAAGACATCGCTTTCCAACCTCCTTAAAACCAATATATAGCTTCATGGCATTCTTGTTGAAGCATAATGTATCTTAAGAATGCTACTATAAAACCTCCTTAAATCTTTAAACGAAGTGGAAATACTCTTGCATAAGAGCGTTCTATAACAAACAAACTGTAACGACTGACGGGATATGTGACGTATCCCAACGGAGAACACGTGACATGTACCTCAATCATGTATAAACAGCAAACTCTTTAATTATTCATTTAACTTTGCAAATCTGTAGGTACTGCACATATAGCGAGATGTTGTTAGTTGTTCATATAGCTCTATTTAACATGCGTTGTTGAAATAAATCAACAACTTTTAGATGGAATTGTAATTACCATAATAATTAATCATAGGCATTTTAATTTCAATCTTGACATTTTCAATGTTAAATAGACTGGATTTATGGCGATCTTCCATCTAACCTTTCTGTCTTGAAAAATTCCTATTAGTTTTATTCAAGTCCAACAGCTCTTCTTCAAGTGTATCATAAATAAAAATGAATTTATCACGATCTTTAAAAACTCCTATAACTCTTGAGCAAGAATAATTAGTTTTAATAAGATCTTATGGCGGTTTCAGTTAAATGCAATGACAAGTAATGGGGTCGAGAATATTTTTGAACGCTTCGAAATGGTAGCCATTTGCATAAGAATCAAAATAATCAAAATAAACTTTTGTTTCATATACTGAACTGATTCTCACTGATTGAAATGCATTTCTGAACTAGAAAAATGTTTATGCACGCGTTTAATCCAAAATATGACAATTATGAACAATTACACATACTATTGAATTTTCGAATCGATTTAATATTTCCTATAAAAATCAATGTTTTAGAGATTGTTTGACGGCGCGTTGAATTTTTCGCACTTTTATACTGCATATTATCGGAAAACTGGCAAAAACTGAGCTTAAAAAGCTGGCCACTTATACTATAAATTTTTTTGTATCCATTTTGGTAATGGAATATCATATGGATATATTATTTCCCAAGCTTATTCTTTTCATCTATACACCAACCTCTCTATCTAATGAAGCAGTTTCATAGCGCACTAGAAGTGTTCTTGATGAATATCATAAAACTATCAAGATTTATGGTAGTCTTTAGTTTTAAGCAGCTCTTGAACACCACTATAAGAATGTATTGATAAGACCTAATAGTTTTAAGAAAACCTTGGAAAATACTCTTGAGAACCACCTTAAGAATGGGCCTTTTTCGTCTTAAAAGGGGTTTATGATTGTCTTGAAGCAGTGTTGTAGAGTAATTGGTTTTATGTTCGGTTTTGTGTTCGGTTTTATGTTCGGTTTTATGTTCGGTTTTATGGAGCTAATTTTGATAATATGGTGCACTCTACCATAAAACTAAATTTGTTACTTGGGTTTGCTCAATGTAAACTTTATCATATTCCGCTAAGTTGCTCAAATTAGATTAAAAAATATATTCGTTTTAGTCTTTTCAGCCATTTCATTGATTTTCCTCGCTCTGTTTATTTAGTTCATTTTATTTATTTTCTTAATATCATTAATTTTAATCGTTTTATGTTTTTTATTTATTAAGGAAATTACATTAATTTTATCAGGTGCATTTGTTTCATTAATTTTATCATATTTTTGAATTTCTAGACTTTTAACTTTAAGGGTTAAGGTTAAACAATCGCTGCGAACACCGACTGTTTAACCGAGGCCCAGTGGGACGAGTCTCATATACCATTTATCTTAGTTTGAAGTGAACGGAAAATGTCTGGGTGTATGTATGCATGTGTGTGCGTATGTGTGTAGGTGGCAAAAAATGTCCCCTCTGTTTCTCAGAGATGGACCGATTTCGCAAACTTTGTCTCAAATGAATGTACAATCTTCCCATCGATTGCCATTGATTTTTTTATTGATAGGACTTCCGGCTCCGGAGTTACGGGTTGAAGAGTGCAGTCACACAGAAAGTTCCCATATAATCTGGTACCGGGTCTACCTCACTTATGACCCCTCGAAGTAGCTTTGACCACATTGGCCGCATATGACGGGTTTTGATGCCCCAGGAGAGCTTGCCAAACTCCTAAGTTGATGTCCCATCTATTTCTCAACGAATTCTTTACCGATTTTACATCTCAGTTTCTCGAAAATGGTTTGGCAGATTTTCACAAGCTTAGTGTAAATGAAAGGTATAAAGGTCTCCCCACAGAGTGCTGTAAAATTTCGTAAGGATCTGTTATATAGTTCCGGAAACAAATACATAATTCCCATATTAGCCGGAACTAAACAAATTTTTTTTTCGAAGCTGGGGTCCCATGAAACTTCAAAAATCGAAATCGTATTTTTGATGCCAAATGTCTTTAAAATGCATGAAACATCGAGATTTCGTGATATCTAAAATGTTGAAATGTTTGAAAAAATTTAAATTGTAGGACTCATCGCCCCTTCTTGCTTTTCTCATATAAAGAAAAGTTATGCAATCACTCCAAAACTCTACTTTCCAACAAAGACCCGAAGGACCGAATGTCATCTACCATTCGATTAAGCTCAAAGATTGCAAAATGTTTGTGTATGTATATGTGTGTCACTCAATCTTCTCAGGGATGGCCTAACCGACTTGCACAAACTTGAAATGAACGATATAACTCTTCCATAAGCTGCTATTGTATTTTTAGTTGATCTGACCTCCGGGTCAGGGGCTACGGGTTGAAGAATGTGGTCACACACACTGTCATATAAACTGGTAACACTATGTTGTGCGAATGATGTAATACATACTCAAATGGGTTCAATATTACTTGGATTTGCGCGTGTAGATCACTTATGACCAATCAAAGTAGCTTTGACCACATTGATCTCCTATAAAGGTTCTTGATGTTCTAGGGAACTCGTCAAGTTCCTGAGCTAATGTCATACCTACTTCCCAGCAAACTCTCAACCGATTTTTAAAAACTTGATTTCAAATGAACGATTTCACACTCCCATTGACGGCTATTGAACTTCATCTAGTTCTGAGTTTTGGTTCCGGAGTTACAAGTTGGTTTATGCAGTCACATACGAATTTCTCATTTTAACCGGGACCATCGTATTACCTCATGGGTTAAAACTCTATTGAATTGAACATCAAATTATTTCGATTCGCAGGTCTAGATCACTAATGGCGAATCAAAGATTCTTGAAATATATTGTCCACTAGACTGCCCAGAAAAATAATGAATTTTTGAAAACTCAATCGGCCCACCCCTCAGTCGATTCCTAGTCCCACCAGGAGTACTTGCTCCAAATTTGAAGCAAATCGGACAAGTCTAGCTACTGGACCAACGTGCCGCAAGTTTGTATGGGATTTTTCGACAATTTACATGGAGAAAACCCTCTTGCTCATATTTTCGCCGCTAGGTGGCACTGTATACATCAGATTATCACCAAAAGTAAAATTTGAGAAGATAATTTTATTATCTACAACTTTGTTGAAGACTACAAAGCGATCCGACTCCAATAGGAAAAGTTATTAAACTTTTAACGAAGTGATGTCTGAGTCAGTTTTGCATGGGGCCCAGCAGTGCATGATAGTGTATCAGTACTAGGTTCTAACAAACTAAACATTTTTGTGGATTAATGGTTAGATTTAGCTGAATAGTATGTTCGGAAGAATTGCAGTACATAATACGAGTTATGTTTTGGTTAGAAAATTTTAGTTCAATCTGTGACCGCATAGATGGCGCCAACACTAACTTTTTAACGAAGAGAGATAGAATATCGAGATGTTTGGAAGAATTACTGCAATATTCTTGTTCTACAACTTTGTAGAAGACACCTAATTTCTATCTCTCTTCGTTAAAAAGTTAGTGTTGGCGCCATCTATGCGGTCAGATGTGGAACTACAATTTTCTAACCAAAACATAACTCGTATTATGTACTACAATTCTTCCGAACATACTATTCAGCTAAATCTAACAATTATTCCATAAAAATGTTTTGTCTGTTAGAACCTAGTACTGATACACTACCATGCACTGCCAGGCCCCATGCAAAACTGACTCAGACATCACTTCGTTAAAAGTTTAATAACTTTTCCTATTGGAGTCGGATCGCTTTGCAGGCTTCAACAAAGTTGTAGATGATAAAATTATCTTCTTAAGTTTCACTTTTGGTGATAATCTGATGTATACAGTGCCACCTAGCGGCGAAAATGTGAGCAAGAGGGTTTTCTCCATGTAAATTGTCGAAAAATCCCATACAAACTTCAAGCACGTTGGTCCGGTAGCTAGACTTGTTCGATTTGGCTCAAATTTGGAGCAGACACTCCTGGTGGGACTAAGAATCGACTCAGGGGTGGGCCGATGGTGGTCATTTTTTTTCTGTCACTCTATTGTCCACTATCGGTAATTCCGGAAGTCCCGGGCTCCGGGCATATTCCAGAGCTAATGTCACTTCGGTAATGACTGAACCCATTTTTACTAACTCACGCACAAATGGAAAGTATAATATGCAGTTGGGTGCGGCACTCCCCCATCCATCCCTTAGATTATTTATATAGAATTTATTCATATAATTTTGTTTATGGGCAAATGGAAAATAACTGACAAAATTACTGCTCACCTAACCAACTTTTAATTCGCAAAAATAAACAGTTCGTGAGAGGCGGGTACCGATACATCACCATGCATTGATAGACTCCGTGCAAAACTGGCTCAAAAATCATTTCGTTAGAAGTTTGATAACTTTTCCAAATGAAATGTGACCGATTGGCAGTTTCAGCTAAAGTTATAAACAGCAGACTTCCCAAATGAACATCGAACACCATGTTCTCTCTATTTCTGTGCTCATCTTAAACCCACACTTTGTGTGCAAACTCGAACGCGCTAATGCGTAACAAAGAATGTACACATGTTCGTCTGCACAACCGAACCCCATGTACGTACGCGGTGTTCGTACACACAGGTTCTTGAAACTAATTTTCTCTTTCTATCACTCATCATCACTAGTGTTGACTCATTCTGTTTTGTGTGTGCCGTTCTTGTGTACGCACACGGTGTACGTACACGGTGTTTAAACCTAAGTTTGCACATCGTTCGCTTGGGTTCGCTGTTCGAGGCGAACCTTTACACAAAGGCAAAGAAAGTTTGAGGTTGAACGCGTGCACAAAATTTTGTACACAGGTGCAAACTTGTCGATGTTCTTGGTAAACAGTCTACTTTCAACCTCTTGTGTGCATTGTCTGAAATACAAAGGAAAGAAAGTGGTACTTCAGCTAAACACTGTAGCTATTGACTTCCGGTCGTTCTGCATAATACCGAGCATTTGTGATGTGGAACACTTGCTGAAGTTAGGGACCATTCATAAATTACGTAACGCAAAAATTGCTCAAAATTGACACCCCCCTTCCCCCATGTAACAAATTGTCACAAATTTCTTCATCCCCTCCTCCCCTATTACGTAACAAATTCCTTGAAAAAATTTTTTTTCTTCGGTGAAAACTTATTGCGTAACGATCTAGCTTACTCCCCCTTCCCCCTATGTCCAATATGTAACAACTTGTCGAACCCCCTCCTCCCCCCCCAAAAGCGTAACGTAATTTATGAATGGTCCCTTAGAAATGAAACTAAGGCTTTCTAAAGTTGCCTTCATTAATTGCGGCCAGGCGAAAAAACGCTGTGTGTGACAACGCTAAAATCAAATTTTCCATATATATATATATATATATATATATATATATATATATATATATATATATATATATATATATATATATATATATATATATATATATATATATATATATATATATATATATATATATATATATATATATATATATATATATATATATATATATATATATATATATACATAGAAAAAATGGTGTAAATTTACGTCTCCCGACACATATGACCATCAAAAATAACATAGTTTTACGTTTGATATTAGTTTTACATGGTGTTGAATTTTGCGAGTCGCGTAATTTTGCTCCACATATGGCGTTTGTTTAAAATATTGAAGGGCGTAATTTTATGGCACTGCGCATGAAAAGTACATATTTTATGTAAAACTAAACACAACACGGTTATATTTCGTAATTTCGTCAATTAAGGTTTTTTTAGATTTTGGCAAGTTTGGAATGACGTTAACGATAAATTTCAGATTTTTTTGACGTGTGAAAAAATGAAAATTACATTTGACGTAAACAACATTGCGACGTATTTTGCTGTTTAATAATGGAATTTTACATATTTTGACATGTGAAATAAAATATTGTGTCTCTTTTGATGCAGAACTCGGTTGCATGGAGATTGAGAATTGTGAACAAAGCACATTTTTACATGTTCTTGAATGTAAATTCATGTGAATTCTAACGCTCCTTTTATGTGCATCTTACGAGATGTAAATATTTTCAATGAGAAAATCGAAGTTCGGCTACATGGTCTGGCACACTTACTTGCAAATTGGCCATTAGAGTGGGACATGTTTATATGGAAAAAAATGCTCCGATCATTCTATTTGGGTCCTAAAACTACTGTGTAAATTCTAAGCTCGATCGGTGAAACTATATTTTTGCGACTTTTATAGGGAGGAACAAAGTCTCTAAGCCTGCGAAAAAAAGTTATTGAGCAAAGATCTTCATAGGATCACTGCTGCTAATGGTCGAATTATGTATGAACATAAATTTTAACTTTCTCTTATTGTGTACAAAGAAAGCCTCATTTCATACCTCGCGACTCTTATGAAGTTACCAAACAGCTATTTGGGACACAGGAATCGAAATCGGCCGACCACAAAATATGACCATCGTCGATTCGAACGAAACTTTGAACTTGAGTTCGATTTATGAATCTCCTTGATTTTCTCTAACAATTGCAATGTTTTGATAAAAGAGCAATTTTTAAAAGGGCGTAGATATTTCTACGTGCATTAATTTCAAACTTTTTTGTTCGATTAGTGTATTTTATACAGCAAAAATTGCTGAGAAAGAGTGACACGGAATGACTATTTCTGTACGAAAAAAATATACACTGGAAAAAATGTTGTGTCATTTTTCATAAAAACAAAAAAAATGCGTTAAAAATTTAAATTGCAAAAAACCCATTTTTTCTATTTTTTTATATGTTGTCAACAAAAATCTAAAGAGAAAAGAAACATTTTGAATGTGATTGTATGATGTAGAACTTATCGGTAAAAAAGTTTTTCTAGCAAGTTTTAATATTTCATACTAATTGACATACAAATCTGTAATTTAATTACAGAATATAATTCTAAGTATCATTTTAAATCAAAATGCATTTAATAAAAATCTTCCAAAATGTGATAGTTTTCGAGATATTTGGAGTTTTGTTCCAGCAAAAACAGTTAATTCGTGTGATTATGCCCTTTTTAATAATTTTAATTTAATTAATTCGCGTTACCCCATCATAAAATGTCAAAAATGTAATGTTTAAATAAGACGTAAAAGAAACTTTTTCAGTATATTTGTATCGTGGAGAAGCTTTCAATAAAAAAGTTTTGTTTCATATATCTGTATAAATAACATAGGGCTTAGACAGGTCACCGCTCTCCTCTTGCTGTTGAATTGGTTGCTGGTTATGCTGCAAGGGAGACGACAGCTATGCATTGAGGCAGTGTGTCGTTTTGTTTTGGTCGTGCAGAAGGCGATCACCGTAAAAAGGGGAGAAAGTCATGGACCACGGCAACGAAAGAACGTCCAGAAATTTAACCAACGTTCCGTGCGCGTGTGCGACGGTAGATTTCCGTCGAAAGTGCCGGCCCGTGGTTCGGGTGCTCGTTTGTTTGTGGTCTTGGGTCGCCGGATATCAGAAGCTAAACGCAAAGGAGCAACTCGCTTCCCCGGCTAATTACAAAGGACCCAGTGACACCACGACGCCCTCACTGTGGAGGATCAGCCGACCGAGCATAGCTCTCCTCCACAGTTAATCGCAAAGGAGGGCGAAGCAGGTAGGAGAACGGATCCACCTGAGGTAGATTATTGCGGTATCTACCTGGGCCATTAACGGGGAGTGAGTGGACCCGGTGATCAATCGCTAGGGAGATTCCAACAAAAGAGCCTTGCTCACCTCCCTGGCTAATTATAAAGGACCGCTGCGACAGCAGCCAAGGGTACCAGAAGGAGAACATGGCCGTCAGAGTCCCGGCCGGTCGGATAAACCTTTGCCTTCCGCCATCGCCAAAAGTAGCTGATTAGTTTTGTCGGCAGAGTGAAGCACAGAGGAGAGGAGAATAAAAATCGGTAAATTTAGTTTATTTGGTTTTGTCTCTTTTTTGTTTGGTATTATACGAAAATCCGAAATTTCGGTAGGAGTACCTAGGCCGCCCTGAAAAGAAGGGTTCGCCGGGCAATCAGAACCCAAGTAGTGGACAAACCCCTGCTAACCGCAACTTACAAGCTCTTGACATATTTTTATAATTCATACTATTTACAGTTAAAAATACAATTTTATTTGTGAGTATGATTCTAAACGTAATTTTAAATCAAAATACTAATAACAAAATCTTTCTAAAATGTAGTATTTCTCGAGATATTTAAAATTTTGTATTAACAACACAATTCTTTTATTATATTACGACAATTTTAGAAGTTATTCGCATTTCTCTATCAAAAACAATAGGCTTTTCAACAGGCCCATAACATTTCCTGTAACTTTCTCTTTTACATCAAGGCGATATTGTTAATCATTTGAAAGCTATACAAAAACAATTTTTATTGAAGGCTTCTCCATTATCCAAATATACTGTAAATGAAACGATAAACATTAGATTTTTGACATTTTATGATGGGGTAGCACAAATAACTTTTAAAAAGGGCATAATCACACGAGTTAACTTAAGTTTTTTTTGTGAAATGCATTTTGATTAAAAACGATACTTTGAATTATATTCTGTAATAAAATTACAGTTTTGAAATTTGAACTAACTTAGTGAATACTTGTTAGTATGCTTCTTTAGATGTTTTGTAGTGAGCACAATATAACTGGATTGAATGCTCAAAAATATATGGTTACAAAATATATTTAGGTTCTATATAGTACATCAATAGAAATAGAGCCCAATAGAACAAAATAAATTGAGTACTTTTATTCAGGAATAAGAATATATTGGCTTAAATGGCACGTTCACCGCATGTAGTCGGGGTTTTGTGCCTTGCCGTGTGTTTTCATAATTTCCTGAGCGGAAGGAAAGGACAAGGAGAGGGTAGTAGAATTGGAAGGGTGGGAAAATAACAGCACAAAACCAAAAATAAACAATAGGTAAGTTAAACTCACAAGTAGTTCAACTTGCCTGCGAGTAAGCCTAAAGCTCTTTACCACATTGGATAAGAAACTTTAGTATGTCTCTGAGCTTCAGTCGTCCAAACATGGTTTCGTCTATATAAAGACGGCCGAAAACTCGAAATCGCAATTGCGCTACCGCTGGACAGTTGCATATCAGATGATATGAGGTTCCGTAGTCGGATTCACAAAGATCACATGAAAAAGACTTAGCGCGCTGAATAATTGCCATGTGATAATTAAGATTGCAGTGGCCGGTTAAAGCCCTGGTCAGCATGCCGCTGTGGAGCTTCGAAAAATGTAGGAGATTTTTCGGAATCACTGGGCACGGTTGTTCTAGAAACGCCTTAGTTTGGCGACACGTTTGTAGATTTCTCCAATAATTGCGCTGCTCGGACGAAGCTCAGCACCGTATTTTTTCCCTTATCCAACTTGTTGAAATTGGCAGCACTGGCTCAGGACCAACGAAGTTAATCGCTGAACCTGCCCTGGCCAATTCGTCAGCTTATTCATATCCAGTAATATCGGAATGTCCGGGCACCCAGACAAGGTAGATAGTGTTGACAATCAGTGCAGTAAATTTTCAATTCATTCGTTTGAAATTGAGCAAACAAAATAATTCAATTTGCCATGGCAACCACAGTATTCATTCAACATTTATCGGCCTCTTAGCTGATTTGGCAGATTGAAATATTTCATTCATTTGTGTTATGCTTCGCTCTCACAGTGTCATTCATTGGAATGAATTAGGTTTCATTTGATATGCTATTAACGCGCACTTCGCAATTTGACATTGTCAATTGAGAATATCAGTTTCCCGTTTGATCAGGTAAACGACTCAATCGAAATTTTCGTTTAAAAATGAACAGTGGAAAAAGGAAAAATGTGGATGCTAAAATTTTTTCCGAAAAAGCAATTCAATTTATCCGAAAAGATGGTGAACGGGCTTTTTGTCGGATTGATGGAAATGACTGTACGTACAATCAGTCTAAGTTGGATGTCGGAAACTTCATTCGGCATTTTCGATCAAGGCACTCAAATCTAGCGGTAGAACATGGTTTGATGAGTGATAAATCAACTCAAACGAAAAAACCTCGGAATATTGCAAAGAAATCCGTGGCGATCGATAAACAGCTATTAGTTGACTCGGCAGTAAAACTCGTTGCTTACCATCATCTCCCACTGTCTTGTTTCCAATGGGAAGGTTTGAGGCAGTTGTTAGACACGTTGTCCGCAGCTGTTGGGATAACATTGAATCGGCGTAATGTTACGGGGCATGTGGAGAAAGCAGCCGCTCAAATGCGACCAGCCATGTCCATCGAAATGAAAACAAAATTGCTAAGTCTAATGATCGATTCCGCATCTCGGTTGAATCATCATGTCCTCGGGATTGGAGTGCAATTTGCTATTGGAGACAAGATCGTTACAAGGACTTTAGGTGAGTTTCACTAAATTAACATTATTTCTCGGTGATTGTAGCGAAGTTTTTTGAAGGCATGATTGAAATTAAAGATCGTCAAACTGCTAGCTTCCTAAAATCAAAAGTACTTGAGCTATTGACTCGATACTGCATCAAATTGAACCAGATATTTGCCGTCACCGTCGACAATGGTGCGAACATGCTCGCCTGCGTAAGACATCTGAAAGATGAGTTTGAAAAGTCAATGATAACGATGTTGCCTGAAGATGACGAAGAATTCACTAACAAAATTGCCGAGGACGCGGCCGACAAAATTTCAAATGAGTTTCACGATCAGGAACGTGATAATTTGAATCTTATCAGATGCGCTGTTCACACATTACAGCTGGCGATTCTCGATGTCATTGATAAAAGTCATCCTATGGTAAAACAAGTAACGTAGATTGCCAAACGATGTAAAAATGTAAAATACAAAACAAACTTTGATTACCACAAAGCAACATACCCTCCCGTATGGTGTCAAACTCGTTGGGGCGGAATTTTTAAAATGCTAACAAGTTTTAATGAACAAAAAAATTTCTTCATTCAGTTGGAGCAGGAGTTCCCCGAGCTCGGTAAGTTTAATTTGATAATGCTATAATTTATAATTGCTTTAAAATCATGCCGGAATGATACTATCACGTGAGATTAATTATGAAATATTACAATAATACGCTTCAGAAATTTTCCGCGCGCTGTAATAAACAAATGATTTTTTACACCGGTAACATAAACAGTACCTATTTTATTTCTGTAGAAGATTCATGTTTTCATACAGATATTTCATCCAGTTGGAAGTTCATCAACCAATATACTGAAGCTTTCAAACCGGTATTCATATGCACTAAAAACCTACAAGACGCTCACATGTCTCTCAACGATTTCTACATGGAGTGGTTGATGACCATACGCGAGGTGCGGAAGGTGGAAAACAATCCGTATACCCTAGATCTGGTAACCTCATTAACAAGACGACTCACGAATCTTAAATGTTCAATGGCCTTTAAAATGGCTTTATATATGGATCCTCGGTTTTCGTACATAAACTCAACATTATTCGCCGCCGAAGAAAAGGAACAGATACAGGTAGGTATTGTACATACATACTAAACACTATATGATGTAACTGATCTGACGTCAGTGTTGATTGTTAAATTTTGTAATTTACAGCGATTCATTGTTCGAACATGGGAACGAATAAAACAATTGAATGCAGAGAACAACAATGAATCTACTGTTCTGTCCAACACGAGTGATAAAATTGACGAAAAAGATGATTTCATCACTGAAATGTTTGGTGGTACTCTGGGTGCTCCAAGCAGTTCGAATTCCACATTTCAACAGCAGGTCAAAACAGTCGAATTAGAAGAACGCCAACCTACGTCATACAACGTTTGGGACCACTGGGTTAAACGTAAGACTAGTCACTTTGAACTGTCTGCTGTTGCCGCTGTGGTAATGTCTGTGCCAGCTACCCAGTCAATGGTTGAAAGAGCATTCAGTGCATTAGCACTCGTTCTTTCGCCCCATCGATTTACACTAGGTGATGATACCCTGGAAAATATTCTCCTGATTAAACTAAACAGGGATGTTTATGAACAAGTTATGCCTAAGTTGTATAACTGGAACGATGCACTTCCTGAACTATCAAGCACATCATTCGTTAACTAAAAATTTTGCTTCTGCTCTAAATTTGGTAAGAATGTACTTTATATGTAATGTGATAATAAATAATAACCCAACGCTAATTTTGTAAATTTATTTTTAAACCACACTTCAATTCAAGTTTCTATTTTCAAACAATAGTTGCAAAGACCTGATTTCTCGTCATCTAGTGCTCAATTGGTTTGCTACTTAGAAAAGGTTAGTCTTTCATTTCACATATTACATTTGCACAAGTAGGGTTACTGTGCCCTAATTCATGTTAGCTCCTATTTTCATCCCACCCATTTGAATACATTAGTTGGAGCATTGTCTGCTCTCTCTCTATTCAACGCATTAGGTCAAATGGTAGGATGAATGGGGGTGCGTTGTACTTGACTTTTCACTTCGCTCAAACGCGAGTATTTTACATTTTCAAAACCAGAATTTTTATGTTACTGCTTCTTAAGAACGAAGCAAGCATGCTGATACCTATTTAAACGCAATCCAATCACTGTAAGCCGAGTTACATTCGAAATAGTGTGACATTCTGACTAATGAGATAAATATGGGTTCGTCTACCCTACATGATTATGCTTGTGATTATAGCCAAACGACATTGGTTACACCGTAGTATTCTGCACTCAGAAAAAGATTCGCAGGTCAAGCTCCATCAACATTCTGTAGCAGATAATTCATTTAGCCATCATAATAAAAATAGACTTCGTGGGTGATTGTTTTGTACTTAAGAAGGAGATCTGCAATTCATAAATCAAATAGCAATCAACCAAATTTAAATATATATTTTCCACTGCTTCTACAATTAAAATTTTGACATCACGTGGAAAGATCTTCAGAGCCACCAACAACATCTCTTCAATGTTATTGTTCTGAACGAGCGAGCGCTGAACGTAGAGCGAAAATATAAATCCGTCATCACACCACCAATGCAACAAATGACTCGTTTTTATTGAGCAGGAAATAACCAACTAAAAAAAAACTAAAATGAATCCGATGTTGTTTCACTTGAGATTACAAAAGTGCGGCGCACCAAAAACAACGTTTCGCAGAGAATAACAATATTCTTTTCGATAGGCACAATGCTAACCAACTGATCGAAGGTGTTTTTCTCACCGAGTTTATGGCTCCGCTCTCACTACGGTACGATGAATACATACCTGATATCTTAATTAACTGGCCATTGACGATGCAGGTAGGTGCTCCACGCATCTTCTAATGCGCTCGTAGCAGAGGAAAAAGTCATTCTGAAATCGCCACTCGAGTTCAGAATATAAGTTGAACTGACTGTTTTTCCCGCAGTAAATGGCTACGACGAGAAGAGTCCATTCTCTAGACGCTATACAAAACAAAATAAAAACGCTTTTAATCCACCTAACAGTGTGATGAGACATTTCTTATAACTCTTATCACTCTCTTCGGATATTATATCGTTTGAGAACATTTAGAACTTAATGCTTCGCGATGTTTTTGATAACACATACTACATGGGATAGTGGCAGGACTCAGAGAATCGCTCAAATCAGCATAGGACAACATCAGTGCTAGAAATCTCAAACCAAATAAATGGGAAAGCGAAAAATGGCCCATTAAATAGACATACCAACGAACTATTGTTAATGCTCTGTTAATAAAATATCTAAATTGTTGTGGGAAAACTGAATTTTCCTAAAGGGGTTATATATTGTACTGAGCCAAAAAAATCGATTTTTTTTTAATCGATTTGAAGTTTATACTTTACTCAAATTTCCAACGCGACTGAGAACTAAGAAATCAACGCTTTTTCTTGAAAACTACTAGCAGTGACACCATTCAAAGAAAATCAACAGTGAATATTTCCAGACTAGGTTTTATTTCCTATTTAAGAACTATTGTGTTTTATATTCTAGATTGCATGATTCAGTGATCGAAACCCAAAACTTCATAAAGTATTTGAAATTATTAAATTAAAATGGGTTTTTGCTATTGAAATTGACAAAATTATAGTATCGCCCCTTTGGCGATTGTTTACTTTTTCGGTCCCACCTATCAGCATTGAAGTATCGCCCTTACGTTTTTTACAATAACTACAGTTTTACACCACCGATTTCGTCCGGGTTTTTTCAATGGCAATCATTGTTACTATTTACAGCTGGTATCAGCTTGATAATCCTAAAAAATACGAAAAAACAGTTTCGCCTCTAAACTGCTAGCAAAAAAAGTATCGCCCTGATTGTTTGCATGGAGCGTGGAGGGCGAAACTTTAAATAAACAAACAAAAATACAGTTTCGCCCGTTGTATTTTTTGCTGTAGTTTAAGAAAGCAAAATCGTAGAATCCAAATTTTTAGGTTAATTTGTTGCGTTTCAAAGCCCTCATTCGCATGTATGAAAAAAAGCCTTATGTTTATATTTGTAAGTATCGCCCTTTTCACAAAAAAGCGTTGAAATGGAATCGCAGATCCTGATATCACGCTATCTCTGAAGTGCATGCGTGCATAGTTCCAAATTTTACTTCGAGTTCGACTTTTTCTAAAGGTGACTTCCCAGTAGTATCCTTGATTTGAATTATTATCGCTAATCCTAATGCCAAAGAACAAATAAAAACCTCTCGAAAACGAACCGTTTGGGAAAATCATCATCATTACTGGAATTTTCATTTTCACGAAACTTTTCGATAACCTTCCGTCACTTGCGTTAATGCACTGGGTGCACAGTGCTCTGAAAACCTAGCGAAATCGTCTTAGGGCACCAGCGGGTCTAAATCAGAGCTATCTGTGCGGCGAGTTAAATCTGTAAAGAATACTAAAAATTAATTTCTCTTCCATAATTTTCAGTTCAGCAATTCGAGAGATCGTGCTCACCGCAAGCCATGAAAAATAGACTACGTTGTGAAGCGATGGTCATTATTTATTAAAAAATCACGGTTAAATAAAAAATTAAACTATTAAAAAATTTCAAATAGTTTTTAATTTTCACAAACTTATTAGGAAAAATTGTTTAATAAGCTTACGTAATATTGTGTAGGAAAAAAGCTGAAAGTTTCAGTATTTTCTCTATCTGCAACATATAAACCCTTAAGTATACCAATTAAATGGTATACGAATTGGAATAAGTTCGCCAAATTTTGGAAGAAGTAACTAATAACCCCTTGAAAGCTACCTAAAAATTGTTGTAGTTCGATGCAATAAAAAAATCCCCAAAAATGAAATGTACCTATTAATGTGAAATAATACATACAATAAAGAATAATACATACAATAAAGACCCATTTTTATCTATCTCATGGTGTATTTTAGGCGGACAAAATGGGGACATTGACTAAATCGGGCAATTTTTTTTCTTTTTAATAAACTGAAGCTGTTAAAATATTCTTCCCGTCCCTTGATGTAGTCTGATAACTATTTCTGATTATGATGAACTTTTTATTTTTACATATTTCCATCTTCATGATAAGGAAAACATGCGCAAGAAAGGATTTACTCGAATTCAGTCTTGTTCGTCTGCTAGAGCCCATCAAACATATGTTCATATTTGGCTGATAAAATCGGGGTTTCAATGTATTATAATAGATATTCAGCATTCGAAGAAGTTTCTTGTGAACGAGTGTAGAACGACTTTGTTTCTACTTGCTTGCCGGAAATTCGGTTTGGTGAAAATCGATCATACTGTCCAAACCGCATAATTCCGAAACCGTAATTTTTGAAGTTTTAAAATTATGCAGAATTAATTTTTCAGAAAATAGTAACAGAGTTCGTGTTGTCTTTAGCGAATTTGTTGAGACTTTATTATAATCATGAATATTAACTTGAGAAAATTCACCATAAATACTTCTTGGACGATATACCGTCAAAATTATTTTATCAAATGATGCGCTGTTTAACGTTTGTAAAACTCATTGAAGATACTAAACCTCCGAAATTGGCGGTTTCAAAATGATGCTATCTTGACCTTAAATTACTGTTTTTAGACATTTGACCTATACATATAATTGGTCATACAATAAAAATCAAATGCTCATCAAAATCGATCAGAACCTGCTAGAGTCGAATGGAAATCGTCGTTTTTCATAAATTTCTCTCTACATTCGGAAAGTGTTATCCTCGTTATTAATCATATTACGTTTTCGTCTCAACTCGACGCATTCCCAAAATAAAAACCTGTTTTAATCCACCTAGTGGTGCAATTGTGCTTGTCTCATTTGTCCAGACTACGATTCCATGGCTGGTTATGTTCAATACAATGGTGGAAATGAATATTACATGTTTAGTACGATTTGCACATACATACAATGGATCGACAGCCACGATCTTGAGATACTATGTGATACTATGTGATACTGAAACATCGCTTGAAACCAGCGGCGGATCATGGAGAAAGATCCGGGAGGTCCAGGTCCTGCCGAAAATTTTCAACATGTTAAGAAATTTTAAACTAGTTTTAATTTTAAAGTAGCAACCCCTCACTGCATACTCCCTCCGGGCCGGTATGATTGAGGATTTTTAGAGTGATTGCATAACCTTTCTATATTAGAAAGGCAAAAATGTACCAAAGTCCAAAAAAGTCAATTTTTGTCAAACATCTCAATGTTTCATGCATTTTAAAGTCATTTGGCATCAAAAATACAAATTTGATTTTGAAATTTTTCATTTCATTTGTGCAAATCGATCCAGCCATCTCTGATTAACAAAGGTTACATTTTTTTCCACATATACACATACACACACATACATACACACAGACATTTTCCGATCTCGACGAACTCAGTCGATTGGCGTATGACACTCGGCCCTCCGGGTCGGGATTAGACTGTCGAATTTTAGAGTGAATGAGAAAAGCAAAAACATTTTTAGCAAATGTTGAAAGTTATGCATTTTTTTGTGAGCAGTTCTATGTTTCATAGACATTAAATCAATTTTAACTTCGCTTCCTATTAACTAAAGACCCTTATTACAGTACATTTCTACAAAAACGAGCTCAATTTGAAAATAAATCTGAGGATTATGATTGATTACAGAACTCTGGAATTTTCTATTGGAATGTTTCCAGGCAGGATTTTGATATTGATGCAATTAGACAACTGTGAAATCAAGACCAATAGATCAGTTACATATCAGGACCCCATTCCGACAATTTATCAAAAGTCCTCATGATGTTTACAACAACAGGTTATCAATGTACGGATCAAATAATTGTTATTGTAATATTGAATTAAATCAGTCTGCATCAATAAATTTTCAACTTCAATCCAATATTTTTTTTGGGTCTGGTGGGGGGGTGGTGGTTGTATGGTGTTAAACCCCAAAACCTTCTCTTGGCTACGCCGTTGCTTGGAGTTATTTATTTCGCTTTTCATTTTCCGATATGTTTCAGATCGATCCGATGGTTATAAGTTAGAAAAAATGCAGTCAGAAGGTTCGCACAAATGAACATTTTTGTACTGATAAGTTATCAAGTTCCTTCCAGACAACTTGGAAGTGTTTGGTGATTATTTCTAGCGGTTGTAGATAGAAAAATAATAATGTTTGGCTTATTTCAATGGATTATTACTATATTGAACAATAAATAGGCGACAAAGAGTAATCCACAAACAACAAGCCATAACTTTTAAAGTATTCAAAATAGATATTTGAAGTCTTCAGTAAAGTTATTCGCAAAAGTAAGAGCTACAAATTTGCTGAAGGCATCATTTCGATATAATCACTTCCAAGAAAATTTGTGAAAATATCTCACTCATAGGGGGATTAATCAGCAAAAGCACAATACCAAAAGAAAGGTCATATTGCCTCCATTGAATTCTCCGAAGATACTATTGACCTAAAATAAGCCGTTTTGGCGTTAATAATAGATTACATGTTTTTGGTCATATTTCTGGCAATGGGAAATGATAAAAATCTTTCGTCCGAATTTAATGTTAAATATCTCTTTTGATAATAGTCCGATTTCAACAATCTATAGCTTGTTCGAAAGATATTCGTTAAAGCTGTCTAAAAACATATGAATTGTTAATCTATATTGTCAATTTCGGGAGATAATTCAAAAAAACTGCAAAAAACGCCATTTTTACGCATTCAAACATTCATATCTTGAAAACTAAACATCAGAATCAAAAACAAATTAATAGCGTTCATACTGTTTTTTAGTTCTTTCATTTAAAATTGGTTTGGTTAAGATCGGTTCAGCCATTGCTGAGAAACACGAATGAGAATTTGTCCGTTACATACACACACACACACAGACACACACACACACACAGACATTGTCCCAAATCGTCGAGCTGAGTCGATTGGTATATAAGACTCGGCCCTCCGGGCCTCGGAAAAAATCTTGAAAGTTTGAGCGAATTCTATACATTTCTTTTATAAGAAATGTAAAAACGATCGTAAATGTTTTTGATTCGTTTAGTATGAATTTATCGTAAGTACATACCAGTTCAACTAACAAGGCCGACGAAAGAAAATTATTTTATGCTGCGAATGTTTTTGACGTTTGTTTATATTTACATTTCATAACCTTCACGCCAGGGTTGCCACTTTTACAGATATTGCTATAACATCAAAGATTTATTTTATCATTTTTAATCACAGCTTCTATGTCACAAATGAAATTTTTCTGGCATTTTCATTAAAATTGTACACAATTTTACAGATTTTTATAAATATTCCGATATTTCATAGCAGTGTTGAATATTCCACAGCGATTTTTGATTTTTTTCTGTTCTGGGCATCGCAACTGGGAATCACAACAGGTAAACCGATTTATCACTGAAACAAATATTTCAATGTGGCATCCCTGCTGGTGGCCATGTTTGAATGTATTCATTTATGCTCATTTCGACACAGATCTTTCATTAGGGCCTAAGTCGCAATGTACTCAAATGGAGAAAAATCAGTTTCAATATTCGGCGAAGGTTTTCTAAATGTAGTTTTTATTGTAGGTATAAATTACTTTATGACCGTGTTTTTCCGGAAGCATTTTTCGTTAAACCTTATGACAATATAACAAAGAATTTAATTCCTATGTGCTTTTAGTGGGTAGAAACTAAAAAAATGCTTACGCCCAATTTGCATCCCAGTCGTGATTTCGCCCTTCAGCAACCACCATTTGCGGAAGGGCTAAACCGTGTACATAATTTTCAGAAGGGCGCGGTAAATGGGCTAAACTGACTCTGTCTTGCTGGGTAGGGCTGGGTACATGGGCGAGCTTGACAGTATACCTTTTAATAGGGCTCAGCAAATGGGCACATAGAAACCCAATGTAAAAGAAAGGGCGCGTGAATCTTTTCTTCAAATTTCATGAAAATATCGAAATATTCGAATGTTTATGTGCAACAACTATCGAGTAGACATGATCATAGTAGATATTGCTTATCATTTATATAACAGAATCGCCGTTTATTCTTTTATTTGTGAATAATAACCGTACGCCCGCTTGTCTAAAAATGTAAGTTTGGCCTTTATATTCCATATGAGAAGAAGGGCCTAAGTCGAAATCTCGAAGAAAATGCATGTTTCGCCGTTTTGTTTTCTTTAATTATACATCGAACTAAAAACCATTTTAACTAATTTTCACCTCAATCTTGTAGTATTTTTGTTGCATAATGTCGTAATAGCGAAAACGCAGTTTGTTTACATTTGCGATTTAAGCCCTAATGAAAAATCTATGTCGATTTGACCGTGGTGCATGGTTCACTGGTGACAGGCTTGTTTTCAATTGATACCAAGCAGATGAATGAATGCAAACTACATGAAACTGTTTCTCAATCGACAATGAACTCCAAGCAGTTCAGTTGAAGACGAAGGCAAAAGTCAAATGACTTTTCTGGGGCACATTGATTGTAAAGAAATCGGTTTCTCATTTTCATTATTAATTTTCATTTGAAATTGATTTTTTACCGCACTGTTGACAATGCTTAGTTCTTCGATTTGGGTTCGGCACGCGATCACTAGCTTGGACCGTGATTTGTCTGAGCAAAGGGCCTTGATTGCAGCCTGACTATCGGAGCATTTTCTTCCACTTTGGCCAGCTCTGCGCGATGAGAATACAAAATTTGAGCGTTTTTGAAAATTTAAGTCATTCGAAAAGATATTTTCGCGTCCGATTGTTTAGCCTACTCCCATTCACTCATATTTCATGAGCATCGGCACTGTGGCAAAATTCTCGGGGACATGGCATTTCCTCCCAGGAAATGTTCTATATCGAATATTGACTGTATATATTGAGATTCATTTTCAATCAAAACGATTTGATAAAGCTATTCTGCCCAACGATTGATCCCCCTATCAGTAGAAATATGTATGCAACAGAGCCGCTTTCAGCCAAACACGACCCGCATATTATTGCCGGTTATTGAGGTGAATGATCGGAAAAATAATTTCAGTTTCTGAAGCTTCCTCCTTCTTCCTCTGAAGCAACCAGCTGACGATATGAGAATTTGCACAAATATTGACCGAGTGTATTTAGCTCAAGGCTGTGGCGGGTCTCACTTTTTTTCTGTACGTACTATAGAAATGTGTGAATAACCCGAACCGGCTGACTGCAGCAGCCGCAAATGAGTCTGCCTCACTCATTCACACTCACTCGAGACAGTGCGGCGTAGTAGTAAATGGTGCTGTGCGATAAGCTCTCCCACGTCCCGATCCGACCCAGCAGCCCAGGCCGAAAGCCAGCCACTGAAGCTGCCACAGACTGCCAGTGCGAGCATGGCTGGAGAGCGGTGAATGATGGAACGACCACGACGCCGACGCTGACGCCGACGACGGTTTGCCAAAAGCAAACAAATCGCATGCCTCCATTGCTATCCTGCTGTGGTGCAGCAGAACCCGCCCCCCGTTCACCTACCGTGTGATGCTGACGTTGGTTGCCTCGTAGAATAGAACGCCCGGGTAGCTGTAGTGCAGCAGCGGGTGGCGAACGGTGCTGACTTGATTCTACGAATAAGCCAGGCAATAAAGCGTCAGCAGAAAAAAAAACACATAGAAATATAGATAACTCGGAAAAATGAAAGGATCGTGGTGAAAACTACTCCAGATGAGAGCGCTTTGTGGCTTTAAAAAGTAACTGTACTTTTCGAAACGGAGTGCATCATGTGCGACGGGGAATGGATGATGAGGAAGGTTATTGCTGCTGGCCATTTGACTGGTATGAAAAGGGTTCAGCGATGGTTAAGGGGTTAAAGTTTGAAGTTAGATGTACTTTAATAGCTGACATACTTGAGCAAAGTTTAATGTGATTGAAACTGGAAGAGAATCGTGGTATATAAGTTTAATATGGCATCCGTTCGTATCTTAAATTTATAGGTTGAGGTCATTGTTTGATTTTTTATTTGGGTTCTAGACATACGGGAAATATAAGTGGATTTTCTAACAGACTAAACAATATTCGTAAGCAGTCTTTTCATTATGGTATTGCTTATGCCAGATATGAAGACATAAAGCTTAAAAAAGGTATTTGATGAGGGCAATAATTGTAAAATGTATAAAAAATTGGTGGGTGATTGATGAAATATCTCACCTTCCTTCTAAATCCCCACGCTTCCTCTTGAAAATACTTTTTGGATTGGGCGGAATTGAGGGCAACTCGGTGGATTAATATTTTTTCTACAAAATCCACTCATCGTGGAACCCCTGCAGTGCTGCCTGTACTAGTGTCAGCTAATCAAATTTGATCAGAACTTCATAGATTTCTCATGTGACTTGATAGAAGAAATACATTATCGTATCTACAGTCACGTTTGCAATAAAAATCTGAGTTTTTTGCATGAACCTGCAAATTCCTTGCCAGATTAAGATTAATATTCTAAATTTATCATCGTACAATAACTGGGACTTACCGGAAACATCGTCTTTAGCCGTTTACTAGATAAACGTTTGATCCCTGAAACTGTCCGAAATATGTTTTCAAGTGCCTTGTAGTCCATAACGCTCCGGCCCGGCACTCGCGTGAAATGAGCAGCCGCTGACGTTCAAAGAACTCTTTTTGATTATGAAGACTTTAACCTCGCCTCTTTTTTCAAGTTAGAAAAATCTCTAATCCTATGTGCGGGGTTGGGGATCGAACCCAGGTGAGCTGCATACAGAGCAATCGATTTGCCAACTACGCTATGCTCGCCTCCTGATTTTGCAAATTTCAACTATCTCACGACTTTTGAATATGCCCATTCATGATTTTCAGCGGTGGATCCAAATTCATTTTTTTTGAACTGCGTGTATCGTGAAAAGGTCACAGAACTGACGAATTCTTGCCAAAGCAACTGCTGTCAAACTGCTCCAGAATCAATCACTAGAGGCTTCGAAATGATTAGTTTGTGTGGATTTTAACTGAAGCAAGCTTTACCTATTTCGATGACGAAACCGCTGACGTACGAATCAAACAGGCACAACATCATGATTTCCCATTATAGCTGTGAGTAACTTTTTGACGATAATGACAAAAGCTGATTGTCTCTCCGTTTCAGGGTACGAATACTAGCTAAAATGCCATATTTCAAGCCATCTACCAAGTGCACTGTGGGTAAAGTGGATACAGAACTGGGATTAACAAGGCTTAAAACGAGAGATCCTTCGTGAAAAATGGAAAAAAAATGTTTGACAAAAATTATACATACCTTCACTGGAAATCCAAAAGCGAAAATTCAAGAGTAGAATAGTTTTATGAATTTAGGTATTGACATGATTTGACGCTGAAGTTTGGTGGTAAATAAATAATTTTCACATGGGATTTAAAATACACCTATTATTAAATGTAATAAAATGAAAAATAAAAGACTTCTGGGCTTATGAGGGAGTTTAGACGAGCTATAATTGTTCTTATCATAAATTATGTTCGCTGATAATGATCCTCAAATAGACTGTGAAATCCCGCGTTTTCAATAGATTTGTCCTTTGAGAGTAGAGTAACTGCATTTTCCCACAGCCTACTCAGCCACTGTCATTTATCGAATATATTTCGTTTTGTTTACTTTTTTCCTACTGTGCAATGAATGGAGCGCTCGAAGTCAAACACATTCATTGTGATTTTCCCCGACGCTCTTACCTTTTGAATCCAATTCGCCCAGAACAATACCAGGTTAGTTTTGAATGGCTTCGAATAGCATTGGTTGCCTGCCTCCCTACCTCCCTGATATCCCCCCGCCCCCTCAACCATCTAGTTACTACACAAATGATAAAAGCTACCCGGTTTCTGTTGTGTGAGACCATCATTATTGGCTCCTCGCTCTTGATCCTGGCTGGAGATTCGAGCAGGTGCGCTCCGGTTTTGCTGCTGACTGGTGCGGTTTTGCATTGGCACACTCACACGGACTGAACAACGAGGGAGCCCTTGGAACCGCATTATTCATGGGGCAATGCTGGCTGTCCTATTATTATTTCTTCGCTTTACGGCTTCGGCTTTCGGTTGTTGCCCGCTAAAATATTCTACCCGAGCGCGCGCTGCCTTGGCCGGGATTACCGGGAACGGGAACATAAAATATTCAATAACAGCGAAATCATTGAATCGTTGGAGAGGTAGGTATGTGTTTTCGGGGTCTATGTACCTATTTCGATTTGTGGTGCCGCGGCGTATGGAGCAGAATAAACCCGCCGGTGGTGCTGGTGCAGTTCAGTTGAATTTGAATTCGGCGGGCAGCGGAATTTACCCAATTTTGAAGCAGACGAAATTTTGTAAATTTTAGCATGAGAATTAATTGTTTCCAGGCAAATGATTGAACCTTCCTTGGGTGTTAACTTTTTGTAACGAAAAGTTTGTTAACGGATCTTATTGACCAGGATTTCAAAACCAACTTTTAAAGGAATTTTTTTAAAACAAAATCTGCATGTATCTGTAACCAAATTGTTTGTTAGCGTTTCAATTTTCAGTTTCTGGTGAATGTGATCGATTTTGATCCGGATGGGTAACGACAACCAGAGGTGAATCGGATCATTTTTTGGCTCTCAGAGATATACGCAAATCCGTCATCATTAATAATAGATCCATTACTAATTATAAACACAAACAAAACAGAAACGAGAGGATTTATAGACTTTTGCACATGGCGCAACCATTCTTGGATATTCAGGCATACAGTTCTGAAGCCGATTCCGGGGTTCAATAGTATTTTTAATGATACTGAACAAGAGACATTGTGGTCAATGAATTAAATTGATCGACATTTTATAATACAGTAATGTTTCGATTATATCACTATGAGTTTATATCAATACTGTTTATATACGATGGGGTCGGTCCAAAAGTCGAGCTTTTTATTTTTTTATCTTAAAGTATAGATTCTTAAGAAAGTATCTGAATTTTTCTAAGGTCTAAGGTCTAAGCAGTAGAGTTATAGCGCTGTTCATCTTGTCCCTTTACATGAACTGAGGGCGTGGCGCGAAACTTTAAACGTAAAATAGCTTGAAATCATGTTTTACCAAATTCCAAATTTTAAATTCCTATTTGCCGTGTCCTTGAGGGGCCGTCTGGTGTATTGGGTAAACAAATCGACTTCTTTTTTATTCGGTTGATTGTTAGTTATCCGCAGGAAAATCTACCAAAATAATGAGAAAACCAAAATACGCACGATGTGGTAGGTATTCCGAGATATGCCTTTTCTTTTGAAAGGACAACATCAACAATTGGGTCATTAAATGAGAAAAAAATCTTTTTTTTATTACTACACCGATAAAGCTGATTTTCGTGAATACCACAATATTTTTTTCCAACTCAGGAAACGTGAAAATAATATTTAAATTTAAATATAGAAATATGTTGACAGTCTTGATTTGACACTATCAGAAGCATTAGACATATCGAATTTCACGACAAGTGCCCTGTCAGAAAAAATGAATACATGTTTTTCCGATTTTCCCGCAGGGTTACATCAATTTGACATAAACTCCACTCAATGTATATGGTTTTTTAATTTTGGGTGTTGTCTTGATAGGCCAGATGTAATCAACCGAAGTTTTCCTATGTATGGTTGTCTATGTTTACATAAGATTTATTTTAAAAAACAAAAAAATCGTTTTTACGTACCACAACGAATTTTTTTTTGAAATAGTGTTATTTTATGAAAATTGGACCTAAAATTTATCGAATGAAACGGAAAACTATATATAGCTTAATGACCCAATTGGAAATGGGACTATTTCTATGGATGTTGAAACAACTGAATCGTAGTCGCACTGATTTTCATAGTCATGATATTTGTCCAAAACCTTAACGTGCCAGATTCGTTCAAGTTTAGCTTTGGGAGGCTCAACAACTTTATGAAACGGTAAAGTGAAGCTGTATGAGGAAAAATTATCCGCTTATGCCGTATCGTTTGACCCAACGCGTTGAACAAAGATGGCAGACGCTGCTCTAACCAACGGCTTCAAATGGGTAGTGTGATAATAGAACCATGGCAAAAATAGGCTCATTACTCTACTATGATTTATTCTTTTTGACTAACTTTACCTTTTTATTACTTTTGTTTATAGAAATACATGGGTTAATGCTTGAATGTAATTTTTTGTTTTGTTTTGAATACATCACGCTTCAAATACATCACGCTAAAATACAGACCGACCGTGATATAATCGAAACATTACTGTAATGTTTAAAGCATATATATAATCCCATCTTAAATGTTATTCGTACCCTTTTGGCTTAAATATTGACTCTGGGGGCTGCGTGAAAATCTTCTGGAATATCCGTAACATCCGTAGTAATGATCAATTCGCCAACCAAACCCTAGAAGTTTTTTGCGTAAAAAAGCAGCATTGGCATAAATTCATGGTTACTACCGGCATGTAGACACTATTGGTGGTTGAAAAGCCTTCCGAAGGATCTAGAACATTCGCTGAATTTGCCAATTGGGTGATGTTCCAGAAAGTTTTTATGCAACAAACAAGGCTTATGAATTGACCGCGGATGTTCAAGATCTTCCAGCAGGTCACTCTGAACCCAAAAATCTATGTCGGGGTCAGAAGCAAGAATTTATTCAAATGAGAACTCAAGAAATACTTTCGAAACAAGCACCGAATTCTTGGACCATCTTTATGAATTGAACAGTTCAGCGGAATCCGGAGATCTTTCGAAAGGTTATTATGTGTTATTTATGCTAATGCCGCTTCAACAAATGTTTTCGGAAAAGCTTCGGTGTTCCTGGACTGGGTTCATGAATTAACCAGTTTTACGGATTTTCCGGAATATTTTCTCGCAGTCCCCAGAGTCAATACACGAGTCGAAGTATCAATATCATTTTAAATTGGTTTTTACATATTCTTTCGACATTATTATAAAATGTTTTGATCAGTTTCATTGATCGACGACATTGTCACTTGTTCAGTATTATTAGGAATACACCTGTACACCTGAACATCCAAGAATTTTTGTTTTGTTATGTTTATTATTAGTATTAGTTTTTGTATGTAAAAATATATAAAATATCGGTAAGGGAAACAATAAATCCGGTAAAAAATGCCAGCATCTTCTTATATATCTTAAAATCCTCAGATGAATAGCTGAAGATGAAATGATCAACATTGCAGAAGACTGCAAATTAATCCGACTTTGTAATATAATGTTAAATATTTTTACGGATGTTCGGCTTTTTCGGTCTATAATATAAGAACGGCTGTTTTGTACTGCCCAACGTTTCGGCCACGGTTTTGGCCTTTTTCAAGGATAACTGTAATTGGTATATTTGTGTACTGTTATGTATAATATTTTATGCTAAACTCACTATAGTATATCGTTCTTCGTCAATGTGTCGTTTATCAACGATCGGATGGTCTATGTTCTGTTCTTCATATACATAGGTGCTAAGTAACGGTGTAAGTATCAGTGGGATAAAAGGGGATTTATCAATTTGAAATTCAAACTTACTGGTGGGTAACAAAATTTAGCTTGTACATCACACTTTTGCACCACTGTGGACTACTCAACTATTCTTTGCAAGATGGTGGGTAAATGTTGGATGATTGTGAGACAAAATATTGTGAGCTAAGTGAACTTGATTGGGTGAGTACATTTGATGGGGAGTTGTGAGATGACAGATGTTGTTTTCTCTCCGCTCTCGAGGTTTTTGAATTACATCTGTGCGATGATTTACTGTGTTTGCAGTGTTGTTTATATGGCACATCTCCAGTATAGGTAGAGCACTGGTGCGGTAGCTCCGATCTAAGATTGTGGTTTTGGTTAAATCAAAGCTGTGTTGGTACTATACGATAAGATCGATGAGAGCTGTTGTTTCCCGAGGCTTTCCAATGTTAGTATGTATTTGTGGTTGCTGTTGGGATTTTTGAGTGTTTAGTTATATTTGACTTGTGTCCATTCAGTCGGATTTTCAGTTGATTTCTAGTCATACCAATATACACCATTGGACATGCGGTGCATGGGATGCTGTATATGACACGGGACTGCTGCAGGGGAGGAACGGAATCTTTGGTCGATGGAAGCAAGCTTTTTGTTGTTAGAACTGATTTCGGGGCTATTTTTACAAATGGGTAATCTTCTTTGAGGATCCTCGCTATTGCTGGACTGAGTTGCGTGATGTATGGTATGGATCGGTAAACGATGCTGGGTTGTGCTATGTTGGATCTGGTGGGTGTGCTTTGTTGCCCGGTTGTGTTTAAGTGCATATCAGGATTTTCGTGCTGTGAATCATGGCAAGCGATTGTGCTGGTGGATTGTTTTGGTTTGGCTGTGCGGTTTAGTAGACGGTTTATGAGAGCCGATGGATACCCGAGCAAATACTCATGGGTTCAAACACCACATAGCCCCTTGAAAAGACCTTAAACATGGTCCGTGCCAAAATTAACAACCATCAAGACACCATAAAATGGTCTCAATAACCCATAAATACACCAACATATGGTATTTTATATGGGATCTGCCGGACCATGGTGATGGTATTTTAATGGGTTGAACCCATTTCAAACACCCATGTCAAGCCCCATGAGCATGGGGGTATTATGGACTTTACGTTTGCTCGGGTAGTTGTTTTGGTGCAGGTGCTGGAAAATAATGTGTTTTTGTTGATTCATAGGAGTGTTGGTTGAGATTTGTGTGACTCGTTTGATAAAGTTGGCTGCATAGAAACTTTTAAACTCTTGTAAGTGAACTAATGCTAAAGAATAAAGCTCATATTTGGCACATGGTTTGTAGAGCTAATTAAAGCTTGATATAGCAGTGTTCCGAAAAAAGTTCAAAAATGTTGCGGGTCTAATGACTACCTTGAAACATCGCCTACTTATAATATTAGCCCCCGATTGCAATGTTTTGAGCTTTGTTCAGCGTTTAATATCATTTTCCAACGTTTGATCTCGGAAAATGCTTTCCTAAGTGTATGAGAAGAAGGTGCTATAATGCTTATCCATAAGGACGGAAATGCTCATAGTGTTGAAAACTACAGAGAGATCTTGCTTCAGAATTGTCTGCCCAAAGTTCTGGACAACCGCTTCAAACTTGATGACGTTTTCTAGTTTCATCTGTCGAGAAGTGTCAGCAAGGTCAGGTCAAATTTCGCTAATTTCTTCGACAAGGTGCCGAACAACATTGTTGTCATGAAACTGCAGCGAGTAGGATTTCCTCCGTGGGAAATCAGAGGGCTACATCCCACCTTTCTTCCGCTTTTGTTGGAATTAGCACCACACGCTCAAGCGTATTTGAAACGCGAACCGCTGTCCGTCAAGGAAGTCCCCTAGGGCCACTTATCGTTTTCTTATTCATCAACGATCTCTGCATCCGCATCAAGTCTGGCAACTTACTCTACCCTGATGAATCTTTTGTTCAATTTCTTCGGGACTCGATTCAGCTAAGCTCCATGATGATATAGTCAATTTTGAGAAGTGGTGCTCGCTGAATGGAATGCAGATCAACGTCTTTAAATGTTCGCTGCAAAATTTACCAACATTTGAGTCTTGTCGTATTTTTTTGCAAATAACGTTCATTTTCGATATGTTGTCGAGCAAACTTGACTGTCCCGTATACATTTAGAGACTAATTTGTTTATTTCTTCTCTTATTATAACGCACCGTCCGCTTCTGTACATACCTAGGCACCATAGAGTATACTGCCAGAATATTCCGGTAGACAGGTGTTGCAGCAAATTTAACGAAATTTTAGAACTTTTTGAGTATCGTACTACTAAATCTAGGGAAAAGTTAGTCATTATAAACTTTCATCACTCTATAAATACGTTATTTATACTTAATCTGTACGTTATGTACCGATGATCGTATACATTGTAAATATTTTGGAGGACCTTTTTGCAGAGGAACAGATAGTTGCGAATTAAATTCTGCTTTTGAAATTATCACTGGATTAAAAACTCTAGTATGTTACTAAGTTTCAGTCGCCCAAACAAGCTTTGTCTATGTAAGGATAGCGGAAAACACGAAATCGATATCAGTTGAAGCCCAAGACCGGATCATTTCTTTTTCCCAACTTGTTGATATTGGCACAGCAGGCTCAACACCAACAAAGTCAATATCTGCACCTACTCTACCCAATTCATCGGACCAATCATTACTAGTGATATCAGAATTTCCGGGAACCCAAACTAGGTTGATCTTATTGTCAATGCTCAGTTCTTCTATTTGAGATTGGCACGCAAACATTAGCTTGGGCCGTAATTTGTCTAAGGTAAGGGCCTTAATTGCAGCCTGACTACCGAAGCAGAAGTTTATTGCTTTGCCGGACAAACTCTGTTGAAGGATCGATTGTACCCCGCACATAATCACGAAGAATTATGCTTTGAATACAGTACAGTATCTACCTATCGAGTGAGACTGTTCCAATCTCATTTCAAGACAGTAGACACCCGCACCAGCACGTCCCTCCATTAAAGAACCGTTAGTGTAGCAGGCCACTGGCGTTTTTTGTGTCTTTCCATATAGCCAGACAACCACTTCTCTCGAGAGGGAATCTTCACTCCGTCCTGTAACTTCATGTTAGTATAATATCGCTGGGAGCAAGAAATTCTTCACCCCATGTAACCATTTGTGACCACAGTCGTGTATGACTGGTAGCAAGATCAACATGGTTTACTGTTCTAAAAACCAATAACCTGCAGCCTGTATGTACAATGTGCATTGCACATAATATTTGAACTGTATGTGTAATGGTTTAATATTTAAAAGGGCAGTAATCAACGCCATGAGCGCCTTTCTTTGGTTTAGTGTTGCTTGGACCGTTATCACCTCTTCTCTGTGCCACCACACAATCCGCATGACAGTATTGGACGTAAAATTGTCGTAAATCCAATAGATGTATTTAGGTTTGAAGGCCTTTCCAAAAGCTCGTCACACTGCCCGAAGGACATGTACGCTCTTTGGATCCTGAACTCAATGTGAGCAATTAAGTTTATGTTGGAATCGAACATAACTCCAACGTACTTGACATAATCCGCACACAGTAGCTCAGAATCAAAGAACTGCAAAAGGAGTACCGCGATTGTTATTAGCTTCTTCTTGAAAAGAACCAGTAATTTTGCTATGGATTTACTGATAATTTTACTTGTTGACACAACTATTCGACATCTATTAATACCTGTTACATTAAGTTAAAGATTGTTCCGATGCAAGATTCAGATTAATATTTGATAATTGAGCTTCCTCAACAAACCGTCAGTCACCAGGTTCCATAGCAAACCCGACAGACAGCCGTAAATACTCAATTTTCTTATCTCTGCCTGTCCCGGTGATGAGCAAAGAATGCGCTTACTAAGTATTGCGTTTATCCAACCCGAGATACATGCAGATACATTATAACCGCGCGTCGCTTCCAGAATAAACTGGAAGGACATATTGTCAAAAGTACTCTCAATATCTAGGAATACACCTAAGCTAGATTCCTTGAGCGAGAAGCTCTTTTCAATGTAGACAACATCGTAAAAGAGAGTGACCGTGGATTTCATACACTGATATGAATGTTGCATTTTGTGCAGTGGATATTCACTTAACTAACGCTAACGTTCCTAATGTGATGATCGATTATTCGTTCCAAAGCTTTTAGAAGAAAAGAACTTAAGCTGATTGGCCTAAAACTCTTGGCTTTTTCATAGCTCGAGTGTTCGCCTTTAGGAATAAATTTCCTGTTTGATGGGTTATTACTACCGGAACAGGTGGTCCGACGACTACCTGTTCCGGTAGTAATAGTAGTGTTATTCTTAACCGATTGCAACAACCACTGCCGACACTACACGGTTTATCTAGGCGGTTCGGAGAAAGAAACTGACATTGAATAACAGCTTCCGTAGATCGCCGAGCACCCGACTTTCGGAGTTGCTTCTTGCCGAGAATATTATTTTAAAAGCCATTGTTTATTATTTGGGCCCGCCGAGGCCCTGTTGAATATGTCAATGGGTTTCTACCAAGAATCTCCACAATAGATCTAAATACTGGTCGCAATGGTCCAACAAATAAAAATCTACCGAGAAGCAAGCATTATAAACTCAGCAGACGAAATAAATTTAAGCATATCATACTAGAAATTTCAGATACTTAGTTCATGTCGTGCATGTTTTATTGTAAATGTCATATTCAGCCAAATTCCATTTTGACATTTGAGCTTCGCTGAAATGACATTCGGCTAAATGACCTTTGCGGCTGAAGCGCATACGCACAGTGGCACCTGTTCATACAAAGTTGTTACAAAATTATAAAAATTGGTCTATGAGGCTAAAACTTGGGGTTTGGGTCGCTGAATCCATTTCTGCTATCAGTTTTGATATTCCGTATTTAATTTTTTCGACTACTTTCATATAAACCCATTTGAATGCGTTGGTCGTTAAAGGGTTAATATAAACATTAATCATAGTAGCCAATCTCATCGGATAGCAGAAATGGTTGACAAAACTAGTAAAAATCACTATTTTTTCAGTTATATAATGATGTTTAGGTAATTAACTTGTAAGGAGATTTATGAGCTACAGGGCGTCTTCATGTGGGTATTTTCAAAAACATAGATATACCAACTTCGGCGCAAAAATGCGCAAGATGAGGCCTATATATTTTGAAACTACACCAAAATTTTGAGTCAGATTCATGATAAGTGACCCATGGGAGACCATCTCAAAAATTGGAAGACGTATTAAGATAAATTACTGATACGATATGAAACTTTTTAATTGGATTTTTTTGATGCAGAGCAAACGTAAATCAGTTTTGCACTAAAATCTCCCATCTATAGTTTAGCATATTCATTCTTCTTTTCAATGAACTTAAAATTGCTCCAGTCGGCTGTGTAGTTCTTGAGATATCGCCATTTGAAACTCTAAGGTACTAAAAATTCTAATGAATTGAATTGAACAGAAATCCTCGACATCACTTGCTTCAACGACATGTTAAAAATTCATTTTTCATCCGATCATAGTAAACTTTGGAGATACCTTTATTCATACTAATAAAAGATAGAAAAATAAAATAAATATTTACAAAAGAATTTCAAGACATTGATTTTTGGGGTTTTGTCACTCGTCGTGCCACTGTGATACGGTCTAATGACCCATTCAAATAGTTGACTCTTTCGACCATTCGGCATTCCATGTCTAGATGATAGTGGGTATTAGAAGTTTTCTGGTTCCGATCGTTAAAAATTTTTGCACCACTATCTCGCAGCCGCGCCCTTCAAGAGGGCGCATTACTGTTAAGAGACATACAGAGATACCAAAAATTGGCAACAATTCCCGAATTCATAACATAATAATTGTTTCGCATCGCTGCACTCAACAGCAAAAAAACACCATCCGCCAAAGACCAATTCGCTCGGAAAATGAATAACACCCGAGCTAAAAAGTCGTAGCTCGAGAGTCTCTTAAAATTAAATTTATAATTGAACATGACGATAAGTGCCTGTCCTTGTCTTCATCTTCAGATTTTTTTTTCTCCCGCACCAATCTTGTCACGTCCCGCACCGCCCTGGGGGGAATTGCCGGTTAGACAAGTGCGGCCCGGGACCCACTTCAACGGGAAGCTTTAATGATGTCGCTTTGCACTCACTTCAGCAGCCGAGACTTCGGGCTGACAAGATGCCAAGAATGACAGGCTTTCGAGAAAGAGAGACAGAAAGGAAAAAACTACTGCTCATGCTAAATGATTAAGGCGACGCAGTACAGGAGGCATACGGTTTCATGCTGCTAAAGGATGCATTAGTTTTTCCATCTGACAAGGACTAGCGACTGAAGGGAGGAGAAGATAATTTTCAGACGAACTATTAGCAGTCGTAGGGCAGAAGGTACATGCACTTTTCCGTGTAAATGCTAATTAATTAACGTTCATTTTTCATTAACTAGTCAAGGTTACAAATTTTCCCACTTAGCACTGTCTGGCAAACCCGCAAGAGGATCGGTCCTTCAACACCTTATACCGGTTAGGATGAACCGTACGGCAGGGCGCCGTCTAGCTTTGGGAATTGATTAAATTTTAATTTGCCAATCCGTCCGACCGCTCCGGGACATTTTGGTGAGATGACAGTTTCTTGCGCGAGCCGATGAGGATTGTCTGCGAACATGGTGGTAACCCGGTGCAGCGAATCAGCTCTGCAAGTCGCGAACGTGCCTCTCGCGGAAGGTTCATTAGTATTTCACTACGCTGCATCGGAGAACGTCGAGTTGACGAAAAAAAACGCGACCGGAAGGTAAGAAGTCACTTCTTGACAGGCGGAACTATTTTATTCATTTAGAACGAATTTTTGTTTTCACTCCTCGAAGAGTGAGGTAATTGATTCAGTTGGTTCATGTATGTTTCTTGAGTCGTGTCAAGAGAGTTGTTTTCGATTTAGAATCCACTATGCTGAAACAAAGAGTTTTGATGGGTTCTATGGACCCGACCATTGAAGGGAAATACGATATATTGATAACCTGATGCACGGGCTTGTTAGCAATAGGAACTTGAATTCATCAATGCCCACGAGGAAAATTTTCAATATCTATTCAGCTCTAGAATACCTATCCGTCTTTCAATTTCATTGCTTTCGTTTCTCTTAGTCTCAAATTTGCCAAAAATAGCCAACAAAATCGATACAGTAGAACCTTGCGGCAATTAAAACATAGTAACATAACAAATATCTATTAGAGTTCGTCGCTTACTTAACTAACTTGGAATCTACGATTTTAGCTTAGCATCGGTTGGTACGACGCGTTCATGTTTGCTTTGTACGGATTCGCTACTAGATGGGTCATTGGAGTGGCTCGACATATGTTATTTTCAAGCACAAACCTTTTGAGTTCATTTTTGTGGTCGTGGACGGATGTGCGAAATGCGTTTAAAGTTTGTATGGAAATTTGTATAGGAAAATGTACCTTTTTACACTCGATTTGAAGAATCAACCTTATAAAAAGGTTTTCCAGAATGTGGTCAACAACTTTACCAAAAAATGAAACTAGCTAGGATTTTTAATAAAATTGTTATTACAATTTTGCGATGCATGGATAAAATTTATTGCCGAAAATAATAATTCTGTCAACACTGTACATAGCCGTCGGCCAACTCCTACATTTAAATCCCAAATATCTCAGAATGTGTTTATCGCAAAGATTTGTTGTCTTTGAAAGAGGTTTACAAAATGATTTTCGGAATCACATGAACTTAGTTGGGAAGTCAGAAAACGATGGAATTCACCTAACAGTGAGATTGAAACATGCTGATATCATTCATTACTGTTTTATTGCATTAGCCCAATCAATTGCCATTGGCTGATGATAGATACGAGATGTGTAAATAGAACGTCACTTGTTCGAATCTCGATCAGAAATGATTTCTTGTATTAGCATAAGTATTTAAAGTTTACGTTAGAATGATTGGTCTGTGCATTGTTTTGCCTTTCTCCTATAGAAAGGCTATGCAATCACCCTGAAAATCGATTATTAACCGGGGCCCGCAGGGCTGAGTCTCTTATACCATTCGACTGAGATCGTCGAAATCTGCTAATATCTGTGTGTGTTATTTTTTTAACAGAACGGTTTTAAAAATTCGAAAGCCTGGTCTGTAGTATAGTTATTGGAACTGTGTGGGACTCATGACTCACTTTCGTGTCCAACCACTACAAACACTTCTTATTTATTTCGCCCTTCTTCCGCACGGAACGACATCAAAGTATTACTTCGTGGAGGAAGAGGGCCTGGTTGTGCTTTCGTCGCACCTCTTTCTCCTGCTCTATCTCGGAGGGAGTCTCCATGAAGTGGAGTGGGTTCCATGAAGTGGCTCTACTTTTGAGCACTGATTTAACTCTCGACTCTTCTATTCCTTCTTGTCTCTATTACGTCGCCATTTAGCTCTCGTCCCAGAGAGCCGTTTAGATACTGATTCCATGAGCCATTTAGTTGCTGTTTCCGCGAATAATTCAGCAACCAGTCTTATCACGATCCATTCAGATAGTTCCCGAGAGTATTCTTACTCGGCTCCGACTGAGACTCCCCACGGAAGAATTTCTCCCGATACCGATGCCCACTTCCTTGATCTATTTAGCTACCAGCTTTATCGAGATCTACTCGAAAATTATCCGGCGGCGAACTACCCTACTCCGACTGAGAGTTCCATGATAGAGGAATTTCTCTCGATGCCGATGTCTGTTACGTGAGCCAATTAGCTCCCATTTTCGATGCGATATAGTCGGATAGTCCACGACGGTAAATCTACCCTACTGTGAATTCCCTGGCGGTAGATTTTTCCCTATACAGATGTTCGTTTCTGTGAGCCATGTAGCTCCTCGCTTCGTCCCGATCTACTCGGTCTAGTCCCCGGCGGTGGACCTAGCCTACTCAACGGGCCAGTCATTAGGTGCTGAGGTCTGTCCACCGATTCCGGCTGGAGCATAACTTCCGGTTCACTGGCATCCCAGCGACCCATTGCTAGCTATTCGACGCGGTTTACTTGCTCTAATCCCCCATTGTGGATCTAGTCTACTGACGAGCTACCCGATAGGGATTCAAGGTCGATCTGGTGACTCCGGTGAACCCTGATGTCTGGTTCACTGGCGCCCTGGCGATCCAAACCCAGTGATGCGTCGCGTACTACTCAACTGGTCCCCGGCGGTGCAATTTCTCCCGAAACCCGATTTGTGGTTTCACGGCGGATTTCTAGCCAATGGCGCTACTTTGTTGATTCCTTTCCCACGTTCTCTGCAGCTCGGCGAGTATACTCGTAACCACTCTGTTGACAGCATCCCAGATATGCTTGTCGTGGCACATCTTTTCGACGATATTGTCAACTGTCACACCAGACATACCCCTTCAAACTTCTTCGAACCTAGGGCATTCGAAGACCACGTGTCCCGGTGTCTCTTGCTCCGGAACACGCACTCCGGGAAAAGGGGCGATGATGCATGTCCAAACCAATGCAGGTAATTCCAGAAGCATCCGTATCCGGACAAAAAAGAAGTTCACCTCGCCATACACCCATGCGGTCGACCTTTAGCATGAAATTCCCATATAAATCGGGATCAGCAAGGTATCTAAAAAGTGGCAAAACTTCATAAAATGTATTCTAACTTGCTTGGATTTACAGTTTCAGCTCACTGATGTTCAGTCAAACCCGCATTTACCACTTTGGACACCTTGGGCGAAACGGGAAGCTTCGGGAAAGTGGCTAAGTTCCTGAATTGAATTCACATCTCTATCTTATACAAGTTTGACTCGATTTTCTCAACCTTAGTTGAAAATGAAAGCTGCAGCATCCCTATTGACTGCTATAAAATTTTTATTGGAATAGGAGCTCTGGTTCCTGTGTTACGGGTTCCAGTCACATGCGAAATTCCCATACAAACCGATTTAATAATTAAATCTAAATGATGCAAAACTAATTGAAATGAGTTCTGAATTGATTGACCACTAATTGTAAATCAAAGTCTCCTTGACCATATTGAGAACTGATTCCAGAAGATCCGAGGAAATGAGCAAATCTCGAAATTAGATTCCCACGTGTTTCTCATCTATTGCTGACTCGATTCCCACAACCTTAAGGGGTTACATATGTTGAGGTTGGCCAAAAAATTGTTTTTTTTATTCTTCTGTCGCAAAGTTCAGGTTCTCAAGAATCTTATCTCAAATTTTCAGATCGGAGCAGTAGACGCAAAGTTATAGCGTTTTTCATCTTACTCCCTTACGGAGGCGTGGCTTATACTTGAAACTTTAAACGCGATTATCTCGAAATCGTGTTTTCCTGAAAACGTCTTTGCGGTGACTACGATTGCCAAAACAGTTTTCAACCGATCTCAAAACTTTTTTGTTTTAGCTTGTTCGTAATTTAACTGCCGTGTCCTTGAACGATTCCATTTTGTCGTCAAAATTTTCATAATATTGTTATGATTTTTAAATAATTTTTTTCAGGTGAAAATAGTGTTTTTTTTGGAAAAGTCGTCCCCGTTTCCAAAAAGAAGGATTTTTTTAATCAATCGTGCAAGGACACTACAGGTACATATACTTATAATTTTTTTTGGTTTTATGCTTTCAGTTGAGCTGTTGGACTGGAATCGTAGTCACAGCAAACCTCTTTGAAAAAAAACGCGTTTTGCGTTATTTTTTATGTTCTCAAGTGGATTTTGCAAATTGGACATTATACTACGCTAGACGTACAACAAGTATTTTATAAAAATATAGCTACATACCCTTACAAAATTCAAATAAAGGGTGTAGTATTTACATTGATTGCTATACAAATTCATTTGAATGAATCATTGGGTCCGGAGTTATAAGTAAAAATATCCGATCGCAAGTGAAATTCCCATTTAAACCGTTTTTGCCTTTCTCCTATAGAATGGTTAGACACAAACACTCTAAAAATCGACCATTTAACAGAGGCCTGGAGGGCTGAAACTATTATACCATTTGACTCACTTCGTCGAGTTTAGCAAATATGGTTACTCGGAGATGACCGAACCGATTGTTTCAAACTTAGTCTCAAATGAAAGGAGGTTGCTATTGAATTTAATTCTGATCCGCCATCCGGTTCTGGAGTTGAGAAGTGCGGCCGTACAGTAAATCCTCATAAAAACTGGTACCGCCATGATGTCTAGATGATGCAGAGCTTTATAAAATGGGTGGTAAATTACATAGTTTTGCAGGCTCGTATTCGCTTTGATCACATTGGCCATCTAGGACAGTCTTGATGACCCGCAGAACTTGCCAATGTTCAGAATTAATTTCACTCCTATTCCTCAGAACAGACTGGGTTCCACCAACTTGAAATGATTGAAGCAACGCTTCAATTGGCTGCTATTGAATTTTATCCCGATCTAACTTCCGGTTCCGGAGTTACAGGTTGGTTAGTGCGGTCACATAAAAATTTCCCATATATCTGTACCATCACAATATTTACTTTTTGCCTCTTATATAGAAAGGTTTGCTATTACTCTTGTGCATTCTCCAATCGGAACCGGAAAATGGACCACCTAGCAAACTATGCATTCACACGTCTTATCTGTTTGAAGGATGGAAGCCGAAAGAGGATGTTGTATTGGCGGTTGCAACGATGAGCGTGTTGAGCTCGCATTCCTGGATGAGTGCACGCGTACAGAGTTGTCATTTCGTATCCATCATACGTTACACTGTATCTCAGCCTGTACCACACAACCCTGAAAACCTAATCCAAGCGAATATTTTTGACTTAAATAGGAATTCTGGATCTTAACGGGGGTGTGTGGCACATTATCCTCAGACTACCACCCCGCCCCTCCTTCTATAGACCCATAACTCTCTAATTCTCATCGCCTTCACCAATTAGACATTCCACAAAAAGCTGGGGTTGGCGGCTCTGGATTGTGGGTTTATCATCTCTCCCACACACCCACCCTAAATTCACTAATTGTTTCAAGTGTTTCAGTGTCGACAGCTCATCAAGTTTGTGGATGGCGAGCCATTGTATATAGGTTTTCGAATGTAATAGGCATTTCACAATTGAACATAACCAGCCATAGAATCATGGTGTAGATAAATGATAAAGGCACAATTACTCCACTAGGTGGATGACCACAGGTTTTTTTTTTAAATTTATTTGGAAGATTATTTTAATGGCAACATTGTCGCATTTTCACTTCCACTTTGATTCCAAACGGACCATTATGCATTCCATGGTTAATACAATGCTTCTACTCATACTAGGAATGTTTTCCAATTAGTTTTCGATAAATAAACAGCTTATTTATGAGACTTGTAAAACCAGACCTTTACAATTGATTGAGTAAGTGCAATAACATACACACCAAAAAATATGAATTTTATCGTTGACGTAATTGCAATCATGACACAATTTAACAAACCGTAATTCACGAATTGAGGGAACATTACCGTGTTCCGTTGAATTTTACATGAAAAATATACTTTACATTCCCAATGACATAAAATTACACTTCCTGCCATTCAGGATAAACGCTATATGTGGAGTAAAATTACGCGATTTACGTAATTCAACGTCATGTAAAATTAAAATCAAATGTAAAACTCAGTCATTTTTGATGCTCGTATATGTCATGGTCAGGAGACGTAAATTTAAATGATTTTTTCTAGGTGTGTAGTATCGGAATAGCACGATCTCACTGTTGGGTGAATTAAATCGGTTTTTTAATTTCTCTACTATCTTTATGGAATTCAGAAAATTATTCCGAAGAGTAAGATTGCGCGAAGAACAGGTTTCTTTTTTCCCATTTTCAATAATGACTCCCTGGGTCAATTTTTAAATTTAGTGACGGCATTTAATTAGCAGGAACTGGAAAGTGAAGTATATTTTTTAATATTAAGAGCCATTGTACTCAAGAGAGAGCAAGGGTTGAAGGAAGAAAGTTTAGAAAGAGAGCAAGTGGTTGAAGGAAGAAAGTGGTTGAAGGAAGATCACAGGAGTCAGGATATTTTGGCATTTGAAATGCGAATCACCAGAATCTGCGACATGTCCGGATGAGCGCAAGGTAACTTTGTACTTCATGCTATCGGAGTTGAGTCACGGAAAACTTCCACACTTTTGCGACGTTGAAGCTCTTGAATGAGCTTTTTACTAGTTTTTGGAACGACAGGTTCATAGATAGTAAGTATTGAAACGTAGGTGTTGATGGTACAGAATTTTTCAATGTTTGCGATTAATTTGACCCTTTTATCTTAAAGTTGTTATTTTATAAAATACTAGCTAACACCCATCGCGCGTTGCTGCGACTTTCAACGATATAGGAGGAAAACACAATTTGTTCCGAAGCGCCATCTGGCGGGCAGATAATTTCCAACCAATAGCACATAAACACGCTCCAGAACAAATGCCTACTATGAATAAATTATGACGGCAATCGGTTAAGCCGTTTGGGAGTCCATAAATCATATACATACAAACAGTGACTTTTATATATACAAAGATAGATTTATAAAATATCCTAGCAAGTTACAGTTTTCGGCAAAGTTGTTAATTTGAGTTCAATTTGAGTGATATGGCAATTTGTACGAGTGGAGATGAAAAAAAGTACGTTTTGCCATACTAATTTTGTACAAACTTTTTTCCATACAACCTTGAACTAGTCTAATGGGTCATGTAAAGGCGCAATTAATTCTATATTGTATAGTGCTGCTTCTGGCACAAATTTTCAAATAACATATTCCAATTCCTGATATTATCTTTCAAAAAGAATTTAAGAAGGTCATTGCTTCTTTCTTAACTCTTCGAAAACCATGCAGTGTACTGAGTTCTCAACGTTCTGAAGTTCAGATTTAATAATCTAAAAGTTTTAGGTAGTCCCCTAAATGTAGATAATGATGTGAATGCCGTGCGAATGCCGTGAGCACTTCGTTACCAACGAGTCGTTTTAACTGTTTTCTACTAAATAGTGTATAACATAAGGCATTCCATTTATATGTTACTATGTTTTAACTGCTGCAAGGTTCTACTGTATCGATTTTGTTGGCTATTTTCGGAAAATTTGAGAGTAAGAGAAACGAAAGCAATGACGTTGAAATACGGATAGGTATTCTAGAGCGAATCAGTTATAAACTAAGAACGGAAAACTAGGACTAGGCAGGCTCATATGGACATGATCGAAAGGCGTCGGCGGTAAAACATGATGATGAGTTATGTTCTACCATAGACCATGCGATAGACTTGGGTGCAACGCCCAACTCCTACTTAGCAGAAGGCAAAGAATTCTTCACATTTCCTTTCGACCATGTCCATATGAGCCTGCCTAGTCCTAGTTTTCCGTTCTAAGTTTATAACTGATTCGCTCTAGAATACCTATCCGTCTTTCAATGTCATTGCTTTCGTTTCTCTTACTCTCAAATTTGCCGAAAATAGCCAACAAAATCGATACGGCATTTCATTTAGTAAAACAGATGTTAAAAACGCTCAGAAACTCACACATCTATTTCTAAATTTTGAATTCTCTATATTGATAAGAATTCTCCATAGAAAAATCAACAACTACAACTCCGCACAACAAGCCGGTTCTACCCACGCTTGCGGGTACCATAAACATATTTCCCAACCACGACGAAGGTGCCTAGAAATCTATGTATCGTTGTTCCACCCTCTGCGCGCCCTGAGCACATTTGAGACTAGTTGTTTTTGTGTGTACAATTGTGTTAGCAACGTACACTGTAAATCCACCCCCGTTCCTCCATAGTCGTCAAGCTCTGTTCCGGTGCCTCTTTCAGTTAAAAATGTGATTTCGGTCGATGAGCACTCAGTCGACGCGCATAAAGCAATTGTTCTCGTTCATAGATAATTTATGATCGTTGGGACGTAGCCAGTTTGGAAGTGTGCTTCGGTTAGGAGTGATCCACCCTGCGTCCACGTCTATTATGTATTTGATGGAGGCGTCTGGTGGTTTAACTCGGATCTGATATCTGAACATATCGTCGCTGTTGTGCTATCTTATGACAAACGCCATTTTGGGGTAAATTGAGTTAGATATTCCACATTACTTGTCTAAAAAATCTCTACAAAGTGGCGTTTACAGAATTTTGACATTCTGCTTGGTTACTGTGATATAACGAGAAACGTTCTGAGAAATTTTTAATCTTTTGCTTCAAATGACTGTGTCTGAGGATTGGCTAAAATTATCTTGATGTATAAGATGTTTTTATATGTAAAACTATCTGAGAAAAACAATGACATAATCATTTTCAAAACAAAAATGCTCGAATCGTGAGAAAAATGCAATTTTAGTTTTAAACTGGAAATATGGCATATTTGGCAACACTGTAACCAAAAATAAATATTTTTTCTAGATTCCCTGACTCATTTCCTTCAAAATGCATCTCACTGTTTGTTTGTAGACCAAATGAAGCCAATGATATGAATAAAAGTTAATAATTGTTGTTTATTTTCTATGGAAAATTTTCCATGCATTCCATGATTATGACATACAAATTTTGTCATCAATACACACCTATGACACGTGTGAGTGCGACTTTTGTTTACATTCATAGTAAAAACTCACAACATAGTCAACCGATCTTCGAAATATTTGAGATATTAATACTGTTTGGGAGTAGGACTACATCCCTGGAACCGCACTCACACGTCGAGTAACCAACCCCCTTGTGTTGGTATCAACGATCCCATTTGGCGGGAAACACGATCGTTTGGCGTCGGTCAGTGATAAGAGTGTATCGATCATTGCTCTCTTTCCGATCGGTACCACGCTGATAGCGAGAATTTTTGTCGGTGTACTACCCCGAGAGGCTAAAGCGACTAGCCAGTCCGGTCCAGATCACAAAGGAGGACGGTCAAGATGCTTGCATGCGCATCTCAGTTTTAATATGTCTTTTCTTATTTGTATGTAGTTTAGTTAAGTTAAAATATAGTTAAAGTTAAAATATATAGTGTATTCCGTTATATATTGTGTATATCACGTGTGTTTGTTTTACTGGAGGCCTTTTACCTCCAAACGTCGATTCCGATAATATGGAACAACATAAGGTCGTCGCAAAACACATGCCATTCTGCCCGTTTGGATCTTTTCAACCCTAATCGATGTCGGGAGCCTAGCAACACCATTTGAGCTATTGAAGAAGGCTAGGCTGGTCCCCGACAAATACAGAATAGATAAAAGCAACAATTGTCTTCTTTGGATTGTTTATTCCATTTATAAGATTCAAGATATTCAATCTCAAACTTTAAAAATCGTTTTTCTCGAAATGAGCTAAATGGTGCTTGTCATAAGATAGCACAACAGCGACGAGATGTGTTTTTCCGTTTGTGACAATCCACTGCACCAGTGTAGTCTGTTTTAAACACATTGAAACTTGGGTCAAATCAGTTTATCTCTTTTTTGCTTTAACCGATTTAGTTAAAACTAAAATCGAAAACGCTATTAGTTTCGGTAAAGATAAGCCACAAAGGAGAAATTTTACAGTATGTGCATTTTCCATAGAATGATTAATTTTCTAGTGACGAATAGTTTACAGAAATAACCCGCAACAAACTAAATAAAAACACTGCTCTCTATCCATAATCATAGTTGGTATTCACTGTATGTTAGGAAATACACGTGGTATATTTACTATAATATACTTAGTCGCCGCCGATCACGCTGATTGAGCCAATCTGGATATATTCACTCTGAGCATATTCCTGCTGAATATTTTATCGAATTCCGAAGGTCTACCGCGAACAGCTGCGTTGCTGCTGAACCACAAAAACAAACTGTTTTTGAGTCAAATCAACTCATAAAAGTTGTTTTTTCCCTCCGCTGATAACGCCAACAAATCCTATGACACAAATGAAACAATTGCATCCGGTAGCCAAATGAACTTGATATTTCAACATTCACGTGCACGGTACATGCGTCCAAATTCAACCGTATTGTTCATAAATATTTTATCGTCCAATTTACTGATGGATGGATATTAACATCAGGATTGCTTCCACCCCCCCGGCAGAGCTGCTGCTGAATGAGCCTCTGGCATTGTTTTCTGTTTGCATCACTGCTCATATGAGCGGTAATCCTTGATGATTGGTTTTCAATTTTTCGTAGATACAGGTAGGTTGGTAGGTAGGTACGGAAAGCCACATCTGAGCAACCAAACCGGGCGGAACCGCGGAATTTGATTGCCGTTCCACGGTCTGGCACTTTTCCGTTCCTCCGAGTGTGCGGTGTGATGGTTTTCGGAGCGGTTTACGATGCGATCAGACATTTATTGTCATATTAATATTCGATCACTATTAGCCGTTTTGGGGCTGGTAAGGCGGGGTTTGGGGGAGACATCGATTGCATAATGAGACTTTACCCGGTGCCTGATAATAATGAATCGCTGTCCCGGCTCATCAATGGCTGATGGTTCACCGGAAAGTCCACCAGCACAGTAGTGAAATGGTTGTTCGAGCGCAGCCCCGTTCATCCGTCCGTCCGATCGAATGTGTCACATTTCCGTTCGAGGAATTAATCGCGATTATTGGCGGAAATTGATTGAAATTGCGTTTAATTTTCTATGCGAATGTCAGTTGGCGTCTCTAGGCTTGGTTTGAGTCACGATGTAATTTGTACGATTGGTAGAAAACAAATGGTGTTCATTACAACTTTTACTTAAAAATAATCAAAAGACAAATTGCTTACCAATTGTCGAAATATATTGTGCATGATGTTCTTCTTACCTGTAAATATAGAAAAATAATCAAGTTATTTCTATAACTGTTTGTTCAATGTTTTTAAAAAAAGTAGAGCAAAACTCTTAATTTTCGTTTACATGTAGACTATAAACTTTTTCACAAAAAAACTATCTCAAACATCGTTGTTCTCACTCACTTTTACACAAATAGGGAAAAATATACCCGTTTTTTTTAAAATGATATTAGAAGCAAATTTTTGCGTGCTGACTAATGAAACTTGAATTCGAAATAAATTAATCACACAAAAATTGTAAGAAAATAATATCGAGAGTTAAAATTTCAATAATTCTTTTGCAATGTCAGTCGTCGCAACAGTCTTCTTGATCCTGCCCATCAAATCATCCCTACCTGTTTATCCCGATTGAAGCATATTTTCTTTAGTTCAAGTTTAGTTGGAAATATTCTTTTGGTTCTCACAAATCGCTAGTGCACGTGGAATTTGAAGGATTTACTTCTTTTCGTACGAAAGAAAACCTATTAGCCTCGTACAGGCCAAACATACTTAGGAAAACTGAAAATTACATATTAAATTAATAGTATTTCGACGTTTTTGTATATTTCCTAATAGAACTTTACATGCTTCGGCATGTAAAAAAATTGTGTTTCTTTTGATATAAAACTCTGCTGAAGAAACTGGAACATTGTGAGCCACACATATTTTTACTTGTTCTTGAACGTAAGTTCAAGTTAATTGTGACGCTTCTTTTATGTTACATCTTGCGAGATGTAAATATTTTTAAGTGCGTAAATTAAGCATAGTGGGATTCTATCAAATCAAACGAAAATTTTGATGGGATATCGAAAAAGGCATGAGTCGCTCCTTATTTATAGATTTGCCTATAATAGTGCCAGAGGTGTTGAAAGATACACTTTTTTGCCTCATCCTTAAATTGCTTTCCAAACTAGATTTTGTAGGCAATAAAATTATCTTTTATGTTTTTACACTAGTGATAAACTGATGTATACAATGACACCTAGCGGTGAAAATGCGAGCTAGTGGGGTTTCTTCAAGTAAACACAAACTTTAGACACGTTGGTCCAGTAGCTAGATATGTTCGATTTGCTTCAAATTTGGAGCAGAAACTCCTGGTGGAGCTACGAATCGAATCAAGCATGAGGCGATTTATTTTTCGAAAATTCGTTTTTTTCCTGGGAAGTCCAGTGAGTATGGGAATCAAATATTATAAGCCATTTATTTATTCGAATTTGCTGATTTTTGGTTATTATGGTTCTGGCATGTTGGTCCTTAATTTTTTTTTTAATATTTTTATATTTTTATATTTGTTTCGATCCCATCAGCTAATTTTTAAAGTTCGGAGCGAAAAATCCTTTCCTCATAGAAAATATTCCGTAATTCATGAATTTGTGTTAAATGATGTAATTTTTTATCAAACTTTATATGGACATTAGCCTGTCCAATTTTGCAAAAACTCTTGATCTCGAAGAGCGCTGGGCTGAAAAAGTTTCCTTTTAACCTATAAAAACTACCCGTAAAATTTGAAGCCGATCCAAGAAAAATTAATAGACCCGAAAATAGATAGTATCATGGATGGATAGGTAATTTTTTGAAATTTCGCTTTTTTCCTTATATACACTATTCTAAAACTACTAAAATTAATATGAAATTGCATATATCATATTTTTATTGATGCGAGAAAAAAATTACGAAATTTAAATTTCGCGCGGGTTCGATCATTTAACATGGCATCCCTATATTGATGTACAGAGGTTGACAGTACGTCGCTGTTGTGCTATCTTATGATAAGCGCCATTTTGTACATTTCGAGAAAAACGATTTTTAAAGTTTGAGATTGAATATCATGAAACTTATAAATGGTAGAAACAATTCAGAGAAGACAATTGATGCTTCTATCTATTCTGTACTAATCTCTCAAATATTACGAAGATCGGTTGAATATGTTGCGAGTTTTCACTAAAAATATAAACAAAAGTCGCTCTCACATGTGTCATAGGTAGTATTGATGAAAAAATTTGTATGACGTGTCATAATCGTGCATGCAAAATTTTCCAAAGAAAAAAATCACCAATTATAAACTTTTATTCATATCTTTGGCTTCATTTGGTCTATAAACAATCGGTTAGATGCATTTTGAAGGAAATGAGTCAGGGAATCTAGAAAAAATAGTTATTTTTAGTTTCAGTGTTGCGAAATAGGCAATATTTCCAGTTTAAAGCTAAAACTGCGTTTTTCTCCCAATACATGTACATTTTCTTTTGAACATTATTATGCCATTGTGCTCCTACGACATTTTTACACATAAAAGCAACTAAAATTTTATTATAACTTGAGCCAATCCCAAGATATAATGATGTGAAGCAAAAAACTCACAATTTATAATCACTTTTCTCGCTATATTTCAGTAACCAAGAAAAATTTCAAAGTTCTGGAAACGCCATCTTGTAGAGATTCGTTAGACTAGTAATGTGGCATATCTAACTCAGTTTACCCCAAAATGGCGTTTGTCATAAGATAGCACAACAGCGACGAGTAGTCGCTCAGCCACTTCTATGCCCATCCCAAGTAACAATTGAAGTAGCACGCTACAAGTGTAATCTAAGTTTTATCAGGAGTATAAAACTACCATAAAGCCTTAATTGTTACTAGGAATGGTCTTGCCTTGGATTGTTTTAATTTCAACAAAGGGATATGTTTATTGTTATCTATTTTTATTTTTTGTATCTTCGCCAACCCTTGGCCCTAATGGTGGTTGCTTAAACTAATTGCATTCCAGAATAGATAATATTTTAGCTGCAATTGAATTCCTCATCCGGTTGAAGTCAAAGACCGTCGCCACACTGTCAAAAACGCTGGAGTCCGGTGACAGCGCTCTGGTAACCACAGAAGGAAAGTGATTACGTAGAGATCGAACGCGAGCTTGAAGAACCAGGCGGCCGAGGATTGTAGGGCAACCCGCCCTGGGAGACAGTAAGCCCCAGACGAACAGGGATCGAGAGCTAACCCTCCGGATACCTAGCGTATCGAGTTGTATTAACCGGCTTTCGGAGGTCGGTGGCTGAAATCTGTTTTGCCGAGGAAGATGTTGGAGTACAAAGCGTATGAACCGGCGTTGGAAGGCTTCGATTCTGTTACCGCCCTTCTGGTAGTGCGGATTCCAATCAACAGAACAATATTCTAGTGTTGAGCGATCCAACGCGCAATAGAGGAAAAGGAGAATTGACTCACTCCAAGTCGTTAATAAAATAGGAAAAAAAGTGATTTTAAACAGTATACGTCTCTAAAATTTTTCGCTTTCCGGAAGATGAACCCGAATTGTCTTAATGCCTTATCTACGATGTACGAAGTATAACGTTTGAACTTTAGTGCCGAATCCATAATGACTCCAAGATCCTTGACATGAGAGTGTCTTGGAATGCTTGAGTCGAAGAAATTGTAGTTAAACTGAGTCGGATGGCGTTTCCGCGTAAACGTAGCGATGGAGCATTTATTCGGGCTTAAAACCATTCTGTTTAGATCACACCACGTACTAAAGCTCTCCAATTCACCCTGAAGAAACTCGGCATCGGTTTTATCCCGTATTTGTCGAAATATTTTAATGTCATCGGCGAAAGAAAGGCGGGGTCCTTGTAATGTGATATTGACGTCATTAAAGTAGAGTAGGAATATTACTGGACAGAGATGGCTTCCTTGTGGGATGCCAGATGCAGCGAAAAATGGTGCAGATAGACAGTCCTTAATGATGACTTGGAGGTGCCTTCCTTCGAGGTAGGAACGAAACCAGCACAGGAGTCGTCCGTGAATACCGAGTTATTCGGGCTTAAAACCATGGTTTGATTTTGTCGAAGGCCGCAAATAGATCCATGCAATCGGTTTGCAATCCGTTAGCGAATCCATCGAGTGCATATGATGTGAACGAGAATAAGTTGGTCGTTGTCGATCGTTTAGGCATAAAACCGTGTTGTTCGTCTGCGATGTAGTGTTTCCAGTGAAGGAAAATAGGGTCTAAAACAACCAGCTCGAAGTGTTTTGATACGGAACTTAAACACGAGATTCCCCGATAATTTTCAATGTTCGATTTGTTTCCGAGGGAACGCCATCGAGGCCCGGGGAACTATATGCTTTCAGCTTGGAATTTGCTGCAAGAATAGGATGTATATCGATATATCAAATTCAGTTGATAGTTCGTCCTAGAGAAGGAGTTTAAAGGATTTCCAATCAGGCCCGTAGCCAGGATTTTGTTTCGGGAGGGGCTTAAAAATTATTGCATAAATGTATTAATTCTGATGACTTGAAACAATCACTGGAAACTGAACGTAATTATGAAAAGTTCTTAGTGAAAACAATTCCAAAAATAAGACAATAGACACTAAAAACTCTAATAATATGTTGCCTGTTACAAGAAAGGCTATAGTGCATCGACGAATTAAATTTGATTATTTTTGATTTACAAGTTAGAAATTTCTCTAGTTACAAAAATGAATAGTCAAGAGCTCAAAGTATTAAGGGCTGCTTGAAAATGCTACGCTGCATGCTACGCTGCTTGAAAATGCTACACATTCGATACACCTTTACAATTTGTAGAAGACGCTAAATTGGAATGAGTAGAAAAATATCCAAAAACCCGTCTCATGAAACTTTACACGCATTTGCTAATCAGAAGAACGAAACCAACGTCAAGGTTGTCCCCATGAATAGGAATATATCAGTGTGAAATCAAAGTTTACCGTTGCAAAGAATGTCCGAACAAAGTGAATGTCGAAATTTGCTTCAAATCTTCTGATAAGGCAGGCGATTTGTAGATGCAGAAAATAGGTTCAACTCCTATTTTCATGATCAGGTTTCTTTCTACTATTACTAGCTCTTTGACTTCATCCGAAGTTTGCGTTAACTCGACTTTATGAAATTTTCAATTTAAATGATACTGATCATGTCGTAATCAAAACAATCCTGAAAAAACACACATGTTTTTTTCATTTGACTCTCATAGGTAATGGGTTAAAGACTATCTTCGACAACATTATCAGGCAACTCAGAATAACTATCTTTTTATCTATTTAAGTTGATTCTTTTTAGGTACTTTTTATATCATTGTACTTATGAATTAAAAATATCGTAGACTGATTTTCCTAGATCCCTAAAACTATAGTAAAAATCAAAATGTAAAGTGAGTGCAAAAACTACTGATTTCACTACAAAGCAAGAATGCCTTAGCTCTATTGACTTTTGACAATCTTGCAAAACCGTTGTAACTTGAGAACATTACCTAGATTAAGTAAATATTATATTTGAACATTTTGGTTTTATTTATTTATTTGAAGGTTTTATTTCGGAATTCGTGGGGTTTTGGACAATGTCAAATATATATTTCAATGATTTAATCTACTAATGGAAACTACCCAGAATTTAATCTACTGAGCGAAACTGCTCAGAATCTATTCACAAATCGAAAGAAAATTACTTAGCACTGATTACTCAATGCTTCTAATTTACATAAAATTTGGTAAATATAACATTGATGACACCACCAAAATAACTAGAGACTATAAACATAGATAATAATTTCAGCATCACTTGCTTCCGACACATGGAAGAGAACACATCGCACTTGCACCTAATTTGCCGAGGCTTTCTTTTAGAGTTGACTGTTTTAAATTACAGCAAATCATCCGTTTCCTGTAAAACTTTTGCAAAACTCTTTGCCAATTCATTAAACAAATATGAACACTAATCTGTTTAGTAATAGGTTTGTTTGTGAATAAAAATAATTAGCTCTTGATTTTTTTCAATCATCATCAAGATTGGAAGAGATGTATGATTTCTTGAAGAAAGTTGTAATGTTTGTCTGATTACATGTTTGTTTTATCACTATTTGGGAAAAAGTTTCAATTAAAGTTGTTGCACCTAACGCAACGAAGACGAAATGAGAAGATCAGAGCGCAATTCGGAAAGAACTCGTGTTGAGTGTATAGTAAAGATAGAAGAGTGCTCTTGAGTCGATTTAGATTGGTTGATTTTTTCCTCTCTTTGCTCTCTTATTTAAGATTATCTCTCTCATTTTATTCCATGACGAGCAAAAACGGAACGAAAGACTGTCACATACTTAAGACATGAAATCGAAACTGTTATCCCAACTTATTGACTTATAGATTCAATCAGTCCCAACATTTTAGTCCCTCTTCGTGATTGCCTATTATTTTACCACTTTTTGCCCGGTCCACTTTTAAAAGAATTTTTTTTGCACGTTTGTCGAAGATATCACGGATTTACGGATTAACAGTGTATTAGTACGGAACGAATTACTCGTAACAATGAAATGAAGCGTTAATAAAAATGGTATTGCGTTAAAATGACGCGAAATGAAAATTCTATTCTCGGCTCAATCGTTCTCAGATAAATTGAAATACTTTTTGTGTAGCGCAGAGTAGTGTACAGAGAACAGAGTGTATAGTGTGCACTGACCTAATACAGAAATTCAAAATTGTGTGCAATTCAAAAACTTATCATTTAAAAATAACAAACTGGGTCGTGGGTCTTTTATATATTTCCTTATGTAAACAATAAAAATAATATAACGAGTTTATGTGGTTGTCCTACAGATCTCGCGCAAACGCTTAGCCATTGCACGTGGAAACCTGTTTACGAGGCAAGGAAATATTTTTTTCCTCACCAACTATGTCTTGGGGGGGAGTAGTTCATTTCTATCTCGCTATTGTACATTTCCGTGTCATCATCGTAGTTGCTGCCTTTATGTTCGCGAATATCTTCCTTGCTTTTCGCCCTCAATAATTGCCCTTCCAAATAGATTCCATTTCTCCCAAATGTGACATTAATCTGCGAGTAAGCGGTATCCGATCTTGTAGCGGAACATTCATTTTCTCATAGTCCATATACAGAAGGATCTTAATTATAGCATTGTCACACACAACCTTGTGCTTTAAGTTGTGCGAAATGAATGGTTTCGTCTGCACTAATTTGTTGAGCGCTAAATGCCTGCCATGGTAGAACTGGATAGAGCCGGTTTCCGAAAGTCTAATCTCTATTTACACCTTCAGGATGCGAATGATCAATAATTTTATAATCACCGCATTTGGCTGGAGCACCAATTCTTGCTTCTGCTAATCACTAATCTCGACAGATTATTACAGCTACAATTAAAGTAACAGTCTCTTGTATTCTTCAGACAAGGCACACAATATAAAAGTTACTTTTTTGTTGTTCGCTTCGCACTGGCTCGAGCAAAAGCATAAAGCACACTGAATTTCGTGACCATTGCCTTCGGTGGTTAGAAATAGCCTTCTTTAACTTTTTCTCAATAATTTGTTCAAACCAAATAAGCAACAAGTTTTGTTAAAAGTCACCGGTTTTTTAAATTTATTTTTGAAAAATTTCGGGGGGGGCTTTAGCCCCCTAGCCCCCCCTCTGGCTACGTGCCTGTTTCCAATCTTTGTAACCCACTTCACGCAATTAAGTTAGGAACAGCCTTCTGCTAGGTGGCCATTTTTTTAAGCCAACATTGTATTATATATTTATTGGGGATTCAACCTGGTCGGTCATTCGTCCTCGATTCAAGCCTACATCTCCCTTTGTTTAAAATTAAAACAACCCAATGCAAGAGCATGGGGGGCATGGGCCTAGAAGCGGCTGAGCCCACCATATGTTGACTACTGTCCACGTCTGTACATCAACATAGGATTGCCACCCCCTGGTTAGAAATGATCGACTCCTAGCGAAATTGAAATTTTATAATTTGTTTCTCGCATCAATAAAAGCATTATATATGCAATTTGATATTAATATTAACGGTTTTAAAATAATTTATTTAAGGAAAAGAGCGAAAAATGCACAATTTCAATAAAATTGCCTTTGGTTCACCTCAATTCATTTTCGGGTCCATTAATTTTAAGGGCCGTACACAAATGACGTAGCTTTTAGGGGTGAGCGTAGCGTAGTTGGTAAATCGATTGCCTTGTACGCAGCGCACCTGGGTACGAGTTCCAACCCCGCACATAAGGTTAGAAATTTTTCATAAGAGTTTTTTCTAACCCGAAGAGGCGAAAGACCTTATGGTTAAACCCTCTATAATAGAAATATATAAAAAAGTGGCTTGTTTTCGGCGTTTTTTGACTCCTCCCTTTACCCTCGTAGCATTTCGTCAAAAAATTCAAACCTTCCCCTCGTAAATAACGTAAGATTTACCTACCCCCTCCCCAACGTCCCATTCAAAGCGGAAAAAAATTACATATGTTTTTCAATTATTTTAAATGCATGTCCTTTCAATACGTTTGACGACTTTTATCAACATTTTCATTATAACAGCAAATTGCTTGCAAAATAAGCCCATTTCATGACAACTATAGTGTTGATAGTTTTGTTTTGAATTTTATATGTCAAGGGGAGCATGAAGAGAAGTTCTCTCAGTTCACAATCCTGCATCTTCCAATGATTCTAAGAAGCATACGTTCATCTAAATTACTGAATTTTGTTTGATTGAATCCGACGTGAAAAATTAACTCAGCTTGCAAACTATGTCTACTAGTTAGCAACATTAGCTAACTAATGTAGCAAGTTAAATCCGCATACAAAATCTTTTTATATTTTCGCGAACTTGTAATTCCGCGCATCGTAAAACTTAACTCATGAAAAAACCGCATCAAAAGTAACTTGTTTGAATTTAAATTTGTTTCACTTGGAGATGGAGGATCATTAAATTGTTTTCTTTTAACAATGGGTTTTAAACTTAATGCTACGTCGTACAACTGCTACCCTCCCCCTCGTCACATTTCGTCACAAATTTGGTATACCCTTCCTACCCCCCCCCCCCCCCCCCCCCCAATATGCTACGCCATTTATACATGGCCCCTTACATGGATCGGTCTCAAATTTTACAGGTGTTCTTGTTAGGTTAAAAGGAAACTTTTTCAGCCCGGCGCTCGTTGATATGGCTATATTGAATTTTTGTCTAACAACTCGTGGCCAGTCTAATGGACATATCTAGTAATTATTTTTTTAAGTAACTCATACACCATGTTAATCCATATGAAGTAGTGAAATTATTCTACATCGGAATATTGGAATAGTTATTTATAAAATTAGCACGACATTGAACGCAAGAACTAATGTTGGGGAGACTTGACCAAGATTTTATGGGGAGACCTGATCAAGTGGCAATAAGCCGAAAATAGTTTCAAAATTTATGATATTTACTATTCTTTGGTATCTGCTGTGAATGTTAATAACGTCACAAAAAAAATCCCACCTTAAATACCACTATACGTCTTTTAAGTATAGTCAACAAAGTATCAGTTATATGGCTGATTTCGTGACACGTGCATCTGTAATGTAATCAGTACAGTTAATCCCAAAAATGAAATGCAGTAAAAAACTTAAAGCTCATGAAATACAATCGTTTTATATTTTTAAACTAGTATTAAGGACCTCAACAATATCAATATGGGAAAAATGATAATGCCATTATTTTTTGTTCTGATATTTTAAAATTCTCTTGGTCAAGTCTCCCCGAATTGTTAATTTACTTTTGAAAAAGGAAAAAGATTTTAAAAATTTAAAGTCGGTTTACAAAAAAACCCATCTTTGATTTGGATGAAATTTCCCTACCTACCGTCAAAAGTTCAAGTTGGGCACTTTCACGGACAAAAACTTTTCCTTGTCCAAACTGATTTTTTTCAGTGTATTTTTATTCAGGGTCCATAGCCCAGAGACCAGAACCCAGAATCCTGAGGAGAAAACCCAGACTCCAGATTTCATAGCCCAGAGTCCATAGCCCCGAAAAGAGAGACCAGAATCCAGAGTCGCGAGTCCTTAACCCAAAATACTGAGACGAGTCTAGAGTCCAGAATCCAGAGTTCAGTGCCGAGAATGCAGAGTCCAGACTCCATAGAGCAGCGATCAGAACACAGAGTTCCAAAGACAGAGCTCAGAGTCCAGAATCCAGAGTTCCGAGTGCAGATTTCAGAGTCCAGATCGCAGAGTTCAGAGCCCAGAGTTCAGAGCTCAGATGCCAGAGCCCAAAGTCCAAAACCTAGAGTCTAGAGCCCAGAGACCAGAAACCAGAGTCTAGAGTTCTTATCCCAAAATACTGAATCTAAAATCCTCAGCACATAATCCAGAGCCCAGAGCCCCCAGTTCAGAGCCCCTAACCCAAAATAGTAAGACCAGAGTATAGAGTCCAGATCTCGTCTCAGCTCCGAACTATCATTCAGCCAATTTATAGACAGCTGATGCATGTGCGACAGTATGCTTTATTCTTTCTCAATTTACATTCTGGATCACTGTGCAATGGTTATAATGTGAAAATTCGTATTTTTATTTTTTACGAGAAAACCATAATGTTCTTAATTAGTTACGGAATCCGCACTATGACTTCATCTCATCAGAATCCGACACTAACTTAGTGTCAGCATTAAGCTAGCGCCGGATTGATGGTAGCTCACATTACGGATACATAAAAGAGCATTCATGAGCAAACACTTAGTCAAATGCGAAGCCCGCAAGAAAATGAGGTGATGTGGACTATTCTTCTTAGAGAGAAAGATAGCATAGTGCATTGGGTCCTGTTGATGTCTTCAAAAAAGTTGGTGTTTAAAAGCATCTCTGATATACAGATTGAGCCTTATTTTTTTCGAGCAACCCCTTAAATCAATGTTTGAATTTATTTAAATTTAAAAATATGTTCAGCAATGTGTTAGATATTATAAAAACAAACTTCTTTTTAGAAGACGTCGGGCGTTTAGTAACAATTAATAAACCACAAAATGAGCCCAATTAACCGTAACAAACCGTGTTCCGACCAAACAGTCAAAATTATCCCACCAGCCATTGTGTGGTCACGTTCTTTGAAAAGTTTTTCACTCGAAAAACATCAATGACTAACTTTGTGCGGTGGTTGCGACAGAAAGAATTAGTCTCCATTCTCTTGTACTTGTACCACCACCAGCACCAGCACCAGTACCAGCACCACCACTATCAAACCATCCATCACTTCCTACAAAGTAACGTAGCAGAGCGTAAGTAGGTACCGACGAAGCCTACAATGCAAGCAGTCACACAAAGCAACCAAATGGAACAATGAAAATCACGATAAAAGTAAGATATTAACAAGGGCACGAGCGGTGAAAGATGTTTGGATGCTGTGCTGGCTGGTGTGAGGAAAAGGTGGGAAAGTGTAACAGAGCAGCAAAGACCAACAAGGAGTTGAATGGTGGATGGGACCAAGTGTCTCCAACATCGTTCTGCTTTCCAACTCACTTCGGCACGATGGCTGCTACGACGACGACGACGACGACGTAGTCGTCAACGAGGCCGACGCGAAACACTTGTGAATAATTGCTCTTGTTTACATATTCATTCTGTGTGTGTTTGGTGCTTTTCCCTTGTTTCCTGGGTGTCTTTTGTTTCACTTTTTCGGTCCATCTTACCAGGAACCGCCGCATAACATTGCAACTTTCTGTACCAGGGTGCCAGCAGGCAACACTCACTGGAGGCGTGAATGTGATGTAATTCGAGCTTCCATGGGTGACTTCCTTGGTGAGCTTTTTAGCCGCTTTCACTATCTAGTTGTAACAGGAGCGTGGTAAATCTACGATGGCTTCTATCTGGAGTCGGCATGTGCTACATTCCTGTGCTGGGAAATAGGAGGAAGTTCCTGATGCAGATAGTATTATCGAAATGATTTACGATGGAAGCATCCAGCGATGGATCACAATTTGGGGCACTGATGGGAGACCGGAGACCGTGCGGTTTTTTTCTTTGGCGAACACGAGATGTGTGATCATGTAAATTGTCATCGGATAAAGTCATGCATTGTTGAATTCAAAGATAATGATTTTCCGAGTGAATAATGATGCAACACTGTATAAGTCAAAGGAATTTGTGTTTCAGTTCATTCAATTCAGTTACTAATAGTTTAAATTCGTCTTATGTCGACTTTTTAACTCTTCGCAAATCTTGTTCAAGAATGAACAGGACTATGGTAAGCAGCGAAATAATTTATATAAAATTGTATCTCTAGAAATGCTTCAAAATGTTCGAAACCAATTATAAATGGTAAATTCTGTTCTGCAAATTAGTTCAGAGTAAAGCCATGTCAAGTGATCCTCGATTTTTTCACAAAATCACCGATCTTCTTAAGGTATATTTTATTGTATAGGGATTATGGTGAATAGCTTTTGGTATTAATATTTCGTTACAATTCCTTTTTGCCTTTCTCATACAAAGAAAGGCTATGCAATCACTGTAAAAATCGACTTTTTAACCGAGGCCCGGAGGGCCGAGTATCATACACGATTCGATTCAGTTCGTCGAGATCGGCAAATGTCTGTGTGTGTATGTATGTGTGTGTGTATGTGTGTGTCATTTAAACTCACACAATTTTCTCAGAGATGGCTGAACCGATTTTCGCATACTTAGTTTCATCTGAAAGGTATAACGCTCCCATAAGCTGCTATTGAATTTTTGGTTGATCCGACTTCCGGTTCCGGAGTTACGGGTTGAAGAGTGCTGTCACACAGCAAATTCCCATATAAACTGGTACCACCATAATGTTCAAATGATGTAAAACATATTAAAATTGATGTAACATTACTCTAGTTTGCGGGTCTGGATCACTTATGTTCAATCAAAGCAGCTTTGACCACATTGGCCACCTATGACGGTTCATGACGCCCTCGGGGAACCCGCCAAGTTCCTAAGCTAATATCACACCCATTCCACAACGAATTCTCTACCGATTTTTACGAACTTAATTTCAAATGAAAGATACAGTAATGCCATTGACTGCTGCTGAATTTCATTCGGTTCTGACTCTTGCTTCCGGAGTTACAGGGGTGTTAGTAAGGATACACTGGAATTTCCCATATAAATCGGTACAATCGTAATACCTCAGAGGCTAAAAACTATTGAAATGGTCACCAAATTACTTCTAATCGTAGATCTAGATCACTGATTGCCAATCAAACATTCTTTGAATATATTGTCCACTATCGACGATTCCGGAAGTCCGGAATTCCGGGCATATTCCACAATTAAAGTCACATCGGTTCATCGGTGATGACTGAACCGATTTTCTCAAACCAAGTCTCAAATGGAAGGCAAAATATGCAGTTGAGTATTCCGTCGCCGCACCGCCTCCCCCCACCGCCTCGCCCTTACACCTCCTTCCTTCATCACTCCCCTCCCCTTGGACCACCCTCACGCCGCATTTCCTTCATCCACCCCGTATACCGAAATAAGATGAAGGATTTCTGACGCATCCTCCACTCCCACTCTATTAACCCCCCATTCCCTCCACTTTCAAACCAATTCCACCAACATTTCAAAATATAATCACATGAAGATAACATTGAACTCATGCTGATTAAGCTAATTAAATATTATTCTTTTGTCTTTCTCATGTAGAAAGATTATGCAATTGCTCCAAAAACCGACTTTCTATCCGATATATGTATGTATGTATGTATGTATGTATGTATGTATGTATGTATGTATGTATGTATGTATGTATGTATGTATGTATGTATGTATGTATGTATGTGTGTGTATGTGCGGATTTGTTAACAAAATGTCCACATCGGTTACTCGGAGATGGTGGAACCGATTTTTTCAAACTAAGATTCAAATGAAAGGTATAATATTCCCATAGTTTGCTATTGAATTTCATTTTCAACCGACATCTTGTTCCGGATTACGAGTTGAAGAGTATGTTGAATTTTGTGTGGATCCGAGTTCTGGTTCCTGAATTACAGGGTGATACGTACGATCACGCAGCAAATCCCTATTTTAACTAATTCTGCGATGAATGTAAGAAGGTGAATTTTTTTCCAAAATGTTAACACAACTGTTGAATTTGTAGATCTAGGTCACCAACAGTCATTCAAAGTCTCTTTGGCCACACTGGCCATCATCGACGGATCCGGAAGCATCCAAATTCAGAATAACGGTTATATTGGTTTCTCGAAAATGGCTAGACCGATTTGGTCAACTTAGTCTCAAATGAAAGGTGTTGCGTCCCTGGAAACTGATATTTAATTCCATCTCCATCCGTCTTCCGGCTCCGGAGTTACGGGTTGTGGAGTGCGATCACATAGAAAACTCCGATTCAAACCGATACCGCGATGAATGCAAAAAGGTGCTCTTATATATACTTACCAAGTGTAATAAGAATGAAAGACATTTCCATAATGTTATATTGTACGAACCAGCTATTAAATCATAGTTTGGAGAAATAAGAAAGGCACAATTGCACCTCTAGGTGGATTAAAACAGGTTTTTTCTTTAAGATATTAACCCTTAAACTTTATTGCATGATAAAATTGAAAATTTTATATCTCAAAAACTACTGAAGATAATTTAATGAATTTTTGCACACTTATGGCATGATATTTGCACTATCTTATAAAAATATTTTTACTTTATAATTGCGTGAATAACGGTACTTTGCATCTATTTAAAATTTTCAATTGTATTTTTTCTTGTGTTCTTCACGCTAAAAATTTTCAAAACGTATGTTAAGTTATGCGGCAATCTTTCACCTTCAATAATCTGTATTTATAATTTTTCATTTTTGTTCCTATCGAGAGTTATGGAGGATTTTGTAACAGTGCGCTGTTTCAACGCACGGCCCACTTTGATGCAGCCCGCGAGAACGTTCATATTGGCAACGTCGCACGTCACTACGTCAGAAAGCGCATCGTGTAGGAAGTGCGCATCGCATGACTAAAAGAAAACAATACCTCGCGATTAGCGCAAAAGGGCAAACTTTTCAATACGAATTATCTAAGGTAATTTTTTTCCGGATATTTTGAGATGCGTTAAATTTTTTTGACTGAAGTGCAACGAAAATTATAGTTGTTAAATATATTTTTTATTATTATAATTTAACGCTACTAACGATTAACATCTTTAAAAACACTTTTGTTAGTCAAAATACATCTACGTTATATCCAAATTCTTTTTTAGTCTACAACATTACTATATGAAAGTGGAAAATCTTATGCCAACAGCATTTTATTTCACGTTTTTATTTTCACCGAGTGAACAACGATGTGTCTTTTGAAAAAAGTTTACGTAAAATCTGTTGTTCAATCGCATCGATGTTGGGATTTTTTATCACTATTGCTTCTGTTAATTCTGTTGATTGGTGGTTCTCCAAGTTCTGGTACGATATTATTTATTTTTGTCGAATTTCAATTATTCATCAACGATATTTATTTCAAAATCCTCGTTACAGTTTTCCGCATGTACCTGTTGAGTCATCGAATATTCCAGTTCCATTACTTTGGCAAACACTATAAGAAGAAAAATTAAACGCGTAAATTTTCCTATATTTTAAACGCGTTATAGAGGAACCCATTACTATAAACATTGGATGTAAAATCGAAAATTTAAGGAAAATTGTGTTTTGTTCATGTCCATATTTATTTTCGTTGCATTTTTTGCGCCCATTACGACATATGCTACACATGTGTTGACCAATATAATTTTTAAATTTATCACTCCACATGGATGCCATAAAAACAAGATACGACGAACATATTTATGAATTTTTTTTAACGGAATACATCATTCGTGTGATCGACGCATATTTATAACATAAATCAATCGAATGTTTTTTTGAGCAAATATTGTATATCTTGAGATAATATAGCATTTCGTCTAGTTCTCTCTATATGGGAAACACCCAAGTGCGATCGAAACAAAAACAAACGTCAAAACGTTTTCTCACTCGCACTGATGCAAATTAAATGAGCGCGTAATTTAACGCACGACCCGATGACGCATGACTGAAAAGGCGCTATGTGGATTTAAGAAAAGATTCACAATCTACCTCTTAGACAGAACCAAGTGAAAATAAAACGTGGTGAAGTATGTCAATTTGTGAAAAATATGCTAACGCAGATTAAAACATGCCCACTGCTCAACTTTGCTCATCGGCTGGCAATAACCGAGCGCACTTGTCCGAGGTATTGAGTGACAGAAAATTAAATAACTCTTGAACAATATAATAACGCTAAAGAGCATGCAAATTACTCAGAAAAAATTCACTTTCAATTATCCATAAAGAAAAGCTTGTCTTTTTGCTTTAATCTCAGAGATGCCATTTTTGAACATGAGATACGCTCCTTCAAAGCGATGCGCATTAGGACTTTGCGACGTGCGGCATTGCCAATAGGTACGTTCTTGCGGGTTGCTTCAAAATGAGCCATGCGTTGAAACAGCGCACAGTTACAAAATCCTCTATAACTCTCGATAGGAACAAAAATGAAAAATTATAAATACAGATTATTGAAGGTAAAAGATTTTCGCATAATTTGACATAAGTTCTAAAAATTTTTAGCGTGAAGAACACAAGAAGAAATACAACTGAAAACTTTAAATAGATGCAAAGTGCCGTTATTTACACAATTATAAACCAAAAACATTTTTATAAGATAGTGCAAATATCATTCCATAAGTGTGCAAAAATTCATTGAATTATCTTCAGTAGTTTTTGAGATACAAAATTTTCAATTTTATCATGCAATAAAGTTTAAGGGTTAATATCTTAAAGAAAAAAAGGAATTGTAACGAAATATTTATACCAAAAGCTAATCACCATAATCCCTATACAATAAATTATACCTCATGAAGATCGGTGATTTTGCGAAAATTTCGAGGATCACTTGACATGGCTTTACTCTCAGCATTTTGCGAAAAAGAGAAAGATTTGCTTTCTAAATATTGAGACGCAATCAAAAATTTATTTTGAATTATACGATGCATTTCAGTCATGAGCTCTGGTAAAATAGAACCGTTATTGCTGTACAAAAAACCACATATTCATTTTTTCTTATTCCACTGAGCTGTCCTAATATGAAATCCCATACCGAAAAACAGCCGCCGCGACTGGGTAATTATTTACTCAGGCCTTCGTTCGAAGCAGATTAGAGTACATACGCGCATCGTAATAGCGTTCCTTCCCAACGCTTCGCTCATATATGTGCTTCCAATCGTAACCCGTCTTTCTAAATCATCAAAAGCCCCGGGATAGAGTAAACCTTGTTTGAGATACTATCACGGGTGCGAAAAAAAACTCCAACCATCAATCGCCCGAAACCAACCCCTTGCCCCCTAACGAGCGAGTTCCCACCAATGCAAAGGGTTTGTTTGACTTTACTCTGCTCGTCCATCTAAGTCAACTTCACGGCCTTTGCCTCTTGCTGCTGTTCCCGATTTGCCACGTCGCATCATTTTCATACAACATGCTAGGAATGGGATGGGGGACAGACGATTTGTGACTTGCCTGCGAGTAAACAATACTTGCACTCAATCAACCTTCAATCCGTTCAGCGATGTGTTTCTTCGGTCCAAGAGTGTGGAAACTTGAAGCGAGAAGCTTATTTTTTCGAACAGATCCCTGGTTTGACACACCGTCAAACCGATCGCTCTTTTTCCGTCATAAATTTGGATTGCTTTTTCTTTTTTTTGCATCTCATCCGGGGCGCACCGGGTCAGTGGCAAGTCCTGATTTACGTGCAGCGGGCTTCGGATTAAAGCCAAGTCAAAGAAGTGAAAAATCGGCTTAATTGTTGATGATCAGTTTTCTTCTATCGCAGCTAGATGTAAGCTCAGCTGGGTCGTTTGGTTAGTTAGTAAAAAAAATCTCAAAAATCTACACGGTGGACAGTCAGAAATTGAGATATCGAATAACTTTCCATCATTCATTCGGGTCTAATTGATTACTGTTATCTCTCGTTTTTCGCAAAACGACACCGAGTCAGACTGGGCTGCTTGTCTCCGATGATAACCTGGCCATTGCAATGAGGGAAAATCTATGTATGTCGAGACAAAATGAAAGCAGAAGGATTGCTATATTGCCAATGATCAATGATGAATGGGGGTTCGCGTTGGGCACATAACTGTTCGGTTTCGGTCCGACGTGACTGACGTGATGTTCAATATCGGTTTGTTATATGGAGGAGGAAGAGTGGTGTATGTGTCAGAGCCAAACAGTTCGGTATTGGAAGACCGGCCATTTGTTTAGCTATTCTCCGCATTGATTGATTAAATTGATCTTCACCCAATTCCAGGCAGAGCAGTGTCTACTGGCAGACGAGTCAAGTTGTCTCTTTATTTTGCTAAATGATTATAATTGAAAGGTTTTCAAATCAGAACAATACGGCTGAGGTCTTCTCTACGATTCTCGATAACTTTGGGTTGTTATTTCTGCTACTTGGCAAAAGTTATGATTTGTGATAGTAAACAAAAAAAATTCTTTGTGTATGTATATGCGTATCATATTATGAACTTATTAAAGCAGGACTATTTAGCACTCCTGGGGCCAATCCCAATAAAATTACGCGGAGATTCAAGCCTCAAAAATAGTAGGAACGCTGGTTTTAAGTTGTTATACAGTAAAGACCCGTTTTTATTAGCCCCTTGGTGAATTTTTGGCTGACAAAATGGGGATATTTTTTTTTCTTTTTTTATACAAAAGCTGTTCGAATATTCTTCTATAGTATCTTGACATAGTCTCTTAACCCTTTCTGATTAATTAATATAATATATAAATCTACTTAGTTACGAGCACCGTTGTAACCTAATTGGTCTTGAACTGCTTAGTGCTCGGCGAAATGTTTCAAAAGCTATATTTATAACCGACTTGCTTTTGGACAATATTGACTGTCCTACACGGAAAAAAATCTTCCCAAAATCGTGAATAAAGTGCCATGAATTCTGGAACAATCACATTTTTACGTTACGAAAACAGGGCCATGAACAAAAATCATGTGTTTTATAATTATGTTCAATTTCCCTTCAGTAACGCCCGCATAACGCTTTTATTAGTGGACACATTTGTTTCTGTTTTGTGAACTTCAGTCACGGTTGTCGCCATGTCACTACCAAATCGATTTTCCGTACGCGAACTAGTTCACAACTTTATGAATATTATTCATAAAACCAAAAGTTAACTCATGATGTTGTTCATAGATTTAGGAACATTAGTTCACAAAACCAAAACATTCTGGATATTTTCTCGTGAACTAGTTCACGAAACTCGGAATTTTATTCATGAATCCCTTCAATCCTCGTGAACTAATTCATGATTCCTAATATACTAGTCACGATCCAATATCCGTACTCGTGAAATAGTTCACAAAATTATGAAATATTTTTCAGGTACTGGTTCATGGATCCTAGTACAAAAGTCACGACTTTCCATTCATGCTCGTGAAATAGTTCACAAAATCAACAAATATTGATCATGTATTCGTGAACTAATTCATGATTCCTAATGTACTAGTCACGATCCATTATCCATTGATGCTTGTGAAATAGTTTACAAAATCATGAAATATTGTTCATGTATTCGTGAATTGGTTCATGATTTCTAGTATACGTTTGACAATTCGTGCTTGTCAAACAGTTCACAAAATTATGAAATATTATTCATGGATTCGTGAACTAGTTCATGATTCATAGTATATGATTTACGATATATTTGGTGTGCTTGTAATATTTAAAATATATTCCTTATCCTTTTCAATTTCATGCAACATGGTAATGAAATGAATGGTAATGAAATTTGGGGTTATATTCGTGGAATCATTTTTGTTCCATGCACTTTTTCATGAAATGATCAGCTTCTAGCGGCCAGTAGTAGATACGAGCAGTAGATATAAGAAAACTATTAGGGCCTCGAACAACGTTATTCATTTGATAAGGTTCAGTGTGATGTCTTGTCACCTATCAAATTGAAAAGTAAGCTCTATAATAAAATATCAGGATAACGTGAAAAGAAATTACAAAAATCGTGACTAAGATCTTGAAATCATGAACGTAAACCACACTATTCGTGACAAAAACGTCAAAAATCGTAACTAAGATCCTGAAATCAAGAACATAAATAAACATAAATCTCTACTCGTGACTAAAATTTCACGACAACGTAAATAGAAATCGCGAAAATCATGGCAAAGTTTCTGAAATCATGATCATAAATCGCATTACTCGTGATAAAAATATCAAAAATCGTGAGTAGGATCCTGAGATCATGAACATGAATCGCTCTACTCATGACTAAAATATTACGATAACGTGAATAGAAATTACGAAATGTGCGACAATGATCCTGAAATCATGAACGTAAATCCCGACAGAAAAATCCAATAGCAAACTCATGAATAAAATAGCACGACCGCTTTAACGGTCATTTTAAATATATTTTTACTTGGGACTGTGGCCGCATTTGAAGTTATGGCACCACTGATATATGCGCAAGTATACGGGGGATAGACCACTACTGAGGGATAACCCTTTTGCAAATGAGTGGTTCAGACCGTGGCGCTAGTGTTCTAGTAAAATTCGCGGATCGAAACTTTTTGTAAGGAATTTCCTCATAGTGTTATGTCTGTTAGTCTGTGATATTATGGCCAACAATTTTTTTTGCAGTAGCCATCTAGATTTGGTTTTACAATGCCACTTACTACAAAAAAATTGGATCCTCTATCGAAATTGCGATATCACCTAATTCGGGTGGCCTGTTTGAGAAATTTTGACTCTACACGGGGCATTTTCAGTAGTAAAATTATAATTTTCAAACTCAATTTAATTTTTTTTAGAAATATCACCTTTGCCATTTTTTTTCTAAACATGCCTGAAATTATTCTCTTTAAAATGCAAGAAGAATTTTTTTTTTCGTTTGCCCCAATTTTAGATATAAATATTTTTAAAGGACCCATATTTTATTTAATACAGCTCATAACTTCGGTTCTGGAAGCGATATCTGAAAGCTTCTATTGCGAAAAAAATTGTCTTAATCAGCTTTAAAAGTTGTCTGAAGACACCGTTTACGAGAAATAAAAAATAAAAACGTTACGACAAAAAAAACAGTTTTTGTTAGGTACACCCTAAGTTGCTCAATTACAATAGCTATAAAATGAAAACCTTTTGAGTGTATCTCAAAACTATGACGTCTTCGGCAAAGTTGCTTGGCATAAGTTTCTCTACAATAATGCTGAAGACTGTAATAGTCTATCTCCCCACATTCAGAAAATAATTTTTGAAACACCCTAACAATAAGAGCCACCCTGATACCATCTACATACTGATTATTAGCGCTGAAGACATCGTAGCTCTAAAATTTAAGGTATTGTTACAAACATTTTTGTCTTCCTAAATTGTGGATTCGGACCACTGTGCAGTGATATTTTTAAAACTTGACCCATAACCTCATAAATGTACCTTAATATTGTTTAATGTAGTCAGATCGTCAATTTTAAGCGTGTTATTTGTGTAGCTTTAAGAAATAGTATGTATCATTTGGATTAAGTTAGATCTATTGGTATGAAAAGATGAGGAGGTTTTGCGTCAACTCGAGAAAAAGCTAATGTGTGTTCAGCTCAAATGGGCTTTTCCCTGATCCAATAAATAAATAAATAAATAAATAAATGAATAAATAAATAAATAAATAAATAAATAAATAAATAAATAAATAAATAAATAAATAAATAAATAAATAAATAAATAAATAAATAAATAAATAAATAAATAAAAAAATAAATTAAATAATTAATTTTAATTAATTAATAAATAAATGATTAAAGGTTATGTAGATTACGACTGGTATATGGTGCTGGAAGAACGAAGTCGGCTGTCTCAGTCTGGATAATCAAAACAAGGGTTTCTTACTACCCGACGTTTCGGCCTTTGGTGGTGGCCTTTTTCAAGGGAAATTACAATTTTATTGGAGAGGAACATTAACATAAATACCTAAAAACATGAAGACAACATAAGGACAGATTGGGTTTACATCGTGAACTTACTAAAGTCTATTGTTTATCGTCAAAATGTCACTATCCGACAGTACGGTGTGTGGTATATCGATCTATCTTGGGCCACTACTACACTGCTTAACGGTTATTTGAAAATTGAAAATAGGTTTGACGTGCAAAGCTCAAGCTCCGCTATCTTGGCCCAAAACATCTACGGATGAAGCTATGATTAAACTATCCTGTAAATCCAGTTTAATATTTGCACCAGAGCTGGTTGGACACTGTGATAAGCAAACCACCAGCACGTTTACTCCCTGCATTGTCTGGATCGCGATGGTTACGGTAAACCATGTACCATGACATTCACGTAGCTAGAGGGGAGCTAGAGGGCTAAAGCCCCCCCCCCCCCAATGTTTTGAAAATAAATTTCAAAAATATTATTATCAGCGGCTTTAGCTCGTTTGGTTTGAGACAAAGTTAGAAGATTGCTGTTTCCAACAACCAAAATCAATGGTCACGAAATTCAGTGTGGTTTATGCTTCTGTCCCAGCTGGTGTGAAGCGAACGACAAATAAAGTTACTTTTATATTGTGTTCCTTGTCTGAAGAACAAAGGCAACTTCTACTATACTATGCCCTAGTAATCTATCGAAATGAGTGAGTCGCAGAAGCAAGAAGTGGTGCACCGGACAAATACTGTGATTAGTGGTGATTCGCATAAGACCGAGTATTTATGATGAGGAACATTTTCTGAAGGTGAAAATGGATGCTATACTTACGATAGCCACCTTTATTGAGTATTTTGCGCTCATAGCGTTCAACAAATTGGATTAGGCGAAATCATTGATTTTGAATGATTTAAAGCCATTAAATTTTAATGGTTGTATGTGACAATGCAGTAATTAAGATCTTCATATAAATGGACGGTGAGAGAATCAATGTTCGGTTACAAGATCGGATACCACTTACTTGCATATCACATATGGGAGAAATGCAGTACAAAACATAATGCGATAGTATAATTACACATAGTATTCTTTGCACATATCAAAGGCAAACTAGGTACGTTCTAGCTCTGTGAAAAAACGCCACATTAAAATTTATTTACCGCTGATCACAAACAATTACCAAATATGTGGCACATGTTTAGGTAATATTGACAACGGCAAAAGTTGCGTCAATATCTCAACATCTACAGCCAGCACAATCATTGAGGAAATTCACAATCATAAAGGCAACAAGCAAGCATGTTTGCGAACATAAAGGCAGCAACCACGATTATGACACGGAAGTGTTCAATAACGAGATAGATATGAACGACCCCCTATACGCTGCTGGTGAGGAAAAAATATTTCCCTGCTTCGTAAATAGGTTTCTACTTGCAATGGTTAAGAGCTTGCGTGAGATCTGTTGGAGAACCAGTAAAACTCATTTTATTATTTTTATTGTTGGAAATAGATATTACTAGATAACAGAACCACTGTTTCGATTGGCTAAAGCATTGAACCGAGTTCACTTATGAATTATTTAAAAAATAGTAGAAGAAGTTTAATAGACGACTGAGTACTAAAACTCTCTTAAAGTGAACGCATCATCGCAAATGATTGTCCCGTTTAACAAAATTCAGATGTAATACTCGATATTGGGAACTCTATTTTAAATTTAAATGACAGGTTTTTGAATTGTACCCAATTTGAATTACTGTATTAGGTCTGTGCACTCAGTACTCTTAGTATAAATACAAGACATCACATTCAAGCGTACTAGGCAATATTTCAATTTACTGAGAACGATATAGCCGAGGCGACAGTTTTTGCTTTCGCGTCATTTTATCGCATCATAATTTTCATTGGCACTTAATTTCACTTTCATGCGAGGAATTCGTTCCGTTCATGCGAGTTCGCAACACTGTTGCGACTAAAATGTTGTGACTGGTTGAATGTATTAGTTCAATAATTTCGATTTTATGTCTTCAGTATATAGCAGTCTCACGATCTGTTTTTTATTCATTTTGGACTAAAATGGGAGATGATCAAAAATCACGGAGGATGAAAAAAGAATCAGCTAATCTAAGAAGCCTCAAGAGCACCTCTTCTATCTTTTCTAGGCACTCAGAACGTGTGCTTTCGGAATTTCGCTCTGATCCTCTCAATTCGGTTTGAATAAAACGGCATTTTCGAAAACACATTACGTGTTCGTTATCCGCACAACATTCAACGTTAGGTGGAACAACGTTGATTGAAATTGTTTCCTAAATTTTGGTAAAACAATCTTGATGATGATTGTAAAAAAACTTGAGCCAATTAAAAACGAACCAATTATTGTTTGAATTGACTTTGAAAGTGTAACTGCAAGCATCTTCGCATCACGAAAACTGCCGCTGACAAAAAATTTTGCAAAAGATTTACAGAAATGGGATAAATTACAATAATTTAAAAACATATAAAACTGAAACAAAGTCGCTTCGGCACAGGAGAAGCAAGTGCGATGTGTTTTCTTTGATTTGTCGCAGGCAAGTGTGATGCTAAAATTATTTAGCTCACCCATGTTTATAGTTTCGAGTAATTCTAGTGGTGTCATCAATATTACATTCAGCGCTTCGAAATTTTAAAATCAGTTAACTATATCTGCTTATCGAAACTGACATTCAGATTCAACGCCTCGGTCATTCATTAACTTTCCAACTGACTGAAATGTCTAGCAGAATCGAATGTTTGAGTGCAGAGGAAATATAAATTCCTTCACCAACTGTTTGTTATTATGTGGAAAGTTCGAGCATTAGTGAGCTGCGTAATTTATATCTAGTGCATTTTCGTTCAATAATCCTTTCAGAGCTCGCATAGAAACAAAATTCAGTTTGCTTCTGAAACCGAACATATGCAAACCCGAATGTGCTATGTCGGGAGAATGAATGACGAGGGAAACGAACCAAACATTTCATTCTTCGAGGCGGGCTGGAATTGAATTTCGGTTCTCTTTCAAGTTCACGCAGAAATGTCAATTTTTTTAAACTCTGGTTACATTTAACAAAATTTACGTAAATTGCAAGATAACAGTAATCAGGGTATTTCCTTTCGATTAGTGAACAGTACTATAGTAGATAAAATTCCGGCTAGTTTAGTTAATTAATTCATTGAAACATCTCTTTTGTATTGTCCAAAAATCCATGAATTCCGAAATGAATCCTGTAAGCTTCGTGTGCTCAAATATAATATTCGCTTAATCTAAGTAAATTAGTTCTTTTTATGCTTTGTAAAAGTAGTTCTTTTTATGCTTTGTAGAGAAATCAATAGTATTTTTTGTACACCCTTTACATGTCAACAAATAAAATTACTGGTCTGTATTTTGCCATAGTTTCAAGGATCTAGTAGAAGAATTGCCTAGAAAAATAAGCCTGTCTAATGATATAAATTATTATAAATTTAAGTTGAATAGAAGTTGAACCGTTTCTGCGCATCTACAAATCGCCTGCCTAATCAGAAGATTTGGAGCGAATTTCAACATTCTCTTGTATTTGTATTTATATTTAAATAATTTAGTCTAACTGAACTATACTACAAATCGAAAAAATCACCTAAAGTGGCATGCGCTAAACTATTGACGAAGTCGAAGATGTCGTTATAATCGTTGAAGCGACGGGTCATTTCTAATATCAGTTGTTGACAGCGTAGTTAGTGTTGGCATTTCAGAGTGCAGCAGTGGGGACACGGGTTGGTGAGTAGAGGTTAATTTGTGATAGAAGATCGGGAACATCATATTCAGCAATAAGAAGCTTAGAAACGAAGGTAGTTTACGACGCGGGTCTACGTTCTTCTAAAATGTGTAGTCCTAATAATCGACAACGATCTTCACATGGTTCAGTTTCAGCGGATCGTTCCAAGGCAATTAACGTAACGCATATCGTATGAATCTGCGCTGGACAGCCTCACTTCGTTGGCTTCAAGTTGTATGATTGGGGCAACCACCAGACCACGTTTGCAAATTCCAACGGTGAAAATGGTAGCTTATAAATTAATAATAAAAACCAAATTCAAAAGCAAGAATTCGTCGATGTGCTATACCATTTCTTGTATCAGACAACATATTGTCTATTGCCTTAGTTTTGGAACTGTTTTCACTAAGAAATTTTCAAAATTACATTCAGTTTCAAGTGACTATCTGAAGTCACCAGAATTAACACATTTATGCAACAAGTTTTAAGCCCCTCCCTAAACAAAATTCTGGCTACGGGCCTGTACCGTGAGCCGAATAACTGGAGTGAATTGATTTGATCATTTAACTACGTTTCGGTCAGAACAATGAACAACTTGTCAATTTTTGTACACAGTCCTCTCACGTTCTGATAGTAGATATGTTCCTGCAAGTGATGTCCTAATGGTTATGCGATGGAACGACGAGCGGCGATGGTTGGGCTGTCCACCGACGGGTTTTCAGCGAGGACAGCATCCATATGTCCTACTTCGGAAGAACATATACTTTCATTGTATTTACCTGTCTAAACAACAACGTTACTCTAATTGTTTTAGACTACTTTTGTCTGGCTGGAACCGATCGTAGTCACTACTTTCAGATTTCGTTGTCAACATTCAAGCTTCGGTAGTTTAAGGTGCGCAGTACCTTGAGTAGCTTCGGGAGGGCACATCCCAAGTAACAATTGAAGTTTTATAGTACGCTACAAGTGCAATCTAAGTTTTATCAGTGGCTATAAAACTATCATAAAACCACAATTGTTACTAGGGATATTTACCTGAACAGATGAGCTCACCATCGTCGCTACCTTGTTGTTCTAACCGAGTTTCATTCTCCGATGACGTCTCTGCCATCTCCGGATCTGGTACCAGGAAGGATCGTCGGGGATACAATTTCATGATTTCTGTGGTTGATTTGACGTTTGATCAAAGGTCCTATTGGACGAACCGCGAAACTGGTTTCACGGTGTCGTGTTAGTTGCTTGGTGCTGTGGTCAAGAGCTCCATGAAGTATGATCTACTTGCATTTGATCAGCATGAGTTCTCGCAGCATTGGCATTATGCCTGTTAATGCCCTTTCGGAAGTTTCAAAAACATTGTGCACGCTTGTGTTCTTCGGTGAAAATTGGACAGCATGGGGATTTCGTGAATGTGTCAGCTTTATGGCCGTACTCAGAGTAGCGTTAGAAAATTTTAGTTCCATCTGTGGCCGCATAGAGGGCGCCAGCAATAACTTCACATAGAAGAGATGTTTGGAAGAATTATTGCAAAATGCCTGTTCTACAACTTTGTGGAAGACACCTAATTTCTATCTCTCTCCGTGGAAAAGTTAGTGTTGACGCCATCTTTGCAATCGCAGGTGGAACTAAAATTTTCTAACCAAAACATAACTCGTATTATGTACTACAATTCTTCTCAACAAACTATTGAGCTAAATCTAACCATTATTTTACAAAAATGTGTAGTTCGTGGGAATTGAGTCCTGATATACAACCATACACTGCTAGGCCCCATGCAAAATTGACTCAGACATCACTTCGCTAAAAGTTTAATAACTTCTTCTAGCAAAGCCGGATTGACTAGTAGTCTTCGACAAAGCTGTAGACAATTAAATTATTTTTCTTATTTTCACTTACAGTGATAATACAATGCATACAGTGCTACATAGCCGCGAAAATGCGAGCTGGTGGGTTTTCTACAAACATCAGGCACGTTGGTCCGGTAGCTAGACTTGTCCGATTTGCTTCAACTTTGGAGCAATTACTCCTTGTGGGACTAGGAATCGATTCAGGGGTGTCGTTGGTAACTTTATCATTTCTAGGGCGAACTGTCAGAAAACGATGTTTGCCTGGTCACAGTAGGCCTATTTCCACAAGGTCGCTACCATTCGTTTTCGAGTGATACAAGTGTTTTGTTTCCAGTCCGTGCGACAAAGAATAGTGCTCCGCGTTCAAGGTTATCTTGCGCATTCTCTGCCTCTTCGAGGTTTTGGACTTTTATCTTCTTTTGTGCGTGTGTTAACCGTTAGGCCGCATTCCTCGGCCTTTTATTCGCAAAGTGCGTCGTGGGAAACAAATAGAGGAAGATGGGGCAAAATGCACCTCTTGTTTATATCAAAAACTGCTGAAAATTTCTAGAAAGAGGAACACCAGTCGGAAGTCCGTAAACATACACTGTCAAAGTTTAATAAATGTACGTCAATGGCAGCTCGTGAAATAAACAAAAAAAAACAATAACGTGCTCTTCTCATGTAATTATTGTGGTTCGTGCAAGAAGGATTTTCAGTTTTTATAAATGCTGTTTTATTATTATATCAGTGCATTTCCGTTCTATTTTTACCGTGGTTTGTTATTCTGTCGCACTATATATGACAAATCTACTAAATAATTCACTTTTTGCTAAATTGATATCTCTCCTCCATCGAGGGCAAAATGCCCCCTTCTTTGATTTTTCTGGTTTTTTAATCGAAAACAGAAAAATCGTTCTGAAAACCTACTAATTGCATAATTTTAAGCTATTTATTGGCACACTTTTGTGAAATTTACCTGTAAAATTTAGAAACATTTGATTTCAAATATTTATCATTAAATTGCACATTTTAACTCCATGTAACAATAAATTGTTATTTAATTTGCTACTTTTAATGTGGAATCACATGAGAACAGGTTCATTTCTGGGAAAAATGCGAGAAGTTGGGATACTGAGGCATTTAATAAAAAAAATGTTGTTTTAAGACTGAATGACGGCGCCGGTGGCTGAATGGTAAGCATGACCGCCACTCATTCCAGTTGGCCTGGGTTCAATTCCAGCCGAGGTCGTTGAGATTTTTCTGAGGTGAAAAAATCTGTGGTCACGTCTTCCTTTGGAAGGGAAGTAAAGCCGTTGGTCCCCGGTCCATGAAATTGGTGGATCGATATCTAGTCCCGGTAGTGGAATCGCCTCTCTGACGTCGATAAAGAAGAAGTAGATCCAACTTCTATACTCTTACTAACAAAAATATCCTCCTCCTCTGATACTTGTGGAGTGTGGAGTGCGCAAGTATCGGACTAACCATTCCTTCCCTTTCCTTCCGCGATCTACGTTCAGGCCCGGCCGACGCCAGTATTGATCAAAAACACTTTAGGATTACCAGGAGTAGCACATTGAAAGATGTTTCGCTACTCCCAAGCACAATTATCTACTGATTGATTCCCTTTGCAACTTCAGCTAGTCCCGATCGATAACGGAGTAGCAGCCAGGGGTGCTCGCACAAGCTCAAGCTCAAGGTCAAAATGTGGTTTCAAGACTGAATGCCAAAAAATCTGATATTTCTAAATTTTACCGGTAGCGAATATATTTTGATTTTGTTCCGGAAAATTTTACACGTGTAACAAGGTAAATTTTATAGAAATTGATTAGAAAATAATAGAGATATATGCACGAGAAAATGATCAAATTGAACACGAATGTTAAAATGCCCTATAACCCCAACTTCTGGTATCCGGACGAAAGTTGCAAAGGTTCCGTTTGATTTTTATGATTTTTTCATATTAGGAAAAGTGCAAAACATGTATGATGTGCAGCACAGAGTAGAAAAAAAACAGAAATAGGGGACTTGAGACAAAATGACCCATTACCTCACCTTCAGGCATTTTACGAGAAACGAAAATTTCACTATGCAAATACTATGATATTTCCTTTACAAAAAGATATGAAATGTAATTTTGCGAGTGCTTCTCAAAAGTAGAATTTAACATATTTTTCCTCCATATTTTCCCATAGTACAATGTTAAGTAGGTGGGGGTCCAAATTGATCCTCTGAGCTTACTTTGACATTTGTCACAATATGAATTGAGAGGACTTTGAGAATTCAAAAATGAGTATTTTTTTGGCAATGCCCTACTGAAGAGGACAGCCACCAGCGACATTGATCGGAAGAAGAATTGATGGAATCAGTTAGCCGTGACTGATGATGGTATGTGCCGGTTGTTGGCTTCCGCGGAAAAACAAAATTCATGGCATTTTATTTTGAACATAACACTTGTGGGAGAATCGGGTAGACAAACAAGTCAACCAATATATGAAAGTAAAGTAGAAGTACTTTCAGCAACGTATGATGTTGTTTGCTCCTTTTTGCTTCTTAACGGGTTGTTTATGGTGGAAGTTACCCTAAAAATATCACAAAATTTGAAATATGTCTTCAAATACAACAGATAGGAAGTTACTTTGGTCCGAAAAAATATGTGATTGAACACTGCAAACAACTTTGTGGAAGATTCCAAGAACGTAGAAGAATGGCTAAAAAAGTTGTCATGAAAAGGCCAATTTTAAGGATCTTCCATATAACATGTTCTATAATTCTGTTAAAAACTGTTAAAATTAGATATATGGTGCCTCCAGAATTTTTTTGTTGTTGTCATGTTTTTTACAACTTTACCGAAGACAATGTTTCTATATTAGTTCAGGAAATAAATTTCGTATATCGCATATAGGTGAATTAATCACTGAATAAAATATTCTTGTAGATGCGCAATCATAAAGGCAAGAATTTCTCCGAATAAACTATACTCCTAAAGTTAACGGTTTAGAGACTATTAATTTCAAGCACAAAAACGACATTTTAAAACACTGTGCGCTGGGTCATGTTTTCGTGTAAATTTTATTCTTTTTGTTATTTATGAATGTTGCCCTTAATGCCGATAGATTAAATAAATTTTATTGCATGTTTGTGAATAAATAACATAGGGTTAGATAAGTTACAATTCCTCTCTTGCTGCGAAATGTGTGAGGACTATGTTGCATCACGGCGCACAGTGGCGGATTTGCCTAAAAACCTGGCCAAAAGTCGAAAATTGCATGGTGGTATTTTGGGTTCTAGTACATATATTGTCCTTCAGATGGTGCTGCCGAATGCTATTTTATGTGCAACGCTTCAAAATTTCCATATTTGAAGTGTTGACATATCCAAACAGTTTAAACCATCGCATTTTGCTCATATTTTTTATCGAGGGCTCGAAATATCAGTATTATTAAAATGAAGCTGGATATTGATAAAATTGCCGGTTTTGAATATGGAATCATGGGAATTTATGCTGAATATAATTAAAGCACATACTAATTATATCTATCGATGTCAAAAGATATTATTTTGTTTGTTTATAGAAAATGTCAATAACTTTCACGATTTTGTAGCAGACGGTTTCAGCACACATTTTTGCTACACTATTGAAATACTTTTTTTGTCCACGTATGTCCACTATGTTTCAAGGCAATTTGTGTTCCTTGAACGATTCTCCATTTGGAACATTATAGAATTCTTGCCGTTTTTGAGTAATCTTTGTTTAAGTGGAGATGAAGACGGATTATAAGATTTTCAGTTTGAAATTTAGACTCGTACTTTTAATTACTGCTGCACTTCCGGTTGTCGTAGCGAGTCGCACAATACTGCGTTTTGAACAGGAAGAATTGTGTATTTAGTGGTGAAAATTTCATCGAGATGCATAAACATTTTCAAAATTTATCAAAAGTGGAACGCAAAAGACGTAAATAATTTAGGTCGTTCATATTGAAAACCAACGAGGTCAACAGAAGTGATCGCCAAAGGTTCCAAATTTCGATTACGAATACCATGGTTACCATCGTTACGTTACCGGGAAACTAAAACGTTTGATCATGCAAAGCAAAACTAATCTAGAGGTGGAATATATGACTGGATTCTACGAGCGGAAATCAGTAGAGTAGTGCAAAAGAATACTGGAATCTCCGGCCGTGATTTGGCTAAAAATCTCACTTTGGCGTACACTCCAGCTTGGCGAATATGGTTTTTTGAGAAGGTTGTCAGTCGTAAAATGTAAGCAATCATGACAACAAAACGTGGTTGCTCAAAACTATATCAGGAAGCAGTGCGAGCATGTTCTGAGCAAGTATAACGCATGCATTTAAATAGACTCGTAATCAAAATAATTCATCATAATAATGGACTTTGGACAAATCCTCGGTCCAACAATTTAAATAAAACTATGAATTTTAGTGAATTTCACTTGTTTTCGTATTTTTGTCATATTCATTTTTAGTTACTACAATTTGCATCCAAACTTGTTGTCAATTTTCACTCCAAGGATTTCGTCGTAGAATCGACATATTTTCTATAATTTAAAAAAAATACTATTTTTCGTTCTTTGAGAAACATGTGCATCGGACAGCAATTCCATAATAATAGTACAATTATTAATAATTAATAATTATTATAGATTAATATTGAACAAATGTGCATGTTCCATGTTAGTGAAGGCCGATATATGTAAGAAGATAAGAATCAGACTAACCCCCCTATGCATTGCTAACAACGACATTCAATCGCTCATATTCTCTAACGTTTACGGAAGCTTTTCAAAACATTCCTGTTTTTCTGATTTTAATGGGGGTCGGTAGTGGAAACGCAACATAATTCAAGTGTACAAGTGACTTTGTCTTCTGCCAGTATAAGGAAATTACTATTTGAGACTTGAACTCTTGAAATGGTTTCGAACACTAGACAAACAAGCCATTCCAAAGACACACCCTGTGTTAATTCGTCTTGGGACATGTAAAAACTGATAGTTCTGGGACCAGTTAACCGGTTAAAATGATGAATTAAGCCATCAGCAATCATACCAAAACATTCCTAGAATTGTGCCTCTTTCATCATTAGATGACGAAAGAAATAGAACTCATTAATCATTCCCTATCCACTGTTTATCACTTTCCCATCAGATGAGTTGTTTGCCATTTCTCTGTCTATTCCGGTGTAGAAAGCTCGATTCAAGCCGGCTTCATCGCCAAAAAGTTGCCATTTGCTATTCACATTCCACCCAGCCAACAGCAACAACCACTGGTACTGCTGACAAAGTAACATTTTCCAATTTAATTTCATAAAGCGCTCCAGTGAGCACTTTAATTGAAGCGGACCGAAATTCCTACCAGCCGTGTGAAAACATTCTATTAATTTATAATTTCTCTACGTTTGCAAATGATGAAACCATTACTCCCATTTGCCAATTCCATTTAGTCGACGAAAAATAGCACGGATTATTTGGAATCCAATTGAAAATTCGCTTCCGACTTCTGTTATAATAGCTTTAATAAACATTCGAGCCCTCGAAAATTTCCCTCATCGAGGATTTCTTTTGCCGACCTCATTGTTGTTCTTTTCTAACTTTCGAGTTGGAGTAGAATACCATTCGTCTCCATTACTTTCAGTATAAGGCATATTTGTTGTTGTTTCCAAACATTGACCGGGATTACGCGAACCCAACGAACTGTTCCTATGGTACGAATAGGAATAAATTTTCCATGAAAGAGCTATGCCTAAATTATTCACCACATTATTTTACCGCGCCCTTGCCTTTGACCACATAAACATCTGCTCTTCTTGGTGCGGCGGGAGACGGTCTTCCGGCCGGGCGGTCATTCCAAGAAGAATACAGCCGGAACGGAGAAACGATGAGCGGATCAAGGCAACTCATCCTGCTGGTGGTGCTGCTGTGCTAGGAACAAAAACCGAACCAACTGGCAACGCACGAAGGGCATATAAAATTCAGTGTAGCTCCAGTAATTTCACTTCGTAAGCACTTACTTGGCAGCACTCTGGCACACAGTCATAATTAGATCGCAGCGTTCCCCACTTACACCGCTACTCGATTACATTTCCCCGTTCCGACACGTACGGACAGGGATGATGGAAGCTGAATTACGCAAGTCAATTAAGATTAGTATAAATTAAATACGTGGCAGCGAGTTCTGCTGAATGAAATGGGATACCTACTTCATTCGGGTGCGTTCAAACTCGGGGATCGTAGCGGTGGGTGTAATACGATCTCTTTCTCAACAATACTATAAATAGTAAAATAATGTAAGGATGGGTGGGATTGTACAATTTTAGAGTACAATACCCATTTGTATATGAGATTTTTATGCACGTCTTTGCGACAAAGAATTGCATAATTAACGTTAAAAAACACATCTTTCGATGGAGACGAAGGGTATTCTGTTTAAAAATAATCCTTGAGAACTCCTAAATAAAAAAATCTTTTTGCGAACTTTATTGAACCATATTAAATATATTTATTTTGATACCATTTTCGGTAGATAATTTGTCAACTTAGTAATAAAGTGTTAGGAATCTTTTATAATGAACTTAGGACCAGATAAGAAAGCCCAACAATATTTGCATGAAAGTACAACAAAACTCCAGCGTTGGTAAATCAAGCATCTCAGCATGCATCTATTATTATACGGCTGCAAACGGATACTGTTGATCCACGGTAGATTTCTCAGAGCAAATCGCACGAAAGTCCTCACATCGGTTTTACTCGTACAGTACAGTGAGCAATACAGAAATTGCAGTGCATCAAAATCTTTAGAATAAGTATAAATGTGTTCCAAGAAGCCAAAAAGCCAAACTTTTGTGTCAATTTAACTTCCCCTCGGGCCCACCGTTTTGACAAATTACCAAAACCCTTGACTTTCTGTTGATTATATTTTCGGTTCTATTTACTCTAGAATCAAACTGCAGGATGTTTTTTGAAGGTAATTGTTCAAGGAATCTAGACAAAATCTTAGTTTTCAGCGGCAGTGCTGCCAACTATTCGATTTTTCAATTAACCCTTCGGCACTCGCTTTCACAAAATCTAGCGAAGTCTTCTTTTAGCACCAGCGGCTGCTCATTCGGGGAGCCATTCGCGCGAGTGCCGGAGGGTTAAAAACTGCAAGGGGCAGCCCTATGTACAGTGGCACGACTTAGAACAAAAGGTGGACTAAAGTCCAAACTTTGCCGTATTGGTTCAAATAGGACGTTTCTATGTAATTTTGGTACGCTGAATTCGTTTTTGATATTAAAACGTTTCTAAAACAAGCGTTTACTATTCATTAGGGTGCCTTAAAAAATATTTTTTTCCAAATCGTTCTTGAAATTTGTGTATATTAATTTTCGTGTCCTAATTCGTTTTTGATATTAACACATGTAAAAAAATCATTATACGTGAGGGTGGCTCGAAACAAATATTTTGTTGTGAAGGTTTAAAAATTTCTATTTTGATTATAAAAATAGAAATTAACTTTACTACTTATTAGAGTGGCTTATTTTATTTGGATAATATCGCATACCCTTTAAATATATCAGTGCTATGCAAATTCGGATTAAAATAGCCAAATGACTAGAACTCAACTGTGTTCACTCTAATTGCGCAAGTTAGCAAGATAGAGTTCCAGAAACATTTTATAACCTATTTCAGATGGTTGAAAATATTTACTGATTTGCAAACATTCTTAATACCTCTACCATATAAAAACATACTTCCCACTCGTCTCCTTAGTTTTGATCACTAGTAAAACCCTTGTAGATCATGCTCTCAATGCTGTTTGAAAGTTGTGCATGTATTCGTTTAATTAATCTAGCTATAAAGTGATTATTCAAATTTAATATCAGTAATAACCATGCGTCTCCATTCACAGTTTTTTTAAATTTTGACTGCTTATCGCAAGTTTTCGCAAAACTAGAATATACTCATTTTAAAGATAAAATTGGAAGCTTTCGAATGAGAATAGTGTGATCGCGGGCATTCACGGGCGTCGTTGTTGTTATCGCATTATAAGTTCGAATTCAATAAAAAATCAAGACAAACAGTTATCTAAACACTAACTAAACCAACTAGTGACTTATTTTTGGCGATTTTACGATGTAATTCTATCACACGGATAATTTTAATGAAGTAATGCAATGCATAAAATCAACCATTTCTTTGAAAAACGAAAATAACCGGATGTAGTTCCTATGATCAAATTATGCAAAAAACACTTGAATTCTTCCCCTAAAAAACTTTCGAAAATTCATTTTACGTTCAAATCACTTAAAATCTCTCAAAAATATCTCTGATAGCTCAGCTGATAGGAGAAAAATACTAGCGAGAATATCGCTTAACATTCATATATGGACTTAAGTCCGGGCTCGTCCCACTGTGCTATGGGGTTGCACGAACTGTAGATGTAGGGCTATACTACTTAATGTAAAATATTTATTTTCTCAATACATTTAGAGCAATAATAAATCATATATATTTCTTACGTATAGTTTAAGCACAACCAGTCAACATCGAGTGTTACATATTGAACCAAACCTTCTTGGTTATCAGATCATTTCATTTATAGTAGGTGATCGAATCCGATTAAACTTATTTGAGAAGATCTGAAGACAGGAGACAGAAAACCGTGACCGAACTAATATCTAGAACTAAATCTTTATAGCACAAGACCAGCTTTTAAAAATTGTAAACGCGTTTTGTTTATTTGTGGTAAAAAACCCGGACCGGTGAAGAAATATCAAATTTTAGACAATATAATCACATTTCATGTATAGACCAAGCTTTCTAGTTATATTTTGACATTATTGTAACTTTCCTAAAGTACGCATACAAATGTAGCATATGCAATGGTCTTAATCATATCTCGAAACTATAAATAGACAAGAAACGTCAAAAACAATTGTATATATGGACTTAGATGCGTTTTTGCAACGGTTTCTCGAGTGGCAGTGTATTCATTCATCAATAGGCTTTGAAGTATGTACCTATTAGCAGAATCAAAATAGGATAGACTGAGTGGAACTGAATCACGTGAAGTGGAAACGAATCAATGAATTGATCGAACGTAAATAATAAACTTTCATTGTGATTTCCATCGATCCGCGTAAATTTGTTGCTAAGAAAGTTTTCATCTTTGCGCAACGAAAGCACAGATTGCTATCATGCAGGTTACGCATGCAACCGCTAACAACCAGGGATGCCACATTGAAATCTGTGTTCCGGTCAAAAATATCTTTTTACCATCTGTAATAACTGAAACAGGAAAAAAATCTGTGAAAATCTGTGATAAATTTCTGAAAAATCTATGAAAAATCACAATATTTCCAAAAATCAGTGAAATTTTCATCAAAATGCCAAAAATCTGCCATCTGTAAAAAAAATCTGTGATCAAAAATTGTGAAAAAAAATCTGTGAATATGGTAACCCTGCTAACAGATTAGATTAGGCAACTGGCGTCTCTTTCTTTACATACAGAGTTTGACAATTGACCTTTCAATTCCCGTTGAAAAAGAAAAGGCGCTGAAGTGTTTCGTGATGAAAACAAAATATTTTGCACTGCAAAAATCGGTTGAGGTTAGGTATTTTTTTTTACTTCGTTTATTTGACACGGCTCATAGCGGTAGCTTAACGGAACCGTGGATCTTTTATATGTTTACAATACATGTAAAATAAAAATCCAAACTAGAATTATTGTAGTATTATTGGATCTCGCGTGCGCAACTTTTTATTGCGAGCGGAGACCTTCTTTCGCGAGGTCTGTTGGCAAACAGCGTCAGGGGGTCATTAAATTCTCTCTTGTTTTTCACGTCCCGGTCAAAGCTGGCTTGGTGTCCGGGATCAAATGTTCTCCCCTGCTTCTTGCACTTATTGTTGATCAGTGTAAATCCGTCGTCATTGTTACTATATTCGTTGCCGATGTTGCTTACAGTTGCTTTTGGGGTGCTGGATGCATCTTTTGTGGTTGTCATTATGGTCTGTGCAACTGCTGCCACAAATTTAGCCACCATTTGTGGTTCAGGTATTGGTATTGAAAACTCTGTTTTGGGTTGGTTTGCCATAGATTAGTTGGCAGTCGGTTGAGATGCGTCTTCCTCTGCATCTTCCGCGCAAGGTTGTCCATGATGAGCTGTCTGATTACAATACTTGCACGTAGGAGTTTGCCCCTCATGGGTGCATAGCGTAGTTTGCATAATTGTAGTTCCGTGAGTTTTGAGTTTTATTGTTAAGTAGGAGGGTATAGGCCTTTCAACCCGCATCCTCACTACAAAAACGCCGTTAGGAGTACCCGGGAAGAAGTTTCTCCAAGTATCAGGTGTAACGGATTCTACTTCTCCGTATTGCGTCATGCATTTTGCAATTGTCTCAGGAGGGGTACGAGGTGATAGGTCATATAACCTTACATCTATATAATCATTCTCAATATATACGGGAATCTTAATTCCAACGTTGTCACTTTCAACCACGTGTTTTAAGTTGTTCTTCAAAACGAAACGCTCGGCTTGTGCTAACGTGTTGAATGATATTAACACTGCACTGCGAAGATGATGATACTGAAGGTACAACACTTCCGTAAGTCTAAGTTGCATTTTTTCCTTCAGAAGGTATTCCACTTCACTAAAACTCGGTCGCTTTAAACAAAATTTAAAGTCAACGACCGCAGCGTTGGGTCGGAGTAGAGTAGCTTTTTCGTCAACTTTACTCATGATGACAAGAATAATCCGATGTTTCCTTTGTTCTCGAGACAATGCACACTAGATCGAGAGACCTGTTGTTCACTTGACTCGATTGTACGTCTGACTGCGGCAGAAGTAGAAAGTAGACTGTCATGGTTAGGTATTTCGTGATGAAAACAAACCAATTTTCTTTGACCTGAGTTTGCATCTGTGGTTGTAAATGAGCTGTCAAAAATCTTAACAGGCAACATCGTTTCACCACCGAGCAATGGGGGTCACTTTGACAACGTCAAAATCGCTTGAAATGTCATCAACAAACAGCAGTAGCAGTAAACAATGGAAAACAATGCACAATTTCTCTAATTTGATGCAAATTTCGGTTATTTTGTTACAAACTAAGTTTTAACAAAGCCAATATGCGAAAATCTTGAAATGATCGTAAAAACCGACCCCAATCTGCTAGAGGTAAACTGAAAACCTAGTTTTTCATCATTTCCCATTTAGAGTAGAATGGAGTCAAATGTGTATGGGGATACAATAGGTACAGGGTATTATCTTTGGGTTACATGTATTATTTGTGTTATTAATTTCTAGGCGTGTACATTGTTTTATTTAACGTCGTGACCTACACACCAAAAAATAATTAAATTTAAACGACATGTAAATCAATACGAATGTAAACATACAACGATTGAATCGAAAATTTCATTGAAAATTACGTTAAAATCAATTGGAGCACCAAACAGCATACAATTTTACACTTTCATTCGTGTAATATTACATGTCATTCATTTTACAGCAGTTTTCGAGTAAAAATACATAAGAAGCGCATTGGTTTTCCGTTTAAAGAAACTGTAATTTTCAATCCACGTGTAAAATTATAATAAAATTCGTTGAAGAAAGCACGACAAGTCGTGTGTGTTTGTGGTGGAACTTAATTTTACATTTATATTCATGCTCCAAATATGTGCATGAAAATAAACTTTAAATCACAAAATATTTTTTTCTGTGTATCGTACCCTTACATTTCAAAAACATCGAAAGAATAGTACCTTTGCCTTATTGAATTTAGCTTGAAAAATATTTAGCCTGGCATAAAATCATTATTGCCAAAACGTTGCTGGACCTTTCCAACGAATGCTTCTTTGTTAAAATCAGTGCAAAACTACCATCGCACGAGCTTGCCAAAAAAACTCACCTACTTGACCCCACTCTACTCTACTTCACAATAAAATATATGTGAACTTAGTTGGTATTTTGTCGTTGTGCGCTTTATATGTTGGCCTTAGATGAACAATTCCTCCGAAACTGGTTCAAATCTGTGAAGTTCGATATACGCTGCATGATCACTTCGCGCGGAATGACCCATATACTACTATTAGTTTCTAACAACATGCCGCACGCCCTTTGTAACTAAGTTATTTCATGCCGAACATCGCCGCGCACGAATTTTGAACAACCGATTGAAGACGTAAAAAGCTTGCGTATCCGCGACTCCGCTAGTACCAACATGTCTGTTGCAGATTTTATCGCATCATTAAACGATAAGTAAGCATGGTAAACATTTATTCAGCCTATAACTTTGAATTCAAATCAAACTAATGCAGGCTACAATTCACGGAGAATTTTTTTAAGTTTTTGAAAATATGCCATTGCATTGAGTTCATAGATATTGGCTGAATGTGCAAAAAATATCAATTTCTTCGTATTCCTTAATTTTTTTTCAAATTTCATTGAATTTCTTCCATAAACTGTATACTTCAAGAAAAATATAAATAAATAAAAAATATGTATATTCCATCGCTCTGAATCCAAAGTGTAAGCTAAACACATTTTTACCACGCTTGCTTGCGCGCTTCCAGTCATTATCGTTTGATAATCAGACAAAATCTGCAACAGACATGTTGATCCATGCGGGGTCGCGTGTATGCAAGTTGTTTACGCTTTCATCCGTTGTTGAGAATCCGTTCGGCATGGAATAAATTAGTTATAAATGGCGGATCTTTTTTCGGCGGCATGTTGTTATGTACGTGCCTCATCAAGTTCGTGTCTGGCGAGTCATTGTGTACCTATAAGTGCAAAGCGTACTAAGAATGAAATAGACATTTCCACAATTATATTGAACATAACCAGCCATGGAATCACAGTTTGGAGAAACAAGAAAGGCACAATTGCACCACTAGGTAGATTAAAACAATTTTTTTAAGGGAAAAGCAATCTTCTATGCCCGTTTAAAATCTCATACCTTTTTAGCTTCAGATATTTTTACAGGGCACCCCATTATTTGCATCTTTAAAAATGATTCTAGATTCAAATCTTAAATCGTGAATAAGATACATTTTGTAGGAAAAAATGTCAACCGCCCCCTTCCATTTACATGTTAGCTGGAGTTGTACATAAAATGTTCCTTATTTATTAACAATAGATCTATAAGTATCTATAAATCCATGTATTTTCCAAAGAAGCTGCACGCGGTAACATTGGTGGGAAAGTTTAGAACAGTATCTTGCAACCAATAAAAATCTTGTTCGTTTTTGTGTTACCTCTCATCGACTTGTTGGTAAAAATGCCGGCGTCCCATACATGAAGTGAAAAGGTCATTTGATTTAAGGATTTTGAGAATTGTTATTAAATCAGTTTCTGAAAATGATTTGTAGTTATGTGACGAAAGCGAAGTTTATCAATTTCAAATCGGCCGAAAACTTCACATCCCGTACACCTATAAATGGGAAATTTGGACAGTTCACTTTCCAAATACTTGAAAAGTTCTACCTTTTTCATAAGTTTTCCCATATTAGCTCTCGTTCACTCGGGTCATAAATGTTTCGGCAAAGCACATACTTCACCGTTGTCAAGACTTTTCTTTCATCTGCTCTTGATCTTGAGGCTTCCGGCATCAGTTGGATGCCCTATGCCCTACCTACGTAGCTACCAGATAGAGCCAAGGAGTCGAAGAAAACTGCTGCTGGTATATGTTATCCGAGTCCCGAAAAAGGGCGAACGGTGTACGTGCGCGCTGTGCCAAGAATATTTTACTCTCAACCAACTCCGGCTCCGTGGTGGAGGTTGAAAAACCCCATCATCGCAACAAACTCAAAGGCACTGGAAGATGGATGAAGAAACACTGTGGCCCTTTATGGACTAACAGAGAGCCAAGGAAGCGAGGATTTTGATGGTGGCAGCAGGACAGAATAGACCATGAGCTCATTATAGTCGCGTGTAAACACGAACAGGATGTTTCCTTTACTCTCCGGGTTTCTTGTTCCATAGTTATTCCAGAAGAAGTGGCACTCCAAACCCAAACAAGCCCGACTAACTCGGTGGCGGCAGCGGCCAGGCACTGAAAAACACGACCCAACTATAATTGTGTTATTTATCTTCATTTAGAGAGGTGTCACTACTGCGCCTGTATCGCTTGAATGCTTCGCCAGGGCCGACGACGGAAGTTCGTGTTCTTTGTGCTGCTGCCGAATGTTGGGCTCCCTCGGTGGTGTCACTAATTGACACTTTTAGTTGGCTTTCGAAAACTTGGGAACGTGTTTCGTCTAGGAGCGCTTTCCACTTCAAAGTGTACGGAAAACTAGAACCGAAACATGTTGTTGGACGATGCTAGATTTGATTAGGTTAAAAGCAATTTAAGTAGCGGTTTCGAGCCGTCTTGGCAATTGAGGCCCTCATCGACGTTAGTATCTGTGCATAATGGGATTCGAGAAAGAAAAGCAAAATGTTGAAGATCGAAAACGTTGATTAGTTGATTCTCAAAAACAACGTAAAAGATTCATTTAAGTTTTTGCGGGAATTTCTCGAATCGAATTATAAATCTGTAATATTAATTTACAAAACAGACTTCCATACACAAAAGCCTCATTGTTTTGGATTTTATTTGCTAAAAGAAACGACAATATTTATACCTCAGAATTGAAAGTTCACTATTATTTAAAGCTACTCTTAACCCCCCAGATCGATAGAGTACGTCACAGTTTCTACAGCCTAATACAAATATTCAACAGTGGCAAAAAGAATGCAAACCAGTTGGATTCTCTGAGATTTACTTTTCCAATTCGGCTTCATTCCGGTGGAGAATAAACGAGAGCTACATCATCACTTTCAGCAGTTTGCTGCCTGTTTCTGTGTTTATTCACCAACTTTAGCTAAGGAGTTCGAACCGCTAGGTATACTCTATAGAACGCATTTATAACTAAAAACTTAGTGGCCAGTTTGCAGTATATACTACACCAGACCAGATTTCCTCTGTTCAATTTCCTAAAAACGTTTTAATTAAACCCTTATTTGCAGCCGATGAAAAGAAAAGTTGTTTAGAATATGATACTTGCTACATGAATGAAATACTTACCGCTGTCAGAAAGAATATTTAACCTGTATACGGGAAGCTACTGCACATTGGACCGCAGATGTAATCTGTGAAAAACCAAATTAGTAGCTTTTTAAGCTACTAAAGGTCTTTGACAAAGTTTTTTTTGCATACGTTTATATGACACGGAATTTTCAAAAACTTTTTACGACAGTTTCTTTTTTTCAATGCATTCTTTTCTGCTGTTGACTGAATTTAAAAAAAAAAAAAACTGAAATTTTAGAAAAACCTTTTCGGTCTATGATTAGTCTAGGATGAGAAGATGAACATAATTAAATGTTGGCAGATACAACACCGTTAGTTCAGTTACAAGCAGGGCCGGCGGAAAGCGTGGGTAGTATGGGTAGTACTACTCACTCGAAAATAGCCGAGTGGGTAATTACCCACTCGAAACTTTAAACCATTTCAAAAAAATTAGATGTGCAACGCATATATCTCGCACTACACAGATTTGAAAACATCGATGTACCACAGTTCCATTTGCATAAACGAACGAGATTTAATGTGAATGTAATGTAAGCGTGTGCATTGCGAAATGGGAAAAATTCCTTACTAATGGACCCCTCACCCTATGCTTTCTACCCACTCGGGCGTAAAGTGCTTCGCCGCCCTTGGTTACAAGCTGCACGACTAGTGTTTCTTGGACTTGTGCACGACCAAATAACATACTCAATATCGTGGTATCCCTCATCTCAAGCACAATTATTACCCTCTGCGAGCCCGAAGTTTATTTATTTGATTTTTTTCATGTGACGTGAATCGGTCTGGTGTTATTTGGAGGGACAAAGCCCATTTGAAGATGGACTTTTACAGAATACGTCAAATGTGCGTAAAAACCCAACCATTTTTTCAAACCAGCTTCACAAACGTTTACAAATTCAGAACTACACAGATAAAAAAATTCACGTAAAATTATGCTAACTTACTGCACATAAAGGGAACGCGACCAATAGTGTAAAATTATGCGAGTGATTAGGTTTACATTGGCCACAAATCGTACTATAAATAACTTACGTATGTATTGGTGACAATACCGACATCAAAAAAAATCCGTTAAATAATACCAAGACTTGAACCGACAATCTTTGACTCACCAGAGACACCCCCTTATGGACTAGCCTAAAGCGACACATAACAACATGACTGCAAAGTGGCGTAAATAAGCTTCGCTTGAGCGTGGACGATCCAAGCGCATTGAATTGCGGCTCGTGCATGTATGTGTATGACGCAGTTAGTTTATCTCTCTGCTCAACACCGTTTCGTATAAAATCGTGTAAAAATAAGATATTTTACCTGAAAGTTGTATGAATAGCGCGCAGGTCTTGAGCAGAATAATGTAAATTTCCATAGGAACATACAGATTTGTATGATTTTCAAGGGTCATTTTATGTGCATGATATATAGCGGAAATTTATTCGTGAAACATTATTACACGAATAGTTTTTCTGCGATATCAGAAAATACGCTGAAGTTAATTTTCATATTTTTTTGCTGTGTACACAATAATCTTAGTTACACATAAAATAATGTTTCAGCAGTCTTAAATATCACATTGCACAACATTACAACATTACAGAACATATTAAAATTTAAATATTATAAACTAGGTCAATCTTCTATTTTTGAAAAAATCACCCGATACAGAGAAGTCAAAAAAATCATAAAAGTTATTAAAAATATTATAAATCGCACTTCTGGGTTCTGTCTATATTCGGTACGCTGGAAATCGTGTCTCAAAATGTGCCTAGGCTCCTAAGGGGAATGTTAATAATAATTTGTGAGAAAAAATCTGGGGTATCTATTTGGCCTGTCAGTAGTTTTCCTTCCAAAACGTCGTATGTCATCTTTTGGCCAGAGGTATACTCTATAGAACGCATTTATAACTAAAAACTTAGTGGCCAGTTTGCAGTATATACTACACCAGACCAGATTTCCTCTGTTCAATTTCCTAAAAACGTTTTAATTAAACCCTTATTTGCAGCCGATGAAAAGAAAAGTTGTTTAGAATATGATACTTGCTACATGAATGAAATACTTACCGCTGTCAGAAAGAATATTTAACCTGTATACGGGAAGCTACTGCACATTGGACCGCAGATGTAATCTGTGAAAAACCAAATTAGTAGCTTTTTAAGCTACTAAAGGTCTTTGACAAAGTTTTTTTTGCATACGTTTATATGACACGGAATTTTCAAAAACTTTTTACGACAGTTTCTTTTTTTCAATGCATTCTTTTCTGCTGTTGACTGAATTTAAAAAAAAAAAAAACTGAAATTTTAGAAAAACCTTTTCGGTCTATGATTAGTCTAGGATGAGAAGATGAACATAATTAAATGTTGGCAGATACAACACCGTTAGTTCAGTTACAAGCAGGGCCGGCGGAAAGCGTGGGTAGTATGGGTAGTACTACTCACTCGAAAATAGCCGAGTGGGTAATTACCCACTCGAAACTTTAAACCATTTCAAAAAAATTAGATGTGCAACGCATATATCTCGCACTACACAGATTTGAAAACATCGATGTACCACAGTTCCATTTGCATAAACGAACGAGATTTAATGTGAATGTAATGTAAGCGTGTGCATTGCGAAATGGGAAAAATTCCTTACTAATGGACCCCTCACCCTATGCTTTCTACCCACTCGGGCGTAAAGTGCTTCGCCGCCCTTGGTTACAAGCTGCACGACTAGTGTTTCTTGGACTTGTGCACGACCAAATAACATACTCAATATCGTGGTATCCCTCATCTCAAGCACAATTATTACCCTCTGCGAGCCCGAAGTTTATTTATTTGATTTTTTTCATGTGACGTGAATCGGTCTGGTGTTATTTGGAGGGACAAAGCCCATTTGAAGATGGACTTTTACAGAATACGTCAAATGTGCGTAAAAACCCAACCATTTTTTCAAACCAGCTTCACAAACGTTTACAAATTTAGAACTACACAGATAAAAAAATTCACGTAAAATTATGCTAACTTACTGCACATAAAGGGAACGCGACCAATAGTGTAAAATTATGCGAGTGATTAGGTTTACATTGGCCACAAATCGTACTATAAATAACTTACGTATGTATTGGTGACAATACCGACATCAAAAAAAATCCGTTAAATAATACCAAGACTTGAACCGACAATCTTTGACTCACCAGAGACACCCCCTTATGGACTAGCCTAAAGCGACACATAACAACATGACTGCAAAGTGGCGTAAATAAGCTTCGCTTGAGCGTGGACGATCCAAGCGCATTGAATTGCGGCTCGTGCATGTATGTGTATGACGCAGTTAGTTTATCTCTCTGCTCAACACCGTTTCGTATAAAATCGTGTAAAAATAAGATATTTTACCTGAAAGTTGTATGAATAGCGCGCAGGTCTTGAGCAGAATAATGTAAATTTCCATAGGAACATACAGATTTGTATGATTTTCAAGGGTCATTTTATGTGCATGATATATAGCGGAAATTTATTCGTGAAACATTATTACACGAATAGTTTTTCTGCGATATCAGAAAATACGCTGAAGTTAATTTTCATATTTTTTTGCTGTGTACACAATAATCTTAGTTATACATAAAATAATGTTTCAGCAGTCTTAAATATCACATTGCACAACATTACAACATTACAGAACATATTAAAATTTAAATATTATAAACTAGGTCAATCTTCTATTTTTGAAAAAATCACCCGATACAGAGAAGTCAAAAAAATCATAAAAGTTATTAAAAATATTATAAATCGCACTTCTGGGTTCTGTCTATATTCGGTACGCTGGAAATCGTGTCTCAAAATGTGCCTAGGCTCCTAAGGGGAATGTTAATAATAATTTGTGAGAAAAAATCTGGGGTATCTATTTGGCCTGTCAGTAGTTTTCCTTCCAAAACGTCGTATGTCATCTTTTGGCCAGAGCTTCCATATCCAGCAGACGGCAACGATCAATGTCTGATAGCAGATCAATCGGGTTGCGTCACGGATAACAGCTTATAGGCAAAGGAAAGGAATCTTACTTACACTGCTTCAATTCTGTCAGTCCAAATGCTCGTTTAATTACACCGTATAGATTCTGAAGGCTCAAGGATAGACCGAATAAGTGAAAAATATAGAGCTCGCAAATAATATGGAACAGTGAACTCTTAGCTAGTGTCATAATGAAGCCGAGGCTTCTATTCGCCTTTGATATCATATGAGAGTAGTGAACAAATGAGAGTCTAGAAGAACGTCAGAGACCTTGACGAATGACACTCTCTCGACCGAATCCCCAGAAACAGTGTAGCTCCAGGCTATTGGAATTTTTCAGCGTGTAAAATAAATTACAGAAATTATGTAGGGGTCGCTGCAGATCAACAGATACTGCTGTGGACCGTACAATGAGAAACAGGTCGTCGGTCGGCATATATAAGTAAAAGACAAGGCGAGATCACATAGCAAACGTCATTGAAGAACAGCGAATAGCGTAACGTTTGTCAGCCCGGGTCTGGTTATAGACATGGACTAGAGGGTAGACGAGGGCTACACTCATAGTGATCACCCAGCAATACGCTTTAGGATCAACTATGGTGTGCAGCATCCGAGGGCGGGTGATCCCTGCCAGGTACGTGGGTGGAAGACCAATCACGTCGACAGCGAAGTTTTCACCGCGGCCCTGGAACTGGAGGCCAACACCGACAGTGTAAGCGACGCCACCATGTCGACGAAAACGCTGCCAAGAAATGGTATATTGGTGGACGATCAGCCTCCCTCAAAGCTAGACGTAGAACGCAACGAACCCGCCCGGAGGTAAGAGCGGACCACCGTGAAGTGTTTCGAATTGCGAAATTGGCCCTCAATAAGGCCATTAAGAACAGCAAGAGAGCGTGTTTAGACAACCGGTGCGAGGGTGCCAACGAGCATCCGTGGGGTACGCCTACAGGATCATGATGGCTAAGACCAAAGGGGGCTCTTCACCCCCCGAACGGCCACCGGACCGGTTGGCGAGGATTATCGAAGTACTCTTCCCGTCTCGAGCCACAAGTCCCTGGCATCCTCCGCCGCAAGGCATTGTAAGTGCATCCGAAATGGTGGCTCCGGTGACGAATGAAGAGTTACTCGCCGTGGCTAATTCCCTAGCAACGAATAAAGCTCCAGGGCCTGATGGAGTTCCAAACAGCGCTCTCAAGGCAGCAATCATGTTCAGGCTTGCTATGCAGAGATGCCTTGGCGAGTGCCGTTTTCCCGATAGATGCAAAAGGCAGAAGTTGGTACCGTTGCCGAAGGCCGAGCCGGGCGACTCATCGGCGTGCAGACCAATTTGCCTGATCGACACGACGGGCAAACTGCTTGAATCATCCTCTACAGGCTAACGTACTCAGAAGGTACGGACGGCCTGTCAAGCAATCAGTTTGGTTTACGAAAGGGTAAGTCCACGGTGGACGCTGTCAACTCAGTGGTAAAGACCGCCGAGATAGCGATCCAACGGAAAAGGCGAGGTATTCTATACTGTGACACTTGATGTGAAGAACGCATTCAACAGCGCAAGCTGGGATGCCATCGCGCTCTCGTTACGCCGGCTTAGCCTGCCAGTGGGTCTGTATCGGATCTTGCAAAGCTACTTCCAGAACCGTATACTACTATACGAGACCGATGCCGGTCAGAGAAGCATTCCTATTAACGCAGGAGTCCCGCAAGGCTCAATTCTGGGCCCGGTATTATGGAACCTTATGTATGACGGAATCAGGAATCAGGATGTACGTTCTGAGACTAAAGTTCGTTCCTGGTGTCAAGATCTTCGGCTTCGCCGATGATGTAACCTTAGAGGTCTACGGGGAGTCAATTCTCGAGGTAGAACTGACTTCAACACACGCGATCAGGACTACAACACACGCGATCAGCACTGTAGCGGAATGGATGAGTGCAAGGCGCCTGGAGCTCGCTCAACATAAGACGGAGGTGGTTATCGTCAACAACCGCAAGTCGGTACAACATGCAGCTATTCTAGTGGGAGTAGTCGTGATCACTTCAAAGCGGAGTCTGAAGTTTCTTGGGGTCATCATAGATGACAAGCTGGCCTTCGGCAGCCATGTCGACTATACGTGCAAGAGGGCTTCGACGGCTGTTACGGCATTATCGAGGATGATGCCCCACAGCTCTAAGGTGTGCGCCAGTAGACGCAGGCTACTGGCAGGCGTTTCCGTATCTATCCTCAGGTACGGCAGCCTGTCCTGGGCGAGAGCAACCAATTACCTTCGGAAACTGGAGAGCACCTTCCGCTTGATGTGTCTCAGAGCGATATCTGCCTACCGCACGGTATCACACAATGCATCCTGCTTGATAGCGAGCATGATGCCAATCGGGCTGGTCATCCGGGAAGACGAGGAGTGTTTTGAGCTGCGTGGCACTAAAGGAGTCCGCGAGCGTACCAGGGTGGCTTCGGTCGCCAGATGCCACCGCGAGTGGGATAACTCCTCGAAAGGTAGGTGGACCCACCGGCTGATACCTAACATATCGTGTTGGGTGGGTAGACCCCGTGGGAAAATTCACTTCCATCTGACACAATTCCGGTCAGGCCATGGCTGCTTGCGACAATACCTCCACAGGTTTTGGCACGCGGAGGCCCCCGTCTGCCCTGACTGCCCAGGTGTTGACGAAACTGCGGAGCACATACTGTTCGTATGTCCTCGTTTCGACGTCGAAAGAAGAGCAATGTTATACGTCTGCGGCCGGGACACAACCCCTGATACCCTTATCCAGAGGATGTGTCAAGCGGTGGAGAAGTGAAACGCGGTCTCGACTGGTCTGCTCATGCTGAGGCAAGTGTGGCGCTGCGGGAGGCAATCGCGGTAGTCACACCGAAGCATGGCAGAAGAATGATTGAAGAGACGTGTGTAAGGACACAAGGCCCATGCCGAGATGGGAGGGTTGTAGCGTAGAATGTTGGTACCTATCGCTATTGATACATCGTAGCGTGGCAGAGGAGTGTAAGATGAGCGTCCAAGTCAGTCTCACGTGGCATGTTAGAGGTGAGCACACAAGGCAGCCTCACACGGTATGTAAAAGGTGAGAACCCAAGTAAGCTTCACATGGAGTGTCAGAGCGAGCGTCAGGGTGTGACAGAGCGAGCAACCAAGTAAGCCTCACACTGGATGTGTGCGTGCGTGAGCGAGAGTGGGTGAGTACATTAAGTACTGCCATCAGATAACGGAGCCCAATGGAGTTTAGTCGGTATTACCTGTCAGGTAGTTTAGTCCTGGTCGAGCCCGACACTCCAGTACACTTCCGTGTACTGTAGCTTGGCAACTACTAAGCTCGTGTACTGGGTCAGTGCGTAAATGCTTTCTCCATTGTAAAAAAACAGCGAAAAGCTTCTACGTTGCTTCCTTGATGCACATAAAGCCTTCCGGGAAGACGGGTTACCCGCTAGCTATCAGCAGTACGCATCGCTAGAAAGGCGAATGAAGAGTTTAATGAAAGCCAAAAAACGCAGTTATTAGCGCCGGTTCGTTGACGGGTTAACGAGAGAAACAGCGATGAGCACTCTTAAAACTTTATTCGTTGTTTCCCAGATACCGATCTACATGATATAACGTAAGCCATCTTGTGAAAGAAAGCAATGCGCCCAATCGTTGAATCTTTGGCAGTAGTAAAGATCTACTGATCTAACCGGTCGAATGCTGGCTTAAGGTCCGTATGTACAGTGTCTATCTATGATCCTTCGTCAATATTTTTGATGCAATGCGAAGTGACTTAGGTTAAGTTGGTAGTTGTTGATCTACCAGAGAAAAAACAATGTTGATCTTTTTATATATAGGCGCCACCAAACTGATTACAAAATTGTATTACTAGAAGAGGTGGATGGCATGAGTCGGTTGTAGTTAGTGGTTTTGGATGGGGGTCGACTCTAATAACTATAAGGTTATGTGATTCGGCTATGCAGTCTGCGGTTTACAAAAACACTATTTTGTCTTTATCCGACGTTTCGGTCCGTTCCAAACCGCAGACTGCATAGTCGAAACACATAACATTGTAGTTAGTGGCTCGAGCGCTTCAGATTTAGTGCAATTTATTGAAGCTTTCTAACTCACGAACAGAAAGTCTAAGGGGCGGTTTCGAGAGTTAGTTACCGTGTACATTTGTTTTGCATGTTCCGTAACGCCATGCCGCTCAGTAAAGCAATACTCGATCTCGATAAGCTTGAGTCAGAAGGATCATGGCTGAAATTGGCGATCTTCCAAAGAAGCCCATTTTAGTGATAATCTCTAAATAGTAGATACACCATGTTAGGATCAATAAATTTTGCAATTCCATGAGTTACATGCTTCTATGTGCTTCTGGATTATATCTATGACATCAGCGCAATTAGGCGGAATATACACCACACCCACACAGATATGTATGTTGTTAGAAAGGATATGTATCCAAAGTTGTTTGAGTCTGCGGCTTATATCTGTTACATTTTTAGACGACAGTTGATTCGAGACGGCGATGAGTACACCACCGCCCTGTTTTTTCAGCATTAGCCGGATCGCAATCATTGCGGCAAACCGTGTATCTTGTACCAAATAGTTAAAGTAGTTGATTAGATCATTCAGCTAATAAAATCATGATTAACATCTGCCACAGTGACTGACAGCTGTTTTTAATTGTTGTCCGTAGTCCTCTCACGTTCTGATAATAAATTTACAGTGGTCCTGGCTGGTAATCTTCTGGCGGAACAGCAGCAGAAAAATGATAGGCATCTTCTGTAAGGGGATGTGTCCTACTTTGGAAGAACATGTATATTCATTATAGTTTTGTAATTTGTGATTGAAATACTGGGTTTGTTATTTACACTATGAATTGAATCATATCAGTGCTTATCAATGTGCAATAAGGGATGCCCTCAAGGCGGAGTTCTATCACCCTTACTATGGTCATTGGCTGTAGACGAACTATTGAATGCATTAACTAAAATGAATGGTACGAAGTGATTGGATTTGCAGATGATGTTGTAATCCTCGTGAGAAATTTTTTTTGCGTGAGCATCAAATCTTCTTGAGGTTTCGTTTGATGTTTGCTTAACACTGTTCCATTGAGCGGAGCCCTTGCATGCTGGGAGGGTTCATGTGCTTAGGAACCATCTGAGCATTGTTTGTGGCATACCACTCCGTGGCCTTTTCTCGGTATTAGCAAGATCCCAACTCCGGCAAAAAGACATGAAACAACAATTGTGTTGTTTGAGGAAGGGAAACGGACGTTTTTCCAGGCCCTCCTGCAAATACATTTCCTGGTAGCTGGTTCCGGTTGCGATGTAACTGTCGCTCTTCAAGCCGCAGGAACATATCACTTGCCACACGAGATATTTCTTTGCGAACTTCGACAACTTTATGTGGTTGAAAATCTCTGCCAGTTTTTTTCTTCCAGTCCACGTATAAAATTATTGTACAGGAAACTGTTAACGTCTACCCTTGACGTAGGTTTCGCTAACGTGTCCCACGCAATTAAACGTCGTCAGTTGTCTAAATGTACAGCTTCCGCGTTCGTTCTCTGGTCGACTTGTTTGGCTCATCGTTACGATTTGGAGTCACCAGCCTCTTTAAAAGCGACAGTCCTGCTCGATGCATATTTGTAGACGACACTTCCGGCTTGCTTGCGATATCTCGAACGGATAGGTTGGGTTTCCACTCGAAGCAGCTGGCCGCACTTTTTGCATTTTTGTTGCTTTCGGCTTTCGATTTCCACTTGTTCCAGTTTTCCTGGCTATCGATAAATAGTTTTCGAATACTTTATTACGTTGGTGACAGTTGATTGGGCCACACTCAATGATTTCGTCAACTTAGAATGCATGCGATGCCGTACTTTGGAACTACTTATAAAATTGCTGACACTGAACGGTCAACCTGGGAACACGGTTGCTATATTTTCTGTCCAGACTCAGTGATTTTGTACACAGATGCACCAAAAATAAACTATTTGATATGATCTGGTATTACAAGACCAGGAATAAACGTTAGTGTCCCCATGGAGTACTAGCCGACAGTGTGAGTGTTAGTATGGGAGTGTATTCTTGCACTCCGATTTAAATATTGGTGGCAGTGGTTCCCTTACTTATCGAAAAACCAAACTGGGTATCTGATAGCAAAATAGTTTGTCTCAATCCCATTGTCGAAACGTCGTAAGATAATTTCCTCCAACCTGATTACCTGATGCAGGATAGCATTGTAATCGGGCGATACGAATTATGATCGGCGGCTGTTTGTTCCTCCAGAAATTTGGGAATGGCGTTAACTTTCACTTGTCTCCAGTTACGCGGGACAATAATCTGCTCACGAAACCTAAATTCAACAAGCGTATTTTTGCAAGGTAAGGTAGTATCGTCACTAAGTTGAATTTAATTAATTATTGTTGCACGAGTGGAGTGCAGTTGAAAATTCCATCATTGCCAAAAAAGAATCGATTTGATCGTTAATTGTGAGAGATTTGCGAATAGCTTTCTGCGTGGGGGCGGAAGCTGAACAAACTTTCCGGGTATAATTAAAAATTCAACGTTTCAAGTATTCTTCGCTTTCATTAGTAACGTTACGATTCCGCATTCTGGCTGTGTTCCAAAGAAGGCTCCTTTATAATCCTCATGACTTTTTCGTGATGGTGGTGCACATCAGATCTTCGTAAAGCTTCTTCGAGCGATTGATAAGAGTGCATTGCGCTGCATCAATCCATCTAATGTCACAAACGAGTCGGATGTCTCTTCGACTATTTGGACACTTGATTTCGACGTATCCTGCGTCATACAAATCAGCTTATTCTGTTTTGGCGTAAAAAATTCAATCATTATGTACCACCGTTCGTTTCGCATCACTGAATCGTACTCTGCCTTGAAATCTACAAGCAGATGGTGAGTTCGTAAGATTTTTTTTCCAGAATTCATCCGAAATTTTCCGTAGGATAAACATCGAAATCTGCTTTGGTATTTGCCGACAAAGGATTCAGCCAACGGGTGTCTGCTAAACAGGAGGGAATACCTTACTAGCGGGATTGAGAATTGTTATGCCTCAATAGTTATTACACTTCTTACAGGCCGTTCAACCGATCCGAAGGCTTTTCTCCTTCGTCTAGTTTTTGAAAATTTTCAATCCAGCTAACGAAGCAAATTTGTTAGTTGGGAAGAGATGTGATATCCCATGACTGAATACTAAACATTATAAATGCTTACGATGTGCATGAATCAAACATCACGGAGAACAAAATTCTGATGTAAACTATTTTACAAAGGATTCAAGATAAATTACATCTGAAATATATTTATGCAATCCGACATTTCGTAATCATAGTAATTATTTATAGCATTCTTCAACTTTGGGGAAGGGATAGCAAAACCTGGCTATACAATGAATTCTCGGAATTTCGTATTCAGTTTCCTATACATGCTTACTTAATTTAGTTAATTGTAATTGAAAATTGAAAAAAAAAAGTTACATTTAGAGTAATTTCGTTGTCCATCAATATATCCAAAATTTCAATTCTGTGCTTCGGACAGTGCCCATGTATAAATAAAACTTAACGAAGAGATAACTCCACTCTAAATCCGCACGAGGCACGTTAAGTCAAACGTCATGTATCCAAGCCAAGGTGTGAGTGTGTGTCTGGCACCGCCGGATTACTCGAATTTAGTCCCGAAAACAGCCGGAGATAATAATTAATTCCGGCCTCTCTGATTTTCCCCCTTGAGCCCTTGTTAATGTAATTCGGGTGGGTGCGTGCTTGAGTGAGATGACAAACGGTTCGCTAGTTCGGCCGCTTCATATGGCTGGAAGGAAAGCGGTCTCTTCTTCCTCTTGTTAATACAGTTGTCCATGGTCGTCGAGTGACGACGGCGAGACAGGATGAGAAGGGAAGCGGGTGCTAAACATAATATTACCACCATGCTCAAACGTCGAGGATCTCGGAAATGAGCGATAAACGTTTCATTATAATAAAGCAGGGATTTGCTCCTCGAAGGGCAAAATGAGGTGCCGCAGTGTGGAGTGTAATATAATTTATAGATAGCTGTTCCGCTTATTGCGAATTAGGGAAGGAACTTTTTCGGGGCATCACAAGAGTGTTGTTGGCGCGTGTGTGCTTTCTAATATCAACACTCATTTTTCCTGCTTCCTAGCGGCAATAAAAAAAGATTGTGCAAAGGACGTGCGTTATATCTCGCTCGAGTGAAATGGATTCCTTCTAGCATGATTCATGGCACATATTCAGTACATGTTTGGAATTTTTATCATTGCAATTAGTATCAACCGTCAACACTTACTTGAACAGGCATGCGAAACAATCTGAACTCTTCGTACGTACCTGCAAATAGAGAAAGTGAGAAATCATTTTTAGACACATTTCGTAAAACTTTAAAACAATGGCTTGGTTTAATTTTCCCCCTTCTGCTATATCAGGTCACCGGAACACATTGCTTAGCCTGATGCCAAGACAAAACAAAAGGCCGAGTGCCATAACTCCGTATACAAACCAACCGGAAATTATCCTTTCTTGCCACTAGGAGCAACCCCCACAGGAAAATAAAATCAATTACATTCGGCTATAAATTTGCTGGTGCAATCCCAGCTCAACAACAACCACCACCAGTAGCAGCAGCAGTAGTAGCATAAACTACCAAGTTCCGTCGTTCGGAATGCAGGTTTTCAAGTTGTTGCTCGGTGCCAGGAAAACTGTGTTTACTCTCGTTGCCACCCAGACACGCATGTTTTGTCCCAAGTCCACAACACACAGTGCGTGTTTGCTAGCAATAGATTCTTTCTCCGCCACAGTGCCTGGAGTCTCTGTGTTCTGTGGTGGTGAGTAAATATTCAACAGGCCCCAGCATAAAATATTGCTGAAAGTGTGGCAAAGATGGTTTCATCTGCATATTTAAGGAGGGTTGCGTTTATGGCATGGTATGGTTGGGCCTCAACCAAACGGATTATAATCGAAAGAAAACAGTTCCAGCTCCCTACGTGTGAACTGAAATAATTGGTCTTCCCAAACGAGTTTACAGTGATTGTATTGAAATAAATTGATTCACCGGATCTGTTCTCTTCAAACATATCGACCACTTCAAATTGAGTGTCTCAAAAGGTGCAGATTTTCTACAAGGGAAGAAGAAAATTTAAGCTAATAATTTAAGTTTAATATGTTTAAAAAACCACAACTAGAGTCCAAGTTATGTAATTGCTTTTCAGAAAACCTTTGTTAATGAACAAAGAAAAACACGAAATCTAAATATCAGTTCCGAGGGTCAACTATCCTTCCTATAGACTGTGTTATCCATTTCGGATTAATACTTGGCAGTCTTCAGTACCACATTTCTTACGTCCTAAAACGAGGTGTAAGTAGTTTCCTCATTTTAACCTCGCTTAAATGCACAAAAAGGCGAACGCCTTGGTATCTAGCGGAGAAATTAAATATGTATTGGGTGGCGGCCAGGGCTGTAGAGAGAAATTACGGACACGGGGGGTCCAGCATAAGGGCCTCCTCCATCATTGTAGATTTTTAGAACACAGAAACTATTAAGCTTGAAATCTGTTGGACAAAATAATTATCAGCTATTATGTATTTCATGGAGAATACATTTAGTGCTGTTAATTTTAATGACTTTTTTCATTTCAAAGGGTGGTACGGTCAATTTTTTTTTCGTTTATGTTCCGTCGGTCTCTGTCCGCACTGTGTGCCTATCACCGACACCAGAGACCAAAAACCAGATATCGGTTCATCTACACCGGGATCAACGACTCTACTTCCCTTGTAAATAAAGACGTGACAAAGAGTTTTCACCTCAGAACATCCCAACGACTTCGGTTGGGATTGAAGTAAGACTCACTGAACTGAGCGGCGGTCACGCTTACCCCTCTACCACCGGCGTCGTCTATGACCAAAATTTTGTCAAACAACAATGATAATTTTTTTTTCATAAGCTCAAATAGCAAAAAATACAGAAAAATATTGCATAAAAACAAAATATTTGCTTTCGGTTGAGCGTCTATTAATTACTGCCATCAAACTCTGTATAGCCACCTCGTCCATTTTGTTCACCACACACAGTTTACTCACGCTAGCGAAAGACGGATATCAATAGTAGCATGTCTGTAATAATATACGTACCTGGAACTATTGAGAACCAGAGCTACAGGTCCAAAGCTCTGGTGAAGGAGGATGGTTGTGATGATCGGGGCTGCGGTCACCACGTAAAGCAAGATAGGTCATAACCCTAATTCCAAGGCGTGAAGCGACCCGTGCCGAGGGATGAGTGATCGAGGGGGTGAAAAAGATGCTCGATCGTTAACGGAGCCTGTGGGGTACCTGGGCAACCCCCACAGTAAGCGTCCCTTACCACGTTACTGCGGAGCTCTGGCGTGGCGGACCTTTCTTTCTCACGCAACTCGTGGGTATCAACATGAATGAAGTGAATAAAAATAAAAACAATAAACAAACGGAGGTGCCGAACCCCTTTGCTAGAGGTGGTTTGGCGAGGTCTCCCCCCCCCCCTCGTGGGGAGAGTAGTGGAGCGACGAGTGTTGCATCCGATAGCACCAGTGACCACCCAGCAGTGGTAGAAAATAGCCCTACCAACGCGCTGGACGGGCCACTATCCGCGATGCGCAAAGTGGTGGAGCAGCTCGAAGCAATAATCGAGTTCACTAGCGCGAAACAAAATATTAGCAAGGAGCTGAAACAGAACCTGCTAATGCTTGGCTTACGCCAAGAGGGTGGAATGTCGGGAGAAGTCCGACAGAGGAACCCAGACAGTGGCCTCCAAGAGGGAGGGAAGAGAGAAGGGTGATATAGGTACCCAGACAGGGGCCCTCCCCTTCCCCTTCTATGGAGCAGCCATATCGCTCGAAGCGGCGGCTGAGTTCTCCTCGAAGGGCAAAGGCAAGGGCAAGCGCAAGACGGCGTCGAACGCTAAGCGCCCTAGGAGGTCACCAGGCGAGGGTGAAAAAACCAACACCACACGGCGTGTAACCGTCACGGCCAAACGCCGTTTGGTCGAGGTAAACCGGGGCGAGAATGCCCCCGCTGGGCAGAGAGAAGGTACCAGCAACTCGGTGCAACCGGGGCAGGGGGTGTAAACCCCTGGACGCTGGTTACCAAGAGGAAGCCGGCACCGACACCGGATGTACCGCGGCCCGCGAAGAAGGCCAAGGACAGAGGTGAGGCCTTGTGGTCAAAAACCGACAAGGACAAATACGCCGACGTCCTAAAGTCGATGAGGGCGGCCGAAAGCCTCTCGGCCCTCGGCCAAGACGTGCGCAGCGTAAGACGCACCAACACAGAAGAAATGCTTCTGGTGCTGAAGCGAGGCGCACAATCTAGTGCGGTGTATAAGGCCTTGGCCCAAGAGGTCCTGGGTGAAGGCGCCCAGGTCAGGTCGTTAGGAGCGGAAATGAGGGGGATCCTCCGGCACCCAAGCAGCCTACCTCAGGCTACTGAAGGTGAAAGGTACCGTGAAAGGTAAACTGAAGATCGGTTGGTCGGTATGCCCAATTAGCATATCCCAGCCGCCTTCAGTGGATAGGTGCTATCGGTGCCTTGAGTCCGGCCATAAATCCTACGAATGTAAGGGCATAGACAGGAGCAAACTATGTCGTCGCTGCTTCGAGGAGGGGCATAAGGAGCGGGGTTACACTAAGACGCACAAGTGCCTTATCTGCATCGCTAAGAAACAAGCCCGTAATCATGCTATGGGCGGACCTTCGTGTTTCGACAACCTGTGTGAGAGTGCCAACGCCAATTCGTGGAGTGACGCCTACAGGATCGTGATGCCCAAGACCACCCTTCACCCCCAGAACGGTCTCCGGACCGGCTGGCGACGATTATCGAAGTACTCTTCCCGTCTCGAACACTATTCCTCGATAGGGCCGTGTTCTAGTGTGTTGAGAGGCTTCTTGTCTTTGGGCGCCACCAGAACCTTGAAGGTGTTGTACCACTATATGACCTTTTTTCGTAATGGCAGTATTCATTATCCGGCCAAAATAGCGTGGAATAATTGTGTTGCTTCATGAAAGGTAGCAGACGTTTTTTCAAGCACTTTTTCACATAAATTTACTTGTTGACGGGCTCGGTCGCAATGAGATTGTCGCATTTCAAACCACAGGTACAGAAAGCCTGCCGAAGCAGATATTTCTGTGTGAACTTCGACAGTTTCATATGCTTGAATATATCAGCCACTGTTCCTCCCGATTGCAATTACGCTGGTGATAGTTGATTTGGTCACTTTTAAGAGTTACACTAACTTGGCGTGCAAGTAACTCGAATTCAGGCAATATGCGAGCAAAATTTCCGGTGTTCCTTTTCTTACTTGGACGAAACTGTCCAAGAGCAAATGTCAAATAAAAAAAAATCATCTTTCTGCACGAATGCTAATGAGAGCTTTTCGAATTTGTTAATTATCGTGCAAAGAAATGCGTTAAGTTTAAGCCGGCCAAATTTAGATCGTAAAACCTTTTAAATATCTCTACGAAATTTTGAGTGGCTTTGAAAGTAGTCGATTTATCAATATTTTCATATTTATCCAGAAGTCACTCTTACATGGATTTTTTCGAATCTTTGTCTGGTTCCAGCTAGAATTTGTTAAAAAAATAACACATCGGCTAAATCGGTGCACTACAACATTACCAGTCTTTGAAAATACAACTTCTCGTTGGCTCGGTAGTGTTACTGACTTTTTTGGTTTCAGGGAAAACTGATTCAGGTGATTTTCGCGAGTTCTTCCTTCATAATTTGGTACAATACTCTTGAAGAACTCATTATTAAAACTTTGCTCAAATTGCAAAAATAGTAGAAAAATGAAAATGTTATAAATTTAAATAAAAACAAAAAGAACATGCAATGGAATTTAAAGAGAGACAAATAACATAAAGAAGCAAACGAGGAAAAACGAATAAATAGATAAAATGAGACAAAGGAAAGAAGGCTACAAAATGACATTAAAATAATGGAAAAAAACGGGTGAATGACTGCCAGGTTAAAACCCCAATAAATAATAACAATTACTATGCAAAAAGAATAAAAATATCCAATTAGTCAAAACCTGCCAATATAAAAAAAGAAAAAAAAACGATCAAAATCGGAGAAACAACAGAGAAAGAACAATATTAAGACAACGGAAAAATAAAAAAATTGCATGTAGAAATAGCAAAATAAAACCGATTGTATAATTAAAACAATCAAATTGAACAAAAGAAATGAAAAAGAAAATTAGATAAACATCGAAGAAGTAGAAAAGTATTTCAAAATTGATAAAATAGTGCAAAACGGGTAAATAATGAAATTAAAACTAAAACATCATTAACATGGAAAACATTAAAAATGGAAAAAGTAAGAAAAATAATGCAGCAAAAATATGAAACCAAGACAATAATAAATAAATATAAACATAAACGAAATGGTAAAAATAACAATTATACAAAATGTTTGAAAGATAAAAATTAGTACCACCTTAAATTAATAGAAAGCAAGAAAATAAGAAAATGTTAAAAATGTTTCAAAACAGAAGAAATGTAGTTCAAGAATAGAATGAAAAAACTATGAAAAACAAAAAAAATAGGAGCATTAAAAATGAAAATAAATGGGAATAGATTGAAGAAAAAATAGAAAACAGAGACAAGTGGAAATAGTCCAAAAACAGACAATAGTGAAATCATAGAAAACATGTAAAATCAAAATGGTTTAAATGAGTAAAAATAAAAATCCTAGAAGAAATGAAAAAACAGGAATATTATCATGAAGAAGGACAAAAGAAAATTTAAATAATAAATGGTTTGAAATATAAATAAATCTTTATAAAGGAAAATCGGAAAAAAATGATTAAAAGGAAAACCGAAAACATGCAAAAAACGCAAAACAAATCAAAATAAAATAATAGAAAAAATATTCACATGAAAAATTTAACAAAATAGAAAACATGGAATTCAAAATTTCTTAAATGGGTAAAATAATAAAATACTAAAGGTAATGGAACATACCAATAAACAAGAATGGGTGAATACTGAAAAAATCCCTGCAAAAGAAAAGCATACATTTCAAAACTGATGAATGGAGAACAGAAAATTTCACAACGCGAAAAAAAATTAAAACCAAAGAAATAGAAAAAAATAAAGCAGATGAGAAAAACCTAAAATGAAAATATGGAAAAAACAAGAATACAGAAATACTATAATAAGTTTATTGGAAGAAATGAAAAAATACAAAGAAATAATAGAAAATAAAAGTTTAGTTAAATTAATTAAATTTAATGAAATCAATTAAACAAACGAATACAAAAGAAACGTATAAAGCGATAGATAAAATGCAAAAACGGAAAAAAAAGTGAAAAGATGAAAAGAATTGAAAAAATGGGACAAATTCAAAAAATAGAACAAATTTAAAAAAAAAGACAAAAAATGGTAAAAATACAAAAAGAAAAATATGGGGCGCGATATACAAGAATACAAAAACTGGATGAAATGGAAAAAGAAACAAATAAGTAAATATAAAATAAGAGAAAAGAGTTGAAAAATTCATTTAAATTGAGAAAGATTCTTAAAGATGGCAAAAACTTTCGGATTCTCGTATTTAAATAAAAAAATTCAAGTGAATACGAAAAATTACTGTGGATCGTTTTCTTCGTGGATTTTTATGTGCTTTCATGATTTATGGAGTAAATCAGAATTAGTTTCACAAATCGTATTTGATCAATCGACCATTCTTAAAGTAGGTTGCTGAGTTTTCTTCTTCTTTCTAATGGATTCTTTTGTTTTCGAATTAATTAGTAAAATACGAATCAATATCAATTTCGAGAGACTAGAACTTTCGACTTTAACTAACTTATTTTTTTAAATAGTTGGTCAAAATTCTTGAGATAATTGTTGTAAAGTATGAAATAGAAAACAAATTCCAGTTTTTTAACACACAATTTGCAAAAAAAGATCTAGTCTTTTCTCCCACTGTGTGTTAAAATCGTTTTTGAGTTCTAAGTTTCAAAGTTTTCTTTTGATTAGTCTTTCATGCTGTATAACCTTTATAATGTAATGTACGATTAACTTTTTCATAGAAATTGGATGAAATTAAATTGTACCAACATTGGAACTCTAATTGAATTTTCAAATAAATTGTTATTGAAAGATATATGTCAGCATCATTCCTTCTGTTCAAAGTCCGCCCTTCTCCTCCCCCCACAACTCTGGGCTCATGGGGAAACACCCCGTCTTCCCTCCCCTATCGGCGGTCCTGGTGGCAGCTATGGTTGTGTGTGATCTTACTTTAGAGGCAAGGTACGATCACTGCCGCCAATGCAACAATCATGTGTTCTTCCTGGGACGTGGTCATAACCCAGAACAGGGATTGTAGTTCTCTCTCACTCACGCGAGAAGTAGCTTATCCGATGTCCAACTTTTCCGAGATAAGATGAGTCGCAAAATTCTCCATCTCAACAAATAGCGTTAGAATGATTTTCCGGATAAAATTTATTTGACTTTTTCCTTCTCACCGGAGAAAGGTGATAAACTTTTAATTTCGTGGAAATCAATAAAAACTTCAAAAAATACACTTAATTACAAAGAAAAGCGGCAAAGAAGTATGATAGACTTGTTTTATCGTGTTTTGGAATAACGACAGCAAAGTAGGGAACGCAAAAAGGATACCGTGATAAACTCATTCACTGATTCTCCGGCTGTTTTATTTATCCGGAGAAATAACACGTTGTATTCATCCGGAGAAGTTGTGCGAGTGCCAATAATTTTTCGTGTGAAAATGTGAGTTTTTATTGTCGCAGTAGCAAACTATCCGGGCGCATTTACTCATATGAGCGATAAATGCAATGCCTGACCCAGAGGTAAGGGTTTGTGCATTGGGCCGGAGTCCCAAAGGTTGCAGGTTCGAATCATGCTACTGGGGTAAAAAGTCTTAATGTTTTGGCAGACCGAGACTGTAACTGACGTTGATGATCTCTATTTGTGTCATTTCAGTGTTTTCCTAGCTTTAATTGACTATTTATATATAAACTATTAAAAAAGAAACTACTAAACTATATCACTAGTCCTAAAAACTATCTACAATGGTTTTCGCAACAATACATATATCTTATAATTCCTAATCAATTAATAAATTAAAGCTCACCTCGTACAACAAACAAAAACCCATCTCTCCCATTATCCGATGCAAACTTTGTGGCTATACCAATATTGTGTCTTTTCCCATCAAATTGGAAATTATTTAGATTTAATGGAAAGCTGTCTCAAATTACATCGACGGCTCCATCCCCCGGACGTCATCATTAAACAAAAAAAAAAAAGAAAAACTCTGCCACGGGTAAAAACCTGACACAATCAATTACCATCGCTACTGTCTGCGGAGAACGAACCGCGGAATTGAACCATGACGGAACACCTCGAAATCGGAGGGATGCTTCATGTCTAAGCACTTTCGAGCCGGCGTATTGCTTTGTAATCTCGACAGTTCACCCTCTGATGATGACATGACAAAAAATCCTACTCTTGGGACACGAAACGACTCATTACTGGTGTCCTGTTTCGGGTTTGTGAAGTGTTGTGTTTCGTAAAATAGCGGTAATTGAAGAAGGTTCCCTCTCTCACCGCACCGATATGATGAGATTTGGCGTTTCACGGGCACCCTTTCAATGAAGTTTGATTTATGTGCAAAGTTGCTATCAAATTGATAAGTTTGCCATTTCGGTTTATCAGATGAAGGCAAGTCGTTTTCCAGTACCACGAGGAAAAAATACCTCCGAGTTCTTTGTCCCTCCTAAGAACGGCAGCGGTGGGGTTCCACTACCACGATGCGCGACAAGCATGACCCCCCAGGGACGATCGGCACTTCTTTGCCGCAAGTCATAAAGTCGTAAAGTTCGTCCCTACGCACCCAGCATCGGAACAAAGAGCCATAAAAGTAGATAAAAAATATCTTTCAATACTACCGTCAGCGGAAAAGGACAATCGGCGATGTCGTTCGAGCAAGCAAATGGCGAGAAGGGGGGAAAACGCGTGTTGCTGCTGGAATCGATATCGACTAACCGACCGACCGACCAACCGACCGACAGACCGAGTGGCCGGCGCTGTTGGTCTTTGTTTGTACCATCCCCCCCCCCCATCGAAGCAGCGTCGATGTAACACATCGTAAAAGTAAGGTTAAAGCGCTTTGCTGTTCATTCCATTCACACTGTCGAATGTGTGGATGAGCATGAAAAGCGGACGATTCCCAAGGGGTGCCCCACATGTAGCGATTAAATGAATTTACATGAAATCGATAAACAAAACTAGGAGTAAGCAAACTCTCTAGTCCAACAGGGGGTTGACTTTTTTGTTCAACGGGTTGAAAAAAAGTTATCGCTTGGAACTACACATCATTAAATTTAAATAATTTTCCTGCATCGTTAAAAAGTAATGTCGATCCGCGTTTTGCAGTGAACGAAATTAATCGACGGTACGTGTACCTTAATTATTGCTTTTTATTTGCTTCCCGCGGGCGCCTTGAATTAAACCACTCCATTTTTTTCCCAGAGATATGATCAGTGAAGTGGAGCTGAACACTTATCAGGCGCCATTTTTTCCCATTTGTATTGGTTGGTGTTGCACTAACTTCATTAGTGATAAAAATATCACCTCTCGCGTAATTATCGTCCACTCTCATTTGTTCATTAGGCGCCGGTAATTATCGATGTGTATTTGAGTGTGTACTGTAATTAGAGGAGATTGAACTGATCTGGTTTTGCTTTTAAACAGTCGCTGTTTTGTAATGCAAAAATTGCACACCAATAAAAAATTTCTCGCTATTGTTTAAAGAATCTTCTTGGTCTTTTTTAAAAGGTTGTGTAGGTAGAGTAGAATAGGGTGAAATAGGTATGGGGTACAATAGGTATAGGGCATTATCTTTGCAATGTTAATGCAGATGTCACTCATGTTGCGTGAATTAGATACACGGTAGAGCAAATCATCAACAACTGTCATTCCGGCTATTACTGTGGATCAGCTGTATTAGTTACGGCGTCGTTTATGTTTTCGTGTGTTTTTCTGCGAAAACTCGTTATCTTTTGTCCTCAGTACAGATGTAAAAAATGTCAAATGAAAAAACTTATGTAAACATTAATGCTGAATACAAGTTTCATGTTTGTTTTTCGATATTTTCTTGTTGAAAAAATCAACATGAAATATGCGCTTGGGGGCACGATAGGCCCGATGGGGGGCATTGTGACTCACTACTATAATGTAAATTAGACATGGAAATGGTGAGTAATTTCATGCCAAAACGCCAAAACGAAGTAAAGAGGACATAAAGAACACAATTGTATATGTTCAAGATGGAACCAGCATTCGATCAGCTTCTAAACAATTCAAGGTTCCGTTCAATTTTCATCAAAATGCTAAAAATCTGCCATCTGTGATCAAAAATTGTGAAAAAAATCTGTGACGTTACAGAAAAATCTATGAATATGGTAACACTGCTAACGTTGAACCCAAGCGCACAAAGCAAAATGAGTCAACGCTGATGATGATGGGTAGAGAGAAAGAGACAACATTTACCACGACACCATGTTAACCGTGTTGGTAAACGGAGTGCGAATGTACGAATAATTGTGTTCGAGATTGTACATAAATGTATGCTGGAAACGAGCACAACCTAAAAGAAAGCATAGTGTATGAACGGACAAGCTCAGTCGCGTGTTAAACGGAGCTGGGTAGCGTTCCTCCACAGCTAGCGTAACGGACTTCTAACTCAACCACACTGGCTGTGAAATCACCCATTGCAGCGATCTACTCCGCCTGCCGTTCAACAGGCAGCTGAGCTTGTCCGGCCAAATCCGTTCTTTAAATAGTCGATGATGACGTCATTCGTAGAAGCGTAGCGCGCTAGGTACACAAATCTGTCGTGCCGGACTTGGGAAGCGCTATCTTCTGTGTGTAAATGTGCGATATTTTGACTAGGTTGCGCATTATTGAAAGTTTTAATGTCATGATATAAAAAATCTTTGGGTTTATCTAATGGAATCTATTCTTGGAAGTATTTCGTTGCAAAAGAAATTGAAAATTTATCGTAAGGTGGCTGAATTATATGCGTTTAAAATTGGACCACTTTTCGTTACATACCATTTTTGTAGAATTTGCAAAGTGCACCCCCATATCAAAAACAAAGACGTAGTCCTACGTCAAAATATTTAGCTTGTCAAATTTTCTGAGATATTCATTACAAGCAGCTAAAACCTTAACTACAGTTAACTTTCTCTATTTCGATATTCTCTATCTCGATTATTTCGAAGTCCCTTCAGAGTGAACAGTTTTTTCGGCATTTAATTAGCAAGGGACTGGAAGGTGAAGTATATTTTTCAATATTTAGAGCCATAGTACTCAAGGGAGAGCAAGGTGTTGAAAGGAGAAAGTTTAGAAAAGCGTGGAAGGATCATATATGCAAGCTTAGAGCTCACCGGCGACTTAACCCTTTGTCTGCTACCGTAGTGGTCAGGGTCTTTTGGCATTAGAAATGCGAATCACCACCACGCCGGTGAGCTCTAAGCTTGCATATATGATCCTTCCACGCTTTTCTAAACTTTCTCCTTTCAACACCTTGCTCTCCCTTGAGTACTATGGCTCTAAATATTGAAAAATATACTTCACCTTCCAGTCCCTTGCTAATTAAATGCCGAAAAAACTGTTGACAAATTAACTCAATAGGTCGTTAACAAAAATGGTTAACAAAAAAAAATGGTAAAAATAGAACTTACCGTGATGGGGATTCATCGTTGCAGCGTTGGGTGAAAGCTGCCGACACCGTGCAAATCAGCAACACATGTGACCATATTGTCACACACGCTGAGACAGTCACAATAGTCGATAAAATAAAATCACTCAGGCAGGCAATTGGTGAGGGAACAAACAAAACTGGCTCATTCAATGAGTTTCAACGTCGCAAATGCTTAGTGTGGAAGTTTACCGTGACTTAACTTTTTGTCGGTTCCGACAGCATGAAGTAACAAGTTACTTTACGCTTGTTCGGACATGCCGTAGACTCAGGTGATTCGCATTTCTAATGCCAAAAGACCCTGACCACTACGGTAGCAGACAAAGGGTTAAGTCGCCGGTGAGCTCTAAGCTTGCATATATGATCCTTCCACGCTTTTCTAAACTTTCTCCTTTCAACACCTTGCTCTCCCTTGAGTACTATGGCTCTAAATATTGAAAAATATACTTCACCTTCCAGTCCCTTGCTAATTAAATGCCGAAAAAACCCTTCAGAGTGCTTGAGAAAAATCCTCCGTATCTCGATATTTTCTCTATCTCAATATCTCCCGATCTCGATGTACCTAGCTTGAGATTTGCCTGCAATTTTCTCTTTCAATGTCGATGTGATCTTTTTTTCTGTAGGGACATCACAAAGTAGATATATAATAGAATGAAAATTTATGATTGGGTCGTTTAGTCCGTTAATCATCTGCCAATTGTGTATTGATATATGATTAGTAGAGGTAGAGTCAGTGGCGGCACTAAGGGAGAGGAGAAGGGGGCAGTTGCCCCAAGCTGCAAAATTTGGGGGCGGCATATGCTGCTCAACATAATTTATTTATTAGTAATTATCATTGTTCATTAATCGCGAGAAACGTTAAGCTCGAAGCGTTTTAATTCATATTGTTTTGACGCCAGTAGAAGATTAAGAGTGCATAGCTGAACCTGAACCTCAAACGTAACGATCATAGCAAATGCAAACGGATTTTTTTTAATCCTTTATTAATAACTTAACTATTGTTGAGAAAAATGAAACTCTGTAATGGCCTGGAGCTAACAAAACTTTTGATAATTTTTAACACTTACAATTGCAATTGGTTTTGGAAAACACTGAAATATTGGCACGACCCCTTTAACTCTCTTGTTACCTTTTTTTCTTTTTTCTTTTTTTTATTTCGACTATATGTAGTCACATTTTCTTTTTTACATTTTAGCTAGATATTACTGGGTAGGGAAAATTGTGAAAATTTAGAGCCATAGTACTCAAGTGAGAGCAAGAATGTAAAGTATAAAGATCGAAAAACTAGAAGTGGCAGAGCCATTAGAACAGGTTGAATACCTTACGGGCTTAACTTTTGTCTTCTGTTGATGGGGATCGAGCTTAGGCAGTGAATGATTCCTAGTTATGCTGCATCAGCTGGACCCCCCTCAATAGAACTTAAAGGTTAAACCCGCTCTAATGCAATCAATAATGTAATTATTGAAATTTTGCATCCCCTCCCCTTCATAATAGGACTAAAATTAGATCTTCACCCTAATAACTACGAAATAGAAAATATTTTGTGCTGAAATGAAAGCTTCGTTCATTTAGTGAAAATATTACCAAACTTATACAAAGCACTCTGAGATGTCCACGAATTTTCATACATTATGGGAATGATTCTTTAAGATCATTTTTGCGTACAGCTCCCAAAACTAACATTTCCATCATCCGCGTAAACGAGTTTAACAAAATATGCAACTATATTTATTTTTCGAGATTAGGATGAATCCCTTTTTGAAATATTTCGGGAACAATCAAATCGTCAAGTGTCTTCAGCAAAAAATCTTTTTTCTACCCAATATTGTCAAAAAAATTGCATCTGCATACAAAAATAAGCAAACCACAGGTTACTTCTCACATTCAGGGGAATTGAAATTGAAAATATATAATCAATTCCGACACTACAGTACTAAAATGGAATTTTCATGGCCAAAACCATTTCGACTCCAATGTTGCACATTTATTGGCTGTGCCAGCGTATGCATAAAAATGCAGGACAAATGTTTCTTTCAGAACCACATTTTACGCCGTCTTCTATTATTACCCCCTAAGAAGAGCTTCTATCCTTATTTCCCGGCATGCAGTATGATGTCCTGAAGGTAAAGATGTCCTGAAAAACCTGTGTTAATCCACCTAGCGGTGCAATTGTGGCTTTCTCATTTTTCCAAATTACGATTCCATGGCTGGTTATGTTTAATATAATGGTGGAAATGTCTATTAAATATTAAGTGCGATTTACACATACGTACAATGAATCGACAGCTACGAACTTGAGTCGCTATATGTCGACGCTGAAAGGTTAAGAAATTCTAAATTAGTTTCTCAACTCAAAATCATTTCAAACCAAATTTTGCACTGGTTTTTCAGACCCACTAGGAAAATTTATTCTAGATGAATTAGAACATTTTATTCGCGTGGAGGGGTACTTGATGAGGGAAGGGCGGTTTAGGGAAGGGTGGTGAGTGATGTGGGGGGGAAGGCCTCTCCGTATCCCCCTAACTACGACCCTGTTAAAATACAGAAAACCTATGCAAGTCAAAAAAAAAATTGGCCGGGATTAAGTTGACGATGTTCAGAGTGATTGCATGACCTTTCTATAGGAGAAAAACAAAAATGTGAATTTTCTGTGTGTCCGTACTCTTAAACCCGTAACTCCGGAACCGGAACTCAGAATTTAATGAAATTCAACAGCAGCCTATAGGAACGTTGTACCTTTCATTTGAAACTAAGTTTGATGAAATCGGTTCAGTCATCTCCGAGAAACCGATGTGCATTTTGGTCACATACATACATACATACATACATACATACATACATACATACATACATACATACATACATACACACACAGTCGAATGAGTCGAACGGTATATGACAGACGGTCCTCCGGGCTGGGATTAAGGTGACGATGTTTAGAGTGATTGCATAACCTTTCTATAGGAGAAAGGCAAAAATTGTTCCGGCTTATTTGGGAATTTCATACGTGACCGAACGATTCAGTCTATATTTCTGGAACCATAAACCCGATTCCTAGGAAATTTCATGACAATCTATGGGGATAATATCCCTTTCATTTGAGACTAATTTCGTTAAAAATCGGCCCGACCATTTCCGAGAAACTAATTTGAGTTTGGTAATTTTGAACGATGGACATTTTTCCCGATACATTTGGAACATTTTACGGTGGGCAATGTGGCCAACAAGACTTTGAAAGAATGGTGGGGGGAAGGGTTTATCGGAGGTGTAACCAGCCGCATTATATACCTTCCATTTGATACTTGGTTTGTGAAAATAGGTTCAGTCATCACCGAATAACCGATATGATTTTAATTCTGGAATACACCCGAGACCCGGGACTTCCGGAATTGTCGATAGTGGACAATAACGTCAAAGAATCTTTAATTGGCCATCAGTGATCTAGATCTATAAATCAGAGTTATTTTTTGTCCATTTCAGTAGATTTTGAATCTCTCAGATATTACGATTGTAACGGTTTATATGGGAAATTCCTGTGTGACCGCATTAATCAACCTATAGCTCCGGAACCTATAGTCAGATCGGAATAAAATTCAATAGCAGATAATGGCAGTGTCATTTCTTTCATTTGAAATCAAGTTTGTTCAAATGGATCCAGAATTCGTTGAGAAATAGACGGGATATTAACTTAGGAATTTGGCAAGTTCCCCGAGGGCATCAAGAACCATCATAGATGGCCAATGTGGTCAAAACTACCACAATTGGTCATTATTAATCGAGACCCGCAAATACAAGTAATGTTGCATATATATTAATATGTATTGCATCATTTGGATATCATGGTGGTACCAGTTTATATGGGAATTTGCTGTGTGACCACACTCTTCAACCCGAAACTCCGGAATCGGAATTTCGATCAACAAAAAATTCAATAGGAGCCGATGGGAAGGTTGTACCTTTCATTTGAGACTATTTTTGTGCAAATCGGTTCAGCCATCTCTGAGAAACAGAGGTGACATTTTTTTCCACATACACACATACACACACAGACATTTTCCGATCTCGACGAACTGAGTCGAATGCTATATGTGAATCGGCCCTCAGGGCCTCGGTTAAAAAGTCGATGTTTGGAGCGATTGCATAACCTTGGTGCGAAATCGGCAAAGTCTCAAAAAATCGATTTTTATAAAAAATAAATAAATAAAAAAATAAAATCTCGACGTTTCATGCATTTTAAAGATGTTTGGCATCAAAAATACAAATTCGATTTCTGAAATTTCATTTGAAAAAAAATTTTGAGTTCCGGCTTATATGGGAATTTCATATGTGACCGGACGGTTCAGTCTATATTTCCGGAACCATATAAGCGATCCATGCGAAATTTTACAGACATCTGTGGGGATAAAATTGCTATCATTTGGGACTAAGTTTGTGAAAATCGGCCAAACCATTTCCGAGAAACTGATATGAGTTTGCTAGTTTTGAAAGATGGCCGCTTTTCCCGGGCACTTCCGGAACCGTCCATGGTGGTCAATGTAGTCAACGAAATTTTGTTTGGCCGTCGGTGACCTAGAACTGCAAATTTAAGTTGTTTGAGGGACATTTTAGCGAAATTTTTACCTTTTTTGCTTTCATCGGAGTATCGGTTTGAATCACAATTCGCTATGTGATCGCTCGCCACAACCCGTAACTCCGGAACCGGAAGTCGGTTCGGGATAAAATTTAATAGCCATTTACGGGGAAGCAACGTCTTTCATTTGAGACTAAGTTTGGTTGATTCGGTCTAGCCATCTCCAAGAAACCGAGGTGACTGTTATTCTGAATTTAGATACTTCCGCCGGGGCTTCCGGAACCAATGATGGTGGCCAATGTTGCAAAAAAGACTTTGAATGGCTGTTAGTGACCTAGTACTACAAATCGAAGCAGTTGTGGTCACATTTTGGAAAAATTTTCACCATTATACATTCATTGCAGAATTTATTAAAATCGATATTTTCTACGTGATCGTACTCATCACTCTGTAATTCCGAAGCCGGAAGTCGGATCCATTAGAAATTCAATAGCAGCCTATGGGAACGTTGCACCTTTAATTTGGGACTAAGTTTGTGAAAATCGGTTTAGCCATCTCTGAGAAAAGTGAGTGAGATTGTGTTCGCGTACATACACAGACGCACATACACACACAGACATTTGCCGAACTGAATCGAATGGTATACGTCACCCGGCCCTCCGTTAAAAAGTCGGTTTTCAGAGCAATTGCAATACCTTTCTATTGAGAAAGGCAAAAATACCATTCTGTTCTATATCTCGATCTCTCCCTTCAATATCGACATAGAGAGAGTTAACTGTATTATAAAGATTTTTGGAAGTATCGCCGTTTTAGTTGCACTTTCTCATTTCTCAGATTATTTTACCGAAAACCAATTATTCGAGTGAGTCATTTAGCCGAATATGTTAATTCGGCTCATGTTCACGGTCACAGCAAAACTAGGAAGACAACTGAAACTGTTCCACTTCAGTGCCTGTTCGAGCGCTAACCAGGAAAAATTCTTAGTGGCAGAATCCTAGCTCTGGATTTGCAAATATTCTTACAGATGGCCAACTGGGTACTATTCAGATTATAAGAGATGCGATAAGAACGAAGAGCTGAGCATTTAATAACATTGTACTTAATACTTACTACTATTACTTCAATAATTACTTCGAAGAAATTTTTCCTTCTTTTGAATATGAGCGTTTCACTATAGGGGCCCCGATTCAAATATGTCGGCCGGAATTTTACCCGAGTTTTTGAACGTGAATAGCTGCCGTTGCACTGAATGAAAAAATAAGATTTTTGAGCTATCTCATTGGAAATATATGCAACAATTTTGTGTCTAATTCCGTAGTATGTAAATTACTAGAAATAATGGAAATAATGGATTTTGTGAAAGCCATAGTTATCTACTTCATGATTGGCCCGTACAATTCTACCAAGCAGCGAGCGTTGCTAGGACTGCCACTGTGTCATCCAATGAAACGTGACACACATATAAAAGCAGTACGCATGAAAAAATCGTCAGTTTGCTTTCTGACCTCGTACTCGTAGTAAGCAAACGTTGTATGTTAGATCAAACTCGTATGCGTATCCCATGACTGCCGCCAGTAATCATTCCAACGATGCACAGACGCGCCAGTTTCATGCATTGACCTTTCTACTCCCGTTAAAAATGAAACCGTGCCGAATTATTTCGTGAAGAAAACAAATTAGAATGTGAAGAATTTTAACTGCATGTAACTAATCTTGACGTTCCGTACCGGTGACGGAAGTCTGATGTATCGTGTGAATCGTAGTTTATCCAGATGGGTGGGTATTGTGCCGCTTTGACGATAAGATTGGAAGGCAAACGAACCTTTCACCCGGCGAATTGGGAGGCAAACAAATCGCTTCTGGGACTGAGGGGAGGGCAGTAGTATATAAATACGACATCTCAGTGTGCGCATTTTAAAAGATATATCAAAACAGTGGAGTATAAATCGGAGTACGCTTTTTGGTTCGTTTTTCGCCTGCAAGCGATAAGGGGCCCTTACACGACCAATAAAAGCGTCATTACTATAATAACTTATAGTAATGGCATTACTGAAATTGTATGGGAAATCCGTCATTACTCATCTTACACGATCATTAAAAGTGACATTATTGCTCAGTAGTGACATTACTAGCGCCTCGTGTAAGGGGCCCTATAGTGCGGGTGCGATTGACGATTTGATTCAATGTGGTACAAATAGTTGTGGCAGATTAACAAACGGGCAGAGAAGATCGGATGCAAAAAATCGATTTGTCGAGACAAAAAGATCGATTTTGAAAAAATCGCATCGACTTCCTAGGTTGTGTGAAGGAAATGATGCTGGGTTATTGGATGCTGATATTATAAGCTTCTCAGTCTACTTTCTACTTCTGCCGCAGTCAGACGTACAATCGAGCCAAGTGAACAACAGGCCTCTCGATCTAGTGTGCATTGTCTCGAGAACAAAGGAAACATCGGACTATTCTTGTCATCATGAGTAAAGTTGACGAAAAAGCTCTACTCCGACCCAACGCTGCGGTCGTTGACTTAAAATTTTGTTTAAAACGACTGAGTTTTAGTGAAGTGGAATACCTTTTGAAGGTAAAAATGCAACTTAGACTTACGGAAGTGTTGTACCTTCAGTATCATCATCTTCGCAGTGCAGTGTTAATATCATTCAACACGTTAGCACAAGCCGAGCGCTTCGTTTGGAAGAACAACTTAAAACACGTGGTTGAAAGTGACAACGATGGAATTAAGATACCCGTATATATTTAGAATGATTATATAGATGTAAGGTTATATGACCTATCGCCTCGTACCCCTCCTGAGCCAATTGCAAAATGCATGTCGCAATACAGAGAAGTAGAATCCGTTACACCTGATACTTGGAGAAACTTCTTCCCGGGTACTCCTAACAGAATTTTTGTAGTGAGGATGCGGGTTGAAAGGCCTATACCCTCCTACTTGACAATAAAACTCAAAACTCACGAAACTACAATTATGTAAACTACGCTACGCACCCATGAGGGGCAAACTCCTACGTGCAAGTGTTGTAATCAGACAGCTCATCATGGACAACCTTGCGCGGAAGATGCAGAGGAAGACGCATCTCAACCGATTGCCAACTCATGTACGGCAAACCAACCCAAAACAGAGTTTTCAATACCAATGCCTGAACCACAAACGGTGGCCAAATTTGTGGCAGCAGTTGCACAGACCATAATGACAACCACAAAAGAAGCATCCAGTACCGCAAAATCAACTGTAAGCAACATTGGCAAGGATTGATATTGTTAACAGTGACGGATTCACGCTGGTCAGCAATAAGTGCAAGAAACAGGGAAAAACATCTGATCGCGGACACCAAGCCGGTTTCGACCTGGACGTTGGAAACAAAAAAGAATTAAATGACCCCCCAGATGCAGATTGCCAGCAAACCCCGCGAAAGAAGGTCTCCGCTCGCAATAAAAAGTTGCGCGCACGAGATCCAGTATTATGATAATATTTGTTTATATTTTTATTTTTACATTTGTAAACATATAAAAGATCCACGGCTCCGTTAAGCTACCGCTATGAGCCGTGACAAATAAACGAAATATAAAAAAAAAATAAGCTTCTGCTTATGAAACGATACGAATTGTTTGACGTATCATTGTATATGATAGTATAAACATAGTTTTCTAACGATCCGTAAAACCAGATTAATTGTATAATAGATGCATGTATGACGGGATTTGTGCATCCACGTTAAGACGGGTTTATTTTATGTTTGGCTTAATGACTCAATGTTCTTTTTATTATGTTTGTGAATTTTGCGACTCAAAGTTAAATGCTTTATTGAAAGTAATGCCCTGGTACCGTAAACCGGGGTAACTTTGATCATCGGGGTGACTTTGATCACTCGAAAGACTTTACCTGATTTTTACGAAGCTTCGTAACGTATCTTTTTTTTATAAAACAAATAAATCTTAGATTTGAGCAAGAGTAATAAATTACAAACGAGTTTTTATTTTCCTTTAGATAGGGATTTGCTAAATATAGTTTTAGGAGTTTGTTTATTTTTAATACATTTTTTGTGAAACTAGTTGGCAATTATTTCAAATTATTTTAAGCTAAAATTCGCAACATTTTGTTCTTGTTCAATATTCAAACGTGTCAAAATGGATAAAACTTTTTGTACATTGATAAAACACTGAAACAAAACAATTTTAGTAGTTTTAAAGGTTTTCAGAATCTTTTATTCTAGTTGGACACAAATTATACGAATTTTGGTTACTCGAAGTTTACAGTACATTGAAATACTTTGTATAATACCAATGAACATCTATTGAACAATGAGTATCTTTCCAGAATTAGTTTAAGCAAACATTTGAAAGAAAAACATTGACATCAATAACTTAATGTGGGTGAACATGCAGATTATCAAAGTCACCCCGGAATACGAAAACGGACTTAAACTTGAAATCATTTTTGGAAAATAACTGTAAGCGGACAATTTTAGGTAAAACCATCCAATCTTGTTCTCGATTCGTCTATACATGGTTTAAAAATATTAAACTTGAAAAAAATGTGTTGCGTCTAAAAATATGCAATGATTACTTCGAAAAGTGATCAATGCCACCCCGGTTTACGGTACTACATTTGCTGTCGGTTATTATCATACGTGATAATTATAGTATAGATAGTACTAACCACTCTAAAATAACTTAGCGGGTTGAAACTTTGTAGCAAGCCTAACGATTGAAATTAGCCACGCATCGCAACTGATTTATGTGAATGTAATGCAAACATGCGATATATTTCCAGTAATAATGTACGGGTACCATTATATTTGGATTTCTACAAGAAATACCGAAATAACTGATTTGCAACAATGCAGAAGATAGTAAAAATTGCAGCATTCGAATTAACAGTGTAAGTATATTCTACTTCACTTCAGTTATGTCGTAGACATTTCCCACCCATCATTTTTAAATTGATCGTAGTAGGCTACAGAAACTTTAACTTTTGAACCGAAAGAGATAGTGCTTGGCCATCTTTGAGGAGAGTATTTTTATAAATTTTGCAAAAGACAAGTTGTCTCTGTCACTCACTCCTTCAATTCTTATTTTTACTTATAACTGTTTTGTTTTTGATTTTTCGCGACTATGTTCAAAGGTATTTTTTATCATTACAAAACACACAACTTTTTTTGAACCCGTGTAACTTCCCTATCGTTAAAATTGTAATTGTACTATCAATTATTCTGATAGGACTGCATATCACCTACAAATCGAAGGTAAAATTGTTTGTGCATAAGTACCCGTTCAGAGGTTATACATTGTTAAAAACATTTTGTGTGGCCCTCCTGAAGTCGCGTGAATGGCTCACTGAACGAGTAGGCGCTGGTGTTCAAATACGTTTTTGCTCGATTTTCTGAGTGGCGCGCACTCTGTGTACTCACGCTGATTTAGCTAATTAAATTTCATATTTGTGTTCGTTTCAAGTGTGTCAGCGTTGACATGATGCTCATCAGGTTCGTGGAAGACGTGCACTTATATATACTTACCAAGTGTAATAAGAGAATGCAATAGCCATTTCCAGTATGTTATATTGAACGTAACCAGATCATCGTTTGGATAAATGAGAAAGGCACAATTGCACCACTAGGTGAATTAAAATAGGTTTTTTCTTCAGTTTTAATTTCAGCACGGTCCGGTATCGCGCGTGAATATATCATCATATTTGTTAAAAAAAATTCGTCACCATTCATTCGGGCTTCAAGCAATCACGGTTCTAAAAATATTAAACTGCCATAATTGGGGCATATTTTATTATCTCTCTTCCGTCGCGGGCAACATATTGGCTGCTAATTAAAAGTGTACTCTTTATCCTGTGTCCAGTTCTCTTCGGCGCCACTTACCGTCCATCGGTAAACAACACATTGTTAGTGGATGTCGGCTGGCCTGGCTCCACTGAGGTTATCGGTCCAGAGAAATCGACCCCGATCCGGATAGAGCCGGATCGGAAGAGCTAATAATAAATTTACGACCACGAATGGATTTTGATTGATTTTAATTGTATTAGAGCACTGCCGGAGGGATCTACCCGTCCGGGGTTGGGGTTGGGGTCGGACGCTGGGACTATCGATGGGGGATGTTCTGGTCAATTTCATAGCATTTTACGATATCTGGTGGAAGGATGACAGCAGTGTCCCGGGGAATAATGATCCGAAATTTATTGATCCGCCCGCTTACGGGTTGAATATTTGAGGAAAAGTGTTTATACATATCTGCTGTGAGAGAAAGAGAACGGCACTTTTTCACGTGAATAATCGACGAGACGATGGGCTGGGTGGGTGATCAATTCAATTTTGGGGCGATATAATTTATAGCCGATCGATCGGGATTGAAAAAGGATGAGCTCTCCTTCAATGACCCGAGTTGTTTCATCGGATAGTTTGTTCTGGTGGTTTGGTCAGCAATGACCCGCAGTCGAAGTATCCTTCGTATTCTTCCCCTTCGTATACACAAACACACACACAAACACCCACAGCTTCGCATCATCCGGTTAGGGAATAAAGTAATTAAATACAAAGTTTACGACTAATTTAGCTGATTGAAATTGCTTTAATTGGTTCCGTATTGTTTGCCGTTATTGTTCGTAGTTCGGTAGCCCGCGAGACGTGTGGAAGGGAGGGGGAGCTGATCGGGTAAAATTGGTTGCAACATTGGCTATCCTGCTCATTAAGGAAAACGGAACCCCGCACGGGAACGGAGAGGCGCACTGTTTCTCTCTGCGGTTTTCGGAATTGTGCACTGTGCAAAGTGATGGTATTTATCAAATTGATGAATGTTGTTTTAATTACAATTGTACAGCTGCATCCTAGAGTAGGTTGGCAGCGATTTGAAACTACGCCCGCATTCCAAGAACGTTGAGAGTTCGCTGAGCGTTGATTCGCCGCAGTGCAGCTCGTGGTTTGGTTTTCAGCTCAATCTGTATGGTAATAAGGAAGCGATAAATTGTTTTTAGTTAATTAAGACAACGCCTTCGGACTTTGCGGATTGAATGATTAATTCTAATAGCGGCTCTAAAGCTGGTTTGCTTTGGTGATTAACCGTTGGGAGGATAGGATGTTGCAACTATTAGCAGGAAATTTATTGCAACATTGTGAATGACAGGCGTTCTTAGGATGAAATAAGGATGCTGAGTTTCATCTTGTCACATGTCTGATGGTTAATCGACAATTGATGCAGATCTACCGCACCATCCACCGCTAATGAGTGGTTTATAATTGGTTGGGTTCACTATCATTAGAGGATTTCGCATTTTGAGGTCGATCCAGGATATCCATCGTTACAGTGAAATTCTTGGAAATTTGTAACTATAAAATCAACCTATCTTGATGAGGTTGAGTGTTAAACTGAACTAGAAATAAAAGAGTTTTAGCTTAAACTCATTTGGCCGCAGCAGCTTGTTTTTTTTAAATAAAGTATACGCATGGTTTTTTGTTGATGTTCCAATCAAACCTGAACCAGCATGAGTAGATTTAGAATTCCGTTCTCTGGTGACTCAACATCATAATGTTTCCCAATTATTTGCTCCGTTTATAATGAACTCATTTTCCACTTCAAACCCAGCTGAAATCAAACTCAATTGAATTTTCTAAAAATAAAAAATAACCCTCCTTTCCTGGGAATGGAATTACTTGCGGTGAATCTGAGTGCAAAAAACACCGCCTCCGTAAAAAAACACCAAAACCCTTCATTCAACCTTCAGCCAGAGATTTCGGTAACTGATATGAAAAAAAAACCCAGTAATTGCGTCACTACCTCCACCCTGACATCCGACCGAATGGAGAAGAGCAATTCATTCCGCCCAAGACGAACGGAACGAATATTAAATTACAGGTTTTTAATATCGCATTACTAATTTTATTAAAAGAATTGCTTTCCAGGGGTGGCGGTTTTCCGAATGTTCCGGCCGAAAATGGGTGCCGCTCATTTTCTCATTTGTCTCAGAAAGCTATTATAGCTACCAGCCGGATCGGACCGAGCAGGAATGGATGGAGGGATGGGTGGATAGATGGATGGAGGGAAGGGTGTCTCTTCACGGGCAGCCAACGAAATTCGAGCCAAACAATCAACGCACCAACTGAAGGAGGCAGAAAGCTTTCGATGTGAAACGTCGAGTGGTGAAATTGTCTGCTGACTTGTGGGTGCAATGGTTTTTCCTTCGGTGGCGGTGGAGTGAGACATCAGCCGAGGTTTTGTTATAAATAGATACATCGGAGTTTTTGTTTGGGTTGGATGAAATGTGGGAAAATGTTATTCAACTGATAGCGCTTACGCTAAGATCTCTTGAATGAGGAGTGGTGGGCGGTATTCTCGCTAATAGTAGGATATCATTTTTCATTCATTATTTGGCAATTATTTTTCAAATTTTCATTCCGTCTTTGGCTGATTGTGCTTGCAGCCTGTTCGGTTACTTGGCGTCTCGGAAAACTGGCTGTTTTCGATTGCGTAGCCGGAGTGCAATTAATGTGTCGGTTCGTTTGTGAGCACCGTTTTCTTTAATGTGCGAATAAAATTTCCTCCAACCTAAATGATTTCCAAAGAGTGTTTTACCGCGCCGAGGTATTAAGCGATATGCAATTTCGGTATTTTAATTTTTTGTTGTCAATGATCTATGACAATCCTATCCATTAATAAATATTGTATCAACGCACCTAATGGAATTTGTACGCGTAGCACTTTTTAACTTTTTTGTTATCAAAAACAATTTACTTTTATTCCACTGAATATTTAATGCCTATGTTCGAATAAACGTTAGGGGCTCCTGTTGCTGAATGCTAAATAATTACTCATGTTAATATGTAACACACCTATTAGTCAGGAATCGTTTATATCACATCCAATTAATTATTTAGCGGGAACGAGTATGACTACTTTGTTTGTGGATTTATAGATGGCTTTTTGATTCGAACTTCAATCACAATATGTTTGTTTTGCATGACTAATCAACTTTTCGATGGGAGCATCCCATTATCTTCAAAATAAATACTATTTTCTTGTAACGCCTTATTCTCATTATGCTCATGGTAATTCACCAAAAAATATTATAAAATTTAAACGACCTGTAAATCAACACAAATGTAATTATACCTGGCCTGAATCGAAAATTTAATTGAAAATCAATGCACTCAATTGAAGCATCAAAACGCATATAAGTTTACAAACCATTACATGTCACAAATCTTTCAACAATATTGGAATGGAAATATAAGAAAATGCTTAAGTTTTTCAATTTATGAAACTATAATTTTCAATTATCAATTTTGGAACAACTGGGCGTAGAACGGGAGTGCAGTACCATTTGAAGTTGTACACAACTTAACATATTCTTAGCTAATTACTATTGATAAAAGTTGAGTATTTTCGGAATGGGGTGGATCTGTACATGACGAAAATCGAGGTCGGAAGCCATTTTGGAAACCAACATGGGATGTCACCATGTTTAGATAAATTCTTTATAACCTCAGCAATATGAGTATTTCCGGATTGGGAAAATAAATTATGTAGTAGATGTATAGGAATAGAGAATTTAGGGTGGGGTAAAAATACCGCTTTTTCAGCACAATTATTTTTGGTTTTTTAGGGTCCTAAATAACTGCAAAATTTGGGATGGATTGGTTCTAACCCGGGGTAGCGCATTGCTTTTAAAATTTGCATGGGAATTTGCATGGGAAAACTGATTTTTAAACATTCTAGAACCTACAGTTTTTATTCCAATAAACAACACATTAAACAGAAGTATAATTCAGGATTTGGAAATTTTCCAAAGTAAGTATGGTGCTAGAATGTCTCTGAGCTCAGTTATAACTGTTCAAAGTTCGATGGTTCGAATTAAGTTGCAAAAATTACTTCTTTTAACAACACTGCCGGTATACCTTTGGTAGTCAGATTTCAAATTGAAATAACTTCGTAGTTTCTTGTTTTACTCAATTGGTATGTTCAGATAAAAGATACAAAAGCATTAACCCAATCTCACAGATACAAATAGCTGATGCAATGGGTGTACGGTTGAGTGTGTGGGAGGGAGGAGTTGTATTATACACTTAAACAGATTCGGGCTAAACTAACTGAAATATTTCCAATCGGCACTTCAACAGGGAATTAGCGGTGAAAGATTTTGCTCTGACAGTCAGACTGCACTGAAAGAACTTCTACTTACCTTCTATGGGTACCCGGTCATTCCGGTATTACTAGAAATGAATGGCCGGACGAATTGTCTAGAGAGGGGCTGCGACTGACTTCATTGGTTCAGAACCAGTTCTAGCACTGTCGATAAGATGAATAAAGAACAAGATTCGCTCTTGGGCTGCATCTGAACAAGCCAGCTTGTAGCGGCGTAGCTTGCAAACTTGCGTTCAAACAGAAACTTTTATGCCGGATATGAGTCCGAAAATGTCAAAAAAATTGCTGCAATTTTCCACTTCTGACTGGACATTGCAAATTCAATTATCGCATGACTACTACTCAGCATGCTGAGTATTATTCGTGTGATCTTTGTGAATCCGTTTACGGAACTTCATATCCCTGCTTTAATAAAATTGCGATTCCGAATTTTTGGTTCTCCATATGTAGATGAACCTATGTTGAGAAAGCTGAAACTCAAGGATATGTTATTGTTCCTAACCCAATTTGGTAAAGAGCTATAGTTTAAGCCTTATACAATTGACAAGGTCTCTTCGGGGGTGTTGTCGTTCTATTATCTTAATATGATCTCGAGGTGTTTATAAATCGGCTTATCGAGAAGGGTTTTTTATTCCCTTGGAAGTGAAGAATACCTCCGTATTGTTTATGTTCTCTGTGTCGTTACTTTCCTTATCCCTAACCTTATCACTTCCCCAGTCCTTTCCACCAGGAAATGATGAAAAGACAAATCACGGCACGGCACAAATCTCTTTTCAACATGGGGAACATGTCATTTGAACCTGACGCTACTGTTCTCTGATTCCATAGACTGCTCGCTCGTTATCACGGAACATCCAAATGTGTTGCTGTCGCTTCGCAGAGTCAGGGTATTGGCCTTAGTCTTTTTGATAAGACACTCAATTGTTGTACTAGCGTGTCGAGTTTTTCCGTAGACTGGTGACCTCCGAGCATGCGAAGCTCAGTAGGTGATCGCAGGTGATTGCCGTCTCTGTAGGCGATCAGCCTTCGAATGGCGGCACATTTGTTCGTGATCCGCCTCTCTAATCTGCACTGCCTTTCCCTGTGAAGTTGGAGTGGGTCGCCTCTAGGTGTAAGTCGATATCCTAAACATCAAACGGACTCCACTGCAGTACAGAATACTTCCAGGTTCTGCACACATCTAGGTGCATTGGAAGGACGTTCATTACCTGAAGTGCGCAGATCAACTTAAAAGAATACTGCAATTTCGGGATCCGGGGACGTGACATTGGGTCCATGTCGCGATACTTCGCAACCGCTTCGTCCATATTGAAGACCAAATCACGTAGTAGCTGCCGATCAAGAGGTAGGTCTTCTGGCAAATATGGGATTTCACTCAGTAGTGTAGCCAGAAATTTGGTTTGGTGGTGGGGGGGGGGGCGGGTTTGACGAGACTCGATTGATTATCGAAATTGCTTCAATATACTGAAAATTGGATAACATATTTAAAGTTCAAAAACAAAAACAGTTGAGCAGTTACCATTCCATTCTACAAATGAGAAAAAAACAATGAAGAATGCCTTCCATATCTTTACAGGTCGGACTCGATTATCCGGGGATTCGATTATCCGGGGATTCGATTAACCGTGATTCGATTATCCGGGGAAAATGATTCGATTATCCGGGTGTTTTGAAAAAAATTAAATTTCAACTATAATGTCTTATTATAGTACTAATTCGATCATTGCAGTCAATAGAACATTTTTTCGGGCAATTTGGGGGTCTAGGGTTAACCTCCTCTCAAATTTTAACCTACCTCAAAAATAGCTTATAGCAAAGGGACCTAAAAAAACAAAACTTGGAATCGACCTTCATGGATTGGAACCAGTTTTGAAGAAATTGTTCATTTAGAGCCAATATATAATAACCTAAATTGTTGTGTCGTTTAAAAAGCCCCTAAATCCATGGGAACACTCTTAACCGTTATGTGTCCGACGCGGTACCCGGATACCTTTTAAGGTTACAAATATGGAAATTCCGATGTTTTATCCGTAGCTGGAAATTGAAATTTTGTGGCATCTTAGAACTTCACTAAGTTAAGCTTTTGGGGTAATAATGTTTTTGATGTAGTAAGAAGGGAGTGAGGAGGGGCTCCTGAATTTTTTACTATGTCACAGGCCGTCGTTGATACCCGGGTACCCCCAAAACTGAAATGCCAATAACTAAGGTAATTTCCAACCGATTTTGATGATTTTGGGTGTTTTGGATTCAAGAACTCATCCACTTTTAGACTTGGTAAAAATGAATCGGGTTATTTCAACCGGTTCTCGGGAATCCGGATTTCCGGAAGCATGTTCTAGTGCTTGGATACTATTTCTGAATTTCAATGGAATACTAGCAATATGGGTATCAAAATTCTTGGCATAGCATCAATAGGCTGTATCTCGTGGTATTGGAACCATTTGGTGATTTCACTACGGAACGAACATTTCTGAGCAGGCTCCCGTAGGGCCGTGAATGGCCATTCCATTCCAATTCAATTTTTCAAACTACCATAGGGTCCCGTAACAATAAATAATAGATTTCCGAAACAATTTGAAGAGTTTTGATACTCATTTTGCTTGGGCACTATTTAAATTTACAAGTCATACCCTAGTACTGGAACATTACTCCGGAAAATCCGGATTACCAAGAACCAGATCCATTCGTCCGGTTCAATGTTACAAAAGTGGACGAGTTCCTGAATCCAAAACATATAAAAGTGTCAAAATCGGTTAAAGGAAGCCATAGTTATGAGCATTTTAATTTGTGGGTACCCGGGTACCCTCGTTGGCCTGTTATAGGTGTTTTTTGTTGGACACATAACAGTTAATTTTAACAAATTGTTTAAAAAATGTTTTTCTTTGGATTATGTCTCTGGTACTGTTTGCACTAGAATCAATTAGCGAGATATTTTTTTTAAAGATTTGTTTAGGAATTCCAAAAAAATGAAGTTTTTAATGCCAATATTGCCAAATATGCAACTTTTTAATTTTACACTAAAAGTACATTTTTCTCGTAATACACCGGTTACTGTAGGCCACATAAAACGTCATTATACCTACATTGCTCGGTCGGTTTCTGGCTATCTCTTGGGATAATGATGACATGCTTTTCAGGATTCTGTTTGGATACTTTTGAAAATTCTGATCGAAGTTTTCTTAGCATCCCAATGGAATCTATTTCAGAACTTCGATTCAATATTTATCCGTATTTCTACGGTTTTTTCTCTGAATTTTGATGCAGGATTCTAGAGAAAAGCTTCTTAAATGTCTAGTGGAATATTTCTCAAGATAGAACTCTGCTGAAGATTATGCTTTATTCCAAATACTGACAGAATTATGGTCCTATTATCATTGGAATCCGGTGTAATGTTCTGATGAATATCCTGCTTTGAGTTCCAGTGGACTTTGACACAAACAATATTGCTCTTATCCCATTATCCCCTTCAATAAGTGATTCCTGCTCAGAATTCCAATAGCATCTATTACCCGTTCGTGCCCTTCTGGTTGATGAACAACCATGTTTCTATATGACTATAACTTTTGGTTTACACAACGTCAAGTAAGGCTAATAACGGCAACTAAGATCTTTCATTTGAGCACTAAATGTTATAAATATCAGCATTAGAACAGAAGTTATTTCAATTAATCTGATTGGGTTCCGCTGAAGCAGTGCTGTTAGGGATAGTTTTTGTTAATGGCGAAAATGAAATTTTGGAATATTTTCTTAGCCTGGGAATATTATTGAAAACTGCTAAAACTTTCTAATTTAGATTGCCCTCAATAACCTTTTTCATGCAATTGGACTAGATCGGAAGGTAAATATTGAGCAGCTGCAAAAGAAGCACCTATCATTCTTAAACCAGGTTTTTCGTGTTTCTTGACGCCAACAGTTTTAAGGAAAAATAGTTTTGGGATCCTATACGCGGTAGAAAAAAGTTGGTCAAGAAATGGTTAACGAGATTCTGAAAAGAGACCCGGCCGTCACTGGAGGTGATTTCAATTCTTGGGTAGCTCAAACAAAGATGATACGCTAAGTAAAGAGGGCGCCAGCAGTATTTCTCGCTGAGGCGCCCAGGAATCTGGTAGTCCTTCGCTAGTGACAAGTATTAGTGGGACAGTTTGCGAAGACTACATGCGTAGTTATTACCTGACAATCCAGTATTGGTCAACTAAATGATGCTACAAGGACAAGGACAAGGATCTCTTTGTGGGTGCGCAACACGCACTCTTCTAATTAGAATGACTAGACATGTTAGCTATGATATGTGACACTCCACGTAAATTAAACTGGAGCCAAGAAACAGACGACCTCCAGTTTACTTACTAACTTTATTTTTTCTGGTATTCGAGTAATCGAATCAGTTACCTCGGAAAATCTAAGCCCTGGGTAATCGAGTTTGACTTGTATTGCAAAAGACACACCTTATTAAAAAGTTTATCTTAGAATTCTTGTACAAATAGCTATAAACAACTGATACATATCGTTAACTCGTTACCAATATGAATAATAAATGAAAACCAACTGAAAATACAAATCACACCCTGAAAGTCTGAAAAATCGACTAGGGCCAAAGTAGGTACATTTATATTTACCATAATAGGAAAATTTGCCCTGGTCATTTTATTTCCAATTTCTCCACGAATGAAGCTTAAATTCATGAAATTACGCAAAAAAAAGTTTGATTCGATTATCCGGGTGATTCGATTATCCGGGGTGAGATTTTTTTCAAATCCCCGGATAATCGAGTCCGACCTGTATAGATAACTTTCTTTTATAAAATGTTATAAAATCAAACAATACACACTTTCAAAGTGGAATATGTGTTCCATAACTTTTGTTACGGTCAACTTCACATCATTTCGAAACCATACACTTCGAAGGTCTGTCGTCAAATGATGAATGTTTCTTAGGGTTCACAAGCTCCTATCTCACGCTTCCTTGTGCGTCTATTGATGACATTTAATCTGTAGGCTGGCATCGACTGGGTACTACCGTCGTCTACTGTAGAAGCGAGTGAGAAGGTACGTGTAGGCATGGGCGCTATAACCTTACCAAAGACAGAACTGTATATGACATCCACCATGGCTGTTCTTAGACGAGACAGGAGGTTGGGTCAAAACCAACAAGCCGGCCAGAAAAATTCACCTTACGAAGAAATCGGAAGAATAAGCGGATCAGAACAAGCGGTCAAAGCCCACGTAACAAAAAATGGACTACGATTGGAAGCTTGGCACATCGAACTGCAAGCCACTTTGCTTCTCTGGGTTCAAACGAATTTTACACGATTAGCTGGAAACTTGCAACTTCAAAGCCGTAGCATTATAGAAACTTTGCTTGGCGGCACAGAATTTGTGGAAAAGTGGGTATCGAGCGATTATATTCTACGGCACAACAAACGAGTTGGGATTCAGCTTTGCAGTTCTGGGCAAGATGCGCCAACGCGTAATAATATAGCAGACCATCAGCCAAAGGATGTGTGGATCAAAGATCATTTCTGCAACTACAGCATCCTAAACGTACACTGCCCTCACGAAGCGAGACCCAAGAACGAGAAAGATGCATTTTACGCGCATGTCGAGTCCACGGCGGAATGTGAAGCTCCTCATCAGCGACATCCTTGAGATTATCTGATTAACAAACCGAGAACCAAATCCACGTTCTAATGAACGGAAATTTCTTCTCCAACATCACAAATGTTCGCACCTTCCACAGTGCGAATATAGATTCGGAATCGCCTACAGGAAGATGGAGCATCTGTACAGAGTTACGAAAATTCTACGAATAGATTAATTGCTCGAGCAAAGGCTATGTGCCACAGGCCAATATATGAAGAGATACTTATGGAGACCTTCTCGCGACCGAGTGTGAGCTGATCGATAAGTATATTATGACGAACATCGAAATAGCAGTAGACGACGAAAGTATCGCAAGAATCAGCCTAGGGACATGCACAGCCGACGACAGATTCCCAGCACCGGATCTACTTAAGATTCTTGAGGAGATCGGACAGTTGAGGACTGATAAAGCCGCTGGCAATGATCAACAGCCATGTGATCTGCTGAAACACGGAAGAGAGGCGTTGGTTAGAGCACTCCACTGGGTAGTTATGAAGATCTGGGAGAAACAGATTTTACCGGAGGATGTAATGAGGAACTAGTATGTCCCATCTATAAAAAAGATGTTAAGCAGGATTGCGGCAACTAGTTACCGAGCAATCACATTGCTGAAGGTGTTCTCCCAAATTCTTTATCGCCGCTAATCACCGTTACCAAGCAGGTTTGTTAAGAAAATAGAGCTGGTTGATGAGTTCATGTATCTGGGCCCACTAATAACCGTCAATAATAACACAAACAGAGTAATTTGGAAAATTATTGTAGCAGGTGAACGTTGTTACTTTGGGCTTTGAAAAACCCTTCAATCGAAGAATGTACGACACCACATGACGTTAACCTTCTACAAATCACTCATTGGACCGGTTGTCCTCTACGGTCAACCAACGCGCTCCTAGTGTTTTCGATTGGAACGTGTTGAGAACAATCTACGATGAAATGAAAGACGGAATGTGGAGACGGCGTATGGATAACGAATTGCAAGAGTAGTTTGAAGAACCACCCATTGTTAGCTCAGCGAAATTTAAGCGGCTACGGTGGGATGGGCATGTCGTCAGAATGGTGAACAACTCGGTAAAAATTGTTCTAGAAACTAATCCGACAGCTACATAGAGGATAGGTCGATCAAGACGAAGGAGACCTGAGGAGTCGAATCATCAAGTCTTCAAAAAAGTAGTAAGAGACTTGATGTCTTCAGCAAAGTTGTATTTTTTTCATTAAAAACATTTTTATTGAATTTATGAAAACTCAATTTCGAGATATAAAACAATATTTACGACATTATTCTTAAATCCAGTTTTCTTCAATATTACTGTAAGGTTCAGAAACACATGGCTTGGACAAAATGTTTATTTTACAGTTTATTAACAGCAGAATAAATTGTACAGTAGATAATATACACGATATACAGTAATATCAGAATAACTTGTATTGAAGGTTCACTTTCGCAAATAGCCTAATATACCTCGATACCCTAAATATATGGAGCATTCGTGTCTTTAGACATGTTATTTGTAATAAACCTCTTAATAAAGCTTTACTGAAGACACCAAGTTTTTCGAGACTATTTTATTTGATATTGACATGATATGTCAACTATAAGATCCTCACTAAGAGATCAGTTACAAGTTTCCAATCCCACAATTTAGCAAAGGTCCCCATGGTGTTTAAAATATTAAGTTCTCAATGCAATGATCAGATAATGAACTTCGGATATAATTGTTTAAATATTAAACATTAATTTTTTTTAAATTAAACTGGTCACCTCCAATAAATTTTTTTCAATCCTTTTAATTTTGGTTTGGTTTGGTTTAACCCCCAAAATCCCCCCTGGCTACGCTACTGACTTCACTTGTAGATGCCTTCACTAGCGCTACAGGTTCGCGCTCAAACTTACTGCGATTCGCTTCGACATCTCTCTCTCTCTCTCTCTCTATTGTTCCTTCTACTCAGCTCTCTCTACAATTCCTTCTGAATTAGATCGATTTCCGCTGGGGCGAGCATATTGTTGCTGATGATTACTCTAAGCTTTGCGTTTATCGCGTTCTGATTCGTCGTCCGGCGAACTCTGGGTACACCTCATTGTCCATCTCTAGCATTTGATGTCGTCCGCGCTGTGCAAAGATGGTAGGCGTGGATCACGAATTTGTTCATATCCGTCGTCCACATGATTCTACACCTCTGTGTTCCCGCGAGTGTGAGCGGTTGGCGTTTGCTAATCGCAGCATTCATCACATGTACAGCGCTTCTTACTGTGTGTTGTCCATAGCTGCTCTCTCCGTCTATTCGTAGCGCTAGCTCTTGGGACTCGTTCCTCCTGGAAGACCGTTGTCTCACCTTCAGTCTCTGGTCGTTCGCATTGTGCCCCAAACTAAGAGCAACAGTAGTTGGGGTGCCCTCATTGGGCAATCGCATGACCAGAATTTTTATTGTTCCTAGGTCCATAGTTTGGTTGTAGTGATAAGCCGCCCCTCGATGTAGGAAGCTACGTTCACCCGATTCCCCCTTTTCCGTTATCATATGACCAAAGATCCCACCGGTTGGATACCCAATCTAATCTAACTACTTAATAGTTAGTCCATCAGTAGGGTTAGAGAATCACTCCTTGACACACTACCAGCTTTCGACCATCCACACTAAGAAGCAATTTGTGAAAGCTAGCTGTGGGTCGCGAATTAGTACTCTTCTCCTACGCGGACAATCTGGGCGGCAAACTCCAGATTGTCTAGTTTACTGAACCTTTAGGCTCCATTGTGTCATTCAGTGCCCCAACTTCTTGAACCCGTTGGCACGTTATCCGGTGCCATTTAGCACCGAAACTCCTTTAAAGCCTTTGGTTTCCATTCCTGTCACTTCATCGATGAGCCATTCAGCTCCCGACTTGTTCGCGAACTACTCGGTCTAGTCCCCGACGATGGACCTAGCTTACTCCGACGAAGAATTCCACAGCGAGAGAAGTTATCCTGAAACTAACCCAATCAGCCAGGTGCCGAGGTCAGTTTGGTGATTTCAGTTTGATGGTGCTCCGATGTAAGGTTTAAAAAGCTTCAAAAGTCTGGCCTGTAGTGTATTGGAACTGTGTTGAATTCACGATTTACGTTCGTGCCCAACCACTAAAAACAAGCCTTACTTTTCACGCCCTTCTTCCACCACGGAACTCCGTCAAGGTATTACTTCGTGGGGGGGATCGTTGCGCTTTCGTCGCACCTCTTTCTTCTGCTCTATCTCGGAGCCTCACTTGGTTCATGGAATGGCTCAACCTATGAGCTTTGATTTAACTCTTGATTCTTCTCTTACTTCTTGTCTCCATCTATTACGTCGGCATTAGCTCTCGTTCCCGTGAGCCGGTTAGGTACTGATTTCCTTTAGCTCGAGATCAACTCAGATATTATCCTACTCCGACTGAGACTTTTCCGACAACGGAATTTCTTTCGTTACCGGTTTTTGTTTCGTAAGCCAATTAGCTCCCCTTTTTGTCCCGATTCTATTGGGTAGCCCACGGCGGCGAATCTACTCTACCGTGAATTTGCCGGCGGTAGATTGCTCCCGATACCGATGTACGTTTCTGTGAGCCATTGAGCTCCCTGCTTCGTCTACTCGGTCTAGCCCCCAGCGGTGGCCCTAGCCTACTCAACGTGCCAGCCAGTAGATGCTGAGGTCCGTCCAGCAATTCCGGGTGGAGTGTAGCATCCGGTTCACTGGCGCCCCAACGACCCACTTCTAGCTATTCGACGCGGTCTACTCAGTCTACTCCTCGGCGGTAGATCTAACCTACTCACGAGCTACCCGGTAGGTGTCGAGGTCCGTCTGGCGATTCCGGTGAAGCCTGACGACCCGAATCCGGTGCTACATTGCATACTACTCAACTGGTCCCCGGTGATGGACCGATTTGTGATTTTCCGGCGGCGTTCTAGCCAATGGCACTACTTTGTTGATCCCTTCGCCGCTTCCACAGCAGTGTTCAGTGTTGTTCCGTTTTGAGTTCAGTGCAGCAGCCCAGGCCGGAACGCCATACCTCAGTATTGAGGATGAGACACCCGCCAGCAGACGTCTCGTGCTGCCTCTTGCTCCCCCGTGATTCGGCATGGTCCTTGCCAATGCGTTAGTTATCCTCGCAGCCTTCTCACATACATAGTCGACATAGCTGTTGTAATTTAACCGATCGTCGACCGTCACACCCAGGTGCTTCAGCGCACGCATCGATGTGATGGATTGTCCCCCGACACGGATCTCGATATGCTGGATTTTTTTTACAGTTGCTGACCAGCACTACCTCGGTCTTGTGGTCAGCCAGCTGCAACTTGACGTCAGCCGACCAGGTTTCTACGATGGCTATTGTCTCTGCCGTCAACATCTCCACCTCCTCAAGAGTCTCGCCAGTTATCGTCAGGACAACATCATCTGCAAAGCCGACGATCTCAACTCCCCTGGGCAGTTCCAGTGTTAACACTCCGTTGTACATTATATTCCAGAGCGTTGGGCCGAGTATGGAGCCCTGAGGTGCTCCCATCGTGACCCTAATCGACTTCTGTCCCGTGTTCGTTTCGTAGACCAGTACTCGGTTCTGGAAGTAACTATTCAGAACCTCACATAGATAGCCCGGAACGCGCATTCTGTGCAGCGCTACAGCGATGGTCCCCTCCCCCCGCCTAGTACTGTTGAAACCGTTCTTCACATCTATCGTTGCCACGGCGCAAGTGTGCGTGTGTTGTGTGTGTATGTGTATGTATTGGTGTAGGTGGCAAAAATTTCACCACTGTTCCTGAGAGATAGCTTGACCGATTTGCACAAACTCAGTCTCAATTGAAAGGCACAATCTTCCCATCGGATGCTATTAATTTTTTGTCGATCGGAGTTCCGGTTCCGGAGTTACGGGTTGAAGAGTGCGGCAACACAGAAATTTTTTCATGAAAACTGGTACCACCATGATATCAAAATGATGCAAAACTTACTAAAAATTTCTTGGATTTGCCAGCCTAGATCAAAAATGACTAACTAACTAAATTTGTTATTACGATGTCAAATTTCTTTAAAATTCATGATATCGGTAATCTAAAATTTTTATGCAGTGAAAACCCTTTTTATCAGCCCCTTGGCGAATTTTGAGCTGATAAAACAGGGACATTGATAAAATCGAGACATATATTTTTCTGTCTTTTTAATAAACTTAAAATATTCTTTTTTGGTCCTTAGATACAGCCTCACAACTTTTTTCTGATTATTTACTTTAAGTTCCTCTTAAGGGGGTCTGACAGCTCCAAATTTAAAAAAAAATAATATTTTTAAGATACAAAGGCTATGAACAAAAGAAAACAATTTTCTTAGCTTGGCAGTTGGGTCTTGATGCAGAGACAGCATACCGTTATTGGAGGCTGCTTTATACCACTGGGGCTACTTCACGACAGAATTGGAGTACGATATTTGAGCTTGAGGTTCAAATTTTGTTGTTTTCCAACAAAAGCTGAACTTTAATTACTGCCTAATTTTCGTCTTGGAACATTTTAACGACAAGCGCAAATATCCTTCTCAAATTTTGACGTAAAGTAGCCCCCGGTGACGGTACATTCAGGTTTTTTACGCGGTTTTTACGCGGTGTTTTTACGAGGTTTTTTTTACACGGATTTTCCAATTAACGCGGTTTTTTACGCGGATTTTCCAATTAACGCGGTTTTTGCAAAAATATTGCAATATGCAAGTCCTTTTGAATGCAAAACTTTTTTCTGAAAAAATTTCTAAGTCCTTTTAAATGCAAAGAACTAAGAAGAATTTTGGCAGTTTTTATTTTGCGCGGATTTCGCAATTAACACGGTTTTTGCAAAAAATATTCTAAGTCCTTTTGAATGCAAAAGACTTAGAAAATTTTCGAAAAGATGGAAGGGATGGGTCTGGAAGATTGCTTATGGCCCGCACCCCAACAATATGGGTATTTTCGGAATGGTCTTGAAGAGTTGGTTCCAGAAATTGATTTTTGACGCCATTTCGAGATCAAAGATGGCTACTTACGGTTTAGTGAAATTCGCTACAACCCAATCAATATGGGTATTTTCGGAATGGTTTTGAAGAGTAGGTGCCAGAAATTGATTTTTGACGCCATTTTCAAATCAAAGATGGCGACTTCCGGTTTAGCGAAATTCGCTATAACCCAATCAATGTGGGTATTTTCGGAATGGTCTTGAAGAGTAGGTACTAGAAATTGATTTTTGACGCCATTTTGAAATAAAAAATGGCGACTTCCGGTTTAGCGAAATTCGCTATAACCCAATCAATATGGGTATTTTCGGAATGGTATTGACAAGTAGGTGCTAGAAATTTATGTTTGACGCCATTTTGAAATTCAAGATGGCGACATCCGGTTTAGCGGAAATTTCCTACGACCCATGCAATATGGGTATTGTCGGAATGGTCTTGAAGATTAGTGCCAGAAATTTATGCTTGGCGCCATTTTGAAATCCACGGTGCCGACTTCGGGTTTAGCGAAATTCGCTATAACCCAATCAATATGGGAATTTTCGGAATGGTCTTGACGAGTAGTAGACAAAGATCGATGTTTGACGCCATTGTGAATTCCAACATGGCGACTTCCGAGTTAGCCACATTCACTATAACCCAGTCAATATGAGTGCTTTTGTAATGATCTTAACGAGTAGATTCCAAAAATTGATTTTTGACGCCATTTTTAAATCCAAGATGGCGATTTCCGTTTTCGCGAAATTCGCTATAACCCAATCAATATTGGTATTTTTGGAAGTTGAAGTTGTAGTACAAATAGTTTTAATGAAACAGTTGAATTTACTTAAATTTAAGCAATATGTTTAATTTGAATAAATTCAAACCCCCAACTCACACCACATGCGTCTCTTTCTTCTCTGTCTTCCATTCTCACCGCACTTTCCTGGATGAACACATAAAAAAATTTGCATTTTGCTGGTTTATGATTAGATCTTATATTTGAGGGTGATTTAGATGATTGCCCAATTTTTTCATGCGAGAATTTCGGTAAACCGGAAGTCGCCATCTAGAATTTTAAAATGACGGCAAACATCGACGTTTGTCTGCTACTCGTCAAAACCATTCCGAAAATACTCATGTTGATTGAGTTGTAGAGAATCTCGCGAAACCGGAAGCCGCCATTTGGGATTTGAAAAAGGCGCCAAAAATCAATTTTCATGGAAAACCTTGCGGGGAAGGTGCAGATTTATTTATTTCTGGCACCTACTCGTTTTTACGCGGTACGTATCCCCGGGTAAAAAAAACCTGGGTGTTTTCGTGATTTGCGCCGCTGGCAAATGTCACAAAAAGTGTTCCGGTGAATCGTAAGAAAAATTTTACAACGAGAAAAGAAATTTGTCCTCCGCGAAGGTGTCCACAGGTCGTCCGAGGTCAGCTCGGGTTTGGAGAGTTATCGTTGCCATCAAAAGAGAGATTTAGGCTAATCCAGTGCGTTCCACGAGAAAAACGGCGCAGGAACATGGGATCAGAGACTATGGTATGGAAGCTTTCAAACAGTGATTGCGGGGTTTAGTTGAAGGCACGGAAAAAACGTGCATCCGGTAGCTACGAATGTGACCCACCGAGAGCATGTTTACAGTTGATCTCGTGCCCTGATCCGACCGTTACGTTAGTTCTCTTCCGGTAAAAAACCGACCAACAAGGACGAAAATGTGTACTTGACTAAGCTTCCCGCTAGTGTTATGGTGTTTTGTTTGGTGGCTATGCAGTTTAAGTAAATGTGTCCTCCCGTGGATTAAATATCAATGTGAAAGCCGAATGTGATATTTCAATATGATGGGGCTCTGTGCAACACCGTAAAATTAATTGCGGGAACATCCTGCCGTTATATATGAAGAATATTTGTCCACCATCCAGCACCGGAATATTAAGAATGGCGCGTCATGAAGGCCCAAGTACTGCAAACCTCAGAAAAACATTGACTCATACTCGGAAAGATATGATTTACTTTTTAATTTTTTCACTGCCCAATGGTTCAAACCGTATCACGCATACGGTAACATCTAAAACTAAATATTGTAGTTATCCAGCGATATATGACAGAAAAAGCACTAGATTGAATTGAGATAATGCGTTTATCTCATAGTCATATGATTGTAGTAATTATCTGCTCATGCTTTTCAGCACCACTCAGTGAGAACGTAATTTTGTTATCGTCCCATTAAGGATTCAATGATTATTGTGTAGTATCTTTCCACCCTACTTACTATTCCTTGCAGTAACTTTCATTACTCACGCAGATAAGATTACACAATATTAAACATTCAGTTGGTTGTTGAAGATTGAGGCAGCAGCGATAACAGATACAATGAAAAATGGTTCTGTTCCGACCGGTGTACTATAGAAAAGCAACCGACAACCCATTCCGAGCATCTAATTAGATATCCTACCGGAGCACTCAGAAGGATTGCCTGGCAGTAGCTAATCACTGAGCCGCATCTCCATCGTAATTCACAAGCCTCCCAACTAGGCCGGTTACAACTATAAACATCAAGTGATAAATCGTAGTCCAATCTAGAAATCCTAAATAGCCAACACGGAGTACAATTCCCATCACGCTCATCCTGGGTACTTACCTTTATTTTTGAATTTTAACGACAATCCAGCGCGAGAGCGAGGCAAATTTCACCGACAAAAAAAATCCATCCCATTCCCATCGACAAAGTTTTTTTTTCTAGTTCGCGGAACTCGTCTCCGACACCGAAACGTGACTCGTATGCTTATCGGACCGGGCGAAGCGCACGAGCGCAAATTAAGCGATCAGATTTTTTTCCTCCTCGCTCTCATTCTCTTACCTGCAAAGAGAAATTAGAAAAGTACAACACGATGAGTGAAATGGTGAAATTTTCAGAACTTATGCAAACGACGAGCAAAAGTTTTTAATGAATTGCTGCCCATTATGGGAGGCGAAATATGAAAATGTTTCCGAAGATGGTCGGCGGCGCGCGTGGCCGCCGTAATTTGCGTTGTGTGGAGGGGCGTGGTGCGGCAAATGTTTGCTTTCGTTTATCTTGTTCTGACCATCCTCGTCCAGTACAGTCAGTTGTAAGGGGAAAATTTCGGGCCTGGAGTTACTAGATCAAGAATCATGGTTTCACGAGTTCAGTTTGTGGGTATGAGCGGGAGTAGGTGGGCCAGTGAGTGAAGGCAAAATAAGAAAACTGGAACACGTTTATTTTGATTAATGCGTGGGATGTTTAGTCGTTTCTCATTTTCCGCAATGGGCAGGATTTTCCGAGCTAGAGTTATTATTTCGGCATTCTGTGAGTCGTTCTACATTTTGTTCTGCTTGCCAGTAGAGGATGAAAAAGTAGGGGCATTATGATGGCTGATTTTATCTGATATCTAAATAGATCAGGAGGCGAAATTACTGTGTACTTTGTAGAAGACCACAATTACGTAGAGTCAACGTTTAATATTTCGAAGAATAATTGGAGGTCGTTACACGCAGTATTTCGCACATCAATTGGAAGGTACACTCGTAGGCATCGAAATGTATTCGTTTAAGGTAGGATTTGTTTATGCTTTCGTTACAGTTGAACAGATTTCTCTTTTTTCTTACGAACAAGAAAAGTAGAAAAGTCGCTCCAATTTCAGGAATATTGTCAAAGGCTATATGATCCATATATTACCAATCGACGAACTTGACGAATTGGAAAAATATGCTTTAAGCAAACTAGTTTTCAATAACAGACCGTATACCGTATTATTTTGATTTAAATTCTTCAACATGCGATATACTTTGCTACATTGATACTTAATATTTGACAAGATGACTGGCTCGCATCCATTGACGAACATCAACTTGGTGCATTACATCCAGCTTCGACAGTATAACACTCTAGATGGAATTGATTGGCAGTTTGGTTTCGGTCTATTCTGGAAAATGCTAGCAGCAGGATCGTATGATATTGGAGAAAATCTTCCAGCACTTTATAATTTATGGCTGGGTTGGGTTGTTACGGGTAGTTACACCATAAGCTGTAAATATACAGAATCAGTGGTTGTGCATTATAATGTGGCCATTGTTTTGCTCTAAAAGTGTTGGGAGCTAGAACAGAGTATAGAAAACCGTTCGTTCAGTAACGGACAGGAATTTTGTGAATAGCGCTGCCAGATAACTCGTTTGTCACGACGAAAGTAGCAGGTATACAGTGTCGCGCCATATCGACGAGATGCTAAACGAATTGGGACATTCCAGAGCTGTTGACATTAAAAGGTTCTACATGAAAAACCTCATAGCCATTTTCCAGATCTCAAAAATACTTTCATGAACGAGTATCAGACTAAAATTGTTACAAAGTAGTGGATAAGTCGAAACATAAAGCTAGCTTGCAACATAGTGCCTACCTAGGGTGACCGGACGTTCTGGTTTCCCAGGACATGTCCTGGTTTTTAACAGACTGTCCTGGTGTCCTGAGATATCAAGGGAAATGCTTGATTTGTCCTGGCTTTTCTCTTCCAAGGCAAAAAAACTTCACTAAATTCATTCTGTTCGCTACGTAAACAAATCAAGACGGTCCGGGTCATGGGCCAAACTTTGAGCGCTATCGATGTTGATGAAACGATAACTACCTGAGCTTCTTCTTGGTTTAAATCGCCTTCCAACTCGGCGGCTTTCGTTTACAACTTTCAAAACATCACATTGACGGTTTGGTGACACCGCTTATTCCCATCTTACCCAGTTAAGCTCAACCGGAAATGAACTGGAATTCTGGCTGGTTCCAGTGCGTACACCGGCTCCAGTGACACAACCGATTCTAGTTAGAATCGGTTGTGTCACTGGAGCCGGAATACGAACTGAAACCAGCCAGAATTCCAGTTCATTTCGGGCTGAACTTTACCGGGTATAAGCATTTCTTGCCAGTAACATATTTCTATCGTAAGAGAACATGGTTCCAGTCCAGTAGAAATCCGCGAACATGTTTCCAGTCCATAAAAAGAGCATTATGCGAGACGTCAAGAACTATTGAATTACTTCTTCGCTGTCTCGAAGTTTTTCAAGCTGGTCATTATAGAATCTTGTAAGGCTCACTGACAGCAATATCCCATTCACCGTGGCAAGCAGAAAGTTAGCAAAAGTTGAGCAAAGCGAAATTGATTCTGGCAGTTTCTGTCAGCAATTTGCACGATTTTTGCAAGAATTCTGGCAAAGAGTTCGCTCAAATGCAACAACCGTTTCTGACAGAAGCGGTTAAATCAACCGATGCTGCTCACTTTTATCCAGAATCCAGCCAGAAATGTACGGCCAAGATTTCTGTACGCTTCCTGTCACATCTTTGTCAGATTTTTTGCTCGATTCATGCTAAATTCTTCCAGGTAGGAATTGCCAGGATCTTTGCACGGTTTATTTTCAAGTTATGCCAAAGTTTTACTCGGTTCCTGTTAAAATTTGCCAGAAAACGCCAGCGAAACCGAGTTCGCCCTAGTTCAACTAACCCGACAGAATTCGCGCAGAAATCTGACAGGGCTGCCAAACCAAGATTTACAGAAATCTAGCAGAGCAGTCTCTGCCAGAAAATTTGGTGACTGGGACCTTGGTGATGCTCACCATGGTTTTACGCCTGGACTTTTGACAGCGACTTACTTTCTGTTTTAAACTACAATATCCTACATAATAACGAGTAAGGAATCTTCTCAACTAACAACCAATCTGCCGCTTTTGATAAATGGAACCATGATGTAACATTCAAAATGCAGAAATTTTTAATCAATGACCAACACCCGGATACCGGAAAGCCACGAAATAAATATGTTGCGGTGACCATAAAACCTTATATCTTAAAAAAAGAAATTTTTTTTGAATTCTCAAAGGCCCCCCCTCTCATATTGTGACAAATGTCAAAGTAAGCTCAGATGCCAAATTTCACATCATTTGGACAATTCTAGACCACCGCCCACTTTGCTTGAAATTTTTGAAATTGGTGCTATGGGAAAATGTGGAGGAAAAATATATTAAATGCTATAACTTTTGAAGTAGCAATCAGAAAATTACAATTTATACCTCTTTTTAAAGGAAATAACCGTAGTATTGGAATGAAGATATTCCTGTTTCTATAAAAATACGGAAAAGTGGGGTACTGGGTCATTTTGACCCCGACCTCCTCTATTTTTTTAATTTTTCTGCTCCATTGTGCAAACCATACATATTTTGCAGTTTTTCTAATGTGAAAAAATCAGAAATCGAACGGAACCTTTTAAACCTTTGTCCGATAACGAGAAGTTGGGGTTATAGGGCCTTTAGTCATTTATATTAAATTTTATCATTTTCTCGTGCATATATCTCTATTATTCTTCATTCAATTTTCATAAATTGTACCTTGTTCAACGTGTAAAATCTTTAGGAATAAAATAAAAATAGATTCGTTACCGGTAAAGTTCAGAAACATCAAATTATCTAACATATAGTCTCGATTTCACATTTTTATCATAAAATTGCACATATTAACTCCATTTAACAAAAAAATTCTTATTTAATTTACTATTTCTAGTGAAAAATGCGCTTAGGAATCACATGAGAAAAGTTTGATACCTGGAAAAATAGGTGAAGTTGAGGTATTAGGACATTTAACGAATAAAATGTGGTTTGTAGAGTTAATGTCAAAAAACTTGTTGTTTCTGAATTTTAACGCAAACGAATCTATTTTTGTTGTATTTCTAAGAATTTTCCACGTTCAACAAGGTACAATTTATTAAAATTGAATGTAGAATAATAGAGATATATGCACGAGAAAATGATAAAATTTAATATAAATGACAAAAGGCCCTATATCCCCAACTTATCGTATTCGGACAAAGGTCTAAAAGGTTTCATTCGATTTCTGAGATTTTTTCACATTAGAAAAACGGTAAAATGTGTATGGTTTGCACAACGGAGCAGAAAAATTTAAAAAATGGGAGATTTTGGGGCCAAAATGACCCATTACCCCACAATCCCGTATTTTTCTAGGAACAGAAATATTTTCATTCTAATGCTAAGGTTATTTTCTTTAAAAAGAGGTATAAATTGTAATTTTCTGATTGCTACTTCAAAAGTTATAGCATTTAATATATTTTTCCTCCACATTTTCCCATAGCACCAATTTCAAAAATTTCAAGCGAAGTGGGCGGGGGTCCAGAATTGTCCAAATGATGTGAAATTTGGCATCTGAGCTTACTTTGACATTTGTCACAATATAAGAGAGGGGGTCTTTGAGAACTCAAAAAAAATATTTTTTGGTTGGTTTCAACTAGTTGCAGAAATTGAACGCAAATTTTTTCTACTATCAAAGCTTGAATAAAATCTGCCAGGTATTTTCGAGCAGGAAGTAAGCTGGGTCTCCTTACGACTGCCCTTACCCTCCACTAGAATCTCTGTCCAGAACCTGGAGACCGTAACAGCAACAAAGTTTTATTTTTCATTGATTATTGCGATTTCTGTTAAGCGTATAGCGATTCCGGAATTTGTTCTCAAAGAGAATCATGACAGTAGGCTTTGACACCTTTCTTCTAGGTTATGTGATATTTCTTCCTTTTAAAGCCAAAGTGTGATTGGAGTACAAGAAAAGCCTTGTAGGTATATCGTTCGTTGAACAAAAATCCTTAAATTTTTCCAAAACTTACATTATATTTTATATTTATTTATTATATTTTAATCCATCCATTACCCATTTTTATATTTATTTTGAAACGGTCAGTCAGGTTTCCCAAATGACTAAATACCCAATCGAGTTTGTTCAAATATAGTGGTTTAAATTTGAGCCAAATGTATTTTACAAGATGTTAATGGAAAAGGAGGTTGTTTCAAGTTTATGTCAGCCATCCTCCAGAACGAGGGAAGAAATGAAAAAGAAGGAACAAATTTATATTTGACAGAAAATACTGTTCATTTCACTACAGTACACATTATCTTTGAAACGAGTACCAATTTCATACAAATTTTATCTACGCTTCTATATACCTCCTTGGTCATAAGATATCATTGGTGCGCAAGAACGGGTGGAATCTGATATTATATTTTTTCCGCTTTAAGGTTGGACTTTGCCGGCACTCAGATTCCTCTGAACACACATTTCAATTAAAGCAAACCATTTTCCACAAATGAAAATATTTTTGAAACCGGATTATTAACCAGTAAGCCCCGTGCAAATCTAAAACTTTGACAAAATTTCAATAACTTTCCCCTGGAGATTTTAGATCGATTTACAGTTTTTTTACATAGTTAAAAATACTCTGAAGTTCTCACTTTTAGTAATATTTGAATATAGCAATACCCATTGGCAGAAATGTGAAACAGTTTCATTGCAAAACATAACTTTTCAAACATCAAAATAAAAAGTTGTTTTGCATCCCCCGACACTTTTAATTGAAAATGAAAGAGTAAAATCCATTCTATCACATACAGCAGTTTTTGAGATGCCGATTTTTTCGGGTAAACTTGTTCTACCAAACACACCGTGGTTGATAGAGCAACGCGAATAACTTATGAAAAGGTCATAATGAAACAAAATAAGAGTTGCGTTGCGTTGCGTTGCGTTGCGTAAGCACGGTATACTTCGTAGATTGCAGACTGATGACTCTCATTTCCAGCCAGACTGCTTGAGGAGCATTGTTTGGGAATAACAATTGATCCAGTCCAAGCGAGAATTTCGCCTGAGAGCCACCATTGCGGGCCACGACCATCTTTACCGTAACTTGGGATGAGAAAGGAAGTGTTGATGTGGTACTTACTTAACGGAAGGCCCCGACTCAGTGACACTCCCATAAGTACCACGGATTGGGTAGTGGGTGGGTTGTTAGTCAGGATTCGCTTCAAGCAAGCGATGCGACTGAGAATATACTTTCGTGCATAAGATGTTTGAATAGTTTATTGACTGAAGGATACGTAAATGTTCTAGGCGTTTAAACTCTGGGTAATCGTCTATCGAATATTGTTTCATCGAAAACAACTTGAACTCCGAACAGCCGGCTGTCGGGAGTGTTGTCGACAATGTAAAGTAGACCGCAAACAATGAGTTTAAAAGTGGTATTGTGGAACATTCATAAATTATGTCACGCAAAGATTACCCAACACTAACTAAGTCTCTGTCATATTACCACGTCATAATGAAACAAAATAAGAGTGTTGTTAAACAATATTTTTGTATGTATTTACACTAACAGGCTTCTAGGCCCCAATGGTGGTTTCTTAAACACTAGTTACATCAATTAATTTATTTACATTCAACAGACCTTTACAGTTTAAATAAAACAGAAATTTACAATCTTTACATAGCATGACAAACGAATGATAAATAGACATTACAATATCGACAGACCTACCCGAGCAGAGTCTGATAACAAATTGAGAACTAAACATTTTGGTCGTTTTAACGGTTAAAAGATCAAAATCGAAAGCAGAAAATTACACTATGACATCAAACAGAAAACTATTCATGCTATCAGTGAAAGCAAATTGAAAACTCATTGAGATGGTGAAATATTTCATTGATAACAAAATATGTAATCAATTTGATGTTTGTCAAAGAAATAGAAACATTTTTTCTAAAAATGTAAGCACATCAAAATAAGATCAAAATATGATGTCATATCTGAAAAAGTTTAAACTGATATCAAAATAAGATTTCAATTTGATGCTTGATATCAAAATATGTTGTCTACTTGCTGTAATTTTGATGTTGGACTTTGCTCGGGTATTTAACATTATTCACATTCTAAACACACATACTAAATTCAGCTACATTGTGAGTTCTAACGTCCAGGTCTCCATGTTGTATTATACTTCTTTGTAAATTCACGATATCGGATGTTATGTGGCCAAGTAGTTGTTTGCAGTGCAAGAGGTTTCCATTTACTATTAAGACATACTCTGAACGAAGCATATTCAATGGTGTCGCATGATTTCGAAGCAGGCACAAGTTTCCTCACCTCCATTGCGTCGCTCGTACTAAGTCTAAGGCATTTCGATACTAAAGTGCTAACTTCTGCTTCGCTTACATGTGGTTCAATATTAGACAGGTATAAAGAGAACTCGACATCTGTCTCCAAACTACGCGGCATAATAGTTGGAATAATTCGACTAGTATCGCTCGATTTGTTTTGACTTTTAACAGAAGAAACTGGAGTTGAGTGACGATCGCAGACTTTCGCCAGAGGGTTTAGTTGAGATATGCTATTCTGAATTTCATCGATTTTGGTTTTCATGTACAATATGTCCTTTTCCATGCATGACGATGGTGATTCCGACTCCGTTGGACCCAAAAGTGAAGCAATTAGAGTTTTGATATTGGTTTCGTTTAATCCTACGCATTTGGCGTGAAACCGTCCACTGCAGCTTCCTTCGCACATAGTGAATAGATCCATTTTGCAGTCGATCACCGTATCACATTTTTTGCACATCATCCTTCACTGCTCAGAGTAATAACAATTAGACGCTGTATCCAATGAACAATGGCACCTCGGCACTTGAAATTTATCGAAATAATTCGTAAACTAATCGCAAAACCACTGTTCAATTTGCACTTTGGTATAACACAGCTTTAGATTTAGGCGGCAACTATATCTAATCACTTTATTTCCACGGAATCAGTACACTTCTTGTATATAATTCAGCGAAAACGAAGAGCAGAAAATACACAGCTGTCGCGATAGGCCGGTCGAGCAGCAAAATTTAAAATATCTCGAGAACTGCAACATTTCAGATTTTTTTTAAGAGCATTTTGATTTGAAATGGCGTTTTCAAATCCTATTCAGTAAATTGTATTTTGAACTGCAAATAGTATGAATTATAAAAATATGTCAAAAGTAGTTGTCAGGAAAACTTTTTAATTGAAAGCTTCTCCATAATCTAAATACGCTTAAAAGGATTCTTTTACGTTTTTTAAAACGATAAACATTAGGTTAACGGCACTTTATGATGGCGAAACGCGAATAACTTATAAAAAGAGGATAATTACACGAATTAATTGTTTTTATTGGAGCAAAATTCAAAATATCTCGACAATTATAGCATTTTGCAAGATTTTTGTTAAATGCATTTTGATTGAAAACTACACATATTCTGTAATAAAATTACAGTTTTGTATGTCATTTAGCATGAAACGTTATGTAAGTTGGTGTCAGTTGCTAACGAGTAGAACACGAAACATTCAAATTCAACTTTGCTATGTTAGGCGTTGTGCATATTGGTTCATCCAATTTTTTTCCTTTGAAAAAAATATATGTTGCATCGAATAACTAACACTAATACTAATTTAGAATACTAAGGTAGGTTTTGAAGACTTTTTAATAACAAAAATGAATTCGGTTCTAAAAAAATTTACTGGAATCACTTTAGTTTGCACCGTTTCAACTTGTCTTTTGTCCAGGCTTTGTTCAAAATGTAGAAAGAAAATGTAGAAAGAACAACGAAACAAGCTAGGAAGAGCAGAATGATACATTAACTATTTTGGGGTGAATATTTTCCACAGTTTACCACGTTTTAGTACTATATTTCATTGTGGAATTTGACCTTCTGTTTTGACAGACTTCGCAAATGATTCTTAGTGTATAGTAGACCTTCCAACCCGGAAATTTATTCCCTGGGAATCTCGGAATTTCTGATTTTTCTGGGATACACAAATCTCGGGAAATTACTTTTAATACATCCCGCGATTCGGGGAAACGTGTTTTCTTTTTTTGAAAAAGATTTATGACCTTCAATAGAATTTCTGCAGGTAATATTTGGATCTACACATTTTTAAGTCGTTATTAATATATTCACAAATTGGATTTTATTGTTGACGAGACTTACAGTAATATGTGATACATTGGTCGGTTTAGTGTTATTCTTAACTTGTATAATGTGAGCAGTTTTTATAACATTCTGTTTTGAGATAAAACTATACACAGTCCATATCCTATTTCAGAATACACCAAACTTTTTCTATCAATTTATCTTCCACTTTGCTAACAGATAATCGAGTCTTCTGAGCTTGGAAATTCCCTTGAGGTTTACTAATTCGTGATTCTCGCGTGCCTTGCAGTAGGAATATAAAGAACGGTTCTTTATTATATTGCATTTTGTGATTGGACTATACACCATACATATACTTTCTAAAGCAGGAATAAGAGCCAAAGTTCTTTTCCTACGCACTGGATGAAAGCAAAAAAAAATGTAAAACAACTTACAATTCTTTTGCTTTGAATAATTATAGCAATCGAGCTATAGCAGATTGAACATATAATTTTGAAGATTGAATCCTTTGTGCCATTTAGTTATTAGATGCAACACAATCTATAAAGTAAGAAAAAAAACAGATGTGTACCCAGCAATAACCCGATTAGAAGAGCATAATAAAACAATAACACTATTATAACTATGGTTGATATTTATAACAACTGGAGTTTTATTCAGATAACTGAATTGAAAGTGGATTGCAGACAGTTTTCTATACTATCAATATTATAACATAATCTATTGTGAGACCATCAATTTTTGAATTGATCGTTTGTTACTAAGCCACTGTCATTAGATAACTATATCTAATACAGTTCTCTTACAGAGGACGTATATACTTTTGGAAAAAAATATCTCATTTAGTTTTAACTTTGATAAAATCATATCAATTTTGTTACAATTTTGTTATTACTAGCCAGGTTTTTGCTTTATTTTTTGTTATTTTAACAACTAACCAGCCGGATTTATAACAGGCTCTGCTTCAAAATATTTTTTAATTAAATAACTCCAGGTGTTATAATTCAGTTATGCCCTTCTGATCGGGAAGAGCTCATACAAATAACAGTGTTATTAGAAAATCTCATAATACCAACTCAACTTCGATTCAGTATGAAATTAATAGTGTTAAAACAAATTTTCTGCTATAACATTAAAATCTTGTTTTGTACAAAAGTACTCATAAGTCAAGAATAAACTCTGTTCTGGATCATGAAATTCTCAAAAGATACTTCTCAATCTTTGCAGATGGGTGACTCGGAAACAAATCATCTTATATTTATCTCATTTCATTTTAACAAACTAGGACGGACCATCGGTAAGCACGTCCGACAGAAAACTTTGGTAGATGAACCGAAGATCAGTTCTCCTAAGTGACTTCCTTGAGTGGAGGAGAAGCATTTCAAGTAAGATTTTTCGTATGGTACCAGAGTCAATGAAAAAAGTTGTTTGTAAATAGTATTATGGATATACTGAATAATATTAATTTTGTATCACTTTCTCTATTTCCCGAAACTAATTAGAAATTTTAAAACATGGGATGGAAATGTTTATGCAATTCTAACCTTTGTTACGACCTTGATCGCGTGACGTTTTCTAAATTCTTCATTTACGATTTTTTTTGCAAAGCACTAAAACTGATGTAACCTCGGTGTGTCATCTCAAATGTCCTTAATTTTGCATCAAACTGCACTTATGTGCCATCAAATCAAACGAGAAATATGCGCCTTTTGCAGTGAAAATTGATGAAGACCTATTTAAGAGCAGTTGAACAATCTTAAATTAAATTTATCGACTAGACTTCACGTTTCTTTTCAGTTTACAGCAACTACAGATTTGGTCCCGAAAAGAAGTAAAATTGGAGCATAACTGTTTACTTCTTCAAGGTATTATGTCGCTGGGTGTTGTTTCGTGTAAACTAGTTTCAACTGATGGTTTAAGGCATATAACTAGTATATATCTAGCGGCGTTGACTGGTGTAGCATCAAATGTCAAGTTACTATTTGTGCATTAGTTCGATATTTTGCAACAACCGAATTGATGAGAACGTAACAAAAGTGTTCAATACGTAGTAATTCGGTGAAAAGGATTCACTGTCGAAATGAACTTGCTGAACAATAGCTATTTTTTGAATGGATGATGTGATTTGTCTAATTATTCGCAAATCATATGCATGAACAGCGCCAGGAAAGATGTTTCTCGTTAGCATGGCTTTAGAAGCATCCCCTTCAGAGTAAATCACTAAAACTACAGTCCAGCATAAAAAACCAGCTTGGGACTTTGCCTCAATCCCAATACAATGTGCTCCTCATGTTCGTTTTTGGCGTTACTAGATCGGATGAGTATATTAAAATCCCGTCAAACCCTTATCCCCGGCTGATAATTGTTATTATTTTTTTTAGTAATTCAAGTACTAACGAGACTTCATTTAGTACACGATTTGCTACAAAAATGACATACTATTACAATTTTGTTATTTCTGTCTGTCAAAAATGCATGGTTGTGAACAATCGTACATATATTTGCATGTGGCCATAAAATAAGCAGGGTATGTTGCCAAAGTCCGAAAAACTGATATAAGAAGACGTCTCATTTTGAGCAGGATTATTCATCGTGGCGTTTTTCGAAACCAGAAAAAATTTAAAAAAAAATGAATTGCACCGCGAAATCTTTACTATTACTCGGCAGAATGTGCTAGATAGATGCTAGATTTTTTGAAAACAATTCCTATTGAGGGAGGACGTCTGGTGCAGTGGGCAAAAAGAATCGTCTTCTTTTTTACCCGCTTAATTGTTAGAATTGAGCCTCTAGTCTCCCGCAATTTCGATGTCCACACTTAACTTCTTTTGTTTTAAACAACTATGCATTCCTGGCGCGTATTTGCTATAATATACGCAGATTTCAATCTATCGGCTAAAGTTTTCGAAAAACTGACAGCAATAAAAATACAGTGCACAGTGGTCCAGATCGCTAATTTAGGAGGAATTTTTACTTTCTGACAAACCTGTATAATTTAGCCGTATCATGTCTTAGGATGAATTTGTGTACTTTAGAAGATGCTTCTTTTTATTGGAATAGTTATTAGGGTGGTTCTAATTTATCTAAAATACGAAAATAAACTTTTTACTGATGAAAGATAGAGCTCCACAGTCTTCCACAAAGTTGTAAAGTAACTTATTTTGAATAAATTTGTTGAACATATTAAAGCTCTATCTCTTTTAGTTTTTGTTATACAAGAAATTTAAAAAAAAAGATTAGGGTGTTCCTGAAAAAAACGTTTTTTTAGTATAACTTTCGTATCTTTTACTTTTTGTTAACACAACCTTTGAACAGCTTATTGAAAACTTCAAGCCGAGTATTTTTCTCCAAGACACCGAAGGTCTAACTTTTTTCTTTAAAAAGTTATGGACACTTTTCGTTAAAAAAATAGCCTATTTCAAGGCTCAATATCGCTGATGCGGGCACCTAAAATTGAATTCTGTTTCCACCACATGAAAGACCATACTTATTAGTATATTTGAGCAAAAATTGGCGAATACGATATTTTTTTAAAATTTGCAATTTAGATTTAAAGTTTGTAGTTTTGCAGGTTCAACGCATTAAAGCATTTACACACATATCGTTGTATTATGAAAAAAGCCACTTTCAAATATCATTCTCTCATCGCAGCAAGCTTTGCATAAGTGAAACGACTGTCAAAAAAGGTTTCTGATTTTATTCGTTTTAAATAAAACTAGTAAATATGGATATTAGTCGAAGAGAGTTGGCGAATTTGCTTATTGCTGGTAAAAAGACAGATGAACTGCTTAAGTTCATTACAAGTAGTAATCCAAATGTAAAATTGAGACTTGTTAGTGTTCGGAAGAAAATAAAAATCTTCATGTTGGAATTTAGAAGGTTGTGGATTCGGAGTAAGCGCACGCAAATTCGGTTTGAGCTGGAAAATTTTGTGTGGCTTGAAGGAAAGCTAAGATTCGAAGTCGAAGGTAAAGGTAAAGGCCGAAAGAGGAAACCATTTTCCGAAATATGTCGCAGAGCCAAAATAAAAAGATTAGGAAAGTTGCGCGATAAGTATTCCACGGAAGAACTTGGTTTAGCGTCAGCCGTCAACGCTAATTCTACTGGTTTCCGTTTAGTTGGCAGACAAATCGAACGATTGTCGAAAAGTCCCGTCAGATCTACCGTAGAGAATTTAGGATCTATGGCTGTCCCGATTGCAGAAGCGTTTACTGCGGAGGAGGCACTTAGATTTATTTGTGAAAATGATTTTTCTAAGGCGCAGTACCAAAACATACGCAGCTCAGTTATGCAGAAGGGTTTGGACATTTATCCCGCGTATAATAAAATAGTAGAAGAAAAGAAACTATGCTATCCGATCGGTATGTACTATTCTCAAAGATTCGTCCCTGAATCAACAATTTTTTTCAGGAATTTCTGTTCAGCCTTCTTGTGCGTATGTTCCCCTTCAAGCTCTTGTTAACCATACCGTGGAACGACTCATCTCGTTTCTGAATATTGGAGTTCTACCACTGCATCCTGAGGATAATACGTTTGTTATCTTTAAGTGGGGCTGCGATGGAAGCAGCAACCATTCCCGGTAGGCAACATTATTTTTCTTCTAAACTTTGACTGACAGTCTCTTTTCCACTTGAACATAGATACAAGCAAATGTGCGTTGACGAAGATGAAAATGGAGAACTATTCGAGTATAACGATTCGCATATATTTGCTCTATCTATAGTACCTTTACGTGTAGTTAGTCGCCGGAAAGATGAGTCAAGAGATTGCATTCTTTGGAATAATGATTTTCCATCTTCAGTATCCCTGTGCCGACCAGTAAAATTAATTTTCAAGAAGGAAAATCCTGAACTAACAAAGGATGAAGTTGCCGCGATGAACAAGCAAATCGATGAATTAGTCCCGACTATAGTAAATGTTAATATGCGCAAGATTCCGATTAGTTCAAGCTTCATATTTTCCATGGTTGATACGAAGGTAGTGAATGACGTAACAGGCACACCGTCTCAAGCGTGTTATATATGCAAACGCTCCGGAAAGCGATTGAATGATCCTTTACTGGAAGCCAGCGATCCACCGGATAGTTTATATGTTTTTTCACCTTTACATGCATTAATACGAGCAATGGAGTTACTATTGAATATTGCTTACCGTTTAGCTCTAGCAAAACCGCGTTGGCGCGTAGGCAAAAATACCAGCGAGCTTAAGGAACGACAAATAAAAATTCGACAAGCGTTACGTGACCGTTTAGGTCTTCGTATTAGCGAACCTTTGCCAGGTGGCGGAAATTCTAACGATGGTAACACAGCTCGAAAATTTTTCAGAAACCGAGATGTCGTTGCAGAAGAAACCGGGTTGGACGAAATGTTGCTAGAACGTATGTATGTGCTATTAACAATCATCAACAGCAAATTGGGAATTAACGCGGATGCTTACCGGAGTTACGCCGAAGATACACGATTGCTTTATGTACGCCTGTATGGTTGGTACGCTCTCTCACCAACCGTGCATAAACTCCTGGTCCATGGAGGAAGCATTATTCAACATAACATGCTGCCAGTAGGTATGTGCAGTGAAGAAGTTCAAGAAACCAGGAATAAAAGTATTCGCAGATTCCGAGAATTCCACGCACGCAAATTCGATCGACTCGTCAATCTTGATGACGTTTTCAAGAGACTTCTTGTTTCATCAGATCCTATAATTTCTCTTAAATGTAAACGTCGAATTCAACGAGCACCGCTGGATATACCTGAAAATGCAATGCATCTACTTTTGAATTAATTGGCATTGAATAAATTCTCCTTATATGAATCATAAATTGTTGTCATAGCCAAATTATTTTTAATGAACACATTCTGTATTGTTGATATGTAAGCAAAACAGAAAAGGAAATACAAAGGCTTTAGGCAATTTCTTTTATGTCGCTATGCGATAAAATTTAAAACTTTGGTTAGTAAATTTAAAATTACATGCTTAAAAAAATAATATTTTCCAATTTTTGCTCAAATATACTTAAAAGTATGTTCTTTTCTATGGTTCAATCCGAACTTACTTTTATTTGCCCCAATCAGAGATAATGACATTTGAAAAAGGGCTATTTATGAGCGAAAAGTTTCCATAACTTTTAAAAGTATAAAGTTAGACTTTCAGAGTTATGAAAAAACGTGGATTGAAGTTTTCTAAAAGCTGTTCAAAGGTTGTTTTAACAAAATATAAAATTTCTTTCGAACATTAACAAGTCTCAATTTTACATTTGGATTACTACTTGTAATGAACTTAAGCAGTTCATCTGTCTTTTTACCAGCAATAAGCAAATTCGCCAACTCTCTTCGACTAATATCCATATTTACTAGTTTTATTTAAAACGAATAAAATCAGAAACCTTTTTTGACAGTCGTTTCACTTATGCAAAGCTTGCTGCGATGAGAGAATGATATTTGAAAGTGGCTTTTTTATAATACAACGATATGTGTGTAAATGCTTTAATGCGTTGAACCTGCAAAACTACAAACTTTAAATCTAAATTGCAAATTTTAAAAAAATATCGTATTCGCCAATTTTTGCTCAAATATACTAATAAGTATGGTCTTTCATGTGGTGGAAACAGAATTCAATTTTAGGTGCCCGCATCAGCGATATTGAGCCTTGAAATAGGCTATTTTTTTAACGAAAAGTGTCCATAACTTTTTAAAGAAAAAAGTTAGACCTTCGGTGTCTTGGAGAAAAATACTCGGCTTGAAGTTTTCAATAAGCTGTTCAAAGGTTGTGTTAACAAAAAGTAAAAGATACGAAAGTTATACTAAAAAAACGTTTTTTCAGGAACACCCTAATCTTTTTTTTTAAATTTCTTGTATAACAAAAACTAAAAGAGATAGAGCTTTAATATGTTCAACAAATTTATTCAAAATAAGTTACTTTACAACTTTGTGGAAGACTGTGGAGCTCTATCTTTCATCAGTAAAAAGTTTATTTTCGTATTTTAGATAAATTAGAACCACCCTAATAACTATTCCAATAAAAAGAAGCATCTTCTAAAGTACACAAATTCATCCTAAGACATGATACGGCTAAATTATACAGGTTTGTCAGAAAGTAAAAATTCCTCCTAAATTAGCGATCTGGACCACTGTGCAGTGTAAACAATACACTCTAAACTACTTCTACCCAAATTTTCACGGGAAAATACCCAATGGGTTATTTTTTGCAGCGTTTTTCCGTTAGGCAATTTGACACCCTCTAATAGCGTTTTTCTCGAAACAGCGTTTTTCAAATTGGCGAACACGATTACTCAAAAACTAATCAAAGAATTGACTTGATTTTTTTATGAGAATCGATATGTGTAGCCTGCCGGTGAACTGAAAAAAAAAATTTCTCCCCATTATTTTGAAGGAAAGTGAGCGAATTTTACAGTAAAATATGAGATTTTTCGGTCTTCATGACGCAATTTTCCGAAACTCAAACTTTTCTCTATTTTTTTTAGTTCATCGAGGAACTGCAAGTCTAAGATTTACAAATCCGATTGAATTTCCTGTGTCAGATAATTTTATCAAGAGTTATCGTGTTCGCCGCGGAGCTCCTCGGCGTGAAAATGGTTGGACATCTATTCATGGAACGCTCGCATGTGTGGCTCTGCGTGACTGAACATATTTTTTGCCTTTCTCCTATAGAAAGGTTATGCAATCACTCTGAACATCGTCAACTTAATCCCGGCTTACTAATTAATTTTTTTTGGCTTACATAGGTTTTCTGTATTTTAACAGGGTCGTAGTTAGGGGGATAGGTGTGGCCCCCCGCATCACTCACCACCCTTCCCTGAACCGCCCTTCCCTCATCAAGTACCCCTCTACGCGAATAAAATCTTCTAATTCCTCTGGAATAAATTTTCCTAGTTGGTCTGAAAAATTAGGGCAAAATTTGGTTTGAAATGATTTTGAGTTGAGAAACTAATTTAAAATTTCTTAACAAGTTGAAATTTTTTGGCGGGGTCCAAATCCCCGATCCCGCCTCCTGGATTCGCCGCTGGTTTCAAGTGTTTCAGCGTCGACATATAGCGACTCAAGTTCGTAGCTGTCGATTCATTGTACGTATGTGTAAATCGCACTGAATATTTAATAGACATTTCCACCATTATATTAAACATAACCAGCCATGGAATCGTAGTTTGGATGAATGAGAAAGGCACAATTGCACCACTAGAAGGATTAAAACGGGTTTTTTCGTACACAATTAATGTATAAATAGATCTTAACATTACAGAAAAGATCCATTGCCATCCTTGCCTTTTAAATCGCAAAACAAAATTACTGTCGGTTTGAGCACTTGGCACCAGACGCACCCCTTAAAATGTTGACCATACACTGGTAGAATATATTCGTAAATCGCTATGCATTAGTTTCGTACAGATAATTTTCATAAAATATTCGAATTTTTCGTACATATCATGAATCGTTCGTAGTTCTATTGAAACACATTTATTTTTTATTACGAGTTTTTCGTGAAAACCACGAAACGACTTTCGTTGGCTTATTACGAAACAGATTCGTTCGGCAAACGAATTGTTCGCTGCTATATACGAATATCTTTATAATATTTACGAGCACCATTCGTCGAACCATCAACGTCAACAGAGCTTCAATATGGAGTCATTGTTGCTATACGTCAGATAATTGTTGATGTTCACGACGGTCTCGGTCTGACTATTTAGTAGCCGTATCCGTGTCCGCCGGTTTCAGGAAGATTTTCAAAACCTTTTCCACTTCTAGTAGATCCAGAATTCGGAGCAGTACGGATTCAGTTGAGCCATCGCTCGATGGTTTTGCATGAATAATTTTGAGTTTTTCTCTGCCGGAGCAAATTAAAAGAATATGCTATTAAATACGAAAACTTCTCTTAGATGAACGAAATGAATTTGTGCGACCAACGAGATTGTTCGTAATATACATAGACGTTTATTAAAATAAACAAAACATTTCGTTTCATTCACGAAAATTAATGTCGTTTTCAACGACAACATTCGTGCATTGTACACTAAATAAGTAAAATTCACGAAAACTTTCGTTCATTAAGCGACCATTTCTTCATATCACAATAAAATCGGTTTTGCCAGATCTGTTTTTTTAACTAAAAAAAATCAGTGTTGTCAAACATCGATCCCAAAGATCGAATGAAAAAATAAGAAGATAATAAATACGAAATTTTTTCTAAGATGAACGAAATGAATTCGTGCGACCAACGAAGTCGTTCGTAATATACATAAACATTTATTGAAATAAACGAATGATTTCATTTCATTCACGAAAAATAATGTCGTGATCAACGATAACATTCGTGCCGAGCAAGTTAAAATAGAATCGAATTTGCCAGATGGATCTCATTAATTAATAAAAAATCGGTGCTGTCAAACATTGATCCTAAAAGATCGAATGCGACAAACGAAACCTTTTGTAATATACATAAACGATTATTAAAATACACGAAACATTTCGTTTCGTTCACGAAAAATAATGCCGTTATCAACGATTACATTCGTGTAATGTAAACTAAATAAGTAAAATTCACCAAAATTTTCGTTCATCAAGCGGCCATTTCTTCGTACCACAGTAAAATCGATTTGGTCACATCTATTTTTTTAATAAAAAAAGTCGATGTAGTCAAACATCGATCCCAAATGATCGACTGAAAACAATAAGAGGCTAATAATACGAAAACTTTTCTAAGATGTACAAAAAGAATTCGTGCAACCAACAAAATCGTTTGTAATTTACACAACCGTTTATTAAAATAAACGTAACATTTCCTTTCATTCCCGAATAATATTGCCTTTTTAAACAATAACATTCATGTAATGTACACTAAATATGTAATATTTACGAAAACTTTCGTTCATCAAGCGACCATTACTTCACACCACAATCTTTTAGTCATCAATAGAAGCAAGCAAGTTGAATTAAAATCGATTTTGCCAGATCGATCCTTTTAGTTAGTTGAAAAATCGTTGTTGTCAAACATCGACCCTAAAATATCGATTGAAAAAATAATATGCTAATGAATACGAAAACTTTCCTAAGATGAACGAAATGAAATCGTGCGACCAACGAAATCGTTCATCATATACATAAACATTTATTGAAATACACGAAACATTTCGTTTCGTTCTCGAAAAATAATGTCGTTATCAACGATTACATTCGTGCAATGTAAACTAAATAAGTAAAATTTACGAAAACTTTTGCTCATCATGCGGCCATGTCTTCGTACCACAATAAAATCGATTTGGCCACATCGATTATTTTAAATAAAAAAAATCTATGTTGTCAAGCATCGATCCCAAAAGATCAACTGAAAACAATAAGAGGATAATAAATACGAACACTTCTCTAAGATAAACGAAATTAATTCGTGCGACCAACGAAATCGTTCGTAATATACACACACGTTTATTAAAATAAACAAAACATTTCGTTTCATTCACGAAAAATAATGTCGTTATCAACGATAACATTCGTGCAGTATACATTAAAGGTGTAAAATTTAAGAATGATTTCGTTCACCAAGCGGCCATTCGTGTTCATGAAATGAACGAAACCTACTATTTAGAATGCACGAAAATACTTCGTTGCAGAAAACGACGAATTAATTCGTGCATTTTATGATCGATTTCATTATGTTTAAGAATTTATATTATCAGTGTAGCAGCGTTTGATTGATTGGAATGGTCCAATTTTTGACGAGTTCGAGCATTGCAAAAGATATCATACTAAAAACATGACGTGTTGAATGATTGGTGTTCTGTTATTTAACCAAAATTGACATTTATTTTTTAATAATACCAAACAAAACTAAATAGTTTCTGGCTTGATACGACTGAGCGATACGAATGGTTCATAACCACCCTTTTATAATTCGATTTGACCAAACAGTATTGAGCGCAAATGGTGTATGTAACAAAGTTTAAACTTCTGCGATTCGTTTATTCAAATGTAATCATTCATGTGAAATGAGAGAAAATGTTTTTGTTGATTTTTGATCAAAAAAAATTGAGGCAATCAATAATCCGCGGATTGCCGGCTGACGAGCCATGCTGATCTCCTCATCGGATGACACAAATCCTGTAAACTGTCGATGGATTCGAACACTAGTGCAATTTTAGTCCAACCAACGGAACATTTAGCTACTCGTCTCCATCAACAGCCAGCCTACTCCCGATTGCTTTTGTTTGATTTCCTATTCACCAGCAGCCTGAAAGTCCGCTTATCAGTCGCAATGCACGTATATTTGAACGCCCCTTTCTGCGTCCATCGGATATAATCCGCTGTCTACCTCTCGATTGCCCCCACACCACCCACCCGGTGCTACCTTCCTGTCAATCAAATTCGGCGGCCATGGGCCTTTTCGGTGAATCCCGTCGATATTCAATTTTTAACTGCCCTGCCAGGAAACGTTTTCTACCAAACGATAGCAAACAGCCGTTTTTAGTGCTTTCGACAGCTTTTCGATTATGTTAATTCAATTATAATCTCGACACTTCCGACTAGTGCCGGTGCCTGCTCCTGCTTCTGCTGAGGGTAATGTCTGCTGGCAGCGAGATTAACGATGCCTCGGAGCCGTTATTCCACTTTCTGGCATCGCGCTGGCACCGGTCCGTGGCCTATCCGCTATGGCCAATCGATTTTGACGTTTTGCTATTAGTTATTTTAGGGCTGACGTTAACGATTACTTTTAAAGCTCAATTGCGATGCGTTCATCTGCTGGTGCATTAAAAGTGGCATACGGTTTTATTGGTCGGTTTAATGTTTCTTAACTTCCAACAAAAGCTGACTTAGGTATACTATTTCGTTGATATTCCGTTAAGTACATAAGTCACAATCCGAATACATTCCCCGACAAAAGGAAGTCAAGGTGAGAAATGATAGCTGCTGAGTGACTATTTTGCAAGAAATAGGGACAATCAAGCAAGTGGGAAGGAGCTTGTACTATGTTTAGTGTAGTGCATCCGTTTTCAACTATACCCTACCGGGTACCGAGCCGGAGCTTCTCATGAATTATTCACGCTGCCGGTTTTGAGTTTATTGCAGAATTTTCGGCTGCCTGTGTCAGCCGTTGACACTGACTGATATTCGGCATTCGAACGTCGGTTCTGTCTGCTCCGTTCTGATGGAATTCAGTGGATACAGCTAGCCGAAAAACTAACAGTTGTATAGCGAAGAAACTTTCGGTGTCTGTACATATAGTGCCGAGTAGAGTAGCTCGTAGCTGAAATTATTTATGAATGCATCACCGCACTTAATTATTATGGAACTGATCTGGTTGATAGATCGGTTTTGTTCGGACAAAATGCATATTTAATGGACTGGTTATGATACTTCTAGGCGGAGCTGATTAAGTAATAAGTCAAATAACTGTGCAGCTGTAGAATGAGGAAACTTTCATAATTTATGAATTGTCCTGTAAATACAGGGCACACAATACATCCGGAGACAAATATAGAAGCGTTGTGGTTAGTGAAGCCAAAATTTCTAAAGTAGGTCAATTGAATACATTTTCTATTCGAAGTTAAGTGTAAGTTTTTGCCCTTATCGTAGGAAATACCAATTAGTAGCGTTGTTCAAGAAGCACAATAAGTTTGTCCCTAGGGAGCACGTTGGGTTAAAATAATTTTTGAACCTATAATTCAGTAAATCATCAATTACGTTTCGATTTCGTCTCATCACTCTCTTCGATAGCAACCTGACAACCAGCTAGGTGACTAATCCAAAAAAGTATCACTACTTGTGTTCACAAAGCGAACAAAATGTCACGAATATGGTGCAGAGAGCACAGATGTTACGACTTTCTGAGAAAACATAGCGAAATAGGATCAAGGTTCGAATAACGAACCAATTAGACGCCCTGTGCTATATTGCTTCCATGGAAGGAGAAAGCTGGGTAAAACCATTTTTGCTCATTCACTTACAATACAGACAATTCAAAATTCCGATTATAGGATGTGATCGAAAACATTGATTGACAAATGACTATTTTTATGAATATCTGGTTTCGCGGAGATTCTTTTGAAAAGTTTGCAGAAAATAGGCAGCTGACAAAATGATCCTGATTTAGACGAAGACATTCAAATTATAGTTTGCCAGTGTTTTCTCGCTAATGGTCACGTTGAAAAGTATAAAAACTAGTACTCTAAAGTTCAAACCATTAGTGTTTTTTATGTTGAAAAAGTGGTTCACGAAGAGATCGGGCAAAATCAAGGAGTACTGCATGTGAAAATTACTTGAAACAATAAGTATAAATTGTTATCGCCATTCCTTCAGAATTGCGCTTGGATTTGTTTAACCATTTACAGATTTTTATATATTTCAAATTATCTGCTATAGACCTTTCACCAAAACGTGTGGCATCCCTGATTGGGGTTTGTTTTCCTTTTGCTGTCACGACCAGGAGTGCCAACCGTCCAGATTTATCTGCATTCTTCCAGTTTTTTTGTGTCGTCCAGACATACAGATTTATTTTTGTCTGATCCAGATTTCAGAGAATTTGTCCAGACATATCCAGACAATATGACAAATAACAAAATAAGTTACAAAAATGCTTCGTTAATTCTATAACAACCACTTGACAATGACTGGAAACAAAGCATATTAAAGTTGCTTTACCGAAAGCCAACCAAATTTTGCCGAATATTCATCAGCCGACAAAATTCCAACAAAACCAAAATGCTCATTCGTTATCGAGCACTCAGTCGAGATAGAAGTCTTTTGTTGTCGGTCCGTACACTCTATAGCGACAAATAGTGCTAATCCGCATTCAAGGTTATTTCGCACACTCTACGCCTAGTCGAGTATTTTTTCCCTTCTTTTGTGTTTCTGTTTCTGAGTATCGTTAGCCGGTCAGTGACAAGTGAGGCAGTGTTCTGCTAATAACACAGAGAACAGACATGTAAGCTGGAACAAACTTTCCCGAAAAACCTGTGTAAACATTTAAATGAAAATACGTTAAAAATCACTATCGCATACAGGTTCGCATGCGTGAGTCACCATTGTATCCAAGTTTGCACACAAGACCCGTATAGCGATTGCTGGCCGATCGAAGCGCCGGCTAGTGGCAAGTTGCTACTTGCTGTTGTCATTTCAAAGCGAGAGTTTTATTCCTTACACAAGTTGAAAACTTTACTTGTATGTCAGTTCTCAGTGCTAATAAGCCGTCTGGATACCGTTACATACGCAAGTTAAATATTAGTTTTCGTTTCCCCTTCTTGGTTGTCTTAATAACGTGCACTGGGCAATAGGCCCGTGCAAAAATGACTTCCCCTGACGGCGGTTCATCTCAAGGTGAGATGGACGTCGAAAAAAATCGGCTTCCCGGCTCAAGGTATATCCGAGCTCGGCCACCGGGCCATTTGTGATCTTCTTTCGGACCAAAGAAAAAAAGTGTTTGAATCTGTTGCAGATTTCTCGAGTTCTGACGGATAGGTATTCGGCCGTGACAGAAATATCGAAAATTCGGCCTGATAAGCTTCGGGTGGTGGTTAACAGTTCAACTCAGGCAAACGATATTGCTGGATACGAGCCCTTTACGAGGGAGTACAGGGTGTATATTCCAGCTAGCAGGGTTGAAGTCAGTGGGGTCGTTTCCGATTCGAGTCTGAATTGCGAGGACCTGCTAAAATATGGGACTGGCTATTTCAAAGACCCCATGCTTAAGCCAGTGAAGATACTGGAATGCAAACGTTTGCATTCAGCATCAGTCGCAGCTGACGGGAAGAAAACATACGTCAACTCAGACTCTTATCGGGTGACCTTCGCCGGCTCTGCCCTGCCTAATTACCTCCTTTTTGACAAGGTTCGTCTACCTGTTCGCCTCTTTGTGCCGCGGGTCATGAACTGTACTAATTGCAAACAATTGGGACACACAGCCTCCCATTGTAGCAATAAAGCCCGTTGTGGGAAATGCGGTGGGAATCATGCGGATGATTCCTGTGGAAGAGATGTCGAAAAGTGTCTCTACTGTGGGGGAAACCCACATGATCTTTCTTCATGTCCTGTGTACAAACAGCGCGAGGAGAATCTTAAGCGTTCCCTTCAGGGACGCTCTAAGCGATCTTTTGTAGAAATGCTTAAGATAGCTACGCCACCTGTCTCTACGAACATCTTTGCCAACTTGTCTACTGACGAAGGCGACTGTGATGAACTCCAGGAGGGAACATATTCTGCTGTGCCTAGAAGTAATAGAAAAAGGAGGAACATTTCCTCCCCCAAGCTTCGTCGTAAAGGCCAGAAGGTGTCTCTTCATGGGCCCCCCTAAAATAACTACTCAAGAAAGTACTGGTACAAAACCGAAGCAAGTCGCTCCCGGTCTCAGTAACCTGAGCTCAGAAAAGGAGTTCCCAGCACTTCCAGGAACATCAAAAACCCCAAGTGTTCCCATATCTCAGCCAGAGAAAGAAAACAGCGCTGGCTTAATATATTTCTTTGACATTGTGGACCGTATTCTTACAGCGTTAAATATTTCCGACCCCTTAAAAGCATCTTGATAAGCTTTCTCCCCGCAGTAAAAACATTTTTGATGCAGTTCACTGCGAAATGGCCCCTCCTTTCAGCGATTGTATCCTTCGATGCCTAATTCATCGAACGAGGTCAAGGATTTAATCACTGTTCTACAGTGGAATTGCAGAAGCATTATCCCGAAAATCCATTCGTTTAAAATTTTACTAAATAATTTGAAATGCGATGCATTTGCCCTATGCGAGGCATGGCTCACTTCAGAAATAAATCTACACTTCCACGATTTTAATATCATTCACTTGGATCGAGAAGACTTACGGAGGAGTACTCTTGGGGATCAAAAAGTGCTATTCTTTCAATCGAATTGACCTCCCCTCGACACCAAGTATTGAAGTTGTCGCTTGCCAAACCAGAATTAAAGGCAAAGACCTTTGCATTGCTTCCACCTACATCTCCCCTAGAGCCTCAGTTAGCCACCGACGGCTTTGCGATATTGCGGAACTTCTCCCCGTACCGAGGCTAGTTTTAGGTGACTTCAACTCCCACGGTACGGCATGGGGTTGCCATCATAACGATAATCGCTCTACCCTACTTCATGAGCTTTGCGACAACTTCAATATGACTATTTTGAATACGAGTGAAATGACACGGCTTCCTGCCCCTCCAGCGCGACCGAGCGCCTTAGATCTGTCCCTCTGCTCGACATCGCTGCGGTTAGATTGCATATGGAAGGTAGTCTCTGATCCCCACGGCAGCGACCATCTGCCAATCGTAATTAATATTGCTAACGGTTCAGGGTCACCGAATACAATCAATGTTTCGTATGACCTCACACGAAATATTGATTGGAAGAGCTACGCGTCCGCGATATCCGACAAAATCGAGTGTACTCAAGAGCTTCCTCCGGAGGAAGAGTACGGGTTCCTGGCTGGCTTGGTTCTCGATACCGCGATTCAAGCTCAGACTAAACGCGTACCAGACGCGAACTCACGCGGGCGTCCTCCCAATCCATGGTGGGACAAAGAGTGCTCAGACGTGTACGCGGAGAAGGCCGCTACGTATAAAACCTTCCGGGACGACGGGCTGCCAGCTAGCTACCGACAGTATGCGATGGCGGAAACGCGCACGAAGAATTTGATGAAAGCCAAAAAACGTAGCTACTGGCGCCGGTTTGTCGACGGACTAACGAGAGAAACATCGATGAGCACTCTTTGGAGTACGGCCCGGCGCTTACGAAACCGAAACAGTACTAACGAGAGCGTGGAATATTCAAACCGTTCGATACTCGATTTTGCCAAGAAGGTTTGTCCGGATTCCGCCCCGGCACAGAGGATCTACCGCGCCGCGTCCCCTCACGATAATGCGAACGAAACACCGTTATCGATGGTGGAGTTCTCACTTGCTCTCTTGTCATGTAACAACAAAGCCCCAGGGCCAGACAGAGTCAAATTTAACTTGTTAAAGAATCTGCCAGACTCTGCCAAGAGACGCTTGTTGAATTTATTTAATAGGTTTCTTGAGGGTAATATTGTCCCTCATGGTTGGAGGCAAGTGAAGGTCATTGCCATTCAAAAACCAGGAAAACCAGCCTCCGACCACACTCAAACTGGCTTATGCTAGCAAAGAGCAGATGGCATCAGTTTTCCTAGATATAAAGCGGGCTTTTGATTCAGTTTCTATCAAAATTCTTTCTGAGAAGCTGCACCAGCATGGTCTTTCACCGACTCTAAACAACTTTTTGCTAAACTTTCTGTCTTAAAATCATATAAATTTTTCGCATGGTGATTTATCGACATCACGAATTAGCTACATGGGTCTTCCCCAGGTCTAAGCTAAGCCCCCTTCTCTATAACTTTTACGTGAATGACATTGATGAATGTCTTGTCAATTCCTGCACGCTAAGGCAGCTTGCAGATGACGATGTGGTCTCTATTACAGATCCCAAAGCCGTCGATCTGCAAGGACCATTGCAAGATACCTTGGACAATTTGTCTGTTTGAGCCCTCCAGCTGGGTATCGAGTTCTCCACGGAGAAAACTGAGCTAGTCGTATTTTCAAGGAAGCGTGAACCAGCGCAACTACAGCTTCAATTAATGAGTCAAACTATTGCTCAGGTTTCAACTTTCAAATATCTCGGGGTCTGGTTCGACTCTAAAGGTACCTGGGGATGTCACATTAGGTATCTGAAACAGAAGTGCCAACAAAGGATCAACTTTCTCCGTACAATAACCGGAACATGGTGGGGTGCCCACCCAGGAGACCTGATCAGGCTGTACCAAACAACAATATTGTCGGTGATGGAGTACGGGAGTTTCTGTTTCCGCTCCGCTGCGAACATACATTTCATCAAACTAGAGCGAATCCAATATTGTTATTTGCGTATTGCTTTGGGTTGCATGCACTCGACACATACGATGAGTTTAGAAGTGCTGGCGGGCGTCCTTCCGCTGAAAAATCGATTTTGGGACCTCTCATATCGATTGCTCATCCGATGCGATATCTTGAACCCGTTAGTAATTGCAAATCTCGAAAGGCTTGTCGAGCTCAATTCTCAAACCCGATTTATGTCCTTGTACTTCGATTACATGGCACAAAATATCAATCCTTCTTCATATTATGTCAATCTCCCCCATGCTTCTGATTCAACTGTATTCTTCGACACTTCCATGAAGGACAAGATTCGTGGAATCCCGGATCACATACATCCGCAAGCATCTTTCATAGTAAATTTCGAGAATTCGACTGCAACAAGATGTTTTACACCGACGCGTCAAGCCTCGACGGCTCCACTGGCTTCGGTATATTCAATCAAAACCTCACCTTTATTCAAACTCAATGATCCTGCTTCAGTTTACGTCGCAGAACTTGCTGCTATTCAGTATACCCTTGGGCTCATTGATACTTTGCCCACCGATCATTACTTTATTGTCTCGGATAGCCTCAGCTTAATCGAGGCTCTCCGTTCAATGAAACCTAGAAAGCACATTCCATATTTTCTGGGGAAAATCTGGGAGTGCCTACGTGCTTTGTCTGTAAGATCGTACAAGATTACCATAGTTTGGGTTCCCTCACATTGCTCCATTCCAGGTAATGAAGAAGCGGACTCTTTAGCTAAGGCGGGCGCTTTACAAGGTGACATATATGAAAGACCAATTAGCCTCAGCGAATTTTTCAGTATTACTTATCAGAGAACCATCGAAAGTTGGCAAACTTTATGGAGCAATGGTGAACTGGGAAGGTGGCTACATTCGATAATCCCTAAGGTATTGACGAAATCTTGGTTCAGGGGGATGGATTTCATTCGCGTGATGTCTCGGCTCATATCTAATCACTTTCACTACACACTGGATGCTCATCTCCGACGTATTGGGCTCGCGGATAGCGGTATCTGCGCTTGTGGCAACGGTTATCACGAGATCGAACATATTGTCTGGGCATGCGCTGAGTACTGTTCTGCCAGATCACAACTATTCGATTTCCTTCGGGCCCGAGGAAGATCATCCAATTTTCCGGTTCGAGATGTACTGGCAAGCCGCGATCTCGTCTATATGTCCCTTTTATACACCTTTTTAAAAACCATCAGTATCCAGATCTAACTGCCCCCGTAATATCTCATTTGTATCATTTCCAGAAGTGCCCTCTACTGCCTACCGTACTCCAACGATGGTTTTATGCGACTCCAAGAACGAGACAAAACATCTGTCGAATGACCTAACAACACGAGGCCTACAGTACAACATCACACGCGCAACGCGGTGTGTTGCCGATCCGTATCTGAGCCGTACTACGAAGTCGTCTGGAGGAATCAGGAATCAGTAGCGTCTGGCTCAAATGGCACGTTCCCCATATTGATCGGAGATTTGTGCCTTGCCAAGAATCGTATTTTCATCATTTTCCTGATGGGAAGGATTGGGGAAGTGGTAAGGTTAGGGGTAAGGAAAACAACGACACAGAACAATTAAAACAGAGCATTCTGCACCCCCGGAGTGATGCTGAACGATCTGCAGGTGTTACAACAGCAGGAATAAAACTTCCAACCCCCGGAGGGATTTAGAACCTCTACCCAAACAGTGAGCGGATATATCAACACCCCCGAGGGGATATTGAGATAACAGAACGACAACACCCCCGAAGAGATATTGTCATTCAAATACGGCTTAAAAAACTATAGCTCTTTACCACACTGGGTTAGGAACAAAAGCATATCCTTAAATTTCAGCTCTCTGTACATAGGTTCATCTATGTATGGAGAACCAAAAAACCGGATGCGCAATTGCATTAATACAGGGCAATTGCATATCAAATGATATGATGTTCCGTAATCGGATTCACAAAAATCACATGAATAATACTCAGCGCGCTGAATAGTAGCCATGTGATAATTGAGTTTGCAATGTCCAGTCAGTGCCCTGACCAAAATACTGCAGTTGTGCTTGGAAAAATGCAACAAATTTCTTGACATTTTCGGACTCACATCCGGCAGAAAAGCCTTTGTTTGAACGCAAGTTTGCAAGCTACGCCAATGTTTGGCATGTTCGAATGCAGCCCAAGAGCGAATCTTGTGCTTTATCTAACTTATTGACGGTGTTAGAACTGGTTCTGGACCAACGAAATCAGTCGCAGAGCTAGCTCTAGCTAATTCGTCCGCCCATTCATTTCCAGTAAAAACCGGAATGACCGGGTACCAATAGAAGGTAGATAGCATTTGAAATGCTAAGTTCTTCGATTTGAGTTCGACATGCGATTACTAATTTCGAACTCGAATCTGCCGAACTAAGTGCTTTCAGGGCAGCCTGACTGTCAGAGCAAAAATAGATTCTTTTACCGCAAATTCCCTGTTGAAGTGCGGATTGTACGCCACACAGAATCGCAAAGATTTCTGCTTGGAATACGGTACAGTATCTACCAAGCGAATAAGATTGGTTTAATCTCATCCCATGACAATAGACACCAGCACCGGCTCGGCTCCCCAACAAAGAACCGTCCGTATAACAAACTACGTATTATTCAAGTTGTCGCTCCATCCAGCCAGACCGCCATTCCTCACGAAGAGGAATTCTCACATTGAAAGTTTTAAAAGGAAAACTACATGTGAGTGTAAGGTCACTGGGAGCAAGTGTATATTCATCCCAAGTAACCATTTGGGGCCACAGTCTTGTGTGGCTAGTTACACCACCTTGAGGACATCCGCAGACACTCAGTTTCCTCATCTCTACTTGTCTTAACGATGAGCACAGATGTCGGTTGCTAAGCGTTGCGTGTGTCCAATTCGTGATATATGGAGGTACTCCATGATCTCGTGCTGCTTCCAAAATGGATTCGAAAGACACGTTGTCAAAAGCACCTTCAATATCGAGAAAAACTCCTAAACTTGATTGCTTTTGTGAAAAAGCTTTATCAACGTTGTAGACAACATTGTGTAACAGGGTGGTAATAGACTTCCCCCGCTGATATGCATGTTGCATTGCATGCAGCGGGTGCTCGCCCAAGCTACCATCCCGAATGTAGTGGTCGATTAAACGTTCCACTGATTTGAGAAGGAAGGAGGTCAGACTGATCGGTCTTAAGCTCTTTGCCTCCTCATAAGTGACGCGGCCACCTTTTCGAATGAATTTGACTGTTATTTCCATAACTGGCATACTTCGAGATGTACTGGCAAGCCGCGATCTCGTCTATATGTCCCTTTTATACACCTTTGTAAAAACCATCAGTATCCAGATTTAACTGCCCCCGTAATATCTCATTTGTATCATTCCCAGAAGTGCCCTCTTCCGCCTACCGTACTCCAACGATGGTTTTATGCGACTCCAAGACGAGACAAAACATCTGTCGAATGACCTAACAACACGAGGCCTACAGTACAACATCACACGCGCAACGCGGTGTGTTGCCGATCCGTATCTGAGCCGTACTACGAAGTCGTCTGGAGGAACCCCTGCCGGCTCGAGGAAGACCGCCCGGCATCCCAATACTTGATGCATCCATCCGCATCTGTAAACCTTGTCGTTGATTCCGGATGCCGGAAACTGAAAGTTTATATCTAACCCCCCCCCCCTCTCTGCCAGCCTTGTCCACCCTCTCTCCTATGTCTCTGATACACAGATGTAGGACTTCACTCCCCCCTCCTATTATTGAATATCTTCCCAAAACTTATGTGCCCCCTATCTTCTAGATTTAGTTGAGTTGATGATTCTCGTTAAGAAATGCCTAACAGTACCAATACTTAAAAATAGCCCTAATTAATCCCCCCTAATCTTAATAAAATTGAACCACTTCCTCTAACTATTTCCAGTCAATATGCTTGAAAATGTTCTGCTTAGTTAATAGTTAATTGCTCCAACAATCTCCCTTCTAAAAATCATGAAGTGCATTGCTATACAAAGAACACACAAAGGGGGTAGGCGTAGCGTAGTTGGTAAATCGTCTTGTACGCAGCGCACCTGGGTTCGAACCTCGACCCCGCACATAGGGTTAGAAATTTTCATAAGAGATTTTTCTAACCCGAAGAGGCGAATGACCTTAAGGTTAAAACCTCTATAATCGAAATAAAAAAAAGGACACACAAAATGACCCGTCCCCCTAATCTTACGAATATTATATTATCCCCTCTTGTATATGTAGTAGGGTGGCACAAATTTTAGAATTCAGTAGAACCGATCTAAAACTATTCGCTATACGACCTCATTCAACCATGCAAAATGTTGATTTGATAGGTTGCACTATATTTTAGCACAAATGGTTTAAAGTTTGTATGTGATTTAACATGGATAAACGATCCACATTATTTAATACTTCGTAGGCACATTCCTATGTATTCTAAAAATATATGCTATGTTAATTCCGCTAGATACGAGTACCATGTGCAACTTCCCCGAAGAGTGTAATAGGCTGCGAGTTCTGGTTCAAATGTTATTCTTTATACAATGCGTAAGTGTCTACATCATTGGTGGAAATTGAATTTATCTTGATACTCTGGCTGATACTTCAATCAAGTTAACCGTGATCTGGTAGCCATAAACAGAATTAGGCAGCTATCAACATAGGTGGTTTTATAGTTCAGATGCGAGCGTCATAAATAGACAATCTGAAGGACATGAGTTCGGTTCTTAATGTTTTAATTTTTTTTGCTGCCTGTGAAGCGGGAACGTTATTATGTAGAATTATTATTTTCAAATAAAGTAACAAGGGAGATCGTAACCATTATTTCTGACGTGTTATTTTATTTTAGTAAACTTATGTTCTAACGTTATATTCACGGTGCTACTCCAATCTTAACCCCTGGATGATTCGTTCAAAAGTTTTGGTTAAAATCAAATAGTGCTTCATGGCCGGAGACACTCTTGCTGGCGTATAGTGACAGATACTGCTCGGTTTACTCAATTAACCTACCTTCAATTTACGGGAGAACTCTATAGCAGTTCCATTTTCAGCACCCCAGGGATGTGGTGAACATCACTTGAGCTTCAAACTAACGGGAACCTTTCCCGCTTCAGTCTCGTTTTAATTTTAATTTGCTCAACGTATATTATTGTACGCAAAAAAATACATCAAAATAATTCTGATACAATTCGATCCCAAGTCCTTTAGATCACATGTTTCGGATGATACCATCTGGACTATATTTCTGCTTAACACCAACGGTATAACTGGTGACTACAACAAATACGTCAAGGTTCACTTGATTGAAGGTTCAGCTCGCCGGGTAGCCAGAGGCAGCACTATTTTCATAACTTTCAGGGCATCAAAAGTTTAATTTTGCAATAACTCATGAACCAGTTGTCATAGCTATGAACTGTCTTTAGAAGAAGTTGTTCTACTTGTCTAAATCTATAGAATGTAGCATACAATATATTTTTCAGGGGCCCCAGGCGGCATATTTATGAATTTAATGAAAATGTATTATTTTCTCATAGTAAACTCCATACAAACTTAGAATCATTTGTGCTAAAACATGCTCCAACAGATTTGATTCAGATTTGGCGTAGGAGTTCGTTGAGGAATTACGAATTTTTCTAACTTGATTCTGCGGTATTCAATTTTTTTCATACATCCTCGTGCCACCCTAATATGTAGCTGTAAAGTTTTGTTTTAGTTTCATTATATAGAAATAAATTAATATTGAAATATGTAACCTTCTAGTGGCTAAAGCGCTGCACTGGGTGATTACCAAGATTTGGGAGGAGGAGATTTTACCGGAGGAGTGGATGGAAGGTGTCGTGTGTCCTATCTACAAAAAGGGCGACAAGCTGGATTGCTGTAATTACCGAGCAATCACCCTGATGAACGTCGCCTACAAGGTACTCTCCCAAATACTATGCCGTCGACTATCACCAATTGCAAGAGAGTTCGTGGGGCAGTACCAGGCGGGTTTCATGAGCGAACGATCTACCACGGACCAGGTGTTCGCTCTTCGTCAAGTACTGCAGAAATGCCGCGAGTACAATGTGCCCACACATCATTTGTTCATCGACTTAAAAGCCGCATACGACACTATCGATCGAGATCAGCTATGGCAGATTATGCACGAGTACGGATTCCCGGACAAACTGACGCGATTAGTGAAGGCGACGATGGATCGGGTGATGTGCGTAGTACGTGTCTCAGGGACGCTCTCGAGTCCCTTCGAATCACGCAGAGGGTTACGGCAAGGTGATGGTCTCTCGTGTCTGTTATTCAACATCGCGCTGGAAGGTGTAATAAGAAGAGCAGGGATCGACACGAGTGGTACGATTTTCACAAAGTCCGTTCAGCTACTTGGCTTCGCCGATGACGTTGATATTATTGCACGAAACTTTGAGAAGATGGAGGAAGCCTACATCAGACTGAAAAGAGAAGCCAAGCGCGTCGGACTTACCATCAACACGTCGAAGACAAAGTACATGATAGAAAGAGGTTCACGAGAAGAGAATGAGAACCGCCCGCTTCGAGTTTGCATCGGTGGCGACGAAATCGAGGTGGTTGAAGAGTTCGTGTACTTGGGCTCACTGGTGACCGCCGACAATGATACCAGCAGAGAGATTCGTAGACGCATCGTGGCAGGAAATCGTGCTTACTTTGGCCTCCGCAAGACACTTCGGTCGAACAGAGTTCGCCGTCGTACGAAGTTGACCATCTACAAGACGCTGATTAGACCGGTAGTTCTCTTCGGGCACGAGACCTGGACCATGCTCGTGGAGGACCAACGCGCACTTGGTGTCTTCGAACGGAAAGTTCTGCGTACCATCTACGGTGGAGTGCAGATGGAAGACGGCACATGGAGACGGCGAATGAACCATGAGTTGCATCAGCTGTTGGGGGAGCCGCCCATCTGTCATACCGCGAAAATCGGACGACTACGGTGGGCCGGGCATGTAGCCAGAATGTCGGACAATAGCCCGGTGAAAACGGTTCTCAATTGCAATCCGACCGGTACAAGAACACGTGGCGCGCAGCGAGCACGATGGATCGACCAGGTGGAAGACGATTTGCGGACCCTTCGCAGACTGCGTGGCTGGCGACGCGCGGCCATGGACCGAGTGGAATGGAGGAATCTTTTGTATACGACACAGGCCTTTTCGGCCTTAATCTGTTAATAAATAAATAAATAAATGGTGTTAAGAAATTCAAAATGTAAAACGATGGAAAAATGGCACCTTTAAGCTAACGCAAACGTGCCTTATCAAATAAACGAATTGAATTAAAAAACCTTTATCTAACTAGCATTAAGTTGGTGTTAATAACTGACGAAGAGAATCCGCAAAACCAAACTTTTAAGTTAGGTATTGTGTCCTTATGTACAAAAAAAATGTTGGTCTCAACCAAAAAAAATTTTCGTCTGAGAAGTTTTGCATAGTTTGCAATTTTTTTTCAAGGAAATCATTTGTTCTGCTGGCCCAACATAAAATTAGTAGAATAATGATGTGAAAGTCATTCTAAAACCTACTAAGGTACCTTTAGTTACTTGAATAGTTAAATGGTAAATAAAACACTTGTAAAAAATAGTTTACGATTTTAAAATTTAAAAAAAAATCGAAAAGAATCTTTTATCTGAAAGTACAATTCCTTATTTCTCAAATTTTCATAGAGATCCGAGCAGTAGATCGAGTGTCACAGTGCTTCGAAGCCTGTCTCGTCTACCAAGAACAGTGGTAACTGGAAATTTTAAACTCGATTATCTCGAAAGGATGTTTTTCCAAAATTGTTTTTTTTCGTGATCACGGTTGTAGAAAAACTACTCAACCGATTTTCTTTGTTTTTTTCCAATTGCTCGTAATTACCTTTCTAGTACCTTAACGTTTCCTTTTTTATTCAAAAATTCTTATTATGTAAAACTAAGCGCGACAGATCTAAACATCTTCAGATACAACACAAACTGTTGCTCAACTATACTCAGTGCATTTCTACCGTCAATCAGTATCGTCAACGAGAAAGTAGGCCATCCTGCTGGTTCCACGATCGTAGCCCGAAAACCGAAGAAGCAAACAAAAACAATTAAACGTGATCTCATCGACAGCAGCACCGATGACAGTATGGACGGACACGACAACTAACGAGACCATGTAATCCTCAGGCTCAATAAAAAGAAAATCGACTGATTCGTATGATATTAACTATAGTTGTGAACAATCTTTTTAGAATATTACGAAAACTGTACATTGTTCGGATTTGAATCAGCATTAAAGGATTCAAGAGATTCATTTTAATACAATTGAAAATAGTCTGGTTCTGCGGTGCTCCGCCCTACGAAATCGTTGCAAAATTCTCTTGTTTGTAAGTTTGCTGATATAACACTATTTTTACAACCCATTCCTACTATCGAAATTTAGGCTCACCAATCGGACGCAGTACAAAACCCATAAACAAAGTAATAAAACCCAGCATTCGAACTCGTAGAAAACTCCTGTTCCTTCAATTATATTGTTGTTTTCTTACGACACTGCAAACTTCTGTGCGAAATTACTTCCAAATCTTTCCTCAATTGGTTCGAAATATATCATCCCAAAATGGCTCCCATTCCCCCGGCAATGTATTATTTATTTTCCATTCGTGTGGCACAGCAAAGCACCAACCCTGCTAAATATTTAAACACATTCATCAAAAAGTTGCTCTACTTCTACTACGTTTGCCCCGGAATGAGCTCCGGAAAATCTGGCCTCACTTCATCACTACGCTGCTGGAAACCATTGGAAATCCGATCCAGGAGAATTTCCCATTTTACCCGTTCCCCGAACTACGGTTAGTACCCATAACGGATAACAAACCTTCTCATCGAGCCCGCATTGTGATTCAACTCTGCTAGGGTTTTGCCTTTGCCAGCTTGATAGCATAACCTCAAATAACGAAAAAAAAACAAAAGAAACCCGACTCCATCGAAGCGCTTTAGAATGTTCCTTTCTGAATGTGAAATTTTCGGAGGGAGGCTTGGTTTTATTGTTGTAAGTTTTTTTTTTTTTTGCTTCTTTCACTTAAATTGCCAACCCAAAATTTGCTTTTCCTCTTTCTTTACCGCCACTGCTGATTTGGAAATTGATCAGCCGTTGGAAAGCGATATGTAGACTGTAGAACAAAGGCAGCGAGCGAGTCGCTTTGCTATTCATTTTCGTGCACCGTCTTGGGCGCCCTGAGAGGGGAATAGGTACTCGATGGAGCCGTTTGGCTGGCAGCCGAAACGCGTTGCGATGCGGCGTGGTGCCGGCAACAGGCGCACGGTTCGAAAGTGAATTTTCTTCACTGGGAGCTGAAAACAGTATTCTTTATTATTCATTCCAATTCAGTGGATGAATAAATTACGGGCAATTTGTCAGTTTGCGAATGTTCGGCGGAGGATTGACTGGGCGGAACGCAATCGATTGGTCGGCCCGGGGGCAGCGATTTAGATGGGTGCGGAACGATTCCGAATCGATTGACTTTATGTTTAGATTTTTAAAGTAGTAGAACGGTATGGTAGCAACTTGATTGACTAGGAATGTTCCAAACTGTTGTTATAATTCTATTTCAAATAGCTGTGAGATTTTGTCTTCCAATGAGTTTTTGCCGCATTTATAACAATTTTCCAGTCCGTGAAATATGCGGTACAGTCCTATCTGAATGATAATTTCTGATGATCTTGATCAGATACATCGGGAAATTTCATCTGTGCAGCTTAACCCATTCATGCCCATATTGTTTGTGGACAACAACGTTTTTAAACAGCTATAACTTTTGCTTGAGGCAAGATTTGTTCACAAAAATAAGTAAGGCTAATAAATGTGACTATTGACTTTCATTTGAGTACTAACAGTTACAAGAATCAGCTCTTGAACTGAAGTTAATGCAGATAGTCTGATTGGATTCCAATGAAGCAGTGCTGCCAGGGACAGTTTACGTTGACGACGAAAAATGAATTTTTCGTATATCTTCGTTATGTTGCAATATTATTGAAAACTGAAAAAACTTATTAATTTAGAGTGTCTTTGGCTACGTTTTCCACGTAATTGGACTATTGTATATATTCTAGGAGAATTGTATTGAGCATTGGAAGGTAAAAATTGAGCATCTTCTAGAACTGCGAGGGAAGCACCTATCTTGGATTTTCGTGTTTCTTGACCCCACCGTTTTCAAGAAAAAATAGTTTTGAAATCCTACATGTACTAGACAAAAGTTGGGCATGAAAGGGTTAAACACCAAGTCGTCATGCCACACATTGTCGAAAGCTTTTTCGATATCCAAGATCTTCATTGCTGTCGTCTTGGATATCGACTTGTTCCGCTGGGTAATGTTGGTAACTCAAGTGAGTTGATGGATGGTTGATCTTCCTGTTTCTCGAGAAAAACATCATGTCCACTAGCGAAAGAAAGTATTCGACTTTGGATTAATATCTCAAACAGCTTGGAGAGGCTAGAGAGCGAGCTGATGCGTCGGTAGCTTTTGGAAACAGAAGGATCTTTCTCTGCTTTCACATTGACTAGGAGAACTTTTGCTAACTTCCACAATGAAGAGAAGTAAAGATCCCAGCACAGGATGAATATTTTAGCTATGAAAGCAAATCAGCTGGGGCTCAAATACTTTAGTTCGATGTTAAAAGTTTTGTCGAAACGGTGGGCCTTCATGTTTCGGGATGATTTGACAAAAGTAGTCAGTTCATCTGCATTAACTTTCGACTCGTCTGGAACCCAACTGTCAGATTGATCAATCGCAGCCACACCTCAAAAATGGCACTTTTCAGCCGTGTGATATGCGAAGGTGGCTGAAATCTCTCGCAGTATTTTAGCAAAGAATTGACCCACTGGGTTTCTGTTCCCCATGTCGTAAGACTAACAACAGCTGTGCCGTTAAATGGTGAGATTTCCTATCTCACCGGTGTCGGTTGGGTGCTATCAGCGTTCTGCTGTAGCATCGAAAAAAGAGGGTGCCAACGGACAGGCCTCAAAACCCGAACCGTAAAATTTATACTCCGATTCAGGGTGTGACGCGACCCGTGCCAAAGGAAGACTGGCGGAGGGGCATCAACACATCGAACTCCAACCCTACGTAAAACTGAGACTGAGATCCGAAGTGTTGGCAAATACCAAGCCGCGCACGGAGCTTGTGGGTTACCAGGGCGCACCTCACAGTATTTTTGCGCTTATCCTGTCAAGCGGGGCTCTGACAGAGTTGATTTTCTTTCCCTAGCTATTCATGGGAACAAAACGGAAATCACTAAGATTACTGTAAACATGAGTTTGGCGGAGATTGCGGCGATGGAGATGGAGGAGGAGAAGGATTGGAGGTTGTGCCATACACTTCGTCAATTCTTATCTTTCCAGATAGAGACGAGGATCGGATAGTGACTAAGGGGGACACAGACCAGTCCGACGGAGCAACCGGTGGGTCGAAGGGCTCCAAGAATAAAACAAGAGGAACAGGAGGGATTCGTCAATTAAACGAGGCGGCGAAGAAACACTATGGGTAGCTGCTGAGACACGGCCACAAACCCGCTGAAGCACTAGAGTTGAAAAAAATCCTAATAGAGAAGGCACCATCCAAGCGATAGTAGCGTTCGACGGACACGGAGTGGCCGAACAACAGTAGGTACAGGAAGGAACCGCTACCGAAAAAGATCAAGGGCGGGATCCTAATCAGACACTAAAAACTGTGCAGCATCCAGAGTGTGTAGACAAAGACACAGCTAAGTGGCTGCAGGATGCCACAGCTGCGATGGAAGCCTATACGACAATTTCTGCACAGAACGCTGGAGGGTGGCGAAGAGAAGTGCAATCTTCAAAATGGTAGAGCTCCTGTTGGCGGTAGATGAGGCTTCAGTGAAACTGATAATCTCCCAACACACCCAGCTGAACTACGTATTCGGAAAGGCTAAAATACACCAGTTGAAGAGTGCTCGGTCTTCGCCGAACGTGGAAGTTCTAGGCAAGCATGGACTGTAAAAGCTCTTGTGGGTGACGCAACGCAGAATATCTCACGACGGACTTCTGATCATAGCAAGCCTGCAGCAACGGTAACGAGTGCATCGATGGCAGCCTCACGAGCTATTTGGTTTTACACCAACCGACGTAACCCCACAAAATGAGCCGGATGAACTTTGATTGACAATTCTCGGTGGTTTGTTTACATGAAAGTTACGTGAGTTCGAATGTAATACATGAGCACCCGTTGCACTCGCACTCACGCAACTGGCCAGGTAAACAAACCACCGAGAATTGTCAAACATGAACTTTATTCACCATGAGTTCATTCGTGTCGTCATCTTGTAGAACTCAATTCGCAAAATCACCCTACCGTATGCGGCTCGCGAACTGATACGCAAGAAGAAGATCAAAAAACCCCTATAGGCAAAGATGCGCAAACGGCAAGAGCCGAATCAAATACTGGGCCAAAAAAGGCCACTGGAACGTCGCGCAACACACAGCCTGTAACTAGTCGTCAGTACAATAAAGAGGACGAAGTATTGGTCCAAAAATCGATGGTAAAGAAACGCCACAAAAATGACCAGCATTTACTGCAGTGAAATGAACCCTCACCATGGAAAAGGTGCCACAAGCGTCCTTGCCCGGAGGATCACCAAAGAGCGACTAGACATCGCTCTTCTACAGGAGCCGTGGGCAAAGCACAAAAGTTTAGCCTAAATTCCTCAGCTCACAAGATAGTATACTGTAACGATCAGCCAACTCCAAGAGCTGAAGTTTTGATAAACAGAGCAATAAAATTCTCTCCAATGGCAGAATTCATTCAACGAGACATCGTTGCAATAACAGTGGTGGCACCAACGGCTAGGGAAAAGCAGGAGATTGTGATCGCATATACCTACTTCCCTGGCGTAGTGCCACCTTCTGAAGTCGATGCGCCCATAAAGTACTGCAGAAGCATAAACAAGCCCTTTATCATTGGATGTGTTGCCAATGCACATCACACAATATGGGGTAGCATGGATATAAGTACCACAGATGAGTAACTACCTAGAATAGCTTTCATCAAATGATGTCAATGTATGTAACAATTACAGAGAACAGACATATCTTGAGCGTTTTTTCAAAACGTCATATCTGCAATGAGTTACTCTCTTTGTTTACTCTCTCTTTGGATTTTTACGGCGTCACTATAACACTTTTCACTTATTTTACAGTACAGATCGAAAGACGGTGGTTTTAACTAGCATATTATGCAAAGAGTTGAGGGATAAATGTTAAAATGACCGAATTATTAACAGATGAGAAAGTAAACAAAGAGAGTAACTCATTGCAGATATGACGTTTTGAAAAAACGCTCAAGATATAAGCTAGAACAAATTTTCCCGGAAAAGCTGTGTAAACATTCGAATGAAAATACTTTACAAATCACCATCGCACACAACTTCGCATAGTGAACATCAATTGTATCCAACTTTGTATGCAAGGCCCGTATACTATTTACTGGATGTCTACTGGACGATCGTAGCGCCGACAAGCGACAAGTTGCTGCTTGCTGTTGTTATTTGAAAATGACAGTTATTTTTCTTACACACATTGACTTGTATGTCAGTTACCAGTGCTACAATTGGGTCATTAAATGAGAAAAAAATCTGTTCTTGTTACATACATCGATTTTTGTGATTGCAACAATGTTTTTTTCCAACTCCGGAAACGTGAAAATAATATAAAAATTTAAAATAAATTAATATGTTGACAGTCTGGATTTGACACTATCAGAAGCATTTGACATATCGAATTTCATGACAAATGATGCCCTGTCAGAAGAAATTTACATGCTTTCCGGTTTTCCCGCAGGGTTATTTTTATTTGACATAAACACCATCCAATGCATATAGTTTTTTTTCATTTCGGGTGTTGTCTTAATAGTCCAGATGTAAACAACCACAGTTTTCCTATGTATGGTTACCAAGTTTACATAAGATTTATTTTAAAAAACAAAAAAATCGTTTTTACGTATTACAACGATTTTTTTTTGAAATGATGTTATATTTTGTATATTGGACCTAAAATTTATCGAATGGAACGGAAAACTATATATATAGCTTAATGACCCAATCATGAACGCAGTTAGCAGTGAAGTATTAACCCTCCGGAAATCGCGCTTATGGCTTACTGAACGAGCAGTACCCTAAGACGATTTCGCTAGATTTTTAGAGCAGCGTGCACTCAGCGCACTAGCCGAAACTGCCGGAAGGTTGAACAACAGAAAAGATAAAGAATTGATACGTTTCTGACGAAATTAGTCTGTCGGATCACAGACCTGTAATGTTCGCCATAGAAGCCAATAACCTCACAGGGAAATAAGGACAAATAATTGGTATGTATTCCGCTCACACCTGGAACAGTCGAAAAGAATGGAGTGTAGGATCCAATCTCCGGCAGATCTGGATAATGCAGCAAACGACCTACAAAACATCATAACCACTTACAATGCCAGTTGCCCTCTTGTAACGAGGTCTGCATGTCGTGATGTTCCTTGGTGGAACGAAAATCTAGCAACACTTAGGAAGGAAGCTGGGCGCCTGTTCAATAAAGTACTGGTAACTGGTACTGGTAACTGGTCAAGCTACAGGACCGCTCTTACCAAATACAACGCTGAGTTGAGAAAGACAAAAAAACTATGCGCGAGTTTTGTGAAAACAGCGGAAACTTTCCAGAGACAGTTCGCCTTTAAAAAGCCTTATCACACAAATGGCCTAGGGCACGTGAAAAAGACGATGATTCTCTCACAATTGGTAATAGAGAAACATTGGATGTTCTAATGAACATCCACTTTCCTGGGTCGGTTGTGGAAGACGAGAATTATACAGGTTAGGATGGAGTCTATCCTAAGAGGACTTGTGAGGCATCACAGAAACTAGCCTGCCAGATTTTCACACCATCTCTAATTAAATGGGCTATCAACAACTTCGAACCCTACAAGTGACCCGACGCTGATAACATTCTTTCAATAATTCTACATAATTTTTCCGGAACAACTAAACAGCTTGAGATCCAGTCTTATGGTTGAGCTCCCACCTATAAGCTGCAGAGAAATTAGGGCAATATTTATTCCAAAAACAAGTAAAAAATACTTGACACCACCCAAAGCCTTCAGACCTATTGGTTTGACATCAACACTTCTGAAACTGATACAAGAACTGCTGGATCACTATATTCGAACGGAGCACTTATCGAAAGTTCCGCGTAACAAGTACCAGTTTGCATACCAAAAGGACAAATCTACGGAAACAGCTTTACATACCCTAATGACACTTATTAAGAAAACCCCCGTTTTCAAGGAAATAGTAATTTGCGCTTTTCTTGACGTCGCGGGTGCTATTCATTTTACGTCCTACATATCAATACACATGGCCCTGGCAAATAGAATAGTAGTCCATAGGGGACTGGATTTTAACAATGCTCAAGAGTCGAGAGATCACAGCAACGTTAGGAGACACGAAAGCAACTATAACAGCCAATAGAGGTTGTCCCCAGAAAGGTGTGCTATCAGCCCTGCTCTGGTGGACGATCTTCTCAACGATCGGAGTGAAATGGGTTTCGAGATTGCTGGATGTGCAGATGACATTGTTCTAATTGTTAGGGGAAAACATAAACCTGTAGTAAGCGATCGGATTCATTTAGCCCAGAACTTCATCATGACATGGTGTTTCAAAGAGGGGGTCCACGGGAACCCTGCAAATCGGTCATTGTACCGTTGTCCAATAGGAATAAACTGAAGTTGGTTCCCCCAACTCTTAATGGAATTACAATTAGCGAAACACCTAGGTGTTATCTTAGACAAAAAACTGAATTGGAACTCGCAAAACTTGGGGGCTCAAATCGAGGTTGGCTTACTGGTCCTACACGATCATCGCTGGACCACGATAACCTTATTCCTCCATTGCGTGGTGGCCCAAAGCTAAGCAAAAGACCGCCTTTAGTTCGGGCGTTCAGAGTTCAGAGTTTAAAGTTCAGAGGCTAACCTGCCTCTCAATCACATGCGCTATGAAATCAACACCCACTACAGCTATGGAAGCCATGCTTCATCTACCTTCATTGCACAAACATGTTATGAGGGAGGCGAGACTTGGCTCTCTGAGAGTGCTAAAGGGTAAACCACTATTTGATGGGGATTTAAATGGTCAGCTGAGTATAATAAAGGAACTTAAACTAAACCCTGTCTTGACTACAGTTCAAGATAAAATGGAGGCTAAACCGAACTTCGATATCTTATATGAAGTCCACATAGTGGATCGTCAGATACAGATCGAATGGTTCCAAAATGGGTGAGCTGACTGGCTCGGGAGTTTACGGACCAAGAATTAAAGAAGCGATATTGGTGGGAAAGAGGGGCCTACAGTTTTCCTGGTAGAGATATATGCAATATACATACACCTGTAGGAAACGAAACTGCAGACATGCGAAAATCGCAATCTTCTCGGACAGCCAAGCAATACTGTTGGTATTAAGGTCGTCGAAATGTGAGTCCAAACTAGTTTGGGAGTGCATCACATCTTTACAGCAACTAGCAACTCGGAATAAAATCATGATATTCTGGGTACCTGGCCACCGAGAAATCGATGGTAACGAAGTGGCCGATGAATTAGCCAGGCGTGTTTCATCAAACATGTTTGTTGGACCAGAGCCCTTTCTAGTCATATCAACCTGTGCCATCAAACTAGGACTTTCGGCTTGGGCAAGAGACCAAATACTAAACGACTGGCAAAACGTAGAAGGCGCCCGACAAGCTAAGACATTCATACATTCATGTGCAGACACGAGAGCCCAAAAACTAACGGATCTAAGAAAAGACTTACATTCAAGATAACATTTGTAGATTCTTGAACTACGAGCCCGAGAGCTCGAAACATATTCTCTGTCATTATGCAGTACTATTTCTTCGAATGGAGCGATACTTCGGAATGCATCTTATGACAACGCCTCACGAGGTATGGCATACCTGTCCCAAACGCATCCTCAGCTACATTAATAATGTACTACTCGATTGGGACGACACTTGTGGACAAACAAACAATTCGCTTTCATCTACTTTGGATTAGGGCTATTTGTAACATGTAGAGCAAACAGGGGCACCCACAAAAGGTAACCGGAACCGGAATAGTGGTCGCAGTGGCAAAGTTTCGCCAAACAAAAAAAAATAAAGTTATAGCAAGCTCCAAATAATGAGAGCACGCCAACTGTTTCCCCAGCGCATTAGCTTTGTTGGCAGGTATTATCAGAAGAGACCAATCTTCTGCATCGCTAGACGAGACCATCGGAGGCACAGAAGTCCGATTTCCCTGTTATGAAGGTCCAGAATTCTCGCCTGGATAACCATAGATAGAGAGCTGTACTTTAAAAATTTATCCAGGTCGCAATATTGTATCCGATAAATATTCCGGAGACGGATAAGTTTTTTCGTGGTGTTATAAATTTGGATTTATTTTGCAGGACGGGAACCACCCTGTCTCGAGCAACAACGTCCAGAGAATTCTCTATGGCTCTCGTTTTTCTTGTAAGGTATTTTGGGCCGAGGATATTGTATTGACCGGTCTCGAAATCTTCAACGATAGACCTACATCTCGAGCCGAGTATAGAGGTTGTCAAGTGATGACGGATTTTGCGTGACGTCGTGTTAGCCTAGCCTAGTCGTTTTGTAATAGAACCGATGTATCGATGCACGCCCTGGATGCTAGTTTATTTGGGACAGTAGGTCAACTGTCGGCTCCGATTGCTGCGATGACCTTAGGTTGCATGTTTGGCAACATATGGCATGTGATGTGGCGCCTCGCAGCAACAGCCACACCTCCTACTCAAGAATTGCTTTTGTCAAGTCCTAAAAGTTTACTGCTGTCCTTAGATGCTTTTCAGTGATATGCACTATGTCGATGTCCTTGGCATTGAGAAAATCCACAAGTTCAAAGTGCTTGTTTCTCAGTGAACAAGCGTCCCAATTGATGATGTTTATGTATTCAAGGCCCATATTTATTTATAAAGAAAACGGCAGTTAGTATCTGTTCATTCCTTGTTCTACATTTACGTAGAATGGTAATGACCTGGGACACCAGCGTGACGAGCTCTTCCGCTGTGTACGGAGATTCGTTTTCATGGTTACCAGACACCGTACTGGCAAACGACAGGAGGCAGCTACAGCGGTGAGGCGGGGCTGCGCTGAAGAACGGATCTGTGTCTTGGTGACTTGTTGGTTATTGAGAGGGAGCAGTTCCAAGTTCGGGACTACTCGTCAGGGTTGTCTGCTGGGAAATGCGTTAAAGATTGGAGCGTTTCGACGACTGCGCGACTGGTCATCGTCGCTTTTTTCCGAATAATGATAAAATCCGCTCATTTGATGGATGCACGGTGGTTTTCACCGCAGTTGGCACATGTCAATTCAACGTTATCGCCTAGACCACAAAATTCGGCAGCATGACTCTCGGCGCATTTGTCACACCGCGCATTCATATGCCAGTTTTTCGTGCCATGTCCGTATCCCAGGCAACTCATGCACTAGGTCACTTCACAATATTGGGGTCGATACGATTCCCATGAGATAATAACGCTAAACAAGTCCCGAATACCTTTTAAGGCGACGATGCTAGTGGTTATCTTAGCGAAATGAATGAAGAACAGTTGGTCTCGGTAACTGTTATTTTCGTTCTTATCGACCCGTCCACTCATCGAGTATACTACAATCGGCTGCAAACTAAGTTGTACTAGTTCTGGTTTTACAGCTGCCACATCTAATGGTAGCAATACGTAAAATGTATAAGCCAAATTTCAAATTAAGACTAATAAAAATAGTTAAAATACTACCGGCAACTGCACTAATAATTATTTTTATACCCAGCAAGGCAGCATAAATCATGAGTATTTAAAGGGACAAGCAGCGACCTTATTTTACACTAAACGGAAATCGTTGAGATTATTGGTTCAACAAACAACCGAAACCGTTTTCAATTATTACATGTAAATTATTCTGTTTGTTGTGTTACGAGTTCAAAAATCGTGATACGCAAGTTATTTAAAACACCGGAGCTCGTGAAAATAATGTTAAGATGAAAAAAACAATTTCACGCTGACGAAATCCACCTTACAAAGTTGAAATTCCATAAATTCTGCAGAACTGCGAATGAACAATCGTAGACGTATCGATTACCATCTCGATTTCTAGAAAGTTTCGGCTGACAGAACACTCTGCTTAATTAAAAATCTCTACTGGTGCAGAATCGGACTCTTTTAAGTATGCCGCCAGCCAAGCCAGATGCTGTTCGGAAAAGTTTCGACTTGGCTTTCACCCGACGAGACCAGTGCTAACAACTAGTAAAGTCTCGTGTCAGCATTTTTACGGTTAGTTAGTTAGTGTAAAAGTTGCGTTCTAGAGGTTTTGCCCAGATTAGAGTGTTCCAGAATGGAACACAAATTGAAACCGATAGAATAAGCTCTCAGTTCTTGAGCGTATTTATGACACTAATTTATGTTAACAGTTTTTTAGCCGTAATACTAAATGTAGTCTGTACAATAAACAAACAAAATAAAATTATACCCTCACCAGTTTTTCTCTGAAATAAAATAACCTTTTCTATAATTTCGGTCCCCATTTTATCAGAATTCGTGGTACTGCCGATATTGAAAAACTTGAAGCCCCGCTTAAGTTACCAGAAATTCGAGAAAGTCCACCCTTCTTGGTCCACCCAAGCTTCAATTAAAGTGCGTGAGATGAAAAAAGCAAGTGAGTTTCCAACTCCAATACTGACCGCAGTAAATCACATCGGGATAAGACAGAGATCCGGTTGAAAAAAAAAACACAAGGAAGCGTAGGGGTACAAAATATGCTGAAAGGAAATGAAGCAAAGTAGAGAAGGAAATGAAATATTCTTCCCGCAAACTACGTGGGTCGCTCCGAAGCGAGAGGTTAGTTAGTAGCACTGATTCGAATTCGCATTCGGACTAGCTATGTTTTCAATGCCGGCCGCGGGTGCGAACGGGGTGAAAATTGAAACAAAATAGAGCAAATTGGCCGATTGCCACTTGGTAATGTCCGGTAGGGAAGGGTGAGGATGGGCAGGTATGTACGTGAAAAACACGATGGGAGCAGACTTTTTTTCCCTTTCCCATTCATCGACGAGGTACCGGAAATCGATGTTCCATGTTAGTTGAGTACTACTAACTGGGGGATGGGAAATCGGTGCAAATCGTGGTAGGCTGTGTGAGCATTCGATCGGGACATATACCAACAGCGGGTGGAAACGGGAGGTTGATTATACATACAGGGAAAGTTTGTCAAATTATTTAGCGTTTTATTTCAGGTTGTTTTTTTTTAATTTATTTGTAGTTGTTTGACACCTTCACCGTGGGTTGTTATTTTCCGGATATCTGACACTGGTTATTTATTAACCAGTATTTTGAGAATTTATAACCACACACATGCTGAGAATGCAATTCAGTGTAGCTGTTCATGTATCCCGGATGTTTATGGCGCTGATTTCGTTCGAGGTCCTTGGAAAAAATGCGCATTCCATCATTCCATATCTCATAATGTTTTTTTTTCCGTTCAAGTCCTTATAACTATCCGGATGCGAAGAAAAACAAAACGGTCGAATTATATTTTCACGGACAAAGTCAGCGCGGGAAAATACAAGAACTTCGGTATTCTTAAAAAAGTTAGCAACAACCTTCACTCAGCTGGCGGCAAAAGGGGTAGCTGCAAACAAAGGAGATTTCCCTCTGGTCTTTGGTCGGTCGCTGCATTTCGCCAGTTCGTCGTAATTAAGCTCTGGTGGCATAAATCTAATTAGCGAGATAGTTTCACTTTTTGCTCACTCGTCCGTACCAATGTTTAACCCAAGTGTTCGTGTTTCCTTCGCCGTTTCGCACCAACCTAAAGGCACATTGTGTCCGGAAGCTAACCGGCAGGTTCGGGCGAAACGATTTAGAATCAGACCCAACAGTCGAATGAAGTACGAGCTGGTGGAAAAGTGGGCTATTTAAGGAGAGAAAAAAGACGAGTGCCTGTAGTGGAAAAGCTGCACCGAGGCGATAATTTGTTACTTTGTGAATAGATTCTCGCTGCTAACTGGAGGAAACCGCACCGGGCCGTCGTCGTGGCGAGTCGGTTGCCGTCGGTAGTCGAGCGGATAAGAAAAAGTTGTTTTTTGCAAGTTGTAATTTGAAGGCAAACTATAATGACATTGTTGTAACTGTGGCGCTACATTTGGTAGTTTAAATGTATTTCAACATATATCGATGCGTCGGTGTAATTTGAACTAAACTTTGTTCGAAACAATGAGGGTTGATGAACAGTTTGCGTTTGAAAATCATACCCTTATTACAATTTACAATTAAACAGGAACCGTCAAGGGAACCGTTCAATATTTTCATTTGAAACTTCACTTTCAATGTTATCTAATATTTCGAAATTAGACAGGAAAGACAGTGGGGTTTCAGTGCCGTGGTAGTTTTCATATATTTACGCTCTACGCCAGAAGATATCTTTTAGTGATAATGACCAATAGCAGTGGCCACTGGTGGCTCCAGAGGGAGGCACCGGAAATTTAGTAGAAATGCATGTAAATCTCTAGTGAATAATTCTTTTGTGAATCATTAAAATGTGTTAAGGTCGTGTACATCGTAGCTTAATGAATCAATTCCATTGACGAATAAAACGAATTACCACAATAGATCTAAATACTGGTCGCACAAGTTCGTCTCCCACAAAAAATAAATAAAACGGATACTAGTAGTCCTTAGAGGTATTGTCTCTTCGTTGCAGATACGACCGCAGACGTTACTGGTCTTCAGTTTGCAGGAGAAGTATACTAACCTGGAAGGATCACCACTCAAAGATTACCGCGATATCAGTCCAAGATTAATTGGCCTGGCTTACGCCAATCTCGGACACGGAATCAAAAGTCGTGAAGGTAGGCGAAACAAACCGATCGCCGTCAATAGCCGCTTGGGATAGACGATTACTGCGATTGTACCGGTAACGGAGAGGCCGGCGAATACGTAAACTTTCACAGTGTGGGAAGATGTTAGTGTAGGCTGAAGAATGATTAGGATCTTCACAAAGCGATGAAATCTTACTTCACGCTGGATAGCATGGGAGCCATCAAACCAAACAAGCTGCTTCTCTCTCTCTTAGGACGATGAATAGGCAATGTCATTTTTAGAATCCCTATCCCGTCTACTACTTAACCATTTGGAATCTTGTTTGCTCTGAAGCCACGATCACGTTCGACTTCCGAACAGTGAAGTGCTGGCTTTCAATCGATGGAAATGTCTCTAAAACTGTTTGAGCAAGGATTCAGTACTAGCCGAGGCTCTTAAGCAGAAGATCCGAGAACATGTCAAGAAGGGTTACGTGAGAAATCTGACTTCGGAAGAACTTCGAGAAAAACGTGCGCGTATTTGGTCCCTACCTATATTTGTTGTGGTAAACCCAAATAAACCGAGGAAGTTTCGCCTAGTGTGGAACGCAGTTGCAACCATCTATGGTGTTTCTTTACACTCAGTCCTCCTGAAAGTTCCAGATCAACTAACATCAATGTTTTCGGCGCTAATCCGTTTCAGTGAGTTCCGAGTGGCAGTATGCAGGGACATCAGGGAGATGTTTCACCAAGTGCGGATGAGAGACGAAGAAAACATTGCCATCGCTTCTTCTAAAAAGGTGCCAACGAGTCGTAGCCCAGTATTTATATAGTTCAGGTGATAACATTCGGCGCATGCTATTCACCGAGCAGTGCACAGCACGTTAAGAACCTAAACGCAAGATGATTCGAGCAGGACTATAGAGAGGCGGTCGATGCAATCATCAAGCAACACTACGTTGATGATATTCTCGTTAGCACTGATACAGAGAAAAACTCAGTGAAGCTCACACAGGAAATCAAAAATCAATAGATCAAACTCCGCTACGGTCATGGAAGCTTGAAACAGACAACGCTTGAAGAGAAGAACCTAAACATCGATGACGAAGCTACTACAAAAAAGGTGCTCGAAATATGGTGAAATGCGACGAGAGACCGATTCCCTCTCAAAATATCTTCCCGTTACGATGAAAATCTGCTCTCCGGCAGTCGCGGCCGACCAAAAACGAAGTTCTCCGCACGTTGATGATGGTGTACGATCCATTGGGTTTGATTACGCACCCGTTGATGTTTTTGAAGGTTCTTAATATGGAGAACATCAGTGGGCTGGAATGCTCCTATAGAAGACAAGCAGCTGGAGAAATGGTTGACGTAGCTCACCGTTTTTCGGAAGGTACGATCTGTGTAAGTAACGAGATGTCCGAACGTCAACGACCGTTAAGAGGTGGAAATGTACACATTTGTGGATACGAGTGAGACGGTATCGCGACGGTCGTCTATCTTCGGTTTCGTGAGCTAAAGCGAGAGTAGCGCCATTGATATTCCTGTTCATTGCAAAGTCCGGGCGGCAAGGGGCCTTACTCAGTGTCCGATTGGCGGATAGGATAATGGCATCACTGTCCATCACGGCTAGCAGGCGGTACTGCTGGACAGATTCCAAGGACGTACTATGCTGACTGTGATCCAACCACCGGCGATATAACCCGTTCGTTCCGTTTCTCGTCAGTGAGATTTTAAAGTCGACGTAAGCTGGCGAGTAGCGTTGAATTCCGACCAAGCAGAACGTTGCCGCTGAAGGGACGTAGTGGACACGTATTCCCAATCTATCGCCGGACAGTCGCTGGTTCTGGACAAAACGAACATGCATGGCTTCCGATTCCTAGCTTCGAGAAACCGACAAGTCCACATCTACCTTTTCATTCCAGAATTATGGATCCTGTTATAAAACCGCAAGAATACTCTAGATAGACCACTCTTCTGAGAAGTACGGTTTTCGTTTTCCGGTACGTCGGCAACCTGCAGCACTCTACGAGACAAGAACATCATGTCTTTGGACCGCTGTTGCAACAAGAGCTAGCTAAAGCGGAGGACTACTTGTTCCACAGTCGGAAATCTATATCGATGAGATCACCGTGCTAGCCGCAAATCACTCTGCGAGAGATGATTGAACGAAAATGATTAAAAAGAATCCACTGTTCCATTGCGCCTTTTTAGACGAGAATGGAGTTGCTCGTGTCCGAGGTCGAACAAAAGTCTGTACGTTTGCCGAAAGCCATTTTGTTGATCCCGTTATTTTCTCTAGTATCCTTCGCATCAAACAGCTGATCATTGCCGACATTCACGAACGTTTCGATCACCAAAACAATTCCACAATCATCAAAGATTTCTACAACGCTACCGTATTCCCCATTTGAAAGCCACCTACCATGCGATCCGGAGAGAGTACAAGTGGTGCAAAAACGATCGAGCAAATCCGCAACTTCCAGCGATGGCTGATCTTCAACATTCTCGTTTAGCCGCTTTCACCCACCAGTTCACCTACATGGGGGCGGATTATTTCGGTCCTTTTCTGGTTTTACTATAGTGTGGTTTTATTGGTTACGGTACTCATTAGACTACCCAGAAAAATAATGAATTTTTGAAAACACAATCGGCCCACCCCTGAGTCGATTCCTAGTCCCACCAGGAGTACTTACTCCAAATTTGAAGCAAATCGAATAAGTCTAGCTACCGGACCAACGTGCTTGAAGTTTGTATGGGATTTTTCGACAATTTACATGGAGAAAACCCTCTTGCTCACATTTTCGCCGCTAGATGGCACTGTATACTTCAGATTATCACCAAAAGTGAAACTTAAGAAGATAATTCTATTGTCTACAACTTTGTTGAAGACTGCAAAGCGATCCGACTCCAATAGGAAAAGTTATTAAACTCTTAACGAAGTCTCTCTCTCTCCGTTGAAAAGTTAGTGTTGGCGCCATCTATGCGGTCAGATGTGGAACTACAATTTTCTAACCAAAACATAACTCGTATTATGTACTACAATTCTTCCGAACATACTATTCAACTAGATCTAACCATTATTCCATAAAAATGTTTAGTTTGTTAGAACCTAGTACTGATACATTACCATGCACTGCTCGGCCCCATGCAAAACTGACTCAGACATCACTTCGTTAAAAGTTTAATAACTTTTCCTATAGGAGTCGGATTGCTTTGCAGTCTTCAACAAAGTTGTAGATAATAAAATTATCTTCTTAAGTTTCACTTTTGGTGATAATCTGAAGTATACAGTGCCACCTAGCGGCGAAAATGTGAGCAAGAGGGTTTTCTCCATGTAAATTGTCGAAAAATCCCATACAAACTTCAAGCACGTTGGTCCGGTAGCTAGACTTGTTCGATTTGGCTCAAATTTGGAGCAGACACTCCTGGTGGGACTAGGAATCGACTCAGGGGTGGTCCGATGGGGGTCATTTTTTCCTGTCACTCTAGTACTCATCTCTTATATTTTGAATAATCTACCATTATTTCGTGTTATGGCGACTATAAGCAATGAGAACTGACATACAAGTAAAGATTTTAACATAGGGTGATGAGCCTATTTGCGCCATGTTTCTATTATCACCCTACCCATTTGAAGCCGTTGGTTAGGGCAGTGTCTGCCATCTTTGTTCAACGCATTGAGTCAAATGGTAGCGCAACAATAGGGGCACTCGATTCGAGTTTTCATTGTGCTCAAACACGAGAATTTTACTGTTTTCAACGCATTTGTGTTATTATATTGGTTCTTAACAATGAAGCAAAGCGGTTGATGTCAATTTTTACGCATTCTATTGATTGTAAGGCAAGAAATTATCGAATTAGTGAGGCACCTTGCTTAGTATGGTGAAAATAGGCTCATCACCCTATGTAAGAAATAAAACTGTCGTTTAGAAATGGCACTAGGAAGTAGCAGCTTGCCACTAACAAGCGCTACGATCGGCCAGCAAACGCTATAACGGCGTTGCGTGCAAACTTGGATACAATGGTGATCCATCCATGCGAACCTGTATGCGATGGTGAATTTCAATGTATTTCAAATTAAATGCTTACGAAGGTTTATCAGGAAAGTTTGTTCTACCTTGTATGTCTGTTCTCAGTTCTATACGAGATTGAAACATACAGTGTTGCTAGAGAAGTGTATATGAAGAAAGAGTACTAAAAGTATGTACAACTGAAGAATCTAAATAAATCTGGAAGGTTGGCTCCCCTGGCAGAAGCTAAACACAGCACTACAAACAGAAGAGTAGCTAGGCGCGGCCACTGTTGGGAATGGCTTGAACGACATACGAACCGCTATAGGTAGCATTGACTGCGGCGAGATCTTCGAATGGAAGAAATGACTGGTTTGACGGCGTGTGCCAACAGTTAGTAGAAGAGAAGAATGAAGCAAGAGCGAGTATGCACCGTGCGAGAACGAACGAGGAAATAGACAAAATTTGGTACCGTAAAACGGGGTATCTTTGATCACCGGGGTAAGTTTGATCAAATGAGACTTTTTTCAGCAACGTACGATAAGATGATTCCCATATTCTGAACATATTCAGCATTTCTCGGCAATTATTATTTCGTCATATAATGTACTTTTTATGAACACAAATTCAACTTCAAAATAATACAACTTTCATGCATCTTTCAATCTGTTCAAACAATTCCTTGTATATTAATGAAATCAATCAACTTCAACTAAACCGATCACTTTTTTAGAAACTGTAAATATTTTTGTCCAAATTTATTTAAAAAATCCGAAATGTTTATTGCTAACTTGTTATTGCTAATTTTACATCCCAAATAGACTCACAGCAGAATAATTTTGTCACACGAAAATATGCTCACACCGTATCTACCATAGTTTGGTTCTTGTAGTGGCTAACAAAAACAATATTTAACGCCCTCTGTAGGATTGTGCAAAAGATAATCGAGATTGACGAGTGAATATTTATTGTTCAGCTTTCAAAATGTACACGAAAGTCTATCTATTGACGAAAACAGGCAATATTTAATTTCGACTATTTTCCGTAAAAAGTTCGATGAAAGTGAACTGTGTCATTCTAGGCAATTTTGTTCTCTCTCGAGGTGTCACAATATCGGGTCATGAAATCACCTGCAGGTATGCAATTTACACAACATTTGGAGCGTTATTTCTCATTTCGACACAAATATTTTACTGATCAAAGTTACCCCGAACACAACGAATAAAAATTTACAACAACTTTATTTTATTTTTATAGCAAAACGAAATAAATTACCAAATAATTTGGACGTTTTCAATTTATGGGTAGCAGTACTTGTTTTAAAAATGCAAACAGTTACATCCACCTGAATTAAAGAAAGTTAATCAAAATCGCTTACAGAAAGATCGGGATAACGAGGTGATGGAGCATCTGTACCGAGTTCCAAAAATTCTACAGGAAGTTGAATTGCTCATGAAAACGATGGGTTACAAGCCGACATGTGCGGAAACGCTTACGGAGACCTTCTCACGGCCGATTTTGAGGTGATCAATACGTGTATTATGACGATATTGTATTATATTATACCATATTATATTATATTATATTATATTATATTATATTATATTATATTATATTATATTATATTATATTATATTATATTATATTATATTATATTATATTATATTATATTATATTATATTATATTATATTATATTATATTATATTATATTATATTATATTATATTATATTATATTATATTATATTATATTATATTATATTATATTATATTATATTATATTATATTATATTATATTATATTATATTATATTATATTATATTATATTATATTATATTATATTATATTATATTATATTATGTTACATTATTTTTATGCCAAATTCCCAATTTTTATTAATTAAAGTATATACATGAAGCCGCAACCAGAGCAAAACTCAAGTTGGATGATGGCTACCTACATTCATTCATACATACATCATTCATCATTATAGGATTCTAATTTGGTTGTTACATTCATAACATTCATAACATTCATTATATGCATTATATGCAGAATTTCATGCATTACATTTCATATACAAATTAAATAACATTGGGTGGGGAGGGAGCATCAGGGTATCATTCAAGTTGCAACTTGGACTAGATGTCGTGGGTCGCCAGCTTCTAGTCACAAAATATGAAGTGTTGTTGCTATTAAAGTGCTTATCTGACAAGTGGTAACAAGATTGACGCGACCTTCTCACACAAACCATCAGGTAGTGCCTTAACAAGTATTGAAAATTGAGTTGGAACTGTCTGGATTTTTTCGTTGGAAGGAGATTCTCTGTCCCTTCGGATTCCGCATAAATGACTCTATTTATGGATCCGCTCCATTTTGGCCCTTCTTACAGCGTTAATGTGAAGGTCGGTTGTTAACATAATTTTAACCTTACTGTTAAAAATATCTTCAGCCACCGGAGTATTCCATGCATTGATGGTGGGTTCCTATATCATCATCATCATAAGACGATAGGACGGTTGAAGAATAATAAAGCAACAGGCAATGAGATACTCAAGCACGGAGGAAAGATATAGGCTAGAGCACTCCACTGGGCGATTTTGATGATCTGAAAGGAGGAGCTTTTACCAGAGGATTGAAGGGAGGGAGTAAAATGTCCCATCTATAAAAGGGTGTTAAGCGGGATAGCTGCCACTAGTTTCCGAGCAATCACATTACTGAATGTCACCCAAATTCCATAAACGAATTTGTAACATGCCATCTTTGTTGACTCGACGAATTGCGTTGATGATAATAAACCAACCGAGGTGACAGCATTGTCATATAAAACGGCTCTCGGCAGCCGGCCGCCGAGAATCTGGGAAATTTATTCCTTGTTGTATTAATATGATTGGCGAAATAAGCAACATGAGTTAGCCAACTATGAGCAGCATTGCTTAAATTTTAATAAATCGATACCGTTTTATTTTCTATCGGGCGGCGAATTCTTGTAATTTCTATCAGTCGTTAATTTTTCCCAAGGATCGTCCTAATAGAATGCCAAATACTATATAACATATATTCTTGTACAATTTACTCATTTCTCAAGTCAGGTACTATAGCTAGAATTGTACACAAATAATGGTTTCGTAGTAGGAGGGCGACTTTTACTAATACTGAACCGCAAAAATAATAGGAAAATAATGGGCAACGTGTTACTTCCACGGCAGTTGAATGCGAGGTTGTAACTTTACGTTTTTCTAGATGTACATGAAAGGAGCGGCCCAATTCACATAAATTTACATACAAAAATGTGAGTTATTCGGCTTTTCCTAGGTCATTTAAACTGAGTTTTACATCAAAAGAGTCACAATATATAGTTTTACATATTATAGCATGTAAAACCCTATTATCGGACAGAAAAATACGTCGCTAAGTTGTTGAAGTCAATAAAAAATAAAATATAAAATATACATAACCAAAAACAAGAAAACGATAGAACTAAAATAGCTTATATAACTAAAACGTAGATAACAGTAGCACACGATGAAGATTATTTAAATGATTAAAATGATTAAAGTGTAAAAGTTGGATAAGCAAAAATCTGATCTAATCATAATTGATCCTTAGAGAGAGAAACAGCATTAGCAATTTTGATGTTATTATGGCCGTGTGTTGTACACTACCTTATTTTTCGATTGTCGGTTTGAAATTCACTCACCTGTAAAAAAATGAAAAAATATATTGATTAGTTTGAATTAAATTGGTTTTGTGCGATATATTGGCATATATTTAAGTTCAGAATTGTTGTAGTTGACTAAAAATGAAAAAAAATCTTAAATTCTGTGGACAAAGTTTAAATGAAATATATGTTTCAGCATCAAAGTAGTCCAATACATTGGGAAAAATCCATAATTTCCTGAAATTTAATTCAATTCTTTTATTCAATTACCGGATAAAAAGTGAAGAAAAGTTCACGTGGACATCATGGGTAGGGGGGTAGGGGTACAAAGACTGTCCACACTTGTCCACGGAGGGGGTCAAAATCCGAGAAATTTTTGTCTACGTGGTATATGAACGGTCCCTTAGTTGTTGCGCGGTATAAAACTTAAGGTAGTTTTTTAAACAGTGTAAGATTCCTTAATTAGTAGCACTAAAAAAAAAATTTTTTTCGTGCCGGCTTAATTAGGTTGAAAAATGAGTTCGTATGGTTTCGGAGTACCAAAACTAGATCGTGGAACTGAGGTAAATTCCCTTAGGTTGTCTTTTTGTGTGCAGTGCGTTTTCTCATACCAACCGAATGTTGACATTATTTTTTATGTGTGGGCAACTCAGTACAACGTTGTGGTAAAGATCATATGTTACTATGTTTTAATTGGCGCAAGGTTCTACTGTATCGATTTTGTTGGTTATTTTCGGCAAATTTGAGACTAAGAGAAACGAAAGCAATAAAATTGAAAGATGGATAGGTATTCTAGAGCGAATCAGGTATAAACTTAGAACGGAAAACTAGGATATGGACATGATCGAAAGGAAATGTGAAGAATTCTTTGCCTTCTGCTAAGTAGGAGTTGGGCGTTGCACCCGTCTACCGCATGGTCTATGGTAGAAAATAACTCATCATCATGTTTTACCGGCGTCGGTGGCACAATAAAGCCACTCACAAGATGAACTTCGTTTAGCTGCTTAAGGTAGAATACACGAAGAAGCTTTTCTTATGCAGGATATAGTGCTTCAATTTTCTTGTTGGAGCTCGAATATACGACAACTTGATTACGGAACCAGGGAATAAAAGACTTGGGTCATTCAATAACAACTTCGTCGTATGTGTCAATATTAACATTGTTCAAACACATATGTTATTTAATTCAGTCTACCTTAGCAAAAGGAATCCAATTCAACTGTAACTCGATCATCTAATTAACATCGAGCAAAACTAAAGCCAATAATAATCAGTACTAATTATAGTAATCAGCGGCTGTAATTACCGGTTTCTAAACAAACATTCAAAGTTTTTACGATAGTCCTCCACTTCAGGTAGCTCTAATCAAAATTAATTTATACACAGTTCAGTCTTGGCCACTGTGTCAGTAGTCAGACTCGAAACAACAAACAATATCATTTGGTTAAATAAATTTGGCACAAATCAGCGCCGGTGCAGAAAAGCCACACAGTTTTGGCAGCCATCCACAGATGTAAATCGGCAAAACCTCATCAGAAAGCATCACTCAATTTACGTGGTACCACATCAACTCCACCCCTGTCCGTGCTGAATCACGTTTAACCTACTCAACATCGCAATTGCAGCCTGACAGACGGATGGCCAAAAAATGAGACATCCCATTGCTGCGCACCGTTCGCGTGACAGAATGAGGGAGAAGGTTCAGCCTAATTTTATGAATTGAATGAATTAATAAATTTTGCATCGGTGATAATTGGGGGTGCATTCAAAGTGGGATCACTCCACCACAGGACAAAACAGTTCGCGAGCAAGTGGGTCACGAGTACCGGCCGGGGCTAGGAGGTGCTCACGAAACGGTTAATTAAATGTATTCTGTTTTCGAATGGTACCGTTTGTAGTCGGTGTCTCATCCACAAGCGGGAGAGTTTTGAGGACCAATTTCTGCGCCTAATTGGTACTGTTTTGGATGCATATTTCGATGAAAGGATTATTTAATCATAGCCGGTTCATAAATTCGATGTGTTATGGAAAAATTGCAAAAACAAAGCACGATATTCTACAGCATTGAGGGGTCTATTTGCAGTTCGAGTGCGGTAAACTTTGATACCCGGACCCTACCGTCGCATATTAATTACGAAGTTTTGCTGTAAAAGATTTAATTAAAAGTTTTCGAAAGTGGAATAAAATTTTCAATTCTCCTCCTTTCCCCCCAGCGGGGGAGGACATTGTGCTGAAAAGGGGATACATCACGCATCCGGGGTTGCTCAACAAACACGAACCACATGTGATCAATTTGCATTTACAAACAGATAAGTGATTTTTAATATATCAAATGAAAATATTAATTGGACAATTTACATTTTAATTGAACAACATCATGCTTTCGTTAATTTTGTTTTTCACGCCATGCCAGCAACTGTCAGGCTCATAACCTGATACATTAATCAGGCGGACAGGTCGGAGTTTACCTTTCTACCACCTACGTACCTACCGGGGCGCGGGATACGCACACATGAAGAACATGAGAATGAAAAATTTTTGGTTTTGGAATTGAGCATTACGGAGTTTCCGAACTTTCAGCGGCTGTGCGATTAGTGTCTTACTTCTCTCACTTAATATCTACCAGCTTTGCCTTTTTCTCACGACGAAATTGCATTTTCACAACTCTAATAACAGTAAAAAATAAATTGGAAATCCGAGTAGGCGTCGGCTGTGAAAGATGCCAAAATTTATCGAGCGGAACTTTTTGCTGAAGAAAATTTAAGTGAAATTTGTAGAAAATGCATCTGGCGATGCAATAAATCAGCGTTGAAATTTACGTTGGTATGAAAAAACCCTTTTCCATCTTTCATTCGCAGTGCGAGTGGAATGCTATTTTATCTTGTGCTTTAGTGTCCCCGATATGTTGCTGTTATCGGAAGATGTGCTGCGATAAGTTTCTAGCGGAATGCAAGATTTAGGTAATCTAGCAAGTAGTAAGTAGATGCACATCATGAACGAAATACGGAAGCTATCCGTTCGATGTTAGTGCGACTATATTGCACGTATCATTGTTATTGATATAGGTACATATTGATATGATTATACTAAAAGTGATTCTTTTTTCATTTTCATTGCTTCACAGTGGTCTCGTGCCGATACTCTGTTGTTCCCACGTGATATTTTTTGCTGCGCTCATCATAAACAAACGATCGACAGTTCTGCGAACTTTGGATCGATTGCATTATGCTGATTCCGCTTTGCTTGATACCTGTACTCATCACTGTAGGGACTGAGATGGAGAGAGAGAGGAATAATGAAATAAAATTGGCGGAGCGGAGAGAATGTATTGGAGAGAAGGATAAAATCAAAGGAGTAAGAAAAAGTTCGTCAGTTGTGTGATTGACTTTGAACATGTTAGTTTGGTAGCCGTTCGTCCGGACACGACAGAGTCTATGAGAGATTTAAATGTATCACGAAATGTTATCCACTCTGAAATGGATCCATCAAAGGTTGGAAGCCTAACTTCTGGTAGTTTTATACGAGAGAGGGAGTGATCTGGGACGTTAACGCTATCTCTAGAAGGGGATGGCAGCATCATCTGTACTTTCGCTTCAGACTTACACAGCATATTGGTGAGAAAACTGTAAACCATAACATAATCTTGTTCAAACGCTCGCCGAATCGCCCTATTAGCTTCCTCTGAAATCTTGCTCCCCTTTTCATCTGTCTTTGATTCACCGGTCTCATCCAGTGCCGATTCAATTTGCAACCGATTAGACTGAAAATCGTGGTATAAATTTGCAATTCGTTGCTTCCATCCCTCGAGTTGTCCACTGTAGGGACTGAGATGGAGAGAGAGAGGAATAATGAAATAAAATTGGCGGAGCGGAGAGAATGTATTGGAGAGAAGGATAAAATCAAAGGAGTAAGAAAAAGTTCGTCAGTTGTGTGATTGACTTTGAACATGATAGTTTGGTAGCCGTTCGTCCGGACACGACAATGGCGCAGTTCGGTAAACAAGTAAGTAACTTACTTAAACTGTTTATGAATAGAAAAATCCTTCTAAGAGGATACCCAAAGTGTAAGCCTTTGAGAGGGCATTAAAAGTTTATCCTCCGAGAAGGTATTTATTGTGTAATTCCCCTGAGAGGGCGTCCGAAGTACTGCCCCGAGAGGGTATCTCAAGTATAGGCCTCCGAGAGGGCATTGAAAGTTTAACCTCCGAGAAGGTAATTATTGCGTCATTCCCCTGAGAGGGTGTTCGAAGTACTGCCCCCGAGAGGGCTTTTCTAAGACTAATGCCTCCGAGAGGGCAATCAGTAATGTTCCCCCGAGAGGGTCAAGAAATGTAAGTGTAATACCCCAAAGAGGGTTAAGGAATGTTAAACTAGTATATTACTAGAATAAATTACCCATCAGATCGACATATTATTCAACCTTTTACAGAGTCTGTAGGAATTAAAGCGTTGTTAAAGTGGAAAAGCGCTTGCACGGTACAAATGAACTAATCCACGTGCAGTTGTGTTCATGCGAGATTGAGGGTACATCGTGTGGAATTTTTTCCTAGAAGACAAGCCTGCCTCTTCTTGTTGCGAGAGTGTAGGTTCGTTGGCATGGTTTGTTTACGAGACGTGGTATATGAACGAAGCAAGAGAATAGAATCTCTCGCCTCTCTCGGCAAAGATGTTTGCTGGGTTTCGCACCGGCTGTATGTATGCGTTGAAACTGCAAGTTGAATTTGCTGTTGCCTCTCCTTGTTGCGAGAGTGTAGATTCGTTGACATGGTTTGCTTATCAGACGTGGTATGTGAGGGATGCAAGAGAATAGAATCTCTATCGCTTTTTGGCAAAGATGTTTGCTGGGCTTCGCACCGGCTGTATGTATGCGTGGAAACTGCGAGTTGAATTCGATGTTGCCTCTCCTTGTTGCGAGAGTGTAGGTTCGTTCGCATGGTTTGTTTACGCGACGTGGTATATGAACGAAGCAAGAGAATAGAATCTCTCGCCTCTCTCGGCAAAGATGTTTGCTGGGTTTCGCACCGGCTGTATGTATGCGTGGAAACTGCGAGTTGAACTCGCTGTTGCCTCTCCTGGTTGCGAGAGTGTAGGTTCGTTGGCATGGTTTGCTTATCAGACGTGGTATGTGAGGGATGCAAGAGAATAGAATCTCTATCGCTTTTTGGCAAAGATGTTTGCTGGGCTTCGCACCGGCTGTATGTATGCGTGGAAACAGCGAGTTGAATTCGATGTTGCCTCTCCTGGTTGCGAGAGTGTAGGTTCGTTGGCATGGTTTGTTTATCAGACGTCGTATGTGATTGATGCAAGAGAATATAATCTTTATCGCCTTTTTGCAAAGATGTTTGCTGGGTTTCGCACCGACTGTATGTATGCGTGCTCTAGAAGGAAACTGCGAGTTGAATTCGCTGTTGCCTCTCCTTGTTGCGAGAGTGTAGGTTCGTTCGCATGGTTTGTTTACGCGACGTGGTATATGAACGAAGCAAGAGAATAGAATCTCCATAGACTTTTCTTTTCGCAAAGATGCTTGGTTTTGCACCGACATAAATATGTCGTGTTGCGAGAATGAATATTTGTCGATATGGTTTCGTTTGTTTCGAAAGCAGTGCGAGCGACGCAGATGATATGATGTCGCCATCGCCCTTTTTATTTCTTTAGAGTGCTTGTTTAGTTGCTGTGTATTTGGTGGAGAGGAATTTTCGTTTATATTCAGGGTTGCCATTATTTATTAAAAAAAATCTGGTGGTCCTAATTCATACATATATACAAGTGCACCAAATATTTTCTTATATATATGTATTTCTGTTCATATATTTCTGTTCTGATTCATATACACGTGCGCGAAATATTCAGTGATAGAGTAGAGGTAGTGAAGGATGTAGGGACTGAGATGGAGAGAGAGAGGAATAATGAAATAAAATTGGCGGAGCGGAGAGAATGTATTGGAGAGAAGGATAAAATCAAAGGAGTAAGAAAAAGTTCGTCAGTTGTGTGATTGACTTTGAACATGATAGTTTGGTAGCCGTTCGTCCGGACACGACAATCACAATATACTGTAGACTCCAAATTTTACTTTCGTTTAGTGACCTAAAACCAATTCAAAAAAGAACCACTTAATCCGATCCTATTCAACTTTGCGACAGTTATTTGAAGGGTAATTTGGCCGAATGCTGCGGAGAAATAGGAGTAAACTGGAGCCAAAGTAAAGGCGGTTCCCAGTTCATTGGTGGAATAAGGAAGCTATCTAGAGTTAGAAGTAGGGTTCCTCGCGGTGCGGATGTGGGCGGTAAATGGATAGTCCGCACCGCAACCGCAAAAAAAAATGCAACCGCTCCGCTTACCGCAACCGCACTGCATTTACCGCACCGCACCGCACGGTAATGCGGTAAATGCGGTAAAATTCGGTATTTTTGAAAAGCGTGTTGAAAAATTATTCATTTGTTGTATAACCATCTATAATAAAATATTATTCTTATTTACACGAACATTAACTTTGACGGACTCCTCAGAATGTAACATTTATTAAAAATGTCAACTTTACAAGTTTTAATATTAAAATGCCATACATTTTGAGATAAATACTTTCGAAACCAGGTAAATATTAGCATATCACTGAAGTCCTATGAAATGTAGCTGTATTTTATCATTATACATACAAAAACGTTCTTCCGCAGCAATTAATAGGAAAACTTTTAATTTAATAATCAGAAATCGTTCTACACATAACATAACAGGAATACATCCCATCTCAACCGGTACAGAGTTGTTGAAGGACATTTGAAAAACTGCAAAAGATGTATGATTTACAGCATACAGCAGAAATGTTATTACAAATAGGGGATTTTAGGAATAAAATACCTCAAAACACTTACTTGGTATTTTTCAAGAAATGGATGTATTCTTATTCAAATACTAAGATTGCTCCCTTAAAATTGTCACAATATGAAGGGAGGCTTTAAGAAACACAAAAAAATCGAAATACCCTACACTAACTTCGAAAGCTTTAATTTCATGAAATTACAAAATACTCCTAACTGAAAAATATTAGTTGTTAATTTGGTAGAAAATATTCACAGATGGACGAACAATTGACGTATGCGAAGAAAAAGTTATGCAGAAGGAGTCTTAAAACGGACTGCAGAAAAACTCATTGCGAATTTACATAGAAACGAAAAAAGATAGAAATATCGATGTTGAAGAACGAATGATAAGGTTTTCAGCCTAATTTGGACCCCTTGCTTTTCAAACATTTGTCTCCCTTACTGTTGGTTCCTCCAAATTCATTTGGTTTGATGATGATAATTACATTATTTGGGTTGTTTTTAAGTCTTAAATTCACAGTTGAGAAAATGTCATCGCGAACGATTCATAATTCCACGATTGCCAAGAGTAAACGGGAAAAATGCTGCATTTTTAAATTGGATTTGACAGTACAATTCAATTGTTTTTCAATGATTGGATTGTGCATTTTATGTATTAGAAAAGCTTCGCTTGGAAATTTCTACATTTCTCAATTTCAAAGTTTTCAAAATATGTGGTAAAAATAATGATGCCAAATTATAGTGGACACAGCTTATAGATTTTAAAAAATCAAGTAGCGATAGGTCGAATACAGATTATATTCTGATTTCTTTTCAAATCATTGTGAAGTCCATGGAAATTAAAGCAATTAAATGTTTATTATGTTTCCCTATTGTAAGGTAATAAGTTGCGTCGTTCTTAAATGGTAAAAGTAAAAGTTTTATTTCACTTGCAGCCGCATATTTTATCAATTACTTTTTTTAAGTGCAGTTGCGGTAATACCGCGCGGTAAAAGCTCATTTCCCGCACCGCATCCGCGAGGAAAAGTGTCTCACCGCACCGCAGATTTTGCGGTGCGGGTGCGGTAAATACCGCGCGGTTGCGGTAGTTACCGCAACCGCGACGAAGCCTAGTTAGAAGACATGCTCTGAGAGCACGAACTGAAACAGAAAATCTATTTCTAGCTATTTGGGCAGATTTTGTTCTTTTTTATCTCTTTTTGAGCAGTCAGGGTTGAGGGTGGGGGCTAGCGAGGGACGATGCTATGGTGCCTTGAATACAGGCAACGCAGATCCAATGCCATCATTGAAATGATATGTTCTGCGTTTGAGATGTACTTTCCCCGGTTGCCAGACAAATACCTGTAATTATTGTATGTGACAATTGTACAACTTATAAATAGTCTAATCGTAAGTCCTACTATGGTGGTGTGTGCGTGAAAAGTGTGAGTTTTAGCGTTCGATTCCAGAGGTGCATTAGTGTGTGGATATTTTTTTTCGAGAGTTGTCCTACTGAAGCTGTATAACTAGGGTCTCTGAAGGGTACCCCGCCAAAATCACTCACAATAATAGCAGACGAGACGGGAAATGTCACTCACTAAAACACTGCTTAAGGCCAATTGTAGCAGACCGTGATTCTGAATGTGATATTCAATGTACGGTTCAGATATGAGCGGGCATAGGAACTTCACGATCGCGTGTTTCATCGCAAGGGGCTCGAGCGTTTGTGCGTTAACGTGTTCGATCGCGTGGGCTAGCGTGTATGTAAATTCGCATGTATAAATTAAATTTTATAACCGTGGGTCCATTCACATATTCGCGTGTGCTCTCGGATGATCGCGCGCGGGCCATGAATCTGATATTTAATTTTCGGTGTACTGCTCAAATGCAAGAAGAGAGTTAGTTCTTCTATAGCATTAACGTTCCCGATTATGTCAGCATAAAACGTGTTACCTAGTGGATGCGCGTCATTTTTTATTGATCGAACTGGATGCATGAACCCAGGCTGCTGGGGCCGAGCCGGGATTTCCGGACGTAAATGATTCATGATCGCGCGAACACGGGCATTTGTAGGTTCACTCTTGAGATCGCGTTTGTAAATTTATAAGGGCTAAACTGTTCACTTAGTCACCGGGATGTTTTTATGTTTACGAGTTCGCGGGTGAAGCTGTACGTGGGTGATCGCGAAGGGCTCGAGCGTTTGTATGTTAACGTTTTTGTCGCTTGCGCTAGCGTGTATGTTTCTTCGTATGCATAAATCTAATGCTTATTTTTCGGTCATGTCGGCATGGAAAGTGTCGTCTAGCGAATATGAGCGTCATTTTTTGATTGGTTCAACTGAAGGCATGGATTTGGGCTGCTATAACCGAGGGTATGACCGGACCCTCGGGTATGACCGGACGTGACGGATTTATGGTCGTGCGAGCGGCGGGTTAAAGCTTGGGATTGCGATTGTGAATTTATAGGTGCTCAAAAAATTGACATCCCTGCATGAACTTGAAAGAAAACGAAATTCAATTTCCGGCGCGATGAATGAAATGTTTGGTTCGTTTCTTTCATCATTCGTTCTCCCAACACAGCGCATTCAGGTTTGGATATGTTCGGTTTCAGAACCACACAGAATTTAGTTTCTATGCTAGCTCTGAGAGGGATTATTGAGCAAAAGTGCACCAGATATAGATTACACAGTTAACTTATGCTCTAAAATGAAGAAGATGCAAACTTCTGCCTTCAAACTGTCCACATAATAACAAATGAATTTGGTTGATGAAGGAATTTATGTTCCCTCTGCACTCAAGCATTCAATTCTGCATGAAATTTCAGTCAGTTGGAAAGTTAATGAATGAGGGAGGCGGTGAATCTGAATGTTGGTTTCGGTAAATACAAGCAGAAATAGGTTTTGCTGATTTTGAATTTTCGCAGCACTGATAGGTGCTACAACGTTCACCTAATAATCGGGGAGTTTAAATGTTGGCGAGATCGCGGGCGTGAGTATGTGTAGATGATTGCAATTGCATGTTCGTTTTTGTGACCAAGTTTGTGTTATCGTGAAGGCCACAAGCGTTTGCACGTTTGGAATGGAAGAGGTTGTGAATGTATATGAGAGAATATGCAATCAATTGCATTAGTGAGTATTGGTGTGACTCTAATTTAAGATATAGTGATAAAATGAATAATAACATGTCGAATACAGAACAAATCCGAAAAGATCAACTAGAAGTGTATAAACTGACCGATATAATTTTTGGTATACATGAGCAGTGGAAAAGCATATTTGGGTGCTAAAACAGAAACAGACCAATAGAGTTAAAGAAAAGAACATATGTAGCATACAATCAAACTACTATAACTCGTTCAAATTCCAGAAAATAATGTTTACCGATGTTTAAAAACAATTGAATTCTGTTAGAATTCGATCATGATATGCTGATCGGGAATGGATGATTCACGTACGCCGGTAAATTAATTGTACCTTAATTTATCCAATCCGATCTTCCCGAATGGATAGAATCGAATATACAAATTGAACACCGGATTTACCCACTATTCTATCATATATGCCAGTTCTGCGTCCATTTTCGGACCCAGCAAATACTCAGACGAACACATACATAACAATATAAAAAAGGCCCATAAGCCCTCTCGTTCTCGTCGATGCACCACTATCGAAGCATCATGCAATAACCGCGTTAAAGCAATTATCTGTCAGAGGTACTTTAGCACTGATGTACTCAACATGCTTGATAATGTTTGCAGTACCGTCAAACTCACTAACCTAAGGGAGGGAGCTATCTGCGTGGAAATTTGAATATTTATTTAAAAGACTTGGATAATTTATTATTCTAACAATAAAAACTCGGATGATCATGGAATAGAAATGCAATTAGATTTGATGGATGGAGCTCACCAGGGCTCGATTCCCAGCCCCGCATATAGGGTTAGAGATTTTTCTAAAGAGATTTCTCTAACCCGACAAAGAGACGAATGACCCTATGGTTAAAACCTCTATAATCAATATAAAAAATAGATTTAATATGCCGACGTCACAAATAAACTTGAGGGTTCATTTATGTCAGTTCGCTTGTACTGTTTACAGGAGCTTATCAAATTCTTTGCGAGTTGCTTCGAGTGAATCTAGTCGCCCACAAAACTTTTTCTAAGTCCTTATAAACAGTACTAGTGAACTGTCAAGAAAAGTGGGGTTAACTGTGGCAATAAAGAATTTATTTAGGTTATTGAATTATGGAAGACTTGATCCTCTCGAAGCAAATTACAATGAATTAATCTAAGGCCATGTGAAGGGCTGGATGTTGTTGGTTCGAATCAAAACTTGTCGAAAATAAACAAAGTTCATTCCATAGCGTCAAACTGGCGCCCAGGTGGCGAAATCGTTAGGCTTCAACGGGGTGCTGGAGCGTTGTTAGATTTTTTTTATTTCCCACCGACCCGCCGTCGGAAGCAAGCGAACCTGTGATCCACTCGTTTGCCCGGTTTACTCAAACATAGGGGCTATTCCTAGTTTAAGGACAGCATGTGCAAAAGCGATGTGGCGCAGCCATATTGGGTGGTGGAAGCAAAATAAAATTGGCAGCGCTAGCAAAATGTAAACACAAATGAACACTCCGGATGAACCTAACGTCAATTGACATTTCGACGAGTTTTGATTCGAGCCAATAATATGGGCCCTTCAATACAGGTTTATAGTTTTATAAGCTAGTGACTCTAGTGTTCACGCGCTTACTTCAATCAAAATAACTGTTCTTTGTTTTTACTATTGAGTTCTACAAGATGACGACACGAATGAACTCTTGATGAATGGAATTCATGTTTGACTCGGTGGTTTATTTACCTCGTCAGTTGCGTGAGTACGAGTGCAAAGAGTGCTCATCTGTTACATTCGAACTCACATAATAAACAAACCACCGAGAATTGTCAAACGAAATTCATCCAGCTCATTTTGCGGTGTTATGTCCGTTGGTGTAAAACCTAATAGAATACTTCACGCTGACGTTACAAATGAACTCGGGTGTGTGTGTGTGTGTGTGTGTTAACCATCCTAACTCCCACTAGCTGGTAGTGATTTACAGAAAAAAGATGTTTGCATGTATTTTAACATATCCATGCAAATAACTTGGTTCAAGGATTTCGGTAGGTGTTAGCTCAATTGACTTTCCGATGACCCATTTCGTGTACAGTGCCAGACATGTTCCGAGGTCATCGTTCCATCAACCAGCCCCGCCTTACTGTAATGTTTGTATCAAATGGATTATAACATTACAATAATACTTTCGATTCCTTACATGAGGTAAGAAATCGACGCGTATTTAGTGTATTTATTTGATTTTTGTATATATAAATTAGAATGTCTGTAGAAAAATATACCAGTTTTTCTATTTCCTTCCTCATCTCCTACTTACGCGAGTGACTGATACTTGCTTATCCATTTTTCGTCCCATTCCAAACCTCCAAATATCCTCAAAATCTCCAGCTTCTTTCTCACGCATCAAACAGCCCGAGCAATCCTTTCTCTTTCTCACGTTTGCAAGTACAGCGCAATTTATCAACAACAGTATGCATGCAGCAGATACAGAAGACTCCACTGGCCACGCACGCGGTCCTGAGGTTTGGAAAATGTCGGAAGAAAAAGAAAAACTGACCTGCAGGTTTCCGAATGTGGAACTAAGAAATTGGTGCGACACCTATCGGTCGATAGCTACGGGTGACGCGCTGATAATTTGGAATCGCCACTTTTTTCACCAAGTGACGCCGAAAAATTTTCACTTTTTGAGAAAGATTTATCACTGGGAAAAAAACACTTTTTTTGAGTTTTTGATCTCCACTATTATTATTTACGTTGTTAAAACACTTTTTTCTTCCCCGCATCGGGAATAGACGGCCCGTATTGTGGGGAGAGCACTTTTGACACTAATGCTGTGTGTCTTTGAATCACTTTACGTCGGGATGAAACTCCAAAAAAATCACTGAATTCCACTTCCGATTTACGAAAACTGTTCATCGAGTCATTCTTCGTATTTAAAAACACTTTTGTTTGATAATCCGTACCGAAAAACTACGATTTTGGACCGACTAACGAGGAGCTCCAAAACAGTCGACCGATCGCGGCTAAGGTCTTATTTTTCATTACAAATGAACTCGGGTGTTCATTTTTGACAGTTTGCTTGTACTGTTTACATCGATTTAGAAAAATTCTTTGCTTATTGCTTCGAGCGAATCTAGTCACCCAAGAAATTTTTTTAAGTCCCCGTAAGCAGTACTAGTGAACTGCCAAAGAAAAGTGGGGTTAACTGTGTCAGTAAAGAACCTAGTACCATTCACGCATGTAATTGCCAGAGACTGAAAGCGAAGCGAGTATTGTAAGAAGGTGATGCATTAGGTGACAAATATTAAATCAAGTTTTAAAGAATTTTAAATCGATTTTTCAACAGCTCTTCAAAAGGAGGGGACAGAGATCAGAAGGTGAAAATAAGAGTAAGTTTGTTTTGATCATACTTTCACATTAGGGTTTATATCAAGGCAGTAAAAAAACACATCGGATACATCTTATTTCCAGCAAAATTTACTGCCAACAAACAAGTTCTCCCCGGGTAAACAAAGCACATCATTACCCCTCGTTTATCTGATTTCCACCGGTCCAACAGAGATTTTATTCTCAAAACCTGGCAAGGACCCTCTCAAATACGGGTAGAGAAGAAAATTACAATTTACATAAATTTCAAACATAATTTACTTTTCCTTATCTTTGTCAAGGTTTGTTTTTCTTTTTTCTTTTGGTTCCTGTTCATCAAGAAACCATCGCTATACTGAACTTCATACATTGCTCCTCACCCGCGCCCATCGGATGCTGTGATTTGCTCCCGGCAGAAACATCATCCCCTCTTGCATTCCTCCAAATTAATACCTGGTTCAAAAGCGACAGTCTCCAACGGTAATTTTCCACCCCTGCAACTCTCACTAGAGAACCTTTATCTATGCAGAGTTACGCGCTGTTCGCCAGCACTCGGCGGATGAGAAGTGTGCCGGAAAAAGGTAAATGAAAAATTAGATCATGTTTCTCCAATATTTATGCTCGAAATGTTTCCTTCGTCCTGTCGCTTGGTGGATTAGTACTCCTCCTCTTTCTTGCCGATTTGACATTTGCGTGGCACAATTCATGAGCTAAGTACGGTTCTGCCGCCGGTGTGGCGGACGGTACTGACTACGAAAACGTGTTTCGCCACGGATCTTCCATTAGGTGCTAGCTCAAGGGTGGAACCAGTACCGGCAATGTGCGTGTCGTTTGTCATCGCGCTACCCCAAGACATCGGCGAGGATAACGAGTTCTACGGAATAACTCGAGCGGTGGGTTGGTCTTCCCCATGTCGTGAGGGTAGTGGAATTTCAGCCAACGTATACCGATGTTGAAATGGGTGAAATACGGAGACATAAAATCTAGCTGAGATTTAGTGGAGATTAGGTAACCTCCGACAGACTGTCGGTGACTTAAATAATTCTCTCAAGATTGAGTAAGGCTGAGATTAAAAGATTGATGCATGCAATGGTCATTGCATCGCATGCATAATCAGACAGGATAATTCATGACTCTCGAAAGATAAGAGCTCCCACGCTTCTCAAGAGCTCTATTTCCAATGCAATGAAACATGACACCATCCACAGTCACGCTAGTGCCTACTCTGATCGCTTTGTCGTTTCAACTTTATAACAACATGAATGCTCCAAGACATGTTGCCGGCAACAGTCAAGTAAATCAAATTTGTGTTGCTCTTTCTATGTGAAAAAGTAAATAATGATACCTGCAGTTCGAAAATTCAATTCAAAAGAACATCTCCAATGCAACACTCGCAAAACTTTGGTCGACAACTTTAACTTTATCCACTGCAGCTCAACTTACCTACGCTCCCGCTCATTCCCTTGTCTACCGAAACACAAACCACCCCAACTGGTGAGGAAAAGTTTTCTCATCTTTCATTCCGAGTTTCGGTTCGCCGGCACGGTGTAGGTTTTTAGGTAGCGGTTCCTATCGTCTCGCCACGGCACGATCCACTTTGCGACCGTTTTCTCCCCCTTTTTCACTGTCAACCCTTTTTGTTACCAGTCAACACGAGATGCTGGCTGGCAGGCACGCCTGGCTTCTTGTCTCTAATTACTTTGGCTGGCTGGCGGGTTGCCTGCTGCTGCTGTCTAGTTCAATTTTTAATTCGATTTCTTCGAATTTACCCCCTCAGCGAGGCAGGGTAACGCTAGTGAGAACTTTGCTTTAGTTAGCGAGCCAGCCAAAATGACAAAATTGAAACCGGTCGGTCATTCGCGTCGTACCTTCGTCGATTGACCCCGCCGACCGAGTGATGACAGAAGGACTAGCCAGGCGGGGGAGGATGTGTACGGTTTGAGGTAATTGATTTTCATCCCCCAAAAGCCACATCAATTATCCCTCCGGACGCTACCGTACCTTCGAGGGAAAAATGCACAACAACCGCATTAGCAATTATACGTCGAACCGGTACTCAGGTATGCAGAGGTCGCATGCGGTGGAGTAGGGCAAACCTCAAACGTGATTAAACCCAGGTCAAACGTCAAATGCATGTCATATCATACACTGCTGGAATTATTCAGACTAACCAGAGCAGGCAATTTGGGTGAGTGCCTGGATGAGGTAAATGGTAGCTTCGATTTGCAGAAGTTGGTTGGAAATGTTTTGGTTTCAAATCTTCCAATCTGCACGTAATTTGTTGCCAAATTACATACATTGTTTGGAAGAATCGGAGCGAATTGTAATGATGAATTGAATAATAAAACTGTTTTGCAGGTTTAGTGTACCTTTCTATTGTAGCCCATGCAATCACTGAAAAATTTTATCAAACATTCCAAATATCTGTGTGACCAAGCATATCATAGTGAGTTCGTAGTTAAGGGGTTACATACCTTTTCATTTTTCAAGAAAATCGAAAAGTTATTTACGTAGTTAAGGGGTTACATACCTTTTCATTTTTCAAGAAAATCGAAAAGTTATTTATTACTTTATCGGAAAGTACAACTCCTTGAGAATGTTTTCCCAAATTTCCATAGAGATCCGAGAAATAAATCGAAAGTTACAGCACTTAGAAGCGCACTTCGTCTACCAAGAGCAGTGGTGACTTGACATTTTGTATTCGATTATCTCGAAATGTTGTTTTTTTTCAGAAATGACTTTTCCGTTATCACAATTGCCGAAAAACTACTCAACCGATTTTCTGCATTAATTTTATTTATTCAACGAATCGTTAAGGTATGAGGAATATGCCAACACTGATGATTTTTTTGAGTTTTGAGATTTTAGTTGATCTGTTGGACTTCCATCGTGATCACCGCAAGTCTCCTGAACTAAAGAAAAGGTTTCGGGGGAAAACCATAACTCCGCCAATTATCAATATATAGATTGGTCTGTACGCCGATGGGTCGCCTGGCGGCTTCCCGGGCTTCGGCAACAGCACCAATTTCTGCCTTTTCCATCTATCGGGGAAACGGCACTCGTCAAGGCATCTCTGCATAGCTAGCCTGAACATGTGCGGGTTCGCTATGATCGCTGCCTTGAGAGCGTTGTTTGGAACTCCATCCGGCCCTGGAGCTTTGTTCATTGCTAGGGATTTAGCCACTGCGAGTAGTTCTTCATTCGTCACTGGAGCCACCATTTCGGCCGTGCCCGCACTGTCTCGTAGTGCAGGTGGCCAAGGGCTTGTGGCTCGAGACGGGAAGAGTACTTCGATAATCGTCGCCAACCGGTCCGGAGACCGTTCTGGGGGTGAAGAGCCCCCTTTGGTCTTTTGGCTGATCGTAGAGCTGCAATCTCGGCACTCCACCAGTATACCGGGCATCTGCCGTTTCTTGCCAGGGTTTTTCTCGGCATAGTGGCATCGCACACGCGTGGTAGAACAGCTACCAGCGCATCCCCGCTTAGACTGTCGGTGTTAGCCTCCAGTCCAAGGGCTGCGGTGAAAGCTTCGCTGTCGAAGTGATTGGACTTCCACCCGCGTACCTGACAGGGAACTCCCGCCCTCGGATGCTGCACACCATAATTGATCCTAAAGCGGATTGCTAAATGATCGCTATGGGTGTAACCTTCATCTACCCTCCATTCCATGCCTGGAGCCAGACTCGGGCTGGCAAATGTTACGTCAATCCACGCCTCCACCCCGTTTCTACGCAATGTACTAGCGGAGCCATTATTAGCTAGCACAGTATCGAGTTTCGCAAGCGCCTCCATTAGCGCTTGACCCCTGCTATTTGTACAGCGGCTACCCCACTTCACTGCCCAAGCGTTAAAGTCTCCCGCTATGACTACTGGTTTCCGGCCCACTAGGTCCGACGAGAGCCTGTCGATCATCTGGTTGAACTGTTCTATTGGCCACCTTGGTGGAGCGTAGCAGCTGCAATAGAACACACCATTGATCTTGGCAATCGCAACACCCTCGGCGGAGGAGTGTATTACCTCTTGAACCGGGAACCGTCCCGTTGTACAGATTGCCACCATTCCAGACCTGTCCGACACCCAATTGCCGTTGCCGGCAGAGATGCGGTACGGGTCTGATAAGAGGGCGACATCTGTCCTCGACTCCGAGACCGACTGCCACAGCAGCTGCTGCACAATGGTTAAGATTTAGCTGTGTGACGTTCACGGCTTCTTCTTATTTGTCTCACCGAAGGGACACGAAGGTCCGCCCATAGCATGTTTATGGGCTTGGTTCTTAGCGGTGCAGATAAGGCACTTGTACGCCTTAGTGCAGCCCCGCTCCTTATGCCCCTCCTCGCCGCAGCGACGACAAAGTTTGCTCCTGTCTATGTTCTTGCACTCGTAGGCTTTGTGGCCGGACTCAAGGCACCGATAGCACCTATCCACTGAAGGCGGCTGGGGTATGCTAATAGGGCATACCGACCAGCCGATCTTCAGCTTCCCTTTCTCGGTTACCTTTTTGGCATCCGTCTTCAATAGCCTGAGGTAGGCTACTTGGGTGCCAGAGGGTCCATCTCTAAATCGCACTGAGGCCCGCTCGATTGTGACGTCGCATTGTTCCTTAACGGCTGCGACGACATCTTCTGCGGTCGTGAACTCGTCCAGATGCTTGCACTGGAGAGTCATTTCCGCCCCTAGCGACCTGACTTGGGCGCCTTCACCAAGGACCTCTTGGGCCAAGGCCTTGTATACCGCACTAGATTGTGCGCCTCGCTTCAGCACCAGAAGCATTTCTCCCGTGTTGGTGCGTCTCACGCTACGCACATCTTGCCCAAGGGCCGAAAGGCTTTCGTCCGCCTTCATCGACTTTAGGACGTTGGCGTATTTGTCCTTGTCGGTTTTTAACCACAAGGACTCGCCTCTGTCCTTGGCCTTCTTCGCGGGCCGCGGTACCGCCGTTGTCGGTGCCGGCTTCTTCCTGGTGACCATCGTCCAGGGGTTTGGGCCCCCCTACCTCGGTCGCGTCGGGTTGCTGGTACCAACGCTCTGCTCAGCGAGGTCACTCTCGCCCTCGCTTACCTCGGCCAGACGGCGTTTGGCCTTAACGGTTGCACGCCGTGTGGTGTCGGTTTTTGCACCCTCGCCTGGCGACTTCCTAGGGCGCTTCGCGTTCGAGGGGAACTCGGCCGCCGCTTTGAGCGACGTGGCTGCTCCATAGAAGGTGAAGGCCACTGTCTGAGTGCCTGTATCGACCTTCTCTCTTCCCTCCCTCTTGGAGGCCACTGTCTGGGTTTCTCTGTCGGACTTCTCCCGACATTCCACCCTCTTGGCATAAGCCTGCTGTTTCTGTCTTGCGACACGAACAGTTTTCCGGAGCTCCAGGAGACTCTGCTTTAACTCCTTGCTTATGTTTCGCTTTGCGCTAGTGAACTCGATTATTAAATCGAGCTGCTCCACCACTTTCCGCATCGCGGATAGTGGCCCGTCCAGCGCGTTGGTAGGGCTATTTCCTACCACTACTGGGGGGTCACTGGTGCTATCAGAAGCAGCACTCGTCGCTCCACTACTCTCCCCACGAGGGGGGGGGGGGGGGGAGACCTCGCCAAACCACCTCTAGCAAAGGGGTTTGGTACCTCCGTTTGTTTGTTTTTTGTTTTTAGTTGACTCCATGTTTGATCCCACGAGTAGCGCGAGAATAAATGTCCGCCACGCCAGAGCTCCGCATTAACGTGGTAAAGAACGCTTACTGTGGGGGTTGCCCAGGTACCCCACAGACTCCGTTAACGATCGAGCATCTTTTTCACCCCCTCGATCACTCATCCCTCGGCACGGGTCGCTTCACGCCTTGGAATTGGGGTTATGACCTATCTTGCTTTACATGGTGACCGCGGCCCAGATCATCACAACCATCCTCCTTTACCAGGGCTTTGGACCTGTAGCTCTGGTTCTCAATAGTTTCATGTATGTATATTATTACAGACATGCTACTATTGAGATCCGTCATTCGCTAGCGGAGGTCATGCTGTGTGTCAAATAACAAGTTGTAGAGAATATTAAGGGGCACCAAATGAACAATAGTGACGATTAATTTAGTTGATTAATAATTAGTATAATTACAAAAAACGCTAATTTCGGGTTACGAGTAAAAAGTCATTAAGTACACTTAACTAAAAGATATCTGTACATACATCGAAAGGAAATTTTCTCAACTTTCCGGTGAATCCCTGGTAATAGTGATGTAAAGTATATTTTGTAGATTAGAGTCTTTTAAAAACTTGCAAGTCGATTACAGAAAAAGTTTAGAAGTGAAATTACAACGAAACGGGAAGAGTTAGGAATATTATGTTGAAGAACAAATTATGAATCGTCCTCACACCTAACTTATCGATAATAGTTATCGCTATAATCATCAGTCTTCCCATATGCACATCGAATACTATATTCGCCCTGGTTCTGTGCTCATATTAAACCCACACTTCGTGTACTCAAACTCAAACGTACTATTTCGTACCTAAACACGTGCGCATGATCGCCTGCACAACTGAACCCCATGTACGCACACGGTGTGCGTACACATCTGTTCGTGGCACCAGTTTTCTCTTTCTCACTCGTCACTAGCGCTGAATTTTTTTTTGCCATGTGCGAATCGTTCTCGTGTACGCACCCAGTGTACGTACACGGATGTTTAAACTAGAGTTTGCACATCGTTCGCTTGAGTTCGATGTTCGAGGCGAACTTGTACATCGAGATGTAGCATGTTTGAAGTTGAACGCGTGCACGAAATTTTGTACACAGGTGCAAAATTTTCCATGTTCATGGGAAGTCTGATAATCATAATTCATTATTTTGAGAAAACTAACAAAAACACCAAACAAAAACCTATTTTAATCCACCTAGCGGTGCAATTGTGCCTTTCTCAATCATGAATCACGAGAATGTGTGCGTTGTTTATACTCATTAAAAACTTTTAAATGCATATATTACATTTTATTATCATACATCACATGACAACTATATACAGGAAAATAAATCATTATTCGAGTTTTAAAATTTTGAAAAAGAAAAAACAGCCACGGTAATATTGAACTGAAAAAAGGTGCGAAATCGGCAAAGTCCCAAAAAGTCGATTTTTATAAAAAAAATTTTTCGAGATAACATAAAATCTCGACGTTTCATGCATTTTAAAGATGTTTGGCATCAAAAATACGAATTCGATTTCTGAAATTTCATGGGGTCCCCCCTTTGAAAAAAATTTTGAGTTCCGGCTTATATGGGAATTTCATGTGTGACCGGACCGTTCAGTCTATAATTCCGGAACCATACAAGTGATCCGTGCGAAATTTTACAGACATCTGTGGAGATAATATAGCTATCATTTGGGACTAAGTTTGTGAAAATCGGCCCAACCATTTTCGTGAAACTGATATGAGTTTGCTAGTTATGAAAGATGGCCGCTTTTCCCGGGCACTTCCGGAACCGTCTATGGTGGTCAATGTAGTCAACGAAAGTTTGTTTGGCCGTCGGTGACCTAGAACTGCAAAGTTAAGTTATTTGAGAGACATTTTAGCGAAATTTTTACCTTTTTTGCTTCCATCGGAGTATCGGTTTGAATCACAATTTGCTATGTGATCGCACGCCACAACCCGTAACTCCGGAACCGGAAGTCGGTTGGGGATAAAATTTAATAGCCATTTACGGGGACGCAACATCTTTCATTTGAGACTAAGTTTGGTTGATTCGGTCTAGCCACCTCCGAGAAACCGATGTGACTGTTAGTCTGAATTTGGATACTTCCGCCGGGGCTTCCGGAACCGATGATGGTGGCCAATGTGACCAAAGAGACTTTGAATGGCTGTTAATGACCTAGTACTACAAATCGAAGCAGTTGTGGTCACATTTTGGAAAATTTTTCACCATTATACATTCATTGCAGAATTTCTTAAAATCGACGTTTTCTGCGTGATCGTACTCATCACCCTGTAATTCCGGAACCGGAAGTCGGATCCATTAGAAATTCAATAGCAGCCTATGGGAACGTTGCACCTTTCATTTGGGACTAAGTTTGTAAAAATCGGTTCATCCATCTCTGAGAAAAGTGAGTGAGATTGTGTTCGCGTACACACACACAGACGCACATACACACACACATACATACACACACACATACATACACACACAGACATTTGCCGAACTCGGCGAACTGAATCGAATGGTATATGTCACTCGGCCCTCCGGGCCTCCGTTAAAAAGTCGGTTTTCAGAGCAATTGCAATACCTTTCTATTGAGAAAGGCAAAAAAGGAAAATAAATCTAATTAACTGAAAGACATGAGAACACCATTGAATAGAAATTTTCTCACCTTTCCAATGGAACTAAAAGATTTGAAATACGAGGTATACCTTTCGAGTTATAGGTATTGTAAGATAAATAAGTTTTTTTTACACAAAAAGGTCAATAACTCTGTAACGGTTAAGATTTTATGGTATGCGTAAAACGTTTTTTTTTGCCAAATATGGCAGTAAATCACCCCTCGAGAGATTCTCAATCATGAACCAAGCACCCTGTATATTCTTCACATTCACCGCAGAGTGTAATGCTGTTTAGGTGTATTTTTTCGCATTTGTGAAGAGTTTTTTGTTGATTTAGTGGGATACTACTTCACATCCTTGAATATCCACAAAAAAATCGAAAAACACCAGCCACTTTCCCTGTGAAGGATAACCCGAGCGAATAATTGTTCTGCTTTACAGTAAACAAATACGGGGCGTAACATCACACTTCAGTGCATTTTGAGAATCTTTGTGAGAAGCATGTAATCCGTTGATCCATTGAAATGAAGATCCTGTGGAATAAAGTAAATCTTAACCCAAATTGTGGTGACGCTTTTTAAATATATTGGCCAACACCGAGAGGGGCCCTGCTTATCGATTAGGGTCTGCAACCCGAGGATGATGTTTGTGATGAATCACTGTAGCACCTGTTCATACAAAGTTGCGACAAAATTATAAAAATTGGTTTATGTGGCTAAAACTTGGGGTTTTAACTAATTTCAGGTCACTGAATCCATTTCTACTATCAGTATTGAATTTCCATATTTCATTTTTTCGACTACTTTTATGTAAACCCGTTTGAAGGCGTTGGTCGTTTACGGGTTAATATAGACGTTAATCATAGTAGTCAATCACATCGGATAGCAGAAATGGTTGACAAAACTAGTAAAAAACCACTTATTTTTCAGTAATATGATGTTGTTTAGGCAACCAATTTGTAAGGAGATTTATGAGCTACAGGGTGTCTCCGTATGGGTATTTTCAAAAGCATAGAAATACCAACTTTGGCGCAAAAATGCGCAAGATGAGCCCTGTGGAGCTTAAAACTACACTAAATTTTGAGTCAGATTCAGAATGAAAAATAAGACCTTAGCCGCGATCGGTCGACTGTTTTGGAGCTCCTCGTTAGTCGGTCCAAAATCGTAGTTTTTCGGTACGGATTATCAAACAAAAGTGTTTTTAAATACGAAGAATGACTCGATGAACAGTTTTCGTAAATCGGAAGTGGAATTCAGTGATTTTTTTGGAGTTTCATCCCGACGTAAAGTGATTCAAAGACACACAGCATTAGTGTCAAAAGTGCTCTCCCCACAATACGGGCCGTCTATTCCCGATGCGGGGAAGAAAAAAGTGTTTTAACAACGTAAATAATAATAGTGGAGATCAAAAACTCAAAAAAAGTGTTTTTTTCCCAGTGATAAATCTTTCTCAAAAAGTGAAAATTTTTCGGCGTCACTTGGTGAAAAAAGTGGCGATTCCAAATTATCAGCGCGTCACCCGTAGCTATCGACCGATAGGTGTCGCACCAATTTCTTAGTTCCACATTCGGAAACCTGCAGGTCAGTTTTTCTTTTTCTTCCGACATTTTCCAAACCTCAGGACCGCGTGCGTGGCCAGTGGAGTCTTCTGTATCTGCTGCATGCATACTGTTGTTGATAAATTGCGCTGTACTTGCAAACGTGAGAAAGAGAAAGGATTGCTCGGGCTGTTTGATGCGTGAGAAAGAAGCTGGAGATTTTGAGGATATCTGGAGGTTTGGAATGGGACGAAAAATGGATAAGCAAGTATCAGTCACTCGCGTAAGTAGGAGATGAGGAAGGAAATAGAAAAACTGGTATATTTTTCTACAGACATTCTAATTTATATATACAAAAATCAAATAAATACACTAAATACGCGTCGATTTCTTACCTCATGTAAGGAATCGAAAGTATTATTGTAATGTTATAATCCATTTGATACAAACATTACAGTAAGGCGGGGCTGGTTGATGGAACGATGGCCTCGGAACATGTCTGGCACTGTACACGAAATGGGTCATCGGAAAGTCAATTGAGCTAACACCTACCGAAATCCTTGAACCAAGTTATTTGCATGGATATGTTAAAATACATGCAAACATCTTTTTTCTGTAAATCACTACCAGCTAGTGGGAGTTAGGATGGTTAACACACACACACACACACACACACACACACACACACACTAAATTTTGAGTCAGATTCATGTTAAGTGACCCATGGGAGACCATCTCAAAAATTGGAAGACGTATAAGAATAAATTACTGATATGATATTAAATTTTTCAATTGGGTTTTTTTGATGCAGAACAAACGTAAATAAGCTTTGTACAAAATTCTCACATCTATAGTTTAGCATATTCATATTTCTTTCCAATGAACCTGAAATTGGTCCAATCGGCAGTGCAGTTCTTGAGATATCGAAATTCTAAGGTACTAGCAATTCTAATGAATTGAATTGAACAGAAATCCTCGACATCACATGCTTCAACGACATGTTAAAAATTCATTTTTCATCCGATTACGAGTTCCTGATGAAGAAGAAATTGCAAAATAATCCACTGGATTATTCCAGGCGAAATCCGAATTACCTGAATAAAGACCAGGAGTTCACCTTCAAAAACCTGTGTGACAATCCTAAATAAAAGGTTGAGAATTTTATTATTTTTCTTTCTAATAATTGTGGCACTAAAAACTGGATTCTAACCGAACTGCGCACTTACTATTCTTCTATTTAATTCTTCTCATAGACTGGTTAGATCGACTGGTCTGTCTATGAAAGTACCATCTCTATTACATAAAATACATGTGTTTTGACAGCTCGCAGTTTTCAGTAGCAGTTTGATCACTCGCACTTTGAAAGTGCGGAGTCCAGGTTGGTGGGAAGTGCGCAATAATAATTCAGCAGTTGCGAAGACGGGAAATTCAATAAATCGAAAAAAATCGGTTTAATATTTAATCTTATTTTTTCGATAATAGATATTTTAACCTTAGGGCCATTCGCTTCTTCATTCAGATTAGCAAATTTTCTTTAAAAAATTCTCCATTCCAATATGCGGAGTTAGGAATCGAACCCAGGTGACCAACTACGCTATGCCCGCCCTGTTCTGATCTTCTGAGTGGGTACAAATATATATTTGATATCAAATATGCAGTAGTTTATAATTTTTGCTATTCTAGTTACATCATACACAAGATATTGATTTTTTTGATGAAAAGTATTGGCCAAAATTTTAGTTTCTGTTAAAAATCCCGGTCCCCTTCAAAACTCCGGGCCGGAGGAAACATCTCCCCCCTCCCTCTCGGCGGCCCTGACTACCATAGAAGGCAAAGCCGAAAAAACCATTCGTATATACATTTACATTTTCTAAAAAAAAGTTTACATTTACTAAAAAAAAGTCTGTAATATCCCTTTTGGGGAAGGCTTTATGAAATCAGTTCACGAAGGCGACGAACTGCGAATTTTTCCAGGAGACTGTATGTATAGATCGTTTACTGATGCTGTTAATAATCAGTTGCTGATAAAGGGTTTTTCACATCTTTGATCCAAATACAAAGAAAATCGGTAGCATCCAGCCATACATCAAGTAATAATAGGCAACCACATTTTTGCTCTACTATCTCCTAACTCGGCTTTCAACTTCTTATATCTCCCGTAATTTATGTTCTTCGTATTCTATTAGTTTTCACTGTCACCCGGCTCAAGGATCGCGCATAAATTTTTTCTGGAAAATATCCAGCTTATGGTGCAATAAATATCAAAAACATAGATTTTCGACAACTCCAACTTTTCTGTCATTGAACTTGATCGGATCCACTTTCGGATTAAAGATAATTAGCTACGTATTCTAAAGATTTCCAAAACAACTGACGCAGAAATATTCAGCCGTTACACATATCTCGAAAGTCTAGTCTTTTATAAAGGATAACCACGTTTACATGTCCGTTTAAACAGTTGAAATCGACGGTGTGGTCACCGATTCGAGTTTATCATGCGTGGTGTAAAGGGGTAATTAACCCCTTTCTCGAAAGAGATTTGAATAGCAATCGCACAGGACGGGACAAAATTGTACGTCCTTTAAAACTTATGTCGTGTAACGTTTAACGGGAAGGCCGAGAGGTCGACTTCGATAAGGGACAAGGACACAAGTACACCCAGGTTTTTTTTTACGCGGGGGATACGTACCACGTAAAAAAACCGCGTAAAAAAACCGCGTTAATTGGAAAATCCGCGTAAAAAAACCGCGTTAATTGGAAAATCCGCGTAAAAAAAACCGCGTTAATTCGAAAATCCGCGCAAAAAAACTCAGCAAAAGACTTAGAATATTTTTGGAAGTTTTTTTTTGCGCGGATTTCGCTATTAACAAGGTTTTTGCAAAAAATATTTTAAGTCCTCTTGAATGCAAAAGACTTAGAAGATTTTCGGAAAGATGGAAAAGACGGGTCTGGAAGATTCCTTATGGCCCGCACCCCAACAATATGGGTATTTTCGGAATGGTCTTGAAGAGTAGGTTCCAGAAATTGATTTTTGACGCCATTTTGAAATCTAAGATGGCGACTTCCGGTTTAGCGAAATTTGCTATAACTCAATCAATATGGGTATTTTTGGAATGGTGCCAGAAATTTGTGCTTGGCGCCATTTTGAAATCCAAGGTGGCGACTTCCGGTTTAGCGAAATTCCATCTTTCCGAAAATCTAAGTCTTTTGCATTCAAAAGGACTTCCATTCCAAAAATACCCATATTGATTGGGTTATAGCGAATTTCGCTAAAACTGGAAGTCGCCATCTTTGATTTCAAAATGGCGTCAAAAATCAATTTCTGGAATCTACTCTTCAAGACCATTCCGAAAATACCCATATTGATTGGGTTATAGCGAATTTCGCTAAACCGGAAGTCGCCATCTTTGATTTCAAATTTACGTCAAAAATCAATTTCTGGCACCTACTCTTCAAGACCATTCCGAAAATACCCATATTGATTGAGTTATAGCAAATTTCGCTAAACCGGAAGTCGCTATCTTTGATTTCCAAAATGGCGTCAAAAATCAATTTCTGGAATCTACTTCTCAAGACCATTCCGAAAATACCCATATTGATTGGGTTATAACGAATTTCTCTAAAACCGGAAGTCGCCATCTTTGATTTCAAAATGGCGTCAAAAATCAATTTCTGGAATCTACTCTTCAAGACCATTCCGAAAATACCCATATTGTTGGGGTGCGGGCCATAAGGAATATTCCAGACCCGTCTCTTCCATCTTTCCGAAAATCTTCTAAGTCTTTTGCATTCAAAAGAATATTTTTTTGCACAAACCGTGTTAATGGCGAAATCCGCGCAAAATAAAAACTGCCAAAATTCTTCTAAGTTCTTTGCATTTAAAAGGACTTAGAAAAATTTTTTCAGAAAAAAGTCCATGTCTTTTGCATTCAAAAGGACTTAGAATATTTTTGCAAAAACCGCGTTATTTGGAAAATCCGCGTAAAAAAAACCGTGTTAATTGGAAAATCCGCGTAAAAAAATCGCGGTAATTGAAAAATCCGCGTAAAAAAATCTCGTAAAAAACCGCGCAAAAAAAACCGCGTTAAAAAACCTGGGTGTGGATTGATCATTGCAGCAATAAGACCCGGTGCAGCAAGTGTGTAAAGAATCATAAGGGTGAAATCCGTTTAAAGACTTGCGCAAAAATATTAAAGACTAACTCCTGCGACTCTGGTGGTTCCCATGTGGGAAATTCAGTTACTGCTCATAAAAATTATAGGCAGATGAGATTACTTACAAAGGTTAAAAAAATTTCACTTGAGAAGCCACCAAATATAACAGCTCAAAAAAGCACTGACACAAAATCGTTTTTTGGGCGTACACGGAAAAAAGTCCGTTCATAAATTCATTGACAAAAGGTCACGATTTCGTGAACTGAACGATTTACGAAAACCGTGACCAAGTTCCTAAAATTATGAATAATAAACCTCGTATTCATGAAACTATTTGTGTTTTCTAAAAACCAGTTCACCCCGAATATATACATGGCGTTACATTAGAATGTTGGGTTGGGTTACTGTTGTTGTTCTCTGGACATGTTTAGTTTTTGTTGTGATTCTTGTTCGTGATTTGACAGTCGACAGTCAAACATTGATCATGATTTCAAGAGTTTATTCGGGATTCTTGTGAATTATTGTTACGTAAGCGGGATTGAAGTTAGTCACGATGCTCGTAATTTGAGTGTTCATGATTTCAGGATCTTTGTCACGATTTTAAATCTTTTTGTCACGAATTGGGTGATTTGTGTTCATGATTTCAGGATTTTAATCGCTATTTTTGTAACTTCTGTTCATGTTATCGTGATATTTTAGTCATAAATAGAGCAATTCATCTGCATGATTTCAGAATCTTAGTCACGGTTTTCGTAATTTCTGTTCATGTTATCATGATATTTTATTTTAGAGCTTACTTTCAAAGAGTAATGTAACTAATGTTCATGATATCAGCAGTTTGATCATGGTATTCGTAAATTCTCTTCACCTGATCGTGATCTATTATTTTTTGGCTACTAACGGTTTTTGAACTCGGAATAACGTTACAATATGAACTGGATCATTAAAATAACACTCATTCGCGATATCTGGTTCTGTGAACTATATCACGCACACTATTTGGGGTTCAGTTTTCGTTTTCTGTCCGGACATCACACTGAACCTTATCAAATGGATAACGATGTTTGAGGTCCTAATAGTTTTTTTTATATATACAGCTCGTACCTATTACTGGTCGCTAGCAGCTGGGTATTTCATGAAAAAGTGCATGGTACAAAAATGATTCCACGAATAATACTACAAATTTTATGAAAGAGCTCACGTAAAAATTTCGTTACAATGTTGGATGAAATTGTAAATGATTAGGGATATCTTCTAAATATCACAAGCACGCAAATGGATAGGGGGACCTGGGGCTATTAAGACGGTGGACACCCTCGATTTCTCAGAAAATAGCAAGACTTTTTGACTATGGTACATATTCCTGGACCGCTATTCTGAAACATTAATTTTGAAAGCTGAATTTGATTCTTTGTTCTTTGTAGAAAGGAGATAAAACGTGTTTCGTTGTTTTGCCATTCTCAAAACACAAATCATTATAATGGAAAACCCGTGACTAAAGAAACAAATGAAAGTGAAAAAATAAAAGGTAATTGTTTTGGAAAGCTTGAGGTTCCTGTTTTAGGGAATGATTTTTGTTTGGGTGAAGATATTTTCGATACGCTCACCACTGTTGTGCGATATGAGCGTACCCCCTATTTCGTCAACCACCGTTCAGCGGCTTGCAACAGCGCACACCATTGCACACGCTACTGCAAAGAACATACATGGGCCGCCAATCGACAGCTGCGACATACCAGATTAAGTTTTTGTATAGCAATTTATTTTATTTTGCTTCTTAAGGACTGTCTCTTTTAATATTTTTTAGGTAAGCATAATTCCATTGTAAAAAAATTGAAGAAAAATGACAGTCTGAATTGCCCCGTAGGGAGGTCCGAATTACCTCTACATTGTAAAAGGATTGAAAAACGTAGAGGTTTGCAAATCGTCGCCTAGCGCTGCCATTGAGTGGTGCAAATGAACCTTTTTTGGCACCAAAATGCAGCTGAGCTTTCAAACTAACAATCAGGACTTTTGACCAGTAACTTTTTTCATGAACCAGTTCACGAATACCTGAATAATATTTCATGATTCCGTGAACTATTTCACGAAAACGAATGGTAAGTTGTGACTACTATACTAGGTGTCATGAACTGGTTCACGAAGATATGAATATTTCATGATTTCGTGAAGTATTTCACGATCACGGATATAGGATCGTAACTAATATATTAGGAATTATGAACCTGTTCACGAATACATGAATAATATTTGATGATTTTGTGAACCATTTCACGAGCACGGATATAATATATTAGGGATCATGAATTAGTTCACGAGAGTTGAATGGAATCTTGAATAAAATTTCGAATTTCGTGAAATAGTTCTCGAAAAAATAGGCAGAATATTTTGATTTTGTGAACTAATGTTCCTATACCTATGAAAAAAATCATGAGTCAACTTTTGGATTTATGAATAATGTTCATAAAGTTGTGAACTAGTTCGCGTTCGAATTTGAAATAACCATGACTGAAGTTCACAAAACAAAAGCAAATATTTCCACTAATGAAAGCGTTATGCGGACGTTACTGAAGGGAAATTGAACATAATTATAAAAGCCATGATTTTTATTCATGGTCCAGTTTTCGTAACGTAAAAACGTGATTGTTCCAGAATTCATGTCACTTTATTCACGATTTTGGGAACAATTTTTTTCCGCGATATAGCTTGAACATCATTCCGACCAAATATGTCTGGAATAATTTCTAAAGAAAGATCTATAACAATAATATTTTCGGAATACTTCGTGTATATTTGAGCAGTTAAAAAATTAAAAAATTAAAGTGTGTATAAGACACAACCATGATTTCACGAGTCAAGTCCTGAAATTGGTCGATAGTTCTGATAGACACATACATTTATTCGCGAAATGTATTGCTCACTTGTAAAATTAGTTGAATTTTCCTGTCTTATACACAACCATTTCATTTTTTTCTGCTGTTGAACTCGCGTAAAGGAAGAAGAGATATTGCAATGATGCGAAATCACAATAACATACATATTAGACCGGCATAAAATTTGACTATTTTCGGACCACTCAATCAAATGGTAATTGGCTCCAGAAGCCCTATTTCAAATATCAAATTGTTCGGATGTTTCTGATTTGTTTAGTTTTTATGTAAAAATATATGAAATATTTTGGCAATGGAAACAATAAATTAAATAAAAAATGCCAGCATCATCTTATGTATCCTAAAATCCACAGATGAAAATATCTGAAGATTAAAGGATAAATATTGCAGAAAACTGCAAATTGATCAGACTTTGTGATAAAATGATATTTTAATATAATGTTGTATGCTACCTCTTTTTATCACACATACTAAAAATAGGACATTTACAAAAAAATGTTTTGATCTTCGAAGTTAAATAACTTTGTCCGGTAACCTCAAATCATTATGTAACTTTCAACAAAGTTGTTCATTATTAAAGAAGCTACACTTCTTGAAGTTTTGAGGTATGCAGAGTAACTGTGGAAATTTTTATTGAATTTTGATTTTTTATTTTCGATTTTTCATATATTTCACCAAAGAATCTTTTAAACCCTTGTGAGTGTATTAGAACTATAGGAAAAAGCTCATATTTGGCATATGGTTTGTAGAGCAAATTACCACCTGATTAAGCAGTGTTCCGAAAAATATTCAAAAAAGTTACCGGCCCAATACATATATTTTCACGCCGACCCTGGCGACGACGACCACCCACAATTTGCTCTAACTGCATCAACCCAAAACACCTGCCAAAATAAAACACTACAACTGGAACAAATTGATAAGCTCTTCACCTGACCCGGAGTAGTGCTAGCATAGTTCCACTCTCCGCCGTGCCCGATTATGGCTTTTTTGTTCATTGGTTGAATGATAAAGTTGATTGCTCCGATGAATACCTCACCTCTACCCTAACACCAGGAGGTGGTGGGTGCACGGCGACGAAAAACAATAAAACAAACACCGAATGCTATAAATAATTGGAAATTGTTTTAATTAAATTTATAAACAGTGTGAGCGAACAATGGCTCGGGAGTCCGGTCAGTTTCTCTACGCTACAGTATATGGTTTTAATGTGCCCGGTGATGATTATGAGTGGCGTTGTTAAACAGATAATGATAATTATTATCAATTCACGGGAAGTAACTCGGGTGCAGTCCACCGTCCGCTGCTGCATATGATTTTCAATTGAGGGAAATGTGCGATAATAACAAACTACAAAAGCACACCCACACTGATACAAAGTAGGGACATTTTTGGCACTTGATAACGATACAAGCCTCGCAGAACAATATTAATATTTCTACAATTGGGAAACAATGTAAACTTTTATCGCAATCATGTGGCAGGAAGTGCTTGTGATGGCATCCAGCTTTTGAGAGAAATTATAACCTCCAGTGCTGTGAAATGGGTCCCATTTTGGTGTTTGCCATGAATTAAATAAATTGTGGTTCAACAGTGCCAGAACAGGACAATGAATTCGAATCCATCACAATTCCGCTTTGATTATTTCGACCAAAAGTTCAAAGATTTAAACCGAACAAAGCTCGTTTCCGGTATCTACGTGATTATAAAATCAGTACATGAATCTACTAGGCCGCACCCAAAAGCACCCGAAAAGGATGTTCAATCAAGCTAAAACCGACTGTCTCAGGAGGTTTGATGAATCACCTAACACTGTCAAACCTATACCAACAATCGAACCAAACAATCATCGCCTCCGGTCGGTTGGACCATTCGACCTAAGAGAAAAAAAACCCCGACGCTCCTTAATCTCATCGATCACTATACCCCGCAACCGACGGCATCGCTTCTTTCAAGAAGTTCACAAATCATTAGCTAGATTCAGATAAACCTCCACTTCATCGGTAGCGGTAGATAACGCCTTCGCTCCCGTGTCTTCTAGTGAGTGGTCGGAATTCAATTCACGAAATTATTCTACCCTCGACCACCAGTAACGTTTTAGGTTGGCAGTTTCCCAAGAGAGATAGAGAGGGAATGTCAGCACCATGATTGAAAGGAGGCTGAATTGCTTTATTCATGTTATGCCCGCCACCAGCGTGACCAGGCAGAATTGTGCTTCGAGAAGGCGGTCAAAGCTTCGGGGATCCGCGCGAACCACCACCGGTAAAACCTGGCTGGTTGGCGGGCAATAAAACAAATTGCGATTAGGCGAGGGTTCCGTCGGATCGGTGAAATGGGCGGTTGGAGAGTAAGTTCGTGCGTGACGAGCGGAAAGCAGGCAAATCTAGCAGTGAATATATTTTCACGGACTATAAGGACAATGACCGGATCACTCGTCTGACACGGGGTGCGTGGGGGTACAAGTGGCAGATAATGTTGATAAAGTGCGTATTTTGAAAAATGGTTCAGCACTTGTGGCGTTCCGGCTAGGGATGTTAGGGGTTAGCGGTAGGAGAAAATTTATCGTGAGCATGGTGGACGTGTTCGAGAGGAGTTTTCCTTGTTTCGTTTTCGCTTTGCGGTTTCGCAACAAAAAAAATACTCAAATTGGAGAGCAGATCGGGAGGATAAAAGCTAGCGAGTTGCAAACCGGGTCGGGAAGATTAATGGCACATTCAGGCCCCAGGAGCCCGAAGGCGCAAATTTATTCGATACAAATGTAAAACGCTTTTACTTTGATTTTTTACTGACTATCTAGCTGGGAACTGCAATGGAGGGAAAGAGTGGAGTGTTTATCTGGGAACCAATTTATCTAATCGCACCCGTTGAGCGAGATTTTCGGGGCTGGCATCGAAAGCAGTTGGTAGCTTGTGATAAGCTTCTGGTGTCGAATGTGCATGTGTTTTCGCAAATGCACTGTCATTGTCAATATTTTCTGTGTTTTGTCATTTAAGCTACTTCTGTTTAGTTCCCGAGGATTGGCACAGCTGCTAGAATTCACAACATTTTTGCAGAATAGAGAGATCAAATTATAATATTACATCGATAAGAAAATGCCCAAACAATTTCGCGTATGCTGACATGCATCATAAACCTCCCATTTGATTTCTGAGATTTATATATAAGAAAAGCTGCAAAAATGTGCCAATCACAGCGTAGGTCAGAAATTGGAAAAATATCTCAAAATACGTATTTTTCCAATTTACCATGGACTATTACGGTTTGAATTTATCGATTTTTCTTCCATGAAAGGTAAGTGTATTTTTGGTAGCGCCTTTTGGAAATTAATAAAGCTACAACATTTCATGAATTGTTTGCTCACAGTGGTAATGAAAAAATTTGAATCGAAGGGGGCGAAAGGTAACAATTTTTCAAGAGATGTGAAAATTATTATTTGAGCTAACTGTAGTTTCTGTCATAATTTTATAAAGGGGCCGGAAGGTGGACAGGAGACAACTTTGAAATACCTATTCTTTCCTACATGACTGCGATTCAAAATCCACTGAGTTAAAACGACATAAACTACGCCATGGACCCATTAATGACAGATTCTTACATGCCAATACTGTAAGCAGACGACACATCATGGAAAATATTGCGCGGAAGGTGCTGAGAAGAATCGCTTACTCATTCATCAAAGGGCAAACTAATCAAACACACAGCCATAATGACACTTGCGTTCAGCATCCCAAAATCGACAGCCAGATCCATCAGCGTGGAAGCTTTTACCAAATTACAACTGGTTTACATGCACAACAAGAGGCAAAGAAGTACATCTGATAGTGAGTACCAATATGAGGACATTGACGTCAACGACAACAAGAAAGAAATGCAGTGGGCGAGCAAACAAGTGTTTCCCCGTCGCGAAAGAAGGTCTCCATACTCAATAGCAAGTTGCGTGCACGGAATCCGACAGATGTTAAATTTTATTTGATGTTTATTTATATTTTTACATATTGTAGGGGAGACTCTTTAGGGGGAAGGGACTTTAAGTATCCTCAGATGCGTCTATTCTATTTTTTTCTCTTAAAGTATTATTTCGGGGATTCAAAAACGTTTTACTACACTTAAAAGGAAGTGGAGAAGCTATGGCTTTACAAAATAAAGAATTTTTTTTTAAAATGAATGAACCAGTACATAGAGCAACGAATTCCCTCCAACTTCCCAATACCCTGACCCTCCAACAAGAAAATTTATTAAAATATAACACTGCGAGTTGATTCGACCTATACATTATCAGATTTCACTGTCAAGTACCCTCTTGGGATATCCATAACATTCAACACAGTATTATTATCCTACTCAGGAATGCGATGATATTCTTTTTTCGAATAAAATGCTTCTCGTGATTCTCTTTTAGTCTTTCTCAGTATTCTGATGGAATTTTTCTTCTTCTGCCCACGGTTCTGATCAGGACCGACAAGAGGGGGGGTCAGGGGGGGCAACTACCCTGGGGCCCGGGTCTGTTTTGGGGGCCCGCATTTTTAACCGAATTAAATTTATTTTAATTTAATTGTTGAAGTTTATTGTTTCTGTTGACACTGCAAATATATTACAATCAAATACGTTCCAATGGTTTTCTGAAGTAGGTGAACGTAACCCAATCAGATTCATTTAACAGTGCAATTGAACCATTCTGGTTTCATTTATCGCAAGTGTTTTTCAAAGTGTGCAGTATGAAGTAGTATACAATTTATCATATTCCTAGCTAACTGTCACTAATAAAAGTTGGATATTCTCGGAATAGGATTGATGAGTAGATGACGAAAATCAATGTATTTTGAAAATCAAGATGGCGAATTCCAGTTAAGACATCATTATAACCTAAAATATTGACGTTTTCGAAATAAGATAATCATATAATCGATATAGGTATAGTGATTTGTGATGCGAATGATATGATTATAGAAAACTTTTCTCAACCAGAAGACGCTATATTGGCCTTCAAAAGGGCATCGCTCATCTACTCATCAAATCCGCTTAAAAATACCCTCATAGTTTATACAGATATTGTTCGAAATAGCTCCAAGCTACCGTTTCTATCATCTACTCGTCAAGCCCTTTTCAAAAATTCCCAAATTGTTAGGGTTATCGAGATTATTGTTCAATCGGAAGTCTCCATCCTGGATTTCAAAAAGGTACCAAATATCCATTTTCATCATGTACTTGTCAAGCCCGTTCCGGAAATACCCATATTGTTAGGGTTATCGATAATATTGGTCAACCAACGAATTTTAATAAGAATGTGAAGCGAACTTTTTTACGATCTAAATCCCAAAAAACGAACTAATTTAATTTACGAACCCTTGGCTTGGTTCGTAAATGGAAGTTGCAGTGTACACATTTGATGCAGAAAATATGGGAATTTAACTAGATACTTATTCTACCCATTAGTTTCCACCAAAAGTTGAAATTCTTTCTCTCACAACTCTCTGTCTCAGTCTTTTAACAGCAGATTTCGCTGTTGGATCCCAGTCATCGCATTCGGAATGTTTTCTCTCTGAATGTCAGCGCAAATGTAACAACTGATTCCAAAACCGATTTCCAATGGGTGACATACAATTTCATCTCAGTCCAGATTATCGTATGAAAGTTAGCTTCAGGGCAAAAAAGATTATGCATAAAATTGCTGCCTTCACCACAGTCTGAAATATTTGAAAATATCCAGCCGGTTAATGCACCCATTGGAAAATCATTCAATATCAGTGTTAACCTTCCGGTAGACGCACTAGTACACAGAGTGCGCGTCACTCAGGAAATCAAGCGAAAGCGTCTTTGAACACCAGCGCCTACTCGTTCAGTGAGCCATGCACGCGACTTCAGGAAGGCCAGACATAAAGGAAGGCCAGACATAAAGTGTATATCTTTTGAACGGGTGCTTATGGACAAACAATTTTACCTTTGTTTTGTAGGTGAAACCTAGTCCTATTAGAATAATTGATAGTATAATTACAATTTTTGCCGATAGTGAAGTCACACGGGTTCAAAAACAGGCCAAAATTAAATCAAAATCAGTTATAAGTCTTTACACAGCATTCACAGCTATCTGGTCTCTTCGGAAAAGTTATGTGTTTTATGATGATAAAAAATACCTTAGAACATTGTTAATGCGAAAAATTAGAAATAAAAAAGTTATGAGTAAAAATAGGAAATGAAGGAGTTCACCATAGAGAACTTCTCATAACTCGATTACTATGAATGACAGAGACAACATGTCTTCTGCAAAATTTATAAAAATACTTTCCTCTACAACTTTGTCGAAGACAGCCAAGCGCTATCTCTTTCGGTTCAAAAGTTAAATTTTCTATAGCCTACTATGATCATTTTTTTAAGAAGATAATATCACCAAAAGATGGCGCTTTTTACACACACAAACATAGTAGGATATGTGAAATCACTAATATGGACAGTTTTGGCTCCAGTGAATTAAGTACCTCAAAACGCTGTTTTGAGCCACTGCAGTGTGCAAAGTGGCGTTTACAGAATTTTGACAACCTGCTTGGTTACTGAGATATAGCGAGACACGTGCTGAGAAATTTTTCATTTTTTACTTCAATTGACTGTGTCTAGGGATTGGCTCAAATTATCTTGATGTAAAAGATGTTTTTATATGTAAAACTATCTGAGAAATACAATGGCATACTCATTTTCAAAACAAAAATGCACGAATTGTGAGAAAAATGCAAGTTAAGTTTTAAACTGGAAATGTAGCATATTTGGCAACACTGTAACCAAAAATAGCTAACCTAGATTCCCTCACTCATTTCCTTCAAAATGCATCTCATCGATTGTTCATAGACCAAATGAAGCCAAAGATATGAATAAAAGTTAATAATTGCTGATTTTTTTCCATGGAAAATTTTCCATGCACGATTATGACACCCTACAAATTTTGTCATCAATACACGCCTATGGCACGTGTAAGTGTGACTTTTGTTCACATTTATAGTGAAAACTCGCAACATAGTCAACCGATCTTCGTAATATTTGAGAGATTAATACAGAATAGATAGAAGCATCAATTGCCTTCTTTGAATTGTTTGTGCAATTTCTAAGTTTCAAGATATTCAATCTCAAACTTTAAAAATCGTTTTTCTCGAAATGTGCTAAATGGTGCTTGATAGCACAACAGCGACGAGCTAGCATAGGAACAAGATTCAGTTTGCTCCTGAAACCGAACATATGCGAACATGAATGCGTTGTACCGAAAAGCAAAGGACGAGGGAAACAAACCAAACATTCGATTCATCGCGGCGGGCATGAATTGAATTTTGTTTCTCTTTCAAGCTCACGAAGGGATGTCAATTTTTCTAAGCTCTGATTCTAGGCAGCATTATTGTGCGTCAATGGAGCATGAACAATGCCGATATGGACTGTATGGCAATGCCACAAAAAAGGTTTCCAATTGGAATGGTAAATCGGACGCAAGTCATTGTAATGGCCAGACACAAATATTCCTTTATTAATTTTTATTTTTTCCATCTATTACATGTTTAAAATACTGACGACTCTGTTAAGCTAACGCGTTGAATCGTGTCAAATAAACAGTTTTCATAACAAATAGTTTAATTGAAACGGTTGCATCCGTATAGTTTCTCTAATCGATATTGAAATAAGAAGTCATATATGGTAGGGCCCGTCAGTACTTCAAACCCCGGGGCCCGGCGCGGCTCTCGACGGCCCTGGTTCTGATAGAATGCTTCTATGCATTGCAACGGAATCTGTTTCAACATTCTATTGAAATACTTATCTGATTTTCTGCGTAAATCCACTCAAAGTTCTGCTCTGGATTTTGGTGATACCTATCTCAAGTTTTTTGTGGAATCTTTTTCAAAATTCTGCTATAATATTTCTAGCAGACTGAAGGGGTTCTTTCCACGCTATCGATTTTGGTGGTAACCTTAGCGCAACTCTAAAGAAAGATTTTTCAAGGTTCTGGTATAATCCTCCTGAAGATGGATCTCTGTTGAAGATTATGATTAACTCAGGATTCTTTTAATGAAATTACGCTAATGTTTCAGTTCAGTTGTTCAGGGGTAAGAAAACTTGAACACTGAACTGTTTATTTTATTAAGGCTATGAGCTATAGGGAACAAGTTGATTTTGAGGTAGTAGGTGCGGTTTAGCAGTTGTTACCATGCTCTTAATAAAGGGCGAACACGAAATTATTGCGACACATTCAACAGGGCATAACTTTTTTACCATTGGGTAAAAATCAACCAAATTTTGCACACTTTCTCATTAATGTGTATTGTTTACATGCTGTCAAACTCGAAGTCGTGTTTTTCGATTCAACCAAAATGGAGGTGAACCAACGCGAGTCGAGAGAACATATTCTTTCCAAACACCTGAAATTTCCTGACCTGTCGCACCGGCATTTGGGAAAAATGTTGAACATTCAACCGTCTCCAGAGTGTTGAAGCGGTTCCAAAAGCGGTTGACGTTGGACCGCGGCAAAGGAGCTGGAAGAAAACCGGGACCGGAGAACAAAAAGACGGAGGGAAAGGTGAAGCGGATGATTAAAGCAAATCCCAACGTTTCAAGCCGTGATTTGGCTAAAAAGATCGGCATGTCGCAGAGCTACGTCCAGAATGCAAAGAAGAGAGCTGGACTACATACATACAAGGTACAGAACTTCCCAAACCGCGATGAGCGGCAACAATCGACGGCCAAAACTCGGGCACGGAAGCTCTACGAGAAGATGTTGACAAAATATGGCTGCTGTGTGATGGACGACGAAACGTATATAAAAGCCGATTTTAAGCAAATACCGGGGTTGGAGTTTGTCACCGGCAAGAGCAAGATCTATGTAGACGACAAATTTAAGAAAAAGAAAATGTCGAAGTTCGCCTCCAAATATCTCATTTGGCTGGCCATCTGCTCTTGCGGACTGAGGAGTGAGCCTTTCGTGACAAAGGACACAGTAAATGGCGAGATCTACAAATCTGAGTGCCTCGAGAAGCGCCTTTTGCCGTTCTTGCAGCAGCACGACGAAGCTCCGCTATTTTGGCCAGATTTGGCATCATGCCACTATTCTAAAAGTGTCCTGGAGTGGTATGAGGTCAATTCTGTCCATTTTATTCCAAAGGACATGAATCCGCCAAACTGTCCGGAGCTGCGCCCGGTGGAGCAGTACTGGACAATGATGAAGCGGGAACTTCGGAAGAGCAAGAAGACAGTCAAAGACGAGAAGGACATGTTGAGAAAATGGAAAAAAAAAAACTGAGAAACTGGTACCGGATGACACTGTAAAGACTTTGATGGAGGGAATCAAGCGTAAATACGTTCAATTTTACACTCAAGGCTCCATCGATTATCTTTTCTTTTGATTTTTGAAGTAAATATATGTATAAAACTACCCTAAAATTTTGGTTTGATTTTAAACATTATAAGAACATTGGCATGACATTTTCGGTATCGCAATAATTTCGTTTTCGCCCTTTACCTACCGCAAATTTGGTAACAGTTTGTGGTTCAATTAACTCTTTGGATTGATTTCACGTAGATGAGCGAGCAGTCGTCTGAGATGCATACTCCAGTCCTCTATAGGTCGTTCATGTCTGATCACACTACTTGGACGTAAGAACTTGCCCCACGAGTACGCATAGCGCGGTTTTTTAAGGAGCTCCTCAATAAATAACTATTTTATACATTTCTTGAACATAGATTGCTGGAGAACTATTAGTGCGAACAAGATGGGATTTTGGGTTCCAATCGATTATTGTTGAATTTTTAACATGAATACGATGTTATTTGACTTCTGTTTGACCTTGAATGCACCCCTCTCAAAAATGTACGGTCAAACGTTTGCACTTCATCTGAAACAGAAAATTAAAAAATTCGTATCCCTTGGCTGTCATCTGACACATGGTTTCTCCAAAATTCGAAAAACTCGACAAATTAAAAAATCCTATTCTATTGGTTAGTAAAACATATAGGGAAACCCCAGGCTATTCGGACCTACCTACGCAAATCGCCCTTTTAGGTAGATGAATGTGAAAGAATATATCGGTTAAAGGTCATAAATGTTAGTTTCATTCCTCAGCTATATTTGAGTGCCATAAAAGATCATTTGCACCACTTCATGGCAACGCTAGGCGACTATTTACAAAACTCTTCGTTTTTCCAATGTGGTAATTCGGACCTCCCTACAGAGTTATTCAGACCGTAATTTTTTATTTTTTTTTTGCAATGGAATTATGTTTTTTTACTGGAAAAACTCCCTAAGAAGCAAAAAAATTGCGTTACAAGAAGTTAATCTGGTTAGTTACAGCTGTCGAATGGTGCATCGTGTATTTTCTTTGCTGTGGTGTGCAATCGTGTGCGTAACCGCAAGCCGCTGAATGGTGGTTGATGGATTAGGGGGGCGTACTTTGCACAAAAGTGGTGAGCGTCTCGGAAATATATTGTTGTCACCTAAGCAAAATCATTCCATAAAATAGGAGCCTCGAGCTTTGCAAAGTACTTAACTGTTATTTTTTCACTTTTCTTTGTTACTTTAATCACGGTTTTACCAATAATAATTTTTGTTTTGAGGATAGCAAAAAATGAAACACGTCGTATATCCTTTCTAAAAAAAACCATAGAAGTAGATTCAGTTGTCAAAATTAAGATTTTAGAATAAATGTTCCACAAATATGTACGACAGCCAGAAAGTCTTACAATTTTCTGACAAATCGAAGGGACCTAATTAACCCCCACGCACAGTGTTTTTTCGCAAAAAACGTTCGAAAAATTATTCACGCAAAAACAGTAAAGCTTATAGCAACGATGTCTTCTAGGATGCTTTATGCAGATCCAAGACCTTAATTTTCACCACATGGTTATAATGATTAATTCCCCTTGAAGTGAGATTTGCCGCAAATTTTCTCAATCTATGAAAAATAGGATGAAGTCTTCAAAACATTCAAAACATAAGAACATTGGCATGACATTTTCGGTATCGCAATAATTTCGTTTTCGCCCTTTACCTACCGCAAATTTGGTAACAGTTTGTGGTTCAATTAACTCTTTGGATTGATTTCACGTAGATGAGCGAGCAGTCGTCTGAGATGCATACTCCAGTCCTCTATAGGTCGTTCATGTCTGATCACACTACTTGGACGTAAGAACTTGCCCCACGAGTACGCATAGCGCGGTTTTTTAAGGAGCTCCTCAATAAATAACTATTTTATACATTTCTTGAACATAGATTGCTGGAGAACTATTAGTGCGAACAAGATGGGATTTTGGGTTCCAATCGATTATTGTTGAATTTTTAACATGAATACGATGTTATTTGACTTCTGTTTGACCTTGAATGCACCCCTCTCAAAAATGTACGGTCAAACGTTTGCACTTCATCTGAAACAGAAAATTAAAAAATTCGTATCCCTTGGCTGTCATCTGACACATGGTTTCTCCAAAATTCGAAAAACTCGACAAATTAAAAAATCCTATTCTATTGGTTAGTAAAACATATAGGGAAACCCCAGGCTATTCGGACCTACCTACGCAAATCGCCCTTTTAGGTAGATGAATGTGAAAGAATATATCGGTTAAAGGTCATAAATGTTAGTTTCATTCCTCAGCTATATTTGAGTGCCATAAAAGATCATTTGCACCACTTCATGGCAACGCTAGGCGACTATTTACAAAACTCTTCGTTTTTCCAATGTGGTAATTCGGACCTCCCTACAGAGTTATTCAGACCGTAATTTTTTATTTTTTTTTTGCAATGGAATTATGTTTTTTTACTGGAAAAACTCCCTAAGAAGCAAAAAAATTGCGTTACAAGAAGTTAATCTGGTTAGTTACAGCTGTCGAATGGTGCATCGTGTATTTTCTTTGCTGTGGTGTGCAATCGTGTGCGTAACCGCAAGCCGCTGAATGGTGGTTGATGGATTAGGGGGGCGTACTTTGCACAAAAGTGGTGAGCGTCTCGGAAATATATTGTTGTCACCTAAGCAAAATCATTCCATAAAATAGGAGCCTCGAGCTTTGCAAAGTACTTAACTGTTATTTTTTCACTTTTCTTTGTTACTTTAATCACGGTTTTACCAATAATAATTTTTGTTTTGAGGATAGCAAAAAATGAAACACGTCGTATATCCTTTCTAAAAAAAACCATAGAAGTAGATTCAGTTGTCAAAATTAAGATTTTAGAATAAATGTTCCACAAATATGTACGACAGCCAGAAAGTCTTACAATTTTCTGACAAATCGAAGGGACCTAATTAACCCCCACGCACAGTGTTTTTTCGCAAAAAACGTTCGAAAAATTATTCACGCAAAAACAGTAAAGCTTATAGCAACGATGTCTTCTAGGATGCTTTATGCAGATCCAAGACCTTAATTTTCACCACATGGTTATAATGATTAATTCCCCTTGAAGTGAGATTTGCCGCAAATTTTCTCAATCTATGAAAAATAGGATGAAGTCTTCAAAAATGTTAAAGAACTTGTGTTTGCGAATATCTTTACTTAAGACCAAAAAACTTTATTTATAGTACACACAAAGTTATTGACCGTTGTTTGTGAATGACCCCTTAAAAACTGTTTTTCAACATGAGGAATTCCATGAAGATCCGTCCGAAAATCTTTAAAATCGTGACCGACCATCTTAGATTCCAATGAAGCTTTACACGTTTCACCGTCATGCAAGACTAAATATTTTCCACAGGTAATAAGATTATTTTGACTCAAGACAAACTTTTAAAAAGGGCGTAAACGTTTCTACGTGCATGAATTTCAATTTTTTTTTGTTCGATTACTGTATTTTATACAGCAAAACTATCTGAGAACGAGTTACAGGGAATGAATACTTCTGTCTGAAAAAATATACACTTAAAAAAATGTGTCATTTTTCAAAAAAACAAAAATTTATAATAAAAATTTAAATTGCGAAAAAACCCATTTTTTTAAATTTTTTGAATTTTGTTACCAAAAACCTAAAGAGAAAAGAAACATTTTGAATGTGATTGCATGATGGACAAAAAATCGGTAAAAAAGTTTTCCTAACAATAACTTCGTACATGTTTTTAAATTTCATACTAATAGACATACAAAATTGTAATTCTATTACAGAATATAATTCTAAGCACCATTTAAAATCAAAATGCATTTAACAAAAATCTTTTAAAATGCGATAGTTTTCGAGATATTTGAAATTTTGCTCCTTCAAAAACAATTAATTCGTGTAATTATGCTCTTTTTAAAAGTTATACGCGTTACCGCATCAAAAAATGTCAAAAATTTAATGTTTATCGTTTTAAAGACGTAACAGCAACTTTTTTAGTGTATTTGGATCCTGGAGAAGCTTTCAATAAAAAAGTTTTCCTAACAACAACTTTTGACATTTTTTTATAATTCTTACTATTTGCAGTCAAAAATACAATTTTCTTTTTGAATATGATTCTAAACGCCATTTTAATCGAAATGCTCTTAACAAAAATTTTCCAAAATGTAGTAGTTCTCGAGATATTTTAACTTTTGTTTTAACAACACAATTATTTTGCTTTATTACGACCTTTTCATAAGTTAGTCGCGTTTCTCCATAAACAATAATAGGTTTTTCAAAAGGCCCGTAAACTTTCCTGCAACTTTCTCTTTGACATCAAGGCGATATTGTAAAACATTTTAAAGTTACATGAAAACAACCAACATATGATTCAGCTATATAGTTTAATCAACAGACCCTATGGTTGAAATATATTTTGGTTTTTTCGCAATTCAAATTTTTATCATAAATTTTAGTTTTTTTGAAAAATGACACAACTTTTTTTTCAGTGTATATTTTTTTCGGACAGAAGTATTCATTCCCTGTAACTTGTTCTCAGATAGTTCTGCTGTATAAAATACAGTAATCGAACAAAAAAAATTTGAAATTCATGCACGTAGAAACGTTTACGCCCTTTTGAAAAGTTACTCTTGTATCAAAATATTCCAATTGCCAGAGAATATCATGGAGATTCATACAGCGAACCACACCGTTCGAATCGACGATGGTCATATTTTGCGGTCGGTCGGTTTCTCATGGAATCCCTCACGTATAACTCCTAAAATATCGTAGATAAAGCTTCAGGATGTTCGAGAAAGTTATTCGTCCTATCAAGATACATATCTTTCTAGAAGCGATAATCGGTTTGACTCTTGCGTCTTAGAAATTATTGGGTATTTTTTGGTAAAATTTGCGAAAGCTTTAAAAAAAATAACTTTTAAACGAGCAGCCAACTCTAGTTGCAATTAGAAATGTTACATCAACACTATAAAACTCAAAAGCGTTCACTTGTCTTTCACTTCAGTGAAGTTATAAATGATTTGAAAAAACTATTGTTTTTTTAGAAAATGTCCAATGTCTTCGAAAGTACTCGAGATATGAAAAATTATGCGTTAATAAAAATTGTGTATTTTGACGATTTAAATAATTCGTAGAATACATGAAACCCGTAGGAATGATAATTGAAAAGATATTTAAAAAAAATATTTTCTGGGGTCCATCCAAATATAACGAGCTATAACTTCTTAAGCATTACAAGAAGAGACTTCATGTATTCAGAAAAAAATATTAATGAATCTCCACAACTCTTCCAAAGACGTTAGCTCATTTTTTACATGTTGAAAAAATAGCACTTGTAGGAGGATTAATCACAAAAACATTAGCTGCAAATGACAGCTCTAGAAATTTTTAATGAGTAGTCCGAAAACACTATTAACGTAAACTCAGCTGCTTCCGCGCTTACAACCAATCACCATTTGAAACAACTTATTTTTCAAAAAAATGCAAAATAATTTAGAACATACACGAGATAAGCCATTGTTGTAATATATAAAGTTGTCCATTTTGGTAATTCAAACCTTTTTACAGAACATACCGAACTTGTCAGAATTATATTTAAAAGTAATAGTAGTGAATTTGTTTTAAAGGGTTCATTTACAAACAACTAGCAATGAATTTGAAAATTTAAAGATTAAGACTTTGTGTCTTCAGCAAAGTTGCTTGCTGCTCTTCAGCAAAGTTGCTTGCTCTACAAGACATAATTTTAATGTGCATATTTTGCAAGAAAGTTTGTATACATATTTAACTTTTAGGGAAATTAATCATCAAAATAACAACACCATAAGAAAAGGCTTGTAATGTTCACAATTTCCTCCGAAGACATAATTGACCCAAATCTAACGATTTAGGCGTAATTAATAGATCGCACGATTTTGTGCCACGGTCTTAATGATTAGGTGATGACACATAAGTGATGTGTCATTTTTTGGATGTAGTGTCTAGCTAGCGGCCCAGCCAGCTGTTAGCTACTGATAGGAAAATCCGAAACAGAAAAAATATGACTTAATTTGAATTTTTTGATTTCCTATTTAATTAGTAAGGTGACTATGAAATGTTTGTAGAGGAACTTTTTTGAGAAAATTTGTTGAAGATCCTAAATGTTTATCTCTTAAGTGAAAAAAGTTATTAAGTAAAACAGATGTACATGTCGACATACCCCCTTAAAATAGTTTTTTGCTATAACTTTTTTTTGCAGTTTTCTAATGTTCACAAAAGTTGTAGATGCTTTAAAAAAAATTGCGGCGGAACATTGTAACTCGCAATCTCTTCGTTTTAAGGTTTTTGACCGTTCTTTGGATTTTTTTTACTCTAAATTTAAGGAGCTACAGTTTGCAGAGTAGCAGGTAGTAGCCGATAAACTGATTATACTTTTGTTCGACAAAATATGCCATTTCGATACATATATAATACATAGGGCGGTCTGAAGGGATACTTAGAAAAACGTCGAATGACGTAGCTTAACTTTTTGCATTATTGTGTGTCCCACATTTATACTCTCATGCTATTTTTTTCAGAATATGTTTTTTCTATCAAACAATTTGAACCAAATTTACAGAGTTTGATTGAAAGCTTAATCAACAATGTTTCTCGAAATTTGGAAACCCTGGTGCGTTTCGTTTTTTGTTATAACAGTCAAAGTAAAAAAAATGGTGCCCCACATCAGAGGAGAAGATATAGCGTAGTTGGTAAATCAATTTCCTTGTGCGTAGCTCTCCTGGGTTCGATTCCCAACCCCAGATAGGAATAAAAAAAATTCTAAAGAGATATTTCTAGCCCGAAGAAAGGGGCAAATTTCCCCAAGTTTAAAACTTCTATAATCGAAATAAAAAAATTTACACGCTAACTAAAAAATCACGGGTTTTCGCAAAAAAAAAACAATATTAACGTAATTATCAAGAAATTATAAATACTAGATTTAGTAGTCAATCGATTTCGATCTTTAACAAGCACTGCTATAACTAATAGGTTCGTCGCAAATATTAATGTCCGGCTTTTTTTATTCCGTCCCACTGTGGGACGTTGGCGACGTACTAAATTGACCAAAATGATCTTCCAGGTTTTATCAAACTGTATCGAACGAACATGAATTGTTATTTCATGAAGTTTTATATGCGACAGAGCAATACTTATAAGAAGAGAAGTTTAGCCTCAGGCAGCTATTGGTTACACCGGATCTTTGGATGACTAGTAAATGCACTACGGCAAGAAAAATTCTAGTGATGGCCCACGAAATGAAATTTTTTGAATGATTTTGAAATTAAAAGTTTTAGAGTTTATTCTTTTCTATAGAAAAACATAACCATAAAATAGTGTATGGTTATAAAAATCTGAAAAGCACAAAATTTACAGTATTTTGACTTAGTTCTAATTCCAGCTCAAACCAATTTAAATTTGTTACTAATCTATGGGATTTTTCAAAAAATATTTCTTCCTAACCATTTGAATGTTCAGGCAAATCCTGTCGTACCCCGAATGTTCGATCGCGATACTGTGATGATAATGACGGTTTATCTTTGTCTTCGTTTTCGGAAAATATAATCTTTCAGTCAACATATTGCAGGGATGCCATAGAGACCCTTTGATGTTTGTTCTATTCATCAGTGACCATGGCAATGTAATCAAAGGCCCTCATTGTAGCCCGCGCCAATGACAAATACTAAACTTTTGACCCCAAGGAGGCATATTAAGATTATCAGAAGTTCGAATTGGCTACACCAGAATAATAAAACTGTAGTACGCCAAAACATCTTCTTTATCATGGAATGGCATTACTACAATTCCACTGGCTGGGCGGATAGAAGCTGTTCGGGTATTTACAATAGCAAATCATAGGAAGAAATCGAACGTTTTCGTTGATTCTGCATTTACCTGTTTCGAAGCAACCGACTATCTTTGCGTAGCTGTTCCATCAGAATATCAACGTCGTTGTTTCTTGACTATTACAGAAATCTGACATAATCCTTATGATGTATCATGTACTTACGCAACATTACTGAGTCACAATTTCCGCTCATCACGAACGGTAAAACATCATTTCTGAATCTATCGTCTTCTTTTTTTGTTGCTATTCGAATTTGTGCGCCATTCAATATTGGGAATAAAATTTACATATTCGAGTGAACAATTTGAGTTACGGTTGACTCGCTTACCCACGTACCCCGCTCCCCAAACCCACAGTCCAATCGGTCCAATACACCGATAAAGCAAACATAAATAATGCCTCCTGTTTCGACTTACGGTTGATCGAATCCCTGCCAACATCGGATCGGAGCTGCTGGAGCTCGGTTAAATGGACTGCGCTGCTTTGTGTGTGTATATGTGTGTATGTGTGTGGATTGAGCACTGAGTTTGGCATAAATGTCGAAATTACAAATTAATTTAAGCACACAAAAAAAACGGAGACAACTCCAGTCAGTCGGGCCAACTCGCGACCTGTATCAAAAGTTATGAAATAAAAAAGATGGACCCGCATTTATTGCTGGCGCCTGGCAGAAAAATAAAAAAAAAAACCATCGGCAGCAATGGCATTGTTGGAAGTTCGCGGTGGGTGCTTGGCGGTGGAGGTTGACATACGACAACAATGCTAGAAATGAGCTGCTCTATAAAAACGAGGCGAGAAATTTAACAGCAAAAGGGCAGTAGTTCATGAAATCAATTTCCGATTGCACGAATTCCGAAATTAATTCCGTTCATTATTAATTGGCGGTACGTGTGACAGATTTTCCCGTATTACATTATTCCGGGCGCCCGCGCGTCGGGTGTTTTCGGGAATAAATGATAAATGGTACCGGGTGAAAGTTTTAATGTTGGGATGTGTTCGTGAAAATGTTTCTGAATTTCTGAAAACACCGTCACTCTAAAACGAAAGATAATGATTGATGCCACGTTTTTATCATTTTCTGGGGAGTTACAGGTAAAACCGACACTCAATGGTAGTGCTGCCAGATTATTTTGTCGAAAATCTGAATTGAGCTAATCAAAAAATCTGCATTTATCTGTATGCAGCCCAGAAACCAGTATTTGATAAGTGAAGCGCGTTGGAGGGACTAAGAAATCATTTAAATATAGTATCGTAAATATACTACAATGAAACGACTTTTGACGATATATATTATTTTCTATTTGATTATATTGTTTTGTTTGCATTACATTCCTAATTTAGTATATTGGGTGTTCAGCCACAAGTGGTGACTTTCATCCCTATTGTTTATATGATTCAGTTAATTATTATTAAGTTATAATATGCTTTCGCAGTTAAGTATTTTTTTTTCAAAAGGGTGTTTTAAACCTACTTGTCTTCTGAATAAGGAGTTAAACAAATCTTATAACCTAACTTATAAACTATAAAGAGAGCTAATCGTTACAATTGAAGATTGCAACGATTTTTGTCGGAAGTTGCTTATAATACTGTTCGTCATAATTTCTAATGTTTCTATGTTTGCGAGTCTGTGCGAGTTTGTGCTAAACCAGGGAGGACGCTTCAAAATCATTTTCAGAATTTTATTCTGAATCCTTTGAAGCGTTTTCTTCCTAGTACCACAACAACTTGCCCAGATTGGCACTGCATATAGCATTGCCGATCTAAATATTTGTTTATAAATTAATAGTTTGTTCTTTAGGCAGAGCCTAGAATTCCTGTTTATAAGAGGGTATAAACATTTTATATATTTGTTGCATTTTGTTTGGATTCCTTCAATGTGATCCTTAAAAGTGAGTTTTGTATCGTAAATCAAACCCAAGTATTTAACTTGATCTGACCACGTTAAATTCAAACCATTAAATTTAATAATATGGTTATTATTTGGTTTAAGAGAAGAAGCTCTTGGTTTTGCGGAAACACAATCAATTGTGTTTATGCCGCATTAGTGGAAATTTTCCATTTTTTCAGGTAATCATTGAAAATATTTAAGCTTCGTTGCAGTCGACTTCAGATAATACGAAGACTCTTACCAGTGGCTGAGATGCTAGTATCACAGACAAACAGACATAACACTCTAGAATTCACCATCGCCCATGTTGAAAACAGTAATTTTTAAAATATGTTAGTGTGCAGGAACGCCACACTTAGTGTGGTGGCGCTACGGCGCATTCTTATAAGCTTTCACGTAGTAGTCGGGTAAATAACTTTGTAAAAATGGGTCGCCGGTGCGAGTTTGTGATGTGTCAAAACAGAGAAGGTGCAACAATTGGAAAATCGTTTTTCCGGTTTCCACGCAATCCACAAATGTATGTAATTTATATTTAGTTTTTCTAATGGTCCAAAATACAATAGACTTGTTTTCAGCTGTGCGCTTTGGGTGCAACTTTGTTGCTCGGAAGATCTGTTGGAACAGTTCAATCTCGAAGCAATTGAATATGTAAAAAATCGTTTATTATGTTCCGATCACTTCCAGTCGCTAGCGTACAAAAATCCTTCACATCCTCGACAAGGGTAAGCTAGATTCGTTAGATTAAATTAACAGTGATCAACTCCTGCTATTTTAGATTACGGGATGGTGTGCTTCCGAATATCTTTACTTCGCCCATATGCAGCGAAATTTATTTGAAAGTTTTGGATTTAGAACGAAGCGTGGAGGATGGTTCTAAGGGCGATCCATTGGAAGTTCCAATGCATGGGCAGAAAACGACTGCAAAATATTGTTTCGTGGATGAGATGGAGCGTTTAGATGAGATCGCAGAAATTTCTGCAGATGAACCACACGATGCTAATGTGTTCAATAACGTGGAGCTAAACACGGAGGCAGATAGCCAGATCGATTTTATAACAAATGATGATCAATCTGCAGCAGAAGTTTATCGCCTAGTCGAAACTGAGCATAATTTCAATACAGAGGCATATGTTACAGGTGAGTCACAAAATACATTATGGTATGCGACACTAATTGCGAAATTTGACATTATGATGACATAACAGCAGAGGTGACTGCAGAATATTATAAGTCGCTTTTCATTTCCGAAAAGAACAAATGTTCGAAATTACGTTCAAAAGTAAAACATCTGAACAGAGAAGTACGTGAAGCTAAACGCAAATGTGCGTGGCGTCTAAGGTCCATGCGTTCGAGACAAAAGAAACTTAACGCGTTGAAGACGGAAGTTACTCTTTTGAAAAAGAAAACAGGGAAAGATGCGAAACTGTTGGATCATCTTCAAAGGAATAAGGTACTGCACAATAGTCTTCAAAATACTTCTAAGAAGTCAAAAGGGCGCCGTTATAACCAGGAGACCAAAAAATTTGCCATTGGAGCATATTTGGCAGGACCTGCTGCATTTAGGTACATTCAACGGTCGGAAGTATTGAAGCTACCTTGCAAAATGACCGTCAATCGTTGGAACTCGAGCATTCCTCTAGAACCTGGATTGAACATGCAAATCTTGCGTCGGATTGCGACAAAATTAGAAAAATGCTCAAAAAAAGAAAAGGCAACTGTTGTTTCTTTTGATGGCATGGCTATCAAGCCAGAATTGGTGTACAACGCCAAAACTGACACATTTGTTGGTTTTCCCTGCGACAGGGTCAAGAAAAATATTGAAAAAAACAATCCATTGATTCTTGCAACTGAGGCCATAGCTATAATGATATCTGGGATTAGCACTTTGGAGCCTAACCGTTGGTCAACAACAAGAATCGGAAAAGAGCGAGGCAAACGGTTCAAGCAGGTAAATGGTTTGTTAAAAATTATACATTTTTGCAATAATGTCTAAAGTTACAGGGTATTGGTTTTTTGTTGGCGCATAATACTCTGGGCAGTGACAGACAGCTTCTTGTTGTTGAGAAGATCGTAAAATCGCTCAATATTCACGGTCTACACCCATTAGTAGTGGTCATGGATCAGTGCAGTACAAACGTAAAGATGGCTAAGGAAGCAGGAGTAACACGAACGAAGCCAATAATGAACGTAAATGGATACAATATAGCAGTTATGTTCGACTCACCACATTTAATTAAAAATTCAAAAAACATGCTTCTTAAACACAACGCAGTTTTCGAAGGCAAAATTGCATCTTTCACCAATATAGCGAAATTGTATGAAATAGATCGAGTTTCTACACCGAGGATGGTTCCAAAACTTGTGGAAAGATATATAAAACTCACGCCTTTTACGGCAATGAACGTTGCTCAAGCAACAAGAACCTTGAGCGAATCTGTAGCAAAAGGGATAGAGTTTTATGCGCAAATGGGAAATCTTCCGAAATCGGCTCTTGTAACAGCATCATTTGCAAGCTTCCATGATATGCTATTCGATATTTTCAACTCTAAAACTATTGGCCAAAACTCCAAGGTAAAATAAAAATATTTAAGCATAGTTCAGCAAAAAATAACAATTTCATTTACAGCCTTATCGTGCTGCAATATCCGATGAAACATGTCACTGGGCTTTCTTAGACTATGCTGAGAAGGTTCTGAAAGATATGTACTATACCAAAAGTTCATGTTTCAACCTTAAACAGGTATGTTACATATAAAAATTTCATGGCTGATTCATCAAATAATGGAATTTTAGGCCTCTAAAGAAGCCAAGTCGTTAACTGTGAAGCAACGCAAACCAAATTTAATCGACGGTTTCATCGGAAACATGCTATTCGTTGATTATGGAACAAGCTGAAACATGAGTTCGGGTTCGAGTACTTGTGCACTAACTTTTTGTGTCAGGATGTGGTAGAAAATTTGTTTTCTGAAATAAGAAGACGATGCGGACGAAATGATGCTCCTAATGCCTATCAGTTCGCTGCCGCTTTCAAGTACGCAGCTATTTCTGCAAACGAAGATCTATCTTCCGACAACACTTCTGGGACAAATTGTGAAAAGGACGACTCGAATATACTGCTTGAAGAAAATGATTTAGAGTCAACAGTCCAACAACATTTTGATTACAAGTTCAAGCCATTGGATTCAAACGCAAAGAAATATTCTCCAAGAGAACTTAACGGATTGATGTACATCATCGGTGCTGCTGCTGCAAAGATTCAGCACAAAAAATGTCGCAAACACATCTCTATTAAACCCAGCGAGGTAGATAAGAACAGCTCACTGTATATTTTCTGCAGGATAAAAAATGCAACAACGCTTCCGAGCACCGTACTATACAATATAAGATTCCAAGCATTCACCGTGTTTAAGCAAAAGTTTAAAAAGTTCCTATACCAAAATCGGCAGAATGTGAAAACACGGTTAAAGCAGTATCTTAGTTTCGATCAGTATGAAGCGTACGTCTGTCAGCAATGTTACGATGTCTTGGTTGATAAAATTTTCAACACGCTAATACAATGCTTTTTAAGGGAAGCCAAAACTGAATTGAAACAAAAAATACGATCGAAACGAACTTTAACGACAAGAAAGAGAAACCGTAAAGCTATTCGTATCAATTTGCCCGAATAAAGATGGATTAGACGTTTAACATTTAGTATTCCCTCGGTTATTATTGTATAACTTAATTTAAACATAAATAAAGACCTATTTATATTTATATAAACATGCATTTGTATTTATCTAACCAACCTATATCATAGCATAGTCATATTGTCAAATACGTTTACCGTCAAATATATGTGTATATGTTGCAGGAACCTACCCTAAAAACAGAGAAAAAGTCACATGTGTTATTGCTTATTTGCTGATTAGTCCTTGTTTGAAGTTTACTTTCGGATTGTGGTACTTTACAAATAGATGTTGGTTAACCTTTCGGCACTCGTGCTTGTGCACTGAGTGCACGTCACTCTGAAAATCCAGCGAAATCGTCTTAGGACACCTCTGCTCGTTCAGTGAGCCATTTGCGCAACCTCCGGAGGGTTAAGTAGAGACTGAGAATGTTTCGGATAACCCCCTGATCATTTCGAACAATTCATATTGTAGGCGAAATTATGCTTTTCGGGAATGTAAGTTCTGAGCTATGCGAAGCGGATAAAAACTGCAATATCTTGCTCTAGGTAGATTGGGCATAAAAATGAGATTCCCCCTGCACATACAATGCTGGCTTCAGATGAGAATGCAACGCGATAATAAAAAACTTCAACTAAGAGGACATTTAAATTGAACCTTCGATTCGTTGGTGTAGCAACCGTTAAGTTTATTTTCGGAAGTAAAGCTGTACGTAGCTTTTAGACAAACAAACTTTCGTCGAGAAGCTTTTACCAGCCAAATGTGACGAAACCAGCATCGCTATCTTCGATGAGGTGAGCAAAGAAGTTGAGCAGGAATCACGATAGATAGCGCTAGTGACAAGTAAGAATGGTTTAAAAAATGTGATCGATAGAAATATCGGATTTTTGTTCAATGTGTTATGTCTGTTTGTCTGTGCTAGTATCATCACAGAAAAGTGACTTTTTACAGCCTGTAGGTAGATTTGGATGGTCAGAGGTAAAAATATTATATAGTATTGGTGCGACGCTTGATCCTTGAGGGACGCCTGCTTTAACGGGTAGCTTATTAGATTTACAATTCTGATAAGAAACCTGTAGGGTACGGTTAGTAAGATAATTTTTAATTATCTTTATTATGTAAATTGGAAAATCGAAATCCCACATTTTGGCAAGGATTAATCCTTTGTGCCAAACACTGCCAAAAGCTTTTTCGATGTCTAGAAGAGCAACTCCAGTGGAATAGCCCTCTGAGATATTTGCCTTTATGATGTTAAGTACTCTCACAAGTTGATGAGTAGTTGAATGGCCAATACGAAATCCAAACTGCTCAGGAAGCAAAATAGAATTCTCATTGATACGTGACATCATTCTAGTTAGGATGATTTTTTCAAATAATTTAATAATAGAAGAGAGTAAGCTAATTGGTCGATAGCTAGATGCTTCTGCTGGGTTTTTATCTGGCTTCAAAATAGGAATAATCTTGGCATTTTTCAAAATAGGAATAATCTTGGCATTTTTCTTTCAGGGAAGTATGCTAATTCAAAACATTTGTTGAATATTTTGACCAAGTATCTCATGGTGATTTCGGGAAGGTTTTTAAGAAGAGTGTTGAAAATTCCATCGTAACCTGGAGGTTTCATATTTTTTAACTTTTTCATGATGGATTTGATCTCTTCATAGTTTGTTTCAACAATATCGTCTAGAGACAATACTTGATTTGAAACGTTTTCATATTTTTGTAAGACTTCGGTTTCAATAGGACTCACAACGTTGAGATTAAAATTATGGACGCTTTCAAACTGCTGTGCAAGTTTTTGAGCTTTTTCTTCGTATGTAAGAAGTATGTGGACACCCTCCTTCAAAGCTGGAATTGGTTTCTGAGGTTTCTTAAGAACCTTAGAAAGTTTCCAGAAAGGTTTAGAATTTGGCTTGATTTGTTGAACCTCCTTCGCGAAATTTTCATTTGTTAAGAGTGTGAATCTATGTTTAATTTCTTTTTGTAGATCTTGATAGATACATTTCATAGCAGGATCACGAGAACGTTGATATTGACGTCTTCGAACATTCTTCAAGCGAATCAGAAGTTGAAGATCGTCGTCAATAATAGGGGTATTAATTTTTTTCTGTGTTGTTGGTACTGATAAATTTCTAGCATCAACTATAGATATACTTAAATTTTGTAATGCCGTATCAATGTCAGCTTTATTTTGTAAATCAAGGTCAAGATTAAAATTATTCTCAATATAGATTTTGTACCTTTCCTAATTCGCTTTGTGATAATTGAACACTGACCTAATGGGATTGGAAACAGCTTCTTGAGAAAGTGAAAAAGTTACTGGAAGATGATCAGAATCAAAGTCAGCATGTGTAATCAATTCGCTACAAAGGTGACTTTGATCTGTCAAAACCAAATCAATTGTTGATGGATTCCTTACAGACGAATAGCATGTAGGACCATTCGGGAACAAAATTGAATAATAACCAGCAGAGCAATCATTAAAAAGTAGGTTACCGTTGGAATTGCTTTTAGCATTTCCGCGTTAAAATCACCGACTTTGAAGAATTTCGACCAATTTCTTGTAAGTTTTTGTAAGTCTCCTTTCAAGTAATTAATTTGCTTGCCAGTGCACTGAAAAGTCAAATAGGCTGCAATAAAAATGATACCAAGATCAGTTTCAACTTCGATACCCAAACTCTCGATCACCTTGGTGTCAAGAGACGGCGTAACGGAATGTTTGATCCTGCGATTAACCGCTATTGTGATTCCTCCGCTGAATCCAACAATTCGATCAAATCGATGAATAACAAAATTAGAGTTACTCTTCAATTTAATATTTGGTTTTAAAAAAGTTTCAGTCACAACGGCCATATGCACATTATGTATCCTCAAGAAGTTAAAAAATTCGTCTTCGCACGTTTTTAATAAATGAGCATTCCAATTTAATAAATTAAGGTGAGTATTTAAAGTCATTGTTAAACTTTAATTTCATTACTATTTTGTTAGCAAATTCCCACCCCGCTTGAAAAGCTTCAAACATTGAGGTAGAATTTAACATAGCAATCATCATAGGTAGCATAGAGTCTTGCAGGTATTTTAATTTTTCTTCCGTTACGCTACCTAGATCCATTGGACTAAAGGAAGCGTTGGGTGCAAACGAGTTTATAGCCGTGGTAACGGTAGCCGTTAATTTGGCTTTGTTACCTGCCACTGAAGCATAAGATGACACACTATTGTAGGATGGTGTGATGGAGGTAGAAGAAGTTGTTAATCTATTTTGAATCGGATTAACACGTTTGGACGTGTTTTCTTGAAGTGTACCTAAAGAAGTAGGTACATTTTAAATTTGTTGATTTTTTTGTCTAGAACGAGAATTTATAATTTTTTCTCGAACAGGACAACCCCCAAAAATTCGATTTTTGATTTTTGCTACAATTAGCGAATTTGAAACTTTTTGTGGTTTTTTTCTCCGGACAAGTATCTTTCGTGTGCGATTTGTCACCACAGATCATACATTTGAAATCCAAATGACAATTTTTTGTAGCGTGCCCAAAGCCTTGGCATCTACGACACTGGGTCAGATTTTGAATTCCAAGCCAAGGACAAAATCCAAGTAAATTTTTCAATTCGTTGGATATTTCATCCAAACTTTGACCTTGCGGTAGCCCTTTCAAGACAGCCTTGAATGGTCTAGCTGTCTTGAAATCATATGAATAAAATTTATATAACTTCTCCGTAAGGTGCTGGAGTAGTCGTTGGTGGCCAATCAATTCCTCCGCTGTAACTCGACATTCTCCTCTTCGGTCAATCTGAAAAGAGACTTTTACGTCCGGAAGGAACGTCGAAAGCTCAGTTCGAAAGGCTTTGAAGTCGGAGATCATCACTGTTATAAGCGGAGGTGATTGCGTTTTCTTCTCATTGGCATTATGCGCAATGCGAGGAAATTTAGAAATTTCATCAGCTCCACATTCGGATAAAACATCGAATGAGTTGCTGCAGTCAATTGAATTTTCGGGTGGAGTAGATACCCTTTTCAGTTTAGCTTTAATTTTTGGCACATGGCCTTTCTGGGAGGACCCAGGCATGTTGGAAGAATTAAATATTTCTTTAGGCTGAACTGTTCTTGAAAAATGTTTTAGTCTTGAAAAAGGCTTATTGAGTAGAAAAAGCAGGTAGTTTTGAGAAAAACTAATTATTGAAAAAATATAGGTAGTCTTGAGAAAGACTGATCGAGCGAAAATATTGGTAGCCCTGATAAAGACTGTTGCTGTTGAAAAACTCTGGGTAAACCAGAATCTATCAAGATTTGTGACCGGTTCGAACGAAGGTTCAAGCCGGTATAATGGAAACGCTTTAATTTTTTTTCTTATGAATCGAAAAAATACATTTTTTGTTTATCAATCTTTATCGAAGCTCTTGCTATTTCTGCAATAAACTCATCAAATCGAATTTCTAGTGTTTTCTTGGTTTATCCAATTCTAAACAAGCGTGTATCTCGGCGACAATTTTGTGTATCGTGTTCAAACAAATTGATGTGATAATAGAACAAATTTGATGGAACACTTACCATTAAGCTCTCCAAAAAGCTACTTTGATTTTATCGATTGTCATCGTTAATCAACAATGAAAAGATAAATCTGAAAGCATCCAATGTTGATACTTTAAAATAGATGAGTTATCGCCATTTTCGATTGCAACATGGCGTCAGATATCGATTTTTTGCTAAGCCGGATGTCGCCTTCTTGGATTTCAAAATAGTGTCAAAGTCGATCTCTGGTATCCACTCGTTAAGCCCGTTGCTGAAAGATCCATATTGAATTCAGCATTTTCTACTGAGAAATGGGGTGCTGACAACCGATTTTAATAACCTTTTTGTAAACCGAAGAAAAATAAATTGTTGCGAATATTTCGGTGGCATTCAATATTGAATCACAAAATAGAATCAATAAACTTCTTAAATATTCAATCCGCACTCATTTTTGATCGATTTACTTTACTTTAAAACACTAAACAAATGATCAAAAAACATTGGAGTGGGTTATCACTTGTTCAAAAAATATGTTGCTTATAGAACAGAAAATAGGAGTCTGTTTGCTGCGGCAAACTGCGCAAAGAGAACGTAATAATATAACATACGTATAACATTTGTCAGAATGACCATGGCTGCTTTCTGTCAAAAACTACGTGGGGGTGCCAACAACGGACCAACGCCGGTAACAGACCACATTCCCCAATGTGTAGAACGATTTGTTCCTCAAAATATGATCCTTTGAGAGATTCTTCAGTATGTACCAAATACCCTGTATAATAGACCTCTCCACATTTTGAAAAAGTTTTGAAATATACATGGGTCAGCTCAAATTTTTGTTTTAGGTGTGAATTTAAGAACTTTCGCCAAAAATGGCTTCATTTGGACTTGATTTAGAGGTGTCTCTAATCAAAAATCGTATTTTTGCAATGTTTCCATAGGAAAATCACTTACAATCTGATTTAATAGGTCCTACACGCCCACATATCATCAAAGGTTGTTCCTTAGACATATCTTAACATGTTTTAACAGGTGAATATAGCTCTAATCGTAATAGAAAATTTGTTAACTGGATTTTGATTTAGAAAAGAATGCCTAAACCAAGAAAAAATACTTCTAATTTTCCTTAGTTTTGATCAACTTTTCCATATGAAAATCCAATTAACAAATTTTCTATTACGATTAGAGCTATGTTCACCTGTTAAAACATATTAAGATATGCCTAAGGAACAACCTTTGATGATATGTGGGCGTGTAGGACCTATTAAATCAGATTGTATGTGATTTTCCTATGGAAACATTGCAAAAATACGATTTTTGATTAGAGACACCTCTAAATCAAGTCCAAATGAAGCCATTTTTGGCGAAAGTTCTTAAATTCACACCTAAAACAAAAATTTGAGCTGACCCATGTATATTTCAAAACTTTTGCAAAATGTGGAGAGGTCTACTGTATAATGCCGCTATATACCGCTATGTCTCATGTTATATGGGCTTTCCTATATACTTGGAACAATAACGTTCGCTTATTTAATTATAATTTTGCCTTTTTATTTCTAGAGAACAAATGCATTTTTAGGTTATCAATTACATTAGCGTTATAACTGGTTGAATTCAATTAATAAAACAATCAATTGAAATACCACTTGCTTTTGGGGCTGTGCCAAATTAGGGACTTGATCGCCATCTGGGTTTTAAATTTCAACTCGTACTAAAACAACATTACTTGTTACAATTTATTTGATGAGTTAAATCAGATTGTGTATGTCTATGCTCACGTCATATTTTAAACTAGGTGTTTTAGTTGTTTCAGTTACTGTTAATCATTGTATCGTGTGATTTGTTTGTTAACTGTTGATACCTAAAAGATAGAGGTTTTGTGCTTACGAGAGAAGGAGTATTCTAAAATCCACTCCCACGGATTTTTCCTCTAAACAACAATAAAACAAAAAATGGTAATACATCAATAACTTGTGCTAAATCTTTTCATATCAGAAAGTTGTCACGATATTAGTAATTCTACAAATTTCCTAACCTAAAAGAATGCTAAACTTATATACATATCATTTTATTAATCTTGCAGAAAAAGCAATAATATTATGAAATTTTAGATTCAAAACAACAAACTTACACAACCTAACATCATTTCCTGACACCCACTTCTCATGCCCAGCTTTCTAATCAACCAGTTTAGCGAAAACGGATCAAAAACACAATTAAAACCCGCCGACACAACTACTCACCGACCGGAGCTCACAAATAAACGCCCCCATCCGCTTTCCGTGCACATTACCCCCACCATATAAATGTGCCAACTCATCCAAACCAACAACGGAATAGACTAGACTGTGCAGGAAAAGGGGGAAGGTGAACATTATCATAACTGGTAGTATTTTCCACTACCCACTCTTCGGCATACCGCGAAGACAGAACTTTGTCGCGGTTTTTCAGTAGAGTGTAAAACGAACGTGGAATGTCTTGCCGCGGAAACTTTTGCGTGACTTTTCCATTCCACTAGCGTACGGCGGCTGCCCATTAAAAGTTGAAACTTAATACATGTTCTTTACTCGGTTCTTTCCTTTTTCCCAGGCGAAGCGTGGCATCGAAATGAATACCAAGTTTAAGCGAAAAATTCTTTCAACGGTCTAATGAAATAAGTAGTAAATTCTCTCGAAAGAAATTCAATGAAAATGCGTCCCACTCACTTGTTCTGTCGGTTAGTTTGAGCCAGTGATGTCCTTCCCGGTCCAAGTGCGGAACGATTCCGTTTAGTGTACAAAAAACGTGAGAGGCATCGAGAGAGCAGGTCTCCTTTCATGCCCAGGGACCATCGAGATCTGAACTGGCTAGGGAGGCTCGCGGTGGGCCATAAATTTTCGGTTCCAACGATAAACGCTCATGTCCGGGATTACCGTTGTACTAATCATCGAGATCATCAGGAACATTTTCACTAGCACTGTGCGACACTATTTTTTACCGACACACTCCTCACCTCAGGTGTGTGTGTATGTGCAGACAACACTTCACATCACATTGTTTAATAGTTTTTTTTTCGTACCCCCGACACTTTTGTTCGAAGCTCAATACTTCCGGATCATCAAGCGCCAGCAGCACTAGGATGCACTGATGCAACACTTGGGGTCAATCCTTCTGGCCAACTAACCAACCAACCAACCAAACGCCGGGATCCGAGCAGCTCAGACTGTTCACAATAAAGCGTCCAGTCCTGGCGAGACCTGGCCGATGACTAAATTTATAATCAACTTCTGGACTCGGTCTCGCCTCCGCAAAGCAGCAGCTACCCGGACGCCCTCTAGCGAAAACGTCCCGGACAAATGTGTTGCTGCCGAACCCATTCTGGCACAGTTTTGAAACGAAATCCGTGGCCACAATGCAATGTCGCGCTCTCTGACTCACTCACTCACTTTTGGCACATCTCTCCCACGCTGAATGTCCCAGCTGGTACAAACCACCGCGCGAGCACTTCACGAGGGATGTATGTTTCTCCATTTCCGAACACGACACTGCCTGCCAGACACTCTCAGCTGTTGATAACGGTAGACCGAAAAGCTTCGGGGGTAAAGTAAAAAACCGATTGCTCTCGTATATGTGTGCAGCCTCCCCCAGCATCTGGTTTTACCGCTATCAGCTGCGATAGTGAGCTGGGAAAATCTGGAACTGATGCAACCGCACGCTTCAACGCTCCAGAACGCTCTGCTGGACCGGTCGGAGGTTCCTGGCAAGTGAATGTACCCTTCCGGAAACGAACATAATTGAAGCTAGATGGGAGAGACAAAGCAAGTGAACATACTTTTTTCTCGGAAAGCTCAAGCAGGGGAAGCACGGATGCGATGCTGTGCGCAGAACTCACGCTCTCTCTAAGCTCTCCGCTAGTGTTCACGCGATGTATGTTCTATGGGTGACGAGTGACTGTAGCTCTGTGGGATAACTTAAGGGTGGTTAGCAGGAATTTAGCGATATGGTCCGATGCTTGAAACTTAACGGTAGAATTATTATAATGCTTATAAATATGCTAAGAGCATTCAGATGTTCTATGTGCTCCATTATATCTGAAACTTGTCTATTAATTCGCACAACCCACACTCTTGTGACCGATTTCTCTACGCTTGAAGCAACCTGTTAAATACGTCAAACAGATCATCCAGAAGCCTTCTTATCAGAATAAATTAGGCATTGCATTTATCAGCAATAACTATCATATTTCGAATCAGAATGCCCTCTTTGTGACTTTTCAATAAGTCAATGAAGGTATTTAAAGTATGTCGATCACTCATCCCCAGTACGTTCAATTTCTGTTAAGCAGATGTCGGTAAAATGCCAATTTAATGATATCTCCTGCTGTTCACTCTACAGGATATTTTTCTTCACCGTTTACAAGGTTACTAATTTTGTGCATGTTTGGTATCAATTAATTCTGCAATACTGTTCTCAATTGGTTTATTTACAACGACCAGGAAAACCTTACGTTTCGTTTGACATTTCTGGGTATTTTTACTTATTCCATTAACTTACATAAAAAATTCGCGTACATTATCATTTTATCTTACTTTACTTGATATTTATCGAAAATCTCTATATTTGCATCATCATCCTTTTCAATAAGTATTGTTTTAGCGTTATTCGTCATGATATTCCGTTTACTCGGGGACTTTCCAACAAATCCTGAATAAATTTTCCTATCACCGTTAAGTTGATTCAAACTAATTAAATATTTCCAGTATAACAACTTTTCAAATCTTCCGTTTTAGTTATCCCCGATTTAGTTTAGTAACAATTGAAGTTTTATAGCACACTACAAGTGCAATCTAAGTGTTGTCAGTGACTATGAAACTACCATAAAACCTCAATTGTTACTAAGGATGGAATTGCATTTCGACTTCATCTCATCCGTATTAGACACTAGCTCATGATTAACGCTAGCTCCAAAAAAATGAGAGATAACTTGTATTCTTGGGCAAGCAAATAACTAATTTAGTTACTTGGTTTCCAAGCAGACCAGTTTACTCTAAAGATGATCGTTGATATCGATTCCGTTCTTTAATGTGATGTTTATCTGTACAACGATGATTTTTTTCGAATACTTGTGACAAATCAAAAATGAAGACGGGCTGTTCGATCTTCTCATCCAATTTAATGTCTAACGAACTGACATTCGCCACGCCACATGACTAGCCAAAAAAAGATCGCAGCAAAGATTAACATTTTTTGAGACCCAATTAACCATTTCCTTCGTTAGACCTCAGCAACGTTCATGGTACGCATCGTTCCAGATCGCACATAACACAGTCTATTCTCAACCACCAAAGGCATCAGTCACAATACCAGTGTGCACTCTGCCGCTACCCAAGCCAGCGCAAACAGTTGCCCGGACGGCCGTCTGTCATATACCATTCGACTCAGTTCATCGAATTTGGCAAATTTCTGTGCGTGTGTGCGTATGTTTTTTTTTAAAGCAGTAAAAAAATTTCAAGAAAACCCTGAGACGGGGAAAATGTACAAAACCCCAATGTGTCAGGGAACGGGTTTTGGGCTGCCATCACCCGACCCGCTAAAAACCACTGCTCTTGCCCAGAACCTGATTCCTCCCCGGCACTACCTTACGGCATTACTTCGGGGAGGGGTTTTTATGTGCATAGCACACACTCTAATTCAACTACTTACTAGTTCGTTTCTTCCGCAAGGTTACAGCACCACTCCTCGACACACCACCAATTCTCCACCATCCACGTAGACTGGCAATTTCTGCATGGCAGTCGGAAAGCTGGCTGTGAGTCGAGACTTAGTGCTCCTCCCCTACGAAGACAATCTGAGCGGCAAACTTCATATTGTCTAGTTCGCCGAGCCCTTGGACTCCTTTATACCATTCAGCACCACGACTCGGCTCCCTTGTTCCAGTTAGTACCGCAACTCCCTTCTCGTACAATTCAGCGCCATTTACTCGTTGAGCTTCCGACTTGTTCTCGAACTACTCGGTCTAGTCCCCGACAGTGGACTTAGCCTACCCCGACGGAGAGTTCCCCGGCGACAGAAGTTCTCCCAAAGCCGAGCCAGCCAGCCAGATGTCGAGGTCAGTTCGGCGATTCCGGTGGAGCAGGGCGTCCGGTTCGCTGGTGCCGCTTACGCCGACAAAGAGTTCCCCGGCGAAGGAAGTTCTCCCGATACCGATTCTTCTTTGGTTTTAGCACCACAATTTCTTGAGCCCTTTGGCTTCCTCTCGTTCCATTTCGCTCTTCTTTCCCGATGAGCCATTCAGCTCCCGCCCTTACTTGTTCACGAACTACTCGGTCTAGTCCCCAACAAAGGATCTAGTCTGTTCTCCTGCATCCGAGCGGTAGATTTCTCCTGATACCGATGTTCGTTGCTGTGAGCCATTTAGCTCTCCGCGTCGTCCCGATCTACTCGATCTAGTCCCCGGCGGTGGATCTAGCCTACTCAACGGGCCATCCAGTAGGTGCTGAGGTCTATCCGGCGATTCCGGGTGGAGCGTAACTTCCGGTTCACCAGCGCCCCAACGACCCACTGCTATCTCTGCGACGCGGTCTACTCAGTCTAATCCCCGGCGGTGGATCTAGTCTACTCACGAGCTACCCGGTAGGATGTCGAGATCGGTTCGGCGATTCCGGTGAAGCTTGACGTCCGGTTCACAGGCGCCTCGACAACCCAACTCAGTGCTACGTCACGTAAGTACTACTCAACTGGTCCCCGGCGGTGGACCTAATCTACACAGTCGAAGAGTTCCCCGGCGGTGGATTTTCTCTCGAAACCCGATTTGTGGCTTCTTGTTGGTCTCTTCGCCACTTCCTCTGCAGCAGTGTCCCAGGTCACGGCACATCTCTTCGACGATATTGTCCACTGTCATACCCCTGCGAACTTCTTCGAATCTAGGGCATTCGAAGACCACGTGTTCCGGTGTCTCCTGCAAAGTCGCACACTCCGGGAAAAGGGGTGACGAAGCATGTCCAAACCGATGCAAGTACTTCCGGAAGCATCCGTGCCCGGACAAAAACTGCGTCAAATGGAATGGAGCCTCTCCATGCTTCCTATGTACCCAGGCCGATACATTTGGGATAAGTCGGTGGATAAGTCCTTTCGCCGCTTTGTCTCACTCCTGTTGCCATTTAGTCAACGGGTCCGCTCTAACCAGCCTCCTAGCGTTACGTGCATTTCTCCGCTGATAGCATTCCACGTCCTCCGCCAGGGTAATGCAGATGGGGATCATCCCAGCGATAACGCATACTGCCTCCGACGATAGTGTACTGTAGGCATTCGCGACTCATACGGCCATCAGTCGGAATGTCCTGTTTAGCTTTTTACGGTTCCGCTTGGTTTTCAGCACAGCACTCCAGGCACCCTATATCGGAGTATCGATGATGAAACAGTAGATAGCAGACGTCTCGTGCTGCTTCTCGGGCCGCCGACGTTTGGCATGGTTCTCGCTATTGCGTTCGTTGCCTTCGCCGACTTTTCACAGACGTAATCAACGTGGTTGTTGAAGCTCAACCGGTCGTCGATTATAACTCCCAATTGCTTCAATGCACGCTTCGATGCAATCACGTGCCCTCCGACGTCGATCTGCATCCGTTGAACCGATCTGCAGTTACTGACCAACAACACCTCCGTCTTATGGTGAGCTATTTGCAGCTTGACCCCGTTCATCCAGCTCTCGATCGCGTCTATTGTCTCCATAACCGACACCTCCACTTCTTCAAGTGTCTCACGCATCACCGTTAGTGACCTGTCGTCCGCGAAATCTACGATTTTTACTTTCCTAGGCAGCTGCAGCGTTAAGACCCCATCGTACATCCCGTTCCAAAGGGTTGGACCGAGAATGGAGCCCTGAGGAACGCCCGCTGTGACACGCAATGACTTTTGCCCTTCGCTCGTCTCGTACAGCAGCACTCTGCTCTGAAAGTAGCTCTTCAGGATCTGGCATAGATAGTCGGGAACCCTTATTCTATGCAGCGCTGCAGCGATGGCTTCCCAGCTGGCACTGTTGAACGCGTTCTTCACATCAATCGTGGCCACAGCGCAGTATCGATCTCCTCTTCGCTTCTGTTTAGATGACTTCTCAGCACTCTCGATCACTGTCCGAATTGCATCCACTGTCGATGCTCCTTTGCGGAAACCGAACTGCATCTTGGACAGTCCGCTCTCACCTTCCGCGAATTTCGTCAACCTGTTAAGAATTATCCTTTCCAGGAGTTTTCCGAGTGTATCCAGCAGGCATATGGGCCTGTACGAGGTCGAATCGCCAGGTGGCTTCCCCGGCTTCGACAGCAACACCAGCTTCTGGACCTTCCACATTTCGGGGAAGTTGCCTTCATTTAGGCACTTCTGTATTACTATCCTGAACATGTCCGGATATGCCAGGATCGCAGCTTTCAGTACCACGTTTGGTATTCCATCCGGACCAGGGGCTTTCTTTGATTTTAGGCGCTTCGATGCTTCTGCTAGCTCGTCGTTAGTCACTTGTCGATCCATGTTTGTTCCTTCTTCTTCGCCGTACGGTTACGGTGGCCATATAGTTGGTTCGTGCTTCGGGAAAAGACCCTCGACGATTATCTTCAGCTTGCTCGGACATATTTCGGCTGGCGTCGTCGGACCCTTCATTTTCACCATCACGACTCGGTATGCGTCACCCCAGGGATTGGCGTCTATTTCTCGGCATAGCTCCTTGTGGCACTCTGACTTGCTAAGTCTGATCTCCCGTTTTAAAGGGACCCTAGCTTCCCGAAACGCTGCCTTACGCTCTTCTCTATCTAGTTCCGACCTTGCTCTTTTGGTCCGCCTTCTGGCTCTGAGACAAGCAGTGCGTAACGTACTAAGCGTCTCGTTCCACCAGTAAGCTGGACGCCGTTTGTTGCGTGGTTCCAGTTTTCGCGGCATTGTGGCGCGAAATGTATGCGTATGTGTGTGTGTGCGTGTGCATGTATGTATATATGCATGTGACCAAAAATAAGCACATCGGTTACTCAGGAATGGCTAAACCGATTTCATCAAACTTAGTCTCAAATGAAAGGTACAATATTCCCATAGGCTGCTATTGAATTTCATTAAATTCCGAGTTCCAGTTCCGGAGCTACGGGTTTAAGAGTACGGACGCACAGCAAATTCGCATTTTTGCCTTTCTCCTATAGAAAGGTTATGCAATCACTCTGAACATCGTCAACTTAAGCCTTAATTAATTTTTTTTGACTACATGTGTTTTCTGTATTTTAACAGGGTCGTAGTTAGGAGGATACGGTGAGGCTACCTCCCCCCCCCCCCACATTACTCACCACCCTTTCCTAAACCGCCCTTCCCTCATCAAGTACCCCTCTACGCGAATAAAATTTTCTAATTCCTCTAGAATAAATTTTTCTAGTGGGTCGAAAAACCAGTGCAAAATTTGGTTTGAAATCATTTTGAGTTGAGAAATTAATTTAAAATCTCTTAACGTTTCAGCGTCAACATATAGCGACTGAAGTTCGTAGCTGTCGATTCATTGTACGTATGTGTAAATCGCACTAAATATTTAATAGACATTTCCACCATTATATTAAACAAACCCGCCCATGGAATCGTAGTTTGGATAAATGAGAAAGGCACAATTGCACCACTAGGTGGATTAAAACGGGTTTTTCTTGTGTGCATTGTCTGAAGAACAATGGGAACCGTTACCATTATTTTTGTGATATATTGAGATGACTGAGTCTCATCAACAAAATGTGATTCTTCGGCCTAACACGGTGGCCATTGACTTCCGGTCTTTCCGCATAAGACCGAGTATTGGTGATGTGGAACATTGGGTGAAGGTGAAATGCACCTTTGAATGTGATTGCATGATGCGAAGAACTTTTCGGTAAAAAAGTTCTTTAACGATAACTTTATACATGTTAATTGACATACAAAACTGTAATTGTATTACAGAATATGATTCTAAGCATAATTTTAATCCAAATTCATTCAACAAAAATCTTTCAAAATGCAATAGTTCTCGAGATATTTGGAATTTTGCTCCAACGAAAACAATTGATGCGAGAAATTATGCCCTTTTTAAAAGTTATTCGCGTTTCCCCATCATCATCTATCAACATTCAAATGTTTATCGTTTTAAAGACGTAAAATTTTTGTTTTGTTTTTGGATCATGGATGAGCTTTAACCTAAAAGTTTTCAAACAACAACTTTTAACGTATTTTTATAATTCATACTATTTGTAGTCAAAAATACAATTTTCTTATTGAGTATGATTTTAAATGCCATTTCAAATCAAAATGCTCATAACAAAAAAAATCTGAAATGTAGTAGTTCTGGAGATATTTTAAATGTAACTCCTTCTCAGATAGTCTTGTTTCCTCTTGCAGGTTGATGGGATTGACGGTATTGTAAACATCATCAAGCCACAATAGATTCGATAGAGTTATCTTCGCTCTTTTTAGTTTCTATTTGTACCAAATTCTACTACTAGAGGTTAATTAGTTCTCATGTTGATAATCCACCAACCATTATGACTACTCAGTGTTTGATTTATATAAGTAGCCCGCCTCAAGATGTTGATTACAATACGCCTCGATAGTGGTGTATCGAGGAAGCTGGGAGAGCTGATGTGAGCCATTTTTTCTGTTCTATACTTTTCCTCTTTCTACCAACTCACAACCAACAATCAACCAATAACAAACAGAGAATTGGGAAAGGGTATGCTATGTGTGGTGGTTGGCTATTCAAGTATTAGTGGTTTAGTGTTTGAAGTACTAATGTACTAATGTGATGAACATAAATTCAGCTGTATCTTGCACCTGTCTAATCCATTAAATCTCTCATCTATTGTCTTTTATCTCTTATTTTCGAGTTTTATACTGCCATTCTTCATCCGCTTTCAGCTGAGTCAGTCAAAAATGACGCTCATATCCACTAGATAACACATTCCATAGCGACGGGACCGGGAACTACAGTTGATACGATACAACTCACTTCCTTCTAGCATCTGAACCGCTCACCAAAATTCAGTATCAGATTCACAGCTCGCGCGATGTTTGAATGTTACCACGGTCACAGATTCGAGTTTATACACGCGAAGTCACATACTCTTCGTGACCACCCACGCACACCTACGCCCGCGATCTCGCAAACATGACTACACCTCGGTGATAGTGATCGTCTTAACACTCATACATTCTCAAACGCGGTTTCAAGGGGGAACCTAGAAGAACGCCCCCGCGCACTCGATCACGAATCGATCACTCCCGGAAGTCTATCCCGATCCTAGAAGTCTAGGTCCATGCCTTCAGTTGCACCAATTAAGAAAATCCACTCATACCTATTGGACAACGCGTCTCGTGGTGAAATGACTGGGAAACCTAGCGATATAAGAAAACCCACTCTCTGCTAAACCGTGCACCGAAAATTTAATATCAGACACACGGTTCGTGCGACCATTCAAGAACACACGCAAATACGTTGCAAAACCACGTCAGCATACAAACGTTTGAGCCCCTCGCGATTATCCAAGCAACCTACGCCCACGATCTCGCAAACAAGATAACACTTCGGTGATAAGGTGAACGTCTCAGCACTCATAAACTTACAAACGCGATCTCAAGCGTCAACCTACAAACTCCCGCGCTAGCGCTATTATGAATCGGGCACGTCCGGAAGTCTCTATCCTCGGTACCAACAGTCTAGGTCCATGTTAATTAATAAAAAAAAATTGAAAAATTAAGAAAAAATAACTCCCATATCCACTGGATAACGCGTTCCATGGCGACATGACCGGAAACTCGAGTGATATGGGGTAACTCACTCCCTGTCAAAATGTGATCCGTACACCGAAAACTAAATATCAGAAAGACGGTCCACGTGGCCATCCAAGAACACACGCAAATATGTAAATGGCCACAGGGTCGAAATATCGAATTTATACACACGAAGTTACATACACGCGATAAACACGTTAACATACGAAGGCTTAAGCCCTTCGCGATCATCTACGCATACTTACGCCCGCGATCGCGCAAACTTGATAACACTCCGGTAATAATGTGAACGATTTACTACTTACGAAGTTAAAACGCGGTCTCAAACGCGAACCCGCAAACGCACGCGATCATGAATCGGTTACATCCGGTAATCTTTTTAGAGATGTGGAAGGTATCATTTTCTTCTAACATCTGAGCCGTATACAAAAAATTAAGTACTAGTTTCACGGTCTGCATGCGATCATCCAAGAACACACGCGAATATGCGAAAGGCACATGGTTTTAATACCGAATTTATACACGTTAGCACACGCGACATACAAACGCACACGCGACAGAACAGGTTAACGTACAAATACTCGAGTCCTTCGCGATGATACATGCGATCGCAAAGGCCCGCCCACACGTACCTGAACCGCACAATGAATATCACAGTAGTGTTTTCGTGGGTACCATTGCCTATCTTGTCTGCAATTGTAGTGTGTGATTCTTACGGGGAGCTCTTCCGAGAACCTAGCTCTACAGCTCCAGTAGGACAACTATCGAAAACAAAATAAATAAACTCGTTCTAAGGAAGTTTCGTTGTATGAAATATGGCAATCGATCATTTTTTTTTTTCGAAAATGCTGAATGTAGACACTTTTACGCCCTTTTAAAAAATTGCTCTTGAGTCAAAATGACCTTATTGACTATGAAAAATGTTTAGTCGTCCATGCCGTTGAAACGTGTAAAGTTTCATCGGAATCTGAGATGGTTGGTTACGAATTTAAAAGTTTTCGGACGGATATTCGTGGAATTCCTTTTATAAAAAAAAAGGCCGGGAAATCGATTTAAGACAGTTGCAGTGACCGCACGAAACGTGTGCTTCCGTTTTACCCCAGTTCCCATTATTTTAGGTTAAAGTTAATCCTTTCGCTACATATCAGAAAAGGACTGAGTCCGGCATATCAAAAGTAACATTTGTTATTTGTGAAAAGCCGTGAAATGGCTAGCTGGTGGTTAAAAACGAAACTGTGAATCCGTTTTACCCAATTTTATTATTTATAAAATATTTTCCGGAAGTGCTAAATCGTTTTACCCTCAATCTTCCTATAATTGAAGTTTGCAGTAGAACATGACTGTATATCTCGGAAGGAGACTGCTTGTGATCAATGGAAAATAGTAGGGGAACCCGGGGCTATTCGGACCTACTTAAGCAAATCGCCCTTTTAGGTGGATAGATGTGAAAAAAGTTACCGGTTAAAAGTCCCAATTGTTAGTTTGAAACCTCGGCTTTGGTGCCATAAAATGTTCATTTACACCACTCAATGGCAGCGCTAGGCGACGATATGCAAACCTCTACGTTTTTTCATCCTTTTACAATGTAGGGGTAATTCGGACCTCCCTATGCACTATGTGTCACATGGGCGGTTTTTCGGTACAAAATCAATAACTCCCAAACCGTTCATTTTAGAGAAATTATGTCTGAGAGAATATTTTTGGAAATTAAATTGGCTTTCTTTTAAAGTAAAATGTAACTAGGGTGGTCCTCTCGAACATTCTTTTCGAAAAAATGACATCAACGAAAAATGATGACATCAACATTATGATCAAATGACATCAGCTTACGGCTGTTTTTAAGGGCCTGGTCATCGCCATTTAGCACCTGCTTTACTAGATCAAAAAGTCGAGTTTTTAAATGATTTTTGAGCTTGTCAAATATATGTACACAAATATTGAAAACGTTAGGCTCAGGCAGATATGTATTTTACTATTCTACATAACTATTCTATTATAATCGTCATCCTCATAATTATTATAATCACAATCATCAGCATTGTCGTCGCTATAGTTATCTGAATCGTGTTTCTTTTCCCAAAGATTAAGTTTCTTTTTCCTTTTCAAGCACAATTCATGCACTCGTTCTTTTGGGCGGCGTATAATTTTGAACATTATATAAACAATATAAAATGTAGATCATGTCACTTTAGAAGGCGAATGAATTAAGGATTACCCTTCATTCTGTTCTGAGTAAGCGACGAATTTCTGTGAATGCTGGTTTGGGAGGAAGTGCATTTTTTGGAACTGTTAACGGCTACTCAAAATATTTCGAATTTTTATCGAGCGATTTATTTTATTTCGTCTCAATTTGATGACTATCTTTCCAAAATTGATCAAACCTTTCACATGTTTTAATTTCTACAGCTTTTGCATTCTGTACGAAATTCTTTTTTTTTCATGATCTCCCACATCAAATGATCTCATAATTTCCTCAAACACAACTTTTATTTTATTTTTATTTTATCACTTTCTAGAGATCGAATGATTTTCTTTTATCCATTTTAACGGAACTAATCATACAAAGCACTACACGCGTTCATCAAAGCAGTCGTCGGCTACTGCGATTCGATTCATGAGTGGGATTGATACCAATTAAACTGTCACGACTCGTGGTGTTGTTGTTTATATTTGACATCGAAGGACAAAAAAGCAAAAGTTGATTTTGAGATGTTTTATAGTATTTTTGATGCATTTTCGAAAGAGTACAAATTTAGCTGCTACTTTTTGCAACCTGCTGAGCTAGAGGTCATTGAAAACTATCATTTTTATTTAAAAAAATGATCGTAACTCGATAATGGAAAATGATATCGATTTACATTCTTCAGCAGAAATATGCGCAATGAAAAGTAATAAAAAATTTTCATAAAGAGTATGAAGATAGACTAACTATTTAAAAAGTTATAGTTAAAAAACTAACTTTTTCAGAAACACCCTAAGTTAAAGAAGAAAAATAATTTTAGCATGAAAACCGATAGTGCTATAACTTTGATGCATTTGAAAATGTTTCTTGAAAAACATTTTTCTACAACTTTGCTGAAGTAAGTACCTTGCTACACCATTTTGTTCGAAAAATAATTTTTCGAAAAGAATGTTCGAGAAGACCACCCTAGTTACATTTTGCTTTAAAAGAAAGCCAATTTTATTCCCAAAAATATCCTCTCAGACATAATTTCTCTAAAATGAACGGTTTGGGAGTTATTGATTTTTGTACCGAATAACCGCCCCTGTGACCCATAGTGCTATGTGGCAATTCAGACCGTCATTTTCCTTTAATTTTTTTACAGTGGAATTATGTTTACCTATAAAATATTTATAAGAGACACTCCTTAAGAAGCAAAAAAAAATTGCCTTACAAAAACTTAATCTGGTATGTCACAGCTGTCGATTGGCGGCCCATGTATTTTCTTTGCTGTGGCAAGTGCAATGGTGTGCGCAGTCGCAAGCCGCTGAACGGTGGTTGACAGAATAGGGGGTCCGAATAGTCCCGTACACTCATATCGCACAAAAGTGGTGAGCGTCTCGAAAATATCTGTGTTTTCACCCAAACAAAAATTATTCCATGAAATAGGAGCCTCAAGGTTTCCAAAACACTAAATCTGTAATTTTTTCACTTTTATTTGGTGCTTTAATCACGGTTTTTTCCTTTATAATGATTTTAGTTTCGAGAATGGCAAAACAACGAATCACGTTGTATCTCCTTTCTACAAAGAACAAAGAGTCAAATTCAGCTCTCAAAAATTATGTTTCAGAATGGCGGTTCCATGAATATGTACGATAGTCAGAAAGTCTTGCTATTATCTGAAAAATCGAGGGGGTCCGAATTACCCCCACTGTCATAATAGCCATGGGTTCCCCACTCGGAATAGGAGGTAAAAAGTTACGCGTACTTCCAAGGGAGTCCAAAAAATGGGAACGCTTACTTTGACCGGTCATATCTCAAATCTGTCTTCACCATATGTCTTTTGTAAACATATTGTAAAATATAATAATAGGGTTGTCTACCGTAAGTTATAGTGAAAAGAATAAAACAAAGTCAGCTACCTTGACTGGCCATATATGGCCATATATATCTTAGCTTTTTGTTCACCGATTTCAAATTTTTCTTAACTATTGAATTGGTAGGTATATCATTTACAAAAACGGTAATCAAAAAGTGATGGAAAACAAACTTGTATATCCGAAGTAATTTCTTCATATTACATATGGATACTATTATATCAAAATGTTCGCACAAGCGTGGAGAAATTCAATATTGTATGTAAGTTACAAAATAATGGGGTGTAGTAGGAAAAGTTCAGAATTTTTGAAATATTCGTCTTATAACTTTAAATTTGAAGCGCTGACCTGTAGCTTTTTATACACCAATCGATTGTAATTGATGGAAGCTACAATTTATGAAAGAAAAAAATCTTATATTTTCTCAAAAAATAAACAAAAGTACGTAGAACTACAGAAATTTTCTTTAATTGGCAAATAACATGAAATGCGATGACTTATACTTCTTTATATACCAAACGATTGTAAATAGATTTCGGCTACAATTTCTGAAATTTTTTATATTTTTTCAAAAAAATAGACAAAAATTCGTAGAAGTACATAAATTTCAGTTAGTTGGCAAATATAGTCGAATTCAAAGTGATGACCCAAACCTTTTTATGTACTAGTCGATTGTAATTGATTTCGGTTACAATTTCTTAATGCACAAATTCTTATATTTTCTCAAAAATAGACAAAAATACGTAGAAGTACAGAAATTTCATTTAGTTGGCAAATAACCTCGAATTTAAAGCGTTGACCTATACCTTTACATGTACCAATCGATTGTAATTGATTCCGACTACTATAACTAAACTTTCAATTTTTATATCTTCTCACAAAAATAGACAAAAATATGCAGAACTACAGAAATTTCAAATAGTTGGCAAATAACTTTGAATCCAAAGCGATGACCTATACTTCTTTATACACCAATCGATTGAAATTGATTTCGGACAATGGATTGTTATATAAAGAATTTGAATTCGAAGTTATTTGGCAACTAAAAGAAATTTCCCTGTTTCTAAGTATTCTTGCTTCTTTTTCAGAAAATATAAAAAGTTATTCTTTCAGAAATCGTAACCGAAATCAGGTACAAGCGCTTGATATATAAAAAGTCTGACTTTTAATTCGAAGTTGTTTGCCAAATTAATAATAATTCCCGTGCTTCTACGTAGAGTTGTCTATTTTTGAGGAAATACAAAAATCTGTTCATTCGGACATTATAGCCGACATCAATTACAATCGATGGGTATATAAAGAAATATAGGTAATCGCTTTGAATTTGAAGCTCAAATGTCTATTTTCTGAGAAAATATAAGAATTTGTTCTATAGGAAATTGTTTCCTGAAATCAATTGCAATGGATTGGTACATGAAAGGGTACGCGTCAACGCTTTAAATTCGAAGTTATTTAACTCAAATTTTTTTTACGCGGTCAATTTTTCAACCAATTTTAAATTCTTTGAGTGCTTTGGAAAAAAGAAGAAATGACCTTTCCAACGATATGTTATGTTAAGTTCTTTTGTTAAAAGTACTGTGCGGTTTTTGGACAACAATTTGAAAGTTACCATTATTTTGCTATTTTTTCATTAAAAATATGAAAATTGGTCCACATTTTTATTGGGAAGCGTCTTTGTTTTAATAAAAAAATAAGGAGAACTTTTTATTCCGTATCCAACGACCTATTTATGACAAAAATCGTTTGAAAAATGGCAGATTTAGTATTTTTTCCAAATTTGAAACTTACTCGCCTGAACTTTTAAGGGGACGGTCTCATCTGAAATTTTCAAAAAAATTTTTTTTTGCTCGATTACGTATACATTCAAAAGTATGTGTGTGAAATTTAAACATAAAATTGGATAAAATAACGGAAGATATAATTACTATACCTCCATACTACTACCTCACTAACCCCTTAAGAGTTCATGCGAGCAAGTTTCTAATTTGGAAAAAAAATAATAACTAAGCCTTTTTCAAGCGATTTTGATAAAAAAAATAGGTCATTGGAAGCGGAATTAATTATTCTCCTGAAATTTTTATTAAAATGACCGTGTAAAAAACTTGTGCCGAAAGTTTCGAAAAATCGCTTTTTTGTTACAAATCAAGATTTTGAGAGTATACAACATTTTTCATGCATTACTTTGTGTTGCATTTGATGAGATCTACAACCTATACTAAGTCTCTTGAAAAATACAAAATCACTGTAGCACCGTGTTATTATTCATCTACATACACAAATTAAATAACGTTTAATAAAAATCTTCGACGTTCAGAAGTGTAGACTAACGTAAACAGTTCCTACAAACCCGTAGGGCTGTCCCCTGTAATTTTTTCAAAACAAAGTTTTTTTTTGCGTTCGACCACACGCAGGAAAAGTCATCTACAAACAATTTTGTAGATCATAAAAAATATATAGATCATTTGGTTTTCGTATTCTGTTATTACCATTGTCAAGAGACTTGGGAAGTTTCGCCAACTTACTAGTAAAATCAGCATATTTTATTGTATTGACATTAATTATTTTCATAACTTCAACTAGAATCATTTTCGGAGTTACAATGACACTCGCCGTTTTCAGAAAGGAGAGAATAATTTCCGCCAAAAATGTCTAGTTAGAAGAATTGTGAGCATGGCACAACAAAAATGTAATTCGTTCATCTAAAATTCAGAACTCAATTCGTGAGTAAGAATTCCCCTCCGCATGGAAGTCCATTTCAAAGCTTAGCGCAAATAATGAACCCATTTTGAAAATTCATTTTCCTCATCCTAAAACTCACCCGTTTTACCAAAACCTTCCATCGTTTCGTCAACTTTCAACAGCAGTACTTTTGGAACTCACCTGAAACGAAAATAAAAAGGGAAGAACGATTTGAAAAAAAAGCATGTACACAAAACAAAACCCTTGATTTATTCCTCCCTCTGGGAGCCACGCCATCCCCTCTAAGCCACACTTAATAGATATATTCTTAAGCCAATTCAATCTGGTTTCTCTAAACGTTTCGTGCGGCGTTAAGCCCCCACAGCAGACAATCAATTTAGCCAGATTTAGGTCCGAACTTAAAATACTAGCAGTAGCGGTAATCCATGCTACACCTCCCTCCTTCTCGAGCCGGCAGCTCGCAAACTTTTCTGTTCAACACGCCCGCTAACAATAAACTGCTTGCTACTTTCGCTACAACGCTTTCATTCGATTCTGCGACTGTTTAGGTTTGACGATTGGCTTCATGGACAATATATTAGCATAAGCTCCGAGTCACGGTGTTGCAGAAAAAAAAACCCGGGGCGTCGAGGCGAGAGGACGGTTGTTAGCTTTCGGACAGCTGCTGGCACAAGTTTTTTCCGCTTTCGTTTTTGGATGATCGTTGATGTGGCCAAAAATCGAGAGTGATATTGAGCTCATATGGGTTTCGCGGTGGCCTGTGTGATACACAGTCCCCCTTAAGGGACAGCAACGAGCAGCGTGTGCTCTTATCATACGTTAATGGATTCTGCGGAGGTCACAACATTCTAAACGGGTTTTTTCCCTTGATCGAAAACCCGATAGCGGGCCAATATGTGGTGGTTTTTTGATAGTGTAGCGAGACTTTTACACGGTCAAGGGGGATTTTGGCCTGCCGGGAAGCTTAGGGAAGGATGATTGAAATATTCACGGCACACCAGAGTAGCCCGCTGGGAACGGTGATAGGGATGAGAGGAATGGTAGCGAAAATTTGAAACTGTCGGTGGGAATATTTAAAGAGCAGCAGTGGCCATGCCGATGTGGCTTCCCTCGGATGATTGTGTATCAGTCGGTCGGATGGAAACAGTTGGCATGTTATGGGACATTGTTTGAATAGATTTGGTTTTAGGTTTTGGTTGTGAAATAATAGTACTGGTTTATGCTTTGTCTTTATTTTTGACAATACAGGGGGTGTATTCAGGTGAACATTAGTCTTGATTTTAACCTGATTTGAGAAGATATGTTTTTGGGTGATTTTTGGCCGAGCTGCTAATTTTGTACCTTTGAAATTTTTCAAAGAAACGTTCATGATAAATACTCACTTCAGACTTGTGCAGTACAATAAAAATCAATAACGGATTACCAACCACAAATAGTTGCACATATTTATGCTCCAGACACGTAGAATGGCACCGTTCGGTTGTCTTTAGACATCTATTTTGAAAAATTATTCTGTCCATCCGACCCAACGGTGTCACTCAATTTACGCACATGGCACCACTTGCCCAAATCGTAAATGTCCGGCGGCTTCAAAAGTCTCATTTATCATCATATTTCAGCTGTGACGACTAAGACCAAACTGTGTAAGAGATTGACCTTCGCAGATATGCGTATGCATTCATAGTGTCCTATCTTCCATCTACTGTTCCATAGTCAAGTCAATCACTTTTCTGTCCAGGCTCCAGGAAAAAAACAACACCACCCTTCACACATACGAAGGCATCTCGAATCCCCATCCCTTGGGCAGTTTTTATTTCGGCTTATTTCTCTATTTTTTTCGTCAAACTTCCCTCGTCATGGATATTTTACGAGCTTTACAGTGTCTTTGGACTTTATTGCGATTGACTCCCCACATCGGAACCGCTTTCCATGGGAGATTTTCGAGGGTTTTTTCTCGTCCTCTACACTTTGTCACCGTATACAATATACATATTCATGAAATAATAATGATTTATGATTCAATTATGGTTTCCGTGTCGTTTCTGATGACATTAAAAAAGACGAATAGCCGGAAGAGAAGTTCATCTCGTTGGAAGTAGGGCAGGATGAGCTGCCTTCGGATTAGTGGATGCATAATGAAGTAATTAACTGACTGAAGAAATCTGGCCAATTTGAGCTTATTTCTGGCTCATCATATGCATTGAGGAAACCAGTTCAAGATATGAGAATAGAATTAAATACATTTTAAAGCAAAATAAAAAAAATCGATATGTTTTATGCAGCAAGTTAAAAACAACGTATGCGTGTGTAATTCTCACTGGAGAAGAAGGGGTAAAGCGCACACGTTAAACGTTGCTAACAATTTTTGGAAAACTGTAACATCACCCGGAAGCAGTGCCGTCTTTACGCATGGGCACACTGGGCGTGGGCCAGGGGCCCCGGGATTTTGGAGACCCCGTACTGAAGGTAGCTATTCGAAAAGAGGGCCGAAATTTGAAATAAAAATCATTCAAAGTTCCAATTTTATTTTTGTATTGTTCCATCAATATGCCAGTGCCTCTTAACAAGTTTCTATTTATTTTGAACATAACCGGTAATATGTTTTGGACTATCTGTGTATGAAGCACGGAAGAGACCGAACCGTAGTAAGAAACACAAAAAATGTCTGGCAAGCGTTCTGAGGTTGTGGCGAAATTATTCAGCTATTTATTACATTTAGCAACCTCTAATATGACCGGACCGTTATAAACTAGTACGGAACATATACTGTTGCTTTTTGAACTAACTTCGCCCTATCGAGAAAACTTGCAGCGTCTCGAAGCCAAACTTACATAAACTCCCAAATGTGTTTAAAAATTAACCTGAACACCATAAAACTGCAAAAATGCGATCCCTTTTATTTTGTCACTAATAATATTTTTTATGATCGTAGCAATTAATGCCAGAAATGCGAAATTACACAGCTATGTGCATTAACTGTGGAGGACTTACAGCTAATTTTGATGAGCTCAAACATACAATACAGTCTGTAAAACCAAAATGAGTAATGCTTACTGAAACCCATATAACAGAGTCGTATGGTGACAATAGTTTTACCATTGAAGATTACGATCACACTAGCTGCTATTCTGATTCCAGACACACAGGTGGAGTTATGATGTATACCCAAAGAAGTTTGAAATTCAGCGTATTGGATAACAGGCAAATTAATAAAAACTGGTTCTTGTCTATTGAAGTATATCGTGGAATGAAACCAGGCCGCTATGGAGTTGTCTACCATTCCCCTAGTGAAAGCAATGCATCGTTCTTGAGAATTTTGGAAGACACTTGGCTGGATAATTTTCTTGATATGGCAAAACTCAACGTGTTAGCGGGTGAGTTCAACATCGACTGGGCAAATGAACCAGACTCAAATAATTTCCGGCAGCTTGCAGAATCGTTTGGATTGAAGCAACATGTACATGACTTCACCCGTATTACCCGTACTAGTCGTACAACAATCGATCTTGTTTTCTCAAATTGTGATACTGATGTTGAACCGGTGAGTGAATTAAAGATTTCAGATCACGAAACGTTGTGCTTGACATTCAAGGGTGAATGTGAGAAGAATGAAGAAACACTGGTGAAGATAAAGTGCTGGAAAAATTACTCGCGTGAGGCGTTAATTCGGTTGTTGAGGGAAAACATAAACCACGAAGCTAGTCTTGGCGATTTACATGAGAAGGCTGATTGTTTGATCGAGATCTTGAAAAAACCGGTGGACAAATTAGTTCTAGTGAATTTCATCAAATCGAAGAAATCGTGCAAATAGTACGGTGTGGAACTACTGGAGATGAAACGACGGCGGGATAAGGCATATAGAGCATATCGACAGCAGAACTCGAGCTATGCGTGGACTGTGTACAAAGTGTATCGTAATGAATATTCGTGTACCTTGCGTCAAAGTAAAAAGGAATATGTGCAGCGCAGTATTGATGAGCATAAAAGCAACGGCAAAGAATTGTGGAGGATTTTGAAATGACTTATCAAACCTGAGGGAAATCGTCCCAAGTCCATAATGTTCGACAGAATCGAGGTGCAGGAGGAATCGATAGTAGCACAGAAGTTTAATGACTACTTCGTTAGCAGTGTTGAAGAAATCAGTAGTTCAATCGATGGTGCAGAGGAGCCCCGATTGATTAGTGGAATGTTTACGAACCAACGTTTTGAGCAATTTGAACCCATAACATTACAAAAGCTAAGGTCAGTTATGTGGTCATTAGATGCAAAAACCGATTCGGATGGCATTAGTTCCAGAGTGTTGAGAGATTCGTTCGACTATGTTGGAAATATGCTACTAGACGTGATTAACGAGTCGTTAACGACAGGAGTTTTCCCAGCTCGTGGAAGGAGTCTATAGTAGTTCCAATTGAAAAAACTCAAGGAACAAACTACCCATGATCGCATAGTTGTCCCGTTTTCTATGGGATTTCCTATCTTTATGGGACTGATATGCGATCATGGGCAGCAAATAACTCAGAAGAATTCAGGCCAATTAACAAGCTCCCTCTTTACGAAAAATCGTTGGAATTAATTGCTAAAGAACAACTGCTAAATTTTGTTTCAATACACAAGCTTCTAACACCAGAACAGTCGGGTTATAGAAAAAACCATTCTTGTGAAACGGCTTTAAATCTGATTTTGGACAAGTGGAAGAAAAGCCTAGAGAAAAGACTTTGAGTGTCTGGTGTTTTCTTAGATTTGAAGCGAGCGTTTGAAACGAGTTCACGGAAGAGATTAGTGAGCACTCTTACAAAATATGGAATCACGGGCCCAGCTCTTCAATGGTTCTCGTCCTATTTGGATCCTCGAAGTCAAAGAACCAAGTACAATTCTGCGTTGTCAGACGCTAAGAAAACCACGGTGGGTGTTCCACAAGGAAGCGTGCTGGGTCCCTTGTTATTTATTTTATACATTAACGACTTGAAGAGAATTCTAAAATACTGTGATATAAACTTGTTTGCTGATGATACTGTGATATTTATTGCCTCCGACAATGCTATTGCTGCTACTGAAAAACTGAATAGAAATCTAGAAAGTTTGAATTCTTGGCTAAAATTTAAAAAAAACTGAAACTAAACGTGACGAAAACAAAATACATATTGATTGAAAAAAAGCCAATGAACTGTGATTGTGTTAATGTTAACCTGGATAATAATGTGTTAGAACGTGTCAGTGAAATTAAATATCTGGGAGCGATTATAGATGAAAATCTAAATTTCAAAAAACACATCGACTACACTATCAAAAAGATCGCGAAAAAATACGGAGTTCTGTGTCGGTTAAGCAAAGAGTTATCGCATTGGAATTTGATTCATCCGTATAAAACATTAATATCGACACATTTTGATTTTTGTCCTTCTATAATATTCCTTGCAAATGAACAACAGATGAACCGTCTTCAGAAGTTGCAAAACAAAGTGATGAGACTGATTCTACGATGTAACAGAAGAGTATCAATTCGAACCATGTTAGATGCACTGCAGTGGCTTTCGGTGAGGCAACGTATTACATTTCTCACTCTACTCCTAATTCATAAAGTGGTAAGAGGGCTAGCGCCAGAATATCTGCGTTCACGAATTGTACGGGGTAGAGACCTTCACCAGTATGACACCACGCATCCACGCAAAATTCTTTGTTCTACAAAGGGTCAAAACTCTACAATATACTGCCAAGAGATATTAAGGACGAGACTAATGTGAATGTATTTAAAAGAAAATGTTTGTTATTTGTTAAAAATGTAATAAGAGTATAATTATGCAGCTAAGGATTTCGAATAATTCATCCAAACATACCAATATGGTAAATCTAAAATAAATGATGTTATTCTGGTATGCTATATGATATATCATTGGTACCCCAGCAGTGTTGGCAAAAAAAAAGATTTTTGGCTATTGATTCGATCTATCGTACTTTGAATAGTTATAACTTGTTTTAGAGACATTCTAACACCATGCATCCTTCGCCTAAGTTGATCAGCATATCCTGGACTACACTTTTATCTAATTGTAGGCATACTGCAGAAAGAATTGTAGTCTGTAAAAGTGAAAATGCAAAAAAGTAGGTTTTCTCATACTAATTTCCATACAAATTTCAAACGCAATGCGCTACGCCGGGTCAAAACCAATCGACCCCAAAATTTGCACAGTTGTTTGGGACCCCAAATGGAACCAAAAAAGCGATGTGCTGAAAAAATTATCATTTTGCCCCACCCTAATGGATAAACGAGAGTACAGAACGTCTATTAAATTCTAAACAAAAAACCTACACCAACAAAACTCGTACAGATAGGAAAAATATTACAAAGAGCTGTTATTTCTATTACCACAGCGAGGATGCAATATTCGGCGAAGTGAAATGTTCATTGGAAGAGAATATCTGCCTTTTTCCGAAGATGGATGTTGGCTCTGTTCAATTGCATCACATCATAAATGTTGTACATCACATCGTTTTCGACAGATCGGACATTCTTTAGATTTGGAATTTTGAGAAAAGTACTTAAAATTTAATGGTAGAACAAGTGAACAACGGTCGAAATCAACAACAAATAATTGTTTCTATATTTAGTCCGCATTGTATAGGCTTAGTTGTAATCGGCAATTTCCCTCACAAACGAGTAATTATTAAATTACTGATATCTCGAAAAAATTGCCCGAATGATCTCAAGACGGCCCTGGCCGGAAATCCGTCATAGTAAACACACACTCAGCCAAAGTTTCACAACCGTATATCAATTTCAGGCCTAGGTATATATGAAAAAACGATTTAGTCCACCTAGCAGTGAGATGAGACATGTCTTAAACATATTACTGTAGGATCATTCTTTAGTTTGCAGAATTCACGCGAAGTTGATACGCAACTAGAGGTGCGATGGGCACAGTTTCCAGTCCTGCACGAATAAAACCACAAATAAATTGAGTAAATTAAAGAAAATCAATGCAGCAAATAAAATTAAAAAATTAATTATGCAAAAAAAGAAAAAAAAGTTATCAAATTCATGAAATGGGTAGAATGTTTAATATAAATCAAATTAATAAAATAAATAAAACAAATTAGTTTAGCCTCAGATAACAGACGATTATGCTGCTACTTAAATTTCAAAAAAAAAACGTTTGTAGGTGTGTGATCGATGCAATACAGTTGAAGTGCAGCTGTCCAACACGTGAAGCAAACAGTTGCATAGATGGCAATAGTGAAACGCTGACTTCCAACGCTTATTAATTTGAACATTTATACAGGTCTTTAAGGAAGTTCTATTCTTACCTAAATGTATGTTATTTGTAGTTCAGTTCAAATGAAAATTAGACAATATGAATTAAAATAATTGTTAATAGAATTGATAGAATAAATTGAATTGTTTCAAATTAATTAATTGGATGAAATGAACAAAAAGTTGACTGGAGATAAAATTAATAAAAAGAAGGAACTGAATAAAACATGAACTGGAAAAAATTAATAAAATTACCAATGAATAAAATCAATGAATTGAATGAAATGCATAATAAGAGAATAAAAAAATTTGATCAGCGCTAGAAGCTGCTGGAAGCAGTGCTAGAAGCTGCTCAACTTATACTTTCCTATCCTCGATTCACATCTCCTACAAAGTTTTCAATAGTTTAATTGGACGGAAAAGGTAATCAAAGACATTCGTAATTGATAAGTTGGATCCTTTTTTAAAAATATTTTAAGACAACGAATTATATATTTCCAGTGGAATCCAATCAGAACAATTGCAATAACTGTAGTTTTATGGATGATTCTTGTAGCTCATAGCGCTCAAATAAAAGGTAATAGTCACAGTAATTTAATCAAGTTGTACCAAGTATAGCAAGGGATGGATATTGTGAAGCTGATACAATACGGCAGACGGACACGTGGTCCGAATGTCGGATGGGCGTTAAGCGAAGAAAATATTCAACAGGGAACCAGGAAGAGGCCGTCGACTTCGTGACAGGCCGCGTACACGATGGCCTTGTGCGGTTGAGAAGGACCTGGGGGCACTTAACTTTCAGAGCGACTGGAAACGATTGGCCCAGGATCGAGTCCAGTGGAGGAAGATGCTCCATTCGGCGTAGGGGCGTCGAAGAGCAGCTGTAGTCCATCAAGTATCAAGTAAGTCACAGTAGTTGGCCTCACTTGTTTTATGAGGAAATCTTTTCTAAGCCCTGTTTTAAAACGTTGTTGTTATTAAACATTATGGGCATGCAGGGGTTATTGAAATCAACAAAACGAAAAAACTTCACAAGATAAAATAAATGAATTAAATTTATCAAATAAATTAGAAGAAAAGTAAAAAAATATATATTAACCCTCAAAAAAGCTAGCTAAAATTGTGACTTCAAGAATCATTGCTCTTAAGACCTATTGAAAACAAATGCTTCTTTTTTGTCGTTTTATTAGTGAGAGAACCGAAAGCCCGAAAACGCTCGATTAATTGTATTTCAAATTACAAGTTCACTGAAACTAGAGATCTGTAAATATCCAGACCTCGGAGATCCCTTGCCTTATGATGCCTAAAAAAGCTATAAAATTAATAGAACAAATTAAATTGTGTCTAAATTAATATTTCTCGAAAATCATATTACGGCTTAAAAATCAACTGTCAAAATTCTCTTTGAAAGGGAATTCTGGACGAACCGTTACTGGCTAAACACAGTTCATAGCAGTTAATGAAAGAGAAAACTTTTCTCTTTTGTTTACTTCTAACATCTGTGATTGGCGAGTAACGGTTTATCCGGAATTTTCTTTCAAAGAGAATTTTGACAGTTGGCTTTTAAGCCGTAATCATACATTTGTCGAGATTTTCAGATTACTCAGATTATTAAAATAAAGGAAATGCATGGAATAAAAAACTGAATAAAATGCATTACATGAAAAAGTTAAAATTAAAATAAAACAACTTTAACGAATTATGCGAATAAAAAATTAATAAAGTGATCGAATTGAACCCAAAAAATGAAATGAATAAAATAAATAAAATAAGCTCAAATGAACAAAATGAATAAAAAGATTGTTAAATGAAAAACCTTTTTTTCAAGAGTTGTCCTACTGGAGCTGTAGAGCTAGGTTCTCGGACGGGCTCCCCGTCAGAATCACATCCAACAATTGCAGACAAAACAGGCAATGGCGCCCACTAAACACTGCTTTAGGTCATTCATTATTGTACGGTTCAGGTATGTGCGGGCGTAGGGACCTCGCAATCGTGTGTATCATCGCGAAGTGCTCGAGCATTTGTACGTTAACGTGTTCGATCGCGTGTGCGTTTGTATGCCGCGTGTGCTAACGTGTATGTAACTTCGCGTGTACAAATTATATTTTATAACCGTGTGTCTCTCGCATATTCGCGTGTAATGTTGAATGATCGCGCGCGGACCATGAATCTAATACTTAATTTTTGGTGTACGGCTTAGATGCAAGAAGAAAGTGAGATCTTCCATATCACTACAGTTTCCGGTCATGTCGCCATGGAAGGTGTTGTCTAATGGATATGAGCTTTATTTTTAATTGGTCCTACTGAATGTATGGACTCAAGTTGCTAGAACGGAGGGTGTTTGTTTCCGGACATGACCAATTCATGATCACGCGAACAGGTAGGTTCACGTTTGGGACCGCGTTTGTAACTTCGTAAGTGCTAAAACGTTCACCTTATTTCCGAGGTGTTATCAAGTTGGCGCGATCGCAGGCGTAGGTGTTGGATGGCTACGCGGTCCTTCATTCTTATATTTAGTTTTCGGTGTACAATTCACATTCTGACAGGGAGTGAGTTACCCCATATCACTAGAGTTCCCGGTCATCCCGCCATGAACGTGATGTCCAGTGGATAGCTTTCTGTTTTTAATTGGTCCAATTACAGGCATGGACCTAGTCTGCTGATACCAAGGATAGAAACTTCCGAAAGTGACTGATTCATGATCGCGCGAGCGCGGGCGTTTTTAAGTTCACGCTTAAGACCGCGTTTGAAAATTTATAAGCGCTGAGACGTTCATCTTATTACCGGGATTTTATGTTTGCGAGATCGCGGGTGTAGGTGCCGTGGATGGTCGCGAAGGGATCAAGTATTTATATGTTAACGTGTTTATCACGTGTATGTGACTCCGCGTGTATAATTTCGATTTTATAATCATGTAGCGTGTATTCTTGAATGATCGTGCGCGGATCGTGAATCTGATGCTTAATTTCTAGGTTTATGATACAGATGGTAGAAGAGAGTCAGTTTACCAATATCACTGGGGTTAATGCGTGAGCCCGCGTTTGGAAGTTTATTGGTGCTAGGTTTACTTAACTACTGGGGTGTTTTCATGTTGGCGAAATCGCGGGAAGGCCAGTGACAAAGTCGACTGATAAATGGAAACAGAATGACCTCCACTGTGAGCCCAACCCACGAATACCGCCATCAAACTGTAGAACAGTGTTTGCAAACACGGCACACAGCAAAATTCAATCCACGTTGAGCCGCCAGTCGGCCACGTCACGTGGTTGAACTTTAGGCGCAGGTGCAGAGTATGAAAAAACATAAAACATAAAAAAGGCGCATGTCGAATGAAAAACATATTAAAATCAAGTGATTAAATTTAAACTATATTTAAAATATGTCAAATATTTGAAATGAATAAAATAAGCAAAACCGAATACAATCTATGCAATAAAAATTTTGAAAAAAAAAATGATTTAGATAAAGTAAAAGAATAAAACGAAATATACAAATTTGAGAACCACTGCTCTAGAAAATTGCTAAGTATTTGTGAAAATCCAATTAGTTGTACAATGGCTAATTAATGGACGATACATCTTCTAGCGTTTCTATTTGTTTATGTTTTCGTTTTTCTTTATCCAACGACGTCGTTGAAGATTATCTGTGGCTTTTACTTTATTCGTGGGAAACTGAAATGTTCAATTTGTTTTGGGATTCAAGTTTGCAGTTTTGGGTCACAGATTTTTGGAAAAAAGATTTTTGTGAAGGATAGCATTTTCAGGTCTAGCAATATAACGCAAAATTGGAAATAGTAAACTGATATAAGGTCACATGTGCTTTCAAGTCCCTTAAACAAAGATCGACCGAGAGAATGTATAGTAATACCTGTAACTAGTATGTTGGTGATTATATTATTGTCGATAGCACAAAAGCTATGCAGTCGATTACAATGTAATCTCTGTTCAGATGGCGAATTGAGTCGTTCGGAATTCTAGTTCCGGAGATATGGGTTAATGAATCTCATACAAACCAATACCATTACAAAGGAATGGTTCAAACTACCAGAACAAATATTTAAATTCTTCGAAAAGCATTAAAAGTGTCCCTGGACATATAAACTAAGTTTTATTATTTTACAACTAAATATGTTATTGTCACATTGATCATGAAAAAGGTACCTTGGGTATTCCAATACAAATCAGTGTCATTTGTTGCTACACAGTAATGTGTATGGCAAAAATGTAGTCAGGCTAACTATCTGTCCAATGCATCAACTCTGATTGTAATCTTCGCTAATTTACTTGTATAATACGAAGAACTCAAACGAAACGTGTACTGAATTATCCAATGCTTCTCTACTGCATGTGGCATTGAAACTTCAACTGAAGCGTTCTCAGCATAAGGCAAACATGGGTAATTGAATCTCCTATGTTATGGAATGATTTTTGTTTAAGTGAAAACACAGATATTTTCAAGACGCTTATCACTTTTCTGCGATGTGAGCGTACGATGTTATTAAGGCATCCAATTCCATCAACCACCATTCAGCGGCTTGCGTCTACGCCATAGAGAAGAAAATACATGATGCGCCAGGAGGAGCGAGAAGCCATGTAGCATTTTGCTCATAAACCCTTACTAGGTCCGAATTGACCCAGTTCCCCCTAATATTAGATGTAACAGTTAAGGAGAAATATTTCGTTTGTTGGTTCAATACTACATTTATTACATTTTTCATTTTTATTTTTTATGTGTTTTAGGTATTCAGATTTTGTCTCAAACATGCCTTATCTTATATGACCCAATTTTTTTAATTTCTTCAGTTTTCTTTACAATTTTATCATGCTAAAAATATACCCATGAACAGGATCAATTTCAATCAATTTTGGAATTTTCAATCAAAACTGTGCGTTCGGCCACAGCCAATTTTCACAGTTCACTGACAAAAAATCATAACGGCACTATGAAGACCCTTTAGTCTTAACAAGATGGGACAACAAGTCATACGGTCGTTGCAACCATCGATTCACATATTGAAAACAATTGGCCTGATTCTGAAATTATTTCAAATCATTACTACACAAATTAATAAACAACAATGATTGTCATTGTCAACGATTGTTTGTGCATTTTATTTTAATTTGAAAACAAGTACAATCTCATATTTGAAGACTTCCTTCAATAATTCTAGTTTTTTTTTCAATATTCACTGCTTTCGTAATTTTCTGCACTTGTCAAAAACTGAACGCATTTAAATTTAGCACAGCCATGTTACCAAGGCAATACTGTACAAGAAACCCCTATCCCTGAAAGCGCTCGGTGGCAGCGAACTGGCTCCATTCATAAACCACAGCCAGCGGCGGTAAAATCGTTTTCGCTTGTTGTCCCAGCTCTTCCTCCACTGCACACCTACCGCCGACATACGACAACTCAATGCCTTTGAAATATCTCATTCAATGCAGTAATGGCATGGCACTCGCATGTTGTAAGTATGTAGTGCACAATGTTTACATAAGAAATTTTAACAAATGCTGAAACGGTTCAACAAAAGATTTTGATTAAACTTGAACTTCCGAAGGTAATGCCTCGTGAAGTGCGCTGCTGTATGGTAGCTGCGAATATTTGGAAAATTGAGAACAAAACTGGTCACCACGGCTCAATATGGGAGCCACAAATTATTCGCTTACAGACTCACAAATTCAAGTACCATTTCACAATTCAAAATATGATTTAACTCTACGAAATGAGAGATAAACGCTCGCTATAGTGAAGTCGCTATAGTGAAATATTTGACTAATAAACTTTGACGGAAGGCCCGTAAACTGTAGAGATGGTCGGGTTTCAATTTTTTCGAACCCGAATCCGACCCGAACCCGAGAGCTTGAAAATTGAGAAACCCGAACCCGACCCGAGCCCGAAATTCTAAAATTTTAAAAACCCGAACCCGACCCGAGCCCGAAAATTTCAAAATTGAAAAGTCCGAACCCGACCCGAACCCGAGAATGAAAATTTTGTAAAACCTGAACCCGAGAATTTCAAAATTCGAAAAACCCGAGCCCGACCCGAACCAGAAAATTTATAATTTGAAGAAATCTGATCCGAACCCATCTTATTAATACGAAGAATCAACCAAAGATCCCGAATAAATATTTCAAATTTTAAGCACCAAGTTGGATCATAGGTTCATCTAAGAATTATAGAATCACTCGAACTTGAAGTAGCACCTTACACGATAGTTATATCTGCATATGGCAAAACTCTTAATGAATTTCGAATTTGTACTGTTCCAAGAAATCTTTAAATCGTCGAAATCTTAACCGGAAAGTAGGAAAAAACGGCGGCTAACTCACGGGGAAACAAAAAGCTTAATGGTGACAGTTTCAATCAACCTTGCCCGTCGTACTTAACCAAAATTTCTAATTTGAGCCATTCCTGCAAGAGTAGTTTTGTATAATTTATAGCATGTAATAAATAAGACTTGGCAATTTGGTCATTAAATTAATAATAAAATTCTGCTTTTATTACATAAACCGATGGAGTTCTTTTTTTTTTTTCTAAATGTAGCATTATATATGTTAAACCCGTAAAACTTCTGAATAATTTTTTTACAAAAATGTAAACACGTCCTTGTTTGACACTATCGGTCTTCCTTGACAGTGGATTTAGCGACACGGGTTAGAGCTTTTAAAGTAAGTCTAGCAAAACTAGCAAGTCTAGCAGAACCCGAGAAATTCAGATTTGAAAACCCGACCCGAACCCGAGAAGTTTAAATTTATAGTACCCGAACCCGACCCGAAACCCGTCGGGTTCGGGTCGGGTCCGGGTTTCGGGTCCAAAAACCCGAACCCGACAATCCCTAGTAAACTGCCGTTGAAAAGAGATAATATTGCTGTTCAACAATATCACGAACATAGTTATGGGATCGTTCAGAATTTTGTAACAATTCTGCCGAATCGTTAATAAAAAAAAAACAAATAAACCGGTATTATTTTACTTCCTCGATATACTGGGAGTGATTCTTAACTATTTCAATTTTTGCCTTTCTCAATAGAAAGGTATTGCAATTGCTCTGAAAACCGACTTTTTAACGGAGGCCCGAAGGGCCGAGTGACATATACCATTCGATTCAGTTCGTCGAGTTCGGCAAATGTCTGTGTGTATGTATGTATGTGTGTATGTATGTATGTGTGTGTGTATGTGTGTGTGTGTATGTGACCAAAAATGTCACTCATTTTTCTCAGAGATGGCTGAACCGATTTTGACAAACTTAGTCTCAAATGAAAGGTGCAACGTTCCCATAGGCTGCTATTGAATTTCTAATGGATCCGACTTCCGGTTCCGGAATTACAGGGTGATGAGTACGAACACGCAGAAAATGTCGATTTTAATAAATTCTGCAATGAATGTATAAAGGTGAAATTTTTTCCAAAATATGACCACAACTGCTTCGATTTGTAGTATTAGGTCACTAACATCCATTCAAAGTCTATTTGGCCACATTGGCCACCATCATCGGTTCCGGAAGCCCCGGCGGAAGTATCTAAATTCAGAATAACAGTCACATCGGTTTCTCGGAGATGGCTAGACCGATTCGACTAAACTTGGTCTCAAATGAAAGGTATTGCGTCCCCGTAAATGGCTATTTAATTTCATCCCGATCCGACTTCCGGTTCCGGAGTTACAGGTTGTGGCGTGCGATCACATAGCAAATTGTGATTCAAACCGATACTCCGATGAAAGCAAAAAAGGTAAAAATTTCGCTAAAATGTCTCTCAAACAACTTAAATTTGCTGTTCTAGGTCACCGACGGCCAACCAAACTTTCGTTGACTACATTGACCACCATAGACGGTTCCGGAAGTGCCCGGGAAAAGCGGCCATCTTTCAAAACTTACGAACTCACATCAGTTTCCCTGAAATGGTTGGGCCGATTTTCACAAAATTAGTCCCAAATGATAGCTATAATATCCCCATAGATGTCTATAAAATTTCATACGGATCGTTTATATGGTTCCGGACATATAGACTAAACCGTCCGGTCACATATGAAATTCCCATATAAGCCGGAACTCAAATTTTTTTTCAAAGGGGGGACCTCATGAAATTTCAGAAATCGAATTCGTATTTTTGATGCCAAACATCTTTAAAATGCATGAAACGTCGAGATTTTATGTTATCTCGAAAAATTTTTTTTTATAAAAATCGACTTTTTGGGACTTTGACGATTTCGCACCTTTTTTCAGTTCAATATTACCGTGGCTGTTTTTTCTTTTTCAAAATTTTAGAACTCACGTCACAGTCGGAAATGGAGCCTTCATTGCACAATCGTACGTCTAACTTCGCTAATGCTACATTTAGAAAAAAAAAAGAACTCCATCGGTTTATGTAATAAAAGGAGAATTTTATTATTCATTTAATGACCAAATTGCCAAGGCTTATTTATTACATGCTATAAATTAGACAAAACTACTCTTGCAGGAATGGTTCAAATTAGAAATTTTGGTTAAGTACGACGGCCAAGGTTGTTTGAAACTGTCACCATTAAGCTTTTTGTTTCCCCGTGAGTTAGCCGCCGTTTTTTCCTACTTTCCGGTTAAGATTTCGACGATTTAAAGATTTCTTAGAACATTACAAATTCGAAGTTCATTAAGAGTTTTGCCATATGCAGATATAACTATCGTGTAAGGTGCTACTTCAAGTTCGAGTGATTCTATAATTCTTAGATGAGCCTATGATCCAACTAGGTGTTAAAAAATTTGAAATATTCGGGATCTTTGGTTGATTCTTCGTATTAATAAGATGGGTTCGGATCAGATTTCTTCAAATTATAAATTTTCTGGTTCGGGTCGGGCTCGGGTTTTTCGAATTTTGAAATTCTCGGATTCGGGTCGGGTTGGGGTTTTACAACATTTTCATTCTCGGTTTCGGGTCGGGTTCGGGCATTTCAATTTTGAAATTTTCGGGCTCGGGTCGGGTTCGGGTTTTTAAAATTTTAGAATTTCGGGCTCGGGCCGGGTTCGGGTTTCTCAATTTTCAAGCTCTCGGGTTCGGGTCGGATTCGGGTTCGAAAAAATTGAAATCCGACCATCTCTACTCCACTCCACAATCCGGGCGTTGAAGTCACCACCAATGACTACCGGATTTCGGTCGATCAACTGCTCGGTTAACCTCTCCAGCATCGAGCTGAACTGCTCCGCTGTCCACGTTGGAGGAGCGTAACAGTTGCACACGAAGACCCCGTTGATTTTGGCGATCACGATGCCTTCGTATAAGCGTTCTACCACTTTTTGAATGCCCCTAACTTGTATCGCAGGCGTTCCCGATCTATCCGCCACCCATTTACAGCTATCAAGAGGACTTGATACGGATTTGCAATAAAAGCGACGTCACACATTGTTTCTATCGTAGACTGCTACAACAGTTGCCGTGCTGTATCACAGTGATTCAGAATTATTTGGATTATCTCCATTACCGTTGGCCTGACGTCGCCCTTTTGTAGGCAGGGCAAAGCATGCACCTCGGCCTTTGCGAGCAGTCTCTCGCAAGATGGCCCGTCTCCCCACATTTCCAGCACATCCTGGATCTATCATGGCATTTGCAAGTGCCAGGCAAACGTCTAAAGCCCAAATACTTGTAACATTTTTCCGCTTGTTTATTAACTCGAGGGTCGGCTCTCAATAGGTATATTGAGCATTCAACCGTAACTTTGTCTACCGCCTTGTCAGCAACGGTAAACAAATCATCGCTGTTTGAGCTCCTCCGTACCTCTTTTTTAACCGGATGGTCATGTGCACCTAGCTCAGGTTGCACTTCTCACTTCTGCTTCAGTGCACTTCTCAGTTCGTCTTCCGCTGTGATCTCATCCTGGTCCTTACAAGCAATCACGGTCTCCAGGTTTAAAGTTTTAACTTCTGCCTCTTCACCCGATGATTTGGGAATAATCTCCTGCATAGTCGAGCTGTTAACCCCTTCATGCCCATGTTGTTTCTGGACAACTTTTTTAAACAGCTATAACTTTTGATTGAGGCAAGATTTGCTGCTCATAAAAAAAGAAAAGATAATAAATGTGACTACTACCTTTCATTTGATCATTAACAGTTACAAGGATCAGCTCTAGAACTGAAATTATTGGGATTAGTCTGTGCTGCCAGGGACAGTTCACATTGATGATGGAAAATGAAATTCCCATAAATCTTCGTTATGTTGCAATATTATTGAAAACTGATAAAACATATTAATTTAGACTGTCTTTTGCTGCGTTTTCACGCAATTGGACTATTACAAATATTTCAGGGGAATTGTATTGAGCATTAGTAGGTAAAAATTAAACAGCTGCTAGCACTGCGAGGGAAGCACCTATCTTTATGAAAAAAGGTTTTTCGTGCTTCTTGATCCCGCCATTTTCAAGGAAAACTGGTTTGAAACCCTACATGCACTAGAAAAAAATTGGGTATGAAAGGGTTAATGTTTTTATGTATTTTTAGTATCTATACTAAAAAGGTAGTCACAACTCCACGCCGTTAATGTTTATTTTCAATCGCTTGTAAGTTGTATTGAAAATTGTTTGCTAAATCGCCCGAAACCTTTATTCGGCAATGCGTTTTTGCTCATTGCCGAACTGTAGCTCAGACGTTTATAACTATTTTGCATCGAGCAGGGATGACGACTAAACTACACGGCTCATGGGTTTCAAATAATGTGTAAATTTTGCTTCCCTAGTGGATTCTGGGAATGTTCCTAAATGACACCTCTAACAGAAGGTGAATTTTGAATGAACCGTGCAGTTTTCCCGAAATGGTGGGTTGAACCATTGGAACTGACGTGGAAGCAGACTACCCGGCTGATCGCAGTTTTGGAGTAGTTTTATACTTACTGTATTTTGCTTTGGTTCTAGCGATTTATAATATGACAACTTAATTTTCAATCCTTTTTTGAACAGGTAGTATTTCTACAGGTACATTATTTATGGTTTACTGTTCGTTCAGTGTTATTTCCAGTTGGATAAAATATGTTGGAATCCTTATAATGTTATCATCCTGTGAAATCTAATATGAGACTCCCACTTATGTTGAGAAATATCTAATAGGGAACTTGAAATAATTCCAGAACCAATTATTTGCATTCTGACGAAATCAACATTTATTTGAAGATTTTTTTTTCTTTAGGTCCAATCTGCAAATGAGAGTCCTCTTTTTTCGCTTTCTTTTTCGATTATTACCGCGAAACCATAAAACTTTTTAAACATTTATCGGTATGTTTCGAAAGACCAAGGTTTTTACTAGCTTATTATGCATACAGTTGACGGGAAATCAGAAAGGTGACCGAGTAATTCGCAGAAGAGAAAGTAAACAAAGAGAGGCTCTCTTTAGCAGATTAGACCTATTGAAAAGTCTTCATTTGACGTATTTTCGCATAGACATTTCTACGGCTCATGGAACGTGCACGTCACACGACACAAATACTACATCACTAGCTGGTTGAAAATAATAAATAAAGCCGCCAAAAGCTAATGAGATTGTTTTTAACCAAGAAACTGCATTAGTGTTCGGAGACTGACCGACAAGAACTCAATTAAATACCTTCATCTATCAGAGTTAAAAATATTAATTCTCATTGACTGAATATTTTGCACCGTCACTTGAAAGTCAAACTCCTATTCACTGCTATAATATTCATTAATCGCAATGCTGTTCATGCTTCAATTGCAAACAGAAAGCGCTTCGTTTCCTTTCAGTAAACTTAAATCCATCGTGAAATTAAATACTTTACACTGACGTCACAAATCAACTCAAGTGATCATTTTGACAGTTCGCTTGTACTGTTTACATGGGTTTAGAAAAATTCTTTGCGAATTGCTTCGAGTAAATCCAGTCGCCCACAAAAATTTTCTAAGTCCATGTAAACAGTACAAGTGCCCTGTCGATAAAAGTGAGATTAACTGTGTCCGTAAAGAACCTAATAGTGAAGCTTTTATTCTCAAAGCTCGTTATTGCAAACGGTAGCACAATGCTTCTTTTTTATAAACCTTCTGTTTATCCTTTTTTGAATTAAGTTCGAATTAACACACGTCGCGTAATCGCAGTAACCACTGCCTGTCAAAAAGAAACAGCAGCAAAAGAGAACGTAGGAAAACGTTAGCTCTACCTATGAAGGAGTTTCTAAAAAATCCGACGGCTGTATTGTAGAAAAAACGCTTGCTAGCAGATTTCTGATGTGACGGATATTCACGGGAAGAATTTTGTAAGTATCATATTGCTTTATAATTTGTGCTTTCTGTTTTTTTCAGATTCAAAGCGAATTGAAAATGAATCAACGGCATTTTGTCAATAAAACGAGCATATTTGGAAATGAAAGTATGAGATCAGTTAAATGTAATGCTGATTTCGTTTTTAGAACGGAGTCGCTCTAGGTTCGCTCTGAGCTGTCACTTTTGTATGGATTTTGTAAATATTAGAGCGAACCTAGGGCGACTCTGATCTAAAACCGAAATCGGCATAAGTTAAACGCCTGAGTCATAATGATAAAAAATCTACCAAACAATTACAGGTAGTCCTTTCGAACGCCAAATGGAAACCAGTATGCAAAACTACCAGAAAATATATGTGAATCGATGCTTAGAGGATTATATCATTACGGATAAAGTTGTGCTGCGCTATTCGGGTTACCAGGAATAAATAGCAGCTCTTTGAGAATATTGCTCTATATTATTCTTTTTTAGATACAATTCTGGACGTTCCTTATTCACGGGAGCTCTTTTCGTATTCCGACTGAATTAGTGGTGTTATTTTGAGCGATAGAACGGATTAAGGATTTAATTTTAATAGAGCAATGCAACTGTGACTTTGATGATTATTAACACTCACTTTGCGAACTAATGGCATTTTCGTTTGTTGACTATGCACTACATCAGTGTAGTTAGTGCTCATACAAATTTGGGTATTAACGATTAGTAAACTCATATTTACAACCTACGAACTACTACTTAGAATATTACTCTTAAAATATATGTACATATGTGCTCAAAACAGTCAAAACAGGTTTATGACGACGACTTGTTCATAGCTTACATGACGGTATCAAATAGACCTTTGTTAAGCTTTATGAGCAGAATATTCGCAAGGTTTTCTTCACCGATTCCAGAACGGCGGTCAGTCATGATCAAAGACAATGCACTAAACGATCTCTCCACTGATATTTGATTAGAGGGTGTTGCCAAAAACAACACAGGCAGGCTACCGCGTGTAGTTCAGGATGTGATGAGCGTTTGCCCATCCAGTTCTTCCGTACGTTGTAGCTGTGATTCTGCCTAGGCTCTGCCTCAAGAGCTTTAAGTTGTTGCAGAAATAGTGAACCACCAGGCTTCATCCACACACGTGTCACACTTTCATCGAACATCGATGTAATGAACGAATCGAAATCATCTTTCACTGACGTTGGCGTGTCCGAGATATCTAATTGAGCAGAGTTTTGTTATGGGGAAATCCTGTTATACGTCTCATTCACGTAGCCCTATGTATAGATAATTAAAACAAGCTTTTAACATATGAGCAAAAATTAAATGAGATTGTTTGCGTTTTATATCGTTTCTGAAACTCGTATATAAGGATGCGAATATCGCAGTGGCATAGAGTCAATCCTAAGATAATTGTAATTTATTTTTGAGAAAACAATCAGATAAGACATAGTAGAATAGAAACTTTGACGTTCAAAATGGCGGTATTTTTAACTACTTTAATCAATAACTCTAAAATTTAAAAATAAAATATTAACGTCTTTAACAAATATCTGTAGTTTCTTAATTCCAACAACTTCTTAGAACATTTAAAGAATTGAAAAAATCCCAGGAAAAAGTTATAATGAAAAAATGGCTTTTTGGGTGCCACGAACAACAAGCTTTATCTCAACACCATTACATTTTGGAGAGTTTGCATGTTTAGAAAGTTTTCTCGTGGTAGAATTTTCTACAACTTCGTCGTGGACATCATAACTCTATCTCGAAAGTTAGTAGGAAAAATATTCTATCTCACTTTTAGGTGAATTAATCACAATTCAGTATACATCAAAAGAAGGGGCTTTCATTCCAAAAAAGTATTCCTAACACACCAAATAACTAAAATCAACTCCTAGAGTACAGTTAATTAAACGCACGTTTTGGTAACATTGCGACCAGTGTGCGATGGCAGAAATGGTACCCGTAAAAATTAGGATGATTAGAACAATTTACTATAATTTTATAAATATTCCAAAATTCAACATTTTAAAGATTTATGAATTTTTTTTCAGATTATGTTTTTTGATGTTTATTAAAAACTCCTTCTTCAGAAGTTGATATTGAATGTGATGCTAATTTCCTAATACGATCTTTTCCATTGATCAATAACATAGCTCAAATAAAAAGACAGATTAGTTCTAAGTTTTCCAGTCTATTTATTTGAGCTATGTTATTGATCAATGGAAATGATCGTATTAGAAAATTAAATTCTGAGGAAAGATTTTTTAATGAAAATCAAGAAAGCATAATCTGAAAAAAAATCCATGAATTTTTAAAATGTTTAATTTAGGAATATTTATAAAATTTTAGTAAATTTGAAAATCTGTAGGATTTTACGAATTGTTCTAAAATTTTTTAGCAGGTTTATGAAATTTCAGAAAATTGGTAGAAATCCTTAATTTAAGAAATTCTGAAAGCCAGAAATTTAGAACATTATTTGAAGTCTAAATTCTACATTTTTTTTAAATAGGTAGAAATTCATAATTCTGCAAAATTTGTACATGAGGTCGGTGTAGCGTAGTACGTAACTTGATTCCCAACTTCACACAACGGATTTGAAAGTTTTTGAAAACTTGCAATATTTTTGAATCTTTTAGTTTTAGTAGGACTCTAGATTATTGAGAATTTTCTTAGAATTACGGAAGTTTTTTATATTATTTTTGAAAATTCGTAGATAAAAAAGTGTAAAAGTTTAAAAAAGTTGGCAAATTCAAATTAGTTTTGGAGTTATTAGTTAGTTCGACTTCATCGCATCAGAATCCAACACGAGGGGCATACTATAATAGATCTAAATACCACAGCTGGACAATATCAGTTGAGTTCTATCAAAATCAGCCCCCTGCTAGACAGCCATTGTGTCCTAGCCAACATCTGCCTTTTTTTTAAATCAAAACAACCCAATGCTATTGCACGGGCGACATGGGCCTAGAGGCGGCTAGGCCCATCATATGTGGACTACTGTCAAAGACTGTATATCTCCACAGTCTATAGAGAACAGTTGCGCAAAGAGTGAAGTCAAAAAATGCCTACCTATCCAGCATAATTGGAATCCATCTCTGATACCTCTGCAGCAAAGTTGGATTCTAATTTTGCTCGATAGGTAGACTTTTTTCGGCTTCACTTTCTGCACACTCTTTGCGTACCTTTATACTAAGGCCTTTGTATATTTCCATAGCGGATGACAGGAGTGACACCCCACTGATCAAAACACGTGAAATTGATAGGCGAACAACCTGAACCATCACTCATTGTACTAAACTTTCAGTCGAGTACATCTGTCACTGATATTGACTGCCAGCGAAGTGATATTTCAAACAATTTCACGTAATTGATCAAACATACCGTTCGACATTGATCCTAAACATCTGACAATGATCCGATGTTGGTCCGACAAAAGTTCAATATTGGTCCAATGTTAACCTGACATTTGTCCCATGTCGGTTCAACATTGCCCGCTATTGGTCCGACGTAGGTCCAACCTTGAACATTCCATCTTTTCCAATATTTTTTCTTGATCTATATCATTAAGTAAGTGAAATGATGTTAGTGTTGAATTGATATTCGTCCGAAAACTGATAGGGTGATGAGCCCATTTTCGATATGTTTCTATTATCACCCTACCCATTTCAAGCCGTTGGTTAGAGCAGTGTCTGCCATCTTTGTTCCACGCATTGTTTCAAATGGTAGCGCAACAATAAGGGCACTCGATTCGAGTTTTCGTTGCGCTCAAACACGAGAATTACACTGTTTTCAGCGCATTTGTGTTATTATATTGGTTCTTAACAACGAAGCAAAGCTGTTGATGTCCATTTTTACGCATTACATTGATTGTAGGCCGAGAAATTAATGAATTAGTGAGACACCCTGCTTAGTATGGTGAAAATAGGCACTTTACCCTAGTTCAAAACGGGAGAATATCAGCTATCCACTGATTTCACTGAAATTTATCAAGTCTGCTAAAAACTGATCGCAGTGGTTCGTCTCCAACAAAAAAAGGCTAGCTCCAAAAACGCAGACACGATTTGTCACGTCAGATGATATGTGTTCCTAAGTAAACCCCTAGTTAAGTGTGATGTCCCACAAGAAAAAAAATGAAATAAAAAAATGGGTGCAATTTTAGAAAATTATTCTGACAGTTCTCACTGTTGTCGTTGGTTAAAGCGAAGACTACATATCCAGAAGACTGATATCTCTTTCTTTCCCCCATACAAACGAGAAGCGACAGAAGTTACAGCACCCCTATTGGAAGAAGGTAGGAAGCTTAATGTAAAAGTATATATGTGTGTGTGCATCACTATGGGAAGTACCACATTTACCCGCAAATGGCGTTGTTGTTACTGTCTCCAGATTCTGGAAAGAGTTGCCAGTCTTCTTGATATGTTGTCTTCGGTTAAAGCTAGCCTAAAATCAGGCAATATTGGCGGCTCTAGTACTACAATTCGCCAATATCACAACGTAGGTTGAATAGTGATATAAATAAAAATGAAATTCCCCTTACATATTTGAACCGCCGAGGAGTACAGATCGTGAAATAAAAGTATTTAATATTCCGTTTGTACTTCTTCAGTCATTCCCTGAAGAAGCACAAACGGAGTGGTTTTGATCCCGTTCCTTAGTAGGGCTTCCGTGAATTATCGGTGGGTAGTTCGGGAAAGAAAAAGTCGTTGGAAACAACGATCCTGCCTTTATATAGTATAATTTTTACAAATCGTAGATTTTAGAAAAAAATTATATCTAACATTGAAACAAATGGTGCATATTTTTTTTATTTTCTTCTAATCCAAAGCTGTTAAAATATTCTACCAAGATATAGCTCATTAAAATTTATCCAAATTTTGCATAAATGTTAGTATTTACAAAAAAACTAATAAATTTAGAAGGGGGAGACAGGCAAAATCGGGTCAGACAAAATCTGAGCTCGACCAAATTGGGTCTTCGCTGTATTTGTAAATGTTTGGAATCTCAAAACATTCGTAAACTTTTTGGAATATCGGAAAATTTTGGCAACTTATCCATTCAGGAGAAACTTGTTTAAAATCATCTTTGCGCGTAAAGAACAGAAAACCTGTAACTCATGGTCATGGAATCAACGCTTCGACGCCATCTCGTGAGAATCCGATACTAACTTTGTGACAGGACTCAGGATCTGTTTAATCAGAACTCCTTTTCTTGCGAAACATCACGCAGGACTGAGGGTTTGCTCAAAAACACAAGTAGTGTTTTCGTTTTTTCGAGCGTCAATCCGGCGCTAGTTTAGTGCTGTCACTAACTTAGTGTTAGACGCTGATGAGACAAAGCCGGATCGCAAATTCCATAACTAATTTAAAATTACTGTGATTGTTTTTAAAAATCGTGTTCTGATTTAATGTTTAAAACAATTACCCAAACAATATTGGAAAACAGTAGAATTTTAGAAAATTGTACCATTTAGAGTCCAGGATTTTTTCTAACCAAAATATAACACAATTCTTTATAAAATCTTTAAAATTTCGTAGAATTTTAGAAACTATTATAATCTTTAGGAAAATCATTGTTTTAGATTAGTTCCCTGTTTTGTATTGTTGGCAGAATTTATGAAAAAAATGTAACAGATAATAAGAATTCTATAATATTATTAATTAACTAGAATCTAATAAAACGCGTATAATTGTGGAAAATTTGCAAAAAATTTAAAAATTTGTAGAATATTTCAAAATCAAACTTTTTTAAAAAACTCTGTTTTAATCCACCTAGAGGTGCAATTGTGCCTTTCTCATTTCTTCAAACTATGATTTAATAGCTGGTTCGTACAATATAACATTATGAAAATGTCTTTCATTCTTATTACACTGGGTAAGAGCACCTTTTTGCATTCATCGCGGTATCGGTTTGAATCGGAGTTTTCTATGTGATCGCACTCCACAACCCGTAACTCCGGAGCTGGAAGTCGGATGGAGATGGAATTTGATATCAGTTTCCGGGGACGCAACACCTTTCATTTCAGACTAAGTTGATCAAATCGTTATAGCCATTTTCGAGAAACCAATATAACCATTGTTCTGAATTTGGATGCTTCCGGATCCGTCGATGGGGGCCAGTGTGGCCAAACAGACTTTGAATGACTGTTGGTGACCTAGATCTACAAATTCAACAATTGTGCTTACATTTTGGAAAAAATTCACCTTTTTACATTCATCGCAGAATTCGTTAGAATCGGGATTTGCTGCGTGATCGTACGTATCACCCTGTAATTCAAGAACCAGAACTCGGATCTTTTTTCTTTTTTTCTTTTCTTTTCTAACACTTACACAGCCAGTATTGAAAAGCATCCTGGAAAACACTACAGTTATACTATAGTGTTTTTCTTGTCAATATTAATATTTGAAGCATATTTTCATATGTCAGGAACCAGAACTCGGATCCACACAAAATTTAAAATCAAGTTTGTCAAAATCGGTTCAGAAAATTCCGAGAAACCGATGTGGACAAATCAACAAACTTTGTTTTGTAACCATACTCTTGAACTCGTAATCCGGAACAAGATGTCCGTTGAAAATGAAATTCAATAGCAACCTATGGGAATATTATACCTTTCATTTGAATCTTAGTTTGTAAAAATCGGTTCAGCCATCTCCGAGAAACCGATGTGGACATTTTGTTAACAAATCCGCACATACACACATACATACATACATACATACATACATACATACATACATACATACATACATACATACATACATACACACATACATACACACATACACACACAGATATTTTGCGATCTCGGCGAACTGAGTCGAATGTTATATGAGACTCGGCCCTCCGGGCCTCGGTTAGAAAGTCGTTTTTTGGAGCAATTGCATAACCTTTCTATATGAGAAAGGCAAAAGAATAATATTTAATTAGCTTAATCAGCATGAGTTCAATGTTATCTTCATGTGATTATATTTTGAAATGTTGGTGAAATGGGTTTGAAAGTGGAGGGAATAGGGGGTTAGTAGAGTGGGAGTGGAGGATGCGTCAGAAATCCTTCATCTTATTTCGGTATACGGGGTGGATGAAGGAAATGCGGGCGTGAGGGTGGTCCAAGGGGAGGGGAGTGATGAAGGAGGGAGGTGTAAGGGCAAGGCGCGGTGGGGGGGGGGGCGAGGGGTGGCGACGCAATACTCAACTACATATTTTGCCTTCCATTTGAGACTTGGTTTGAGAAAATCGGTTCAGTCATCACCTAAGAACCGATGTGACTTTAATTGTGGAATATGCCCGGAATTCCGGACTTCCGGAATCGTCGATAGTGGACAATATATTCAAAAAATGTTTGATTGACAATCAATGATCTAGATCTGCGATTAGAAGTAGTTTGGTGACCATTTCAATAGTTTTTAGCCTCTGAGGTATTATGATTGTACCGATTTATATGGGAAATTCCAGTGCATCCTTACTAACACCCCTGTAACTCCGGAAGCAAGAGTCAGAACCGAATGAAATTCAGCAGCAGTCAACGGCATTACTGTATCTTTGATTTGAAATCAAGTTTGTAAAAATCGGTAGAGAATTCGTTGTGGAATGGGTGTGATATTAGCTTAGGAACTTGGCGGGTTCAAACTTTCTCAGAGATGGCTGAACCGATTTTCGCAAACTTAGTTTTATCTGAAAGGTATAACGCTCCCATAAGCTGCTATTGAATTTTTAGTTGATCCGACTTCCGGTTCCGGAGTTACGGGTTGAAGAGTGCGGTCACACAGCAAATTCCCATATAAACTGGTACCACCATGATGTTCAAATGATGTAAAACATATTAAAATTGATGTAACATTACTCTAGTTTGCGGGTCTGGATCACTAATGATCAATCAAAGCAGCTTTGACCACATTGGCCACCTATGACGGTTCATGACGGCCCCGGGGAACCCGCCAAGTTCCTAAGCTAATATCACACCCATTCCCCAACGAATTCTCTACCAATTTTTACAAACTTGATTTCAAATGAAAGACACAGTAATGCCATTGACTGCTGCTGAATTTCATTCGGTTCTGACTCTTGCTTCCGGAGTTACAGGGGTGTTAGTAAGGATACACTGGAATTTCCCATATAAATCGGTACAATCGTAATACCTCAGAGGCTAAAAACTATTGAAATGGTCACCAAATTACTTCTAATCGCAGATCTAGATCACTGATTGCCAATCAAACATTCTTTGAATATATTGTCCACTATCGACGATTCCGGAAGTCCGGAATTCCGGGCATATTCCACAATTAAAGTCGCATCGGTTCTTCGGTGATGACTGAACCGATTTTCTCAAACCAAGTCTCAAATGGAAGGCAAAATATGTAGTTGAGTATTGCGTCGCCGCCCCTCCCCCCCGCCTTGCCCTTAAACCTCCCTCCTTCATCACTCCCCTCCTCTTGGACCACCCTCACGCCCGCATTTCCTTCATCCACCCCGTATACCGAAATAAGATGAAGGATTTCTGACGCATCCTCCACTGTTCAAACCCATTCCACCAACCTTTCCAAATTAAAATCACATGAAGATAACATTGAACTCATGCTTATTAAGCTAATTAAATATTATTCTTTTGCCTTTCTTATATAGAAAGGTTAAGCAATTGCTCCAAAAATCGACTTTCTAACCGAGGCCCGGAGGGCCGAGTCTCATATAACATTCGACTCAATTCGCCGAGATCGCAAAATATCTGTGTGTATGTATGTGTGTATGTATGTATGTATGTATGTATGTATGTATGTATGTATGTATGTATGTATGTATGTATGTATGTATGTATGTATGTATGTATGTATGTATGTATGTATGTATGTATGTATGTATGTATGTATGTATGTATGTATGTATGTATGTATGTGTGTTTCTATTGAATTTCATTTTCAACCGACATCTTGATCCGGATTACGAGTTGAAGAGTATGGTTACGAAACAAAATTTGTTGATTTGTCCACATCGGTTTCTCGGAATTTTCTGAACCGATTTTGACAAACTTAATTTTAAATGAAATGTCCATCAGCTGCTGTTGAATTTTGTGTGGATCAGAAGTTCTGGTTCCTGAATTACAGGGTGATACGTACGATCACGCAGCAAATCCCGATTCTAACGAATCCTGCGATGAATGTAAAAAGGTGATTTTTTTTCCAAAATGTAAACACAACTGTTGAATTTGTAGATCTAGGTCCCCAACAGTCATTCAAAGTCTCTTTGGCCACACTGGCCACCATCGACGGATCCTGAAGTATCCAAATTCAGAATAACGGTTATATTGGTTTCTCGAAAATGGCTAGACCGATTTGATCAACTTAGTCTCAAATGAAAGGTGTTGCGTCCCCAGAAACTGATATTAAATTCCATCTCCATCCGACTTCCGGCTCCGGAGTTACGGGTTGTGGAGTGCGATCACATAGAAAACTCCGATTCAAACCGATACCGCGATGAATGCAAAAACGTGCTCTTATATATACTTACCAAGTGTAATAAGAATGAAAGACATTTCCATAATGTTATATTGTACGAACCAGCTATTATATCATAGTTTGGAGAAATGAGAAAGGCACAATTGCACCTCTAGGTGGATTAAAACAGGTTTTTATTTATTTTTTTAATTATACGGGGACAAGGGCGGGGGGTAGAATTACCTTCAAGCTACGTAATTACCAGGGGGTATTTAGAGATTTGCGACGAAATGCTACGATGGGGGAGGGGGGTGTTAAAAATCACTCAAAAAATGCTACGTCATTTATGGATCGTCCCTAATGGGCGAAATTTATTTTGTGGTACACTCATTTCACTCACAGTTAGGTGCAACGAAACTTTCCTGTGTCTATATATTACACGTGCACGTTAGAGCGGTGCGGCACGGGTAGTATTTTTGTTTGTATGCTGTCCGCAAGCGGTGCGTTTTTTTGCTACTGATCTGTACGAGATGAGGAAGCAGACTGAGTGTCAAAATATTTGAAGATTGTACAACCCATTAAAATTTGTAAAATTTCATGGATTTTTTGAAAGTTTTGAAATTTGAGGGAATCGGTGAAATTTTTGAATAAAAATCTAAAATTTAAACAAAATTCTTTTAAAATCGTGAAATTTTAGAAAAGTTCGTTAAATTAAATCATTTATTTTGTTTTTGGAAAGACAACTGTTGACTCCCCATTTTTCCATAAATATCTTATTATTATAAAATATTGAAAAAAAAAATCATAAGCATTTAGAAACCTAAAAATTTAGAAAAGTTCATTTTTAGAAGATTGCTTAACCCTTTCATGCCCAACTTTTTCCTAATGCATGTAGGGCTTTTAAAGTATTTTTTCTTGAAAACGGTGGGGTCAAGAAACACGAAAAGCCTTTTTCATGAAGACAGGTGCTTCCTTCACAGTGCTAGAAGCTGCTCAATTTTCACCTTTCGATGCTCAATACAATTCTCCTAGAATATTTACAATAGTCCAATCGTGTGGAAAATGTAACCAAAGACAGTCAAAATTGATAAGTTTTATCATAACGAAGATGTATGAAAAAAACATTTTCCGTCGTCAATGTAAACTGTCCCTGGCAGCACAGCTCCATCGGAATCCAATGAAACAAATTGCAATAACTTCAGTTCTAGAGCTGATCCTTGTATCTGTTAGTACTCAAATGAAAGGCAATAGAAACATTTATTAGCCTTACTTGTTTTTGTGAGCAAATCTTGCCTCTATTAAAAGTTATAGCTGTTTAAAAACGTTGTTGTCCACAAACAACGTGGGCATGAATGGGTTAATTTAAAGTGATAGTAATATTTCGCCAAATCTTAAAAAGTTCGTAAAATTCTGAAACAAAATCGAACAATTTTAGAAAATCGAATTCTTAATTTCTTTTATTGGACTTAGAGTTTTACGGTGAATTTGAAGAATTTTGGAAATTTCAAATTGAAGATTTTGAAATTTCCAAAATTCTTCAAATTTAAACGGCTATTAAATTTTATCCCGAACGGACTTCCTGTCTCTCAAACAACTTAAATTTGCAGCTCTAGGTCACCGACGGCCAAATAAACTTTCGTTGACTACATTGACCACCATAGACGGTTCCGGAAGTGCCCGGGAAAAGCGGCCATCTTTCAAAACTAGCAAACTCATACCAGTTTCTCGGAAATGGTTGGGCCGATTTTCACAAACTTAGTCCCAAATGATAGTTATATTATCCCAACAGATGTCTATAAAATTTCGCACGGATCGCTTATATGGTTCCGGAAATATAGACTGAACCGTCCGGTCACATATGAAATTCCTAAATAAACCGGAACTCAAAATTTTGAAATTTCAGAAATCGAAATCGTATTTTTGATGCCAAACATCTTTAAAATGCATGAAACGTCGAGATTTTATGTTATATTGAAAATTTTTTTTTTATAAAGATCGACTTTTTGGGACTTTGCCGATTTCATACCTTTTTTCAGTTCAATATTACCGTGGCTGTTTTTTCTTTTGCAAAATTTTAGAACTCGAATAATGATATCTTTTCTTGTATATTTGTCATGTCATGTATAATAATAAAATATAATATATGCATTTGAAAGCTTTTAATGAATATAAACAACGCAAACATTCTCGTGTTCATGATTGAGAAAGGCACAATTGCACCGCTAGGTGGATTAAAACAGCTTTTTCATATTGGCGTAAAGTGTTGTACAAGGGTATTTTCGGGGTCGCTTAATTTGATTTTGATGTAAGAATTACCACATTAAAAATGGCGGATCTAATATGGCGACCAGGTTTCGCTAAATTTCATGTTTTTTATATTGACCTATAACGTTTTTTAGGGGATTTTTTAATCACGATGGCGACGTTATAATTGCAAATTTTGTGATAGCGGATCCAATACGGCAACTTTATTAGACAAAATTTCATGTTTTTTTATACAGTGAAGACCCGTTTTTATCAGCCCCTTGGTACATTTTAGGTTGATAAAATCGGGACATATATTTTTCTTCCTTTTAAGAAACCGAAGCTCTTAAAATATTCTTCTGTGGTCCCTAGATATAGTCTCATAACCCTTCCAGATTATTTAGCTTAAATTTCCCAGCGCAAAATAAATTTTTTTTGCATGTTGCGGATCTCTAAGATAAGATGCTATGTAGGTAATTTGGCCTCCGGGAAAAAATAAACAATTAATAAGATATTTATGGAAAAATGGGGAGTCAACAGTTGCTTATGTGGTTACAACTGCATCTAGTCAAACCTAGTGAATTATAGTCAATTCAAGCACAATGCTAATTAAAGTCAACCCGAGCGGAGAAGACAACCGGCAAGTTCAAAAATTATTTGTTTCAAAATTGATTACCAGAGCGCGACTACGCCAACCACCTTCGGCGCAGCCATAATAATATATCGTCTAAATTTCACCCGCAAAGCTCCATCCCCCAATGGCAAACATCAACAGCTAGCAGCACCAGCCCGGAAAACGCACCGGCCAAGCCAGGCGTGTATGTTGCTACCCGAACCTACAATCTGCGGTTCACAATAAAAATGAACAAAGTGGTTTGTTCCGGGCTATATTCGAAAAGTGTAACGCGACACGACCGACAGAGGGGGAGTATTTCGCGGATGTGCATGAATTCTGCATGATATTGTACGCTGGCGAACATCTGCTGGCACCATTTCGGACTCGGTCTCCGCTGGGTGCGGACCGGTCCGACCGGTGGTGGAGGTCTGTTTTTCGCGTACACCGAATATCATATTACTGAACGCCCCCTATTTGACGTGTCTGACGTCGTGCCACCGCGGAAGGTGATGGTTTAAAGCGAACTGTCCCCCGGTGGCGGAATGATTTTTGACTGTATTTTATGCACTGTGGTGATTTTTTACAACTGCTTCTATTTAGGGAAATATTCATTAACTATATGGTGGATGAAGTGGGCGGAAATCGAGCAAACTCGTTTTACCCCAACCTACTCAACTTTTTGTTTCGACTGCTATAATGTTATCATTATTAGTAAATGGGTAAAAATGAGCGCTCTGTTCGGGATTCAGTTTCACATGATGATTGATTGATCGTATTTGTTTTTTTTTCACGAAACCAACAGTAAACACAAGTAGAGCTGATAGTTGCAGCAGAAGATATGATTATCACCAATCTGTGGAACCATCTACTTCGGATGGAAATGACTTAATAACCGAAAACAAAGCCTCGTGGATAGCTGCCTGCCTGCAACAATCCACCAAGTGATGTGTCCGTATCAAATTACGACGGATCCAAGCAGTCCAACGCAATCGTCTCACCAAACTTACACGATAACGTTCCACTTCAGCACAAATGTTCTCATCCTGTTGTTCCTTCATTGGAACATGATATCGGCATCCTTTCACCTTCCAACCTATACAACGGAATGGGAAGGTATTCTGAGCAATTTACAAATATTTCCAGTCTTCCTTGAGACACAATAGTCTCCTGCCGATTATGCCTCTCTGGTACCGGAAACTATCGACCGGTGGAAAACTAATTCCTATCTAATGCTAGAAATAGTTTCGGATAGAATTGCACTTTTGTACGGTTCGAGTGCAATTACACACCTGGACGAATAGAGCATGCAGATCTGAATGCTGCGTGTTGTATAGTTTCAGAGAAAACTTTAATGAATCCATTAAAGGCGAGGAAGTAAGAATGCGCTTCATCTGACAAACATTCGAACGCCCTCCCCCCGCACACATAACCCGTAAACAAGTGGAAAGTTGTACATCGATTCTAATCAGCTGTTTAGAACACAACAGACATGCGCCAAAGTTTTCACCAGTCCCGCATTAGACAACTGGCCAAAGTCAACTGTCGGCGTACGCAGTCATCGTATGGATCCTGCTGGAGTAGCTGTCCTCCTGGTGGAAATCTTCACACATAAAGCTATCGCTTTCAATTTACATATATCTACCAATACGATGTGGACGCATTTTAAAGATATCCTCCATACGGTTCCTTTCCTAATTAGGTCAACCACCTCCTACGAGTTGCTGATATCCTGAGTTGGTTTAGAGTTGTTAAACCATTGTTGGCACCTGAAAATTTTCTAAAACTAAACTTACCGGGTTGGACAGTTGAAGTAGTTACACTATCACAAGTTTTGCTGCCATTAGTAGCGATCTGATTTTCAGTTGAGACTACAGAATTTCTTGTTCTTACACCGATAGAGGACAGTAATTTTTTCACAGGCCGGAAGGATTCGGTGGGGGCATCGTTGTTTAGAAACTAACATTGATTAGCCCCGGAGACAAATTACCGTTGTTGGATGTAGAGACAAGTTTTTCCCGCCTGATTTAGAATGAAACAGGATAGCATGCCTGGCGAGAGGACTTTTCGTGAAGGAATAGTTTTAGAAACTGTTTCAGCCAAATCCAAACTATCGAAGCCGCAGGTGGCTGTGTTTTGGAAATGGCTAGTTGCTACCAGAGTGTCATGTTTGGCGAAAAGTTGTAGATGGTGGAGCAAACATGCAACAAGTGATTTTGCACCAGAGCAGGATTGTTGGCTTGTTTTTGATTATTTGTGCTATTAGGTTTGTTTATAAGGGAAACACCATAAATAAATAAATGGTCGCAATGCCAAAGAAAGTGTTGAGCCACATTCACCTACATAAACGATTTGAATTGTTGATTGAATAAATCTACATGCGAAATGTCCGAGAAGCATGCTTTCGGTACAAATGTAACAATTCTTCATTAAACAGATCATGAATCAGAGAGCAAGGGACTTTGAAATTCCTAGTACCATAGCTAAACAACTTAGACTTATATGATAAACATCCTAGTTGTGGGTAACAAATACACGAACGAAAATTGCTCCCAAAATCATAAATAAAGTGCCATGAATTCTGGAACAATCACAGCCTTACGTTAGAGGAATCCGTCCGAAAATAATTAAAATCCTGATCGACCATCTTGGATTCCTTTGAAACTTTACACGTTTCATCGGCATGGAAGACTAAACATTTTCCACAATCAGTAAGATTATTTTGACTCAAGAGCAATTTTTTAAAAGGGCGTTAACATTTCTACGTGCATTAATTTCAATTTTTATTGATCGATTACTGTATTTTATACAGCAAAACTTTCTGAGGACGAGTTTGAGAGAATGAATATTTATGTGCGAGAAAAATATACACTGAAAACATTTTTGTGTCATTTTTTACAAAAACAAAAATTTGTGTTAAAAATTAAAATTGTAAAAAACCCATTTTTTCTAATTTTTCATTATTTGTCAATAACAACCTAAAAAGAAAAGAAACATTTTGAATATGATTGTATGACGGAGAACTTATCGGTAAACAAGTTTTTCTAACAATAACTTTATACATGTTTTTAAATTTCATGCTAATTGACATATTTTAAATCATAATGTATTTAACAAAAATTTTCTAAAATGTGGTAGTTCTCGAGATATTTCAAATTTTGTTTTAACAATATAATTCTGTTGTTTTCTTTCGACCATTTCAGAAGTTATTCGCGTTTCTCCATCAACAATAATAACTTTTTCAAAAGGCCCATAGCATTTCCTGTAGCTTTCTTTTTGACATCAAGGTGATATTGTAAAACATTGGAAAGCTATACGATAACAATCAAATACTATTTAACCATATGGTCTTATGATTAAACTAAATAGTTCGATCATATTTTGGTTGTTTTCGTATAGCTTTCAAATGGTTTACAATATCATCTTGATGTTAACAAGAAAGTTACAGGCCTTTTGAAAAACTTATTACTGTTGATGGAGAAACGCAAATAATTTTTGTATAGGTTGAAAGAAAACAAAAGAATTGTGTTGTTAAAACAAAATTTGAAATATCTCGAGAGCTACTACATTTCAGAAAAATTTTGTTATTAGCATTTTGATTTAAAATAGCGTTTAAAATGAAGAAAATTGTATTTTTTACTGCAAATAGTAAGAATTATAAAAATATGTCAAAAGTTGTTGTTAGGAAAATTTTTTTATTGAAAGCTTCTCCATGATTCAAAAATACCGAAAAATTTTCTTTCACATCTTTAAAACGATAAACATTAGATTTTGACATTTTATGATGGGGTATCGCGAATAACTTTTAAAAAGGGCAAAATCACACGAATTAACTGTTTTTGTTGGAACAAAATTCCAAATATCTCGAAAACTATCGCATTTTGGAAGATTTTTGTTAAATACATTTTGATTTAGAATAAGACTACGAATTAAATTACAGTTTTGTATGTGAATTAGTATGAAAATTAAAAACATGTATAAAGTTATTGTTAGAAAAACTTTTTTACCGATAAGTTTTCCATCATACAATCACATTCAAAATATTTCTTTTCTCTTCAGGTTTTTGTTTCTAAAATATAAAAAATTAGAAAAAATGGGTTTTTTGCAATTTCAATTTTTAACACAATTTTTGTTTTTGTGAAAAATGACATTTTTTTCAGTGTATATTTTTTTGCACATAAATATTCATTCACTGAAACTCGTTCTCAGAAAGTTTTTCGGTATAAAATACAGTAATCGAACAAAAAAAATTTTCGGTATAAAATACAGTAATCGAACAAAAAATTTGAAACTAATGCACGTACAAATGTTTACGCCCCTTTGAAAAATTGCTCTTGTATCAAAATATTGCAATTGTCAGAGAAAATAATGGAGATTCATAACCCAACACAGCTTCAAAGTTTCGTTCGAATCGACGATGGTCATATTTTGTGATCGACCGGTTTCTCATGGCATCACCTACGAAAACAGGACCATGAGTAAACATCAAAACATGAGAATTATGATCAATTCCCTTCAGTAACGACTGCATAACGCTTTTATTAAATAAGATATTTGTTTTTGTTTTGTCTATCTTAGTCATGGTTTCCGCCATGTCATTGCCAAATCTATTTTCTGTACGTGAACTAGTTCCCAATTTACACACATAGTTCGTAAAATTGAACTGGTTTATGGTTTTCGTGGTTGAGAATTAATTCACAAAATCAAAACAATTTATCGTGAAGTAGTTCATGACTCCTAATATATTGATCACGATTCAATATCCGTGTTAGTAAAATAATCATAAAATATTATTTATGTATACTTGAACTGATCCATGATGTCTAGCAAATTAGTCATGTCTCACCGGGTCCTATTCTCACAGTCACGTCACTTAGTGACTAGAAGGAAATTTTCTTCTAGTCACTAGGTGACGTGACTGTGAGAATAGGGCCCACCATTCGTGCTCGTCGAATAATTCACAAAATATCATGAAATATTTTTTATGCTTTCGTGAACTAGTAACGATTCCGAATAAATAGTCACGACTGACCGTCCGTGACCGTAAAATTTGATTCACATTTTATCTTGAATGTTTGTGATATTTATAACATATCCCTAATCATTTTCAACTTCATGCCGCTCTGCAATGGATTTTTTAAAGAAATATCATATAGTTATTTCCAGCAGCTAGCGATTAGTAATAAGTGCTAGTGGCAGATATAAGAAAACTTTTAGGACCTCGAACATCGTTTTTCATTTAATGATGTTAAATGTGATATCCGGAAAGAAAACGAACACAGCGCTGAGCACCAAAAACACATTATTGAGCCTCCAATGTGAACAAGAAGTAGTTCACAAAACTAGATACCGTGCATCAGTGATGATCCAGTTCATATTGTCACGTAGCTCCTAGAAAAATCCGTTAGTAATTATAAATTAGTAACATTAATATCACGATAAGACAAAGATAATTTAAGAAAATCATAACAAAACTCCTGATATCTTGAACATGAGTCACATTACTCCACGTGTCAAATTCGAAAGTGAGCTAAAGAATACAATATCACGATAACGTGAATATAAATTACGTAACCTAAAATAACTGATAACATGAATAGAAATTACGAAAATCGTAACTACTGTATTGATTTTGTTAGCTATTTTCGACAAATTTAAGGCTGAGATAAACGAAAGCACGTCGCTGTTGTGCTATCTTATGACAAACGTCATTTTGGAGCAAACTGAGTTAGATATGCCACATTACTTATCTGAAAAATCTCTACAAAGTGGCGTTTTCATAATTTTGAAATTCTACTTGGTTACTAAGATATAGCGAGAAACATGATGAGAAATTATGATTTTTTTGCTTCAAATCACTGTATCTTGGGATTTGCTCAAGTTATATTGTAGTTTTAGATGCTTTTATTTGTAAAAATGTCTGAGGAACACAATGGCATAAAAATTTTCAAAAGAAAAAATACACGAGTTGTGAGAAAAACACATTTAAGTTTTAAACTGGAAATATAGAATTTTTGGCAACACTGTAACCAAAAGTTAATATTTCTTCTAGATTCACTGATTCATTTCCTTCAAAATGCATCTAACTGATTGTTTATAGACCAAATTAAACCAAAGATATGAATAAAAGTTTATAATTGATGCTTTTTTTCTATGGAAAATTTTCCATGCACGATTATGACACGCCACACGGTGTATTTATTAGAACAATTTTATGCAAAAAAAATCAGCATCTCTGAAACTTCGGAATATGAAAGAATGGGCTTTCCCCTTTCATTTGAAACTAAGATCAAAATAATCCGTCGGGGGGTCCAGAGCAACTTTTTTAAGTTTTTTTTCGTAACAATATAGGTTTTACTACTGGATATAATTCATATTTCTGTCTCTAGATGGTGCTTTATACATTCGAACAACACTAAAAGTGAGAATTTAATAGAAAATTTAATTGTCTACAAGTTTGTTGACCACTAAAAATTGATCTGAAATCATCCGGAAAAGTTTTTTAAGATTTTAACAAAGTTATATCTAAGATAGTTTCACACGAGGCCTAGAGGTTTGGAAATATGTTTTTTCGCACTTATTACATTACCAAAAAAGGATTGGGTTTAGTGGCATGAAAATATTAGACGGGATTCATTACGTTGACAATTCTAATTGAACTTCTGAAAATTAGGATGTTTGACAGAGTCAGGAAACTATTTGTGCTTTTGGTTTGTAATCTTTCCCGATAGGTTCGAAGGGACTACCATTAATCGGAAGGTATTGCTTGGTTACAAGGGTTTGCTTACATTTATGTTTTAGAAAGGACCATACGTCGTATAATTTAGGTTATGATCGCTTAAGTCAGCTATTATAATTCCGATCATGACGAAATGTTGGGACACACCGTTTCTAATTTAACGCAAACCACAGTAGTAACTGTCCAAATTAGTGGTTAGTGTGAAATGATTTATTCAAATTTTCTCCGCAAAGCATATTGTGGCAGTTGGATTTTACGGCCATTTCTTATCAATTATTACTAAATTGATCCTAAATTATGGATATGTATTACTTTTGAAAGCAAAATATGATTTGAGTACAACAATAACATTAGAAGTCCTCGAATATATCCAAAAAAAATTATCTTGATCCAAAAACTCAAAGTTTTTTGTTCACTGTTTGTAACATTGAGTTAGTTTTGAAAACGGATAATCAGCGTTTTTAACCAAGCGTTGCAATGAAATCCGCGAAATATTGCAATAGTGCGTTAAAAGTTTCATTGAGTTTGTTCAAATATAATGGTCGAAGTTCAGGACAAGTCAATTTTATTCGAAGATGCTAACAGAGTAGGAGATTCATGTAAGAATAGTTATCAGTCATCCCTGAGAATAATCGAAAAAATGAAAAAGAAGGCATACATAATTGAAAAGGCTGCTTTTGCGGGAGAAATCACTTACCATCATGAAAAAGAATATTAATATCATACTAGTTTGGTCAACACTTATCTAAAACTTCTCATCCTAAAAATATGAATGGTGCCCTGTATCAGGGAATTATAATTTTCAGCTAAAAGATGACTTTCCAAGCTCTCAAATTCCGCTGAATTCACTATTACACTAAACACAACTATTTGGCAAATAAAAAAAGTGCTTGTGAATTAACAAACCACTAGGTCTTCTGTGAAACTAACTTAGACTTAGAATTCGTTAAAATATTAAACTACGTTTCTGGATAATTTCAAATCGGTTTTTAGTTGGTAACAAAGTTGTAGACAATTAAATAATCTATCAAATTCTCACTTTTAGTGTTCGAATGTCTAAAGCACCATCTAGGGGCAGAAATATGAACTAGTTTCATTGTAAAATCTATGTTTTCACGAAAAAATACTTCAAAAAAAAAGTTGCTCTAGACTCCCCGATGGATTATTTTGATTTTGGTTTCAAATGAAAGGGGAAAGCCCATTCTTTCATATCCTGAAGTTTCAGAGATGCTGATTTTTTTTGCATAAAGTTGTTAAAAAAGACACCGTGGCCATACAAAGTTTGTCATCAATACACACTTATGGCACGTGTGAGTGCGACTTTTGTTTACATTTTTAGTAAAACCTCGCAATGTAGTTTACCGATCTTCGTAATATTTGGAAGATTAATACTGAATTAATAGAAGCATCAATTGTATTCTCTGAATTGGTTATACCATTTATAAGTTACAAAATATTTAATCTCAAACATTAAAAATCGTTTTTCTCGAAATGTGCTAAATGGCGCTTGTCATAAGATAGCACAACAGCGACGAGCAGTGAAAATTTAAAGACGGATAGGTATTCTAGAGCGAATCCGCCGGCGTCGGCGGTAAAACATGATGATGAGTTATGTTCTATCAAAGACCATGCGGTAAACTTGGGTGCAACGCCCAACTCCTACTTAGCAGAAGGCAAAGGACTCTTCACATTTCCTTTCGATCATGTCCATATGAGCCTGCCTAGTCCTGGTTTTCCGTTCTATGTTTATAAATGATTCGCTCTAGAGTACCTATCCATCTTTCAATTTTTCATTGCTTTCGTTTCTCTCAGTCTTAAATTTCCCGAAAATAGCCAACAAAATCGATACAGTAGAACCTTGCGGCAATTAAAACATAGTAACAAAATCGTAACTAAGTTACTGAACTCATGAACATGAATAACACTACTCTGCCAGAAAAATCTGATACGAAACTCGTGAATAAACTATCACGATAGCGTGAATAAAAATTTCGAAATTCTTAAGGTCTTGAAAACAAGAACATAAATCGCGCGACTCTGCGAGGAAAATCCGATAGTTCACTCCTGAATAAAATACCACGGTAACGTGGTCAGAAATTACGAAAATCGCGACAAAGCTCCTGAAATCATGAACACCGTTTAACTGTAGGTTATTTTAGTTGATTTAGTTAATACAAACCATTCCCTAGTAACAATTGTGGTTTTATGATAGTTTTATAGCCACTGATAAAACTTAGATTGAACTTGTAGTTTGCTATAAAACTTCAATTGTTACTTGGAATTGTATCCGGTGGATCCATGCATAGTTTTCAAGTGCTCGGAGATTTAGTGTTGGTTTCAGTCCAGTACATAATACACCTCATTTGCGCTTAAACAAAAATTTACTTACAGCCAGGTATTATGAAATATGTACGTTAGTGTAAGTAGACGGTGCTATACTTGACAGTGTCTTGCATCCGTTGAAATGTAAATGTTGTTTAGAAAAAACCATTGTACTCTTAGTTCGACCACCGCCATGTGCGGTTGGTTTGTTTCGGTAACAAATTAAAATAAATCGATTTTCTTAACGAACCGTTTCGAATTAATTACGCGATGTGTCCTTAAGCCGCCTAGAATTGTACCTAGTATATTTCGCTATTTCTCGCCATTGCTGCATCGTGAAACGGAACACAACGAAGGAACTATTACTGGCGCGATTACGCAGATATTTACATTATTTGTCTTTTTAGTAATTATGCATTCCACGGAATTAGTTACCAAATTGTTGCACACATTTCCAATCAGATAGCTCAAAGATATATTTTTTTTATTTTATGCAACGACAGATACTCATGTTTTAAAATTAGATAAAATTCCGGCCGAACATTTTGAAACGGAACCACCACATTGAAACGTTAGAAGCGTTACTTCAAAAAAACGCTGTATGCAATTGACTGCAAAATGGCCCCGGCTAATTTATCGAACGAAGTCACAGATTTGATCACATAGGAATTTGCAGAAGCATTATCCCGAAAATCAATTCTTTTAAAACTTTAATAAATAAATAAATAAATAATAAATAAATAAATTAAAACGCGATGCGTTTACATTATGCAAAACATGACTTACTTTAGAAATATATCTCAACTTTGAAGATTTCAATATTAACGGATGTTCAATAAAAAATGAAAAGTCATGTATTTAAAAAAAAATTTCTACGATTTCAGTATCTTTTATAAAAACATAATGCTTATTCTTTAAAAAAAGTCAATGAATATTGGAGAAGGGGCCCTGGTCAGCAGTGCGACGGAACGTCACCGCGATGCTCTGGATTCGATACGCTGGACGGCATTAACGTCCATCTTCCGGATTCTGGTGGTCATCTGCTTCGTATCCTTGGCCCGCCAACTATTTTTGTACTCTACATCACTGAGGGAGCCGAAAAAATCCTCAATGGGAATTTTCTCAAGACACTCTTCCTGGTACACTTGTTGATTGATGGCCAGTCCGCTCGGTTTGAACAACGGCTTTGAAACCCCTCTGTCCGATATGGCGATGTACAGCATAACTTTTTTTTCAAATTTATGCTTAAACTGTGGCCGACTTGTCGCTGGAATAGTAGCTGTCATTTCCTGGAATGTGGGTCTTCGAGAGCGGAAAGTAACTTTCGTCGTCCAGCACGAACGACGTCCCGCGGTAGTTCCTCGTCATCCACCGGCACTGCGATTTTACGATTGCTATCTGCTCGTCCGAGTACTCGGGGGACCGAGTCTTCTTCCGACAGATGATGTCCTCCATCTTGAGGGTTCGGTAAATCAAGGTATAGGAGCAGTGATATTTTCGGCCGGCGCCACGCAAACTCGAATAGCTTTTTCGACGCTTTCTTTCTTCTTCTTCGTCATTTTCTTCGCCGGACGTCCGCTACCGGCCTTCCGCTCCACGCTCAGAGATGCCACGATTCGGTAAACGTTTTCGTTTTAAAATTGGTCTACCGTAAACTTTTTTTCCAAGATGGCCATCCGTTTTGTAAAATCGTACAACAAGCTCGCGGAGTGCTTGCTGTTTCGACGCCATCTTCGATTGAACTGACAGCACCCGAGCGAAAGGAAACAATTCTCTTGGAGAGAAAAAAATTTACGCTCTTTAAGAGAAAATTCCGAAAAAATAGATAATAGATACACATATTCTCGCAGGACTTCAGATTTTCAAAAACTAGATGCACTTATCCGTTTTTTTTAAATTTTACTAAGATCCGACAAAAGTTGCTTAATCCAAAACAAATCGGTAAGACATTGATGTAAGTTAAAGTAGTTTAGTATTGTGGACACTCTGTCGGCCTGTTAAGGGGTAACAATCTGGGAAATTCATCCTATGTCCTGATAAATTGGCTGAGTATCTGAAGAGTTAGATCGTTCAAAGCGCTGAAAAAAATTAGAGAACAAACCTCAAGTTGAGCCAACTAAATGCTTGATTATTCAGTGTTCCTACTATCAACAAGAAATTCGGTCATGAGGGACAAATACACATCTTCATATAATAAGTATTACATATTGCACAATACCTGGAGGAAGTGCGAGAGTAAAGTTTGGTTGAGATACTGAAACATAACTTTTGCATTTTTCCATCGCTTTCAGTCAGTCCTATGTACTTATCACAAAATACGGCTCAAAGCAGCATGAGCTATATATTTTACAGTAATAAACAGCACGATGATAAGCAATTGCAGCTCACAGGATCCACCCGCGCCGCTCACTACGATCCTGCAGAGTTCACAACTATTATACGACCGCTCGGACGCTCATCAAGCTGGCTGAAGCCATTGATGATGACATGCGGTGGATGCTGATTTTTCCACAAGGACATCATAGCAAGCGCAGGAAAGGGGAAAAGGAGAAACGCATCCGGACATTGTGGCGCCAAAATACTTGTTACGCATTTTATTACTCTTGTCGGCTGGCGGCTGGCACGGCACACTACGCCGAGTAATGTTGTTCCGGGGACCGCCACCATGTTGCTGTGGTTGTTGGTACCTAGTCGTGCCGGTTGTTGTACAAAGCTTTCGGAATAAATTCAGACTAGGAGAGGGGCGATGCGATAGTGAAGGGGATGATCGGTGCGTGCATAAATGTCAGAGCGTAAATCATTCCCTTCAGTAGCATTTTTTCAATTCGCCTTTGAAAGTTATGATGCGAAGAAAAATGACTCGTGTTGATGCTGGGGGAAACACGAAGGATGCGAAAGTTCCTCGGTATTTTACAATTGATTAAATATTCATATGTGACTACCATACGGCGACTTGCTAGTGAAATTAAACGTTTGTGATACATATAGGTATGTGATTAAAATAATGTTCGTGGTGTAAAAATATAAGCTGGAGTTATCAGTGGGACTTCCTCCATCGCCGTGCAGAATTGGATAGAATAATAATTCGTCGCTGATGTGCTAACTTACGACAAGCGCCATTTGGGAAATGTGAGAAAAACAATTTGAGGAGTTTGGTAGTGAATATCTTGAAACTTATAATTAGTCGAAACAATTCTGAACAGATAATTGATGCTTCTATCTATTCTATATTAATCTCTCAATTATTATAAAAATCGGTTGACTATATGAAGATATTTGCTAAAAATGTAAACAAAAGTTGCTAAAAATGTAAACAATGTAAACAAAAGTTCATATCTTCGGACTAATTTGGTCTAGAAACAATCGGTAGGTTGCATTTTAAAGGAAATGGGTCAACGAAGCAACAAAAATAGTTGCTAAACTTTATTATAACTTGGGCCAATCCCAAAATACACACAATTTTTCATTACATTTTCCGCTACATCTCATATATTGAAAACCATGCACAATTTCAAAATGTTGAAAACACTACGCCGTAAAGATTTTCAGACAACTAACGTGGCATATCTAACTCAATTTCTCCTAAAATGGCGTTTGTCACAAGATAGCACAGCAGCGATGAATTTGGATTCTTCCTTAATTAGTGCATCATGCGTTTGCTTTACGGAACAGTTGGGCATTCTATATTTACAGTGAACAAATGGTCGGTGTTAAGGCAGATCGGATTATGTCTCAAAAACTTAAAAAGTGAGGTAATTATAGCATTTGATAAAGAATTTCTCAACCTGTGTTACATGTACCCCTAGGGATTACGTGATTGATTCCTGGAGGTGCAGGAAACGAAAATGCGTGATGATGGTTTTGGGTCAATATCGCAAATGAAAATTAACTATCGAAAAAATCTCGTCAATTCTGTGTATATCTTCGCCAAGTACTCATAATACTAAACTTGAACATTCGTAGTAACAGCCTGCAACACATAGTGACAAATGCCAAAGTAAGCTCAGATGCCAAATATCACATCATTTGGATAATTGTAGACCCCCGCCCACATCGCTTGAAATTTTTGAAATTGGTGCTATGGGAAAATATATTAAATGCTATAGCTTTTGAAGTGGCAATTCATACCTCATTTTAAAGAAAACAACTGTAGTATTTTAATAGAGATATTTCTGTTTCACGAAAAATACGCGAAAGTGGGGTACTGAGTCAGTTTTCCCCCAAAATTCCCTATTTTTTAAATTTGTTCTGCTCCGTGATGCAAATCATACATATTTTGCAGTTTTTCTGTGTGTGTAAAAATCTCAGAAATCGAAAGGAACCTTTTTGACTTTTGTCCGAATACGAGAAGTTGGGGTTATAGGGCCTTTTGTGAATCATTTTAAATTTTATCATTTTCTCTTGCATATATCTTTATAATTCTTCAATCAATTTTCACAAATAGTAACTTGTTAAATAATTCGTGAATATCCGTGGATCCGGGAAAAGAAGCCTCCCAAAGACCCCACCTGCGATAGGGGATGCAAGTACAATGTTTCTTCTAACTTATCGTTGTCCATTTTTGCAATTCAATAGATGTTTCAATGGCAGTCACAATTAGTAGAGAGGCGTTGGATAATTCAGTACACGGTTTCTTTTGAGTTCTCCGTATTGTACAAGTAAATTAGCGAGGATTACAGTCAGAGTTTATGGATAGGACAGATAGTTGATCTGACTACATTTTTGCCATCCAGACAGTTTGAACCCTCTCTTTTTCATAGTGTTAGTTTGTATATTTATCCATATTTCCTGAACGAGAATCTTGAACAAAATAATATGCAAACTATAAGGATGATTGGAAAGAGACTGCATTATAATCAACTGAATGCACGGCTTTTTTTGCTATCGACAAAAACATAATAAGCAACATAGCATAGACACTTCACACTATCTGCATCAATATGCAAACTTTGACATATCTACATGTCTCATTCACGAATCTCATTCTCCCTCTGACGCTCTCTGTTTAGGAGGCTTGAAAGCACATGTGACCTTGTCTCCTGTACCAATTTGTAATTGCGCGTATTTACGTATTCTGTACAAAAATCTTTTTTTCTTGGGAATATGTAACCAAAAAAACAACTTTGAATTCCAAAACAAATTAAACGTTCTAGATTCCTGATGACAAATTAAGGTCCATCAATAAAATAGAAACACCAGATAATCTTAAACGACGCCGTTAAGAAAAGAACGAAAACAATAAGAATGAATACTCTAGAAAGTTCATTGTGTACAGGGTGTTTGGTTCATGATTAAGAACCTCTCGAGGGATGATTGATTATCATATTTGGAGAAAACGATCTACACATACCATCAAATCTCAACCGTTACAGAGTTATTGAACTTTTTGTGTAAAAAACTTATTTATCTTAAAATACCTCTAACTAGCAAAGTGTACTTTGTATTTTAAATCTTTTAGTTTCATTGGAAAGGTGATTTTCTATTGAATGGTGTATCTTTCAGTTAATTAGCTTCATTTACCTTTAAATTGTAAAGTAGTTAAAAGTTGGCGTTTTCGATGAGGTTTTTGTTAATTTTCTCAAAATAATGAATTATGATTATAGCAATATCTATTATTCAATAGTTGGGTTTTAGGGCGATTCATAATTTGTTCTTCAACATCATTTTCCTATCTCTTCTCGTTTCTTCGTAATTTCGTTACAAAACTTTTCCTGTAATCGACTTGCAAGTGTTTAAAAGCCTCTAATCTAAAAAAAATTGCCTTAAATCGTTATTTCCAAGTCTTCATTGGAAAGCTGAGAAAATTTTCTTTCGATTTATGTACAAATATCCTTTAGTTATGTGTACTGAATTGCTTTTTACTAGTAAAATAACGCAAAATTGGCGTTCTTTGAAGAGTTTTGCAATTATTCTAATTATTATTCAACTAAATTTAACCTTACTATTGGTGTCCCTTAACATTCTCTATAACTTGTTGTTTGACACTTTATCCCTATCGCTTTTCATTTCGCTGCAATTTAATAGTTAACATAGCATGACTTCACCACAATAGTAGTGGGTTCTAAATCGTTGTTTTTGCATATGAAGCGAGCTGATAAAAATGATTTTGCTTCGAAACTAAAAGAGATAATTGAATAGAGTCAAAGAAAGAATTGTAGAACTTGCTGAGATGCATTATTTCAATGATAATAATGGTGAAGTTTATTATTTACTTTTTTAAGTAAATTAACGAAAATGCTAAAAATAACATTAAATTTAAATTTACTTTAAAAAGAATACTAAATACACTTAACTGAAAGGTATTAATACATTTTCCTCTGAAAAAATTTAAGATTTTCGCGAAAAATCGATCCAAATTGTTAAATTTTAAGTAAATTACTGTGAAAAGGTTACTTAACCTCATTAGCTGAAACATCATTCAATGGGAATTTTCACCTATTCGATGGATCTAAAAGATTTGAAATACAAAGTATACTTTTTGAGTTAGAGCTATTTTAAGACAACCAAGTTTTTACCTCAAAAGTTCAATAACTTAGAAACGGTTGAGATTTGATGGTATGTGTAGAACGATTTTTTTCTCCAAATAAGACAGTCAATCATCCCTCGAGAGATTCTTAACCATGAACCAAACACCCTGTATTAATTAGTTATTTTTCAGGTAAATGGGATTTTCAAAAACAATTCATAACTTTCTGATGCAATGGTTCTCAAATTCGTACAATCCGGTTTATTCATTTACTTTATTCAAAAATGGTTTTTATTTCATTCTAAATTGTCAATTTTTTCAGTTTCTTCATTTCATGGATTTCATTCGTCTTGTTTATTTCGAATAGTTAACTAATTTTCAGTATATGATCATTGCATTTTAATTATTTATTTCATTCAGCATTCTTTTTATTCATTTCGTTAATTAGGGTTCATTCCACCTACTTTTTTCGTGCTTTTGATTTATATTATTCATTTAACATATTTTATTCACTGTTTTCATTCTATGCATTCTATTCGTTTTTTTCTGTTCATACATGTTATTCAGGTTCTTCATTTTAATAATCTGATCATTTTTTCAGTTTTATTCATTTCATCGAAATTATTTATTTGACACAATTTTTTCTATTAATTTATAACTTATAAACATCGCTTAATTTTTCATTTTAATGAATTCATTTTGCTCTGCTCATTTGCTTCTTCTCTTTATTCATTCTATCAATGCTATTTGTTCTGTTCATTTGATTCGTTTGTTTTATTTATTCATTTTATTCGATTCATTTATTTTTTTATTTTATATATTTTATTCTCTTCGTTCATTCCAATTATTTTATTCATTTTATCCGTTTCATTCATTTGATTCATTGCATTCATAAAATTCATTCAATCCATTTGATTAATTTGATTCATTTCATTTCATTTGATTTCATTTGATTTCATTTGATTTCATTTGATTTCATTTGATTTCATTTGATTTCATTTGATTTCATTTGATTTCATTTGATTTCATTTGATTTCATTTGATTTCGTTTGATTTCATTTGATTTCATTTGATTTCATTTGATTTCATTTGATTTTTACATTTGATTTCATTTGATTTCATTTGATTTCATTTGATTTCACTTGATTTCATTTGATTTCATTTGATTTCATTTGATTTCATTTGATTTCATTTGATTTCATTTGATTTCATTTGATTTCATTTGATTCATTTGATTCATTTGATTCATTTGATTCATACGATTCAATTGATTCATTTGATTCATTTTATTCATTTGATTCATTTATCGTAGACGTAGAGTTGGGCGAGACAAATTAAAATCGAAAGCTGATGCAACTCGGTTGAAGATCCTTTGTAGACCAGAAATGACCCCGTGCATGCTATAATTAGTGCGCCGAAATGGCAATCAGAGCATGAGGTGGTTACGCGTTATTCGAGGTGTGACATTTATGTTAATTTGCTCCAAGATGCTGGACAATCCAGATGACCTTGCAAAGTATCAGCAACGAACAAAGCCCTTGCTGAATTCCTTCGACCAATCAAGGGTTCCAAATTAATCAGTTTTGGTTAGGCTTTCGTAACATGGCAGACGGACGGTATCTCTCCACGGCAACCTACGAAGCGCAAAACGTAAAAATCATCGTTGCACGTACTCGATTCTCTCAACACCGTTGTAATAGTTTGGGCTCCAAACTTTGCAGCAGTACTCCAGGATTGACCGCGACAAAGAGCAGTACAGCGCTTTGAGACAATAAATGTCCGTAAAATTTTTCGCTGTCCTGAAGATGCATCCCAGCATTCGAGATGCTTTACTAACTGTATAGGAGACGTGCTGTTTAAACGTAAGTTGCGAGTCTAGTAATCTTCAGAACTAGATGAACGTCATTGAAGTAAAGCAGAAACATCAGTGATCCCAAGTAACTTCCCTACTCTTGACGTAGAAGTAAATGTGGGTGCCTGACAATCTCCAATGACAACCACTATTTCTCAACCTGAAAGGTAGGATCGAAACAACTGCAACAGACTACCGTTAATTCCAAATCTCACCATTATAGCGATAGTTATTTTTTTTTTTTTCAATTCGTTTATTTGATAAGGCAGGTTTGCGTTAGCTTAAAGGTGCCAATTTTGTTTTGTTTTACATTTTAAATTACTTAAAACTAGGGGATTACATATTGATTTTTGAAATTCGTAAGATTAGGGGGTCATTTAGTTTTTATGGCAATATGGTTTGACTTTTTTAGCAATGAGATTATTAGAGCAAATAATGTTTAACTAAGGGGGAAAATTTTTACGACTATCTTAAAAGTAAAAATAATTAGAGGGCGTGATTAAATTTTGTAAAGATTCGGAGACATTAGCTACAGTTATTTTATGTGGTAGTAGAGGCATTTTCAACGAGATCATATAATATAATAGTTAAAACTAGAAAAGGCAAGAAGAGCTAAATGCTTCATGAAGATATTCGGGGGGGAAAGGGTGCAGAGTCAGGGGAAGTAGGGTGGACAAACGTGGCAGGAGGAGAACATTATTTCAGTTTCAGACTTCGGGAGATCAACAGATGGATTGCAGAATCAGGGTGGCCTTCATCAGGGGAATCATGTACTGGGACGCCGGGTGGTCGTTCTCAAGATGGCAGGGGTTTCTCCAGACGATTTCGTAGTGCGGCTCAGATGTTGATCGGCTACATTTCGAGTTGTGCATGTGATGTTCGTGCTTTAGGTCCCGTGTTTGTTGGCTCATTCGACAGGGATGTTTTGTGTCGCCTTGGAGTCGCATCAAACCATCGTGGGTGTATGGTACAGGTGGAAGAGAGCGTTTCTGAGAATGATAAGGAAAAGGGGCAGTTAAAGTTGGATATTGATGGTTTTTATGAAGGTGTATATAACGGACATATAGAGGACATCGCGGCTTGCCAACACATCTCGAACCGGGACGTTGGGTGGTCTTCCTCGGGCCCGGAGGGTGTCCATAAGCCGAGACCTGGCGGAACTGTACTCGGTGCACGCCCAGACTATGTGCTCTATATCGTGATAACCGTCGCCACAAGCGCAGATACCACTCTCCACGAGCCCAATACGTCGGAGATGTGCATCCAGCGTGTAATGGTTCGCCATGAGTCGGGACATCACACGAATGAAGTCACGACCCACATCCATCCCCTTGAACCAAGGTTTCGTCGATACCTTAGGGACTATCGAATGTAGCCACCGTCCTAGCTCCCCATTGCTCCACGAGGTTTGCCAACTTTCGAGGGTTCTCTGATGAGTAATACTGAAAAATTCGTGGAAGCAAATTGGTCTTTCAAAAACGTCACCTTCAATGGCACCCACCTTAGCTAAGGAGTCCGCCTTCTCATTGCCCGGAATGGAGCAATGAGAAGGGACCCACACCAAGGTAATCTGGAAAGATTTGTCAGATAAAGCACTCAGTAGCTCCCGTATTTTCCCCAAAAAATACGAGGAATGCTTTCCATGTTTCATCGAGCGAATAGCGTCAATAGAACTCAGACTATCCGAGACGATGAAGTAATGGTCTGCGGGTAATGTGTCAATGACTCCAAGGGTATACTGAATAGCAGCTAGTTCTGCGGCGTAAACTGAAGCAGGGTCATTGAGTTTGTAGGAGGCGGTGAACTTTTGATTGAAAATACCGAAGCCAGTGGACCCTTCGAGGTTTGATCCGTCAGTATAAAACATCTTAGAAAAGTCGACTTCTCGGAATTTATTATAAAAAATATTTGGAACCACTTGTGGGCGTATGTGGTCCGGAATTCCAATAATCTCATCTTTCATGGATGTGTCGAAGAAAACAGTAGATTCAGAAGTATTTGTGAAATGCACACGGTTGGGATTGTAAGAAGAAGGATTAATATTTTGCGCCATGTAGTCAAAGTACAGGGACATAAAACGGGTCTGAGAATTGAGCTCAACAAGCCTTTCGAAATTTTCAATCACCAACGGGTTCAAGATATCGCATCGAATGAGCAATCGATATGAGAGTTCCCAAAATCGATTTTTCAGCGGGAGAACGCCCGACAGGACTTCGAGACTCATCGTATGGGTCGACTGCATGCACCCTAAGGCGATACGCAAACAACGATACTGAATTCTTTCGAGTTTGATGAAATGTATGTTCGCGGCGGATCGAAAGCAGAAGCATACGTATTCCAGTACCGACAGTATCGTCGTTTGATACAACCTAATTAGGTCTCCTGGGTGGGCACCCCACCACGTTCCGGTTATTGTACGAAGAAAGTTGATCCTTTGTTGGCATTTCTGTTTCAGATACCGAATATGGCATCCCCAAGTACCTTTCGAGTCGAACCAGACTCCTAGATATTTTACTGTGAAGACCTGAGCTATAGTTTGACCCATTAATAGAAGCTGTAGTTGTGCTGGTTCACGCTTCCTAGAAAATACAACTAGCTCAGTTTTCTCCGTGGAGAATTCGATACCCAGCTTAACAGCCCATGCAGACAAATTGTCCAAGGTATTCTGTAATGGTCCTTGTAGATCGACAGCTTTGGGTCCCGTAACAGACACCACGCCATCGTCTGCAAGTTGTCTTAACGTGCAGGAATTGTCAAGACATTCATCAATGTCGTTGACGTAGAAATTGTATAACAGGGGGCTTAGACATGAGCCCTGGGGAAGCCCCATGTAGCTAAATCGTGATGTCGATAAGTCACCATGCGAAAAATGCATGTGCTTTTCCGACAACAAGTTTAGTAAAAAGTTGTTTAAAGTCGCTGAAAGACCATGCTGGTGCAGCTTCTCTGAAAGAATGTTGATAGAAACTGAATCAAAAGCCCCCTTTATATCTAGGAACACTGATGCCATCTGCTCTTTACTAGCATAGGCCATTTGAATTTCGGTTGAGAGCAACGCAAGACAATCGTTCGTCCCTTTGCCTTTGCGAAAGCCAAACTGTGTATCTGACAGTAAGCCATTTGCTTCGACCCAATTGTCGAGGCGGGATAGGATCATTTTCTCGAACAACTTCCGGATACAAGATAGCATTGCGGTCGGTCGATACGAATTGTGGTCGGAGGCTGGTTTTCCTGGTTTTTGGATGGCGATGACCTTCACTTGCCTCCAATCCTGTGGGACAATGTTAGCCTCAAGAAACTTATTAAATAAGTTAAACAAGCGTCTCTTGGCAGAGTCTGGCAGATTCTTCAACAAGTTGAATTTGATTCTGTCTGGCCCTGGAGCTTTATTGTTACACGACAAGAGAGCAAGTGAGAACTCCACCATCGAAAAAGGTGTTTCGTTCGCGTTATCGTGAGGGGACGCGGCGCGGTAGATCTTCTGTGCCGGGGCGGAATCCGGACAAACCTTCTTGGCGAAATCGAATATCCAACGGTTTGAATATTCCACGCTCTCATTGGTACTGTTTCGGTTTCGTAAGCGCCGGGCCGTACTCCAAAGAGTGCTCATCGATGTTTCTCTCGTTAGTCCGTCGACGAACCGGCGCCAGTAGCTACGTTTTTTGGCTTTTATCAAACTCTTCATGCGCGTTTCCGCCATCGCGTACTGTCGGTAGCTAGCTGGCAGCCCGTCGTCCCGGAAGGTCTTATACGCAGCGGCCTTCTCCGCGTACACGTCTGAGCACTCTTTATCCCACCAGGGATTGGGAGAACGTTTTTGTATGTTCGCGCCGGGTACTGGCTTAGTCTGAGCTTCATTCGCGCTGTCGAGAATCAAGCCAGCCAAAAAGCTGTACTCTTCCTCCGGAGGAAGTTCTTGAGTAGATTCGATGTTGTCGGATATCGCGGCAGCATAGCTCTTCCAATCGATATTTCGTGTGAGGTCATACGAAATATTGATTGTTTCCAATGGCCTTGAGCCGTTATTGATTGAGACTACGATCGGCAGATGGTCGCTACCGTGGGGATCAGGGATTACCTTCCACGCGCATTCTAACTTTAGCGAGGTCGAGCAAAGGGATAAATCTAATGCGCTTGGGCGCGCTGGTGGGGGAGGAATCCGTGTCATTTCACCCGTGTTTAGAATTGTCATGTTGAAGTTGTCGCAAATATTGTGAATTAAAGAGGAACGGTTATCATCATAAAGGCAACCCCATTCCGCACCGTGAGAGTTAAAGTCGCCTAAAACTAGTCGCGGTGCAGGCAGGGATTCTATGATGTCATGTATCCGGCGATGCCCAATCGCGGTGTTGGGGGAATATATATGGAAGCTATGCAAAGATCTTTGCCTTTGGTTGTTACTTGACAAGCGACAACTTCAATACCTGTTATCGAGGGAAGGTTAATTCTGTAGAAGGAATAGCGCTTTTTGATCCCCAAAAGCACTCCTCCATAGGGGGTGTCTCGATCCAGGCGAATAATATTAAAGTCGTGGAAGTTGAGATCTATGTCGGAAGTTAACCAAGTTTCACATAATGCAAATGCATCGCAACTCAAATTATTTATTAAAATTTTGAAGGAATCGATTTTCGGGATGATACTTCTGCAATTCCACTGTAGAACAGTGATTAAATCCGTGACCTCGTTCGATGAGTTAGCCATCGAAGGATACAATCGCTGAAAGGAGGGGCCATTTAGCAGTCAACTGCTTCAAAAATGTTCTTACTGTAGGGAGAAAAGCTAACATAAGACTTTTAATAGGTGCAGTTATATTGAAAGTTTTTATTATCCAGTCCACAATGTCCGAGAGTTTGATAATTCCAGTGCCGCGATTATTCTCGAACTGAAACAGAGGAACACTTCGGAATTTTTGATGTTCCGGGAAGTGCTGGGAACTCCTTCTCTGAGTTTAATCCTCCGAGACCAGGAGCTAATTGCTTCGATTTGGTTGCAACACTTCCAATAGATGTGACTTTCGGAGTCCCGTCAAGGGATACCTTCTGGCCTTTACAACGAACTTTAGGAGAGGAAATGTTCCTCCTCTTCCTATAACTTCTAGGCGCCCTAGTAGATGTTCCCTCTTGTGGGTCATCAGCCTCGCCCTCGTTAGGAGGCAAGTGAGCATAGATGTTTGTTGAGGTTGGTGGTGTAGCTTTCTTTAGCATTTCTGCGAAAGAACGTTCGGATCGTCCCGCAAGGGAACGTTTTAGTTTATCCCCGCGTAGTTTGTACGCGGGACATGCCGAGATATCATGCAGATTCTCTGCACAGTAAGGACACTTCTCAGCATTCTCACTGCACGAATCATCTAGATGATTCTCCCCGCATTTTCCACAGCGGGCCTTATTGCTACAATGGGTGGCTGTGTGACCCAATTGTTTACACTTTGTGCAATTCATGACCCGCGGCACAAACAGACGCACAGGCAGACGAACCTTGTGCAAGAGGACGTAATTTGGCAAAGCGGTACCAGCGAAGGTCAACCGATAAGAGTTTGATTGGGGGTACGTTTTTGAACCATCCCCCGCAACTACTACTGAGTGCAAACGCTTGCACTCGAGTATTTTCACTGGCTGAAGTACGCGGTCTCTAAAACGGCCAACCCCGTACTGCAGCAGATCCTCGCATGTCAAACTGTCATCGGTGACAACGCCATCAGACTGTACTTTTACAGCTGGAATATACACGTGATAGTCCTTCGTGAAGTGCTCGCAGCAAGCAATATCGTTTACCTGCTTTGAGTTAGTCAGCACGACCCTCAGCCTGTCTGAGCGGACCTTTTTTATTTCGGTCACAGCCGAGAACCGTTCCGTTAGGTCTTTTGAAATCTGTATAGATTCAGCGATTTTGTTTTGGGCCGAAAGAAGACCACAAAGGGACCGGTCGAGAGCTCTGGATATTGTTTGGGTCGGGGGAGAGCCTTAGGAGTCGACTCGATCTCCATTTGGCCATCCGGGGAGGAAGCCATCGACACCGTCAACGCACGGGGTCAGCACCCGCGCAGACGGGAAAAAGCCGTAAATGTATCAAAAAGGTGGATTTCACTTATCTGTATACTCGTTTCCCACGACGCACTAGTCCAGCTTAAATAGCTGGTTATTGTTCAATCCTCGCTTTACGAACAAAAGGTTGAGGAATGTGGCCTAACGGTTAACACACGCACAAAAGAAAATAAAAGTCCAAACCTCGAAGAGGCAGAGAATGGCAAAATAACCTTGAACGCGGATTACTGCACTGTTTTTTTTTTCCAACAGACCGAAAACAAAACACTTCTATCTCGATCGAGCGATGCGTAGAGACTAGCGATTGTTATGTCATGGTTAGGTCTGTATAGGTCTGTAAAGATAACATCGGTTTGAGCGCGACGTTCCATACTCTCTGTTATGTAGTTTGTTAGGCAAAGCAGGTTAGTCGTTGTCGAACGCCCAGACGTGAAACCATGTTGATCGTCACTTAGGTACTACTTGCAGTGAGCCTGAAGAGGTTCCAGAATCACCAGCTCGAACAACTTCGAGACAGCACTCAATGAAGTAATTCCCCGGTAATTATTGACGTCTCGCTTATTACCTTTTTTATGGACTGGGAACATATTCGCGGACTTCCAGCACGACGGAAAGATGCCACTGGCAATAAATGTCGATACGCCTTTTCAAAAGTACTGAAGGGAAGCCATCGGGTCCCGGATTGAAAGACGATTTTAACCGAGAACAAGCTCTGGTAATCATCGTTTCGTTGACATTGAAAGCACTCAGAGTATGGCTTACGGCCGGAACTTGACTAACAGCGAGTTTAATTTGATCAACTGTTAAGGTTTCATCTGTAAATATATTCACGAATTCACAGCCAGATTCCTTACGCTGCTTATTCACATATCTCCAGAAATGTTTTGGCTGCGACTTGAGATTACGCTGAATGTTTTGCTGATATCGAAAGAAACAATCCTGACTAGCTCGTTTATAAGCATGGTTGAGACTGACGTAATAGTTTCTAAGTGGAAATGTGCGATACTTGGTAAACCTCCGCAGAGCAGCTCTCTTAATGGACTTGAGTCGTCGCATCGTGCTCGTTTACCAAGGAGGGCCGATTTGTTGATGATGATGACCAGTGCTGAGCTCCATCACCATACTGATGGCAATTCTGTTTAATTAGAGAGATGATGATTTAAAAGCATTTAAAACGATTAGCGATGCTCATTACTCACGGTTCTCACTGACCAGAAATTTCAACAGTGAGATGGTTTTTTCTGTTTAAATTTTTCTCATTGAAAGGGTAAAAGACAAAAATATTGCTCTCTCCAGAGAGACGAAGTTGAAGTATATTCATAATGACCGTCATTTTATTTGCAGCATGAATACGGTGACGACGGTCATTAATAATAACAACAAACCAGTGGTGACAAACGTATCAAATTAAATATTCATTTTAGTATGAAATTCTATAACTTATGATACGTGCATTTTATAAGCATGTATTCGATTTTCAATTAGAAAAAATATATTAGTGTAACTATAATGGTTGTAACTAGCACTACAACTGTCGTGTACTTTGAAGCAATATGGTAGCCTTTAGACTTACATTTATTTTCTTTGATTTTCAGAATAACAACCAACACCTTCAACCAATCCTTTCTTTCAGGTAGATTTCCTATGAATTGAATTTCGGATGAGAACATGTTAATTCTCATATTGTTGACCATATGGTCCAGATATCATTTTATGCCCAGCATATATAATCAAATTTCAAAAGTATATTCATTTCGGATACTTTGTAAAGAAAAAATGCTGTTTGTTTTCGAGTACTATTTTAATGACTGGTCAGCATATCTAGTAATAATACAAGCCTGTTGTGTCTAATTCATAAGTGTTACAACAATATTTCCATAACATCAATATAAATTTCAATCGCCACTAATTCATCGGTTCAAATTTTTCCAATCATACATAGATGGAAACACTGTTTCAAAAATGTCGTCATTCAGCTTTAAAATTAAAATGTCTTCTAACGTATCATCCGATATAGCTGTCCGGTGATCAGACAAAACCAGTGCTAATGCACTGAATGATCTTTCAACAGATACTTGCCTGCTTGGTGTTGCCAGAATTACCAATGCCACCTGTGCGAGTTGAGGATGTGACGTTTTTCTAGAAATCCAATGAGTCCAAATATCAAAATCGTGTCGTTGTCGAGGCTCAACTTCAAGGAGTTTTAGTTGTATTTGAATATCTATTTCGATCGTAGCCTCCGTTTTGGGATCCAGTTTTCCTCCAAAGAGCTCCGTTAGGTAATCGGTTATGTCTTGATCCTCTACTGAAATATTTGCCTGCTCCAACGAATCGTTCTGTTTGGCAAAACCACCGATGATTTGCATTCTCCTCCATACGTTTAATATATAGTTCTGAAAAAAGGTTGATATATTTCGCATATATACATCAAATATATCATGGAGCAGTATTGGTACATTGAAGCATCCAGAATAAAACTAATTACCTGGCTTTCGATTTTCTCATCCGAACTGAAGAATGTGGAATCTAAATAGTTAAACCTGGGGTCGAGAGAAAGCGCTGCCTTGAATAACATTGTTCCTCTAAGCATTTCAAGTCTTTTTTCGAGTGTATCTGCCAAATGTTTTGAAAATCGATTGTCTTTGAGCTCACGTACATTCTTTAGTGCCAGTATCCATTGCATGTAGAATTCACTAAATACTTGATGCTGCGTATGTAGCAGTTTAGTCATTTTATGTAGAGGAAGAAATGCAGTTTCGTATTCCTTCATGAATGTCCAATCATCTTCGGTTAACTCTGAAATAGAATGTTTCTCTGTTTAGTGCAGCACAGCTCATAAAGTAAAAAACATTTGGTATCGATACTCACTTAGCTCCGAAAAATGCTCTTGCATCGAAGAGAAAAACGATTCTTGCTTAATGATGCTCCTTATCATTTTGTACTTGCCGCTCCACCTGGTGGGCGACCATAGGGGAGGGAATGATGCTTGATGGAAATCCATATAACTTTTATATTTAATTTTTCTCAAATTCTTAGAAAAATCTGTAATACTTTTGATGTTAGAGTTAGTGTTCTTTACAACATCGTTGAGTGCCAGTTGTAGCGTGTGCACTGCGCATCGCACGATATTGAATTGGTCGCTTAATTCTGCTTCAAGTTCCACGGGAAACTCATCGTCGCTGGAATATTCATCTAACATTGACTCAGTAAACAACTGTCGCAGATGCTTCGCTTCCGCAAGCATATTAGCTCCATTATCCGTTGTAATCGAATGTATTTGATCGATGGATAGTTCATAGCGTTTCAATACATCCAGTATTTTGAGTTTGAGATGCTTTGCCGTTTGGCTTTCGGTGACTTCTATCATGGCTTAAATAAAAAACGCTTTTAATCCACCTAACAGTGTGATGAGACATTTCTTATAACTCTTATCACTCTCTTCGGATATTATATCGTTTGAGAACATTTAGAACTTGATGCTTCGCGATGTTTTTGATAACACATACTACATGGGAAAGTGGCAGGACTCAGAGAATCGCTCAAATCAGCATAGGACAACATCAGTGCTAGAAATCTCAAATCAAATCAATGGGAAGCGAAAAAATGGCCCATAAAATAGACATAGCTACGAATTATTGTTAATGCTCTGTTAATAAAATATCTAAATTGTGGTGGGAAAACTGAATTTTCCTAAAGGGGTTATATACTGTACTGAGCCAAAAAAAATCGCATTTTTTTAATCGATTTGAAGTTTATACTTTACTCAAATCACCAACGCGACTGAGAACTAAGAAATCAACGCTTTTTCTTGAAAAGGACGATACTAGCATCCTTGATTTGAATTATTATCGCCAATCCTAATTCCAAAGAACAAATAAAAACCTCTCGAAAACGAACCGTTTGGGAAAATCATAATCATAACTGGAATTTTCATTTTCACGAAACTTTTCGATAACCTTCCGTCACTTGCGTTAATGCACTGGGTGCACAGTGCTCTGAAAATCTAGCGAAATCGTCTTAGGGCACCAGCGGGTCTAATTCAGAGCTATCTGCGCGGCGAGTAAAGTAAAGAATACCAAAAATTAATTTCTATTCCATAATTTTCAGTTCAGCAATTCGAGAGATCGTGCTCACCGCAAGCCATGAAATATAGACTACGTTGTGAAGCGATGGTCACTATTTATTAAAAAATCACGGTTAAATAATAAATAAAACTATTAAAAAATTTCAAATAGCTTTTAATTTTCACAAACTTATTAGGAAAAATTGTTTAATAAGCGTAATATTGTGTAGGAAAAAAGCTGAAAATTTCAGTATTTTCTCTATCTGCAACATATTAACCCTTAAGTATACCAATTAATTGGTATACGAATTGGAATAGGTTCGCCAAATTTTGGAAGAAGTTTTAAAAAAAACCCCTTGAAAATTACCTAAAAATTGTTGTAGTTCGATACAATAAAAAATCCCCAAAAATGAAATGTACCTATAAATGTGAAACACAGTGAATAATACATACAATAAAGACCCATTTTTATCAGTCTCATGGCGTATCTTAGGCTGACAAAATGGGGACATTGACTAAAGCGGGCAATTTTTTTTTCTTTATAATAAACTAAAGCTGTTAAAATATTCTTCCCGTCCCTTGATGTAGTCTGATAACTATTTCTGATTATGATGAACTTTTTATTTTTGCATATTTCCATCTTCATGATAAGGAAAACATGCTCAAGAAAGGATTTACTCGAATTCAGTCTTGTTCGTCTGCTAGAACCCATCAAACATATGTTCATATTTGGCTGATAAAATCAGGGTTTCAATGTATTATAATAGATATTCAGCATTCGAAGAAGTTTCTAGTGAACGAGTGTAGAACGACTTTGTTTCTACTTACTTGAAGTCAGCGGCGTAGCCAGAAATTCGGTTTGGTGGGGGTTTGGTGAAAATCGATCATACTGGCCAAACGGCATAATTCCGAAACCGTAATTTTTGAAGTTTTAAAATTATGCAGAATTAATTTTTCAGAAAATAGTAACAAAGTTCGTGTCTAGCGAATTTGTTGATACTTTATTGTAGTCATGAATATTAACCTGAGAAAAATCACCATAAATACTTCTTGGACGATATACCGTCAAAATTATTTTATCAAATGATGCGCTGTTTAACGTTTGTAAAACTCATCGAAGATACTAAACCTCGGAAGTTGGCGGTTTCAAAATGATGCTATCTTGACCTTAAATTACTGATTTTAAACATTTGACCTATACATATAATTGGTCATACAACAAAAATCAAATGCTCATCAAAATCGATCAGAACCTGTTAGAATCGAATGGACATCGTTATTTTTCATAAATTTCTCTCTACATTCGGAAAGTGTTATCCTCGTTATTAATCATATTACGTTTTCGTCTCAACTCGACGCATTCCCAAAAAACCTAGTGGTGCAATTGTGCTTGTCTCATTTATCCAGACTACGATTCCATGGCTGGTTATGTTCAATACAATGGTGGAAATGAATATTACATGTTCAGTACGATTTGCACATACATACAATGGATCGACAGCCACGATCTTGAGATACTATGTGATACTGAAACATCGCTAGAAACCAGCGGCGGATCATGGAGAAAGGTCCGGGAGGTCCAGATCCGGCCGAAAATTTTCAACTTGTTAAGAAATTTTAAACTAGTTTTGATTTTAAAGTAGCAACCCCTCACTGCATACTCCCTCCGGGCCGGTATGATTGACGATTTTTAGAGTGATTGCATAACCTTTCTATATGAGAAATACAAAAATGTACCAAAGTCCAAAAAAAGTCAATTTTTGTCAAACATCTCAATGTTTCATGCATTTTAAAGTCATTTGGCATCAAAAATACAAATTTGATTTTGAAAATTTTTCATTTCAGTTTATATGGGAATTTGCTGTGTGATTGCACTCTTCAACTCGTAACTCCGGAACCGGAAGTCCAATCAATAAAAAATTCAATAGCAGCCGAAGGTTGTACCTTTCATTTGAGACGAACTTTGTGCAAATCGGTGCAGCCATCTTTGATTAACAGAGGTCACATTTTTTCCACATACACACATACACACACAGACATTTTCCGATCTCGACGAACTGAGTCGATTGGCATATGACACTCGGCCCTCCCGGTCGGGATTAGATTGACGAATTTTAGAGTGAATGAGAAAGGCAAGAACATTTTTAGCAAATGTTGAAAGTTATGCATTTTTTTGGTGAGCAGTTCTATGTTTCATAGACATTAAATCAATTTTAACTTCTCTTCCTATTTAATAAAGACCCTTATTACAGTACATCTCTACAAAAACGAGATCAATTTGAAAATAAATCTGAGGACTATGATTGATTGCAGAACTCTGTAATTTTCTATTGGAATGTTTTCAGGCAGGAATTTGATATTGATGCTATTAGACAACTGTGAAATCAAGATCAGTTACATATTAGGACCCCATTTCGACAATTTATGAAAAGTCCTCATGATGTTTACAACAACAGGTTATCAATGTACGGATCAAATAATTGTTATTGTAATATTGAATTAAATCAGTCTGCATCAATAAATTTTCAACTTCAATCCAATATTTTTTTTGGGTGTGGTGGGGGGGGGGGGGTTGTATGGTGTTAAACCCCAAAACCTTCTCTTGGCTACGCCGTTGCTTGTAGTTATTTATTTCGCTTTTCATTTTCCGATATGTTTCAGATCGATCCGATGGTCATAAGTTAGAAAAATTGCAGTCAGAAGGTTCGCACAAATGAACATTTTTGCACTGATAAGTTATCAAGTTCCTTCCAGACAACTTGGAAGTGTTCGGTGATTATTTCTAGCGGTTGTAGATAGAAACATGAAATACAAAATTCGTTTTATCGTAATAATGTTTGGCTTATTTCAACGGATTATTACTATATTGAACAATAAATAGGCGACAAAGAGTAATCCACAAACAACAATCCATAACTTTTAAAGTATTCAAAATAGATATTTGAAGTCTTCAACAAAGTTATTCGCAAAAGTAAGAGCTACAAATTTGCTGAAGACGTCATTTCGATATAATCACTTCCAAGAAAATTTGTGAAAATATCTCACTCATAGGGGGATTAATCAGCAAAAGCACAATACCAAAAAAGGGCATATTACCTCCATTAAATTCTCCGAAGATACTATTTACCTAAAATAAGCCGTTTTGGCGTTAATAATAGATTACATGTTTTTGGTCATATTTCTGGCAATGGGAAATGATAAAAATCTTTCGTCCGCATTTAATTATAAATATCTCTTTTGATAATAGTCCGATTTCAACAATCTATAGCTTGTTCGAAAGGTATTCGTTAAAGCTGTCTAAAAACATATAAATTGTTAATCTGCATTGTCAATTTCGGCAGATAATTCAAAAAAACTGCAAAAAACGCCATTTTTACGCATTCAAACATTCATATCTTGAAAACTAAACATAAGAATCAAAAACAAATTAATAGCGTTCATACTGTTTTTTAGTTCTTTCATTTAAAATTGGTTTGGATAAGATCGGTTCAGCCATTGCTGAGAAACACGAATGAGAATTTGTCCGTTACATACACACACACACACAGACACACACACACACACACACAGACATTGTCCCAAATCGTCGAGCTGAGTCGATTGGTATATAAGACTCGGCCCTCCGGGCCTCGGAAAAAATCTTGAAAGTTTGAGCGAATTCTATACATTTCTTTTATAAGAAATGTAAAAAAGTTCAGTTAGTTCAATTATTTGTTAAAAACCATAATTCATCTTACCTAGTGTTCTTGTTACAATCGAATTGTTCAATTCATGTTGAGCATTCACACCCAATATGTGACGCTGCGCAGAATCTATTTTAATAGATATGAGGCGCCCTTTCATTTGTTGGTGAATGCACATCACTGTTTTCTCCGTAATTTCTTTGAGGTAGATTTTTACATTTCGTCGGTCCAACGAAATACCAAGAGCTTGCGTTATTGGATCCGTAAGCAGACGCAAACCTTTCCAATCCATAGCGCTAAGAGGAAGATTATGGTTTGTTATCAACCGAATGCAAGCTTCGACAAATTGTCGCCACTAATCGCTTGGCCACAACACGGGTCCTTTTCTTCGGAAGGTTTTCCGATTCCGTGATCAGTCCATACAAAACTGCTGCATTCCGATGCAATATTCGGAAGTGCCTGATGAAATTGCCGCTATCGTAGTTTTGCTGAGAGAGTCGGCAATTAGATAACGGTTCAATGTTGCAAATGAACCTTCCACTTTCTTGTTTCACGAACTCCCACGCAATATCAGCAAACGTCCGCCTTTTCCGCTGCGCGATTGGCTTTGTCGATGGACCAGCATTTGTATTTATTATGGCTCGCTCAATGTTTCGGAACACGTTTAAAATTTTGAAAGTTTCAGAATATTCTTGCACGTCGCCGATTTGTTTTGATTATATGATTGCAGGGGTGCCAAAATTTCAGTTTGGGCAGAGATGTCCAAGTGATCACACAATCTGGGTGATTCGACTTAAGTCGTATGACTTATGATTATATATTCTGGTTTCAATTTAAAACCGAAATATAGTACCGACAAGTAAATTTTGTTTTTTGTCTCATATTTCAGCGTGCGCAATAAATGCGCATCTTGTGTAACGCACTCCCATGTGAATAATGCACACAAGCTGCAGCTTAGTTTCGCACGCTGAAAATTGAAGAAAAATAGAAAGGCGCAAGTAAAATACGTCGATTTTCAACTGCAACCAGAGTAAATTGCAGTACTGAGACAATATTATAGACTTATTGAAGCCAATATTATAGTTGGAAACACATTATCGTCCACGATAGCATGTTTTATTCTAACAAGGAAAATAATCTAGGACAACTGGATTTCCGTTTCGATTCTCTCGTCTTAGGCCTACTATTTCCGAAAAATGTATTTGTCAATTTAAATTCGTTTCAGGAAAACTTCAATATAATTATTAGCAACACTGCGTATCTGGTTTTCTCGCAATACAGTGAGAAGTGAGAATGATTTCTCAGTGTTTATACTGTCAGTTTCTCTCATTCTCTCGCATTGTTTTCACAAGAAATGGTAGATTGATACATTTTGTATCCGAATAACAGGCTGTGTGACGGTCATTTGAGATTTGTGATGGTAATTTATCGTTTACCGTTTGTATTCAATCACCTTCATGAAAATGCACAGCACTGATGATGACTATCTTCGGAACGCACAGTGGCTGGAGGCTGGCCAAAACCTCAAAAATTTATTTTTGAAATATTGATATATTATATTTTTCCTTAATTTATCATGTATTGAATGAAGTATCTTTAAAATTTTATGATCATTGGATAAGAACACGATTTTTAACATGAGTTTAAACGTAGCAAAGTCCGGACTATTTAATGATTTTCATTTCCGAAACTACCATTGATCTGTTCACTTCAAATGCATGTTGCTCTTTTAATTTTGGTCCGATTTTAGCAAAACTAGTTTCGTTGTGTAGAGGAATGAAAGAACTTGGTTAGTGAATAAAATACATTTGGTAAATTTGCTTGGAACTATGACTTTTTCGTTTAAATATTTTTGAGGTGGTCAGATCAAAAATATTTTTTTCACTAATGTATTCTGTACAAATTTCGGAATCATTTCGGAACGGTCACAAAGTATACATTCTATGGGAAATAACCTCTACTTTTCGAATATCATGGTCTCGTTCTGCGCCTAGGTGCGCAAAAAGGTTTAAGGAGATTTTGAAGCTTTGTTGCTGATATGGAGGCGCATGGTGTTTTGTTTAAAATATTTAGACAATCTACGGTAAACCAACGCATTATACAATGGATTTAAAGTAGTGTTCTTCATTTTTTATGGTATTGCTGACATTGGTGAACAGTAACGCAAAATCTATCATGAAAACGGGATTATAGTTATAAGAAAGGTTCAATGACACTGTATGGAAAAATGCATTTAATATTTTACGACTTTTGACATCAAAAATGAGCTCAGCACCTCAAAATTAGCTTAAATTGTGATTTTCAGCCAAATAAGGTAACATTTGAGGTTTTGTCCGACTTTTGTTTGAAGACCCGCCACTGTGGGACGTGCCTATCAATAACATAACCCAAAACGTTGGAAAATGTTTGAACTGCCGTATCAACATCTTCGGGGTCCAGAATATTTCGCCAATCGAGAGTGGAGAAGAGGTCTGCGATACAACGATGATCAGCTTTGTGGAAACCATATGAGACGAGGACCGGAGGAACAGTGTAATCGTGCGCCAGGGTGCAATCGATCGTGGCGATCAATGGTGGGTCAGGTTTTATTAGAGGAGAGCGAGCCATCACTACTGATGTAGCAGAAAACTGACCCAAGTAACAATCCAAATGCTAATTGGTTTTATTTAGGCTTCATAGTAGTTTTATCAAGGCGTTTCATAGTGAATCTGGTTTTAACATTGATAATGAAAAGGGCATTTAGTTTTATATGCTTGGCGGGGTTTAAGAGTGCTTCAAGAACTCTTGAAGAAATATCCATAAAACTACTTTTTCATAAAAATAATTAGTCTTATGAGCAGTTTTAAGAAAATCTTGAGCCCCTTCTTAAGACATCGCTTTCCAACCTCCTTAAAACCAAAAGATAGTTTTATGACATTCTTGTTGAAGCATAACGTATCTTAGGAATGCTACCATAAAACCTCCTTAAAGCTTTGAGCGAAGTGAAAATACTCTTGCATAAGAGCGTTCTACAATAAACAAACAAACTGTAACGACTGACGGGATATGTGACGTATCCCAACGGAGAAGACGTGACATGTATCTCATTCATGTATAAACAGCAAACTCGATGATTATAAATTAATCATTCAACTTTGCAAATCTGTAGGTGCTGCACATATAGCGAGATGTCGTTAGTTGTTCATATAGCTCTATTTAAAATGCGTTGTTGAAATAAATCAACAACTTTTAGATGGAATTGTGATTACCATAATAATTAATCATAGGCATTTTTATTTCAACATTGACATTTTCAATGTTAAATAGACTGGTTTTATGGCGATCTTCCATCTAACCTTTCTGTCTTGAAAAATTCCTATTAGTTTTATTCAAGTCCAACAGCTCTTCTTCAAGTGTATCATAAATAAAAATGAATTTATCACGATCTTGAAAAACTCCTATTATGCTTGAGCAAGAATAATTAGTTTTAATAAGATCTTATGGCGGTTTCAGTTAAATCTCACTGATTGAAATGCATTTCTGAACTAGAAAAATGTTTATGCACGCGTTTAATCCAAAATATGACAATTATGAACAATTACACATACTATTGAATTTTGGAAACGATTTAATATTTCCTATAAAAATCAATGATTTAGAGATTGTTTGACGGCGCGTTGAATTTTTCGCACTTTTATATTGCATATTATCGGAAAATTGGCAATCGCATGCAAATTTTCTCAATTATGAGCTTAAAAAGCTGGCCACTTACATTATCGATTTTTATTTGTATTCATTTTGGTAATGGAACATCACATGATGGATATATTTTTTCCCAAGCTTATTCTTTTCATCTATACACCAACCTCTCTATCTAACGAAGCAGTTTCATAGCGCACTAGAAGTGTTCTTTAAGAATATTATAAAACTTTCAAGATTTATGGTAGCTTTATATCAGTTTTAAGCAGCTCTTGAACACCACTATAAGAATGTATTGATAATATCTAAAAGTTTTAAGAAAGCCTTGGAAAATACTCTTGAGAACCAATCTTAATCTCAATCTTAATCTAAATTTGTTACTTGGGGATCACTGACAAAACAATGATCAAGGTGGCGGTTATTCTCGTTGGCAATAGGATTAATCTAATTTGGTTAATTTGGTCAGCTGCATGCAGCCTTCTTTCAATTTATATAGTCATCGTTGAAAATAAAATCAACCAAAAAGGAGATTTTTTTTTCAAGAGTTGTCCTACTGGAGCTGTAGAGCTAGGTTCTCGGAAGGGCTCCCCGTCAGAATCACATACTACAATTTGTAGACGAGACAGGCAATGTCGCCCACTAAAACACTGCTTTAGGCCAATTGTAGCGGGCCGTGATTCTGAATGTGATATTCATTGTACGGTTCAGGTATGTGCGGGCGTAGGGACTCGCGATCGCGTGTATCATCGCGAAGGGCTCGAGCATTTGTACGTTAACGTGTTCGATCGCGTGTGCCTTTGCATGTCGGGTGTGCCAACGTGTATGTAACTTCGCGTGTAGAAATTTTATATTTAAACCGTTTGCCTTTCGCGTATTTGTGGGTTCCAGAATGACCGCGCGTATACCATGAATCTAATACTTAATTTTTCGTGTACGGTTCAGATTCTAGAACAAAGTGGGTTCTTCCATATCTCTAGAGTTCCCAGTCATGTCGCCATGGAACGTGTTGTCTAGTGGATGTGAGCTTTATTTTTTGATTGGTATAACTGAATGTATGAACTTAAGTTGCTAGAATGAAGGCTAAAGATTTCCGGACGTGACCGATTCATGATCGCGCGCGTTTGCGGGTTCGCTTTTGAGACCGCGTTTGTATCTTCGTAAGTACTAAAACGTTAACTATTCTGAGGATGTTATCGGCTGAATCAGTCAAAATAAAACGGCAAAAACGAAGTATTGCTTCTTAATCCATTAAGAAGCAATACTTCGTTTTTGCTGTTTTACTTTGACTGATTCAGCAGATAACATCCACAGAATAATTAACAACAGTCGTCAAACAACTTAAAGTAAAACGTTAACATTGTTACCGGAGTGTTATTAAGTTTGCGCGATCGCGAACGTAGGTGTGCATAGATGATCGCGAAGAGCTTAAGCGTTCGTATGTTGACGTGTTTGTCGCGTGTGCTCTCGTGTATGTGATTTTGCGTGAATAAATTCGATTTTGTAAGGGATGATCCATAAATGACGTAGCATTTTTTGAGTGATTTTTAACACCCCCCTCCCTCATCGTAGCATTTCGTAACAAACCTCTAAATACCCCCTGGTAATTACGTAGTTGACGGTAATTCCCGCCCCCCCCCCCTTGCCACCGTAAAATTAAAAAAAATGAAAAACGTTGTTAATAATTCCCCTTTAAAAAAGCTACGTAGCATGACATGACCCCCTACCCCCCTGTCGTCACACATCATCACAAAATACAAAACTCCCCCCTCCCCCATATAATGCTACGTCATTTATGGATGATCCCTAACCATGTGGCCATTCACATATTCGCGTATGTTCTTGGATGGTCACGCGGACCGTCATTCTAATATTTAGTTTTCGATGTACGGATCACATTCTGACAGGGAATGAGTTACCCCATATCACTAGAGTTCCCGGTCATGACGTCATGGAACGTGTTTTCCAGTGGATATGAGAACTTTTTAGTTTATTTAATTGAAGGCATTGAACTAGACTGAAATCGAGGATAGAGACTTCCGGACGTGACCGATGCATGCTCGCGCGAGTGCGGGGGGACTGTAGATTTACGCTAGAGATCGCGTTGGAATGTTTAGAAGTGCTGAGACGTTCATATTATCTGCGAGAGCACGAGTGTAGGTTGTGTGGATGATCGCGAAGGGCTCAAGCATTTGTATGTTTGTTTGTCGCGTGTATGTGACTTCGTGTGTATAAATTCGATTTTTGTGTCGCCATGGAACGTGTAGTTTAGTGGATATGAGCATCATCTTTTTGATTAGTCTACCTGAAGGCATTTTTTTAATTCATTTCTTTTATTTGATAGGCACAAATGCATTAGCTTGGCGGTGCCAAATTCTTTTGTTTTTACATTTTGGATATTTTAAAACTAGGAGGTTACAATGTTGAAATATTTTTTTTTAAAAGAGAAAAATTTTACAGCTATCTTAAGACTAGAAATAAGAATCTATATACAAGAGAGGGGGCAAAAGATTTTTTTTACGAAAAATTTTAAAACAAGGAATTCAATAGTAATAGTTTTTTAGGAAATATTTACAGTTATCTTAAAACTAAAACTAAATCTGAAGGCATTGGACTTAAGCTACTAGGGCCGAGAATAGGGGCTTTCGGACGAAATCGATTCATGATCGCGCAAACACGGGCATTTGGAGGTTCACTCTTGATACCACGTTTGTGAGTTTATAAGTACTAAACCGTTCACTTAGTCAACGGGGATGTTACCCATTTTACGAAATCGTGTGTGTGGTTGTGCGTGCATAATCGCGAAGGACTCGAGCGTTTTTATGTTAACGTTTTTGTCGCGTGTGCTAGTTTGTATGTAACTTCGCGTGGACACATTATTATAAGCGTATGGCCATTTGCATGTTCTACAATGATCGTGTGTAGATGTCTTGTCTAGTTTTTATTTCTATTGGTCCTAATTAAGGCATGAGTTTGAGTTGCTAGGATCAGGAGTAGAGACTTCCGGCCGTCACTGATCCATGATTGCGCGAGCGGTGAGTTGATGCTTGAGAACGCGTTAGTAAATTTTTAGGTGCAAACGTTCATTTAATTTCCAGGGTGTTTGAATGTTGACGAGATCGCGGGCGTTCGCATTCGTGACCAGGTTTGTGTTATCGCGAAGGCCACGTTTGTACGTTTGGAATAAGAGATTGTGAGTGTATATGAGAGAATAAACAATTTGTGTTAGCGAGTGTTAGCATGGATCCAATTTAAAATATAGCAATAGAAGAAGGGTGCCTCCAGAGAGAATTGGACCCTAAACCCACATTGTATATTATTTGACCATAGCAGTGGACAATAAAGGTCGCTAAGTTAAGATAAATTAAGTTCTGTGATATAATCACTGTAATACTGCTTTGGTGGAAAAGCCCCCGGACCACATCAAGGTACAGTATCATGCCGAGGGGAAAATCAACCAAAAAGTAAAAATTGGGGCAAAAACTCATCACGAAAATTTTCCAACACACTAACGTTGAAGCAAATTAAGAGAATTGACGATGATGATAAAACCAACGCGAAATTCAACGCCGATAATGGCATGGCGATAAAGTTGAATTCAACATAAACAATCCTAGCCTTGAGTGATTTAAAGGCCCTAATTGATATTAGAATTTAAGTTGAGGTTAGAATTAGAAATGAAACCGGAGCCGGCATGAAGATTGAAATTAAATTGGAAATCGAGTTTGTAATTGGAATTTAATTCCATTTGAATTGAGATTTTCATAAAATATTTAAAAAAGAAACGGTTGGTATTAACATTCTCAAGGATCAACCACATACACCCCTCGATAAACTTTAATTTACATATAAAACTCGTTATGTGCCCTAAATATTCTTCATCCAATCAAGATGCTTGTCAACAAAAGCAATAAATCCGAATGGATTGACACCTCTCCGAAGCCCATTTAAATCTCATAATCATCAATTTCAAATACCACCCAAAAAAGTTTACATCCGATTTACATGTCCTCCCCCCGAGCAACAACCCCTTTCTCCTTCGCCCTCCGAGCGTATCTCATTTTCAATAAATTCTTCACTCGATTCAGTCAAGGAGGACAGTGGCAAAATTGTGCCATAAATCGACGACGCAAGACCACCTCCGTGCGTGACGTTTGAGTGTGTGCGCTTCCCGTTGAAAAACCGGCGGAAAATGAAAAGCCTACACTTTAAGCCCACGTCTTAGTTGGGACAATTTAGCTCAAGCAAGCCGGGCCTGTACGTGTGTATGTGTTCACGGCGGTATAGTTTAAGGCATATTGTAAGAACACGATGATGAACATTGATAGCGGTATTAACGGTTGACGAGGGTTAGCCAAACTAAACGCCCCCAAGATGCGTGTGAAGTGTGGGCACGTGCGGGGGTTTTGACACTGCTCTGTAGGGGAATTGTGTTTCGGAAAGGCTTCCGCACTATTTTGGTGAGGTGACAGGCGGGGTCCGATGTCAAGTGTAATATTTTCCACGTACAGTGAGTTTGGTGGTGAAAAGCGTGAGTGGGCCAGCCGCAGGGTAGATGTTAAATGTGGGGGTTTGGAGATATAATAAATTTTCGACCGGTAAATATCCGAATCGTAATGGGACCGCTTGATTCTTATGTTGAATTAAGATATATGACTGTGGCCTTATTTGAAATGTGAAATTGAACGACAGGGACGATTTATGGAGGTGTTTCAATTCTTTAAAATAATATCGTTTTGTTCTGTTCTGTTGTACTGAATTTTCAAGCTTAACTTTGTATCTGTATCTGTAGCTCGTATTGCATCACAGTTATAAGCATTATAAGCATAGTATAAAAACTAACTGTGAGAGGTACATTTTTCAACCACAACCCGATTTTTAAATTCAGCAGTTCTTGTCTATGATACGGAACTAGATGGTACACGAACAACAACACGTACTAGTTGGAAAATTGGCAAATCCTTCATCATTAGACACGAGTTTTCACTTGACATTTACTCGAGCCAGCAAGAGATCCTCTACCAGGGCAAACAAAAAAGAAATGACTCTTTTTACACAAACATTCCTTATGTCATTTGCGGTAGTGCAGGAACGGCAGCTATAATTTCCTCGTCAGACCCCAGATGTCGTGTCTTCGGTGCTGAGAATGACAAATAATGTATCATTTCGAAGAAGCTTTACCCTGGCCCGAATGGAGGAAGAATTGTCACAATTTTTGCAGTGGCAACTCGAGTCATAATTTTGGTGACAAGCTCAGCACTAGCAACAGATTTCAACCGACACCCACCAATTGAGGCTGGGTTGTAGTCGGAATGTGAACTTATTTCCCGCAAAAATGTTGCATACATCTGAGCACAAATCATAGCTATAAATATATCTTCAATACTTGATTTGAGTCCAGGAACTCTCAGTTTTTAAAAACCTTTAGAAATTATCATTGACAATTTTAATCGCTATGATTTAAATTAATCGCCATGATTTAAAAATATACAAATCGAAAAATTACAATAAACACATCGGAAAACATATGTTGTGGTAAGTGAGACGAAGAAATTTTTAAGTTTCGATTTATTTAGAAGATTAGTTTTGAAGCCTGCGTTACATTGAATGAAATTAAAGCTAGATTTATTGCGAAGACCGAATACGTTTCTTCTTCGATGTCCAAACACCACGAATTCAACCCTTTGTTACGGACAAAAATTCTACCCCTTCCCACCAAAAAAGGTCAAATGTCACAAAAATTTAGAATTTCTTTGCTTCAAAATTCCGAAGAACAAGTAGTCGTTGTGGCACAGGTACCTACTACCGGTCTGCTAAATGGCTCTTCTGCTTTGACAAAACTCTCGAGACATGTTTCCACCATAGTTTTGCACCGAGACGAGAAGTCATAGAACAAGAAGAGAAAGAGGGAAAAGTTTCCAAAGCCATCACATGCGGTTATCCGAAAAAAAGCATCCGGCACGGGATGGAACTTCCGGAGACGACTCGAGCTGCGACTGATGGGTTGTCTTTGGTTGGCATGGAACCTCTCCCTCTCTCTCTCACAGCAGTAGACAGGAAAAAACACAACACTTATCGAAGAAGGATAATAGTTCCAACAAAACCGTGCGGGGATGCCTACCCTAACATGGAACAGGAAAAGGAGGGTTGGTTTAAAAATAATTGAATCCAAGTGGAAAATGACAAGTCAGAGGCAGAATTTCACCGCGTGATGCGATGCTGTTCAATGACGGTGATAGATAAGGCGGCTAAAAATAGTAAATCGATGCTTTCTGTGGTTTCGTTGCAACAGCCGCCAGAAATAGGTGCACATATGTGCTTCGGTAAGTTCAGAGCATAAAAATCAAACCGCCAAGACATACCAACAGACAGCGAGAAGCAGGTCGTAATCGCCTGAATGTAGACAGCAGTATCAGAAGACAGCCCATTGTCAGTGATGAAGACGCGCGGTAGTTTGTGCTTTTCTGCTGCTGGAAACGACGACAAAAACGAACGCGTGCATTTCGACGACGAAGCAGGCGGGCAAGCTGTTGAAGTCAACATGTTCCCGAGTTTGTTTTTATACGCGACGCGCGAAGAAGATTATGATGGGGGGCAAACATTTTACCATAATCCGCCCATAAAAAGCGAGAAATAACATCATCGTTGAGCGTTGCATTTTTATCACGGTGAGCATTTCGAGTGGGAGTTCCGGAAAATTCAATCCCAGAACCAAAAAAAAAGCTCGGCACAACCCCGCAAAACCGATTCGCTTTCGTCAGCTCCGAAAGTGTAAGCAAGCATATTATGAAATATTTGTCATTTGTCGACTATCATCAGCTCGTTTATGGGTTCAGCGGGGCGCAAAAAGACTTGTGCTCGTAACCCGGAAGCAGCTAAACTTGATTCGGCAGTTTGGCGGTTGTCAAATGAGTTGTCGTTGATTGCGACGGGTGTGTTAAAAGTGATTGTACTGCTACAAATGTAGGCGGAATTAAATGTACATGTAACGCGAAGCGAGGATCCGACTTTCTAAAATAAGAGAGGGCTGCCTATCGGTTGGCGGTCTTCATTTTTCGTGACAATTATTTGAAAACAGAAAAGTGGCACATTTTTGTTACCCGTGACTGATTTGATCAGGAATAAAACCAGTTTGGCGTTTGCTAATTCCTCTATTTAAACAAATTTCGAATGAAAATCAAGGATTTTCGTTTTGACTTCGCCTCATCAGTAACTGGAAGAACCGACCGAATATAGGCTTCAAATCAAATCGTATTTGTCTAGTGGAATATGTTAATCAATATGTTATAGGGGAAGTTGATCCAGGTGGGTAAAGTGAGCGCTAATATTTTTCACAGATGGCGCTCACAATGGATAGGTTGATATCGTCGCGTGACACCTTGGGATCCACAGACATAGTTTATGGCTACATTTGTTCATTAGGATTGTTCTGCGCGGAGTGAGCGCATTCCTATTTTTATGTCTTTCCGGAAATTTTAAACGAATTCATTATTTATTATTCCTTTAAATCTTTCATCCGACTCATAATCTTAATGAAAAAAATGAGTAATTTTTTTCTTTTGTTCGTTGTGCTATTTGACAAATTATTTTTTTAATATAGAATACATTTAAGCTTTCAATATAGGGGTCCCGTTTCAAAATATCGGCTGCGGTGCCGCGTCAGATTTTGAACGTTAATAACTTTTATCATACTTAACAGAATCATTTGATTTTTAGGCCAATTTGTTGAAAATATGTTCCTCTATGCTGTATTTAAATTTGAAGTATGTATAACATGCACCGATAACAACAAATTGCGTTTTGAAAAATCTTTCGAAAACGACTCGGAAAAGTGAAAATTTTCAGCCCATCCCGCACAGAGCCGTCACTATGGTGGACCAACCGAACAATAAAATAATGAAAAGTTTATATATAGGTCCACTACATGTTTGTTCCTATGATTATTCGCATTGGGTTGCTTGACGAGAGCAGTTGGTGGGGGAAAGACGGCATATTCCTTTGGTTAGGCCATTAGAAGCCGGACGGAAAGGAAAGGCTCATGCACGGCACGAGAAAGAGCGAGAAAGCGATAGTAGTGCATATTAGCGCGATTATATAAATATCCGTCGGTCGGTTTTTCTCATCATTCGTATTCGTTCAAGCACTAGCAAGCAGGAAGGAAAGCAGTTGGCAATGATGACGGTCCGCAAAAGTGCCCCAGCTACTGGTGGCCCATCGCAACCAACTACCGATCAGGAACTGTCGCCATGCCAGTATTTCGCCCCAACTAAAGGGCAACGGAGCAACTAATCCGCTGGCTAACATTCCAGCGTCTGGTTCGTAGGGTTGTGTATTATTTCAAAGTCGAGCTGCGCTTACAAAACTCAGCCGTAATGAAGCCAGTGATGCCTACTTGGTCGGTTTGTTTGAGGATACAAAATAGTGCGCCAAGTACGTAACTTTCTCGCAAAAGAAATCAAACTGGCTCACAGTGTCCGCTGGGAGTGGGCGTAAATTACAATAAAAGCAACGGTTCTTTTCAAGACCAATCAATTGTGTTCTAGTGAGAGTTAAACTGAAACTTTCATTTTAAGATGTGTAACAAATTTTCAACAAGCAACATAATACGTTGTGTGGAAAGAAGTAGCTTGCACACGGAACAAAAATTTAAATTATCCTCTCGCTCGTTTCGTGCACTGCTTTTCCATTCCTTTCTACTGTTATTATCAGTATTACCAAAACGAATGTGCGTGTTCCCTCACTATCCCTCTAGTGATCAGTGTTGCTTCAATTGCATGTGTTTAAGGGAAACGTTGAAGTCGCATGCTTCTATTCGAGCTTTTTGGCAGCCTCCGGGAACTAACTGCATTAAATGATTTTTTTGTACATCTCCGTGCTAGTATCAAACAAAATGGCCCTACCAGTGTCTGATTCGTGAGATTGTGCAGGATTTCAAAGTCGAGCTAAGCTTATAAAGTTCAGCCGTAATGGTACCCGAAGAAGCCAGTCTTGTCGTTTTGTTCGAGGCTACAAAACAGTTCGCCAGGCATCCAACTATCATGCCAAATATATCCAACGACCCAGCGCATCACCATCAACACCAACGCCGATACCAAAGGTTCTTTTCAGAACCACCATTATTACCACAGAGAATTATTTGAAAATTTCCCATTCAAACGTGATTCTGTTGAATATTATTAGATTTAAATTAACGTCTCGAATTGAAATCACGACGCTCCGGTTATGTCACAGACATTACCCACCCATTTTTTTATTGTGACCACGACTAACGGTTTAATACAGACACCCCATTTCAATATTTTGGAAGGAACAGAAGGTCGAGTTTGGAAAATTTATAACTTCCATTGTACTTAACCAAATTACACAATGTTCGCACTAATGATTCAGAAATATGACCAGGAATCTTCTATTAGATTTGTAAGTATGTATAATTTGTTGATAATACCGTAAGAAAACACGAAGTATTTCTGTAGGTAGGTTTGAGATAACTTTATTTGATTCTTGTTCGTCAAGTTATATAATGCTAACATAGTTCGATATCGATTGATATTTCATGCACTGTTTATCACAGTCCCTTATTGACTGCCATACCCTGTCATACCCTCTGCCTATAGTAAACAACACATCCATGCGCGGCGTCCATATGCAAAAGCTCAAGTTACCCACTTGAAGCTTTTGTCACATGACGTTCTGTCAGATGACATCTCAGAGCTTTTTATAGCACGTTCCGTATGACAGTTCTTACTGTCAACTGCCGTCCCGTGAATGGCAAATTGTTTATATACAAAGAATATTTCGTACGTATATCACTGCGAAATATTCTTTTTCAACACTTCCCCACAATTTGCACATTCAATACACCGAATAACTTTCTGTGTATATTTTTAGGTAACCCCTTAGTGAAGGCATCTGCAGGTTGATCGACGCTTGGGATGAACTGTAGTTTTACTCTACCATTTTTGATGAGATCCCGGATGAAAAGGTATTTGATATCCAAGTGTTTCATCCGTTGATGTGATCTTGGCTCCTGTGCTATGTTGATACATGGGATGCTATCTTCCATTATGATGAATGGTGTTATGTTTACATCCAATTCATTGAGAAGTTGTGTTAACCACACTCCTTCTTTCGTAGCAGCGCAAAATGCTATCAGTTCTGCTTCACTTGTTGATAAGCTTACAGTCGGTTGTCGTTTCGTTGACCACGAAATAAGATTACCGTATAGTAGAAATGCGTATCCTGAAACTGATTTCCTATCATCAGGATCATTTGCAAAATCTGCATCGGCAAATCCTACTAAAGCTGGATATTCGGTATTTGATGAATAAATTATTTTTGTATTGCTCGTTCCCCTCAAATATCGCAATATTCGTTTTAATCCTGACCAGTGCCAATCGGTGGCGCAGTTAGCATATTTGCTTAGGGTGTTTACCGCAGAGCAAATATCAGGTCTAGAAGTTAGTGAAAGATATTGTAGGCATCCCAGCAGTTCTCTGTATGGCTCTTCAGTGATTTTTGCCTCAGATTTTGACCATTTCGTGTTGATATCCAATGGTGTCCCCACTGGTTTACAATCAGCCATCCCAAATCTACTAAGAAGTTTCTCCACGTATATTGTTTGAGAAATTTCAATAGTCTGGCTTTCCAAATCACGATTTATCTCCATTCCCAGGAAGTGCTTAATCTCTAACATGTCTTTCATTTGGAATAACCTTCCAAGTTTCTTTTCAATCCACGTAATTGCTTCGATGTTTTTGGCAAGTAGTAAAATGTCGTCTACATATAGTATTACTATGATGCCTCTAGATTTTGACTTATAGATGCAGTTGTCATTTTTGAGAGGGACAAAACCTAGTGTTTTCATTGCATCATCAAAATGTTTATTCCAAGATCTGCTTGCCTGTTTCAATCCATACAAACATTTGTGTAGACGAACAGTTTGTCTTTGCCCATTTACGTTTGGTGGAAGTTTCATGTATATTTCTTCTTCTAACTTCCCATGTAGAAATGCAGTTTTGACATCCATTTGATGTACTAACAATTTATGCTCGTTAGCAAGGGCTAGTGCTAACCGAACACTCTCTAGTTTGGCGACTGGTGCAAATGTTTCACAGTAATCGAATCCAGGACGCTGTGAACACCCTTTTGCCACTAATCGTGCTTTATATCTTCCATCTTCTTTCATTGAGAAAACCCATTTTGAGTTAATTGGTTTAACTCCTTTTGGCAAACAGTTAACCACTGTCCAAGTGCCATTTTGATGTAATGCATCAAACTCTTCTTGAATAGCATGCTTCCATTCTTGCCAATCAGAAACTTTCTTCAATTCCTCAATAGTTTGCGGAATCTCTTCGTTGAAAATCATTGCTGTTTTTGCTGTATAATCGGAATACCAACCCGGTATCTTTCTCTCCCTCTTGCTTCGACGCAATGATTGACCATCATCGACGTCCTCTCTTTCGTCTGTTGGATTTTCATTTGTACTTTCATAGTCAGTTTCGCCAACTGATTCTTCAAGTGAATCTAGATTATCTTGCTCTGTTTCGAGTGTGCATTCTTCATGCTGTTCTTCATCAGAAGGATGTATAGCAGCATCCTCGTCTTCGTTCTGTTCTCCTTGGTTTAAGCGTGTACATCTAATTAAATCTTGACCAGATGATTCTACGAAATCCATGTTTGTGTGGTCAATATCTTGATTGGCTCTGGTAGATTCATTGAATACTACATTTCTGCCAATTTCTATTGAACGCGTATCCTTGTTCCATAATCTAAAACCATTATTTGCGTACCCCACAAATATCAAAGGTTTTGTTTTGAAATCTAATTTCTGACGCCTCTCTTTAGGTATTTGTTTAAATGCTTTACACCCAAAAACTCTTAAATGATTCAAGTTTGGTCGCTTTTTGAACCATTTTTCATACGGAGTTTTGTCCTCTTCTATCCCACTTGTTGGAGATCTATTGATTAGATATGTTGCTGCATATAATGCTTCTCCCCACATATCTTTCGCTAATCCACTTTCGTAAAGCAAAGCTCTGACCTTTTCCATTAAAGATCTGTTCATACGTTCACTTACACCATTTTGCTGCGGTGTGTATGGAACAGTGAACGTCATTCTAACACCATTTCTTTTGCAATGAGCTTGAAATTCGTTACTTGTATATTCCCCTCCATTATCACACCTTAGCATTGAAATACGTCTTTCGAAGAATGCTGTCGCCATTGCTTCGAATTCTTTAAATTTCTCGAAAACCTCCGATTTCTGTTTCATGAGGTAAACCACGAGAAAGTGCGTATAATCATCTATAAAGGTTACAAAGTAACGATAGCCATCATAGGTTTCCTGCTCCATGCTTCCACAAACATCCGAATGTATGAGTTCCAGTGGTCGTTTTGATCTTGGCAGCTGCAAGTGTTTAAATTTGGATGCAGCCTGCTTCCCCGCCATACAACCATCACATACATTTGTTTCACTAATATTTCCAGAAGTTAGATTGATACCCTCAACCATTCCCTTCTTAATTAGTTTCTCCAAACTCGTATCACTGATATGGCCAAGTCTTTTATGCCATGTTTCCAAACTCACCTTCTTTCCGAACAATGCTAAGTTTGTTCCATCTTCCGCCGACTTTTCTTCCCGAAATAGATCCAGGTGGAATAAACCATCAACGAAGATTCCTGAAGCAATTACTTCATCTTCAAATTCAAAGATAACCTCTTCATCCGTAAAAGTAACCCTTTTACCATTTTTGCTAACCCTTCTAACCGAAAGGAGATTTTCTTCAAGACCCGGAGTAAAAAGAACGTTGTACAATTTCAATTCTTTTATTGTATTGTTACCCACAACACTCTTTAATCGCAGTTTTCCAACTTTTGTTGCCCGTAAATTCAGGCCCGCTTTCGCCGTCGAAATGGTGATTGGCTTCTCTAATTCTTGGACATCTTCCAGCAGCTTCTCGTCATTAACCATATGGTCGCTTGCTCCTGAGTCAATTACGAATCTGACTCTCCTACCACGATCCGCTTTGGTCATCATTGCAAAGCTCTTTTTAGGCTCCATCTTTTGCTGCTTCTTGAACTTATCTTTCTCCTTCGCGTTAAACTTTTTCATTAGTAGGCATTTATTTTTAAAATTCCCAGTTTCGTTGCAACCGAAGCATCGGGTTACCTCTCTCCTTGGCTTGTACTTTGAAGACAGCGCAACGTTTTTCGTTTCTGTCTGCTTCTCTTCCCCAGCTTCAGCATCAATAAACATTCGTTTGATCTCCATGATCGGCTTGGCACACAGTTCTTCATTCGTCAGTACCATCAGAGCGCCTTTGACGTGTCGGTACTTGTCTGGCATGGAGATCAGTAGAGCATGAACTTTTTCCGATGCTGTCATTTTTGAACCCATTCGATCTAGCTCGCGAATAATCAGATCGTACTCATCAAAAATCATGGACAATTTGTCGTGATGTCTTTGTTTGATGGTATACAACCGGTCCCGCATATTAACCATAGCGGCTGTACCGCCCTTTTGGTACGTTCTGACCAGAGTATCCATGGCTTCTTTCGCATAGTTGAGCCCAATGAGTTTATTCAAAACATCATTGTTGACCATCATGACAATCTCGTCCAATGCTTCGACGTCGTCATCAAGCCGTTTTCTGAGCTTAGCCTTCCTGGCTGTTTCTAGCTCTTCCGAGGCACCTACTACTGGTTCGTAGAAGTCCTCTTCTTCGGGCGTTCGTAGCAACGTGTGCTGGAGTTTCATCTTTATAAGATGATGTTCCATTCGCCATTTCCAGGCTGGGAACCGCAACTCCGAACCGTCGAATATCGATTCGCGGTTGACGCTACCGAAGTATGCCGTCGTCGGCACGGTGCGCTCGAGAGTTCCCCTCTCGTAGCCACCACCTCTTCTGTCCTCGAGAGTAACCCTCTCGGTAGATCCTCCAGCTTGCTGCTGGGTTGCCATCCTCTCGGCAGATCCTCCAGCTTGCTGCTGGGTCGCCATCCTCTGCTTGCTCCCGAAACGCTGGTGCTCGCTGGATGCCGTTTCTTCCCGAAACGCTGGTCCTCGCCGGATGTCGCTTCTGTCCGAAACGATGGTTCTCGCTGGCCGTTTCTACCCGAAACGCTGGTCCTCGCCGGATGCCGTTTCTGCCCGAAACGCTGGTCGTCGCTGGATGCCGCTGCTACCGGAACGATGGTTGTCGCCGGCCGTTTCTAACCGAAACGTGTATCTTCCAGAACAACTATTTTACAATAGTCCAGGTGGCTAGTTCCAGTTAACTACTGGGCCCATAACCTGTTGATAATACCGTAAGAAAACACGAAGTATTTCTGTAGGTAGGTTTGAGATAACTTTATTTGGTTCTTGTTCGTCAAGTTATATAATGCTAACATAGTTCGATATCGATTGATATTTCATGCACTGTTTATCACAGTCCCTTATTGACTGTCGTACCCTATCATACCATCTGTCTATAGTAAACAACACATCCATACGCGGCGTCCATATGCAAAAGCTCAAGTTACCCACTTGAAACTCTTGTCACATGACGTTCTGTCAGATGACATCTCAGAGCTTTTTATAGCACGTTCCGTATGACAGTTCTTACTGTCAACTGCCGTCCCGTGAATGGCAAATTGTTTATATACAAAGAATATTTCGTACGTATATCACTGCGAAATATTCTTTTTCAACATAATTTACATGAATAAAGAAAAATTGATTTTCAGGAGTCAATTATTATCTGTTCCGCCATTGGCCAGTACTATGCGACTTCCTCATGCTAACAATTCATTTCATCGTTAGCCATCTCCCTCACCAAGGCCAACAACGCCAACAAAAACGGTCCTTTTCAGGACCACCATCATTTTTGTAAAGAATAATTTGAAAAATTTCTCGCTAAAATCACCTTTTGTCCGAAAATTCCAATGAGTATCAACATATTTGAAGAACGTGTATTCTACATCTCTCCGGTTATGTTGCAGACATTACCCACCCATCTTTTTTGTATTTCGTTTATTTGACACGGCTCATTGTGGTAACTTAACGGAGCCGTGGGTCTATTAAATTATTACAATATGTAAAAATAAAAATGAATAAAAAATATTATGAAGTATCCTTCTGGTCTCGTCCACGCAACTTTCTATTGCGCGGGGAGATCTTCTTTCGTGGTAAGGTACCATTTGTCTGCTCGCCTAGTGCATCTTGTGGGTCGTTTATTTTTTTGTTGTTTCCGTCGATGTCATCATCGTCTATGGTGTCTACATGTTCACGATCAGATGTTCCTCCTTTCTTATTGCCCTTACGGGTTACGAGAGTAAAGCTGTTGTCATTGTTATTGGCTTTCTCGTCGATGGTGCTAACAGTTGATTCTGAAGCATTAGATGCTGCTTTTATAGTTGTTATTATGGCCTGAACAGCTGCCACAAAATTGGTAACCGTTTGTGGTTCTGGTGATGGTATTGAAGTCTGTGTTTCGGATTGGTTTTCCGAAGGTGTGTGGGGAATTGGCTGTGGTTCATTCTCCTCAGCATCTTCCGTACAAGGTGTTCCATGATGTGTCGTCTGGTCGCAGTATTTGCACGTAGGTGTTTGCCCTTCGTGGGTGCATAGCGAGGTCTGTTTAATGTTAGTTCCATTATAATTGAATTGTATAGTCAAGTGTGAGGGAATAGGTCTTTCCACTCGCATCCTCACCACAAGAACACCGTTAGGAGTACCCGGGAAGAAGTTTCTCCAAGCATCAGGTGTAACGGATTCCACTTCTCCGAATTGCGACATGTATTTTGTAATTGATTCACGGGGAGTGCGCGGGGATAAATCATATAGTCTCACATCTATAAAATCATTTTCTACGTACACTGCGATCTTCATTTCAACACTGTCACTTTTAATCACGTGTTTCAGGTTGTTCTGTAAAGCGAATTTCTTTGCTTTGTCTAATGTGGTGAATGATATCAATACTGCACTACGCAGATGATGATATTGAAGATAGGTGACGTCCTTAAGCCTAAGCTTCATGTTCACCTTCAGAAAATGTTCCAGCTCACGGAGACTCGGTCGTGTAGAACAAAATCTCAAGTCAACAACCGCTGTGTTGGGTCTAAGAAGCGCTTTTTCATCAAATTCACTCATGATGGCTGGAGTACATACAATGGTTCTTTTGTTCTAGACGCACTAACTGTCATTCACTTTGCTCGTTTATTACTCTTGTTTAGACGGACTTTGGCAGATGTAAAAGTAGATCGTACGGTTTCCTTTGTTCTTAAGACAATGCACACAAGATAACAGTACTGTGTTGTGGTTCGTTTTGCGCTGGCTCAGACAGCGGCAGAATTTCGTGACCAGTGTCTTTGGTGGTTGTAAATCGACTGATTTGACAAATTATGTTAATTTTCACTAATGTATGTGCTTGCGTGACATGAAATTTACAGAAAGTTGTAGCGGGTCACCCACAGGTGGTCCTGAGTGGCCTCCAATTTTTCATCTTTTTTGCTTCTTAATGTTGTTCACATTTTTAACACACGTGTGCGAATTTACCTGAGTAAGACAACCTGTTTTGCTATTTTCAGCAAACTAGAGATCGTCGGGTTTCAATTTTTTCGAACCCGAACCCGGCCCGAGCCCGAAATATTAAAATTTGAAAAACCCGAACCCGACCAGAGCCCAAACATTTTAAAATTGCAAAACCCGAGCCCGGAAATAAAAATGTTGTAAAGCCCGAGCCCGAGCCCGAGCCGAACCCGATATTTTCAAAATTTAAAAACGCGAACCAGGCCGAAAATTTATAATTCGAATAACCCGATCTGGACCGGACTTGTTAATACGGAGAATCAACCAAAGATCCCAAAGATTTTTAAATTTAGGCATCCGAGCTGGATCCAAGGATTATCCAAAAGTATAATCCAAAGCTCATCAAAAATAGTTATAGAATCACTCGAACCTGAAGTAGCACCACGCGTCCAGTAATATCTACCTATGGCAAAACGAATTACTGGTGAAAGAAATTGGCATTTATATTTAGTATTATGAAATGTCGCATTTGTAATGTTCTGAGAAACTTATAAATCGTCGATATCTTAATCAGAAAGTAGGATAAATCCGCTAACTGCTAACGCATGGGGGAAACAAGAGGCACAATGAGGACAGATTCAAACAACCTTGCCCGTCGTACTTAAACAAAATTTCTAGTTGTTTTTTTATCGAAAACCATTCCTGCAAGTTTTGTATAATTTATTATATGTATTGAATTAAGCACTGTCAATTGGCAAGTCGTATTCGACAGTTTACACGACGTCATCCGCGTTACTGGTTGGTACGGTCAAACTTAAACTTGTGTCGAAGGGTGTCAATCAAGATTCTCTGTCGCGTTCTTGATGTCACATCATTAGCTGGTACAGTATATGCGCCAATGGAGTTCTCGGAACGACTCCAAACTTCTACAAATCCGCTCATGGCTTCTGTTCACACAATATTTTTAATATTAATTCCTTAAAATAGTGGAAATTCATGTATTTTCATGAAGGAATCCTAATCAAGTAACGGCATAGCCCGGCCATAATCTGACAGAAAGTGCTTGTTTCATATATGTACCACTGACGTAATAGTGGCGCTAGCATACCATTACCATATGAGTGCGTTGATAGATTGTTTCTACTTCCCGTAAATTCCCGTGGTTTATTGATGATAATCATGAAAAGTAAATCGCATAGAGATTTTAGACGCGAAACACTTATTGTTAAATGCTCTCTCATCAGTACTCGTTTAATAAAGAAAATAATTCGGACAGTTTGCTAATCTGAAGAGAAGAAATTTTATACATGAATAAAAAATACAACAGTTGAGCATCAGGAAATATATCGAAGTCTTGTTACTGTTTGGGTTCATATAAGCAATATATAATATGATCGAACATTGAATGACTTACCCATTGCTCTCGCCTCGCTCTGTACCTAATATTCACAATATATTGGAATCAGTGTTTCAGATTTCGAGTAATTACCTTAACAACGTTAACTTAATAATACACAATTTTATTTCGATATATATATATATATATATATATATATATATATATATATATATATATATATATATATATATATATATATATATATATATATATATATATATATATATATATATATATATATATATATATATATATATATATATATATATATATATATATATATATATATATATATATATATATATATATATATATATATAGTTGGTTTTTATTGAGTTTACATTATACACGTGCACTTTATTTTCGTTGGGGCCACCTGCTACCTGGAACCACCCGCCGCATCGCCGTCGCTTTCACAGAGATCTCATCACACCATGCACCTCCGTCCACCCGCTCCTCGCTCCAACACGATCGCACCACCCTTTTCTATCACTGCTTTTCACGATGTTTCATCTCCCCCTTTGCTGTCGCCTTTTCTTCACCAAGTTTCACGACCGTTTCGAGACTATATCCTCCCGCTATCTTCGCTATTCACGGGTTGTTGTCGTACACCCCACCGTACGGTTCTCTTCCCAACGCACTAAGGCACCGAGGGTTAAACTTCGCCCAGCTCGTTCCGATACACGTGTGGCCAACAAATGCACATTCGTCCACACCTATCTTCCACCTTCTTTACAGGGCTTCAATCGCTCTTCTCAGTCTTCGCGCTTTTCTATAGGCAGGATCACCGCGCTGACACACCTGAGTTGTATTTTCTCGACACGTTGTTCTTTTCGACACGTTTCACCGTAGATCTGCTTTTCTGACACGACCGTATTTCGCACGACTTATTTCTGACCGTTCAAGTCGAGGGATCGTCATCTTCTCCTCCTTTCCATAGATTAGCACGTTACCAATGCTATCGAGAGGACTCAGGGCGGGGGGGGGGGGGGGGGGTGGTGGTTTTTATCTGGTGATGTGCTGCTTGCGTGGACGAAGGTAATTGGACGAAGGATCTCTCCCAACGATGGCTCTCTGTTCAGCCATGCCGCTATCTCGCCGTCGCTGTGCCGCTTTCCCGTCGCCTAAACCTAGAGGATGTACAGTGGAATAAACGCTTTTGCTGTGGCCACAAGCTTAGCTGCGATCTTTAGCCTCCTTTCGAAGACGATCGCTCTATTCCCGCAAGCGTTGGGTCTTTGCCTCTTTTCGTTTTGTTGGTTTTTTGTTGTATGAAACGATTATCCCACAGTACAGCCTCATCGCCTCAACAAGAGCGTTCAAACAGCGCACTGGAATTAGCGTCTTGTTGGGGTGATTGTAGTGTTAGTCCCTAGTCGCGTCAAACGCAAAAACGGACTAAGCGACCGATAAAGCTAATCTGTATCAGTCTAGCGATTTAAAGGTGGGATAATTTAGTACGGTTATATGTGTCATCCATTCGTATCACGAAGTAAAGTTAAGTAAATAAAGTTAATACTACAAAAAGAGACTGGGTGTTGTGTGTAGACGCAAACAGCGTCAAGAAGTGGTTGGGTGTGATCTGTTCATAAACCCGAACCCAACCCGAATTCGAAAATTCCAAATTCGAATAACCCGAACCCGAACCAAACCCGAAAGAATAAAATTTCAAAAACCCGGACCCGACCAGAACCCGAGAAATTGAAATTTGAAAACCCGGAACCCGATCCGCACCCGAGAAGTTTAAATTTACCCGAACCCGACCATCTCTACAGCAAAGTGCATGCTACCAAGAGACAATGCTTTGCGGTTGTCGAGATTTGCAACCATTTGACACAGGACTGGTCGATTTTTTTTGCAGGTACGTCATGAAATTTAATGTAGTTCAAGACAAAGAGTATACTTTTTTGCGTGAATCAATCATAAACAAAAATGTTGTATCCAAATGTAATTATGCTTGAATATGGTGTTATTGGAGAAACAGATGATTGACAAAATCAGCGATTTGGTGTGAAGCCTCGAGCGATATATCCGCTACCATCCCTGGAAATATCAAATAGTAAACTCGAAGGTGATTACATTCGATTCATGGATGAATGGTTTTACGTTGTAAATGATACTGGTGAAAATTAAAATTGGTGTCACAAAATCTTGTAATTAATAGAGGTTTGAAACGAAACATGCGAATAACTAAAGCTCGGCAAAAATCGTCAGAAGATATTCACTGGTGACTGTTCCTGGTCGGTAACAAAACACGAAACGAATTTCTTTTATGAGTAACCAACGTTTATAGTCATCCACTGGGCGGTGTTTACAAGGCAATAATATGTTCGCTCGCCGGTCAAATGCTACGGAACATGACTGCTTTTACAAAATCCATTTTTTGTTATTTAAAGAGTACTATTCTACACACTTAATTTTTTCTGCCGAATCTCAGCTTTTTTTCGCATCGTTTGCCGAAATCTCAACAGCTGAGATCTCAGTAATCAATTTTTGACATAGGACTACGTCTTTGTTTTCGATATAGGGGTGCACGTTGCAAATTCTACAAAAATGGTATGTAACGAAAAGTGGTCCAATTTTAAACGCATATAATTCAGCCATCTCACGATAAATTTTCAAATTTTTTGCGCGTATCGCCCCGAAATACTTCTAAGAATAGATTCCAATAGATAAACCCAAAGATTTTTGATATCATGGCATTAAAAATTTAAATAATGAACAACCTAGTCAAAATATCGCGCGTTTACACACAGAAGAGAGCGCTTCCCTAGTCCAGACGGATTTCGGCAAGCACGCTCAGTTGTCTGTTGAGCGGCAGGCGAAGCAGATCACTCCGCTGTTTAGCTAACTCAGCCAGTGTAGCTGAGTTAGAAGTCCGTTGCACTGCTTTCCAGCACACTTTTATGTATAATTATTCGTACACAAAATAGTTTGTACATGCGAGCTCCATTTGCAAACACGGTTAACATAGTGTCGTGGTATAAGTTGTCTCTTTCGCTCTACCCATCATCATCAGCGTTGATTCATTTTGCTTTGTGCGCTTGGGTTTAATGTTTGAGGCGAATGTGTAGGTAGGTAGATCTAATTTGTTACTAAATTGCACAACGAAAGTTTATTATTTACGTTCGATCAATTCATTGATTCATTTCCCCATCACGTGATTCATTTCCACTCAGCTTATAGTATTTTGATTCTACTAATAGGTACATACTACAAAGCCTATTTATGAATGTATACACTGTCACTTGAAAAACCGTTGCAAAAACGCATCTTGTCCATATATAAAATTGTTTTCGATCCTTGTATATTTATAGTTTCGATATATGATAAAGACCACTGCATTCGCTATATTTGTATGCGTACTTTGGGAAAGTTACTATAAAAATTTAGTTCCAGATATTAGTTCGGTCACAGTTTTCTGTCTTCTTTCTTCAGATCTTCTTCAATAAGTTTAATCGGATTCGATCACCTACTACAAATGAAATGACCTGATAACCAAGAAGGTTTGGTTCAATATGTAATATTCGATGTTGATTGGTTGTGATTAAACCATATGTAAGAAATATATTTAATTTATTATTACTATAAATGTACTAAGAAAATAAATATTTTACATTATGTAGTATAGTCCTACGTCTACAGCTCGTGCAACCCCATAGGGCTGCCCCTTGTAGTTTTTTGCTGAGATCTCAGTAAAAGTGACGTTTCATAGCTGAGACTCGGAAAATATTTCGCAAAAAATCAGCTAACAATTCTCACTTTACTGAGATATCAGTTTCTAAATTTGCTGACTACACGGCTAATAGAGTGTGTACAGATGTAGATACCACATTGATCCCATTTCCGTTCAGACAGTGCAACAATCTAGTTATTTTGGTTAGTGCAATGCGATACGACTTCGGCAAAATATTTGAATAGGAACCTCTGTATTGAGGCGTATCCTACTTCAAACGAAATGGTTAAAAATCACCGAGACATTCTCGTGTCTAGCGAGAACGGAAATGTCGAGGAAATTGATGAACAAGACCCGTTGATCCATGTGGATAGTAACGAATCCATATATTTGTCTCATAATATTGTACCAGAAACTATATTTCAGACTATTATCTCATATCAGTATGATAAAACGGTAACAGTTAATACAAAATATTGATTTAGTATATATCGTATATTGAAAATGTAATATTCGAATCCGAAACCAAGTATAATATGTTAAAATTTTTCGAAAAATACTAAGGTAGAATGCATTTCTAGCGATTGCGTAGACACTTAATGTTTTCTGCTGATTCTCAGTTTTTTTGCATCTTTTGTTTTGATCGCAATATTGCACAGATCTTAGCAGATATGTTTTTTGCTGATATTTCATAAAAAAAATTTCATTTTGCTGAGTATTAAATTTGATGACGAAAATTTCCTGCTAAATTAAATGTGTAGCTACGTGAATGAAATGATAATTTACTCTCATCACAGTATTTTTATTATTATTTTTGTTTCGATTAAGGAGGTTTCAACCAAATGGTAATTCACCTCTTAGAAAAATTTCTAAACCTATGTGCGAATTAAATTATTGATATTTATTGATTATTGCCTTCTATATTTTTTCTATTTTATTAATATTAATTGAGCATTATTCTTGATTATTTTCTAATTCGCATTGAATTTTATGACCCCTAAATCTAAACATTGCCATAATTTGAATTCGTTTTTCTCGTGTCCTTCGGTTATACAGATGTCAAAATTGTCACGTTTTAAGATGATACATCATCCGACTTAAAATTTCGTAATATTTTTTTTGAATACTTGCGCACCGATCCACGCCGTTTCCTCAGAGATGATTGGCTGATTTTAACAAAGTTATACTTAAATGACAGGTCAGAGCTTTCACCATTCATTCAAATTAAATCCGAACGAACCCCAATACAGTTCAGTATAACGCTTGCCTTCACCGCAACCGAATGAATTGTCACTAGTGATACCGAAGCAACAACACGAGGAAACAGAAACAGGAACGAATGTATTCACACATACTTGCACAAGCACGTATCATTGTAATGATGAACAGTTGTGAGTATCATTGAGAGAAATAGTATATCAGTATTCTCTTCTCTCTTGAATAGTTGTCCCTTGTTGCTTGGTTGGTTATTTGGTGGATATGGTTCACGAACATATAAGCTGTTGAATCATTCAGATTCATTGTAAAATGCTGAATCTGAATATAAAATTCATCTGGCCATATCAGCGGTTTTCAGTGTATTTCGCTACGTCAGTTAAGAACATATGGCTAGTGGAGCGGACATTAGGCAACAGGTACCACTAATTTGATTCTGTTGAGGGTTGAGGGAAAAAATTGAACTTGCGTTCACGATGATTAATAAATTTAGAAAAATAGTGCAATGCGACAGGGATATTCAAACATCGATATGCATATTATCATATGCAAGCTTAGACAGCACGTGACTCGGACTTAGTCGCAGGGTCGGCGCGCTACTGGGCTAACTGGAGGGATTTCGCGGATCTTTTGCTATAAAAACACTCAACTTTCTTAAAGTCCGTAAGTTTATTGTGTGGTGGTGTTTGCGTATCACTGGTGGGTTCACTAGTCACTGGTACGTAACGAATTGTAGACTGTGTTGGCAGCTAGATGGACCGGCGAGCGCTCGCTGATCGGTTTCGATCCGAAATTGCTTTTGACACGATGAACTTCCTACAAGATGGCGATATCTGATCCTTGGGTTTAGGGTTCGATGCTGGGGTGGTGGGTAAAATGGCGGTCCCAGAAAGACATTCTGGGCGAGGTGTCCAACAGGCGCTTCCTTCGTTGGCGAGATCGGTTGGCGACGGACGAGACCGACTTTTGCCAGACCGAGAAGGGTTGCTCTCCTTGGTAATTAGGGCCTTTGCCCGAGAGTCTTTGTCCCTGGTTATCGTTGGCGACCAGAGGGCTGAAGGCTGGTCCTTTACTGTTAGACGTAGGTGACCGTCAAGTCACCTAGGCCGATGCGTGTGCGGTGTGTCTCCGGGAGTTCGCAACTTACGGGAATGCCAAATTATGGTAAGTACCAAAAGGTATCAAAAGGTATCAAAAGGTATCAAAAAGTCCCTGTGAGGGGAGAGCAATCCCAGAATTACTGGATGTATTTGGGAATTCCAGTAAGCATCAAGATGACCTCTTGATCTCATTACCTGAATGGCGATGACACTTGGTTGCTCTATTTAAGTCACTCACTGATTTTTTAATTGAAACACGTCTTACGCACTCGCTCGCCTGTATGAAATTGACAAACGGTGACTAATTGATGACGGTTCTTACCCCGTTTCCGAATGATCGACCTTGATAGGCCTACTGACGATCCCCTTCCCAATCGGGCCTTTTCAGCAGCAAGTCCCACCGGTGTGGTTTTGTGTATTTGGTATGTACGGTGTACTTGTTGTGTATATGTTTTGGGTATAAATTAAGCACCTTGAATGTTCTTTTGATTCATTGTAAATAACGACAAAAAAATGTAGTCCTGTAACGTTCGGCTACAAGGTCAATATATGTTTCAAACTATGATGTACTACATTCTTTTCCTAAATGCTGTGCCAACTGGTTAAATGTTAACAAATATAATATTAACCACAAATTTGATGAGCAAGATTTATGACTTCTGATTAAATTGGATAATACCCACTAACGGAGTGCTTAAAATGTGCGTCATATTGTGGAACGTCTAAAGTTGAACAGGAATAGTAAAATTGGACAGGCCTTTCAGTCTTTGGGAAGAAATTAGTATCTCGCTTTAGTGCTTTATGGATCTGGACAGATTAGTTCGCTGCAATTATTCCGAGCTTGTCGAATAAAGTTTGATTCGGAATATACTCAAAATGAATTTTGACTTTAATGCTTATATTCTAAGTTAGCTGAGATTTTTTTTGCAACCAAGAAACCAGAAATGTTGTTAAATGGAAAAAATCACGCGATTTTTCTTCCTATTCCATCAACATTACTATCCTATCATTCAAAATTTGTCAATTGCAATAACAGATGAAAGCCTTTCTTTGCTGAGATAATTCAAACTAATATTTCTGCTGTTAAGGATTTATCTAGCAGTACTCCAAATTCGTATCCGAATTCTTTCAAAACCACAATTGGCAAAAAATTAGGCTCAACAACTATGATTCTTCAACGAAACACAAAACTCGAACTATCACAACAAACACGCATCATATCGTAAGGACTATTAAAAGGCTTCAAGAAAGGTACTAGTAAACTCAGCTGTCACCACCATGCATATCCAATACTCTGAACGACGGTTCGCTTTCAATAGGTTCCACCCGTTTTCCTGATCCGCAATTCAACCGTCCATCCATTTGTCTCACATCCACAATAGTCACAGCCACCGCGCCGCTAACCAACCAACCAACCGCCGACCGATACAAGTGTACCGGAGGCACTTGCAGCGACATTTATTTCAATCGGATATTTCAACTTGAAATGTCATAATCAGCATTTGGTACCGGTAGCTATTTCCATCCCTCTCTCTTCCTCCCAATCTCACAGTAACTCACTCGCCGCTGGTAACGCCACCCAAACGATTGTTCGAAAATGCCACGTATGCAAAATATTTCCACCAGTTCAAGCCACAAGCTAGACCCATTCCGGTTGAGGTCATTTCAAGAGTTCCCCGAACCTCTCTCGCCGCACCCGGCAACCCAACATTCACATGATTTCTCGAAACAACGTGAATCCGGATAATAATGGAATGGAACCCCCGATGAAGGAATGGAATCAATTGCATAAACATTTTATTTCAATTTTCCCCCCCTCCAATCCACGGCCCGGCTTGGCCTCCGCCCTTTGAACGAAACCGAAAACGAGTTGATTCCCGGGCAGCAGTTTTCCATGTCTTTTTTCCCTCCCTTCCACGCATACAGAAACGATGGGAAACCTGAGTCATTGCGCTGAGGGTGAAGTTGTTATGAGTGCAATTCTTTGTTTTATATAACATGTTTTATTTATTCAACTACACAGTAGCTGCAGTTTATTCTTCTTTTTTTCTTCTCAGTAGCAGCTCTGATTTGTTGTAAACTTTTGTACTGAAAGCTAAACTAAGTTTCTTGGTTTTAAATTTCTTCACCGTTGAGGGTGTCACAACTAGTGCTCTACATGTAAAATCTATGAATTTCTCATAAGCAACATCAACACGAGATGAATCGCGAAAGGGTATTCCAATTTGTTATATAGCAGATATCAATTTTATTCGCTGCTTACCTCTACAAATTGTGAGAGGTGTTCCACCGCTAAAACGAAGCAACAAGTCGCAGCTCTGTGTTGGATGAAAAAGTTCTCAAGCAGCCATTTCGTACCGGAAGTCGTTTTCCATTATGGAGTTTGTCGACCTGTTGGACAGGCAATAATTCCTTCGTAATATGGAAAAAAACAACCCCCAGGAAACTGTTTTTGGACAGCACCAGCTTTCGGTGTTTGCGAGGCTGTTGAAGGATAACGGAGAGCCATTCGAGGGAAAAAAAACTAAATTATGGCTAATAACTAGAATAAAATTTCTAGTATTTAGGCATAATTTTCAAATTTTTCATTTATGAGTGGATTCATAACATCACATCGAATGAGTAAACAAGCGGCGAGATCCCAGAACCGATCTTTTAAACGAAAAACTCCCGCTAGTACTTCAAGACTCATCGTATCTAAGACGATTCATAAATAACGATACTGCATTCGTTCCAATTTAATAATGTGTGTGAACGGAAACAGAAGCACCCATATTCCATTACTGAAAGTATCGTTGTTTGATGCAATCTTATCAGGTCACTTGGATGAGCATCCCACCAAGATCCGGTTATTGTTCGGATAAAATTTATCTTTTCTGGCACTTCGTTATGAGATACCTGATGTGGCCCGTAAATTCCCACATATTTGAAGGTCATGACTTGGGCTATCGTTCTACCAACCAACTGAGCTGGATCACGCCAACTCTGTTTTCTCCGTAGAGAAATTGATGCCTAGCTTCAACAATAACCTTGTGGAAGGTCCATGTAACTTATTCTGAATGTTGCCTAAACGTCATATGAAAAATGCATGTGCTTTTATAAATAACTAGCTAATACCCATCGCGCGTTGCTGCGACACTCTGCGAAATAGGAGGAAAACATAATTTATTCCAAAGCGCCATCTGGCGGGCAGATAATTTCCAACTAATAGCACACAAACACGCCCCATACCAAATACCTACTGTGTGCAAATTTTTACGGAAATCGGTTAAGCCGTTTGGGAGTCTATAAATCATATACATACAAACTTGACTTTTATATATATATATATATATATATATATATATATATATATATATATATATATATATATATATATATATATATATATATATATATATATATATATATATATATATATATATATATATATATATATATATATATATACAGGGTGTTTGGTTCATGGTTAAGAATCTCTCGGGGGGTGATAGACTGCCATATATGAAGAAAAAAATTGTTCAACACATACCATCAAATCTCAACCGTTACAGAGTTACTGAACTTTTTGTGTAAAAAACTTATTTGTCTTAAAATACCTCTAACTTTAAAAGTATACTTTGTATTTTAAATGTTTTAGTTCCATTCGAAAGGTGAGAAAATTTCGCATTGAGTGATGCCCTCACATGTTTCAGCTAGTGAGTTTAAGTAGCCATTTCAAAGTAATTTATTGAAAATTAAACAATTTTAAACGATTTTTTGTTCATTTCTTGAAAATCCTAATAGTTAACCTTATCATTTTGATAATTCAGATTGTTAGTCTTGATGAGCTGCCTTATTCGTTCTTTGACATGATACACTTACCTCTTCTTATTTTCATGATTTTGGGTTATTCAACTTGGATATTTTTATCGCATTTTCACTAGTACCAGCTCTAATTGAAAAATTATGGCACTCATTGTACTTTTCTTCTTTTCATTCGAAAGCCAGGAAAATTTTACAGTGAAAAATGTATTAATACCTTTCAGTTAAGTGAATTTAGTATTCTTTTAAAAGTAAATTAGTTTAAAGTTAGTGCTATTATTAGCATTTTCGTTAATTTTCTTAAAATAGTAAATAATAAACATCACCATTATTATCATGGAAATAATGTATTTTAGCAAGTTCTACAGTTCTTTCTTTGACTCCATTCAATTATCTCTTTTGGTTTCGACGCAAAATCGTTTTTATCACATCGTTTCATATGCAAAAATAACGATTTCGAGCCCACTACATTTGTGACGAGCTCTTGCTGTGTTAACTATTAAATAGCAGCAAAATGAAAAGAGATATGGACAAAGTGTCTAATAAAAAGTTATAGAGAACATTAAGGGGCATCAAATGAACAATAGTAACGATAAATTTTGTTGATTAATAATTAGAATAATTAAAAAACTCTTCAAAAAACACAAATTTTGAGTAATTTCGTTAGTAAAAAATCATTTAGTACACTTAACTAAAAGATATTTGTACATACACTGATAGAACATTTTCTCAGCTTTCCAATGAAATCTTGTAAATAACGATATAAATCATATTTTTTAGATTAGAGTCTTTTAAGCACTTGCAAGTCGGTTACAGGAAAAGTATAGTAATGAAATTACAAAGAAATGAGAAGAGATAGAAATCTGACGTCCAAGAACAAATTATGAATCGTCCTAAAACCCAACGTTTGGATAATGGATATTGCTATAATCATACTTCATTATTTCGAGAAAATTAGCAAAAACCTCCTCAAAAACACTAACTTTTAACTACTTTACAGCTAAAAGGCAATTAAAACTAATTACTTAAAAAATATGAGAACACCATTCAATAGGAAATTTTCTCACCTTTCGAATGGAACTAAAACATTTAAAATACAAAGTATACTTTTAAAGTTAGAGGTATTTTAAGACAAATAAGTTTTTTACACAAAAAGTTCAATAACTTTGTAACGGTTGAGATTTGATGGTATGTGTAGAACAATTTTTTTCTCCAAATATGGCAGTCTATCACCCCCCGAGAGATTCTTAACCATGAACCAAACACCCTGTGTGTATATATATATATATATATATATATATATATATATATATATATATATATATATATATATATATATATATATATATATATATATATATATATATATATATATATATATATATATATATATATATATATATATATATATATATATATATATATATATATATATATATATATATATATATATATATATATATATATATATATATATATATATATATATATATATATATATATATATATAGATAGATAGATAGATAGATAATTTAATATTTAACAATGAAAGGATTCTCCTTGCATGTCAAAGAGCACAGACGCCATTTGTTCTTTTTTTGCTCAAGCGAGTTGGATTTCTGACGAAAGTAGTGCCAGATAATCATTCGTTCCCTTTCCTCTCCGAAAACAAAACTGGGTTTCTGATAGCAAGCCGTTCGCCTCAACTCAATTGTCGAAACATCGAAGGATAATTTTTTCCAACAATTTCCTGATGCAGGATAGCATTGCAATCAGTGGATCAGTTATGGTCGGGGGCTGGTTTTCCCGTTTTTGGAATTGCGATGACTCTCACTTGTCTCCGGTCACGCGGGACAATATTCTGCTCAAGAAACTTGTTGAATAAATACAACAAGCGTTTTTTGGCAAGGTCAGGCAGATTCTTCACCAAGTTGAATTTAATTCTGTCTGGAATAGGGCCATTATTGTAACATGGAAGAGTGCAATTGAAAATTCTATCATCGTCAAAGGTATATCTATGGAATCGTTACTTGTAGGAGCACCGCGAAATGCCTCGTGCATGTAAACTTCTGAATAGTGCTGGTGACGCATGTCTTATATCCGACCTCACAACTCGTGATATTTATGCTGTCACGGTAAATTTGACTGTTGGAAACATAAATAGCAAATGCGTCTATTGTTTGACATATTTGCCGCATCATGAATCATCACCTTCTGATGATTTTCAAAGGGTTGCATCATACTGTAGCAGAAATGGATTTCCACTCATAATCGGCAGCGATTCAAATATCCATAATTTGAGACAGATTAGATATCAACTTGAGAGGCATCGAATTAATGGACTATTCGAGTAGCGCAAATTTACATATTCTTAATGTAGGAAATCACCCAACATTTGCACGATCTGGCAGGGAAGAGGTGTTAGATGTAACTCTCTACTCTGACGGTATTACGCATAAGTTGGCAAACTGAGTCCTACCCAACGGGCTCGAACCGTCGTTATCTGATCAGACGTACCGCGTCTTTGATAATTTAAACGTCTAGATTTACCAGCATCTTGCGTTTTTGCTGTGTGATAATACAATTTTCATTAGTTGGTACAAAAAATAGGATCTGGTTGTGTAGACTTTGCTATATTGTAACTTCCAGCTCTTTCTGATAAACCATTAATACGTAGATCTTTTTCGGATTCCGGGGAATCGAAAGTTGAGTCACTTCCCACAACATCAGGTGTTAATACTGGTAGTTGCGTGAATCGTGCTCTTTCTAAATCCTCAAAAATGGGAAAAAGTTTATAAAAAGTGCTCTATTGAACAATGTTTTGGCTCATGGTATAGAGTCTTCGAGTCGCAATACTCGAGTGCAAGCAAGCTAACTTTTTGATTGCGCTCAAGGATTATCTGTTAAAAGATTTTCACGGGTATCTTTTTTCAATCCCTCCTAGCTCATTCATCCTCAGTTTTAGTGGGTAGTCCGAAGCACCTTCTTCCCTCGCAAAGATATCCACAAAGTCACCTGGAGATCACCGGACCAAGTAACAAAAAATCAAATCGACCACGTTCTAATCGACGGTAGATTCTTCTTGGACATCACAAACGTCCGCAATTATCGCAGTGCGAATATACATTTGGACCACCACCTGGTTGCAGTATGCTTGCGCTCAAAACTTTCGACAGTGCATAGCTCTCGTCGAAGCCGAACGCCGCGGCTAAACATCGAGCGGATACAAGATGGCAGAGTGGCTCAAGAATACGCGCAGCAGTTGGAAGTGGCACTACCAACGGAAGAGCAGCTAGGCGCAGTTGCCCTTGAAGATGGCTGGAGAGATATCCGATCCGCCATAGGTAGCACCGTAGCCACTGCACTAGGTACGGTGGGCCCGGACCGAAGAAGCGACCGGTACGACGGCGAATGCGAGCAGTTAGTCGAAGAGAAGAATGCAGCATGGGCGAGAATGCTGCAACACCGCACGAGGGCGAACGAGGTGCGATATAAACAGGCACGGAACAGGCAGAACTCGGTTTTCCGGACCAAAAAGCGCCAGCAGGAAGACCGAGATCGCGCAGCGATGGAGCAGCTGTACCGCGCTAAAGACACACGGAAATTCTACGAGAAGTTGAACCGCTCGCGCAGGGGCCACGTACCACAGGCTGACATGTGCAGAGATACAAACGGGAATCTTCTCACGGACCAGTGTGAGGTGATCCAGAGGTGGCGGCAGCACTACGAAGAACACCTGAACGGCGATGTAGCAGACGACGAGGATGGCACGGTAACGCACCTGGGAGCACGCGCGGAAGACATTACACTACCGGCTCCGGATCTCCAAGAAATCCAGGAGGAGATTAGCCGGCTCAAAAATAATAAAGCCGCTGGGGTTGACCAAATACCAAACGAGCTACTAAAACACGGTAGCGAGCCACTGGCTAAAGCGCTGCACTGGGTGATTACCAAGATTTGGGAGGAGGAGATTTTACCGGAGGAGTGGATGGAAGGTGTCGTGTGTCCTATCTACAAAAAGGGCGACAAGCTGGATTGCTGTAATTACCGAGCAATCACCCTGCTGAACGCCGCCTACAAGGTACTCTCCCAAATACTATGCCGTCGACTATCACCAATTGCAAGAGAGTTCGTGGCGCAGTAGCAGGCGGGTTTCATGAGCGAACGATCTACCACGGACCAGGTGTTCGCTCTTCGTCAAGTACTGCAGAAATGCCGCGAGTATAATGTGCGCACACATCATTTGTTCATCGACTTCAAAGCCGCATACGACACTATCGATCGAGATCAGCTATGGCAGATTATGCACGAGTACGGATTCCCGGACAAACTGACGCGATTAGTGAAGGCGACGATGGATCGGGTGATGTGCGTAGTACGTGTCTCAGGGACGCTCTCGAGTCCCTTCGAATCACGCAGAGGGTTACGGCAAGGTGATGGTCTCTCGTGTCTGTTATTCAACATCGCGCTGGAAGGTGTAATAAGAAGAGCAGGGATCGACACGAGTGGTACGATTTTCACAAAGTCCGTTCAGCTACTTGGCTTCGCCGATGACGTTGATATTATTGCACGAAACTTTGAGAAGATGGAGGAAGCCTACATCAGACTGAAAAGAGAAGCCAAGCGCGTCGGACTTGCCATCAACACGTCGAAGACAAAGTACATGATAGGAAGAGGTTCACGAGAAGAGAATGAGAACCGCCCGCTTCGAGTTTGCATCGGTGGCGACGAAATCGAGGTGGTTGAAGAGTTCGTGTACTTGGGCTCACTGGTGACCGCCGACAATGATACCAGCAGAGAGATTCGTAGACGCATCGTGGCAGGAAATCGTGCTTACTTTGGCCTCCGCAAGACACTTCGGTCGAACAGAGTTCGCCGTCGTACGAAGTTGACCATCTACAAGACGCTGATTAGACCGGTAGTTCTCTACGGGCACGAGACCTGGACCATGCTCGTGGAGGACCAACGCGCACTTGGTGTCTTCGAACGGAAAGTGCTGCGTACCATCTACGGTGGAGTGCAGATGGAAGACGGCACATGGAGACGGCGAATGAACCATGAGTTGCATCAGCTGTTGGGGGAGCCGCCCATCTGTCATACCGCGAAAATCGGACGACTACGGTGGGCCGGGCACGTAGCCAGAATGTCGGACAATAGCCCGGTGAAAACGGTTCTCAATTCCATTCCGACCGGTACAAGAAGACGTGGCGCGCAGCGAGCACGATGGATCGACCAGGTGGAAAACGATTTGCGGACCCTTCGCAGACTGCGTGGCTGGCGACGCGCGGCCATGGACCGAGTGGAATGGAAGAATCTTTTGTATACGGCACAGGCCACTTCTGCCTTAATCTGTTAATAAATAAATAAATTTAGTGGGTTTGAGGTATGGTTCCCAGGTTCTTTCCGGAAAACGAACAAAACTGTACCTGGCTGAAACAGAAATTGAAGAAGATAAGTGGGAAGGTAGGGGACTTCCGCTTTATTGTCAAGCCTTATAGCCTTCACCAGAACAAATAAAGCTGATCATTGTTTCAAACTGATCTTTCAACTGAAACATCGCATTAAAACGACAAGAAAATTGTTTGAAATGATCATACAAAAAGCTACTTCAATAAAATATTTGTTTGACACAATTAATATTGCTCGTTCTTACTATAAACAACTCAGTTCAGTTTAATAGTAGGCGAAGTTTGCACCAGTAATTTATTTTATGCTCCAATAAAAATTGATTGATTGATCTGACTATTAAATTGGTTGTAATTAATCTAAAATTTAGTTAGATAACATGAAATTTGATATGAAATAAGAATTGTTTGACTGTACAATATTTTTTTCTGTCTTCTATTAATTTTATACATGTTTATTTTATTGATTTAGTGATTTAATTAATTCAATTGATTTAATTAATAATATTAATGGTGTTTTTATATTGGATTTCTAAATCTAATAGTTTGTTTTAATATTTATTTTATTCCTATCTAGCTAAGTAATGATAAGTGGTTTACCCCCATATATATTTAAAATAATACCTAAGTTTACTATCAACGAAATCAACGAAAAGTGAACGAAACGTATTCCGCCTTTCAGTAACCTCACATCCAATTTTGTCCGCCCGTGGTTGCGTTGCGTTGCGTTACGTAAGCACGGTATATTTCGTAGATTGCAGTCTGATGACTCTCATTTCCAGCCAGACTACTTGAGGAGCATTGTTTGGGAATAACAATTGATCGAGTCCAAGCGAGAATTTCGCCTGAGAGCCACCATTGCGGGCCACGACCATCTTTACCGTAACTTGGGATGAGAAAGGAAGTGTTGATGTGGTACTTACTTAACGGAAGGCCCCGACTCAGTGACACTCCCATAAGTACCACGGATTGGGTAATGGGTGGGTTGTTAGTCAGGAATCGCTTCAAGCAAGCGATGTGACTGAGACTATATTTTCGCGCATGTTTGAATAGTTTATTGACTGTAGAATACGCAAATCTTCTAGGCGTTTAAACTCTGGCTAATCGTTTATCGAGATTGTTTCATTGAAAACAACTTGAACTCCGGACAGCCGGCTGTCGGGAGTGTTGTCGACAATGTAAAATGGACCGTAAACAATGAGTTCAAAAGTGGGATGGTGGAACATTCAAAAATTATGTCACGCAAAGATTACCCAATACTAACTAACTCTCTGTCATATTACTACGTTATTTTTCCCCTTGGTCTAATACGAATCAAATTCTTTTAGTTTTTCCTTCATTTTGTAGTGGCACTTTTATGCTACTCGCAAAAGTGTTCATGTTCAAAGGAATTTCCTATATACATGGCGCAATCGTGCGTAAAACGGCCGATTGCGTCAAAGCATATGACGTGCTCCCCTCCCATTTATGTCACAATTAGTCATATCTCTTCCTCCTAATAGCGTGGCAGAATTCATAAAGGGTCCTTATTGGTATAATCACAAGCATATTGAGATCCCGTAACTTGAAGTTTGCGTTCCTAAACGATATTAACATCATGCACGAATCAAACACCCTCCGTTTCCAAATAGTACGTAGTTATTCTTAGCTCAGTATAATTGACTGATGAATTAATGGACTAAAAGTAAAGCATTAAATATGACCATAAAACATTTGTTCCTCGTGCTGAAAAGATAGCCGCAACTTGGTAATTGGATTTGAATTGATCTTTCGAATTGTCAATTCTCCACCCTCATACATAATTCAAAAATCATTCACTCGGACAAGACCATGCGTATTTCCCACCCGCATTAAAGACCCAGTGGATTCGTTTTCTAGTTGGTCAAATAAACACTAAACAAACAAATAAATTAGTTTGTTCAGTCTAAAGAAATGTAAGCTCGATTGGCATCAACCGGCGGATATGTGTTCCCTTACAATGCCATCAAATGAAAGTGCATTTAAAATTACATGCGACAAAATATGTGCAATTCAGATTATAACGAAATGAAGATTGCTTAATTATTTGCATTTAAAAAAAGATCAGAAAAAGCTAGTTGCATATCAAAGATAGCACTTCTGATGAATCACTGTATAAAAATTGGTGATAAGGGACGCGGACGAAAATAGCTGACCACCGCCGTACATCTGCCGCATTTGATAGTGTCGATAAAGTAGTTTATTATACACACTCATCATATTTTGCCCATAGCATAGTGTCACTCGAAAACCGTAACTGTACTCTTCGAGAAATAGTTATCGGTGGTCACAATACACCAAATGATCGAAACGATTTGTGGTATGGTATGTTTATTTTGCGTCACGATTTATCATATTGCAAAAAAAATTGAATCAATTGTGTATAGTGTGAGATTATACTAATCGTATAGCATGGTAAAGATATGTTTATGGTAGAATGTTTAATGTACCTCGTTATATATACTCCAACAGCAATGTAGTATCGCAAAAATGGATTATAAGATCACCATTCCCCTTACAATATGCCCTATTGTTCGAGGCAATCGACATTTATGAATGGTAACGATACTTAACGACCTATTCGGTAAATGGTACAAGTGGCGCTGACCATAAGTGGAATAGTCAATATGATTACCGGTAGCGTTGGTTTATCGTTTCGATGATAAGAGGAAACTTCAGGGAATATTTTTTTAAGGTCCAAATACCATTGCGGTGATCTTTCAGGAATGGTCACCAAATATATGGGTAGTTTGTCGAAAAGGCACTCTCAAAAGAACCTTTCCCCGTAACGTTCTAGACCTTACTTGAATGTTGACTCGCTCTAGTAATGGTGGAGAATCGATGCGTTCTGATAGAAGATCAGAGATGAATAAGGCTCTTGTAGTTAGCAGCGATGTTTATCTGCCGCGAGGATAGAGTCTCATCGACAAACACACTTGCAAACTTAGAAGCGAACAATTTGCAGATAATTTGTAGATTATTCCAAACTTCATCATTACTCTATGTACCAACAAATTTCCAAAATCATTTTGACATGAGAATGCAATTTTGAAGTCAAGCCACTAGGGTACATTGCAAGTCATCATGTGTACATGACTCGAACCCATCGCATTTCTACGATTTCTACTTACTCGTTCATGTATGCAAGTTGTAGGAAAGCGTACGTACGGCTTTCCACGATCGTAGCTAATAAACTGGTGATAACAGACCGAATCAAGGTTCGGTGATCAGTGTGTTCACTGAAGGCTGTCGCTAGAATTTCCAAACATATGGAGAGATGCTTCAAATGCATGGGCTTTGATCACCAAGTGAGAAATTGCAAAGGCTCGGACAAATCTAATCTGTGCAGAAAATGTGGGGAAAGGAACACTTTGCAAGACTGCATGAAGCAGCCGGACTGCATGCTCTGCACAAAGGATAGTTAGAAAAACCACACGACGGGAGACTTGATATGCCCAGCGTACAAAAAAGAATGGAGAGCCCGAAGTGCTGGAGGTGACCAAGTTAAACCTCAATTATTGCGACAGTGCACAGTAAGTGTTGTCACAACAGAAATGGAGTGCGATGTTGGAATAATTGCGGAGCTGTATTGAATCCCTATCGCTAACGGCAACTGGGCGGAGGATATAACAATGGCTGCAATTCATGTGATATGCAAATCACTACACAGAAAATGGTCTCAAACTTACACGATGGTCTCGTGAAAGCCAAAATAAACGAGATCTTTATATGTAGCTGATACGTAGACCCTAGATCAGTGATTCTCAACCTGGGGTCCGTGGACCCCTAGGAGGCCGCGAAGTCATTGCTGGGAAGAAAAATATATTTTCCGAGTGCAGATTGGAATTTCAAGTCTTGTTTCCTAACAAACTGAAAAAAAATATTGATAGCATACAAAATCTATGTTTATCTATGGGGGTCCGCAGCAACCCAGGGCAATTTGTAAGGGGTCCGTGGTACGAAAAAGGTTGAGAACCGCTGCCCTAGATAAACGGTAGATCGAGCTAGATGAGCTTACTGGAGAGCTGGCTAGACGAAGACCGGTAGTTATCGGAAGAGATTTTAATGCTTGAGTGGTGGAGTGGGGAAACAGACATATCAACACAAGAAGGTATAACCTCTAGCCAAGCTTGATGTTATACTATGCACAACTTTTCGCAGAAATGGACGGGAATCCGTCAACGACGTTACCATACCATGGCAAACATGAACTGGAGAGTTTGTGAAAACTACACGCATAGTGACCACCAGGTACAGTTTTGGTCAACGATACAAAGCGACAATACAAAGAGCTAGAGCCCAAGAGCGAAAATGGAACATTTAACAACGATCTCTTTGTGGAAGCACTTCAGGCACCGAGCGACTTCTCTGATATGAACGCGGAAGAGATAACAGAGCATGCTACACCACAATGCCAAGAAAACTTGACCTAAGGGACAGACGGCACCCAGCAGACTTGTGGAACGAGGAGCTCGGAACCCTGCACGCTAGCTGCCTTAGAGCCAGAAGATACGCTCAGAGAGCTAACACCGAAGCGGACAGAATGGAGCGTAGGGTGGATGTACCAATAGTCGCATGCTTAAGGAAAATTTTTGATAAAAAATCGATTAATAGACCTATGGGCAATGTTAATACATTAAACGAAAGCTTTCAGTCCCTACTTCATAGGAAAAATATAAAGATGGCTTAATAACCAATTTATGTATTCAAAACCGCTTGTACCACTATAGGAACACATGTACCAATAGTGGTGCAATCGCTAATTTCGGTTCCTATTGTTGCAAATCCCATTGCTTTCTTATGGGACTTGCAACTATAGGTACATTAGATCAACTATAGGTGCAAGGGAGCTCAAAATTCTAAGAAAATCATTTTTTTCAATAGTTATTTGAGCAAATTTCAAGGATAACAGTTTTATTGTCGCATAATTTTAGTGCGATGAATCGATAAAAAAATATTTGTTGATGGTTGGTACCTTAGTTAGGCGTATAACCCACTACTGCAACTATTGGTACACCTCAACTATAGGAGCACCCACCCTAATATAGTGTTTCGCGCCGCATTGAAATGTGAGATAAAGTGAGGCAAATCGATTTGCTTTAAAGAATTGTACCAAGGTGCCGACGCCAACTCTGCGAGTATGAGAGAGTCAATGACGCCTCTGGAAATGTGTCCTGATAAATTGATGGTTATCGTAAAAGGGCTCTTTCCAAGCTACTATCCAATGATATGGTCGATTATACCGTATGGTGAGGTAGATCGGGCCATTTCCGAAGTGATACAAGTCTCCAATGAGGATCTCGTCGCATGGGTAAAGCGTTTGAAGGTGAAGGCCCGCACCAGATGGAATCCCCAACATCACATTGAGAGCGGCAATCCAGATACTCCCAGATATTTTCAGAAAAGTGTTTCAAAAGCTTCTAGATAAGGCTTCCTCCCTGACAAATGGAAGGTACAGAAGTTTGTGCTACTATCTACTACTTTAGTATCTCATTCGCACCGGTAACTTCTGTAAAGAAGTAATTTGGTTAAAGTCATCTTGCAGTGCAGGTCTAAAGATCTAGACCTGCACTGCAAGATGACTTTAACCAAATCACTCCTTTACAGAAGATTACGAAATTGAAGTCCTCGTCACACGGAGGTTTCGTAGCCTAAATTTCGGCGAAATCTTCAGCGCACTGTAGCGCAACACGTTTAAGAAAAACCAGCAGCCCTTCCGGTCAACATCGCAAAATCACTGTCTCCAGATAGTGATTGTCCCCTAAATGTAAAAATAGCAATTTTACCCCGTTTCGAACATATTGAGTGTATTGAATGGCGGGGAAAATTGTTGAACCTTCGTTAAAATGCTCAACGGAAATCTTACAAGCTTCCAAGATGTGGCATGAACTTTTGGATTTCTTTACGAATTCTAGTGAATTTCGGAGATATCCTATAAAGTTTAAGAAAAGGGTCAGGGCATTAAGTTACTCTAAACTAGGTTATGTCTTGTTGCGGTGTGCTGTACTAAAGATACTGCTTACAATCCAATAAGCAGCTAATACAAGTTCCCACCTATACTGGGCACTTACGTTTGTTTCGGCTAAATAGTATTTCGAACTTCGTCACAGCGATTGGTTTTCATTGAACTCTGAAAGCAAATCTTAATACCGGCGTAAAATGTGGCTTTGAACTTGTGTGATATTACTTGTATCTCGCTCGAAATAAAGTCAACTCCTCACCAATGTATCAAACACTTCGAAGCTTTTAATCCAATCACTCAACTCGGAACGCTAAGTAAGTGTTCTGCAAAACATGATATCGTGTTGTTTCAAACAAAACACGCAGCAAAAATTTGCTACGGCAAGAAGTACCACAACATGACTGATGGCATTCTATCGGGCAACACGATATACTGCCAATATTATGTCTCAATAGACTGAGAACGAGAAGCGAGCGAGCAGCAACATACCCACTAAAAGGTAGGACATCCTGCTGTGTTTCAATCTGACATCACGTCGACGCCGACGACCAACGCACGATGGCGACTCTGACGATAATGGAACGGAAAATGAGTCCAGGGCGAATAATGGCATCACGTTTGTCAGATTAATAAAAATAAAGCAACATCCAACAGGTCCTGGTGGGCAGATGGGAATGGCAGCGGGACCCAAGAACAGAAGAAAAACACGATGTCAAATGCTATCGACGAATGTCGTTTCGAAGCTATGGGTGTATGTGTGTGTATGTGTGGTGTAGTCAATTGAAAGGAGCACCAGGAAACGGATATCCCATTTTAGAGTGGCACCATATGTGGACAAACGATTCCTTTCCCATTATTTTGTGCCTCGTTGCCCGGCTCTTGAAAAAAGCACTTTTGCACCCTGGTTGCTGAGAGCACAGAAAAAACACTTTGCCCCCTTTTCCTGACCACCGCGGAAATGATGATTAGATGGTCGAGTGGAAGAGTGTCAAAAATTAAAAGGATCGACATTTACTGACGTGTTAAAAGTTTGAAAGCTTTCGTGAGAAAACAAACCAGATACTTCCGGGGGGTGAAGATAGATATAGAGAGATTTGCGATAAAGATAATAAAAATAATAGAAAAATGGATTTTCATTTTCAGCGCACGAAAAGAGGGTCAATAAAATTTCACTTCAAGTATCTAAGTACAAAATGGGCCATATATGTATTAGCAGTGTAGTTTCTTAATTTTTTATTATTGTTTAATATTTTTGCTATTTTTATTTCCACGACTTGCTTTTGAGGAACTTAATTGAAATTGACGAATTGAATTGATACTACTTTTGGCGATATTCCTTTTATTAGAAATAGATCATAGCAGGCTATAGAAAATCTTACTTTTAAACGAGAAGAGATAGTATGTAAATGTCTTCGAGAAAGTTGTAGCGGAGAATATTTCCACAAATTCTACTGAAGACAGCTTTGAGTTATCGATTTAAGGAACGTTTGCAATGACGAATTGCTTAAATTCAAATTATTAAAATTAACATTTTTTTTCGGGATTACATTGTTCAGAAACATTTTTTAACATGACAAAATACACTATTTAACTGCAAAAAAAAAATTATTGTGGCCGTAGGCAAATACACCTACTCAGTATCCGCGGGCATCAAAGAATCTCCTTCCAAAAGTAAGATCCAGCAGATTGAATAACGAATTTTGCAATACTTGTCAAGTTTTCCACAAGATGGTTTGTTGTAGAAGAGCGCGTCAAATTGTTTACAACTGTTGGAGAGAAATTTATCTGTCGCGAACGACGGACACTTTTCCTCCTTGACTCTGATTGGCTTCCACTTCATTGTCCAGTTGTAACTTCAATGATGTCCTGATGCACCCTCCTCACCCCTTACTTCATATGCATATAATGTCAATATATATATATATATATATATATATATATATATATATATATATATATATATATATATATATATATATATATATATATATATATATATATATATATATATATATATATATATATATATATCAATATGCAATGTAATATAATATAATCTGTGTATATATAAAAGTCAATGTTTGTTCCATGGTGATGTGATGTGATGTATGTTACTACCACCTATTGTAGCAGGACCACCGCCCGTAGCACTGAGTAGTCCTAGCACAACAATTTGATCAAGCATGACTGGCTACTCCACTCTTCCTCTCCAAATCGCTTCAATCAACTCCCAATTTCTATACATTTTATGTATCTAGCATGTGGTTACATAACGAAAAATTATGATTGCATATATGAATAATAATACAACGTAATCAATAAGATCTGTATATGTAGATATTGTAAATTACGGTACCGCTTTAGCTGAAAAAATATCTTATTTATGCATCAACATATATTGATATAATATATTACAATTTATTTATGCAACAGTAATGGGACTATTAGGAAAGAATAACATAATTAGTCGCCCAATGGCTCCACTTTTAATATACTTGACTACTTTGCGTAAAGCATCACTGAACGAGACACTACTAGAGAACTTCACATAATTTCTTCATTATAATCTGTACATGAAGTAATTTGTCACAAAAAGCCAATTTGCACACTTTGTTTTTCCAAAAATGTTCTAGACTGTCTTTTAAAAAGGGTCAAACCTTCTTCACTATTTTTTTCAAATGGCTATAGTCTAAAAATGACAAATCCTACAAAAAAATGTAGTAGAAGTTATTTTCACAAAATTAGTCTATTTTTTTAATAAAAATATTGAAAAAATTCTTCATCGACTCCTACACTAAAAAATCGATTTTAAAAATTTAAAGTCAATTTACTAAAAAATCCATCTTTGATTGTTCCCTAACCACGGTCAAAAATTTAAGTTGGGCACTTTCAAAGAAAAAAAATTATTTGAAAAAAAAACTTTTCCTTGTCCAAACTGATTTTTTTCTCAGTGTATTTGTATCGAAAACTAAACCAATGAAAGTCATAATTATCTCAGAATCCAATTTCCCAACTGCTAGTTGCCTGATACATGCAAAGAGCATCAGTAACGAATTTGGTATATATTCATAACAAACTTGAATTTAAACTTTCAAATGAGCACAATAATTAATTAACACTAATAGGCTTCTACTTTTACATTTTTTTCAAATAATTAGCACGATGACGAAGTCGACCGATAAATCGACACACAATGACCTCCACTGCGAGCCGTGTGCAACAACCCCGCCATTAGGATATGGAACAATGTTTGCAAACACGGCCCCCAGCACAAATCAATTCACATCGACCGCCAGTCGGCCTCGCTAGCGCGCACAGACCAGTGGTCGTTTGATTGAGCAGGTGCGGAGTATGAAAAAACTCCACACATGAAAATCCCATAGGTTCTCTCGGTCTCCTCGATGCGTTACTATCGAGGCGTACTGCAATAACCATCTTAAAACAATTGTCTGTCAGAGGTTGTTTAGCACTGATGCACGCAATATGTATGATGATGTTTGCAGTACCGTCAAACCCCTCAACATAGGGGGAATACAAGATAGGCCTTTTTTAAAACAAAAATTGAGAATAACTCAAGAACTGTTCGATAAACAAATTATTCGGTTCAAAAAAAATAGTACATTTCTCTGATGGTAACAATTTAGTAGAACTGAAATGCTTAAAAATCTTTTTTTTTTCGAGAGTTGTCCTACTGGAGTTGTAGAGTTAGGTTCTCGGAAGGGCTTCCCGTCAGAATCACACACAACCAGAGCCTAAAATTCTCATATCTATTCAATGATCGATGAAATTCAGAGAATTCAGTTTCGTCCTTTCCCTGCCTCTTTCGTCGCTAACTGCATGAAAAAATAAAACAATAAAGGCGATGTCCGCTCCTCTCTCGATTCTATGAAAACGAGTAGCAGCAGCAGCGACTTTCGTTTTCCTATGACAATCCGAAGTTGCAATTTCGTTTTGATGCATAGTCAGCAAATTTGCGATTTTCATTCATTAAATGAAATTAATGCAATGTGCATCTAATAATGCAACTAGAACATAGTTAAAATAAGAAATATGCACACCGATCAGGCTTCCGTCTTACAATACCATCATTAGCTCGCAAATCTACAGAATCGAGCATCGACAAATAAATATCATTGCTAGTGTATGTTCGTTTCCCCAGCAGTAAGTTCAATATCGAATGTACCAATATCATTCTGAATCTCAAAGCGAAAACGAGCGTGTGGAGAGAATAATGAAAATGCTCTGCTACATGCTTGCTTTGTCCTAGCCTGTTGTCTCATTTTCGATTTCGCAAAGTGCTAGTGGTATGGAAAGAAGCTTCGTTCTTTCGTCATTTTCGCCTAATTTTGGCAAATGAAAAAAACATTTTCCGACTCTGCACACAACAATTGCAGACGAGACAGACAACGTTGCCCACTAAAACACTGCTTAAGGCAAATTGCAACGAGCGGTGATTCTGAATGTGATATTCATTGTACGGTTCAAATACATGCGTGCGTAGAGATTTTTTCGATCGCGTGTATCATTGCGAAGGCCTGGAGCATTTGTACGCCAGGGTGTTTAATCGCGTGTGCGTTTGTATGTTGCGTGTGCTAATGTGTATGTAACTTCGCGTGTATAAATTCGATTTTATAATCGTGTCTTTCGCATATTCGCGTGTGTTCCTGGATGATCGTTCGCGAACCGTGAATCTGATACTGAATTTGCGATGTACGGTTTAGATGCTAGAAGAAAGTAAGATCTTACATATCACTGAGGTTCCTGGATATGAGAGCTTTCTTTTTTTAATTGGTTTAATTGAAGGCATGAACCTAGTCTGCTGATACCAAAGATAGAAACTTCCGGATCGATTCATGATTGTGCGAGCGCGGGAGTTGTTTGGTTCACATTTGAGGTCGCATTTGAAAACTTATAAGCGCTGAGACGTTCACCTAATCACCGGGATGTTATCATGTTTGAGAGATCGCGAGTGTAGGTGCCGTGGATGGTTGCGAAGGGCTCAAGCATTTGTACGTTAACGGGTTCGTCGCGTGATCCTTCCTCAGAACTAAATAAGAAAATAAATAAGTACTAATGGAATATTTGACATAAACTCTTTTCATTGGGATTCTTGATTAATAAAAATATACTTAGTTGCTAAATTAGACAATATCTTCTCACAAACTGAGTTTTATTGGATTCTGAGATAATTATGACTTTCATTGGTTTCGTTTTCGATTAAAATACACTGAAAAAAAAATTCAGTTTGAACAAGGAAAAGTTTTTTGCAATTTTTTTCCCTTGAGAGTTCCCAACTTGATTTTTTACGGTAGATGGGGAACATAATTGCCTACCTTGTAACAAAATTTCATTCAAATCAAAGATGGGGTTTTTTAGTTGATCGACTTTAAATTTTTAAAATCGATTTTTTTCAGTGTAGGAATCTATGAAGAATTTTTTCAATTATTTTTTTCAAAAATTTCACTAATTTTGTGAAAATTTACTGTAGGATTTGTCATTTTTAGACTATAGCCATTTGAAAAAAAAAATTGGTGAAAAAAGTTTAACCCTTTTCAAAAGACAGTCTAGAACCTTTTTGGAAAAACAAAGTATGCAAAGTCTTTGTGACAAAATCTTCATGTACAGAAAGTTTCACTAAAATCTGAGAGAGTACTGGCAACTCTGAATACGACATAGCGCGAAATTCGTCTGTAATTTCACCGATTAAGCTAAGAATTCTCACAGTTGTTCTAGGACCCAAATCGTACCCAAAAAGTTGCGCGGAATCCATGCTTTGTCTCGCCCTAATGACTATTCAATCGCATACTGAGATATCACATTTTTTTAACTCCCTCCCCTTAGGCCTAAAGTGGTTTGGATGCCTCCAGATTCAAACGTCAAAAACGGATTTTTACTAACGCAGCGGTTTAAGATTTGATAAACTTCTTCCCAAGTGTTCTCAGCCGTATTCTGGTGGTGAGAAAGAGACAGACCCCCTACTCTATCCTATCTGACTCTACCAACATGAGTACCAGCTAATACTATTGCTCAAACAACTATATGTACGTATCAAGTCCAGATCACCAAGTGCTAGAACTATGAAGAAAGAGTAAAGCATGGAAAACCATGCGTAAATGCTGCTAAACAAAAATAATCCACTGCCAGAGCTGAAATTTGTCAATGACGAAACTCAAAATGTCAAAATGTCATCGCCAGTAGGACGACACGGTATAACCAAACTCAAGCCACGACATTAAAGTTGTTATTATTTATCTGGCGATTCCACAATCCAAACGGGACACTCAGAAGTATATGCAGACAAGGAACTAATGGTCGATATGTAGGTTATATTCTTCAGATATGTATGTCGTTAAGCTCTCTATACACAATTGTTTGCAACGTTTCGGATTAAAATGAATCATCAAACACAGAGAAAAACTGCGTTCACTAATTTTCGTTTCATTTTCATTTTTTAAATACAGTCAATATTTATCCACGGTTCAATGACGCTAACGCAAATAGTTGTGTCACGCAGATAAAAAACAAGAAAAAAATTTGGATAGCAGACTGACTGAGTAAGAAAATATAGATGCATATGAGTTTACAAAAATGGTAAATGATTTAGATACCAAATTGTGTTTAACAATAAAACATTTAATTGATTTAATTAATCAAAGTGGTACACAAATAAACTTAACACCTTGTTCATTACATCTAAGAAATTATTATGTAAACCATAAAAGCGCGGAACCCTTGTAGGAGCGATAGTCACAAATCTTTCTACTAAAACGCCATCCCTCCTATAGAGGGCCTGCGGCATCCGTGCTCCTTTCTGAAGCAACCTGTGAAAAATATTTAAGGACTCGGAATAATACAGATTTGCCTTAAAAATTAAAGTAATTTTCTCTGCCAATTGCAATATTTTGATACAAGAGCAATTTTTCAAAAGGGCGTAAACGTTTCTACGTGCATTAATTTAATTTTTTTGTTCTATTACTGTATTTTAAACAGTAAAACTAGCGCGCGTTACAAGAACTGAAAACTATTGTGCGAAAAAAGCATGCACTGAAAAAAATGTTATTTTCCACAAAAACACAAATCTGTGTTCAAATTTGAATTTACATTTTTTTAGATTTTTAATTTAAATATTTCAATTCAATTATATTCAAACTTGAAGAGAAAATAAAAACATTCTGAAAGTGATTGCATGAAGGAAAACTTATCGGTAAAAAGTTATTCTAACAATAGCTTTATACATGATTTTAAAGGTCATACTAATTGATATACAAAACTAAAATTTTATCACAGAATATAATTCTAAGCATAATTTTAAAGCAAATTTGCATTTAACCCTTTGCGACGCAGTGGAGCGTATACGTTCCACCTACTTCTCTTATCGTTTTTATTGGATTTCTAGTTAGTGTTGATATATAAATACGAATTCTTTCTTTTAACCAACTTTTGGGGATGTAACGAGTACAACTAGCACAAAAAATTATGTGAATTTGTTAATTACTTATTAGTTATAAACAATTGAAACTCAACAATCTTTTTTTTACAATAAATTCGGCTGTTTCCGAACTAAAAGTCCTAGAGAACCAAAAATTTTTTTGAAAGTATCTCAAACATTGAACTAAATAATAGATTTTATGCAGAATTTTTCGTAGGTCAATTTTTTCGAAAAAAATATTAAAAATATGCAAAAATGGAGTTTATTATTATGTTGGTCTATAAAAGATTCTGAGAGACAGGGATAACTTCTCAACTAGCATAAAAATAGATTATGTGGTTTTTCCGGCCGCCGATTACGATTGTGATAACAGAATTTGAAAATGGCAGCCATTTTTTACGAAATTTGCGAATTTTGTTACAATGAGCATAAACTTCGATTTTTTGAAGTCGCTGATTATGATTCTGATGTCAGAATTCGAAAATAAAAAATGGCGCCCACAAAATGACAGCAATTTTTTTACGAAATAGGCAAATTTTGTTACAGTCAGTATAAAAGGCGATTCACGGGGTTTTTTGGGTCGTACAGTCACCATACCCAAGCACCCAAAAGTTCGTACAAGGGAGCTGCATAAGCTTCTCGTTTTAAGTAATTTTGCAACACGTTTTATGCTCTAATAGCGGTTTAAGCAGCTTTCGAGTTCCAATAAAGCTTAAGCAGCTTGAAAGTTCGCGTAGAACTTTATGTGAACTTCAAAGTGTGCTTTTTAAGTATTATCCGAACTTCTGGTTGCTTGGGTATTGGATCCGCCATTTTGAATTTTACATTTTCGACGTAAGAATCAGAAGCAGCGTCCCCGAAAACCTATATAAATCTAAAAATAACAGTATTAACAATGAAAAAAATTCGCGTCGCAAAGGGTTAGCAAAAATCTTCCAAAATGCGACAGTTCTCGAGTACTTTTTCAAATGGACGTATGTATCATTTGGTGGAAACCGAGAAAAACGGGTTTGAAGTTTCTAGCGGAAATTTTTAAATCCTATTTCAAAATTATTGGAGAAATTCCAGTATCGAATTTACATAAAACATTGTTCAACACACCTTTTTATGTAACGTAACATTTCTACACGTTTGATGCGTGTATCATGTAAAAACTAAGAAAATAAATTGATACGCCTTTCCGATTTCTTGACTATATCATACACTGTCATAATCGTCGTCTTGAAATTTATGTTGTTAGATACGTCAAGTCAGATTAGACTGTTCATAATTTCTGAAAGCAGTTACGTCGTTTGGTTTTTACGATTCTTTGAGCGTTATTTTTATCAATTTTGAACACAGTGTTAAATATAAGCAAATATCGAGTACTTTTTCAACTGGACGTAAGAGATTTTGGGTAAAAACCATGAGAAATGAAAAACATAAGTTTCTTGGGTAAACTTTTAACTCTTATTTCACTACTGGCAAAACTCCAACATCGATTTCATAATTACATTTCATTTTCACACCATTTTACGTAAATTAATCGTTTTAACTTGTTGTTGCGTGTATTATGTTGAAATTGAGAAAAAACGCCATTTTGATTTCTTGACTGTATCATACACCGTTAGATTCGTCGTTTTGATATTTATGTTGTATGATACGTCAGTCGGATTAGACTGTTACTAAATTCTAAAAACAGTTACGTAGTTTGGTTTTTGCTATTCTTTGAGCGTTAAAATTTTTGAATTGGAACATAGTATAAACACAAAGAACAGACATCCATGATCGAACAAAAATATTTAAAAAACGTGTGTAAACATTTGAATTAAGTAAGTAATAACGCTAGCGCCACCACACCAACCTATCCCAACTATCCGTCAAATCCATTCCGGAACTGGTTCGAAATCCTGAATGGATTCAGTATGGAATCTTGCTCAAAGAAAACAACCGATTCCAACTCTATCGGTTGATGCATTTGAGCTGGAATTCATGGTGGAAGTCCGAACCGGTTCCGGACTAGTTTGACTCGTCGAGGAATAACCGCTGTCAATTCTGTCGAATTCAGCCACAAAAAATATGACGACAGTAGCTCACCTAGTTTCGATATCCTAACTATCTTCGAAACCGTTAGAGATTTTACACAAGTTGAATGCTAAAGATGGACGTCTGTTCTCTGTGGTATAAATATGAGCAAATATCTGCCACAGTTACACTAGTTGATTTGCTTGCTCAAAGTGCCCATAGGAATAATATCCGACTTGAACAAATTGAGGCTCTGACATTCTCAACAACATAGGGTGAAGTGCCTATTTTCGCCATACTAAGGAAGGCGCCTCACTGATTCATTAATTACTCGGCCTACAAACAATGGAATGTGTACAAATTGGCATCAACAGCTTTGCTTCGTTGTTAAGTACCAAGATAATAACATACATGTGCTGAAAACAGTGAAATTCTCGTGTTTGAGCGCAACGAAAACACGAATCGAGTGCCCCTATTGTTGCGCTACCATTTGACTCAATGCGTTAAACAAAGATGGCAGACACTGCTCTAACCAACGGCTTCAAATGGGTAGCGTGATAATAGAAACAAAGCGATAATAGGCTCATCACCCTAAGTGAGTTTATGATCCCTAGTAACAATTGTGGTTTTATGATCGTTTTACAGCTACTGATAAAACTTAGATTGCATCTGTAGCGTGCTACAAAACTTCAATTGTCAGTTGGGATAACATGAAAACTACCTTGTATATATCCCGGGTATAGCTGGCCGTCATACCGTAGCAACATCAACAATCTCTCATTTTGCACATATTCTTCCGAGAACTTAAAATCAGTTGGATGGTGTTGAGCATCGCATCTGTATCCTTCTCGTAGTAAATAATGCGGTGCTTCAGTTTGGCAATAACCATTTTCGATCTTCGGCACGGCACGAGAACAGTAAGTCAATATGTTTCACTATGTGGACAATTGTCAGTGGAGAACAAAATCGTATTACCCGTCCTCGCGGTCATCGGTCTTAGCACCGAACATTCGCTTCAACTCCAGCATCCATGCGTACTACTTCGGGTACTCGTACGGAAAGTACTGACGTAACAGAACACAAAATACTTTCACTCGCGTTTGTAAAAACTTTCTTGACCTATGTCGACATTGTAAAAAACTGTTTTTCTTCGTTACTTATACCATGTTCACACTACAGAGTTAAAACATGTTATAATAATTAGCAACAAGAAAAATGTCATCAAGTTAGCGTTAAAACACGTTTTAACTCGTAGTGTGAACGTAGTATTACGTCGAATTTGTGAGAGCGTATGTGTGCTTTTCGTGCAGCTGGTCAATTTGGTAGTTTCGTCGGTTCGTTTTCAACATGGTGTATCCGCAAAAAATCAGAAACGTGTGAAAATGGAAGTTTCGTCGTTTTGTAAAAATAACTTAAAACACTTTAAATGAGTGAATGTCATAATTATCTGAAATTAGTAGTGTTTTTGACGGCATTTGAAACCACTTGCAATGAAAACCAGCTTTGTTTACATTTTGTGACTTACGTCCATTTGAAAAAGTACTCGAGAGTTGTCGATATAATTGGAATTTTGCTCCAACAAAACAATTAATTCGTGTAATTATGCCCGTTTTTTAAGTTATTTGTGATACCCCTTCATAAAATATCAACAATCTAATGTTTACAGTACGGTGCACAGTTGAACATTGCTCGAATCAAACAGTTGTGTTTGTATATAGTACCCCCTTTTTTCAATGGAGAAGACGTTTACGTACTAGCCCAGTACACGTGCTATTAGTAGGTACCACACGGGGTGTACTGGGGGCGAGTCGGGCTCGAATGGTGACGCTGCTATTAATACCGACTAAACTCCATTGGGCTCCGCCATCGTTCCCCTCAGCAGGCTTGTTATTTGCTCACACAATGCGCCACAAAGAGCGAAATACACCGATGAAAAATAGAGCAGCACAAAAACACTGCGACGTGCAGAACGACCGCACAAAGAGAAACTTGGAAACGAAAAGGAGAAAGATCTGTGCACCACGAGCTGCACAATTTCGTTCAAAGAGTTTTTTTTGTACCTCCCCTCTCTGGCAAGCAGGTAGGAATGCGAATCAAACTGCAATTCAGATATTGTCGCGCTTATAATAAAATCTCACATTGCGGGCGTCTGAAAGGCGCATCAAATATAGCCGCAGTTGCTCCGCAAGCAGATTTCAGTGGAGCTTTATTTTTCTGCCAGCTGTGTGCTTTTCGAAAGCTTCAAGGAAAAAGCTGCCTATAAATTTATATAGGCGGCTGTCACGCGCCTATCTCAGTTGAGCTTTCATATAATCGCATATCGAGCGATTATCCTGCAAGGCACAATAAAGTTTGATCGGAAGAACGTTTTTAAAATGTTTTTTGGTTGCCTTCTCTGCTTCTGTGCGCGTGGGACCAAGATTCACACTAAAGAGTCTCTTTATTTCTACTCCTTGAGGTGTGCAGCCATCGAGTAGAATGCACGTATGGGAGCCACACACATCGGAGTGAAGAGGTTTATTGTGAAAGAGAAGAGCGGTGGTTCGCATGAAAAGCGCAAAGAGCGTTTTTTATTCTCTTTATTTGCTCTGAGGTGCATTACATCCCTGCCCCCAGGGACTGCCTCGGGACCGTTCATAAACCACGTAGACCGATATTTGAGAATTTTTAACCCCCCTCCCCCCTAGTAGTCCTTAGTAGACTTTTACCAACCCCCCCCCCCCCCCCACGCCAAAATCCTACGAAGACTTTTATTTTTTTTTTATTCGCGGGAAGAAATCAGCGTTCAGATTTATTTCAAGCTTTTTAAATATTAAAGAAAGATTTTTCACATTGGTTTTTTGTCTCTTATTGATCAAATCAATTAATACCAATTCAAAGTGCTTTCCAATGATTGTGTAGCGGAATACTTCTTTTCAAGGTTAGTCACTTAAGTGTATGTAAAAAGATATATTTCTATAGCTAGATCAAATTTTGGTCGAAATGCGACCTACACCAACAATGCAGAATTGCTAAACACTTTTTGAGCCTTACTGGTGCATTCAAAATTGTTAAATTATAAGAAACAATTACAAAATAATACTGTCGATGTGTACTATCATCTAGACTAAAATAATAAACCAAACATGCACACAAATTTCACTTTTCGTGAACAAATTTCAATATTTCTAAGATGATAAGATAATCTAAATTGCCTTATTTGAACGAAGCTATTTAAATCGTCCCAAAAATATTTATTTTTCTTGTGTAATTAATAACCATATCACCTGAGAGTATTATCGCAAAGTATCAAAGTTTAACTCCGAATATTTTCGAAGATAAATATAGTAGAACCGATTTGCACAGAGTTGCGTAGGGTCAAGACGTAAAATTTAACGAGTGTTTAAAGATTTTGAAATCAGTGTAAATGATTGCAAGAGAAGCTGATTAACTCGAGTAAACACTTTGTTGTAAAAGTTTAACTACACTACTGCTTTACCACCGAAATCAATAAATGAAAAATAATAAAAAATAATCCATTTAATCGGGTGTTTTGTTGTTACAATGGTGGTTTTATTGCTTAACTTTTTTTAACTTTTTAACATTTTTTAACTTTTTATGGTTCATGCATGTCTGCTAACTAGTAGTGTTTCAGATGATTTCACAGTCAAAATCTTCCGACGAGAGGAATTTTTGGCGATCGTCTTTGGAACTGTCATTTTGTATTATTCCTAGATCAAAACTATATCAAAATATACGCAAGAAACAACAACGTGAGAGGTTGTCCAAAAAAATTGTGGGTTCGGGGTTGAGTGGTCGCTTAACAAGTAGTTACCTCAATAGTGTACTAGCTTTGAAGTGTCTGCATAAATACTGAATAGACCGATATTTTGAATACAACTCTCTTTAAATCCCATTTATAATTAGTAATACGAGAATAACAAAAAATAAAAGTCTACGTACACTTTTTCAAAGACCCCCCTCCCCCCTCGTAGACAAACGTAGACTTTTGCCAAAACCCCCTCCCCCGTCCCCCCTATGAGTCTACGTGGTTTATGAACGGCCCCCTCTCGATATTAAAGAAGGGGAATATAGTACCCCTACGCGAATGGAAGATTCAGACCATGCAACGCTAGTGATGATGAGTGGAGCGAAAGAGACAACTAGTACAGCAACGCTATTGGTTTGTTCCAGTACACAGTTATCCATTGGAATCTTTTGTTAGAAGTATATCTGAGCGATATGTGTGAAAATTTCGAAAATTTATCGTGAGATGACTAAATTATAAGCGTTTGAAACCTAACCACATTTCGTTACATACCATATTTGTCGAATTTGCAAAGTACACCGCCATATCGAAAACAAAGACGTAGTCCTACGTCAAAAATCGGCGTTCACATGTAAATTCTGTGAGGTCAAAGCTCATCATTTTTGTCATAAAATGGAATCTGTTCTTTGATAAACAAAACTATTAATTGTTTCATTTTTTATTCCCACTGCCACGTAATTCAAAACTTCCAACAACATTTACATCAACTCGCCCGAACCGCGTTGAAACTAATGCGTTAAATGAGCTAAGAGCAAGTGGCGCCAGGAAAAAAGCGGAATAATCCTAGAAAAAGTGCTTCGCAAAATGATATTTTTATGTAAATTTCAAGTGCTTTTAACGAGTTCAAATAAAATCCCTCCTACTATGACCGCGCTTCGCGACATCAACTGTACTATGAAGTATAGAAAATCTGGCGACAATCGCCACAAGATCAGCTGAAAGCTAACTCAACCCCCACCAGCGTAGATTGGAGCCGAGCTGTACTTCATTGTAACGCTGCTGCAGTCGCCGCCGCCGCCGTCACGCGCACTGATGATAATGATAATGATGATGAACATCTTTCCATTCTGCCCATTCGAATGTAATACGGGTCATACGGTGCTCCTGGCGCTTGGTTGAAAAATTACTACAAAACATCACAGCAAGTGCAATAAGGTTGGATGATGAGAGGTACTCATTTTAGATTCGATACATCTTTTAGATGCAATCAGTTTGTGGATTGTAGGATTCTTTAACAAAGTGTGAGAGCTCAAAACGGATCGGCGATAAGTATTCTCATAGTGTACAAAAATAACGTGTGACCGACTGATCCAAGCAATCGTGATCGGGATGAAATGGGAGGGTGACAAAATGCAATTGGAATGACTGGATGCCCTCATGTTTCCTTCTAGAAATGGCGTAGGAGGCCATCCTGATAAGGTAAGGTATCACATTCGATTGTAATATAGATTTGGACAATTTTGTCTGTCAGATATTTCCAGTTGTTCTATTTAAAAGATGTAGCCTATTAGCTGAAACATTTGTCGGCGAGTACCAAATCAGGAATTGAGAAGTATGATGAACGAGTTTCATCAGTAATATGAATTAGAAGAATACAAATTATAAACTCATCTATTTTTGGATTTGGAGACAGCGTGTGATTTATTTGAAGAGAAACTAACTGTGATTGCTTAAATGTCCGATAAAACTAATAGCAATTCGTAGAAAACAGGAACAAATGTAATGCCACGAAGCACAACAAAAAAGAAGAGTTTGCTAAAACACGTTCCAAACAATACGTAGTCCGAGTGCAACCGTTGCACCACGTGAGCGAAATGGTTTGTCGATTCAGAAAAGTTTTCCGCTCAGTTACGTACCAAACCAACTGATATGCAAATTGAGCCAGCCTGAATACGGTCATTCCTGGAAGCAACAGGAGGTTATACCGACTGCACACGGCATTTTATAGTACAACCTACCCAAATACACCCGAACAAAAGCCATCCAAACTGTCAATGAACGCTTGGACAAATAAGGAGCTCTGCTAGCGCAATTCAGTCAATTACAAGGACCTGCCAATGGCAACTCGCATACAAGCAACGTGACCATGGAACGTGAGCTCGGCATGCCCGGTTCCTTGAATTGTATCCCCGTTCTCATCGTTGCCGGAGTGCGGCATAACAACAACAAAAAACTGTTTCCACAAGTGGTTTTCACGACTGGTTGGGAAAGTAAAAGAAAAAGTTATACCCAGGAAGTTTTATGTCTGACATTTTGTGACCTGGATGCTTAGTTTGTAGTGTCCGTGATGTGTGAACCGTTGTTCTGGTTTAATAGAATTCAATGCCGGAGAAAGCTTGATTTCAATTTGGAATGGATCGACTTAACGTTTATAATCAAATTATAGATTTAATAAAATTTTTGATATTTCTCTCTCTCGTGACGATTCCGACTCAACAGAATGACAGCCAATTTGCGAGGCACTTCTGCTAATTGCCTTCTCCCATGAGACTATTCCATAAAAACAAGCCCAAATTGTAGCCCACCGAACGGTTTCCTGTGCCTGCTCCGGTGTGTATTGTAGTTGTAACAAAGTATGAACCAGAAGCATAGTGATGGGCATTTCGAAGGCATCACGTTTGCACATCGACACAATTGTCGGGTGCCCGGCGATGTTATTCTATCTTAATTGATGAAGTGCTGCTGTTATTGGGTGTTTTGGATCTGGAATTCTCTCTCACTCCCCGCGGACGGATGCTTCATTGGATTTGCGTTCCGGGGGTAGCACAGGGTCGTGCGTAGGTTTTATTATTCTAGGTTACTTTTTTGACTGAAAGGTGCGTCATCGTAACGGTGCTAATTTAGGTAGCTTTTGATTTCAAATTCTTAGTAACTAATCAGTCGTTCCAGTGTCGTAGAATTTTTAATAAATTGTTGCACATTGTTTTCTTCTTTTTGCTGGCTAGTAAATTTATATAGAACGATAGTATACAAGGTAGATCCGGACCTTCCTCGAATACACACTGCCAGTGAGTACAGGTGAGTGACACTTCCCCGAAACAGTGAGTGGGATAATGGTACTGGTCCCGTTAAAACTTTGGTAGATCTCCAAGTACGTTCGAATCAATCCCGCCACCTTAGCCGGTGGAAGTAGGCTCAACTGAACCTTACTGACTAGCGCCGATCCGGCTCGCAACGCATGAAGGACCGCGTCAACCCTCGCATGCGACCTCACTACTTGCAAAGGTACGCATGGGATCATATAGAAGCGACTACCTACTACGGGCGTAAATAGCGACTTGGAGTTGGGATCCAAAAAAGTACTAAAATAAGTAGTCGCCGTCCCAGCAAAACAACCAAGTGCAACAGCGAATGGAACCGCAACAGCAGCAGCGAGGAGAACAGTCCAGAGAGCACATATCAAGCATAAGCGGCGACAAACCAATAGGGCACCTAGTAAAGCTATGGTTTAAGGTGAGCACTTCGAAATCAAACATTACCCAAGAAGACCAGTAGTCTGAGTTGTCTAAAGTGCAGCTGAGGCAAAACATCGAAGGGCTCTACGAATTCGTGAAAAGCAAAGGCAACGTGCACGGACAGATTATGGATCTCGTGTAAGCATCAAATCCGCCGTAGCAGCAACCGAATGCGAACAGATTGTGTTGCTGAAGAGAGCCGAAAACGTCGAAAATAAGCCTATGAGACGCCGAAGGGTGACCGGTATTCTCGTTATGTGAAAAAAGTAAGGGAAACACCCGAGGAGGAGAAGAAACCGAAGAAGCCCAAGAAGGTCAGTCAAAGACAGCCAGTCGACAAATGGAGAGTGAATGATAAACCGTAGGAACCATAAAAGGAGAAAAAAGAGAAAGAAAAGGATAAAAAGAAGAAGGAAGACGTTTGGCAGCGCCAGAAGAGGTTTAGGGGAGAAGTTCTAGTCGCCAAAGTCACACAAAGGACGCTGCGATCCTAGTGAGAGCTTGGGATCGCTGAAGAAGCGATGGGAAAACATAGTAAGAGCCCGGCGCACTCAGAAAGGTCACATACTGTTTGAGCTGAAGAAAGATCCGTTGATGAAGAGCTCGACTTATCGGGAACTCGACGGAAGGAGAAGCAAATGAGAGAACATTAGTTCAGGAAGCAGTGGTCGAGTGCAGAAATCTGAACGAGATCACAACGGAACACAAAGTGAGAAGCGCTAATTGATCACTGTAACCTTGAGTAAGAGCAGATGTCAATCAGGCTGACTAAAGCGTATAGTGGCACGTAGACAGCAACGATACGTTTATTTCCAGCCGCAGCCAACCAGCTTTTGTCTACCGGTAAGATCGAAGTCGAATGGTCGGTGTGCTTGTTACGATTGATCCCTACAGTCACTAAACAAACAGATGTGTTTCAGGTACCTGGGTTTCGACCATCAGGCAAGGAACTGGGGAGGCCAGGACAATGATCTGTGCAGAAAATGGGACATTACTAGAGACTACAGAAAGCAGTCGAAGTGCTTGCTCTCCATAAAGAAGGGCGGAGAGGACCACATGACGGGAGGCTTCTTATGCCCTTATACAACAAGAAGAAGGCATGCCAATAATGCTGAAGCTTTATCTCAATCATTGCGACATTCTTCCTCTCGATAAAGGTAACTGGATGGTGGATAGTACAGGGATGGCGGCAATCCAAGTGTTTCGGTTTCCCTGTCTAAGACGCGGTAGATGGCACACACGAAGGCTTCGTGATTACCATGATCAACGGCGTATTCGTCTGCAGCTATTATGCTGCCCAACGATGGACACCAGAGCAGTACAATCGGATGCTGGTCGCAGTAACAGACTCAACGCCGGTTGTTATAGGAAAAGATTTTAACGCTTTTGCCGTAGAGTAAGGTAGCAGGCTGACCAACGCAAGACATTACAGCCTGTTGGAAGCCCTGGCGAAGCTGGATATAAGGCTGTGTAACGAAGGTTCCGCTAGCACATTCCGTAAAGACGGCCGGGAATCCATCATCGACATAACATTCTGCAGACATTCGCTGACGGGTAACATGAATTGGCGATTTAGTTACCAGTCCGAAACATTAGCGAGGGCGTGAGACGTTGCGCGGAGAAATAAATGCTATCCCTTGGGGCAACGCTTACCGCGTCATGACGACCGAGATCAAGTGTCTAACGACGCCAGTTGAAATGTACGCTGACGAATTGAAAATTATTGTGGAGTGTCTTTTCCCGAAGCTCGAGCCAATCGCATGGCTGCCTACACCGTGCGTTGAAATTCTGCTGACAATCGAGGCTCCAACGACGAACTCCTTATAGTAGCGGAAGGACTGAACCCGAAGAAAACTCACGGTCCAGACGGTATCCCCAACGTGGCACTGAAGACGGCGTCCCTGCCGTTTCCGGACATATTAGTTCTACAGAAATACCTGGACGAAGGCTACTTCCCGGATAGATGGAAGATCCAGAAGCTGGTGTTGCTACCAAAACAAGAGAAGCCCGCAGGACGGTTGTCTCATTCTCAACACTGTTGTATGGCGCTGAACTCAAAGTGGAACCGTACGAAGTTGACAAGCACGTTTCGCATAATGGTCTTTCGTGTTGCGAGCGCGTACAGAACAATATCGTCGGAGATGGTATGCGTCATTGCCGAAATGATTCCCATCTGCATCAATCTAGCTGAGGACGTGGAATGCTACCAGCGGAGGACTGCACGAAATGCAAGGAGACTGGTCAGAGCGGACTCGTTGGTTAAGTGGTAGCAAGAGTGGTACAACGCAGAAAAAGCACGGTGGAGGCTTCGACTCATGCATAGGAAGCATAGAGAGGTGAACTTCCATTTGACGCAGTTTCTATCCGTGCACGTATGCTTCCGGAAGTACCTGCATCGGTTTGGACACGCTTCATCATCCCTTTGCCCGGAGTGTGCGAACGTGCAAGAGACACCGGAACACGTGGTCTTCGAATGCCCTAGGTTCGAAGAAGTTCAAAGGGGTATATGCCTGGTGTGAAAGTTGATAATATCGTCGAGGACATGTTCCCCACGAGCATATATGAGACGCTGTCAACAGGGTGGTTACGAGTATGCTCTTCGAACTGCAGAGAAAGTGGCGAATGGAGCAACAAAGTAGCGCCGTCGGCTATAAAACCGCCGTGAAACCACAAATCAGGTTTCGAGAGAAATTCTGCCGCAGGGGAGCTCTCCGTCGGTGTAGACTAGCTCCACCGCCGGGGACCAGTACGCGACGTAGCACCGGGTTCAGGTCGTTGGGGCGCAAGTGAACCAGACGTCAAACTTCACCGGAATTACTAGACCGACCTCGACTCTCTACCGGGTTGCTCGTGAGTAGGCTAGATCCATCGCCGAGGATTAGAGCGAGTAGACCGTGTCGAATAGCTAGCAGTGGGGCTCCAAAAGCTATCCTCCACCCGGAATCGCTGGACAGACCTTAGCACCTAATGGTGGCCCGTTGAGTAGGCTGGGTCCACCGCCGAAGTCTAGATCGAGTAGATCGGAAAGATGCGAGGAGCTAAAGGGCTCACAAAAACGAACATCGGTATCGGAAGATGAGGTACGAGAAAGAACAGTGCGAGTTAGGAGAAGTGCAGTTAGCGATCCGAATGAAGCATAGACCTTTCGGAAGGCAAGCGGCTTCGATAAGGCGTCCAGTCGGAGCAGTTAACAAGGCACTAAAAACAGAAAGAGTAAAGTTGCCTGGTTGGTATGTCAACTGAGTGTCTCTCAGCGACCGGAAGTGCGCTTCAAGTATCAAGAATTCGAAAGAGCCAAAAACTGCAGTAGACCTGGTAGGAGTATGCAGAAGCAAATTATTGTGCAAACGAAGAAGGTAACAACTACGTCACAGGAGGTCCACAATGTCAGGCTTTCAAACAGGTGACTGCAAAGAAGTCACAGTGAAGGTAACGCAAATCAATGAGAATGGGACAACCGCTTCACCAACTCAAGGGGGACTAATTTACACAAGGGGGAGTAGTCTACTCGAGAGCTTTGCAAAGCTGAAAATAGATGTTGCCAACGATGCTACAAAGAAGGCCAAGAATCAGATATTGACGTTACCTTCTGCAGCCCCAAACTGACAAGAAGATTGAATTGGAGAGTGTGCGAGGAGTGCACCCACAGGGACCATACAATCAGAAGCAATAGACAGTTGGAAACGCGTGTAACTCAATCAAACGAGCGGAGGTAGAAAACAACGAAGTTTGACAAGAGAGTTTTCGTTAAAGCTTGAGTGTTTTCACCTGTACATCAGTGCAGATGAAGTGATAACGGTATAACCAAAGTACAGGCGTCGACCAACCTTCTGGTGGAAGTCGACGTTGGTGACCTACGTGCATATTTTCGCCGAGCCCGGAGGAGAATTCAGAGAGTCCACAACGTCGCTGTAAGATCAGCTCTAAGACCAGCTTATAAGGCGACATGAGCCGCACTTAACAATGAAATCAGTAAGCAAGCTTGCCTCTAGCAGCTATACCGCATCACCGATTCAAATCGGTAGAGCGAGTTGCCATGGCGAAGATAAGAGGATCGGCGGCATCACTGGTACCCGTAGAGTATGAGAGTCATAGTAGAAGTACTATTACCATAGCATGAACCGACGGCCTGGCCGCCCACGCCGTTCCGGGCTCGAGATGACTACGAAGAACAAGCTCTTGTAACCAACGAGGAACAGATAGTGCTGGCCTTAAGAATCAAGAAGGCCCCGGGACCAGACGGTATCCCCAACGTGGCTCTGAAAACAGCAATCCCACCGAACTCTAATATGCTTGATGTATCGACGATGGTAACATCCCCGGCATCTGAAAGTGATAAAAGCTGGTGTTATTATCGAAGCTAGGTAAGCCCCCTGGAGATCCTTCAGCATACAGGCCGAAATGCATGATGTATACAGTCGGCAAGGTGATGAAAAGAGTAATCCTTGGCAAGCTGTATGTTGTATAAACGGAGGGAGGGAGATAATGGCCTATCCAATATATAGTTCAACTTTCGGAAAGGTAAATCCATTATGGACGCCAAACGAACGGCCGTAGAAACTATGGAGACTGCGCAGAAGCAAAAGAGAATAGGAAACCGTTCCTGCGGAGTGGTGGCGTTGGACGTAAAAAAAGATGGGTGGGTAATGTCTGCGACATAACCGGAGAGATGTAGAATACATAAGGAACACGTTCTTCAAATATGTTGATACTCATTGGAATTTTCGGACAAAAGGTGATTTGGGCGAGGAATATTTCAAATTATTCTTTACAAAAATGATGGTGGTCCTGAAAAGGACCGGTTTTGTTGGCGTTGTTGGCCTTGGTGAGGGAGATGGCTAACGATGAAATTAATTGTTAGCATGAGGAAGTCGCGTAGTACTGGCCAATGGAAGAACAGATAATAATTGATTCCTGAAAATCAATTTTTCTTTATTCATGTAAATTATACATACTTACAAATCTAACAGAAGATTCCTGATCATATTTCTGAATCATTAGTGCGAACATTGTGTAATTTGGTTAAGTACAATGAAAGTTACAAACTTTCCAAACTCGACCTTCTGTTCATTCAGAAATATTGAAATGGGGTGTCGTGGTCACAATAAAAAAAGATGGGTGGGTAATGTCTGTCACATAACCGGAGCGTCGTGATTTCAATTCGAGACGTTAATTGAAATCTAATAATATTCAACAGAATGACGTTTGAATGGGAAATTTTCAAATAATTCTCTATGGTAATAATGGTGGTTCTGAAAAGAACCTTTGGTATCGGCGTTGGTGTTGATGGTGATGCGCTGGATCGTTGGATATTTTTGGCATGATAGTTACGTGCCTGGCGAACTGTTTTGTAGCCTCGAACAAAACGACAAGACTGGCTTCTTCGGGTACCATTACGGCTGAACTTTATAAGCTTAGCTCGACTTTGAAATCCTGCACAATCTCACGAATCAGACACTGGTAGGGCCATTTTGTTTGCTACTAGCACGGAGCTGCACAAAAAATCATTTAATGCAGTTAGTTCACGGGGGCTGCCAAAAAGCTTGAATAGAAGCATGCGACTTCAACGTTTCTCTTAAACACATGCAACAACACATTCGTTTTGGTAATACTGATAATAACAGTAGAAAGGAATGGAAAAGCAGTGCACGAAACGAGCGAGAGGATAATTTAAATTTTTGTTCCGTGTGCAAGCTACTTCTTTCCACCCAACGTATTATGTTGCTTGTTGAAAATTTGCTACACACCTTAAAATAAAAGTTTCAGTTTAACTCTCACTAGAACACAATTGATTGGTCCTGAAAAGAACCGTTGCTTTTATTGTAATTTACGCCCACTCCCACAAACCGACCAAGTAGGCATCAGTGGCTTCATTACGGCTGAGTTTTGTAAGCGTAGCTCGACTTTGAAGTAATACACAACCTTACGAACCAGACGCTGGAATGTTAGCCAGCGGATTAGTTGCTCCGTTGCCCTTTAGTTAGGGCGAAATACTAGCATGGCGACAGTTCCTGATCGGTAGTTGGTTGCGATGGGCCACCAGTAGCTGGGCACTTTTGCGGACCGTCATCATCGCCAACTGCTTTCCTCCGGTGGACTGGCTGCTTGCTAGTGCTTGAACGAATACGAATGATGAGAAAAACCGAACGACCAATATTCATATACGAGAAAGCACTACTATCGCTCTCTCGCTCGTTTTCGTGCCATTCCTGCGCCTTTCCTTTCCGTTCGGCTACCAATACTAGCATAACCAAAACGAATATTCTGTCTTTCCATCGCCTTCAATCTAGTGGCCAATGCTAGCAAACTTGCATGTTCAGTTTTTCAATAACAACATTCAAACAATATTTTCAAAGAATGTTGCAGATTTGAAAAGAAGGAAGGAAAAGATTTTCACAAATTTAAATTCTTTCGTGTTATTTGTTAGCGCTGATAAAGGCTATTTAGTTTGCTACTAGCAAGGAGCTGCACAAACAAATCGATTTATGCAGTTAATCAACGGAGGCTGCCAAAAAGTTCGAATAAAAGCATGCGACTAGTGTACTTTGCACGTTCTATATTTTATCAATACTAGAGAGGATCAATAAAATAATTCAAATTGTAATAGCGACATGCAATTGTGGCAACACTGGTCATGAGATGGTGGGGGAACACGCACATTCGTTTTAGTTATGATGGTAGTAGCAGCAGAAAGGAATGGAAAAGCAGTGCACGAAAACGAGCGAGAGGATAATTTAAATTCTCTTTCTTTCTTTCCACACATCGTATTTCTTATATTGCTTTCTGAAAATTATTTGTTATACACCATAAAATGTAAATTTCAGTTTAACTCTTATTAGAACACAATTAATTGGTCCTGTAAAGAACCGTTTATTGTTTTATTGCGGGAGCATAATTCAGACGCACTCCCCGCGGACACGGTGAGCTAGAAAGCACTATTTTGCATTCTCGAACAAACCGACCAAGTAGGCATCGTTGGCTTCTCGGGGCATCATTACGACTGAGCTTTGTAAGCGTAGCTCGACTTTGCAGTCCTGCACAATCTCACGACCCAGACGCTGGAACGATAGCCTACTCTGTTGCCCTTTAGTTGGGGCGAAATTCTTGCAGGGCGACAGTTCCGATGAGTCACCAGTAGCTGGGGCACTTTTTCCGTCCGTCGCTATTGCCAACTGCTTTCCTTCGGTGGACTGGCTGCTTGCTAGTGCTTGAACGAATACGAATGATGAGAAAAACCGAACGACCAATATTCATATACGAGAAAGCACTACTATCGCTCTCTCGCTCGTTTTCGTGCCATTCCTGCGCCTTTCCTTTCCGTTCGGCTACCAATACTAGCATAACCAAAACGAATATTCTGTCTTTCCATCGCCTTCAATCTAGTGGCCAATGCTAGCAAACTTGCATGTTCAGTTTTTCAATAACAACATTCAAACAATATTTTCAAAGAATGTTGCAGATTTGAAAAGAAGGAAGGAAAAGATTTTCACAAATTTAAATTCTTTCGTGTTATTTGTTAGCGCTGATAAAGCCTATTTAGTTTGCTACTAGCAAGGAGCTGCACAAACAAATCGATTTATGCAGTTAATCAACGGAGGCTGCCAAAAAGTTCGAATAAAAGCATGCGACTAGTGTACTTTGCACGTTCTATATTTTATCAATACTAGAGAGGATCAATAAAATAATTCAAATTGTAATAGCGACATGCAATTGTGGCAACACTGGTCATGAGATGGTGGGGGAACACGCACATTCGTTTTAGTTATGATGCTAGTAGCAGCGGAAAGGAATGGAAAAGCAGTGCACGAAAACGAGCGAGAGGATAATTTAAATTCTCTTTCTTTCTTTCCACACATCGTATTTCTTATATTGCTTTCTGAAAATTATTTGTTATACACCATAAAATGTAAATTTCAGTTTAACTCTTATTAGAACACAATTAATTGGTCCTGTAAAGAACCGTTTATTGTTTTATTGCGGGAGCATAATTCAGACGCACTCCCCGCGGACACGGTGAGCTAGAAAGCACTATTTTGCATTCTCGAACAAACCGACCAAGTAGGCATCGTTGGCTTTTCGGGGCATCATTACGACTGAGCTTTGTAAGCGTAGCTCGACTTTGCAGTCCTGCACAATCTCACGACCCAGACGCTGGAACGATAGCCTACTCTGTTGCCCTTTAGTTGGGGCGAAATTCTTGCAGGGCGACAGTTCCTGATCGGGTTGCGATGAGTCACCAGTAGCTGGGGCACTTTTTCCGCCGTCGTCATCGCCGACTGCTTTTCTTCGGTGGACTGGCTGCTTGCTAGTGCTTGAACGAATACAAATGATGAGAAAAATCGACCGACAGATATTTATATAATCGCGCTAATATGCACTACTATCGCTTTCTCGCTCGTTCTCGTGCCGTGCATGAGCCTTTCCTTTCCGTCCGGCTTCTAATGGCCTAACCAAAGGAATATGCCGTCTTTCCCCCACCAAGTGCTCTCGTCAAGCAACCCAATGCGAATAACCATACGAACAAACATGTAATGGACCTATATATAAACTTTTCATTATTTTATTGTTCGGTTGGTCTACCATAACGACGGCTCTGTGCGGGATGGGCTGAAAATTTTCACTTTTCCGAGTCGTTTTCGAAAGATTTTTCAAAACACATTTTTTTTGTTATTAGTACATGTTATACATACTTCAAATTTTAATACAGCATAGAGGAACATATTTGCAACAAATTGGTCTAAAAATTAAATCATTCTGTTAAGTATGATAAAAGTTATTAACGTTCAAAATCTGACGCGGCGCCGCAGCCGATATTTTGAAACGGGACCCCTATATTGAAACCTTAAATGTATTCTACATTAAAAAAGCCTCCAATAGTGCTAGTTGGCCTGCAATCGGCGATTCGCTGCACAGACTGAGAGTTCCCGAGTACCTCTGTAGAATTCTCAGAAGCTACGTTCAAAGCCAGCAATTCATCTACGAGACTGACGCCGGAAAAAGAAGTGTAAACGTATCAGCGGGCATTCCACACGGTTCTATACCCGAGCAATGATGTCCGAAGAATGTGTGCGAATGAAGAAAAATGGGACGCAGTAAACAGGATAGATCATGTCAGCGTTGCGTCGAAGATGGCGAGAGGAGCAACGACTAGCAACCTAGCAACACAAGGCTTCGGGTCGTCGAGGCACCAATAAACCGGAAGCCACACTTCAACCGGAATCGTCAGACCGACTATAGCACTCGACAAGTCAGTATGCCGAAGAGAGATAAGGTCGACGATTGGTTGTCAGAAACCTGAGAACCAGAAGCCATCATGCTTTGAAAGTCTAGCGAAATCGTCTTAAAGCACTAGCGGGTGCTCGTTCAGGGAGCCATTTGCGCGACTTCCGGAGGGTTAACACTTTCGAGAAAACTTTCGAGTCTTCCCACCTTGTCGAGTGTCTCAGTTAGAGTAGACTAGGCCCACCGCCGGGGACTAGTTCGAGTAGGTCGTAAAGTGCACCGGCAAACGGTCGTCAGGCGCCTGTGAACTGGAAGTCGCCCTCCACCCTAAAGCGCATGACCGATCTTAGCATCTGCCTGGGTAGCATCGGTTTCGGAAGATATTCCACTACCGAGGAACTCTTCGTCGGAGTAAGAAAGGTCCACTCTGCCGGAAAACATGAAAGCAAGTGTTTGGTTACTGGCTTTCTCAGTCTAGTGTATATGTATCAAACGACTTAATTTTTGATTATCCGACGTTTCGGTCGTTTTTGGCGACCTTTTTCAAGGAAAATTATCTGTCCTTGAAAAAGGTAGCCAAAAACGACCGAAACGTCGGATAATCAAAAATTAAGTCGTTTGATACATATACACTAGACTGAGAAAGCCAATAACCAAACATAAATCACCGCCAGTCGTTCAAAAAAGTTACATGGAAGCAAGAATAACGTGTACGTCAACGGTTTCGGGAGACATTTTTTCTTCGGGGAACTTTCCGCCGAGGTAGGCTAGCTCCACCGTCAGGGACTACACCGAATAGCACCGAACGTGACAAACCACCAGTATAGGATCGCCCGAGCACCAGTGACTCGGAAGCCACGCTCCAACCGGAATGTATCATACCGTGTAGGACTGATATGACGATGATGAGAACAGCGAACTAGCAAAGCCAGCTAGACCTGGAATCACGCAATGTATATGAACATAGCCGCTAAGGGTTAAATCATATTTCTCATTGAGAAAAATATAGTGAAGTCTTAAATTGCTAACGTAACCGATTTCGCTATGTTTATCTTCAGCCAACAGAACTGCTGCGCCTGTCGCTATGTTACATGTCACCAATTGTTTGATAGCGAAGGCAAACAGTGTTTTCAATTTTGAGTTAGGCACCTATCTGCCATGGTAATGATAAGTCAAGTTCGAGACATCGTCTTACTAAGAGAAATTTACTACATACATCTAGTTCAAGCTATCTTGCTCATTTGGATAAAAGTTTGGTAGTGTTACTCTGATTACATTATTTCATACTCTACGGGACCAGCGTTGACATGATTGTAACCTTTGGTACCCTAACTACGCACCTGTCTCTCTTACCGGGTGGTGAGAAAATTCGATACAATGGGTCTTCTGGTAAAACAAGCCCTATCTATACACACTGTTCGAAGAAAGCGAGTGGGAATTCGATCAATCCACAGTAGGAGGGGAAGGCCCCAGCACAAAATAGGCTATAAGTGCCAAAGAAAATCTATCACCAGCATTGGATTGGAGTGTTTCTTCATTATCGCCTCCGGAATCAGAGCACGGGTGTTGGTAAAATGATTTCGTTGACCCTCATACTGTCGGCTGTGGCGGCGGCGGCGGTGGTGGCAACAGTGGCTTCCTTCCGATAGATGATACATCTCTTCGGGGTCGGGGAAGCGATGGGAATTCGAACTTAATTGTAGCTTTATTACATTTTCAGGATGCTTTTAAGAGAAATTGAGATACGTCCGGCGTCAGAATGGCAACCGGAGAAGGGAAATGAATTATTCCTTCTGCAACGACATCAGATATATATTAGACGAAGTTTGTTCTAATTGCAGTTGTAAGTTGATTTTCCTTTATAATTAAGACTATATTCCGCCGTCGAACGAGTCCCGTTCCGTCTGTAGCAGAAATTTGTCAATCGTTCGAACGACAGCTCTGCAAATTGCCTTCCGAACCAGCAAACTGCATTCCGCCTAATTGATTGTTTATTGCTTTTTAATTAAATTAGATAATAAATTGAATATCGCAATTAAAATCGAACCATCCTTTTCCGTTCCCGGGTACAAGTGACTGGCGAAAAGACTCTCATTTCCCACGCCTGAATTGATTGTTTCTATCTGATTGCCGTCTGTCGGCTGTCGTCTGCGTGACAAAGACACAAACCACCTACCTCCAAGTTACGATGGGATGCTCCCACTTCTGGCCCTGGATCACGAACCGCCGATGCCGCCGGTGTTGATAGTGCCGGGGGTTCAAACTGTTCGATGGTAGGAAATCCGGTGAGTTGGGAAGATCCGGGGCCCCGCAACGAGGCCTCCGCATCAGTTCCAACGTTTCCCGGTTGATGTCCCCCGTCGGCTCCAGATTGGCAAAGGACTGAAAGGAAATGAAGTGTTTTTTTAGTTTCATTGCCATGAGCCTTCAAATTTGTAACAAGAGGGAGTTTTTTTTATTACTTGATATAAACCCATCACAGAAAAATTGACTCACCTGCAGCTGTCTCACCGCCTCCTTCAGTTGGTCCATCGTTCGAAGGTTCCCCGTTTCGATGTTCGACTTAGGTAGATAGCCAAACTCCATCAAGTAATTTTGCTGGAAAAGGTAGAAGTAAAACAGAAAATTGTCATTAGCTTTGCAAACGAGCTGTTCTGACATCAACGCTTGAAAACGGTGCTCGTTTATTCATGACATGAAACGCAATCGAGCAGTGATTTTTACGATTACTGACCACTATTGGTCGGTCGATTTGATGTGAACTTCCCTTCGGAAGAGCACTCCACAAGTAATTCCGTATTCCATTGAATTCCGATTATTGAAAATGCATAAAAATAACACATTTTACGACTGATTGCAGCTAGCAGAAAAGGTGTTCATAAGGCGGAAGCTACTTTGATTAGAAATAAAAATGGAAATGGCATGATTTGATTAGAAATTTGAGCTTATTCGTTATACAAGCAATAAAGGAAAAATATTCAATAAATTTTTGAAAAAAATCCTCAATTTCCTGCTCAGGAAAAAATTAAACTGCGAAGTGCGAGCCGTTTGTCATTTGAGTTCGGTCATTCTAGAAACTAGTTGTTGAAGAAACGAAGCAAAAACCTTGCGAGGGGGCAAGCAAGGGATGTAAGCCATGGTGGATAGCATCTCCGGATCGGTGCTCGTCTTGGGGGCCGTACACTAATTACCTAAGGCTTTATTAGAGCTTTTCAACCTCCCCCTCCCCCCAGATAAGAGTTTGTAAGATTTTGGTGAACTCCCCCTCCCCCTACATAAGATCTTATCATGATTATCGTTATTAAAAAATATAATTGTTAATTCATCAAATAATAAGATAACGAAAACGATATGTATAGAATTGTTACAAGAGACCTCATGACAAAATTTAACTGTAATCATCTGCAGAATTTTAATAGCATGCCAATCTCGCCCAGTAGAAAGAATAACTGTTGTCAGATATTCAATAACTCCTATTTGGTTCACTTGATCTGCTTTGCTATATTCCACTTTTTTATTGGAGACGAACCACTGCGACCAGTATTTAGATCTATGTGCTATACACTCAGGTTTTTTTACGCGGGGGATACAGGTCGCGTAAATGAAAACCGCGTAAATGAAAACCGCGTAAATTTCAAAACCCGCGTAAATTTCAAAATCCGCGTAAATGAAGACCACTTAAATTTAAGAATCCGCGTTAAAGGGAACCTCGTTGATGGATACCGCGTAAATTTCAAAATCCGCGTAAATGAAAACCGCGTAAATTTGAAAATCCGCGTAAAAAACCGCGTAAAAAAATACCACGCAAAAAAACCGCGTTAAAAAAAACTTGAGTGTATTCCACTTCCTTTGAATCTATTTTCTTGTGATGTAGAATTTAGAAGAGTTTTTAACCTGTTCTGGCATGAATTTATTCTGATTTCCAGCTGTGACGCTTATCGTACGCATAGCTCTGAGTTAACCATCTTCTAATTTTCTTGAATTAAAATACAGTTCACACTCTCGAAATATTCGACATTCAAGATATTTGACAATCGCATGTTAGAACATTTTCCAGATACCTTTCGGGTTTGAATCGAACGTTTGAAAAGGACAAAGTCGGTCTAACAACACGAAGGCTATCAACACTTCTTAACTTGTAAGGCATATTGTGACTTCAGTTCCCGAACAGAACAATGTTAGTGTATGGTCCCTTGACAAGTTTCGACGCCGAAAGGTAGGCGCGTCGCCGGCCCCTTTTTCTCACGCCGACAATTCGCGAACTCGAAGATCGTTGACTCAGAATTTTATCCACAAATCTAGGAACATTGTCTATAGTTCGAATATACGACGTTAACTGATTCATGATTTATCACATATTGATCTTTATTTGGTATTAGTGGTTGTGAATTTGATCACAATATTAAAAAAGTCTTGATATTTTCTCGAAAATCATTACACGAAACTCAGAATATAATTCATGGATCCATTGTTGCTTCATCAACTGGTTATGATTGCGAGCATATAAGTTACAATGCATCATTCTTGCGTGTGGAATGGTCCACAAATTCAAAAAAAACGCTTCCACTTTCAAGATATAGTTAATGAAATTTACGATTATGTGCCTGATCTTAATCTTTGCACGCAATCAATTTCACTGGAACGCAGTGTACTATTAAACGATTTTTTAACCGATTCGTGATTCCTAATATGCTAGACACGATTCACCAATCGAGCTCGTGAAACTGTTCATGATATAGTTCATGAAGTAATTAATTTTCCACATAATCTTAATATACTTACGTAAACAATTACAAGGAACTCAGACTATTATTCATGGATTCTTCGCTTTGCTCTTTGGTTTTGAAATTTCTATGTGAGCTATTGTGTACAACTGCTAGCAACCAGTCTCATAGGCGCGAGCATTAGATAGCAAAGAAACTACTAGGACCTGTAACACTGTTATTCTTTTGTTAAGATTCAGTGTAATGTTCGGAATTAAATGAAAATGCGCTGAGCACCAAAAATACATTACCTAGCCACAATTCATGTCCGTGAAATAATTAAGAAAACTATATGACACGTGACTCTGTGTAAAAAAATCCGACGGTATGCTCAAGACTAAAATATCACGATAACAAGACGAGAATTTACGAAAATCGTTGCACATCGTTCAATTGTTGACTTTTTTAGTCAATAAAGTTAATACAAATCAATGTATCATCAAGTTATGAACTAGAATCATAAAAATATTAAACATTCAGACATAACCACCTACTAAACATTTGAGTATAATGCCATCTTTTTATGGCGTGAACTAGTTTTGTGAAAACACAAAAAATTATTTTCAATTCGAAGTTTATTTATCATTGATTGAATGACCTACCGTGAAGGCACATAATTCCGCGCATCTAAGGCATAAGTGAAGCTAAATTCGTTATGAAAAATTAATCAAGAAGGAGAATTTAGATAGAATTATGCAAAAACGAAAGATGTGTTGTTGTACCAAATTCCACGCATCATATATTGCGCTGATTAAAATTGCGCGCACACGTGCTTCAAATTTCGCGCAGCGCATTATTTAGCAGGAATCCAACAAATGTGGAAACTCAAAAAAAATGCATAAAACTCTTTAAAAAATCACGAACTTAGCTCACTCTTTCGCCACAACTTTGTATATAACCCCTTAAATTGATATCAACTCAGAATGAAACATTCAGAATTTGTTCCTTGAGTTTATCTGATCACGTATTGAAATGTTGTTTTTAAATCGCAGATTACCAGTGAGAGAAGAACAACCTCTTTCCTTGCATACTGGGCGGATTACAGGCTCATCTATATTATGCAAATTCCCAAATGGGAAAATTTTGGACGATACCAATTTTTTTGTGCATAAGGACACATACCTTACATAAAGTACGGTTTTTGTTTTAGTGTTTCGGATTCTCCTCGTCAGTAACTAGCACCAACTGGGTGTCTAGTTAGACGATGTATCTAAGCTAGTACCCAAATTAGCACTAGTTAGACACTAAAATCCAAAAAGTCACACGTCTTGCGTGAACACTAAACAACTGGCTTATACCGAGTGAATGTGTCCTTATGCACAAAAAAATTGGCATCGTCCAAAATTTTCCCATTTGGGAATTTGCATAATCTCAGGCGTTTGGGTCTTCAAACCATAAGACAGTTTCGGTTCATATTCTTCGTCGGCAAACAGAACTTCTGTGCTTACTATCGAGACATCACTCGGTATAAGCCAGTTGTTTAGTGTTCACGCAAGACGTGTGACTTTTTGGATTTTAGTGTCTAACTAGTGCTAATTTGGGTACTAGCTTAGATACATCGTCTAACTAGACACCCAGTTGGTGCTAGTTACTGACGAGGAGAATCCGAAACACTAAAACAAAAACCGTACTTCATCTATATTATTAATTCCAGAAGGCTCAGAAATTGCTTCCAGTAACCGTTTTAAGTTGGAGTTTTGGAAAATTCGAACTAAACCAAGGAGATGAATGAGTATGTGGTAAGTACACGTATTGTTTTATCTTCTTGGTTTAGTTAAATTCTTCGAAAACTCCGGCTCGATGTTTGAAAATAGGTTCGGTACTCTCCCAGATATATTTGAATGGCGCTGAAAGATACCTTTAGTCCATTACCTTCCCGGAATTCTCGCAGCTTTTTAGTTCGAATCTCCTTGCCGGACCATAAGCAATGCTTTTTGACGTTTTCTAGAGTGTATTATATGTGTTTCTACACTACAATATATATATATATATATATATATATATATATATATATATATATATATATATATATATATATATATATATATATATATATATATATATATATATATATATATATATATATATATATATATATATATATATATATATATATATATATATATATATATATATATATATATATATATATATATATATATATATATATATATATATATATATATATATATATATATATATATATATATATATATATATATATATATATATATATATATATATATATATATATATATATATATATATATATATATATATATATATATATATATATATATATATATATATATATATATATATATATATATATATATATATATATATATATATATATATATATATATATATATATATATATATATATATATGAGCGGAATTAGGTTCGCCTAAATTTAGTAACCTTTCTCCGCGCACTTTAATTTCATAATACCTATTTACAAGTGCGCTGACCATTTTAGTCTCATGAATTGTTATTTAACACACTCTTTTTATTTTGAAAATCAACCGCATCACTTCAAACTAGTTATAATTTCTACATTATGGTCTTAACGCAATCGCTAAACATGACGACATCAAGAACGAGCGTTCTATTTTATTATTTTGCATAGGGTGATGAGCCTATTTTGGTACCATTAGGGAGAGGGTCGCACTATTTTTTGAACAACTTTAAAAGAAGCCATATTACCTATACCCTTTCTCAGAATAAAATATCAGTGTACTGTTTCTTAAACAACTATATAATGCATATTTAGCAGAATTGTCTCAATTTTCAGCACAAATGAAAATAAATGTTCTATTCTGTGCATCTATTCCCACCTCAACGATCCAATTATCGCCTGATGGGTGAGCAGATTTCCACCCTAGGGGCAGATCACTCTAGAAATGTCTAACAAATTTGCATCAAATTAGAAAAAATAGCATTTAATTTCCATTTTTGCATCAACTTTGCACTCCCTCGCAGAAAAGTTTGTTTAACAAAGGTCCTACGCTGATTCACTTTGTTCGACGTTTTGTTGAATGTAGGGCTAATTTTTTGTAGGGTTTTGACGTCTTACACGCAACGCAAAATACATTACGAATTTCTATTTTGATGGAAAGAAATGCATTTAATTTAGCTGATTTTTTAAAATGCATCACAAGTGATTTTAAAGTGAAATAATCGTAAAAAGGTTCTCCAGCTAAAATAAATGTATGTATCAGTGCAATGTTTAATATATTTAGGGTGACCATACGTCCTGGTTTCCCAGGACATGTCCTGGTTTTTCACTGACTGTCCTGGTGTCCTGGGAAGTCGAGGAAAAAGCTTGATTTGTGATGGTTTTTCTCCTGTAAGCCTAATAACAGGTGTTCAATAAATATGAGAGTTTTTTCAGTCATGTAGTTGGAAAGCGAAAAAAAATCTTCAACGAATTTTTTTTATTAAAAACATGATGTTTATTCTTCAAAAAAACTTCAATGAATATTAAAGAAGGAGCCCTGGTCAGCAGTACGACGCAACTTAGTCGCGATGCTCTCACAAGAGCACTGGACGGCACTGACGTCCTTCTTCCGGATACAATTCCGGATCCTGGTGGTCAACTGCTTCATATCCTTGATTCGCCAATTATTATTATACACTAAAGCACTGAGGGCGCCCAAAAACCCCAATGGGACGGCACTGGGGCAAGTTAGTGGGGTTTCTTTCTTTCGGCACGTACGGTATCTTTTTCTGCTCAAGATACTCTAGCGTCTTCTTGGCGTAATGGGAAGACGTCTTGTTCGGCCAGAAGACGTACTTCCCATCCGCATGATGCTCCTTTAAGAACGGCAGAAGAATTTTCTCAAGACACTCCTCCTGGTACACTTGTTGATTGATGGCCAGACCGCTCGGCTTAAACCACGGTTTTGAAATCCCTCCCGATATGGCGATGTAACAGCATAAATTTATGCACTTGTATTTTACTTCGGGGTGTGTGGCCGACTTGTCGCTGGAATAGTAGCTGTCATTTCCTAGAATGTGGGTGTTCGAGAGCAACAACGTCTCGCGGTAGTTGTTCGTCATCCACCGGCACTGCGATTTCACGATCGCTATCTGCTCATCCGTGTCGTCAGTGGACCGAGTCTTCTTCCGACAGATGATGTCCTCCATCTTGAGGGCTCGGTGATTCAAGGCCGGCATCACGCAAACTCGTTTCGCAAACTCGAACAGCTTTTTCAACGCTTCCTTCTTCATCTTCGTCATTATCTTTGCCGGCGACCGCTACCGGCCTTCCGCTCCACACTCAGGGATGCCAGGATCTGGTAAACAGTACTCATGGGCACGTTTTCGTCTCGAAAGTGGCTACCGTAAACTTTTTTCCACGATGGCAAGGTGTTTCGTAAAACCGCACAACACGCTCGCGGAGTACTTGCTGTTTCGATGCCATCTTCGATGGAACTGACAGCACCCGAGCGAAAAGAAACATGTCTCCCATTCATAGGGAGTCCAGAGAGCAATTCTCTTGGAGAGAAAAGAATTTACGCTCTTTTCTTTAATTACAGAAAGGTATTGAAATAATTCTCATTTTTTATTGAACACCCGTTATATTTCTAATTATCGAGTTTTCGCTTTATTCACTCTGCTCCAAAGTACGACAAACAAAACTTAATACATTCGAATCTCTCAAGTGTACCATACTATGCATTTTTTAATCTCTCGATATTACCTCGTTATTTCTTTTTCCAACTTATTTTTTTTTACATGGAAATTGAAAAGAGAAAGAGGCGTTCGTATGTACGTACCTTATGAATGAGCTGTAGTCTGTTTGCAACAACATTTGGCAATCGAACAAATCGAACCGATTCCAGTTGTGGACCAAACTCTGGCCGCTACCAATGTCGATGAAACAATGATTCCGGGATCCAGGATTTCCTTTAGTACCTACCTCTAAGAAGACACCTCGAAGTTTTGACGATTCGTCTTCTTCTAGAGCTCTCTTGCAAGTGGCAGTTTTTCGTTTTATTGAAAATCCATTTCATAAAAAGGAAAATGGCGAAACAACAACTGTCGTGGAATAACCTTATTGAGCGCTCTCTCGAGCTGGTAATTATGGAACCCCTTTAGGATCAATACCAGTTCCTAATCAGTCTACTTTTCCATCTCAATAGGATCGGAAGCTACAATCGCGCTGCTTGTTAACAGTGCAGTGAATCAAACGAACGCTTCTACATACAGTCTGCCGTTTATAGGGTAAAGTGCCTATTTTCACCATACTAAGGAGGGTGCATCACTGATTCATTAATTACTCGGCCTACAAACAATGGAATGCGTTCAAATTGGCATCAACAGCTTTGCTTCGTTGTTTAGAACCAAGATAATTACTCAAATGCGCTGAAAACATTGAAATTCTCGTGTTTGAGCGCAACGAAAACACGAATCGAGTGCCCCTATTGATGCGCTACCATTTGACTCAAGCCGTTAAACAAAGATGGCAGACACTGCTCTAACCAACGGCTTCAAATGGGTAGCGTAATAATAGAAACATAGCGATAATAGGCTCATTACCCTATGTACCGCGCCAGCAAAGCAATCGAAAAATAACCGTTGTCCCAAGCCAGCGTGGAAAAAATGCACCGTTATTTTCATTGATGCGGTATCGATCGTTTATTTAAAAATGATTGAAACTCAGCAGCAAAATTTGAACAATCTTCGATCCCATACAATGGTCGTTTGTCCAATCCGCCCTTGTGTTCGCGAAGTGGAACAATTAATAAAGGCGCATACTCGTAATGCGGTACTGATAGCATTTAAAACTTTGGCCATGGCGAAAAGTTTGGCTATGGGAAACAACATGCAACACGTCGTTGCGCATGTCAATGTTAGAATCAAGATACTCGATTAGATTGACGAAGATAAGACTGGTGTGAGCCTGCACGATCTATCCCCGCGTACAACCAATAAATTCACTATTGATGTCGAAATTCGTAACGGTGAAAGTTTGAAACCTGGAGAAATTTTTTTCCAGGTATATCCAATGGTGTTCATATCGTGAGAAGCAAATCTCAAATCACGCTGCGCACATATGAAGGACAGATCCGTACGTGCCAAACCATGTGTGAAAGCCTCTAATGAAACAACATCAACTGCGAGCAAACCCAACAACATTAACTAAATCACCAACAACCGGAGTTGCAACTCAGCCACCAACGAATACTGGAACAACAGAATCTACGCACAGCGTGTCCGATCATTGTAATACTGCTTACCAATGGTTGTCATTCGAGATTGCCAGATATAGCGCAGGGAAGCTACCTGCGAACGTTGATGTTTCTGCTTTGCTTCAATGACGTGTATTTAGTGCTTAAAACTCCTCGCCTGTTCCTGCACAGACGATCTCATAATAATTCGTCTCATTTGCTCAATTCAGGATTTCCGATTTCTCCAACAACAGCATGAAACTTTCGCTGGTGGTGGTGTAGCAAGAACTTCGCGCGCGTGTGTGTGTAAATCCTAAAAATCACGGTGATCAAATTCCCACGAAAAATTTTCTGGTAGAGCTCTTCCTCTCAAACCCACAGAACTTTTTTTACTGCCGAACCTTTACCTGTCCGACCCAAGATCTTTGTAACTGCCGAAAACCTGTGGAGAAAACACAGTCGATTGATAGGTAACGGGGGAGGCAGTCCTCTTTCGACTGTCCTGGTTTTTTGCTCGCCTCATATGGTCACCCTAAATATATTTGTGCCAGAATAACGGGATATGAGGCGGTAAATGCTGGCTCGTAAGTTTTTATTTTGTTAAGCTCCGTTGCGTCCTGTTTCGGTTCACTACGTGAGTGAGGCGGATTAGCAGATATTTCAATAAGGTGGTTTTGTTTTAATTAAAAGTTGGATTTAGAGGATAGTTCCTAATACATACAGTGACACAATCTCATTTTCGTACACCGCTATGCGGAATGCTTATATGCATTTTACAAGTAAAAAATAATTTTACCAGACATTTTATTTATGTAGAAATAATTTACTAGACAGCATAGGGAAGATACAATAATTATCTTTGTACTACAAAAGCTCATTTTTTCAAAAATATTCATAATTCTAAAGATAGTCAAATATGCACGCAATATCATATTCGTACAGTACACATATTTTTTTCAAAAATCAATTGAAATTTCTATAATAAATATTCAATGTGGTATCTATTGTTTGTAACTACAGTTTTCAATCGTATTGGAATGCTGACCACTAGTTTTTGTGTTTATTCAACTTAAATTTTTCCCCATTCTTCTAAATAGTAGTTTCTAAGATCATTCTCATTATAATCCGGATAGTTTCGTACTTGTTATCCAAATATTCCCATTTATTTTTCTAATCAGTTAATAAACGGGGTGCGCAGTGGAGAATCCATAACATTCAAATAATTATAAAATTATTCTAAACGTTTTTTGCACGCCTTATGCTTTAGGTTCTTCTCCTGATCGAATTTCCAATATCCACCACTTCTTAGTAAAAGTACTATTTTACGGAAGCTTTGCTTCAAAATTTATTTTGACGATCCATAAATGACGTAGCATTTTTTGAGTGATTTTTAACACCCCCCATCGTAGCATTTCGTCACAAACCTCTAAATACCCCCTGGTACTTACGTAGCTTGACGGTAATTCTCCCCCCCCCCCTTGTCCGTAAAATTTGAAAAAAAAATAAAAACGATGTTAGTTATTCTCCTTTAATACAGCTACGTAGCATGACATGACCCCCTACCCCCCTGTCGCCACACATCATCACAAAATACAAAACTCCCCCCTCCCCCATATAATGCTACGTCATTTATGGATGATCCTAAAGAAATTTTAGCTGTAGAGCTAGGTTCTCGGAAGGGCTCCCCATCAGAATCACATACTACAATTTGCAGACGAGACAGGCAATGTCGCCCACTAAAACACTGCATTAGGCCAATTGTAGCGGGCCGTGATTCTGAATGTGATATTCATTGTACGGTTCAGGTATGTGCGGACGTAGGGACTCGCGATCGCATGTATCATCGCGAAGGGTTCGAGCATTTGTGCGTTAACGTGTTCGATCGCGTGTGCGTTTGTATGTCGCGTGTGCTAACGTGTATGTAACTTCGCGTGTATAAAATCTATTTTATAACCGTGTGCATTTCGCATTTTCGCGTGTGTTCTTTGGATAATCGTGCGCGGACCGTGAATCTAATACTTTATCTTTGGTGTACGGCTCAGATGCTAAATGAAAATGAGATCTTCCATATCACGAGTTCTCGGCGATGTCGCCGTAGAGCGTGTGGTCTAGTGGATATGAGCTTTATTTTTTTGATTGGTCCAACTGAATGTATGGACCTTAATTACTAGAATGAAGGCTAAAGATTTCCGGACGTGACCGATTCATGATCGCGCGCGTTTGCGGGTTCGCGTTCGTAACTTCGTAAGTACGAAAACGTTCACATAATTACCGGAGCGTTATCAAGTTTGCGCGATCGCGGGCATAGGTGTGCGTAGATGATCGCGAAGGGCTTAAGCGTTCGTATGTTGACGTGTTTGTCGCGTGTGCTCGCGTGTATGTGACTTCGCGTGTATAAATTCGATTTTGAAACCCTGCGGCCATTGATATATTCGCGGACCGTCATTCTGATATTTAGCTCGGTGTATGGATCACATTCTGACAGGGAGCGAGTTATCCCATATCACTAGATTTCCCGATCATGTCGCCATGCGACATTTTGTCTAGTGGATATGGGAGCGTTTTTTTTTTTAATTTTTCAATTTTATTTATTTCTTTTTAAATTAACATGGACCTAGACTGTTGGTACCGAGGATAGAGACTTCCAAACGATCCCGATTCATGATGGCGCGAACGCGGGAGTTTGTAGATTAACGCTTGAGATCGCGTTGGTAAGTTTATGAGCGCTGAGACGTTAACCTTATCACCGGGGCATAATCATGCTTGCGAGTTGGTGGGCGTAGGTTGTTTGGAAAATCGCGAGGGGCTCTAACGTTTGTACGCTGACGTGATTTTGTAACATATTTGCGTGTGTTGTGTGTTCTTGAATGGTCGCGCGAACCGTGAGTCTGATATTAAATTTTTGGTGCGCGGCCAGAATTCTGGCAGAGAGTGGGATCCCTTATATCGATAAGGTTCCCGGTCATGTCGCCATGAGACGTGCCGCCCAATAGGTATGAGCGTATTTGCCCAATTGGTCCAGCTGAAGGCATGGACCCAGGCTTCTGGGATCAAGGGTAGACCTCCGGACGTGACCGATTCGTAATCGAGCGCGCGAAGGCATTTTTGTAGGTTCCCGCTTGAGATCGCGTTTGAGAATGTGTGAGTGTTAAGAAGTTCACTATCACCATCTTTGCTGACCCAGCTGAAGGCGGGAGTAGAATGGCAGTATAGGATTCGGAAAAAAGAGATAAAGGACAATATATGAGAGACGCAATAGATTGGACAGGTACAAGATACAGCTAAAGTTATGATCATCACATGAAAGACATACATTAGTACTTCAAACACTACTAATACTTGAATAGCCAATAACCACACATAGCACATCCTTTCTCAATTATCTATTTGTAACTAGTAGATTGTTTATGAGCGGGTGAATAGAAAAAAGGTAAAGAACAGAAAAAAGGCTCCTATCAGCCCTCCCGGCCTCCTCGATACACCACTATCGAGGCGTATTGTAATCAACATCTTGAAGCGGGATTCTTATATAACTAAAATCATGCGTCATAATGATTGGTGGCTTATTAACATAACAACTAATTAACCTCTAGTAGTAGCACTTGGTGCACATAGAAACCAAAAAGAGCGAAGGGTCCTTATATTTAGATAATTCTATTGAGTCTATTGTGGCTTGATGATGTTTACAATATCGTCAATCCTCCAGTGAGAGGGATAAAGAAATAGATATTAATAGATAATAGAATAGATAAGATAATAGATAACACAGAAATAGATATTACATGCATCTAAACTACTTTTAGGTGTTTGGTGATGTGGTTCACGTGGATTGGATTTCTTCAAAAACTACGTGTTTCAGTTTATTAAGTTGATATAGTTGAGCATTAACTAGTGGCTGAACAGTATGCTTAAGAGAAGGTTCCATCCATAAGAGATTGTCATCTCTGTTTCTGAAAACAGCGAATCCGATTCGTTATAAACGAGTGTTACTCGCCATCTTCACTAGCCAGGGCGACAGAGCGATTTAAGAGATAAAAACACCCACCTTCAGTCTGATCATCTCTTATAGATGACAGTCCATCGTTCCGAATCGAATGACTCGATCACTATGCTCAAGATCAAATGAGTCCCCGAACAACCGAACCATCCCCCATTTGAAAGTAGAAACATCCATATCAGCCGTCCGCCAAAACACTCGATCGAATTTAGTCATGAGATTCAGAGATCAATGAACCAGCACTCGCTCGGATCTCCCACTCTTATCGACCAAGCAAGAGTACGCGCTCATTAGGCTCATCACCCAAGCCCAGGGATTTATGGATGATCCCTAAGATATTCATATTAAAATACACATTCTGATCCATCATTCCATCAATGAAGACCAAATTTCTAGCACTTCTAGTGGACATATAATACCCGATACAATAACTCCACTGTCCCTGCGTTTAGCTGCTGTTATAAGACTATTACGGCCAGGTCTGAGTTCTATTTTCTCCACTCGAAACAACAGCCATTTGAGTCAAAGCTGTTGAATTTGGACTCGTAGATAAAGTTTACGATCTTTCCAATATTCCGATAAAATGTTTCAACGTTGTTTAGTAAATAAGAAATCAAGTCTTGTTCTTCTCATTGATGAACAGCTTCTTGCTCAGAACACAGGCATTGTAATTGTCCGTTCTCCATACACTGCGAGCCGTACCAGAGCAGACTTATACTTAAATGCTATGATTCAATTTATTTACCATGTATATAACATTACTTACTCGGATTTCCCAAATTTTTCTAATCAAAAATTATTTATCCCTCATCGTAATTTTTTTACGGTTCAAGTTTTTCGCAATATCTGCTCTACGTTTCGTCACATCAAAGTTTTTAACGACATGTTAAGTACGCAACCTTTGAACAATTTCAAAGATTTCATGAAGTGATTTAGCTTCATTTTGGTGAGTAATACTTAGTTTCCGTCCCATAATGACAGTTAGTTTACTTTTTTTAACCAGTACGTTAATTTGAGGTAATTTCTTAAACTAGTGTAGAGGAAACTGTGCCAATGAACACTTTTCTGTAGTCATAAAATCTCTTTATCTAAGTAAAACAAAAAAAAATAAAGAAATAACAGGTCTTAAAATTGACAAATTAATTGACTTTTCAAAAGTGTACGAATATGAAATTGTGCCATTTTCACACCAAGTAATGATTTTTCATGTGTAGTGTACGGAAATTTGCACACTTTAGATTACAAATGATAAGAAAATGACAGATGATGATTCTACTACCACATTTACAAAACAATACCTATATTAAATAGCGCAAACATTTATGAAACAATATTAAACATATACACTAGAGGTGTACGAATATGAGATTGTGTCACTATCTGTTAGATGATATTACGTAAGAAATGACAAACTCCCCGATCCCATAGATAACATTTTATAAAGATAATTTGAAACTCCCAATCCCCCCATACCTTGCGTAATTAGTGTACGACCCATTTCCTATTTTCACCTACAAAAAAAATGTTGGAAGTTTCATGTTAGCGACATGTAAACAACAAAGAAAGACGCTCATTTGCACTTGTGGGGGTGTAGGGGAAGATGGGGTAAAACGCACCCCCGGGGCAAAATGCACCCCTTGCTTATATCGAAAACAGCTGAAAATTTCTAGAAAACGGTAATACCAGTCGGAAGTCCGCCATAGTAAACATACACTGTCAAAGTTTGATAACCGCACATCAATAGCAGCTCGAGAAATAAACAAAAAACAATAACGTGCTCTTCTCATGTAATTATTGTGGCTCGTGCAACAAGGATTTTCCGCTCTTATAAATACTGTTTTACTATTATATTAGAGCATTCCAGTTCTATTTATACAGTTGCTCATTATTCTGTCGCACTACATATGAAAAATCTACTAAATAATTCACTTTTTGCTTAATTTATATCTCTGCTCCATCGGGGGCAAAATGCCCTCTTCTCTGATTTTGCTGGCTTTCAATCGAAAACAGAAAAATCTATCTGAAATCCTACCAATTGCATAACCTAAGGCTATTTAATGGCACACTTTTGTGAAATCTCGTTAGAAAACAAAACTACTTGCTTGTTCGCCGAGCATTATGCCCCGTTGTTGCGGTGCATTCTACCCCGTTGTTGTGGTGCATTTTGCCCCCGCATAGGTGCGTTTTGCCCCGCTTATTTTTCAAAAGGTGAGTTTCAATGATTTTGAAGAATTGAATTATTTTCATGTTTTTGAATATTTTGCAAAGCGTTATTATTTTGATTACAGAGAAAAATGTTGGTTAAACGATATCATTAATTAAATTCTCCCAATTGATGTTCTATAGCTTAGTTATGGTCATATTTCCTTAGGGGGTGCGTTTTACCCCATCTTCCCCTAAGTCCCATTTGAATAAGTTTGTGAATATTGCAGCCATTGAAAACAAAGGGAAAAACTTTTCAAAAAATTATCAACCTCGATCCTGCCAGGAGTCGAACCTGGAATCTTCTGATCCGTAGTCAGACGCGTTATCCATTGCGCCACAGGACCCTTGCGTTCAGTGAAGTTCTCGGTGTGGAATAGATCGCACGGAACCGAACCGCAAGCATCGTGAAATCATAATCTACAGTAACAACAACAGCAGTAACTGCACTGACTAATCGGAAAGACGAATGTACGTCACAAGCCAGAGAGAATATGCAATATATACCTACACATACATAGATTGCCATGTGACTTTTTCATGAATCACGATTGGATGAAATATTTCATGACTGGTGCCAAGCGCTCATGGCAAGAACGAAATGATTTGCGCATGCCTGGAATGATAAAAATAGATTCTATGGAAATGTTGTCAGATATTTTTTTCGTGAGCTACGGAAAACAATTGTTTCTTATTTTTAAATAATTTAAAAAATAAATTGTTCTCGAAACAATGCAAAACAGCCACATAAAATTTGGACAACTTGTATGCTGTTCGTTGTTGATGGACAATTTTTGATGCCATTTTAAATGCATTTGATGGGAAACACATTGTATTGATTACGGAGATATTTTCGGGCAGTCGCGCTACTGCATTGAGTTCATGTAGCTCTGGAGCGAAAGCGAATTCGCCTTTAAGCAATAACAGTTGCTCTTTTAGCGAGCCATGTACGCCATGTAAAATATAAAAATGGAAATTGACTGCACTGCAGAATTCATTAGCAGACTCAAAATGAATGTGCTGAGTGAATGCATCGGTAAGGTAGAATAACAGCTGATGGGCTGGTCTATTTTATCACTTTTGATTTGATAGGCAGTCGAAAACTTACGCTTTGTAGAATATGAGTCCATTCATGAGTGTTTATAGGACGACGATAGCTGTTCCAGAGTGAATGGACTTACCTGTTGATAATGCCCTTCTAGGTATGCTATCCTTATCGTTTCCATTCTAGATCGTTTTGTCTGTTCCGAATGTTGAGATTGTTATTCCAATCATAATCATAGACGGAAGAAGAAAAAAATGCTATTCAATAAGGCTTCCGAGAACACTAGCTTTCGTTCGCTTCCGGTTTTTTCGTAAAACGAACGCGCAACACCGTTTCAAATTAGAATCTGGTAAAATGTAAGAAAACACAAGAACAATCGTTAAATCAATGCAATTTTGAATGCATTATATATTTTACGACATTAACACGGTAATTTTTTGCTCTGGAGTGATTTGCGTGTACTGGAACAAACCTAATGAAAAGTATTGAATTCAATTTGTCAGCTTTGGTAATGAGACTATGCTAATTATGCGTCTGCCATCTTTGTTCAGAACGGTGGAAATTAAGGTAGTCGATTCGAGTTTTCATATCGTTCAATAACGACTACTGCAGCTTCTTTGGCTATTTGGTGCTAGGCAACGAAGTAAAGATATTGGTAGCAATTTATAGGTGATTAACGACATAATTAGCATGGGTTCGTTTAAATCCACTTAAATTAGGGAAACATACAGAACAAAAAAGAAACATTTCAACTTTTCGTCATTTTTAATACAAAGAGGGTAATATTTTATATTCCAATAAGAATGTTCATCCTTTTAAAACCACCTCTAAAGTCGCAGGTTCCTACGTTGCGAAAATAGTCTCACACAATCTGCAAGACACTGCGTCACCGGCCACGACAAAAAAGAGGATGTGTCAGAAGTGGGGTTCGAACCCACGCTCCCTTACGGGAACCAGAGCTTAAATCTGGCGCCTTAGACCGCTCGGCCATCCTGACTTGGTGTTGTGAGGGTGGCTAGGAGCAGTTCAAAAAGGTAAAGCCGGCAATCTTTGGTGCCGCTGTAAATATATTGGATTGGAAATGGCTTCATAGGTGGATTGTGTACCTCATTGAATGAAATTTGCTTTTCTATGATTGCAAGGGGGTTTTCCACAGAATGCGTGGGCAGTCAGAAACTCAGTGTTAAAACGATAGCGCTTACCAAAGAACTACACACCTAGAAAAAATCGTGTAAATTTCCGTCTCCTGACCCTAACATATTCGAGCATAAAAAATGACTTAGTTTTACATTACATTTTAATTTTACATGACGTTGAATTTCGTAAATCATGTAATTTTACCTCACATATAAAGTTTGTTCTGAATGGCGTAAGTGTAATTTTATGTCATAGCGCATGTAAAATATTATTTTCATTTAAAATTAAACGGAACAGGGTTGAATTTCGTCATTTTGTGTATTGCGGTTTGTTAAATTGTGTCATGCTTGCAATTACGTCAACGATAAGATTCATATTTTTTATGTGATATCTAGTAGGCAGCAGTATGGGGAAATTTGTACTTTGCTGACCAGCTTTAGGAGTTAAAAAGAAGCTTGTTTCCGAGATTTTTATTTATAAAGGAAAGAATTGAGTTTTTTGCTGGTGGCTGCGTTTTCACATACGCTTTCTATTTTGACAAGTCGTCTGTACACTGTCAACTTTGACACCTCGTCAGCACTGTCAATTTTGACAAGCGGTCTCATCAGCCTTGAGTTTAATGGCTATCACATACCCTGCTCATTTATGTACTCAATTCAAACCAGGTATCTGCTACGCCGCCTTGATTTCAAAGCCAACATCTAAAACGTCGCGGTAGGGTCGATCCACAATCAACAGAATCGATTTCATTCGACACAATTTTGTGATAGTCGAGTACATTTAATTTGTTGGTGCACCATGATGTAAAGTTTTTATTATTCACCGACATCTCCAAAACAACACATTTCTTCAATTGGCTGGCGAATATTTTCGCTTTTTAACAAATGTCAAAGTTGAGTCATGCCGTACTGACTAGTGAAAATCGAGCTTCGAGCAAAACGAGCAGAACAATTTGAACTGTCAGTGGGGCCCATAATTTTTGTGCCCGCTAAGATGTTGACTTATGTCAGTTCAATATAAATGGGATAGGGGTGTTATATTCGTGATTCAAACGTTGAACGTCAAATTTGAAATTTGTTAGTTTATTTTCAAATGCCTTTTTCGATCATTTCAATTTCTTCACGAATTTATTTATAAGCATATTCTCAGCCGTTGGAAAGTGTCGAGAGAATAATGGGATTAGAACCTCTGCTCTTACCTAAATTCATCACACATGAAATGACCAATAATACACACCAAAAAAATCTGAATTTTATCGTTGACGTAATTGCAAACATGACACAATTCAACAAACCGTAATTTACGAAATGACGGAACATTACCGTGTTCCGTTTAATTTTACATGGAACATATACTTTACATGCGCAATAACATAAAATTACACTTCCTACCTCTCAGAACAAACGCTGTATGTGGAGTAAAATTATATGATTTACGAAATTAAACGTCAAATTACAATAAAATTACAATCAAACGTAAAACTAAGTCATTTTTGATGCTCGTATATGTCAGGGTCAGGAGACGTAAATTTACACTATTTTTTCTAGGTGTGTAGCACATATGAAGCTTGTTTTTAAACCACCCGGGAAAGCATCTTCTAACGATACAGTACGTAAACCTAGACCTAAACAATGTTTGTTCACATATGGTTTTGGATACAAATTTTTAGCAAAATTTACCACCAAAAATTGACAATAATTATCAATTATTGTCAGCTACTGTTGCAGCTGTGTTTACCGAAGAAATCGGTCGCAATTCACCTGACTTATTAGTTTCGACTAGATTGATTGTAGCTGATTGCTTTTCCTCAGCATAATAATCGCCCAATTAAATTATAAGACTAATTAATTGGACGATGTTTGTCAACCGATTTTTGTATGCCGATTGCGAATAGCGAATAGTTTCGAATAGCAAATGTTCTGTATCCTCATTTAGAGTTGAGTGCCGCTGTTGAATGGGACTACAGTTGACTGTGCGGACCAGTACCGAAATCAGTTTGGTTTTTCAACTGAAAAACAATATTTTTATTTGACGTTAAATCTTTAGTTGAGAGCAGAAGTGAACGCCTACCACGATCAAAAAATTGAATCTGAAGGACTGTTTCCCAAATTTGACAAAACGGATGATTTGTCAAAATTCACATTGGACGGACGGCTTGTCAAAGTGGGGTGCGCAATTGGGGACGCAGCCACCAACGAAAAGTTGAATAACTTTTCGGAAATTTAGATGTTTGTGCAAAGCCCATGACCGCATGCTTTTCTCATTTTCTATTGTAATTCCTATCTTTATGGGACTGATTTACGATCATACACAGAAAAAAATATTTTGTGATTTTTAATACATTTTCATGCACATATTTGGAGCATATAAATGTAAAACTAAGTTCCAACACAAATACACACAACTTGTCGTGCTTTTTTCACCGAATTTTAGTACAATTTTACACGTTGATTGAAAATTACAGCTTCATTGAATAGGATACCAATCATACGTCTCCCAACTAGAGGTGTGCGCCGCCGCGCCACGCCGCCGCCGCCGATGATTTTGACACGCCGCCGATTTCAGGAAAAAATGGTCAGCGCGCCGATTGCCTTTTTTGTGCTGCGCCGCCGATCATATTTAAACTCGCGCCGAGTCCATATTTGACCTGAATGTGTATTGAGTGAAAGAATTTTGGTTTATTTTGCGATAATCTTTTTGGTTGTAATAGTTTTGTGTGATTCTTACCATTACCAATCTTGAGGCAGGATATTGTATCCATATGGAAACAAATTGTATCCATATGGAAACAAAGCTGCTTTCGAACCGCACGGCAATTCAGCAAGAAATTAAACTGTCACCGTGTCTGCGAGCGGTTTGCTTATGAACTGTGAATTTATATAGTGTTCCGCTGTTTAAAGACTGGACAAGCGAATATCAGCCGAATAGGTCGGTAAAAGGTATTAAGATATTCAGAAGTTAAGCAATATACTTGTTCTAAGCATTACTTGTTTTACTAATCAATCAATCGATATGATAATAAAATAGCCTGGACAATACTTTTGCTGACTTCCTACCCGCATAGTCATCCGGATCGCAGCAATCAACCGTCAGTCTGTGGAAACCATAATACTCCCTACTGTCGAGTTCTCAGTAGTTAAAGACACAAGTTACTCAGTGCAAGAAAATATTCGGCTCATGCGGAATTAGATAGCATATCGAACGAATGATGTCACTTTTTCATGGTTAGAAACAGTTAAAACTTAATGAACCGACATATAAGCCAGTACAATTGTTTCTACAAAATCTGTGTAAATATTTAAATAAAAATACGTTGAAAATTACCATCGCACGCGTGAATCACCATTCTACTCAAATTTGCACGCAAGCAAAGCTCGTATAGCGTCATGCCTTCGATATAGTAATTCAAGCCGTACGACTTTTAACTATTAACCTTGGTCTGGTAGTTCAGAGGGTAAGGCGTTGGTGTCGTATAAGCCACCCGTCGTATAAACCAGCCCCCGCCAGGAAGGATTCTTAGTAGTCAGTAGCCTCGTAACACTCAGGGCCGTCGAGAGCCGCGCCGGGCCCCGGGGTTCGAAGTACTGACGGGCCGTACCATATATGACTTCTTATTTCAACATCGATTAGAGGAACTATACAAATGCAACCGTTTCAATTAAACTATTTTTTATGATACGATTCAATGCGTTAGCTTACCAGAGTCGTCAGTATTTTAAATAAGTAATAGATGAAAAATAAAAATAATAAAGGAATATTTGTTTGTGGCTGGCCATTAGAATGACTTGCGTCCGATTTGCCATTGCAATTGGAAACCTTTTTTGCGACATTGCCATACAGTCCATATCGCCATCGTTCATGCTCCCTTGACGCACGTTAATGCTACCATCGTTAATGCTGCTCAGACTCCGAGCTTAGAAAAATTGACATCCCTTCGTGAGCTTGAAAGAGAAATAAAATCCTATTTATTCCCGCCGCGATGAATCGAAGGTTTGTTTGTTTTCCTCGTCCGTCCGCTCTGAGATCATCAAGCAAAAGTGCACCAGATATAGATTATGCAGTTCAGTTATGCTCGAAAATGTAAAAGAACTTCTGCTTTCAAACTGTCCACATAATAACAAATGAATGCTTTGGTTTGTGAATGAATTTATATTTCCTCTCTGCACTCAACCATTCGATTCTGCATAAAATTTCAGTCAGTTTGGAAGTGAATGAATGAGGGAAGCATTGAAACTGAATATTGAATTCAGCAAATTAATCAGAAATAGGCAACTGAATGTAAAATTTCGCACCACTGATGCTGCCTTGTTTCTTATTGTTGGTACATGTTGATGATTTTGAGGCACTGGATGCAGCTATTGCAGTTGTCACTATGACCTGAACGAATTTTCTTTATTGGTTTCTGAACATGGTAAAATCGGTTTTGGAATCAGTTGTTACACTTGCGCCAACATTCAGAGAGAAAACATTCCGAATGCGATGAATGGGATCCAACAGCGAAGTCTGCTGTTAGAAAGACTGAGACAGAGAGTTGTGAGAGAAAGAGTTTCAACTTTTGGTGAATACTAATAGGTATCTAGTTCAATTCCCACATTTTTCTGCATCAAATGTGTACACTGGAACCTCTATTTACGGACCAAGCCAAGGGTTCGTAAATTGAATTAGTTCGTTTTTTGGGATTTAGATCATAAAAAATTCGCTTCACATTCTTATCAAAATTCGTTGGTTGAGCAACATTATCGATAACCCTAACAATATTGGTATTTCCGGAACGGGTTTGAGAAGTACATGATGAAAATGGATATTTGGCACCTTTTTGAAATCCAGGATGGAGACTTCCGATTGAACAATAATCTCGATAACCCTAACAATTTGGGAATTTTTGAAACGGGCTTAATGAGTAGATGATAGAAATGGTACCTTGGAGCTATTTCAAACAATATCTGTATAAACTATGAGGGTATTTTTAAGCGGGTTTGCCGAGTAGATGAGCGATGCCCTTTTGAAGGCCAATATAGCGTCTTCTGGTTCAGAGAAGTTTTCTATAATCATATCATCCGCATCACAAATCAATATACCTATATCTATTCTATGATTAACTTTTTTCGAAAATGTCAATATTTTAGGTTATAGAGATGTCTTAACTGGAATTCGCCATCTTGGTTTTCAAATTGGCTTCATTAATTGATTTTCGTCATCTACTCGTCAACCCCATTCCGAAAATATCCAACTTTTATTAGTAACATTAGCTAAGAATATGATAAATTGTAAACAACTTCATACTATGCTATATTTCACCCTATGGAGGAAAATTTGGTAAAAACCAAAATTTCTCACTAGGGTGAAAATTTGTTGGTAAAAACCAGTCTTTGTACAGGAGGGCACAAATCCTTATTTCATACTATGTTGCGTTTCGGCTTCGCCTTTTGGTTTTTACCAAATTTTCCTCCATAGGGTGAAATATACATAGTGCTTTCGCATAGGCCTGCTAAGCCAAGACAAGTTTCGGCTTCACTTGTGTCTCATCGGCATAAACAGAACTTCTGCTCGAACGGGACATCACGTTTGATCAGTCGTTTGATTGAAACACATAGTGTGTTTTAGTTTTAAGGGATTTGCGTCAAGCCGGCGCTAATCTATTCCGACAATACGTTAGTGTCGGTTTCTGAAGAGGCGAAGCCGAAACGCAACATAGTATGAAATAAGGATTTGTGCCCTCCTGTACAAAGACTGGTTTTTACCAACAAATTTTCACCCTAGTGAGAAATTTTGGTTTTTACCAAATTTTCCTCCTTAGGGTGAAATATAGCATAGTGATCAATATTTGGTTTAATTTTGACACACGCAGACACAATAGTCAACATAGCAAGATGATTGAGCAAATTACTACTTTCCATCCATATAAAAAAATATCCCTCGCCGCTTTGCGCCGCCGCCGCCGCCGATGATTTTAGCAAACGGCGTCACGCCGATACGCCGCCGCCGCCGGCCCAAATCACACCTACGCCGCCGATTACGACATTTTTCATCGGCGCACACCTCTACTCCCAACCTTTGAACGGAACGGATCGTTATATTTCACAGTGGTGTTCGGTGTGTAAATTTCAGTGAGTGAAGGTTTGTTAGCTGCCGTTCTGCCGGTAGTAAATCCAGTACATTGTTTTCGCTGGTGCGGAACAATCGACGTTGTTTGCAGATAAGTTTTGTTTGATTTTTTGTCCTCGTTTGCTTTCTTTCCTTTTTCCTTCTTTTACTCTACCTTGTAAACAAATAATAAGACACATTCCCGTTTATATAACGCTCTGCCCTCGTGCTTAAATGGCCGAGGGCGAAATACCATCTGATGTAATCATGGAAGTCCCTGATCCCCCTAACACTCGCATTGCTCCCCGTATAAAGCAGTACCCAGAAGGTTCCTCTGGGCCATGGGTGGTATATTTTCGGACCGGAGGGAAACCGGTTAATATATTAAAGCTTTCTCGAGATCTGACTGCTAACTTCCCGGCCGTAACTCAGATAACACGTGTTCGGGCAAACAAGATACGTGTTCTAGTGAATGATCTCGGCCAGGCAAACGCGATTGCTTGCTGTGAGCGCTTTACGCGGGAATTTAAAGCGTACGTGCTTTGTGTGGCCGTATAAATCGATGGGGTAGTGTCCGAACCTAGCTTGGCTGCTTTAAGGACCCCTCACTTGAACAGATTAAGATCTTGGAATGCAAACAATTGTATACCGCAAACACCGAGGGAGGTAAGACTACCTACTCTCTATCAGGCTCGCTTCGGGTGACATTCGCCGGGTCCTCTCTTCCCAACTACATCCTCCTTGACAAGGTTCGCCTACCGGTTCGCCTGTTTGTACCGCGGGTCATGAGCTGCAGCAATTGCAAGCAGTGGGGCCACACAGCCACATATTGTGGAAATAACAAACGATGCGGCAAATGCGAAGGAGAGCGTGAGGATGACTATTGCGACAAAGAAACTGAAAAGTGTATTTGCTGCGGGGGCCCTTCACATGCTCTTAAATCATGTCCTGCGTACAAGCAGCGCGGGGATAAAATTAAGCGCTCCCTTAAGGAACGCTCAAGGCGTTCTTATGCAGAAATGCTAAAGAATGCTTCGCCATCTGTCCTGTCCGAAAATCCCTATGCTGGTTTGGCTAACGTTGAGCACGAATCTGACGACCTACGAGAGGGAACATCTTTGGTTAACCCAGGGGAATCCAGGAAGAGGAGAAATCCAGCCTCCCCTACATTGCCTCGTAAGGGTGCCAAGGTGTCGTCCACTCAGAGTGCGCCAACTACAATCAATAAATCCAACGGAAGTGATGCACAAAAGCCGAAGCAATTTGCTCCAGGACTTGGAAATATTAATTCTAACAAGGAGTACCCACCACTTCCAGGGACACCAAAAACCCCAAGTGTCCCCTTTTTTCAAACAGATACTCAGTCCAGTTGCGGACTAATGAAATTTTCTAACATAGTGGACTTAATTTTCACAGCTTTCAATGTTACTGATCCTCTTAAAAGCCTTCTGATACGTTTTCTCCCTATAGTGCAAACATTTTTGAAGCAGTTGACTACTAAATGGCCCCTCCTTGCAGCGATCGTATTCTTCGATGGCTAAGTCATCAAACGAGGTCACTGATTCGATCACTGTCTTACAGTGGAATTGCAGAAGTATCCTCCCGAAAATCGATTCCTTCAATTTTTTACTAAACAGTTTAAAATGTGATGTTTTCGCATTATGTGAAGCTTGGTTAACTTCCGATATAAATATCAACTTCCACGACTTTAATATAATTCGTCTGGATCGAGAAAACCCTTACGGAGGAGTACTTTTGGGGATTAAAAAGTGCTATTCTTTCAACCGAATTAACCTCCCTTCGACACCAGGCATTGAAATTGTCGCTTGTCAAGTTCTAATCAAAGGCAAAGACCTTTGCATTGCTTCCATCTACATTCCTCCTAGAGCCTCGGTAGGACACCGAACGCTTTGTAATATCACGGAATTCTTACCGGCACCGCGGCTAGTTCTAGGAGACTTTAACTCGCACGGTACGGTATGGGGTTGTCTTCACGATGATAATAGATCAACATTAATCCAACATCTTTGCGACAATTTCAACATGACCATCTTAAACACGGGAGAAATGACGCGGATTCCTACACCACCAGCACGTGCGAGCGCGTTGGATTTATCGCTTTGCTCGACATCGCTACAGTTAGATTGCATGTGGAAGGTGATTCCTGATCCCCACGGTAGCGATCATTTGCCTATCGTAATTTCAATTGCTAACGGTTCAAGACCATCAGAAACAATCAATGTCTCGTATGACCTCACACGGAACATTGATAGGAAGAGTTACGCGACCGCGATATCCGTTAAAATCGAATCCACACAAGAGCTTCTTCCGGAGGAAGAGTACAGGTTTTTGGCAGGCTTGATTCTCGACAGTGCTCAGACAAGCTCAGACTAAACCAGTACCCAGCGCGAATACCCATGGACGGTGTCCCACCCTGTAGTGGGATAAAGAGTGCTCAGAGCTGTACGCGGAAAAGTCCACTGCATATAAGGCCTTCCGGGAAGACGGGTTACCCGCTAGCTATCAACAGTACGCGTCGTTAGAAAGGCGAATGAAGAGTCTAATGAAAGCCAAAAAACGCAGTTATTGGCGCCGGTTCGTCGACGGGTTAACGAGAGAAACAGCGATGAGCACTCTTTGGGGTACGGCTCGACGTATGCGTAACCGTAATAGTACCAACGAGAACGTGGAATATTCAAACCGTTGGATATTCGCTTTCGCCAAGACTCTGTCCCGGTACAGAAAACGTACCGCGCCGCGTCTCCTCACGATACCGCGAACGAAACACCGTTTTCGATGGTGGAGTTCTCACTTGCTCTCAAGCATGGGAAAATTCGTTCACTCGCGCGACTGTTGCTAACTGTGGATCACAAAGTGGTCAAAATATTGTGCTCACTAATTAACCATAATCAACGCATGAAGGGAGAAGTCTAATAACTTCAGAGCAGGTCACTAGATGGGCAAACTGCGAATCAAAAGTGAAGCTTAAAAAAATTAAGAGCAGCGTCAATTCTTCGCTCGTGAATGTTTGTCACGTAGCTTCGCGAAGCTCACAATGGTTTCTTCATGCATGATTAAAACATAGTACCTATTTTTGCACTGGATTTTTTGCTGACAGATCGCGTTATGGGTAGTTTTGTGATACACTACTAGCAATTTGATCTACTGAAGTTCCTTGCGACTTATTTGTTAGCAGTGCATTGTTGTAAATTTTTAAAACCATTGATTATCAGCTGGTTTTAAAATAGTATATGGTTTGCCAAGTATTAATTATATTGTGCGAATATGAAAATGAAATAAAACTGTATAATGAAAATCCTATGCAAACCGCGAACCGCTCGAGAAGAGCTTCGCGAACGAAGCCATCCGCGTTGGGGAAGGAAAGAATTAAAACACAACTGATGTGCTTCTTCGTTGGTTGTTATAGCTTTGAATCGCATGTGTCCGTAACGACAGGTTGCTAGGTATCATTTTCGAAGCTAACAGAATGCATCACAACTGAAGAAAGCTTGCTTGCGAAGCGCGAACAATCGGTTCACGATGCGATTTTTCCCATGCTTGCTTGCTCTCTTATCATGCAACAATAACGCCCCAGGGTTATACAGAATCAAATTCAACTTGCTGAAGAATCTGCCTGATACTGCAAAAAAATGTCCCTCATGAATGGAGGCAAGTGAAGGTCATCGCCATACAAAAACCAGCCTCCGACCACAACTCTTATCGGCAGATTGCAATGCTGTCCTGTATTCGGAAGTTGTTCGGGAAAATGATCTTGTTTCGCTTCGACAATTGGGTTGAAGCAAATGGCTTACTGTCAGATACACAATTTGGCTTCCGCAAAGACACTTTCTACAGAAATCCAAACAAAGAGTCTGGCATCAGTCTTCTTGGATATTAAGGGAGCTTTTGATTCAGTTTCTATCAAAATTCTGTCAGAGAAGCTGCACCAGCATGGTCTTTCACCAATTTTAAATAACTTTTTGCTAAACCTGTTGTCTGAAAAGCACATGCACTTTTCGCATGGCGATTTAACAACATCGCGATTTAGCTACATGGGTCTTCCCCAGGGCTCATGCCTAAGTCCCCTGCTCTACAATTTTTACGTGAATGACATTGACGATTGTCTTGCCAATTCATGCACGCTAAGGCTACTTGCAGACGACGGGGTGGTCTCTGTTACAGGGCCCAAAGCTGCCGACTTGCAAAAACCATTACAAGATACCTTGGACAATTTGTCTGCTTGGGCTCTTCAGCTGGGTATTGAGTTCTCCACGGAGAAAACTAAGTTGGTTGTTTTTTCTAGGAAGCGTGAGCCGGAGCTACTCCAGCTTTTATTAATGGGTGGAACGATCAACCAGGTTTTCACATTTAAATATCTCGGGGTCTGGTTCGACTCTAAAGGTACCTGGGGATGTCACATTAGGTATCTGAAACAGAAATGCCAACAAAGGATCAATTTTCTCCGAACAATAACTGGAACATGGTGGGGTGCTCACCCAGGAGACCTGATCAGGTTGTACCAAACAACGATATTGTCGGTGATGGAGTACGGGTGTTTCTGTTTCCGCTCCGCTGCGAACATACACTTCATCAAACTGGAGAGAATCCAGTATCGTTGCTTGCGCATTGCCTTGGGTTGCATGCACTCGACCCATACGATGAGTCTCGAAGTGCTGGCGGGCGTTCTTCCGCTAAAAAATCGATTTTGGGAATTCTCATATCGATTGCTCATCCGATGCGACATTCTGAACCCGTTGGTGATTGAAAACTTCGAGAGGCTCGTCGAGCTTAATTCTCAAACCCGTTTTATGTCCTTGTACTTCGACTACATGGCACAGAGCATCAATCCTTCTTCGTATACTCCCAACCGTGTTCGTTTTCTAGATACTTCTGATTCTACTGTATTCTTCGACACATCCATGAAGGAAGAGATTCGTGGAATACCGGATCACATACTCCCACAAGTGATACCCAATATGTTTTATAATAAATTCCGAGAAGTCGACTGTGACAAAATGTTCTACACTGACGGATCAAATCTCGATGGGTCCACTGGCTTCGGTATCTTCAACAATACTATCACCGCTTCATTCAAGCTCAATGATCCTGCTTCAGTTTACGTCGCAGAGTTAGCTGCAATTCAGTACACCCTTGGGATCATCGACACTCTGCCCACAAATCACTACTTTATCGTTTCGGACAGCCTCAGCTCTATCGAGGCTCTTCGTGCGGTGAAGCCTAAAAAGCAATTCCCGTATTTTCTGGGGAAGATACAGGAGTCCTTGTGTACGTTATCTGAAAAATATTATCAGATTACCTTTGTTTGGGTCCCCTCTCATTGTTCTATCCCGGGCAATGAAAAGGCCGACTCATTAGCAAAGGTGGGCGCATTAAATGGTGACATCTACGAAAGACCAATCTGCTTCGACGAATTTTTTAGCATATGTCGTCAGAGGACACTCAACAGTTGGCAAACCTCGTGGAGCAACGGGGAACTTGGACGATGGCTACATTCGATTATCCCAAAGGTATCAACAAAGCCTTGGTTCGGGGGGATGGATGTGGGTCGGGATTTTATTCGTGTAATGTCCCGACTTATGTCCAATCACTACACCATGGATGCGCATTTGCGGCGTATTGGGCTTGCGGAGAGTAGTCTGTGCGCTTGTGACGAGGGCTATCACGACATCGAACACGTTGTCTGGGTATGCGCCGGGTATTGTGACGCCAGGTCTCAGTTAAAGAAATCCCTTCGGGCCCGAGGTAGACCACCCAATGTACCAGTCCAAGATATGCTGGCAACTCGTGATTTCTGCTATATGTCCCTTATTTATACCTTCATAAAAACGATAAATATCCCAATTTAGCCCCTCTCTTTTATTTCTCGTTTTTAGAGTTTCCTGCTGCCTTGTGGAACCGATCAGCTCCAGAGTGCCACTATGTAACCGCCGTCGCCCTTACCACTACGCCTGCATAGAAGGAAACTGAAGCGAGAGCGACTCGAGGTCCGATGACTTTTGAAGGATTCCCCGCGGGTCCGAAGAATACCATCTGCCAATCCGGTACTCGACGACTTACCAGACTGAGGCGCAAATTTGTTTCGCTGATACCCCCCCCCCCCCCCCCCACCCTCCGTTTGAGCGAAAGTTGCAAGTTTTGCTCTTCTTTCCCTGTCACCATACGCCTTCTCTCCCCTGTCCTTAATACAACTGCTGCTACACTGATGTGGAAATAAGCCACCCTCTGAATATCTTGACCAAGCATAAGTTTTCGTTAAAAAAAATCAAATTAATATTCTGTATTCCTAGTTTTAAGATAGCTATAATTTTTACTCTTTATTGAAACTCTTGTCCTCCATCTTGTAAATAGAATTGAATCCCTAGTTTTAAGATTTCTGTGAAATTTCTCATAAATATTTGTTCCCCCTTTTGTGTACTAAACTATATTGTTAGTTTTAAGATAACCGTAAAATATTTCGTAAAATACTATTACTCCCCCTCTTGTATATCAAAGTGAATCCCTTGTTTTAAATTTTTTCATAAACAAATCTTTTGGCCCTCTCTTGTATATTGAATCTTATTTCTAGTCTTAAGATAGCTGTAAACTTTCTTTTCCTTTGTAAAAAAAAATATTTCAACATTGTAACCTCCTAGTTTTAAGATATCCAAAATGTAAAAACAAAAGCATTTGGCACCGCCAAGCTAACGCATTTGTGCAGGCACGTAGCCAGAGGGGGGGCTAGGGGGCTAAAGCCCCTCCCGAAATTTTTTAAAAATGAATTTAAAAAACCGGCGACTTTTAACAAAATTTGTTGCTCATTTGGTTTGAACATATCTTTGAGAAAAAGTTGAAGAAGGCTATTTCTAACCACCAAAGGCAATGGTCACGAAATTCAGTCACTTTATGCTTTTGCTCGAGCCAGTGCGACGCGAACGACAAAAATAGTAACTTTTATATTGTGTGTCTTGCCTAAAGAATAAAAGAAACTGTTACTATAATTGTTGCTGTAGTAATCTGTCGAGAAACAAGAAGTGGTGCTCTAGCCAAATACGGTGATTATAAAATTATTGATGATTCGCTTAGGACCGAGTATTCATAATGTGGAACATTTCCTGAAGGTGTAAATGGAGGTTGGACTTTCGGAAGCGAGTTCTACCATGTCAGGCATTTAGCGCTCAACAAATTAGCCCAGACGAAGCCATTCATTTCGAACAACTTAAAACACATGGTTGAGTGTGACAATATAATTAAGATCCTCCTATATATGGACGATGAGAACATCAATGTTCCGCTACAAGATCGGATACCGCTTACTCGCAGATTAATGTCACATTTGGGAGAAATGGAATCCATTTCGAAGGATACCCGAGCAGAAGAAAATAACTTCAGAATAGCAAATTTAGGTATATTGTACCCAATATTTGAACACCTCAATAAGGCATTGAGGTGTTCAAATATTGCATAAGAGGTAAAATACCTGAAATAATAACTGAGACATGTACTACGAATAATTAGTTGATAATGAAACGAGTTATTATAATACCTGAATTAAAACAAAACCTTTTCAACTTTCCAATAACAAAATTCACTGTATGGAGGTATTCAATAAGATATTGATTTGGTATTGGTAAAAATTACTGGAGTACATGAAAATACGAAAATAAAGTATTATACCTCATTGAGGTATTAAGCAGGTATTGAAAAATGTTTCTTCAATACCTACCTATTACCTGAATGAGGTATTAATAATCAACTAATACCAGGTTTTGGTATGATACCAGAAAATAGTATGCTCGGGTTATTAGTCAGCTATTTTCTCCTGGACGGGTAATTATTGGGAGCGAGAAGCAAGGAAGAAATCAGATATTCGCAAACATAAAGGCAAAATTGACGAATTGACATAAAGTTTTGCAAAAGTTTCACAGGAAACGGATAATTTGCTGTGATTTGAAAACATACAACTCTAAAAGAAAGCCTCTTTTGCAAATTAGATGTAAGTGCGATGTGTTCTCTTCCATGTGTCGGAAGCAAGTGATTCTGAAATTATTAAGCTCAGCTGTGTTTATAGTTTCTAGTTATTTTGGTGGTGTCAATGATATACACTCAGGTTTTTTTTACGCGGGGGATACAGGCCGCGTAAATGAAAACCGCGTAAATGAAAACCACGTAAATTTCAAAATCCGCGTAAATGAAAACCGCGTAAATTTCAAAATCCGCGTAAATGAAAACCGCGTAAATTTCAAAATCCGCGTAAAAAAACCGCGTAAAAAAATATCGCGCAAAAAAAACCGCGTAAAAAAACTTGAGTGTATTTACCTAATTTTACGTAAATTAGAAGCATTCACTAATCAGTGCTTAGTAATTTTTTTTCGATTAGTGAACAAGTTCTGAGCAGTTTCGCTCAGTAGATTAAATTCTGGATAGTTTTCATTAGTAGATTAAATCATTGAAATATATATTTTACATTGTCCAAAAACCCATGAAATCCGAAATAATACCTTCAAATGTTCAAATATAATATTTACTTAATCTATGTAATCTTCTCATGTTCCAACGGTTTTGCAAAATTCTGAACGTCAATGAGCTAATGATCTTATTCTTGCATTGTAGTGGAATCAGTAGTTTTTTGCACTCACTTTACATTTTGACTTTTACTATAGTTTCGGGGATCTAGGAAAATCAGTCTACGATATTTTTAATTCGTAAGTCCAATGATATAAAAGTATCTAAAAAGAATCTACTTAAATAAATAAATTGATAGTTATTCTCAGTTACCTGATAATATTGTCGAAGATAGTGTTTAACCCATTCCCTCACGAGAGTCAAATGAAAAAAACATGTGTTTTTCTCAGGATTGTTATAATTACGACATGATCAGTATAATTTAAAAAACAGAAAATTTCATAAAGTTGAGTTAACGCATATTTCGGATAAAGTCACAGAACTAGTAATAGTAATGATCATTAAAATAGGAGTTGAAGTTCACTTTGTTCGGACATTCTTGGCAACGATAAACTTGGATTTTACACTGATATATTCCGATCCATGGAGACAACCTTGACTATGGTTTCGTTCTCCTGTTTAGCAAATGCGTGTAAAGTTTCGTTAGGCGGGTTTTTGGATATTTTTGTACTCATTCCAATTTAGCGTCTTCTACACCTTGTAAACGAGTAGTCTAGAATGCATAGCATTTTCAATCAGCCCTAAATACTTTGATCTCTTGAAGGATCTTGAGAGAAATTTCTAACTTATAAACTAATAATAATCAAATTTAATTCGTCGATGCACTATAGCTTTTCTTGTAACAGACAACATATTTTTAGGGTTTTTTAGTGTCTATTGTCTTAGTTATGGAATTGTTTTCACTAAGAACATTTCATAATTACATTCAGTTTACTGTAACTATCTCAAGTCATCAGAATTTATACATTTATGCAATAATTTTCAAGCCCCTCCCGAAACAAAATCCTGGCTACGGGCCTGCATTTGTGCCTATCAAATAAACGAAATGAATAACAAAAACCCTCAAAATGGTCTCCAGTGCACTTGTTTTGTAAAATTATAAAGATTGACACCGCATTAGACAGGTTTTATAATCAGTGGAAAAGTTTCTTCTTTGCCGGAGTTGGGGACGTAAGAGTTAAATGCAAATATAGAAAGGGGTTTAAAGCTCAAACAACAGAGTAAATTCATACACATATCTAAGTTAATAAACAAACCATGTTCGAATACAATCCAAAACAAAACGAAGATGATGAATCACTTTTAAGAACAGGATTAACTTTTCCAACTCGGAGAAGCCATAATCAGTGCTATAGTTGACCTCCTTTCCTGTACACACGCCCCTCATTGAACAGTTCAACGCTTCAAGTTCGATTCCACGCTGACTGACGGCAGCTAATAAAAATCAATTTATTATTTCAATTGAATTACCGAGCCTTGAGCGCCGTACTACAGTCGCAGCTCGGAATCGATTGTGACCGGCAATGTGCCGCTAGCTGGTCGGGGCTCCTAGAGCTCCTCTACGTTTAATTTTAACCAGGAAGCCTGGCAGGAGAAAGGAAACAAGGAAACAAGACCATTCAGTCGGCAAGGAGGCACAGAAGTGGAAGCAAGCAGTTGCATTATTTAGCTTCGTAGTCAACACCCAACCGGAAGTTACCACTTTGAGGGCATTTGCGGTACCCCTTGATAATGGCACTGTAGGAAGTTTCGATTGATTTTTTGAAAAGGTCTTTTATTCAGGATTATATCGAGCTATGTAATTATAACAGTGAGTTCGAAGCGCTACGAAGCCTCTTTCTTGTTGGTGATACTATAATACGGGACCGAAAATCTAAAGACAATTAATTGTTGATGGCAAAATGTGAAGAATTCAAAATTTAACTGCATAATAAGCATAAGCCGGGTTCCACGCGAGAAAATTATATTGCATAAATATTTTCTTGATGTCGTTATACCATCAATAAATTGATCAATAGTTGTTGTTCGAATATTATTCCCCTTCAAATCTATAACAATAGACCTACACCCCCTGCAAAACTATTCCCGTGTTCTGGAGCAGTCATCAACAACTAATCGAATTTCCAACCGGCTGCGGGGGCGAACTTCTCTCGATTGAAGGAAAATTGAAAAAGGAAGCTACGAATAAAGAATCAGTTTCTTTTCGCTCCCGCTGGAACAAACTGTTGAGATATACAACATGCCGACGGCCTCTTGATGGTCGTTGTTGTAGTTGTTGCTCAGCACTATAGGCATCCAGTTGCCAAGGGTAGGGGTAAAAGCTTCCGTGACCCATTAAGCAGAGACTGTGGTGACGCATCGATGACCGTTCTGGGTGTTTGTGTTCAGTTGCACAAAACACGCATCGCTCACCGCCTGTCTGGAGTTGCTCAGCATGCATCCTTTGTCGCTGCAGGACTCAGCACGAACGGAAGCAACATCGGGAAATGCTTTCAACGCTAATTTCCTATCGGAATTGTGAAAACATATTCAGCATGGACTGCGGCAGTAAGTGCCTGGAGGCGGCTTACGCTTAAAATGTGCTGACCTCAAGCAGATGACGTTTTTCAACCACAGCGCACAAATCTCTATTTGAACAACGTAATTACTCCTAAAACGTAACCCAATTCGTGCAGAACTTAACCACCGTGTCCGGACCGCGCGTGTACAATCAAAACAACCAGGCCCTGCTTTGTCATACTTTGTGTAAGCGTTCTCTGGCAGGATGCAGGTGTAGGAACTGCATCCGACATGACGCCCATTGGCCACGCTCCTCGCCAGTACGTGTCACCAAGTCCAGCCGCGTAAAAGGCAGAAGTAAACAATACGTGACCGGAGGCCGCACGACGGCATCATCGCGGGTTTCTTTTTGCGACCACTAGAAATCGGAATCTAGATCATGGTTTACTGAAATAAATCATAACAATCGACGCCGCGGCGGATGTAAATGACGCAAAGGAACAAAAAAAAACCACAATAACGATCGGATTGCGTGGAACCGCTCGATTCGTTCAGCACCTGCCTATCCCAGGGCTATACACCGCCAGGATTATTCATCGCACTCGGACACTTTACATTGTTGTGCGTATGCCTCATCCAAAATGGACTGGTAAACCTAACCATCCCTGAAAGCCTTCCACTTGTGCGAATAGTAGGCACTTGAACTGAGCTCAAATTTGCCGGAAGGGAGCCTGAAATACCAGAATGACAAGCACACTTTGAGGTGTCACCAGCAGCTGATGGGGGACGGTTTGTTTAGTCGGACATAGCCGGAAGGATTACTATAATTGTGCCATATATGTATACTGGATTGTCCTCCAACTTCCAGAGCGCTCATAATCACTCAAGGACAATCTGGACTCGGTTTGGTACAATGCAAACTGAGAGTGGGGAAATGAGAACAATTCGGATCAGATCGCCATAGCCCCGAATAGACATGTCCTCGATAAATGTCCACTCGAGATCAATCGCAGCCTCGTTAATGAGTGGTATTTAATATTGGGGAAGAGTTTTACGATTTTCATTTGTCGTTTGAGGTAGCCGATTTTTACCTGAACTATTTTATTTGCTACATCAAATGTGTTTTTTAACTCTAAAACACTGGGAATTGCTGATGTAAATAAAACTTTTCTTACATTTTTAGTAGCTTTCGAAAAAATATACAGTAACGGACAAAACGATAAAACACTTCGAAGAGTGAGTCGATAATTATTCCGACACTTTTAACCCTTTATAAGGCAGTGGCAACTATATTGCCACCTTTTCGTTTTGTCCATAACGCAGAAATATGAAGTGAGAAGTGTTCCAATCTTATGAAATCTACTTGTTAGGAATCTGGCAACTCTTCTTATTACTTTTTATTGAGATACAGTGAAAAGTGTCAGATTGTTCAAGAGTCTTTTGAAAAAAAAATACGGTAATTTCTTTTTGGATAATAAAATTAGCTCGATTTTGAATAAAATACTCTAGACTCTATAAGTTGATGATGCAAATTTGTAAAAACAACTTCTTTTAATCCGAAAATTTGGTTTATGAGTGGAAAAAATTGCAAAGAAAATAATTACATGAATAAATGAACGTCTGTAATCTGTGCTCGCATTTTTCAACTTATCCTCGGAATCCAAGGGTTATTTACTGTTAATCAGGTAATAACCAGTAACTCACCTTAATTTCTTTCTGAATTTCCGATCCAGCTCGATTTGTCTTTATATTTCCACCAATCTCGTTGGAAATACATCAAACATTACGAAGACTGACGTTTTCTAACAGCGGTACGGGCGGTACCAAGTATATTTTCAAAACATTACGAAATAAGTATAAATATATTCTAAACTAAGTGAAAGAACCGTGTTTCTATTAATATAACATTAATAGCCCCAAGCTCTGGGCCTTATAAAGGGTTAAACTTGCGAAACTTTTTTCATACAATCAACCAATTTTTTTCCAGTTTATCTGTAAAGTATATTGTTACATACGCTCAGTTGTATAGTTTGTCAGTGAGATTCCGACTGCGTTGTGTTGTTTGGATGTTGCTATATAAATGGACACTCAATATATTTTTTAAGTTTAACCCTAGAACGTTGCACCGGGATACAAATATACCTCACGCCATCTTGGGAACTGTGTGAAAATGAGAATTCGGCATTTACCGATCTACGCCCTAACCATAATTCAATGTAGAGTTCAAAGTAAGAGTAGGAAAAGGTGGTAAAGCCAGTTTGCTTTTCGTCTTCGTGGAAGCAAGTGTCAAAGTTGGCGTGGGGTACATTTATACCCCAGTGTACGGTTGCCGTTAGTGTTTCGTTCTGCCGGTGGAAATGTGACTCGTGACACAACAATTTAAATACTGGTTGATTTACTACCTAAGTAACAATTAGTGTAATGTAATCGTTTTTAATCATTTATTCAATTAATTTAATTTAAGCTTGAAGTAGAACAAAAATTTGTTCTCATTTACGCTGATATACACATTTTGATTTTTTTCAAATCGCTCGAAAGTTGCAAAGTTATGGTAATTTTTTTTAAATTTTTTTTCTAACCAAAACATGACTCGTATTATCTACTACAACTCTTCTGAACCCACTATTGAGCTACATCTAACGGTTATTTCACAAAAATGTCTAGTTCGTGAGAATCGAGTACTGATACACAACCATGCACTGCTAGGCCCCATAGAAAACTGACTCAGATATCACTTCGTTAAAAGTTTAATAACTTCTTTTAATAAAGCCGGATTGACTAGCAGTCTTCGACAAAGTTGCAGACAATTAAATTATCTTTCTTATTTTCACTTACAGTGATAATACGATGCATACAGTGCTACCTAGCGGCAAAAAGGCGAGTTAGTGGGTTTTCTCCATGTAAATTGTCGAAAAATCTCATACAAACTTCAGGCATGTTGGTCCGGTAGCTAGACTTGACCGATTCGCTTCAAATTTGGAACGAGTACTTCTTGTGGGACTAGGAATCGACTCAGGGGTGGGCTGATAGGGGTCATTTTTTTCTTGTCACTCTAATGAGTATACTCGTAAGGACACCCACTATCAATACATATGAAAAACTGACACTATTTTTTTCAAATAAAAGATCCCTATTGATAAATCTCTTCTGCTGTGTATAAACAAATATATTCACATTCTAGTCAAGGTAGTCTCTGAAATCTAATTTTATTGAATACAACTGGATTTAAGAATCTTTGTTAAATATCGTTTTGTATCTTGATGTATTGCATTTATGTAGCCTTCATATTTTATACAAAGTTTTTTTAAAATGACATTAACAACTTTGCTGAAGACACCGAATCTCATACTATTGTTGAAGAGTCACTTCTTCATAGTTACTTCTAGAAGATTTCATGACACTTTTTATGTTGGAGAGCTTCTTTGAGGTTTTTAAATCTTCAAAGTTGTTCTTGACCGTTAGAAAAGTTTTTGAACATGTATTCCATTTTAAAAATGCGCTTTGTATTTGCATTCTACAACTTCATTAACATATCATAAAAGAAATTATAAAAGGCATCTGGTAGAGTAATTTTGTTCATGAACTTTCGCTAATGTATCCAACTTATATTAAATTTTAGAGTTTTCGAGAAAAACAACGATTTTCATCAAAACCCCTCCCAAACCAAATTTCTGGCTACGCCACTGTACTGTGGTGTGTGCAATCGTGTGCGCAGCCGCAAGCTGCTAAACGGTGGTGGACAGAATAGGGGGTCCAAATAGCCCCGTTTGCTTATTTTGAACAAAACTGATGAGCGTCTTAAAAATATTTGTGTTTTCACCCAAACAAAAATCATTCCATAAAATAGGAGCCTTTCCAAAACACTTGCCTGGTATTTCTTCACTTTTATATGCTACTGTAATCCCGGGTTTACCATCATAATGATTTTTGTTTTGAGGATGGTGAAAAGATGAAACACGTTGTAACCACTTTTTTAAAAATCAGTTTTAATCCACCTTGTGGTGCAATAGTGCGTTTCTCATTTATCCAAACCATGATTCTTTAGCTGGTTATGTTCATTATAATTGTGAATATGTTTATTACATTATTATAATACTTAGCGCGTATCCCACTCATCCCGTATTTTAAAAACTATAATATTAATTAGCGTAGCCCTAAAACGTTACATTTACGTTTTCTACCTTTGAACGTTGCACTAGGGTACAAATGTACCCCACGCGTTTGATCGCAATTTTCGTAGGTAACAATGCAAATAAAACAAATATTTAATATATCATTTTCATTGTTTTTTAATTTCAAAAACAGCTGTGTAGGTAAAAGTACGGACATTCTTGAAACAATGGTTCATAAATTTACTTGAGCAATAAAAGAAGCAAGAAAATCGCGGTTTTGACTTTTTCTCGAAAATTACTATAACTTTGCGAATTTTCAACCGATTAGAAAAGATGGGTGGATAATGTCTAGGACATAACCGGAGTGTCGTGACTACTCGTTTGACTTCTTATTCAAATCGAATGATAGTCAATGAAATATGTGGGAATGTTTCAAGTATTCTTTATAACAATTATGGTGGTTCTGAAAAGAACCTTTGTTGTTGGCGTTTGCGTTGATAGGGGATTCTATGCTCGTTGAGACATTCATTCATTCATATTTTCTTGCTTTGAAATATCAATGTTAAAATCTCTCGAAACAACCACCAGAATCTATTTCCTAGCGTACAGAAATGAATCACGCTTAGCGATAAACTAGGGGGCGGGTAATGTACGGGACATAACAGCGATGATCATATTCTTAAAATTCTGCTTGTATCTCTTTCAAATGGCTAAATTTTACGCATTAAGTTCGATGCACCGGGCTCAGCGAAATTTTCCTGGGGATCCCGTTCGTTAATCTATTCAGTAAAACAATTTTATTACCGAGTTCTCCGCATTGAATACAGTTCAATAATTTCATATGATTTCAACAAGCAGACAATGTATTTGTATGACAGGTGGGAGTGTTTTTAAGTGGTTTTAGTGGAGGTAACAACATAAAATCGTGTATTGGACATTTTACAATAATTCTCCTTAACCCCGCAAAACCACGGGGTTGGCAGCAGAGGGTTAAGTTGTTTGGAAGAGATGACAGTTATTATATGATAACTAAAAATATAAAATTGTTCTATAAATTGCAAAGTTGTTTCCGTGTTAACCTGAAAATTTGTCATTTCATTCATATAGGAACAATTATTGAAATTATGTCAATTTATGCTTTGCAAGATTTGAAATAACTTCGAAGTGTGGTCACGACACCCCTGTTATGTCATATACATTACCAACCAATCTTTTCCATTATGCATTCGTCCTAATAAGGACGGTTTGCAGATAACTATGGTGATACAAGAGGAGAATCTGTTGAAACAATTCAAACCTTACCGACGATTTGTTGCTACTGCGTACACACATACTTTCGCAGCTCATACCGAATGAGCACGCTTTGCATCAAGGCGTTCCTATTTATTAACTTTTCAGTGCAGATGGAAGGCCATCCTTTGTGGCAGAGTTGCCACATTTACTGATTTTCTTGGAAGGATTTGCAAAAACCTTCGAGTTTGTAGATTAATTTGAAAAATATTTTCCCATGCAATTATTTTTAGTCATACAAATTAATAAAATGAACTTCCTAATATAATTCTTTTTCCATTATATATTCATCCTAAGGACGGTTTGCATATAACTATGACAGAAATCCATCTACAATTAACAGCGCTAACGGAAAATAAGCACCACTAATTCTTTACAAGTATTTTGTTAGTCCTGAAAAGGACTGTTGGCAACATTAGAGACTGCGTTTTACACACGTCTGGCTTTGAGAAAAGCTGCGACACCCCTATTTATAGGTTTTATCATTAATGTTGATTCTCATTTAAAGTAGTTTTTGAACTATTCAAACAAATTTTATATAGCAAGCGTATCGGTAGCAAGCGTTGAACGTTTTCCTTCCGATTTATGCAACAAGATTAGCAATCCTTTTAGTAGAAGGAAAGTTATTAAGATTCAAAATGTCCGTAACGCTTTCGCTAATATGAACTACTATCGCTTTCTCGCTCGTTCTCGTGCGATCATGAGACTTTCCTTTCCGTCCGCCTCTAATGTCATAACCAAAACTAATATGCCGGCTTTCCCCATAGGAGCAAACATGTAGCGGACCTATATTTAAAACTTTTCATTATTTTATTATTGGTGCACCATATTGACGGCTCTATGCGGGATGGGCTGAAAATTTTCACTTTTCCGAGTCGTTTTCGAAAGACTTTCCAAAACATTATTTTTCCGTTGATAATGAATGTCCTACATATTCCAAAATTTAATACAACATTGGTACAAACATTTTCGACAAAATGCCGAAGAAATTGATTAAACCCATTCAGTACAACAAAAGATATAAGCGTTCAAAATCTTACATCATTTTTCTTCCGAAATTTTGAAAAGGGGCCCCTTTATTGAAAGATAAGTCGTTAGTCACGACAAAAAAAAATCAAATGATTCTAAAAGTTGAAAAAATGGTCTTATAACAGAATAAAATTATTTGGAATAGTTAAAATCGAAAAATCAAGTATTGGAAAATACCACAACATGAGGCGGAAATTGAAATTTAACAAAAAATGTTTCTGACCAGTAATCCATTTGTAACACGCAACGCTACTGTTACAGTAGTAACTGTGCGCAGATTGTACTTGCAAGCCATTATCTTTAAAAATTATTAAAAATAGAAAATAAAAAAATTTAATTCAGCGTAAATGAGAACGAATTTGTTTCCTACTTCAAAATTAAATTGAATTAATTGAATAAATGATTAAAAACAATTACATAATACTAATTGCAACCTAAGTAGTAAAACAACAAGTATTTAAACTGGTACTGTCACGAGTCGCATTTCCACTGACAGAAAAAAACACTAACGGCAACCGTACACTGGGATACAAATGTACCCCATGCCAATTTTGACTGCTGCTTACACAAATGCCAAAAGCAAACTGGCTCTACAACCTTTTTCTACTCTTACTATGAACTCAAAATTGAAATACGGTTGGGATCCCGGGTCGGTAAATGCCAAATTCTCGTCTTCACACGGTTCCAAAAATGCCGTGGGGTATATTTGTACCCCAGTGCAACGTTCCCGGTTAATCAGCATGTGTTCAATGTAATGGAGGTGAGGGCTAGTAGAGTGAGAATCGACAATATGTCAGAAATTCTTTATCTTATTTCGGTATGCTGGGTTGATGAAGGGAATGCAGGTGCGAAGGTGGTTGAGTTATCTTCGAAGAATCAATGTGACTTTAACTGGGGAATATGCCCGGAAACCGGGACTTCCGAAATTGTCGATAGTAAACAATATATTCAAAGAATGTTTGATTGGCAATCAGTGGTCTAGACCTGCGAACGGATGTAATTTGGTAACCATTTCAATAGATGTTTAGCTTCTGAGGTATTACGATTGTAACGGTTCATTTGGGAAATTCTTGTGTGACCTTACCAACCTGTAACTTCGAAACCAAAAGTCAGATTCGGTTAGAAATTCAATAGCAGTCAATAGGATTACTGTAACTTTCATTTGAAATCAATTTTGTAAAAATCGGTCAAGAATTCGGTAGGGAATAGGTGTGTTATTAGTTCAGGAACGTGGAGAGTCTCCCGGGAGCTGCATGAGCCGTCAAAGGTGGCCAATGTGGTCAAAGCTACTTTAATTGACTGATCTAGACCCACAAATCCAAGTAATGTTGCATACATTTTACTATGTATTACAACATTTGGACATCATGGTGAAACCAGTTATGGGAATTTGCTGTGTGACCGCACTCTTCGACCCGTAACTCCGCAAGCGGAAGTCGGATCAACTAACAATTCAATAGAAGCGTCATTCCTTTCATTTGAAACTAAGTTTGTGAAAATCGGTTCAACCATCTCTGTGAAAATTGTGTGAGTTTAAATGACACACACATACACACACAGACGTTTTCCGATCTCAACAAACTGAGTCGTATGGTATATGACACTGCTTTTAGGATTGTAAATATGCAATGATTGGGATATTTACAGATGCGAAAGAAATTGTTTTGCTCCACGTCAACAAGAACAGATATTAAATCAAGCGATAAATGAACTATCGCATATAGAGCAAGTTTGCAGTAAGTCAATTACAATTCACGCTTTCAAGCAGAAAACTCGTCCTGAATATGCAATAACAACTGAAACAGGAAAATTGGATAGTAAATTTTCGTACGACCCAAATCTGTTATAAATGTTGTTTTCAAAAGAAAAGACAAAAGTATGTAATGAATAAAATGTTATATGTATTGTGTTTATTAATATAAGCACTGGATATTATTGATAACCCTATCGTGGCGAGCTCCGATCGACTCGCGCAAGAGATGCTGGTCTAAACGGCCAGCATTGGCTGTTTCGTCCGGGCGTTGCGAGTGATATGCCGGGTAACACAAAAAATCGAGCAACTTAAACGGTATAAATATCGCGTGAAGAAACCGAGTAAAACTGTATTTGCTTGAAAAATTATTAATAAAAATTGTATAGTGAATTGTTATACAGTTTTTCAACATTTTCTAGACTAAATATTTATTTAACCACCAGTGAAGGTTGGTGCAATTCGAAATCAAACTTTTGCTGTAAAAAATATTGCAATAAAAAGTGTGTAAATTTTTAAATATCAAAAAATATTATAAATATTTTGAATGACCTCAAAATATTTCACGAACATGTTTACGAGTATTTAAACAATAAAATTAAAACATCTAATGTGAAATTTACTACTTTGTGAAAAACTTCGGAAATGTTTACTGTTGCGAGAAATGTTAAAATTGTTATCCAAATCATCAGCATTATTTATAGCTAAAAACGAAAAATGCAATCCAATACATGTAGATTATCCGAAAGCAGTAGAAAAAGTTTATTTATTTTCAGTAACCGGCAGTCAATGGTTATTGCTTCCGAGCACTCCCACAGAAGGAAACAATTGTCGGGGAAAAAACTTGTTCCCAACTTGAAAGTGGGGTGGTCAACAAGTACCCGAAAAAGGTACATACTTTGAAGAAAAATGCAACAAAATAGTAGAAAAAAAACGCTGTTATTCTTATTGCTGGTCGGTTTCGAACTGTACTCAGTGACAGAAAACTTTGCACCATTGAGCCAATAGATATTTATTTTCCTTTGTGTGTGAATCCAGTCGGTGACCGCACTTCTTGGAAAACTACCAACGCTCCGCGGGATGCAATGAAAAGGGGGGAAACCGAAAAGCACTGAAATTTCCTTCAACTTTCTTTCGATCGAAGAAGAAGTTCTTCGTCACGTTGAGGGGTGGAGAGATTCGAATGGCGATCGGGCAGAGTGTTATTTTCTTTTACTACTTTCGGGAATAACGAGGTTTTATTATGACCCACCAGCGACAAATAAACGCGCGCGCTGGCGGACAAACTCGGGCGAACGCATAATACGACGAGCAAACGATTGGTCTTCAAACTCCAACCCGCGTCCAAGTATTTCGCGTTTTCCCTGCGGGTGAACTTTCCGACCAGACAATGGACAAGTGTTCTTTTGTTTGTGTTCTGGCGCGAAAACGATTGTTTGTTGTATGTTGGTGTGGGTGGGTGAATCGAAACGGTGTTGAAACGGTGTTGATTTTATTACTTTACGAGGGTATCGAACCGACTATCAACAATTTTATGGACGACGCTTTTTTGGAGGATATTTCCTCCAGCACTATTTTCAATGCGAGCGGTTGAATCGAATTACCGCTCATAACTATCCTAACCAGTTTCATTGATGATATGCTCCACTTCTCGTCCAACTCGCCAGATAAAATAATTCACTTGCTGATCAAAATGGCTCGTCTGGGGAGCTATCAATGCAATCGAAAGACATTCACGCCAAATCAAATCGATATATGCGATGCAAAACTAGCATCAGCATTCATCGCGATTGGAATTCCCATGTTTGCAGCAGGTTTATTTTTATTATATCTCTCAACACTTGCCACCCACCACGGCCGGATTTTCCAGCATCACCCATCACTATTACTTCGCCTCCAAACAAGCCAACTCGAGATGCATCTCCTCTTCGATGCGTCAAGGGACTCTGACAGCCATAATCACATCTTGTTACACGCCAGCCAAACGGTTTTATTATTATGTTACCTATTTCGTTCACTTGAATGAGTGAATGTGGAAATGGGGAAGTAAGGTAAGGAGCTATCTGTTTTTCTTTCCAATTCGGGGAGTCTTCAACGATCAACAACATTTTATTTTCGTCTCCGCGTGAACCGATTTGCTTACGGCTCTTGTGGCTGGTGTGTGGCAGGCAGCGAGCATCCATGGATGCAATAAAATGGGAAACAATAAAAAGGGATGACCATTACAAAGAGGTTTTCCTCTGGGGTATTGCCTGGGACGATGATCGTTTCTTCAGCTAGTGTAATTTTAAAGATTTGTTGTTTCAAAATTTGATACCACGAGTAATAAGGAATAAGGAATAAGGAATAAAGAATAAGGAATAAGGAATAAGGAATAAGGAATAAGGAATAAGGAATAAGGAATAAGGAATAAGGAATAAGGAATAAGGAATAAGGAATAAGGAATAAGGAATAAGGAATAAGGAATAAGGAATAAGGAATAAGGAATAAGGAATAAGGAATAAGGAATAAGGAATAAGGAATAAGGAATAAGGAATAAGGAATAAGGAATAAGGAATAAGGAATAAGGAATAAGGAATAAGGAATAAGGAATAAGGAATAAGGAATAAGGAATAAGGAATAAGGAATAAGGAATAAGGAATAAGGAATAAGGAATAAGGAATAAGGAATAAGGAATAAGGAATAAGGAATAAGGAATAAGGAATAAGGAATAAGGAATAAGGAATAAGGAATAAGGAATAAGGAATAAGGAATAAGGAATAAGGAATAAGGAATAAGGAATAAGGAATAAGGAATAAGGAATAAGGAATAAGGAATAAGGAATAAGGAATAAGGAATAAGGAATAAGGAATAAGGAATAAGGAATAAGGAATAAGGAATAAGGAATAAGGAATAAGGAATAAGGAATAAGGAATAAGGAATAAGGAATAAGGAATAAGGAATAAGGAATAAGGAATAAGGAATAAGGAATAAGGAATAAGGAATAAGGAATAAGGAATAAGGAATAAGGAATAAGGAATAAGGAATAAGGAATAAGGAATAAGGAATAAGGAATAAGGAATAAGGAATAAGGAATAAGGAATAAGGAATAAGGAATAAGGAATAAGGAATAAGGAATAAGGAATAAGGAATAAGGAATAAGGAATAAGGAATAAGGAATAAGGAATAAGGAATAAGGAATAAGGAATAAGGAATAAGGAATAAGGAATAAGGAATAAGGAATAAGGAATAAGGAATAAGGAATAAGGAATAAGGAATAAGGAATAAGGAATAAGGAATAAGGAATAAGGAATAAGGAATAAGGAATAAGGAATAAGGAATAAGGAATAAGGAATAAGGAATAAGGAATAAGGAATAAGGAATAAGGAATAAGGAATAAGGAATAAGGAATAAGGAATAAGGAATAAGGAATAAGGAATAAGGAATAAGGAATAAGGAATAAGGAATAAGGAATAAGGAATAAGGAATAAGGAATAAGGAATAAGGAATAAGGAATAAGGAATAAGGAATAAGGAATAAGGAATAAGGAATAAGGAATAAGGAATAAGGAATAAGGAATAAGGAATAAGGAATAAGGAATAAGGAATAAGGAATAAGGAATAAGGAATAAGGAATAAGGAATAAGGAATAAGGAATAAGGAATAAGGAATAAGGAATAAGGAATAAGGAATAAGGAATAAGGAATAAGGAATAAGGAATAAGGAATAAGGAATAAGGAATAAGGAATAAGGAATAAGGAATAAGGAATAAGGAATAAGGAATAAGGAATAAGGAATAAGGAATAAGGAATAAGGAATAAGGAATAAGGAATAAGGAATAAGGAATAAGGAATAAGGAATAAGGAATAAGGAATAAGGAATAAGGAATAAGGAATAAGGAATAAGGAATAAGGAATAAGGAATAAGGAATAAGGAATAAGGAATAAGGAATAAGGAATAAGGAATAAGGAATAAGGAATAAGGAATAAGGAATAAGGAATAAGGAATAAGGAATAAGGAATAAGGAATAAGGAATAAGGAATAAGGAGTAAGGAATAAGGAATAAGGAATAAGGAATAAGGAATAAGGAATAAGGAATAAGGAAGTTGGGTGGGCGTAGCGTAGTTGGTAAATCGATTACCTTATACGCAGCGCACCTGGGTTCGAGTCCCGACCCCGCACATAGGGTTTTAAATTTTTCATAAGAGATTTTTCTAACCCGAAGAGGCGAATGACGTTAAGGTTAAAACCTCTATAATCGAAATGAAAAAAAATAAGGAAATTTTTTTTCCTCGCGGTTATTTAAAGTGTGAAGAATGATGCCATTTAGCAATTCTATAGATATTTTCGCACTTTTGAGAAATTTTCTACTGCCCGTAGTGTCGACAATTTGTGCAAAGTTAATGCCTTCAAATGTGAAAAATCCTTTCCCCCGCATTACGGGCCGTCGATTCCCGATGCGGGGACGATAGGAGTGTATAAAGAACACCAATAAATTCAGTGAACAGCGTAAACACAGTGAAAATGTAGTTTTCCATAGAAAAATTTTCGTTTCGTGAAGTAAAAAAATATGGTGCCGCCTACAAAAAATATTGGTATATCCAAATAATTGGCATTCCACCCTCCAAACTACCACTTGGAAAACCAATGATGAGTTCCTAATTCAAACACCCCGAGTAGATGGAGGTAGACCACCCCTCTACCACTTTGGGGGCCCCCAAAGTCATTAATCCACCCAAGATAACTCGTCTCAAGTATCGAGCAAGTACATAAACTGTAGCGGTGACCATGCAGCTAGAGACCAAAACTGCCCAACCAGAAAAGAAAAGGAAATTGTCCGAACATAAACAGACAAAAACATCATATTCCCGGAAGCAATAAAACTGGTCAAACAGAACACACCGGCAATAACATCCTCATACGCAAGTACTGTTAGAAATGGATTGAGCGCAACTACAGATGACCACGAGTGCACAATTGCCATGCTCAGAAAAGAAATCGAAGCTCTAAGAATGACCAAAACCGTCCCCCAAAATACTGACAAGGACACTATGATCAAATCCCTAAAAGAAAAACTACTGAATGGAAAATATCCAACAAGGGCATCAGATACGAAATGGCCGCGCTGAGAACCGCACTCACTGATCTCCAAAGGCAAATCTCCAAATCTCCGCCTCCCCAAAACCCACTAAAAAGATATCAGACAGAACCCACCACAACCAAAAGCAACATCAAAACACAGTAAAACGATCGCACACAAAATTTCAGACAAAAATCATATTGACCCAGAAATTCATATCTCAAATTAAACATACCCTAACAGAGTGAAACAACAACACAGTAAACAGCCGCAGCAACAAACACTGACCCCGTCCGGGAAAGTACCGGCCGACACTGACGAGCCTCCGGCGACTGTTGATGTGGGACCAACGAAATATATCCAGGATAGTACCCTATACTATTGTAACCATGACAACACTACTGCTCACCCTTCCAAAACAGCCAACACTAATACTATCATGATTGAAATACTGGACCCAAATCAGCGACCATTCAAGCCTCGGCACAAAACCAGTCGCACGAATACGGAAAATGCCCTCTCCAGTGCACCGGCTCCGACCGCGGATATACCGGACTCCCCCGACGAACATTCGGCGGCTGCAGGTACAGGAGGCCCAGATATCCCCGGTCAAGTCCAACCACAACCTAAAACCACCAAGAACAGACGCCGCTCCTCTATACCAGAAAGACCACCTCACAACTCCACCAATCCATCGACAAGCCTCGAGCCACGTCAACTTTCAGTCACATCACCAGCGGCCCCCTTGCCATACCCATCGCGGTCACTGGAAGGGCAGCACGCCAGCCCACCTAATAACATCCGCATAGTTGGCGTTTTTTCAAACAGCGGGAAAACTTCCGAAGCAGGAAGCGGCACGCCCCGGGAGAATGTCCTTTCGCATGCACTCGGAAAATTCATCCAGAACTACCTCACCAACCGCCGCTTCCGGGTCTGTATAGGCGGAACCTCATCCCAGGAATTCGGCGAGACCAACGGAGTGCCGCAGGGCACAGTGCTTGCCGTGATGTTATTGCTCATCAGGATGAACGCACTCTTCGCAGCACTGCCCGGAGGTATCTATGTGTTCATTTACGCCGACGACATCATCCTGGTGGCCCTGGGGAAAGCTATCACGCGTACCCGGATATTACTGCAGGCGGCCGTCAACGCAGTCGATCGATGGGCACTCGCCATAGGATTCAACATCTCCGCCGAAAAATGCGCCATCACTCACTGCTGTGGCACGCAGCACCTAGCGAACTCCAGGACAATCCGCCTCAACGACATCTTTGTAACCATTCGGAGGTAATCAGTCATCCTCGGAGTTACTCTCGACAGGAAGTTTATGTGGACCGAACATTGACGACAACCTCACCTGCACAATAAAGATTGGCGACCCTCCGAGCAGCATTATATCGAAATACAGGGAACTCATTAACCGTAAGTACCAACAACATCTCAAAGTATACACCGACGGCTCCAAGGTGGACGACGGAGGAGCGGGCTCTCGTTCCGCCTTCCCACACCTGCTCATTCTTCACAGCGAAAGCGACAGCCATTGCAGTGGCAATGGCCAAAAAGAACACAGACGAACCAGCAATCATCCTCACTGACTCTCTGTCAGTACTGAGGGACATCGCATCCATAACACTGTGCTGGGTACCTGGCTATAGCGGTATCAGAGGGAACATAAATACCGACCAACTAGCCCTTCACGGCAGACGAGCCCGAACCCGACTTCCAAAAGAAACTTCAATAACCGACATCCATAGAGAGTTCAACACGAACCTGCGGCACGGATTCACCAACCACTGGCGGAGATCCCGAGGCCACATACAGAAGGTCAAGGGATCAGCCAATAGCTGAACCGACCGAGCAAAGAAACTCTCCCGACTCCCGGTGGGATACCCCAGAGGATCCACGCCAACACCATCTCCAGGGAACCAATTTAGAGCTGCGTATCACCCGACTATCCGTCTAACACCCCCTCTGCAACTTTCGGGAGCTTCAGGACCTCCGCCGACAATATGAGCTGGCGGAATCAATACGGGACTGGCTGGTCAACGAACCGGTCCGGGAAGTGGTACTCCTATTTCTAAAGGACATCGGCCTACACTACCGTATTAAAGGCAACACGATCAAATGTCGGCCCTCTGCCACACTCCCGCTGAGTGACAGGTTTTTCCGCGGCTCAGATCAGCAAAAAGCAATCAAACTTACTATCAGTGAAAACCCAACCAACTGGGGATCTCTGCCACACCCTACTGGATAGGCTTCCCACGGTCAAGATCAGCCTAAACTGACTCTCTGAATGCATCCAAAAAGTATGTATACAAGGTTACAATTTCTGTCTGGTAGTGGGAAGTTCCCCTACGAGGACAATCTGAGCGACAAACTTCAGGTTGTCTAATTTACTGAGCCTTTCGGTTCTCTTCTGCCATTTAGTACCACTTCCTAGTTCAGCTTCCCACTTGTTCGTGAACTACTCGGTCTAGTCCCCGACAATGGATCTAGTCTACTCCAGCGAAGAGTTACCCGGCGAGAGATGTTCGAAAGCGAGCCAACCAGCTAGGTGCCGAGGTCAGATCGGCAATTCCGGTGAAGTAGGGTGTCCGGTTTGCTGGAGCCTCGGCGCAAATGGTGGTGTCTCGTCGCGGTCTACTCATTCTAGTCCCTAGCGGTGAATCTGGCTTACGCCGACGGAGGGTTCCCTGGCGAAAGAAGTTCTCTCAATACCGATTCTTCTTTGGTTTTCGATATATGTCTATCGAAATAACCGGTGGGGTGCCGCGGTGTGTCTGGCGATACCGGATGGAGCGTGGCGTCCGGTTCGCTGGCGTTTCGACGACCCATACTCGGTGCTCTGTTGCAGTCTGCTCGACTAATCCTCTGCAATGGATCTAGCTTATTCCTGCGGAGAGTTCCTTGGCGGGAATTGCTGTTCCGATACCGTTGCTCGATGTTCATCACGCCGTTTCCGCCGTAAGACGGTCATGATCTGCTTCATAACTCTGTTGACTGCGTTCCACGTCTTTACGTATCTTGTCATTCTGTAGGCAACATTATCCGGGTTGATGTCTTGTCTCCCCGTTTTAAGTAGCTTCAAACCTCGGACATTCGAAGAAGGTGACGTTGCGTATCCGAACCGATGAAGATACTTCCTGAAGCAGCCGTAGCCCGACAGGAGCTATTTCTGGTGGAAGGTCATCTCTCCGTGTCTTCTATTGACCCACGTCTGCAGGTTTGGGATAAGCCGGTAGGCCCACTTTCCTTTCTCCGTATTGTCCCATTCCTGCTGGCACGTCACCATCGAATCGATTCTGATCATCTTTCTCACGTTTCTGGCATTTCATTGATTGTCGCACTTGATATCCTCCGCCAGAGTTATGCAGATGGAGATCATTTCGGCGATAACGCATACTGCCTCCGAAGACATTATTCTGCACGCAATCGCAACTCATACGCCGACCAGCCGGAACGTCCTTGTTCAGCGGATCCGCTTGGTTTTCAGCGCCGCATCCCAGGCAGGAACCCCATATCGCAGTATCGATGATGAAACACTAGATAACAGACCGACTTTTCGCAGGTGTACTCAACTTGGTTGTTAAAGGTCAACCGGTCGTCGATTATCACTCCCAATTGCTTCTGTGCGCGCTTCGATGCAATCACGTGCCCTTCGACGGTGAACTGTTTCCACTGAACCGTTTTGCAGTTGCAGACCAACAACACATCTGTCTTGTGCAGAGCTATTTAAAGCTTGACCCCGTTCGTCCAGCTCTCGATCGCATCTATTGCTTCCGTCACCGACACCTCCACTTCTACAAGTGTTTTACCCATTACACGTCGTCCGCGAAACGCATCAACGCTTTTTTGAGCTCGTCGTTGGTCGCTTTCCACTCGGCTGCGATTGCTCCTTCTTCTTCGCCGTACGTTATCGGCGGCCAGGTAGTTGGATCGTGCTTCGGGAAGATACCCTCAACGATTATCTTTAGCTTATCCGGGCATAATTCAGCTGGTGTCCTCATCTTCGTCATGACGACTCAGTACGCGTCCCCCAGGCATTGGCGCCTACTTCTCAGCACAGCCACTTATGGCAAACAAGCTTGCTAAGCTTGATCTCTCGCTTTAAAGCGTCCCTACTTTCTCGAAACGTCGCTTACGCTCCTCTCTCACTCTCCGATTTTGCTCTCTGAGCCCGCCTTCTAGCTCTAAGACAAGCAGCGTTTACTGAGCTACTCATTCAACCAGTAAGCTGCACGCCGTCTACTGCATGGCCCTAGTTTTCGCGACATTGTAACGTCACAAGCCGCCACAATCCTTCTTGTTAGATCAGCCGCATCAATGTACTTGATTCCGTTGTTCGCTGAAGTAATTGAACAAAGAGGTTTTCGTTAAAGGCTTTCGTCTTCCACTTTAGCATGCCGCCCGTCCTTCTCCGTGATGCAGCAGCGTTCCAGTGGTCGATGCGGTAGTGAATCGCTTGTTGGTTGCTATGGGGATACTTCTCGCACACTCTCAAGTCCATGTTCGCCGTCAGTCAAGGACTACAGAATGTGGCGTAATTTCTCTCGGTACCGAAGTCCGTTTCGTGAACCAATACGCTCCCAGTTTTGTCACGATACCAGGAGCCACCAATACTACGTCACTGCTCATCAGCATCCGACACTAACTTATTCAATGAATGTATGTATTGCTAAATACTATATCTTATCTATAATTCGATTCCTTAAATTTTTTCTTATGAGTAAGTAACTTTCGTGGACAAAGGCCCATATTTATAATAACCCGCTCTAAGGGATGAGAACTGGCTCAGGTTCATAGATATCTAGTTCAGTGGAGGGTAAACTTTTTTCCAATTATTTTCTGAAGAGATGTGAAGGCAGCATTCAAAAACATACCTTCATAATCAATTGTATAGTTCTAGTTGTATTACATTCGTGATTCAAGAATAACGATAAACACATCCTTTTTAGCCCATTCTCGCCCAGAACGACGGTACTTTTAATTTTCACTTTAAAGTTTCCATAATAAAACCACGAATCGCAACAAACGTGCACTGCTGAGAAATCCACCTTGCTGTAAATGTTGTACATCCACCGAAAGTGTGGCTATAAGCAACGGAAATCTTCTAGAAAGGACGTATTGAAAATCAACTCGCACTCTTCGATAGAAAACAGTGCTGGGGGCGGAAGAAGCGGAAACCCCATCGGACAAAAACATTGAACGTAATGTCCTTTCCTGCTGTTGCACCGCTCAATATGGGCGGCGGTGATGTGCTCCTCGTCAAGAGTATAGTGGAAAGCAATAAAACTGCACTTTTCTTATCACAATTGAAGCAGACCATTTTCTTGTGCGATTTCCACACTTTACAAAATCGGAAAATGACACTTTTCCGGTGTTGAATTCAGCTGCCGTTTTTTTATTTGCTTTCTACCGTTGGAAATAGTAGTTCAAAATGATCAAGATATTGTTAATACAAGTTTCTTGTAGTTTCCGAAGTCGCACATAGTTGAGAAGCTTGGAATGTGCTGAACGAAGCCTGTAGCACCGGGGAAAGCATTACGAAGAGCGATAACGATGCTTGAGTTCCACATCTGAGTAGCACAAAATAACGGTGCGATTATACAACCAAACAAGGGTTCAACACTCAAAATTATAATATTGGAGTGTATATTTCTAAAGAATTTTAATTTTAGCTATGTTAAAGGAATTCAGTATGAATAGATTGAGGCTCGTTTGAAATGCTTAGGTCCTTGCGAAATTTTTCTTAACTGTGAAACACTACAACGTGCATGTGACGATCAGATAAAAGGGGACGAAGCTGATATGCACGCACCATATAGCATGAAAAGGACGATTTCACAGGTCGGAAGCGTTTTTGCGGGGACGGACGAGTTGCAATCAGTTTGCGAAAAATAAGAAAACAAAAGAAAATCAATGGCTTTTCTTCGGTTATCCGTTCTGATCGACAGCAAGCCCGACTTGTTTGTATAACAATAATAATCGTAATGGAACAAATGTAGCCAGCCAGCCGCGCTTGTTTCATGTGGCCCTTTCACACGCTGAAGTGGGATATTTATCGAGCGTGTGGCTGCGTCTTTTTTTTTGTCCCAGTTGTCGCTCGCCTCGCTGTCGTAAGTGTGGCGGATCGTATTATCCTTCGGAGACAGTGGTAATTATGAAAACAACTTTTTCTGTTCGTCTTCTGAGAATCACTAGCTCATGACTTGGTTGATTGGTTTTTATCGATTTTCTATGGACTTGTGAAAGCAAGCCGGTTGGGAGTGGTGGTACTTTTCGAAATGTGTTTGACTTGAGCTCTATCAAAGGTAGGGTGACCATATCAGACGAGTAAAAAACCAGGACAATCCAAAGGGTACTGCTTCCCCCCCGTTACCTCTCAATCGACATTGCCTTTTCCGCATGTTTTCGGCAGTTAAAAAGTTTTGGTGTCTGGTAGACAGAGCTTCGACAGTAAAAAAGTTCTGGGAGGAGAGCTCTGCCAGAAAATCTTTCATCGGAATTCAATCACCTATCACAAAGAACTTTTTCGGATTTACACAAAGGCAGTTCTTACTATACCACCATCAGCAAACTTTCATACTGAGAAGGTCTGTGTAGGACCGGCGAGTTTTCAGTACTAAAAACACGACATTGACGTAAATTAGAAACATCAGCGATCCCAAGTAGCTTCCCTGTGCTATGGCTGGTAATCTCCAATGACAACCATAATCTCTCGATTTGAGAGCTGCAAAATCTACCGTTGTTACCAAAAATTTCTCCGTTTAATCGATTGTTAAATGAAAACTGGCGGATAGCTTGGTGTAAATAATATCACTTTGAGCCCGAGCTTGAAAGCATTCCATTCTGCATGAAGTTTCAGTCAGTTGGGAAGTTAATGAATGAGGGAGGCGGTGAATCTGAATTTTGGTGATCGGTAAATACAAGTAGAAATAAGTAACTGATTTTGACATTTCGCAGCTTTGGTTTGAGCGCGACATCCATACTCCCTGTTATGTAGGATGCTAGACTCGGTGGTTGGTCGCTGTTTAGCGTCCAGGCGTGAAAACATCTTAATCGTCCATTAGCTATTTCAATTATTTGACACACCACAATGCATTACTTGAGCCGTGGCTCTTTTAATACTATCGATGCGTAAATAAAAATAAATAAATCGAATTTTATTGTATATCCATCGGATCTTGTGTACGCGATTTGCTACTTTGCGTAAAGATCTTATTTCTTGTTGAAGGTCTATTTACTTCATTGCCTCTTGTTGCTTGTGGATCACTTAGTCCGCTTTCTCGCGGTTTATCGTTTTCGTTCATGCTATCCTCGCTGTTAATGTGGTATGGGCTTTCACGATTACCTGGTTTGAGTTGTTTGTGGTGCCTACACTGATAGAATATATTCGTAAATCGCTACGAATTAGTTTCGTACTGACAATTTTCATAAAATACACAAATTTTTCGTACATATAATAAATCATTCGTAGTTCTATTGAAACACTTTTATTTTTTATTACGAGTTTTTCGTGAAATCCACGAAACGACTTTCGTTGGCTTATTACAAAACGGCTTCATTAGGCAAACGAATTGTTCACTGTTATTTACGAAAAACTTAATAATATTTACGAGCACCATTCGTCAAACAGTCCAAAAGAGCTTCAATAGAGGTAGAATATGGAGTCCTTGTTGCTATACGTCGCAGGATCTCACCGGATGGAACAACACACACCGAATCAGCCCCTTGCTCTTCGGAAATGGCAACTGTGGCCGTCGTTTGGACAACTGATGAATCAATACTGAACGATTGGCAGGTTCCAGCATGACAGCGGCGAAGTAATCCCCCGTCTGTGCCCCGTAACCTGTTTAATGTTCTTGAAATGATTGATAACAATACGGACGCCGGATTTCCGTTCATCTTCCGTAAGGGGCCATACACTAATTACGTAAGGGCATATGGGGGGGAGGGGGAGTTTCAAAATATCTTACAAATTCTTATCTGAGGGGGAGGGAGGGTTTGTCCTTTCATACGTAATATCATAAAACAAGTTTAAAAAATTAAATCCATAAGGAAAATATTCTTTTTAATAAGAAAAGGGAACTATTTTCATTTGTATCATATAATCCTTGTATATCAAACAATATGAGTATTTTTTTGGCTCTTGGTTGTACATTGTTCTGTTCGGGAACTGGAGTCACAATATGCCTTACAAGTTAAGAAGTGTTGATACCCTTCGCGTTGTTAGACCGACATTGTCCTTTTCAAACGTTCGATTCAAACCCACAAGGTATCTGGAAAATGTTCTAACATGCGATTGTCAAAGATATTGAATGTCGAATATTTCCAGAGTGTGAACTGTATTTTAATTCAAGCAAATTCGAAGATGGTTAACTCGGAGCTATGCGTACGATAAGCGTCACAGCTGGAACTTAGAAAAAAATCATGCCAGAAGAGGTTATAAACTCTTTTAAATTCTACATCACAAGAAAATAGATTCAAAGGAAGTGGAATATAGCAAAGCAAATCATGTGGACCAAATTGGAGTTACTGAATATCTGACAACAGTTATTCTTTCTACTGGGCGAGATTGGCATGCAATTAAAATTCTGCAGATGCTTACAGTTACATTTTGTCATGAATTTTCTTGTAATAATTCATTACATATCGTTTTCGCTATCTTATTATTTGATGAATTAACAATTCGATTTTTTAATTATGACAATCATGATACGATCTTATGTAGGGGAGGGGGAGTTCACCAAAATCTTACGAACTCCTATCTGGGGAGGAGGGGGAGGTTGAAAAGCTCTAAAAAAGCCTTACATAATTAGTGTACGGCCCCTAACTTCCATCCACTGGGCGGCAGTGGCGATACGTTAATTGTCAAATACTTCGGATGTTGGTGCCTTCGCCAGCAAATCGTCTGTTTTTCGATTAATTGATTCCATGATTCGGGAAAGCGACTGCTGTTGATCAATCCTAATGTTGGCGACAATTCTGTCGCCAACATTAGGATTGATCAACAGCAATCGCTTTCCCGAAGCCACTGCCACTAACTGCCACCAGGACGCCACGAGCGAACGATGTCCCTCGTTTGAATATTTTGAAGGAACGTGCTGTCAAGACTTCCCATACTGAAAAGAGAACGATAGGAATTGATTGCTGAGACCAGATTAAAGCAAACACGCTTACTTTTGACCGTCTGATCGTCTGTGCCAGTGACCAGATATTCTCCTTTCGGCGCAAATTCAAATTCTGCAGCGTTGGAAACGGTTGCAAATCCCTCGGAGATGGAAGTTTTGGAATTAAATATTACAACAAATCCAACGTGTTTATACTCATCGTACCAGTGCATCGGAATGTTTCCCACAGTGTTCCTTATATCCTTCTTGTCCAATGTATCTCCAGCAGCATACTCGTCCTGGATCTTGAAGTGCGTTTTTTTTTCTGGGAAGACACCAACGCCGTTGAAATCCGGATAAATTGGCTTAATTTGCTCGCCTGGTCACTTTACTTTCAAACTATGTGCATCTTATCTCGTCCGATTTATAAAAATCGCTGGCACTTTATTGGCCTGCGAATTCCGTTGTCTTTAGACTCGATTTGGGACCGTTCTCATTTTCCGCCTTCCGTTTCCCCGCAAACCAAAAATTACTGAACGCACGTACAAACGACTATCAAAAATACCACGCGATTTCCTGAACCTCTTTCGCTTCCAGTTGATCCAGAATCCGGAGCAATACGGATTCAGTTGAGCCATCGTGAACTGCTCGTTGGTTTTGTATGATGAAAGGTTGAGTTTTTCTCTACCGGAGCAATGCCAAAATAACATGATATTAAATACGATAACTTTCCTAAGATGAACAAATGAATTCATGCGACACACGAAATCGTTCGTAATATACACAACCGTTTATTAAAATAAACGAAACATTTCGTTTCATTCACGAAAAATAATGCCGTTATCAACGATTACATTCGTGCAATGTAAACTTCTTCGTACTAAAGAGACTAGAATAACAAAGAGACGCCATCTTAATTCAGTGAAAACAATTCAACTAGCAACCAGGCTACAGGTCACAGGCAACACTGCACATTAGGGCATTGCAAAAAAAATTTTTTTTTGAATTCTCAAAGGTCCCCCCTCTCATGTTGTGACAAATGTCAAAGTAAGCTCAGATGCCAAATTTCACATCATTTGGACAATTCTAGACCCCCGCCCACTTCGCTTGAAATTTTTATAATCGTTGCTATGGGAAAATGTGGAGGAAAAGTATATTAAATGCAATAACTTTTGAAGTAACAATCAGAAAATTACAACTTATACCTCTTTTAAAAGGAAATAACCTTAGTATTTGAATGGAAATATTCCTGTTTCTATAAAAATACGGGAAAGTGGGGTACTGGGTCATTTTGACCCAAACATCCCCTATTTTTTTAATTTCTCTGCTCCGTTGTGCAAACCATGCATATTTTGCAGCTTTTCTAATGTAAAAAAATCTCAGAAATCGAACGGAACCTTTTAGACCTTTTTCCGAATACGAGAAGTTGGAGTTATAGGGCCTTTTGTCATTTATATTAAATTTTATAATTTTTCAATTTTAATAAATTGTACCTTGTTGAACGTGGAAAATTCTTAGAAATACAACAAAAATAAATTTGCTTGCGTTAAAATTCAAAAACATCCAATTTTTTGACATTAACTCTACAAACCACATTTTTTCATTAAATGTCTTAATACCTCAACTTCCCCTATTTTTCCAGGTATGAAACTTTTCTCATGTGATTCCTAAGCGCATTTTTTACTATAAATAGTAAATTAAATAAGAATTTTGTCGTTAAATGGAGTTAATATGTGCGATTTTTTGATAAAAATGTGAAATCGAGACTATATGTGAGATAATTTGATGTTTCTGAATTTTTCGGTAACGAATCTATTTTTATTTTGTTCCTAAGGATTTTCCGAGTTGAACAAGGTACAATTTATGAAAATTGAATGATGAGTAATAGAGTTATATGCACGGGAAAATGATAAAATTCAATATAAATGAAAAAAGGCCCTATAACCCCAACTTCTCGTATTCGGACAAAGGTCTAAAAGATTCCGTTCGATTTCTGAGATTTTTTCACATTAGAAAAACTGCAAAATATGTATGGTTTGCACAACAGAGCAGAAAAATTCAAAAAATAGGGCATTTTGGGGTCAAAATGACCCAGTACCCCACTTTCCCGTATTTTTATAGAAACAGGAATATCTCCATTCCAATACTAAGGTTATTTCCTTTAAAAAGAGGTATAAATTGTAATTTTCTGATTGTTACTTCAAAAGTTATTGCATTTAATATACTTTTCCTCCACATTTTCCCATAGCAACGATTATAAAAATTTCAAGCGAAGTGGGCGGGGGTCTAGAATTGTCCAAATGATGTGAAATTTGGCATCTGAGCTTACTTTGACATTTGTCACAACATGAGAGGGGGGACCTTTGAGAATTCAAAAAAAAATTTTTTTTGCAATGCCCTACTGCACATGTGCAAGCCTCACCAAACTTGTTTGTTGTTATTCCGTTTGTTTCTTCTAACCAATATAAAAATCCGATGCGACTTCTGGACTGCTGAGTTCCTCGACCAGCTAAAACATAGTTATATCCGTAGGAATCGTATTTTGCAGCAGCAAAACCATATTAGGCCAAAATTTATTATTTGCATCATTTGGTATTCTTTACCCTCATGCTGAATTTCGTGCTCCATCAAACCAAGCTCTTTTCTCTTAGGCGTTTCTAAACACGATGGTATTGTAACAAATTTGGTTTGAGGATATAATTTTTATCTTTAAAATCTTTAGTAATTTTAATGAATTTCATAACAATACTTCCTTAAAAACAATGCCACATAATGCTTAACATTTACGATTTTTTATTTATTTATTGTCGTCAAACAAGAGTAGACCGTTTTGTTACAACGATAAAATATAGTATACACTTAAAATATAAAATACTAATAACTAAACTAAACACTATCTGGTTTACATAGCACTACTTTAGGATGTTCTTTATAAGCGAATAGAATTGAAATATTTTTTTAATTTGCTTTTTGTCATTGTTAAGTCAATAGCTTCGCAGTGCTTGTTGTAAGTTGCCATCATCTGATTTAATGGTCCAAACTTGGCATAATTTGTACGATAATTGTTTGTTATAAATGTATTTCGGATTCGTAACTGCCGGGAAGGTATATAAAAATTAAGTTTAGATAGAAGTTCGACTGAATCAATACGACACGAAATTATATCGTTTAGAAATGAAACCATTGCATATTCTCGGCGCTCTTTTAGTGTTTGGATGTTAATGAGCATACAGCGAGCTTTATAAGATGGGAGAGGAAATCGTGTCCAACCTATTTTGCGAAGTGCAAACAATAAAAATTGCCTTTGTACTGATTCTATTCTTTCTTCATGTGTGATTGAGAAAGGTGACCAAACTATGCTACAATATTCCAGTATTGACCTTACATACGAGATGTATAATGTTTTAATTGTATATGGATCATTAAAATTGTAACTAAAACGCTTTATAAATCCAAGCATGTTATTTGCTCTATTGATGATTGTGTTGTAATGGTCAATGAATGTTAATTTTGAATCTAGAATGACTCCCAAATCTTTAACTCTTTCGCACTTTTGTACCACTTGATTTCCTAGAGTGATTGAAATGTCAGGTGTATTTCGTTTCCTACTAAAAGTTATTGCATTACATTTTTTTACGTTTAGTTGCAGAAGGCTTTTGTTACACCAGAGGTAAAACATATGTATTTCTTCCTGTAATATCTTTATGTCTTGTTCGTTCCTAATTTCTAAAAAGAGCTTCATGTCGTCGGCATAGATAAGAACTTTTATGTTTTTGAGAATGTATGATATGTCGTTTACGAATAAAATGAACAAAAGAGGGCCTAGATGGGAGCCTTGAGGAACTCCTGATGTGACTTGAATGGGATTCGATTTCTTCCCTTTAAATCTAACTATTTGTTGACGGTTAGTTAAATATGATTCGAGCCATTTGAGAAGACCTGATTCAATTCCTAATTTTTTCAGTTTGAATAATAGCAAGGGTATGTCGATACGATCAAATGCCTTGCTAAAGTCCGTGTAAAGAGCTTCAGTGTAGTTTCCATTCTCCATTGCAATCAATGAGTAGTTAACGAATTCTAGTAAATTTGTATTAGTTGAACGTCCTTTGAAGAACCCATGCTGCATGTTAGTAATTCTGTTTTTGATTTGATTGAATAGTTTTTCGTTAACGATTGCTTCAAAGAGTTTAGGCATACATGACATAATGGCAATTCCACGGTAGTTACATATGTCAGATTTTTTGCCACTTTTAAAAATGGGTACCAGGTACGAGCTTTTCCATAAATTGGGGAAAATGCCAGATTCAAGCGACATGTTAAAAAGCCAAAACAGAGGAGCTGTGAGTCCCAACGCTAAGTTCTTCATAAATACGGGTGGGATCCCGTCAGGTCCAGAACCTTTGGAGGCATCTAGTTTGTTTAGAGCCTCCATAATATCTTGCACACTGACATGATTGACGCCAATGTCTGTGGTGAATTCTGGGAAGAAACCGAAATATTCGCGATCACGATCTTCTTCAGAAAATGTGGTATAGATGTCTTGAAAGAAGGTTGCGAAAAGATTGCAGATTTGTTCCGCGTTGACACCGACATTTTCTTTAAGTTTCATTTTTGAAGGGAAGTTTTCCGATTTTAAATTATTTTTAACATGATTAAAGAAATTTTTTGGGCAAGATTTTATTTGAAGTTCGGTTTTTGAGTTATACTCTTCAAATGCTATTTTAATGGATAGGTTTAGTTGATCGCAAATGTCCAAATAGTTAAATAAGTTCCTTTCATTTCTGATTTTTTTATACTTTTTGTGGGCCTTTTGTTTACGATTTTTTAAATTTTTAATTTGCTCGTTATACCAAACTGGATATTTTGTGTTGCCTTGTCGCCTAATTTTTTTCAGTGGTACTTGTTCAACTATTATATCAAACAATTTTGTGTAAAAGACGTCTACTGAATTTTCGATACTTGTTTCATTTCTAAACAACGTTTGCCAATCTATACTGCTTAGTCTTTGTTTTATGTTGTCAAAATTTGCCAATTGAAATTGAAAGGCCTCTTCGTACTCGCAGTCATCGGGTCTTTTGTTATCATGTACAAATACAGAAAACTCTATTGCTGTATGAAACGCTTCATTTTTCCATAGTGGAGTTAATGATTCGGTGACACAGAAGTCTTCAAGAATGTTTGTGAATAATAAATCTAAATAACAGTTTTGCTGATTTCTAACATGATTAATTTGGTTAAGTCCTAAACCTGCAGTTTTGTCAAATATAGCCTGCAGAGTTCCGTTATCCCCAACGACTGGAAGTAGAATGCTTTCATTTTCAGTGTCTGGAAAGAAGTCAATGCTTCGTTGATTGAAGTCACCATAAATATGAACTTTTACCTCCGGGGGGAGCTTGGTTATAATGTCTTCGGCAATAAGAAAAAACTTTTCAAATGTATCTTTGCGGGCATTATTTGGGGGGAAGTACACAGAGGCAAATATATGTGTTTCACCTGCCAGATGGGTTTTAACCCACACATGCTCAAATTCTTTAAATTTCCTTGTAGTAATGATTTCTGCATTAAATTTTGATGTAATTGCTATTAAAACTCCCCCTCCTGACTTCTTTTCAGACATATGAGTGTCTCGGTCAGCTCTAAACACATTGTAGCTGTTCCCGAAAACTTCTTCACTTCTAACACTTTCGTCCCAACTAGTTTCTGTAGCCAAAATAATTGTATAGGAGCTACTTAAAATATTCTTGTGAATTTCATTCATTTTCGATGCACTTTTCATTCTATTAAAATTTTGACAGTAAATTAAAATTTCTACTGACGACTCTACTTGAGGAATCGAGATTACCTCTTTTTGTTGTCGTTCAAATGGCGTCGAATCTTGGCAAACTGCGGTGTCCTCGTCATTTCCTTCTTCTAGGGAATGCGTCAATGTCGTCGAAAACACGAATGTTGAGAATGGCACGCCTTACACAAAACTGTTGACAAGCGCTCCGATGTTGGGTGCATTTGCATCGTCGACCGTGGTAAATCATTCACTGGATAGGGATTCAATGTCGGTCCTCTTTGAAACTGAATTGTTGGCCTATAGTTCGTGGGGGGTCCTGAGAAATGATCTTTTGCAGCCGCAAGAAGCACTCTATCCGGTGGCAGGAAACTATTGTTGTAGTGACTACTCGTATGGTTTTTGTTATAGTGGGTGTTGCCGGCCCTAAATGTGATTCTGCGATTGGTATTACTCGTATGGTTACTATTAACTGGCTGTCGTGAGTGGCGCGCTGCTTGCTCTTGATCAGGTCGAGGAAAATTTGTGGTGCTTTTGTTTTTTTCATTAACGTTATTATTATTATTTCGCCTCGATCTTTTTTTTACGTCTTCTAGCCTTTTCGGGCTGTTTTTGCTGGTTCAGGTTTCTTAATTTGCGTGCATCGTAATCGCTCCAGTCTGCTTTCCATACTTTCCTTGTACCCAAAAAGCGCCAACCTGAGTTATCGATATTTTTGTCGTTATTTAATTCGGCTTCCAAACTGGGGCATGAATCAAGCGATGATGTAGCGTTTTGACTTGCCGTTATGTTTGATGAAAGCGCCTTAAGTTCGTCGAGGATATCAATAGTTAGCGCAGAATTTGTGAAGTTTTGACTGGTGGATATGTTCGCTGACAGAGACTTAAGCTCGTCAAGAATATCAATCCCCAGCGTCGGGTTTGACGTCATAGTAATACTAGCCGCTGTGTCCAGAGACAGTTGATTAAGCTGGTTTATTTCATCATTCATGGTGCGCAGTTCAGCTGATAGTTCTGACGTTACCGTTTTCAGCGTGCTATAGACATTATTTTTCGTTGTCGTCATTGCTGTATCGAATAGCGAGGTAATGTGATTTTTAATGGCAACAACACTTCCAGTCAAACTGCTGTTTTTGTTTATTGCTATCAATTCCTGTTTTATTGTTGTAAGCAAAATTTCTAGGCCATCGATCGCTTCGTGAACTATGTTAGGCTTCTCCAGTTGAAACGCGAGCCGGTGCATTACTTCCGTATTGGCTTGCAGTTGTGATTCCAGAAGTTGTTGTTGTTCAATAAGCCCTTTGAACTCAATCTTGGCCTGCATCAATTCTTGACATGATTCACAGCACGGTAATAGATACGAGTTGATGTCCACCCTCTTGTCCTTCTTCCGCAGTGATCCCCTCGGAACAGTCACTCCAATGCAAGCGGCGTGGAATTTTCTTGGGCAACCTATACACGTCCACATAACTGTATCGGCGGAAGTGTCGAAAGTGCAAATTTCGCAACTCATTATGATTGATGTACACACACGAAAAGCTGAATTAATAAAAAACTAAATGAAATATCGCGCACGGCACCTGGATCGAACGATAAAAGCGTGCGAACTTGACGACGACTTGTTGTGGTGACAACTCTCTTGTTCGTTTGGAATGACATTGACAGTAAAATCGGAATTCCAAACGGAACATGGCGTCTCTTTGTTATTTTAGTCTCTTTACTTCGTACTATAATAAAATCGATTTGGCCTCATCGCTTTTTTTAATTAAAAAAATCGATGTTGTCAAATATCGATCCCAAAAATTCGACTGAAAACAATAAGAGGCTAATAAATACGAAAACTTGTCAAAGGTAAACGAAATTAATTCGTGCGACCATCGAAATCGTTCATCATATAAATAAACATTTATTGAAATAAACGAATCATTTCGTTTCATTCACAAAACATAATGTCATTATCAACGATAACATTCGTGCAATGTAAACTAAATAGGTAAAATTTACGAAAACATTCGTTCATTAAGCTACCATTTCTTCGTACCACAATAAAATCGATTTGGCCACATCGATTTTTTTAAATTGAAAGAAATCGATGTTGTCAAATATCGATCCCAAAAATTCGACTGAAAACAATAAGAGACTAATAAATACGAAAACTTTGCTAAGATAAACGAAATGAATTCGTGCGACCAACGAAATCGTTCGTAATATACACAAACGTTTATTAAAATAAACAAAACATTTCGTTTCATTCACGAAAAATAAAGTCACGAAAGCTTTCGTTCACCAAGCGGCCATTCTTGTTCATGAACTGAACGAAACCTACTGTTTACAATGCACGAAAATACTTCGTTGCAGAAAACGACGAATGAATTCGTGCATTGCATGATCGATTTCATTATATTTACGAATTTATATTATCAGTGTAGGGGTCATGATCGCGTATCCGTGTTCTTTGTTATTTACTTTATTATCGGTTATGCTGACCGTTGGGAGGTAGTGGACGCATCACAATGATCGTTCACGCTGTGCGTAGGTTCTGTTGTTTCAGTATTCGTTGGTGTCTGAGCTGCAACTCCGGTGGTTTGTGATTTAGTTGATGTTGATGAAGGGCTGTGTGATGGGTATACTTTGTAACCCGTCAGGGTAACAATTTAGCACTGGGTGGAAATATACCTATTGGTGCGTACTCTCTCCGTAGAGTGTATTGTTATTGCAACATAACTCACCGCTGTTCCTTATGATCGTTCACTTTTTCTCGTAAATTTTGTTTGTTTTAGCTTTTGTGAAGGATTTTGTTGGTCTAGATAGGTGTAGAAAATTTTGTTTCATATTTCTGTATAAATAACATAGGGCTTAGGTAGGCCACCGCTCTCCTCTTGCTGCAATAAGTGTGCTGGATATGCTGCACATAGCGATGACAGCTATGCGGCGGTACTGTTTTTTGGTGCTGGTTTTGGTGTTTGTTTTGGGTGAGTGGAAAAGGCGGCCATCGTGAAAAGGTTAGTTAGTTTCGGACCACGTTGCAGTTCGGTTTGTTTTCGGTAGTGACCGGTTTGTTTTTGGAAAGTCCAACCCGCCAAATAACGCGTGTGTGCGGAAGTAAATTCCCGCAAAAGTACCGGCTCGTGGTTCGAGAACTCTGGTCTGGTGTCGGGTCGCCGATTAGGGAAGCTAAGCGTTAAGGAGCCACTCGCTTCCCCGGCTAACCATAAAGGACCCAGAAGACGCCTTTCCGCTCTCGCTGTGAAGGATCAGCCGAACGAGCCTAGCTCTCCTTCACAGCTAAACGTCAAGGAGAGCGAAGCAGGGTGGCCAAAGGTGCTCCCTGGGAAGTACACTGCGGTGACTTCTGGGATCTCTCGCGGGGAGCGAGTAGATCCGGCGATAATTCGCCATCGTCGCTAGGGAGGTTCCAACAAAGGAGCTAAGCTCACCTCCCTAGCTAATTGTCAAGGACCGCTGCAGGAGCAGTCAACTCAAATCGGAAGAACTTGGCCGTTGCTGTCCCGGCCGGTCGGACGAGACCACCCGCCTTTCCGCCCAGCAGTAGCAGATTAGCAGCAGCAGCAGTGGAGAGAGTTGGAGGAAATAAACACGGTAAAATTAAATTTATTTGTTTTGTTTACCTTTTTTTTGTTGTGACGAAAATCCGAAATTCTGTAGAGGCACCTAGGCCGCCCTGAAAAGAAGGGTACGCCGGGCAAACAAGAACCCGAGTAGTGGGCAAACCCCTACTTACAACTTGCAGTTGATATTGCATCATTAGAGGTTTGTGTACATGGTTTCTCGTAGTGTGTCTTCTTGTGTAACCACGTCGGGCACGCAGGGGTCTGTGCTTCATACGTGCACTGCGTGATTTGAGATTTGGTCACGCGTTTTGCTTTGAATTGACATTTTAGATATGAAGGAAAAGGTTCCGTCACTCGCATTCTCACAAAACAAACACCGTTGGAAATACCTAGAAAAATTTTCTCCAGGTTTCAAACTTAAAGAATTCCACCGTTACGTATCCCGATATGATGGTTGTAATAAATTTATTAATAGTACCCAGGTGTAGATCGTTCAGACGCATATCAATCTTATCATTGTCAGTATGAACGGGTATCTAGGTCCTAACATTATCATGCTCAACGACGTATTGCATCTTGTCTTCCAAAGCGTTATGGCAAAAATTTTAAACGTTATCAGTAACGAGTGTGGTGGGCTTGTATAACGACGACTTATGTTAATCTAAACTGCATTTGCAAATTTGCTGTTGAATTTTGATATTGAGTTTCAAATATCTTGAAATGAAAGTAACGGTGCTTTATTGTTCACACTGGCTTGGGACGAGTTTTATTATTCGATTGCTTTGCTTGTTTATAGTACTGGCACGGTACACAGCAGACTTTAGGTAGAAACGTTCGTTTGATTCACTGCACTGTTAACAAGCAGAGCGACTGATTAGGTACTGGTATCGACCCTGTATTAATTCCATGATTCCCAGCTCGAGAGAGTGCTCAATGAAAGTATTTCACGATAGTTGCAATTTTTCTTTTTGGGAATGGATTTCCAGTAAGACAAAAAACCACTAGCAAGAGAACTCAAGTAGAAGCAGAAGCACCAAAACGCCGATGTGTCTTTTCAAAGGTACCAAAAGGGAATTCTTCCGGTCGGTCCTGGATTGAAAGACTAAATCGCCGCGAAGAAGCGCTGGTAACCATTGTTTCATCGATATTGACGAGGCACTCTTGAGAGATTAAAAAAACTATCGGGAGATACAATTGGGAGATTTGACTGTATTAAGTTTTCTTTGTCGCATTCCGATTGAGGATTACTATACGTTGCAGTTATGGTTGCGGTCGGTCGTAACTGCGATCTGAAGCATAGTGAAAAGCGAAGACTAAATAAATAGAAATATATTAGTCTTACAGAAGAAAAACCAGGACAAATCAAGCATTTTCCTCGACTTCCCAAGGCACCAGGACAGTCAATGCAAAACCAGGACATGTCCTGTGAAACCAGGACGTATGGTCACCCTATCAAAGGGAGATTACGTCATCCCTTTTCAGTGTTAGCAGGCATGTGCTTTAAATAATATTAAAAGCAAAAGGATATAAAAATCGAGCGACTAGGGACTAGGGTTCTGCGATGTAAGAGTCGATTCACTGAAAACTGGACAAAAAATAGCCGATTCTTATACTAAGCTATATTTATCCGTACATACCTACGAAATGTTTGTTTTATCAGGTTTTTACACTGGAGTACCTTTTAAGCGATTTGTATACTGAAAGATCTTAGTCCGATTTACACTTTATACGCTTTATATTTCGATCCAATTTATACATTCTAATAATTTTACCGGGTTTTTCAAAGTATGCCCTTCCGATTTTAGCTTTCAGTCGTTCAATATGGGAGGTACGAGTTAGGTGCAAGTTTTGATTCAACTGTTGCTACAAACTGTTTAACTTCATTGAAAAACGCTCACTCAATCGACGTTTTGATAAACTAAATTAAACTATCACCAACCAAGTAATAGCAATCCTAAGACAACGGACAATAAACTTCGTTTCAATTTACGTGCTAAAAGGATTCCCGTTTTCACACGACCTAATTGCTTATCTTCTAATGACGTCTTTCATTCTGTTATTTTGCTTCAAGACGTTTAACAAAATTTGGTGACGGCGGTTTGTAATTGAAACATGATTTGTTTTACGACTATTTCCTCCAAACTCAAAACATTATTCGCAGTTCGGCTCGGTGTCGTAATTTCTGGCTTAATTCAAGTAAAAGGACAACCAGCGACGACGTGTCACGAATGCCAACCGTTGCGATTCGCTGACTGTTCGTGAACATCGTCGAAATTCAGGGAACAGTTTTCGGGCGCATCGCAGGAGTCTGGATTATTCTTACATTTATTTCCATAGCAAGGCAGCAAAACTTTAATGAGCTATGACGGTAGAGAACAAGGCAGAGAATGTTTGTTACATATTTCTGATGGATCCAAACCCAGTGGTGCGTTGGGAGTAAAAAGTGCAAAACGCTACACTTGGACCAGTTCTGAAAACGTTGTGTATTTTGGTTGTTGTAAAAAATCAATCACTAAATTTGTTTGCCTTAAATGGTCTGAAAAAATCCATAGAGGATACTTTTCACCCCGCTCTCCTCCCGTACTGTTGACATGACAGGATGCAACACGACACACAAAATGCAAATCAAGTTGCGATCGTGATTTGTGATATTTCAGGAAACTAATACACCGCTGCTGTTCCTCCATCCGTGCTCATCGGTTTCGCAGTTCCGGATGTCGGCTTATTGGATCCGTAATGTCTAACTTTTCTCATTTGAGCGTGATCTGTCCCCGGTTTGTTGGCTTGAATCAGAAATGATGATTCGAATAGTGGTAAGTAGAGATGAGTAAGTTTCTATGCATTGGATTATATTAATGTAAATTACAAATCGATGCGTTGTTTTGACTGTGCATGCTATTGATAAGGTCTTATACGAAGGGAAATTTTGTCTGTGCAGGTTCTGGTAGTTGTAAAACAGCTTAACGCTTCAACTTCAACGTTTCTAGAGTTTTTTACCTCTTTCAGGGAATCTGAAGTAATAACAATATATTTCAAATATTTTCAGTTTGTGTTTCCATGTTGCGTTAGGAATAATTTACTGTGCTTTTGATTTACAGAGGATATGTTGTTATGGTGAACGCGATTGCGTCAGTTTTTGGCAGAAACATGAATTCAGAATAGTATTTCTTTTACTTGTCGTTCATGAACCTCAGAAACTCCAAAACACATATACTATTTTTTACACATTGCATATTTTAAAATATGATTCTAAACAAAAATTTTGACGGTCTAAGTGCAAAATTCTTTTGTAATAAATTCACATTTCCACAAAAGACCATTAGCAGCATTGATTGTTCTGAGAGCGAAAATCGTTTCAAAAGTTCAGAAGCTTTTCTAAATTTTGTAGATTGCTTTACAGCTTGTTTTTCCATATAATTTGGTTATTTAAAACAGCTCGATAGTAAACTCAACAGAACCGCGTGACTTTCAAATATTGACAACAAATAGTGAAAGTACGCATAGTACACGCGACTGCAATTTACTGGAGTGGTATGGTCAGAGCCGCAGCGTGGTCTTCTGACGCCCTTGGTGGTCTCAGTTTTGCCCCCCTTTGGTTTTTGCTTTAGCTTTCTTTTTCAGGTCGACACAAATATTAATTTTTGTTTGACTGTCATTCATGTTATGTGAATTCCAGCCACAAATCGTTCACTGTATATTTAGGAAACCAGTAGACGCTAGGTATTTGAAGGCGACGGAGGGAGCATCTATTCAGACGACTGTATATTAGAGTGCCGGACGCACCTCAACAGTCTCTTTGCAAAAGCTTAGCTCAATCGGACACGATTAAGGTGTTGCATAAACGGCCAAAATGCAAAAATTTTCACCCGTGAAAAAACGCAAAAGAACTCTTAGAATATTCAAAAATTGAATTCGATTTTTTTAAGCTAAATGACTTAGGATTTAATGAAACGTCGAGATCTACTGCCACCCATCACCCCAAAAACAATAATTTATTTCTAAAATGCTTAATGGCATACAAAACAAGGAAATTTCCAAACTCAAGTCCCATCTCAATTCAAGAATATTCCTTGTACCACAAAGACATTTTTTCAACATTACACCCGATCTCGACGCCATTGTTATTCGATTGCTCTCAAATTTTACCACTCTACCGTATAACAAGCATACTCCTGAATTGACTCAAATGATTCTAAAATGGATGTCGAACAAGCTTCTTCGCCAAAGACTCTGAGCTTCCATTTAAAATCAAACATATTGAACTGGGTTCGACCGTACCCGATCTTCTTTCGGATCAAACATATACCGCGAAGATTTACTACAAATACGTTAAATTCTGTTCCGCTAGATTTTAAGTCAAGAAATTCAGAAAAGGTGGAAAAGTTCTACTAAACCCAAACTCATCCAGAATATTATGTCTGTAGTACTGATCGATTTTCATACAGATTTAGCAAAAGAGGCGTGAAATCATTTTTTTTCAATTTCGTTCCATTCTTAGTTCAACCCAATATGTTTATGCATTTCATTTTTAATAATTTCTAAACCTAAAAGAACTAAACTAATAGAAAATTCAAAGAAAACGCCTTATATCATCTTTTTCCTATATAACTAATACGCAGCGAGAAACCGCTGTATTATTGCAACGCACAGAAAATGTGCATTCCTTTACAGCGGCACATCGTGACTCTGGGCCGGTTTTCATCAAGCGATCACGAACGTGCAATGAAGTTGAATGAATGAATCATCTCACCGTCACCACCCCATGGTACCTCCCTACACGGCAGTAACATTGCCAAGCACGGTAATGAGCGACAAAAAATAACCGGTCCCTGTTATAGCAACGCAGTCGCCTCTTTACCACTACTAACAAAGTGCCGTAGCTTTTAATCGCCATTGAGCCCACCAACCGGCACCAAGTCAGGATGGCCGAGCGGTCTAAGGCGCCAGATTTAAGCTCTGGTTCCCGTAAGGGAGCGTGGGTTCGAACCCCACTTCTGACACATTCTGGAAAGACTTTTTTTTACTGAAGGGAGGAAAACAAATGATTTTGATGACTCAGATTTGCACTCAGATGCATGTGGTGATTGTTGTTGTTGTTGTTGTAGCGATAAACTTTTGTTGTTTTGCGATGTGTGACGGTCAAAGAACCAAGTGAACACAATGAACGCGCTACTTCGACGTTCGCATGAAGAGAACGTTAAGGGGCAGAACAGAACGAAAACTTGTTGAGATACTGTTCACTCGATGGAATAATTTCACGTGCGGCGTTGTTGATTCGAATAATGAAGTTCCAGTCTTGCTTGAGAGTGTGTGCGAGTCGGCGCGCGTTTAGTAGGCAGCTAATAATATACATTTTGTATGGGACACTACTGGCTTCTGGAAGTGGGACAGCAACAACCACACATCTGATGGAATTAAAACAGATGGAAATTTATGCTAACAATTCATATGCTGGTCCGGTCATTTGTGTTGTTTTAACTCGGATACTATAGCATTGGTTGTACTGTTGATCCCGCGAGCTGCAATTTAGAGAAGTGTATGACGATAGGTCGAAAAAGCAATAGATGTAGCATGAATGGATGCCAAGCACTGCATGGTGAAGCAATGAGTTCTCGCCGATATGCTTACTATTTTTACATGCAACCGTCGGCGCGGTGCGGCGGCGTGGCGCACACCTCTAGATATTACCATTATATTGTGGTTATCACTGGAAATTTGCAAAAATAGCGAAAAAACAAGATAGCGACAAGATCGCGACAAGATTGCGAAACCGCTATTTTTAAGATTTAACCTTTTCAATTCCGCAAGGCTACAAAAATGTAATTTGAATTTATTTTTATATGAAGTGTTCGAGCAACTATTGCTCTTGAACCAAGGAAAAACTTGGGAGGCTGCAAAAGAATTGAGTTAGGCATCAAAAAGGCACACTAAACAATAAATTAAATGGGTACCAAAAATAGTAACAAATAATTTCCGATTTTCGCTCAACAGGTAGTGAAGGGGTGAATAAATCCATGAACTGTCAATTCATGACCGTCCGATACCTGACCAACAGGGCCTATATATTGCTAGATGTTTGTTTCAAACTGGGCAGATGGAGCTAATAGGGTATATTTTCAATTCTTTCGCTATTTTGAATTGATTCGGTCGATTGCTAATCTTCGGTGAAAAGCACAATATATCTCATGTACTTGGTTCGAATTCGAAACCACAAAGTGCGAAATAGAGTCATAGGATAGGGACTCTACTGTTATAATATGCACCTATTGTAATTTAAACTGCTGCTGAACTTTTATGAGTTTTTAAAAAATGATCTGGGAATAGGAAAATTCAATGAAAGATTCAAACGTATTTTACTAACCCACCCTCCCTAAAACAAAATTAATTGGATTGAAAAAAATATTGAATGCTGACTTATTAAATTTAAACATTGTACAATAATAATTTTGAGAAGTGTATTGTCTGATCACTACATTGAGCATCTATTGTTTTAGGCATCACGATGACTTTTCGACAATGGTGGGAATTGGATCTTGTAACCAAACTTCGAGGTCCTATAGTTGTCATATCATCATGAGCTATGGATTAGGGACAATGATTCGAATGGGAAGCGAAGTTTTACTAGGTTGATTTTCTATAAACATAAACTTACTCACCGAAAAATTGCATGCATTTTAATATTTCCTAAAAATGTATTTGTTTTTAATTTCGTAGAATTGACACAAAAACTCAATGTGATTTACAGCGATAACAATATTTTGGAAAGTAGAAGGAAAATGACGAATAATGACGTTTTGCGTTTGGTTCTAGAAGGTCAGGATCGATATTTATGAGATTGATTTTTGTTGTACTATCAAATCTATAAATAGCCTCTAAGAAGGACATGATATAATAAAAATTTTAAAATATTTCAAGTTAGTGGCTATTAACGGTATATATTTGAGTGTTAAATTGAATGATATACCACAATGTTGTAAACGAGGACTTGTTTTGGAGTTGTGAGCTTTAATAGTGAACGAAAGTAAAATTACCGTTCTAACAAAAAATTTTACCGTTTCGATCACAAGGCACAAATCCCCGACTACAAACGGGGAACATGCCATTTGAGCCAATATATTCTGATTCCTGATAGTATTTTTGAAGTATATTACAACTTAAAGCAGCACATCTTCTAATGAAAGTAATTACAAAGTATTTATTCTTCAAACAAATTTAGTTCGAAATTTAATACCATCAGCAAAGTTTTCAAAAAGGCTTAGTTAGCGTAGTTGTTTATTCGATTGCTTTGTACGCAGCTTACCTGGATTCGCACATAAGGTTAGAAATTATTCTAATCTGATAAAAGAGCCGAAAAACCCCTAACGCCTCTATAATCAAAATGAAAAAAACTTTGTTGAAGACATTCCATGACTAATTTTGAAGAAGACATAAATACTCCGTATGTTCAGAATATCGAAATATATTAAACTATATGTGAAAGAAAAAATTTAATCCAAGTTATTTTGATCTAGCTGTAATTGATAAATCTCTTCCGCTGTGTATAAACAAATATATTCACATTCTATTCAAGGTAATCGCTAATATTTGATTTTATTGAAAAGAACTGGTTTTCAGATGCTTCTCTGAATATTGAAAACGAATGCGGCTGAATATGATCAATTTTTACTCAATGAATTTGAATATTCATGGCTCTGTATTCAATGATACAAACATCTTTAGTGTGCACTGTAATAGCACACTATTTCGCACTTTCCAGCATTATATGAGCATTAAATTGGAATCGGCCTTTAACTCTTACGTTTCCAACCCCCATTAAACTGAAAATGTTTAATTTAAAAATAATGATTCTCAGCCGCGTTCCAACCAAATTTGATGCCGTTTTTTGGAAACGATCACAAAACTTGTCCAGTTTAAGACACCGAGGCCACCTTTCCGGAACTGACCGTAGTTCCGGATATATTGTTGGAAGTTCTCTTTTCGGAAAGGGATAACCCCAGCCTTTCCGAAAAAAGAAAAACTTTCATAGCGGTTTTCAAACCAGTCTTGCGACCCAAAACTTTATGATTTTGTAAAACAAACGCATTGACCAACATTCTGAGGGTCTTTGGTCGAATTGGCCACAACCCGGGGTCCTCCGGCAAAGAGGACACTTTTTGACTGATTATAAAACCCGTCTAACTGGGTGTCAAACTTCATAATTTTGCTAAACAAGTGGAGACCATTTTAAGGGGTTGTTGATCAAATTGGACACACCTCGGGATCTCACGGGAACTTGGTTCCTCCGTTAAAAAGGGACGATTTTCGATTGGTTGCAAAACCCGTCTTGCGGCACTTCAAAATTCATGATTTTACAAAAAAGCACACTGAAAGACATTTTGAGATATTTGGATGAAATGGTTACACTTCGAGATATTTCGGGAACCGGGTCCCTCCGGCAAAGTGGAAACTTTTAAACCCTTTTGGAACCCTGTCTTGCGGCATGTCAAACTGCATGAATTGGCAAAACAAGTACGCTTAAAAACATTTAGAGGGTTTTTGGTCTAATTAGCAACACTCCGGGGTATTCCGGAAACTTGGTCCCTCCGGCAAAGAGGACAATTTTCGACTGGCTGCAAAACCCGTCTGTTCTGTATGACGGTGGAATGAAAGACGAGACTTACTTACACTATTCTTTATATTTAACAGTCGGAATACAAAAGAGACTTAAGGGGATCTTCTACTCACAATGCCTCAAATTGAGCACTTTTTTGGGAATAAATTGTAAAGCATCTACTCAATGGATTTAGAAACTTTTTTTTTTATTTTGAAGATACATGTTTTGACTTTTCAATTTTACTTTTGGAAACGAAAAGAAAAATCTCTCACGACCTTGAAACTTCATTGATGACATTGATGTTGAAACTGCATGGGTCCCGCTTAAGTAAAGTTGTGGCAAATAAGGTAATCTGGAATCAGAAAACTCATATTTTTTATAATCATAGTCACGTTGGCTCTATTTAGACGAGAGGGATTTCTTTTATTTTATAATTTGTAAAAGTTATGTAATGATTTGTGAAAATTTCAAATATTTACGTTATTTTATAGCCTATTAGGGAAACTAGATAGTGGAACAAACTAGATAATCTACTATACCGGGTCCGCAGATCTCACCTTCCTCATCACTAAAATGTTCTTGGTTTTATACATTTTGTTCTCTTCGTAGAATTCGGGCCTGTCTTGCCGCGACATCCACTTTACTTTCTTTCTTCAGTTTTCGTGATCTCGTTCCCATACGCTTCTCAACATGTTCGACGCATTCTTTCTTCCGTACGATAATCTCGTCCCACCAAAAAAACATGAAACCATTCATAGACGCTCACACGTACATAAACCGTCAAGAATGGACCGGTGAATTCTTTAACCAATGATTTTTCCATAGACAAGCGCCATCGTGGTGAGCCGCGCTTAGTATCTCAGAAACGGCCGGAGATGGGTACCTTTCGGTTCCCAGAAACATGCCGAGGAATATGATTTTCATCAAATCCTTTCTGTGGCGTATTCTCAGATACTTATAGATTGCAATTAATCAAAGAAAAAAAATCGATTTTTTGAAAGCATGAGAGTAGAAGACCCGCTTAATTTAATCAACGTAGGATTTATATAGATTTAGTACCGGAAATGAATAGGTTAAACATTCAACAATATGATGTTTTACAATCAAGATAGTGAAAGAGCTGACCTGATAACTATGGCGTAATTCTATAGCTCTAATTATAGTAACAATAATAAAGTAATCTAATAAATTTCATCCTCCCAGATTTGAAGGATCTTTTAATACACTATTAATACTTCATGTAATTCCCAAAATCAATTCGAAGCGGTGCTCTTTTAATTCGATTCTATCTTCTAACCTTTTTCGGTGAACTCAATTTTACTTCACTACTTCATTTATTATTATCCATCGGTTGAGCTTCTTCATTTGGTTGTTCATTCTGAACAAAAGTTCTGGCATGAACCAAATAATCAGGATGAAACCTATCATCTAAGTTGGATTTTCTAATTTGATTACGGTGAACATATTTAATATTATCGTTAACATTAATTAAGTATGTACAAAAGCTAACCTTTTTTATAACACTTGCCGTAATCCATTTTACATATTTTTTAAACACATCTCTGTACATTATTTTTGCATTATTTTGAAAAACTTCTTCATCTATCCCTTTTGCTTGTTTTTGTCCATCATTCAATTTTAGAGTACAATTTTGTTTCGAATTTTGTTTTTCTTTAAGTTTAGGATTTAGTTTACTTCCGGATCTCAATAATTCGTAATAAAATATCGAGTTCGACAAATGTTTTGGTGTCAAACGAAAGAACGAGAGTTTTCTTATCACTTGTAATTGAACTTTTTGTGAAACTGACATTACAATCTTAAAACAATTAAAATAGAACTACCATTCTATATCATCAATGTGAGAAAATACTTCCGTCATCATTTCACTGGTACCAATAATGATACCTAGTTGGCGCGTCGAGCGGATAAGTTTCACGTTTAAGAGCCAAGTAAGTTTCCGGTCGAGATGAGACCAACATCAAAGTGGATATAAAGCAGCTATCGGAACAAGAATATTGTACGGATAAGGACTGCTGCGGATGACCGCTTCAAACGGAAGAAGCTGTCGAAATTCGGTTCGAAGTACCTGATTTGGCAGGCCGTTTGCACTTGTGGAAAACGTAGTGAACCATTCGCAATCAAAAACTCCACGCAATATAAGATTTATAAAACTACTTCCTTTATAAACCAAAAAATAAATGAAGCACGATCAACAACAGTTGTTTTGGCCTAATTTGGCGTCATGTCACTATTCTAAAACCGTACAGAAGTTGTATGCGATAATTCCTGTTGCTCTTATCCATGCGACGTTTGTTTGACAATTCTGCAGTGGCTTTTGCCAACAAGTTTGTTTTGCTGTACTCCTGCGAATAGAAAAATCCGTCCCACAAACATCTTTCGTTATTCCAATTCGTTTGATGTTGGATCGAATCAAAAAAAAAAACTACAAGGGACAGCCCTATGGGGTTGCACGAACTGTAGACGTAGGACTATACTACTTAATGTAAAATATTTATTTTCTTAGTTCTTAGTGTGTGGGAAAAAACACCCGGACCGGTGAAGAAAATTCAAATTTTAGACAATATAATCACATCTCATGTATAGACCAAGCTTTCTAGTTGCTCTCAAACAGATCCTAAAAGTTCAAACACCCATGGATAACCCCAAGTTTGTAGACGTATTTCGATGCCACAGGATTGTAAAATGGTTAATATTACGTCATGAAAATTCAATTCTTCCGTGACAATTTTTTTTCTGCAAAATGCCCTGTGTGTATGCAAAGCTTATGATTTGTTGGGATATTAGCATTGATCGAAAAATGCTTTCCAACGCTGCGCATTGCATACATACAGGACATTTTGCAGGTCACCAGAAGCTGTTCATTTTACCACCGCCATGTTCATTTTACTCACTCGCTAACATGTCTCATTTTTGGACATGTTTAGAAATCAAGAATCATGTTTGAAAAAATGTGTTTATGACGAAGTATTTTTACCAGATATGTACAAAACATGTCTAACAAGAAACATATAAGGTGATTGTAATATCTCATTCACTTATTAGTTAGAAAATAATGACTTTGCTTAACGTGTTCATTTTACCGCCAGTTCCCCTACCTACCAACACATTCGCCACAAACATTGAACCCAAACGCACAATGCAAAATGAGTCAACGCTGATGATGATGGGTAGAGGGAAAGACACAACTAGTACCACCACGACACTATTAGTGCATTTCACTAAAATTCCATGCGGCCTTTCCCGATTGAAAGGAACGGCCGCGCTTAGCCCATCTGTCATAATATCGTGATTTTGCATAGCGAAGGGCTGAATGATAACACATTTTGTTCCAAAAAACAGCCCTGCGTTATGCAACACTTTGTGCAGGTTGATTATACCAGTTGCAAGTGGGGCCGAATTCACCAAGTTCCGTAAAATTCCTTTTAAATTACAGAATTGATAAAATTGCTTAGATGAGCTAAACTAATTAATCAAATCCTATTTTAAAAACTGTCCTTGCGTTTAAACCAAAATGGGAAGCTTATTACTACCACTACATTACTTAATTTCAAGCGCAAATAGCAAATACATGTGCTAGTTAAACCAAAAAATTACTGGCAACATTACAGCGGCATTTAGGAAGCAGTTGGAGCGGTCGCCTGTTGGACGACACAGGGTAGCGTCCCTCCACAGCCAGTGTAACGGACTTCTAACTCAGCTACACTGGCTGTAAAAAACATAGCGCAGTGATTTGCTTCGCCAGCCGTTCAACAGGGAACTGAGCGTGTCTGGCCAACTCCGTTCTTTAAATAGTCGTAGGTACACCAATCTGTCGTACAGGGCTTGGGAAGCGCTATCTTCTGTGTGTTAATGCGCGATATTTTGACAAGGTTGTATATTATTTAATTTTTTAATGCTATGATATCAAAAATCTTTGGGTTTATCTATTGGAATCTATTCTTAGAAGTATTTCGGGGCGATTTGCGCAAAAAATTTGAAAATTTATCGTGAGATGGCTAAATTATATGCGTTTAAAATTGGACCACTTTTCGTTACATACCATTTTTGTAGAATTTCCAAAGTGCACCCCCATATCGAAAACAAAGACGTAGTCCTACGTCAAAATGTCGGGCCATGCACCCACCGGAGTATTGTCAGAAAAAAATAGATAAGAATTAATCAGCTGATCAGAAACGTCTCATGGATTGCCTAATTGGAAACTTTCTTGCGCCGTTGTCGTATACATCCATATCGTCATCGTTATTGCTGCCTTGACGCTTACGATCTGATGGTTTTAATTGCTTCTCACCCTTACAGGTTACGAGTGTGAACCCGTCGAGTTTCACAAATGATCCCTCGTTTATGAAGCGTGCTGTTGATTTTGAGGTACTGGATTCGGCTTTTGCGGTCATTATGGCCTGAACGAGTTTTTCTTAGTGGTGTCTGAACTTGGTTTTTTGTAATGTGCCATCTGATTACAAAATTGGTACTTACGTAATAAATTGTCCTTTAAATGTGCACAGAGTTGTCTGTTTGATGATACCGCATTGTCTTTTGTTTTCCTAGGTCAAGTAGGAAGGAATATAATCCAGAATAACTTAGCCGAAATAAGTAAATTGCTAGGATTTTTGTATGAAAATGGCATTACAACTAAACTAATTTAACTAAAGAGTTAAATTTATCACAGAAATTTATTGTTTCTGTCTACACAGCAAATGTACAAGTAACAGCCATATTTCAACGACCAATAGATTCAGAAAATTATTCTGAAAAATTCCTTTGAAGACATAAAGTCTCTGCGATGAACATGAAGTTAAAGGTATTCACAACATTAGTTCCAATTTCATTTTTTTTAAATCATTTTTCTGACTAATTTTTTTCAATGAGGTAAATCAACATAAATATATTACAATTATGGCAGGCCCCTAAAATAGACCCGGACCTTGGGACCATCGGGCTTGATGATAATTTTTTCCTGTACGTTGATAATCGTCGTCGCGATCTGTTAACAATTAACAAATTAACAAATCAATTTTCTTTACATGAATAGCAGTGTTACAACTTTCCTTTGCCTTTCATCGAATCCCCTTTTAACTAATATCGACCTGCAACTCAGTAGGTCATCTACGTGCGAATTCCGCAAATCTGACCAGTCCTCCAGGCGCCACTACCCAGACAGCACTCAAAAGATTTGCTCATAAAACTATGACAAGCAGTTTTCCACTTGAACAAGTAGCCGCAAATTTGCCCTAATCGCGATCCAATAAATATTCTAAGCTGATCAATAAATTTGCGATTAGAGAATTACTTCACATCGTTGAGCACCATTATTGGAGGTTAGAGCTTGAACCATTCCCTTTTCCACGCGGGAACTTTTATGCACGGCACTTGCAGACAAGGCAAGAAAACAGTTCCACTCATCGACGGGTCCATTGGTCCAAGACCCCACTCTACGCCATACGGGCGTCCTTCGCGTTTCCGTTGACCAATACGGAACGTAATGGCGGGCAGCACAGCGGTGCTTAATCCGACATTTTTATCTCGCACTTTGTTAAAATTGCCAAGTAACTCTTTGCTTGATTGAATTTTGCACTTACTACTGTTGCGGTTCGCAATCGAACATGTTTCTACCGCGGATTAATAATTTGTAGCTCTCCCGCCCTGAATAGAGGTCGAATAAATGCCGAACCTGTCAATCATCCCACTGGGAAAAGGTTGTCTATTCCGACGGCGAACACCCATTCAGGAAAAAAAAAATAATGTTCCATCAGTAGAAATACTTTGACCCAGGCGGTGTGCCAACACACTGCGAGACAAAGTCCAGTAAGTTGACGGTAATCCTCGTCTAATGTATGCAAATTCAATTTTGACACTGTCATCGACGTTGCGGCAGGTCAGCGTTCAATTTGCTGGCGGAACCTAGCGCGATTCAAGATTGGAACACTTTTCCGTCAGTCCAAGTGGGAATTAATTTTCTCCCAATGGCGCTCACTTAGTGTTCCGAGCTATCGAATCTAGTATTTTTAGACCGCAGTTCGCGCGAAGACTTTAGTGTGACGTGATCTTGACTGACGGACGGTGGGATGCAACGTTCGTCAATTCTGACAAGCGATTCTCGCGAGAAAATGAAAACAGTTTGGGTGAATTATTTTCGGAGCATTATTTATATTTAGATCGAAAGTAAAATTATTTTAAAATTTCTTTCTTCGTGAGGAAAATAGGAAAGCGATGTTTGATAATGTTTATCGAACGTTATGCTGTACTTTTTCCGATAGTTTGTATTACTTTTGATTTAGAATGGAACGATCATTGGGTTATAGCAAAGCCTCAATGGGAAAGTTATAGGAAATGTTATGAGCCTTTTGAAAAACGTATTGTTGTTGATGGAGAAACGCGAATAAATTATGAAAAGGCATAATAAAGCAAAACAATTGTGTTGTTAAAACAAAATTTAAAATGTCTCGAGAACTACATTACAGAAAAATTTGTTATGAGCATTTTGATTTAAAATATTAAAAAAGAAAATTATATTTTTGATTGCAAATAGCATGAATTATAAAAATATGTCAAAAGTTGTTGCTAGGAAAACTTTTTTATTGAAAACTTCTCCATGGTCCAAATACGCTGAAAAAGTTTCTTTTACGTTTTTAAAACGACAAATATTAGATTATTGACACTTTATGATGTGGTAAAGCGAATAACTTTTAGGAAGAGCATAATTTCACGAATTAATTGATTTTGTTGTCGCATAACGGCAAATATCTTGAAAACTTTCGAGTTTTCGAAGATGTTTGTTAATTACATTTTAAATTAGAATGATACTTAGAATTATATTCTGTAATAAAATTGCAGTTTTGTATGTCAATTAGTATGAAATTTAAAAGCATGTATAAAGTTATTGTTGAAAAACTTTTTTACCGATTAGTTCTTCATCATGCAATCACATTCAAAATGCTCCTTTTCTCTTTAAGTTTTTATTGACAAAATATAAAAAAATTAAAAAATTGCTCCTTCTGAAATTTAAATTTTTAACATAAATTTTTGTTTTTGTGAATAATGACAAATTTATTTCAGTGCATATATTTTCGCACAGAAATATTCATTTCTAGTAACTCGTTTTCGGATAGTTTTACTGTATGAGATATAGTAATCGAGCAAAAAATATTTGAAATTAATGCTCGTTTACGCCCTTTTGAAAAATGGCTCTTGTATTTAAATATTGCTTTTGACAGAGAAAATCATGGAGGTTCATAAACCGAACACAACTGCAAAGTTTCGTTCGAATCGACGAAGGTCATATTTTGTAACAGGTTTCTCGTGGAATTTCTCTTTTTTTTTGGTTTGTTTTTATTTACGTGACTTTAAAATGTTTTCATTCATCACGTGTGGAATCCCTCTTGTGTAGGACGCTTATGAGTGTCGAGATGTGGTCTGTGTTAGGGAAAGTCTGTGAAAATTGTATATGTTTTTCCTATTTTTACAGATTTACGGATTTTTCAATAGTGTGCCAATAAGATATACAGATTCATTTGAGAACAATTTTTACTGGCAAGCTACTGAATCAATTAGTGTTCGAATCATGAAAATCCATCTACAATTAACAAAGCGAAAGCGAAAACTATGTCTATTTTCTTACATGTTCACAAGCTGTTGATCTCCTAATCCTCACTTTACGGGGCCAGCGTTAGGTATTACTGCAGAAGGAATTGTGCTTTTGCTCTTTTTATTTTGTGTTCATATTTCATGTTTTTTTCCATTTTGCTGTTTCTTGCTTGCTGTCCAACCTTCGTGGTATAACTAACCTGTCCAGGTCAGTTGCATGTATCGTCACCTGCCGAGACGCGAAACGATCTAGAGAAGCCTAGCATAACGACTTACGAGGGTTTCCTATCCTTCTTGACGATACTCGTTCCTAATTATTTACCAGCTGGTGCTGAGAGTTTTGCGGCGGTGGAATTTCTCCCGGTATCGATGTCCGTTTTCATAAGCCATTTAGTTCTTAGCCAATCTGGCGCAGATATTATACGGTTAAATTACTCTAGCCAATGATATCTCGATTGGCTCCAACAATGACGACGGATTTAAACTAGTCAACAATAAATGTAAGAAGCAGGGAAGAACATCTGATTACGGACACCAAGCCAGCTTCGATCTGGACTTGAAAATCAAAAGAGAATTAAATGACCCCCGTGACGCAGTATGCCAACAGATAAAATTTTCGCCCTGCGAAAGAAAGTCTTCGCTCAACATTTGTTTGTATTTTTATTTTTACAAATTGTAAACATATAAAAGATCCACGGCTCTGTTAAGCTACCGCTGTGAGCCGCGTCAAATACAAATTAAAGGGTTGTGTACAGGACACGACCACGGGACATTAAAAATGTAGCTTTTTTCAAGAGCGTGCAAATTAATTTTATCTATCACACATATCGACTCACGTTCTTGTTCACTCGCCTGTTTTCATATGTTACAATTTGCTATAAATCAAAACATAATTTATTGAAGGTCTTTTAACGGTAATCAATTAATCAAGTATCTCACTAGGTGATTGGCATTATTTGGCTGATCCATCTAGTAAAAATAGGCTGGTCTGTCCAGAAAATATATTCTAAAGAAAAGTTCCATATTGAGGGCTGTGATGAGGAAGCCCACGCCCGCCAACGGAAATATACAGATTCACCATGAAATATGAAATTTCATTTTCCATTTAAATTTTCAATAATGGACTAATGAACTTAAGTAAACAATCTTAAGTTTAAGTATTTCTTGATCGATTAGTGGTGGAAAAAATGAAATTATTTGATAAATTACATTGTTATGCAACGTTCGCACTACCAGTGAAAACGGGTTTTTATGCTATCTTGGTGACATTTTTCTTGTTGCTAATTATTAAAACGTGTTATAACTCTGTAGTGTAAACATTGTATTATTAAACCAATTCTGCAGCGTTTTATGTTATATAGGTGTTTTATGTGGTAATAGGACTGACATAATTATATCTTCAGTACAGCGGTTTGTTTCATAATTTAAAACAGATTTATTTTAAAATTTAAATTGGTATACTCAACCGTTCTATTTGTTGTATACTTTAAAACGCAATTAGAACTGTGTTTTAAATACATAGGGTAGGACAGATATTCTGACTGGATAAACTGGGAAAACAATTTTAAGTCCAGTCACGCTTAAGACATGGCTTGAATTTGAATCGAAAAAGAACACCCGCTTAAACTGCTGCTGGGACTGTAAGTTCTGTTTTAAAATTTTCCGTTGTGTGCAGTACCAAACAAAAGTGTTTGAAATTAGAAAACAAAAAGTTCTGCTGGGAATGTTATTGTTTCCGATGCAATTACACTCAGATTTTTCACGCAGGGGATACAGGCCGTGTAAATTAAAACCGCGTAAATTTAAAAAAAAAACGCGTTAATGAAAACCGCGTAAATTTCAAACCCCGCGTAAAAAACCTGAGTGTACTCTCCTATATAAAATAATACGCTGCTGAACAGTGGAATATCTACAGAAGCACGTTGTCAGATGCCTTACTGATAAAAAAACATATAACCGAAATATGAAACATGAAAACCAATAGGCTCTTTACCCTACGCAGCTACAAAGCGCCGTAAACATGGATTAACAAGTTACAACGCACACGCATGCATAAAAATAAATATATTTTTTTTCAAACGCAACACTCTTAAGCAGCAGAGTAAAGCCATGTCAAGTGATCCTCGAATTTTTCGCAAAATCACCGATCTTCATGAGGTATATTTTATTGCATAGGGATTATGGTGATTAGCTTTTGGTATAAATATTTCGTTACAATTCCTTTTTCTCTTCAAGATATTAACCCTTAAACTTTATTGCATGATAAAATTGAAAATTTTATATCTCAAAAACTACACTCATGCAATGATATTTGCACTATCTTATAAAAATGTTTTTACTTTATAATTGTGTGAATAACGGTACTTTGCATCTATTTAAAATTTTCAATTGTATTTTTTCTTGTGTTCTTCACGCTAAAATTTTTTAAAACGTATGTCAAATTATGCGGAAATCTTTCGCCTTCAATAATCTGTATTGATATTTTTTCATTTTTGTTCCTATCGAGAGTTATGGAGGATTTTGTAACAATGCGCTCTTTCAACGCACGGCCCACTTTGATGCAACCCGCGAGAACGTTCATATTGGCAACGTCGCAACGTCCTAATGCGCATCGCTTTGAAGGAGCGTATCTCATGTTCAAAAATGGCATCTCTGAAGTTAAAGCAAAAAGACAAGCTTTTCTTTATGGATAATTGAAAGTGATGTTTTCTGTATAATTTACTTGCTCTTTAGCGTTATTATATTGTTCAGGAGTTATTTAATTTTCTGTCACTCAATACCTCGGACAACCGCACTCGGATGTTGCCAGCCGATGAGCAAAGTTGAGCAGAGGGTATGTTTTAAGCTGCGTTGACATATTTTTTGCAAATTGACATACTTCACCACGTTTTATTTCCAGTTGGTTCTGTCTGAGAGGTAGCACGGTATATTGCGAATCTTTTCTTAAATCCACATAGCGACTTTTCAGCCATGCGCCATCGGGTCGTGCGTTAAATTACGCGCTCATTTTGTTTTTGTTTTTGTTTCGATCGCACTTGGGTGTTTCCCATATAGAGACCACTCGCGAAATGCTATATTATCCCCAAATAGACAATATTTGCTCAAAAAAACATTCGATTGTTTTATGTTATAAATATGGGTCGATCACACGAATGATGTATTCCGTAAAAAAAAAATCATAAATATGTTCGTCGTATCTTATTTTTGTGGCATCCATGTGGAGTGATAAATTTAAAAATTATATTGGTCAACACAAATGTAGCATATGTCGTAATGGGCGCAAAAAATACAACGAAAATATATGTGGGCATGAATAAAACACAATTTTCGTTAAATTTTCAATTTTACATCCCATGTTTATAGTAAATGGTTAACGCGTTTAAAATATAGAAAAATTTAACGTTTAATTTTTCTTCTTATGGTGTTTGCCAAAGTAATGGAACTGGAATATTCGATGACTGAACAGGTACATGCGGAAAACTATAACGATGATTTTAAAATAAAGATCGTTGATGATTAAATGAAATTCGACAAAAATAAATAATATCTTACCAGAACTTGGAGAACCACCAATTAACAGAATTAACAGAAGCAATAGTGATAAAAAAACCCCAACATCGATGCGATTGAACAACAGATTTTATGTAAACTTTTTTCAAAAGACACATCGTTGTTTAAAAGTAATATCACTCGCGAAAATAAAAACGTGAAATAAAATGCTGTTGGCATAAGATTTTCAATTTTCATATATTAATGTTGCAGACTAAAAATGAATTTGGATATAACGTAGATGTATTTTGACCAACAGAAGTGTTTTTAAAGATGTTAATTGTTAGTAACATTAAATTATAATAATAATAAACATATTAAACAACTATAATTTTTGTTGCGCACTTCGGTCAAAAAAATTTAACGCATCTCAAAATAAACGGAAAAAATGACCTTCGATAATCCGTATTGAAAAGTTTGCCTTTTTGTGCTAACCGAGAGATATGGTTTCTTATAGTCATGCGATGCGCACTTCCCATGCGATGCGCATTCTGTGGTTGCGACGTGCGACGTTGCCAATATGAACGTTCTCGCGGGTTGCATCAAAGTGGGCCGTGCGTTGAAAGAGCGCACTGTTACAAAATCCTCCATAACTCTCGATAGGAACAAAAATGACAAATTATCAATACAGATTATTGAAGGTGAAAGATTGCCGCATAATTTGACATACGTTTTGGAAATTTTTAGCGTGAAGAACACAAGAAAAAATACAATTGAAAATTTAAAATAGATTCAAAGTACCGTTATTCACACAATTATAAAGTATAAACATTTTTACAAGATATTGCAAATATCATTTCATAAGTGTACAAAAATTCATTGAATTATCTTCAGTAGTTTTTGAGATATAAAATTAACAATTTTATCATGCAATAAAGTTTAAGGGTTAATATCTTAAAGAAAAAAAGGAATTTTAACGAAATATTTATACCAAAAGCTATTCACCATAATCCCTATACAATAAAATATACCTCATGAAGATCGGTGATTTTGCGAAAAATTCGAGGAACACTTGACATGGCTTTACTCAGCTATTGTTAATATCAAAACTAGTCGAGAAGTGAACCGATCCAGCGATGTTGACCAACTTGACTTACATCCTTTTACAGCCACCCTCGCAGGGTTTCTTCAAGACTTCTTTCTAGAATGATCGAAATCAAATGACATTGTGTGTCAAAACAGCTCGTAGTATACAATTTTTATACCAGATCAGGAAGTTAAGATTTCTTTAAAAGTAATTCAAAACCCTCAGGGGAGGGATTTGAACCCCCAAAATCCTCCCCTTGCGCACGGGCTTGGGTCTGAGAATAACATTATGAAGAATTGCTTATACACAAAAAAACCTCTCAAATCAAAGCATTCTGGATATTTTCTTGTGACCTATTTCACGAAACTCGGAATTTTATTCATGAATTCATTTAATCCTCGTGAACTAATTCATGATTCCTAATTTATTAGACACGATCCAATATCCGTTCTCATGAAATAGTTCACAAAATCATAAAATATTTTTCATTCGTGATCGTGAAATAGTTCACAAAATCATCAAATATTATGTATTCTTATTCGTAGGTATTCGTGAACTGGCGAAATCATGAACTATTTTATATGGATTTGTGAACTAGTTCATGATTCGCAGCACATGATCTGCGATCTATTTTGTGTGATTGTAATATTTAGAATATATTTATAATTGTTTCCAATTTCATGCAACATGGTAATGAAATTTTCACATGAATTATTTAACAAAATTTGGAGTCTTATTCGTGGGATCATTGTTTATCCAATGCACTTTTCTTGAAATGTCCAGCTGCTAGTGACCAGTAATAGGTAGGAGCACCAGACATGAGAAAACGAACATCGTTATTCATTCGATGTGGTTCAGGTTGATGTCTGGTCAGAAAACGAAAACTGGGTTGAGCACCACAATAATCGTGTTCATGATGTATTTCACAGAATCAAACTGCTGATATCGTGAACATGGGTCACATTATTCCACTTGTCAAATTCAAAAGCAAACTCTAAAATAAAGTATCACGATAAAGTGAACAAAAATTACGAAAATCGTGACTAAGATCCTCAAATGATGAACATGAATCACACAACTCGTGACGAAAATGTCAAAAATCGTGGCTAAGATTCTGAAATCATGAACGTGAATCACTCAACTCATGACTAAAATATTACGATAACGTGAATAGAATTTACGAAAATAATGACAAAGTTCCTAAAATCAAGAACAAAAATACCTTTACGCATGTTTAAATTGTCATAAATCGCGACTAAGATCCTGAAATCATGATCATAAATGCTGCCAGTCTGACAGAAAAATCTGATAGTAAACTCACGAATGAAATAACAAGGTAACATGATGAGATCACGATTTTGTGAACTGAACGATTTGCGAAAATCGTGATCAAGTTCCTAAAATTGTGAATAATAAACCTCGTAATCATGAAACTATTTGTGTTTCCAAAAAACTAGTTCGCCCCGAATATATACATGGCGTTACAATCGAATGTTTGGTTGTGTTTCGGTTTTTGTACCCTGGACACGCTTTTTTTAATTATGGAATATTTTCTATAAGAAAAGGATTTTTCATTCCAAACTTTTAAAATTACCTTAAGGGATCGAAACAAGCATAAAGATATTTATGAAAAAAATTAAGAACCGAATAGAAGAGGTCATAGTCAAAAATAGAATCTTGCGCTTGTTCAAGTCTCCCATGTTCCTCTAACTGTTTTTTTAATTTGTTGGAGACGAACCACTGCGGCTAGTATTTAGATCTATTGTGGTATGCCCCTACCTTAATCTAAGTGTACTATCTACTATGACATATCACTATTGATGAGTGATTGTCGTTATTGAGATTCACACTCTTCCCAGTTTGGCACTCCACTTCGTATGAAGTTTATTAGCAGATATTTGCAGTCCAAATATCAAAAGGCTCCAATGTTCCTTTACCGAGGACTCTTAGTCTGTGTTGTATCAATGCGCTGCATTCGCAGAGCAGATGCTCTAATGTTTCACTTTCAGATCCACAGACCGCGGCATGTATCGTTTGTAAGCTTACCAATTTTCTTAATATGTTATTCACTCGAACAGTGTCCAGTAAGTAGTCCTGGCATGATGCATAGCTCTTTTTTGTTTAGTCTAAGTAACTCCAGGCTATTTTTCTCGTTGGGTGATATAAATTTCTTAGATTGTCGTAGTCCAGATGTGATACTCCAATTGTTCTTTGCAGCTGTAATACCAGATCCTGTCGAATAATCCATTTTTGACCCGCCTGTAAAGAAAATTACTGAGCCTGGGCGGAGACTAGGGTCACTTTGTTCCCAGGTTGACCATTCAGGCTCCATAATTTATTAAGTGGTTAAATAGATCGGCATCGCATGCAACCAGTCTTCATTTGCAATGACGAGGTTATTTATAGGAAAATCTTTTAAGAACCGTAAGATGTCCTGTTAAATGTCCAGATAATAATTGTTTATGACGACTTATTTTCAATGCGCTTTTGTCTGCCTCAAGTTGTATCACCTGATGTAGCGGAAGGAGATGCAACCTTGCATCTAATGCTTTAGACGAAGTACTGTTTTGAGTTGATGTCTCTTTTGTTTTAGGCCACCAAACTAGCAAGGCATATGCTATTCTTGGTTTGACTATTGTAGAGTATAACCAGTGAATCATACTTGATCTGAGACCTCATTTTTTAACAATTGTTCTACTGCATACCCAAAAAGCACTAGTTGCCTTGCTTATAACTTGCTCAATGCGCGCATTCCATGTTATTTTTTTATCTAGTATCAATCCCAGATACTTTACCTCACAGGATATTTCAATTACTGTTCCGTTGAGCAAAAGTGTTGGTATGAAATATTTCCTTTTTCAAGTAAATGGGATTATGATTGTTTTGGAGGGATTTATGTTCAGGCCCTCCTTTTTACACCACTTCGAAGTTAAGTTCAGTGCAGATTGAAATCTTTTTGAGATAACATAGTCATATTTGTCCCTCACGAGGATTATAACATCATCTGCAAATTCAATCACTTCGTATCCCATTTCAGTTAATGATTTCAATAGCTCGTCTACAACTAATGACCACAATAAGGGAGACAGAAGTCCGCCTTGAGGACATCCCTTATTTGTTTTTATAGTCAGTGACGTGTTTCCAAGCGTGCTAGTTATTTCACGGATTCTTAGTATTGAGTTGATCCAATTTATTGTGTAAGAACTGCGTAAAAAAACTGGCGCTCATGAAAACGTATTTCATTTCACGGGGACAAAATTAATTTATAAATCTGTGAACAATGATGAATAAGTGTTCGAATAGTGATTATTATTGTGACACATAGTGATAGGCTTCGTGTAAAGTGCAATCTAAATCGAAATGGAACCATATGAAAAAGGAAAAATGAAAATCTAATTTCCATATTGTGAAAAATATGACGACGGCATCAGCAGCATATGAAGCGAGAATATTTTTTTCTTACAAGGGTTTTGTACAGCATTTTATAATGCCGTCATCAAAAGAAGGCTACGGTTCAGAGAGCTTGTTTATAGTGTGTTGAAGTTTAAAGGTAATTTGAGCTCAGTACTGGGTGGAAACAAAAATTTCTGCATTGTGTGAGCAGGATCTCTGAAACCTATACCAGGCCGCCGTTATGTGCTCAGTTGTCCCATGATCTACAGTTGTGTGTGGAACGGCAGTATAGTGTATTATTGTATTCAGTGATTTTAGATTTCTTACAGATTTAGTTGCGTTGGTGAAATCCCAAGGCTAGGGGCTTTTTTAGTTTTAGCAGTTATACAACGAACACTACACATATTTGCTCATCCTTGGCCGCTCGCGTGTGTGTGTTGGGTGCTTGATCGACACATTTGACATCACTTTTTTGCGGTCCACTTATACATGCTTAGTTTTCCCATGCACATCAGCAAGTGTACTCTGTGTCGATGTGCGTGTTGGTCTCAAGGACTGAGAACGGCCAGTCGGTGTTCAGTTCGATTCAAACATTCGTGTGTTTACAAGCACGAACCTGTGTGCACGTAGGCCGTGTGTGCATACGGAGTTCGATTGGGCAGGCGAGTATGTGCGCGTGTTTTCGTACATCGTGTGCGGTGTTCATTTGGGAAGTTTGCTTGTACTGTTGCTTGGACTTGGTGGGTTTTTTCAACGATTCGCTCGGTTTATTCGAAACGATTCGCGCGTATTTTGTTTGAATCCATGTGGCCAGTGCTGTCAGGGATGGGCACTTGGGTGCATTTGTGGTATCGCTGTAAAGTATTCAATTGAATACTTTTCAATTGAATACGTAGTACTTTGTGGCGTCGCGGACAAACTGGTTTTTGGCAGATCGCTACTGCTGTTTGCTTACATTGTACGTTCGAGCGAGTTGAGTCGTCGAAGGGATTGCATATTTGGGATCCATATAGGCGGTGCTGGTGAGTTTGTGGTTGGGTTAGGTTGATTATGTTTGTAGGGTGTGTCAGTCCTGTGACTGTGGTTTTCATGGTGTATGGCATTGATTGGGGATGCACGCATTGATGCTGATGCGTTCACATGTGTACTCTTGCATCATGTTTATGGTAGTGACGGTCAGTAGTGTGGTGGCTGGATAAGACGTTTTAGAAAATTATACACTTTCAAGAGTTGTTAAATATGGTAGCGTTTCTTACTAACATGCAAGGGAGTTAGCGCTGGTTTTTGTGTCACATTTTGGAAGTGTTGTTTTTGTTTTGTCGTGGAGGTGTGCCTTTAAAGTGTACAGCAATGAGCAATGTTTGTAGCCACGGTGGGGGTACAGACGCTCAATACACAGACTAGCGAAGTGTCAGAAAATTCAGCCAAACAGACTGTCAAAAACTGCAGCCAAACGTTTTTGCCTTTCTCATATAGAAAGGTTATGCAATCACTCTGAAAAACGTCAACCTAATCCCAGCCCGGAGGGCCGAGTGTCATATCCCATTCGACTCAGTTCGTCGAGATCGGAAAAAGTCTGTATGTGTGTGTGTATGTATGTATGTGTGTGTGTATGTGTGTGTGTGTGTATGTATGTGCGTATGTGTCAAATAATGTCACTCATTTTTCTCAGAGATGGCTGGACCGATTTGCCCAAACTTAGTCTCAAATGAAAGGTGCAACCTTCCCATCGGCTGCTATTGAATTTTGGATCGATCGGAATTCTGGTTCCGGAATTACGGGTTTCAGAGTACGGCCACACAGAAATTTCTCATATAAACTATAGGAAAAATTAAAAACTGAATTTTTATTTTTGATGCTAAATGTGTTCAAGGTGCATGAAACGTCGAGATTTGATGTAAACTCGAAAAAAAAATTTGACTATGATTCACTTTTTTGGATTTTGGCACATTTTTGCCTTTCTCATATAGAAAGGTTATGCAATCACTCTGAAAAACGTCAACCTAATCCCGGCCCGGAGGGCCGAGTGTCATATCCCATTCGACTCAGTTCGTCGAGATCGGAAAAAGTCTGTATGTGTGTGTGTATGTATGTATGTGTGTGTGTGTATGTGTGTGTGTGTATGTATGTGCGTATGTGTCAAATAATGTCACTCATTTTTCTCAGAGATGGCTGGACCGATTTGCCCAAACTTAGTCTCAAATGAAAGGTGCAACCTTCCCATCGGCTGCTATTGAATTTTGGATCGATCGGAATTCTGGTTCCGGAATTACGGGTTTCAGAGTACGGCCACACAGAAATTTCTCATATAAACTATAGGAAAAATTAAAAACTGAATTTTTATTTTTGATGCTAAATGTGTTCAAGGTGCATAAAACGTCGAGATTTGATGTAAACTCGAAAAAAAAATTTGACTACGATTCACTTTTTTGGATTTTGGCACATTTTTGCCTTTCTCATATAGAAAGGTTATGCAATCACTCTGAAAAACGTCAACCTAATCTTTTTTTTTTTCAACCTAACCTAATTTTTTTTTCAACTCGTTTAGGGTTTCTGGATTTTAACAGGAGCGTAGTTGATGGTTTACGGAGAGGGGTTACACCCCTCTCTACTGTTCGCGCCCCTCCTTTAAAAATCTCCTTAAATCACCCCTCAGACCACCACCCCATCCAGCCCTCATACCCCTCCCTTTCAACCCCATCATCTTTAAACCACCACTATATCACAAAGCATACCAATTTAAGCTGGGAAGTCGTTCGTTCATGGGACTTTCGCCCTCCTCACATACCCACCCCCGCATGACAAAATGAGTTAGCAAGCAGATAACATTGATCTAATGCTGATTAGGCTAATGAAGTATGATATTTTTTGTTTCAAGTGTTTCACCGTCGACACGTAGCTCATCAAGTTCGTGGCTGGCATGCCATTGTGTAAAGGTGCAAAGTGTACTAAGAATGTAATGGACATTTCCACAATTATGTTGAACATAAAAAGCCTCCGTGCCATAGTTTAGAGAAATGAGAAAGGCACAATTGCACCTCTAGGTGGATTAAAACAGGTTTTTTTAAATGTACCAAGTCGATGTTGGCATCGATTTTTTTAATTACACAAAGTCCATGTTGTCAGGCATCGAACTGCTAAGGATCGAATGAGGACAGTCGATTTTTCGAAGATGGGATCGATTTTGAAATGATCGCATTCCTACTCCATAGCGAGCACAAGCGAATTATAAGCTACGGTGGTGCATTATAAGTTTATTGATGGGGCAAGTAGAGGCATCCAGGGTTGATCCACGGTTGCTTCGGTTAGTGGCTGGAATAGGCAAGAGGAATAGGAGCGAATACAGCGAAGGCTTTGTCCCAGATTTCTTATAGTTCCATTCATGTATGACATAAACAGGCATCTATCGTGGAAAGTGGTTGAAATAGTGATTGGATATGAGGGTGACGTTTTAGGTACTTAGGTAATGCTTAAATTATACCGCTCAAACTACACTCCAGTTAGTAATACAACGCTCGCGAATATAGGTTGCATATGAATCGATATCTTATTCAATCATTCGTGAAAAAAGAAAACAAGGCATTGTTGTCATTTCATTGCCTATAATAATTCCAAAGTGTATACATGATAAATATTACATTTATTACGGAATCTTCAATTATAATTCAACATTAGTAACCAGGCCCGTGCGCACGGGGAGGGGGGGGAGGGGGTTCAAACCCTCCCTCCCCCATGAGCGTTTTGAATTACTTTTAAAAATTAATTATTTTCCTGTCCAAGAAAAAAATATACTGCAAACCGTTTGGACACATAAAATGTCATTTGAGTTCGGTCACTCTAGAAACAAGTCAATGAAGAAACCAAGGACGAAACCTTGCGAGGGTGGCTGGAAAGGGATGTATGTCAAGCTGGACGGCTTCTCTGAAGGATCAGTTAACGTTTCTAAAAGCTTCGATATTAGCAAAAGTAGTGAGTAGACAGCAGATGTCGGTCAGTGGGCTAGCAACGGAAGTTAAGGAGGAAAAACACGAAGTTGGAGAAAATCGGGATATCGTTGTGTAGAGAAATTTTACCGCCGATGATTATTCCGTTAGAGTGGCAGCGAAATGGATCGCGAAAATGGGCATCGGTATAGGGTGAAATACTGCCGCCAAGAAGTTCTCAGCACCAGCTAGCAGATAAATAGGAACGACTAGCACCAAGAAGGATAAGAAACCCGGCGAAGGTGGTTGTAAACAGATGTAAATCCTTATGGTAGACACCCCCTGATTGGTTCATGTACCAACAGGGTACGATATTTGCAGCAGACCTGAGCAAGTGGATATATCGCGAAGGTTTGACAGCAAGTAAAGAAATGTAGCTATGGATAAAACATGACGATTAACACAAAACAAAATAAGCAAGAACACAATCCTTACTAAATCAATACTTAACGGTTGCCCCGGATGAATGAGGATTACGGGATACAAGAGGCTTAAGTTTACTCTGTTGGCTTAACAACTACTGCAAAGCAATCCGAATTCACCACGAGCCAGCAGGCAACGCACAGTGGTCGGAAATGCCAAAAACGTCACTAGAGGCCAAACCATTGAATATATTCATAGGGAATCTTTGGAGGAATTATTCGTAAGAATATTCCCCACAATCTGATAAAAATTAAACTGAGGCATGGCTTACTATATTTTTTTACTGACGAGGTAGAAAGTTGGTGTCTTCGACAAAGTTTTAGGTATCCTCATAATGAAGAATTTTGTTCAACAACTTGAGCTTCTAGGACTTAATGTTATCGATTTATAAAGCGTTTTCCAAGGCAAACCCCTTACATTTAGCTTTTTAATATAGCTTTTTTCACTGTGACTTTTCGTGCAAACGATGTTCCAGACAAATGTTGAGGTATTAAAACCACTAAATTTGAGGGTGTTGCCCTAGAAAACGCTTTACAAATCGATAACATTGAATCCTACAAGTTCAATTAGTTCAACAAAATTCTTTATTACGAGCATTTCTAAAACATTGTCGAAGACACCGACTTTCTACCTCGTTAGCATAAAAAGTTTTTTTTTAATTTGACCGTAGTAAGCCATGCTTAATTTTAATTTTTATCATGTTCTGGGGAATATATTTACGAACAGTTCGTCCAAAGATACCCTGTGAATATATTCGATGGTTTGGCTTCTAGTGAATTAAGTTCACGTTTTTGGGGTTTCCGACCACTATGCAGCGCCCTAGTAACAATTGTGGTTTTATGATAGTTTTATAGCCACTGATAAAACTTAGATTGCACTTGTAGCGTGCTATAAAACTTCAATTGTTACTTGGGCGGTGTCTTTTGATGACTCCTTCTCGATAACAAACATTTACCCAATTTGTTGAGCAGAGTCGTTTGGTTCACAAGACCAGGTCCAGGAATCTGAAAAAATCGTCAAAGTTTGAGGATTTCTGTACGTTTCTTTTAAAATAAACGTTAAAAAATCAAACCCCCCCTCCCTTGAGAATTTTCTGCGCACGGGCCTGTTAGTATCACTCCCGACAGTCGGCTGTCCCGAGCTAAAGTTGCTTTTTTACAAAATGAGAATTCATGAAGCAATTCTACAAACGATAAATCTATCATAAATTCTCGGCAGGCGGCTGTCCAGAACAATAAACATGTGATAAAACTTATGAGAGTTTCATAGATCGTATCACTTATCAAAGTGAATCCAAATTGGTGTAACTTATACCCCATCCTACTAACAAAAACTCCTTCCCGTGGCAAACGTGGAGATGCAGAGATATACACGGTCTCCATAACAACGACACCCTAACATTCCTTTCCTTCCCCGATGACTGTAAGGACGTGGCCGGCGCCGTTATTGGTTTTTCGAAGCATAGAATTCTCGAAACGTGCACATCTAGGAAGGATAGCTACTCCCAGGCGTCATTCGTTGATTCGCTGTGAAATTTCGTTTATTCTGGTTTATTACGGAGTAGCAACTACGAATTGTACGGTCATCATGCCTATGCTCATGCTCATGCACATTGAGTAAATCCAATGTGTAAATATCAAATCCATGTCTAGGGTGACCATACGTCCTGGTTTCCCAGGACATGTCCTGGTTTTTTAATGACTGTCCTGGTGTCCTGGGAAGTCGAGGAAAAAGCTTGATTTGTCCTGGTTTTTCTCCTGTAAGCCTAATAACAGGTGTTCAATAAAAATGAGTTTTTTCAGTCATGTAGTTGAAAAACAAAAAAAATCTTCAACGAATTCAGTATTTTTTATTATAAAACATAATGTTTATTCTTCAAAAAAATGTCAATGAATATTAGAGAAGGGGCCCTGGTCAGCAGTACGACGCAACTTAGTCGCGATGTTCTCACAAGAGCACTGCACGGCACTGACGGCCTTCTTCCGGATACAATTCCGTATCCTGGTAGTTAACTGCTTCGTATCCTTGACTCGCCAATTATTTTTATACACTAAAGCACTGAGGGAGCCGAAAAAACCCTAATGGGACGGCACTGGGGCAAGTTAGTGGGGTTTCTTTCTTTCGGCACGTACGGTATCTTTTTCTACTCAAGATACTACAGCGTCTTCTTGGCGTAATGGGAAGACGTCTTGTCCGGCCAGAAGACGTACTTCCCAACCACATGATGCTCCTTTAAGAACGGCAGAAGAATACACTCAAGACACTCGTCCTGGTACACTTGTTGAATGATGGCCAGACCGCTCGGCTTGAACCACAGTTTTGAAATTCCTCTGTCCGATATGGCGATGTACAGCATAACATTTCTTTTAAATTTATGCTTAAACTAATATTTTATTTCGGAGTGTGTGGCCGACTTGTCGCTGGAATAGTAGCTGTCATTTCCTGGAATGTGGGTGTTCGAGAGCAGCAATGTCTCGCGGTAGTTGTTCGTCATCCACCAGCACTGCGATTTCCCGATCGCTACCTGCTCGTCCATGTCGTCGGGGGACCGAGTCTTATTCCGACAGATGATGTCCTTCATCTTGAGGCCGGCATCACGCAAACTCGTTTCGTCCTTGTTGTCGAACAGCTTTTTCAACGCTTCCTTCTTTTTCTTCGTCATTATCTTCGTCGGCGGCCGATACCGGCCTTCCGCTCCACGCTCAGGGATGCCGGGATTTGGTAAACTGTGCTCACGGGCACGTTTTTGTCTCGAAAGTGGTCTACCGTAAACTTTTTTCCACAATGGCCAAGTGTAAACCGCACAACACGCTCGCGGAGTACTTGCTGTTTCGACGCCATCTTTGATTGAACTGACAGCACCCGAGCGAAATGAACCATGTCTCCCATTTATACGAAGTTCAGAGAGCAATTGTCTTGGAGAGAAAAGAATTTACGCTCTTTTCTTTAATTACAGAAAGGTATTGAAATAATTCTCATTTTTTATTGAACACTTGTTATATTTCTAATTATTGAGTTTTCGCTTTATTCACTCTGCTCCAGAGTACGACAAATAAAACTTAATACACTCGAATCTCTCAATTGTACCATCCGATGCATTTTTTAATCTCTCGATAGTACCTCGTTATTTCTTTTTCCAACTTACTTTTTTACATGGAAATTGAAAAGAGGCGTTGGTATGTACGTACCATATGAATGAGCTGTAGTCTGTTTGCAACAACATTTGGAAATCGAACAAATCGAACCGATTCCAGTTGTGGACTAAACTCTGGCCGCTAGCAATGTCGATGAAACAATGATTCCGCGATCCGAAAAATTCCCTTTAGTGCCTACCTCTAAGAAGACACATCGAAGTTTTTGCGATTCTGCTTCTTCTAGAGTTCTCTTGCAAGTGGCTGTTTTTCGTTTTACTGTAAATCCATTTCATAAAAAGGAAAATGGCGAAACAACAATAACTGTCGTGATATAACCTTATTGAGCGCTCTCTCTAGCTGGTAATTATGGAATCCCTTTAGGATCAATACCAGTTCCTAATCAGTCTACTTTTCTATCTCAATCGGATCGGAAGCTATAATCGCGCTGCTTGGTAACAGTGCAGTGAATCAAACGAACGCTTCAACATACAGTCTGCCGTCTATATGTACCGCGCCAGCAAAGCATTCGAAAAATAACATTTGTCCCAAACCAGTGTGGAAAATAATGCACCTTTACTTTCATTGATGCGGTATCGATCGTTTATTTAAAAATGATTGAAACTCAGCAGCAAAATTTTAACAATCTTCGATCCAATACAGTGGTCATTTGTCCAATCCGCCCTTGTGTGCGCGAAGTGGAACAATTAATAAAGGCGCATACTCGTAATGCGGTACTGATAGCATTTAAAACTTTGGCCATGGCGAAAAGTTTGGCTATGGAAAACAACATGCAACACGTCGTTGCGCATGTCAATGTTAGAATCAAGATACCCGTTTAGATTGACAAAGATAAGACTGGTGTGAGTCTGCACGATCTATCCCCGCGTACAACCAATAAATTCACTATTGATGTCGAAGTACGTAACGGTGAAAGTTTGAAACCTGGAGAAACTTTTTTCCAGGTATATCCAATGGTGTTCGTATCGTGAGAAGCAAATCTCAAATCACGCTGCGCACATATGAAGGACAGATCCCTATGTGCCAAACCATGTGTGAAAGCCTTTATTGAAACAACATCAACTGCGAGCAAACCCAACAACATTAACTAAATCACCAACAACCGGATTTGCAACTCAGCCACCAACGAATGCTGGAATAACAGAATCTACGCACAGCGTGTCCGATCATTGTGATACTGCTTACCAATGGTTGTCATTCGAGATTGCCAGATATAGCGCAGGGAAGCTACTTGCGACCGTTGATGTTTCTGCTTTGCTTCAATGACGTGTATTTAGTGCTGAAAACTTCTCGCCTGTTCCTGCACAGACGATCTAATAATAATTTGTCTCATTTGCTCAATTCAGGATTTCCGATTTCTCCAACAACAGCATGAAACTTTCGCTGGGTGTGGTGTAGCAAGAACTTTGCGTGTGTGTGTGTGTGTATAAATCCTAAAAAGCACAGTGATCGAATTCCCACAAAAAAATTTCTGGTGGAGCTCTTCCTTTCAGACCCACAGAACTTTTTTACTGCCCAAGCTCTGCCTGTCCGACCCAAGATTTTTGTAACTGCCGAAAACCTGTGGAGAAAGCACAGTCGATTGATAGGTTACGGGGGAGGCCAGTCCCCTTTCGACTGTCCTGGTTTTTTACTCGCCTCATATGGTCACCCTATCCATGTCTTCTCATAATATTCCGCATTGACCTATGAGATGCATTGTCGAAAGCTCCTTCTATGTCGAGAAAAGCCGCAAGTGAGATTTCTTTTGTTTTTTTAGACTTCTCTAGTTTTCCCATCAACATGTGTAATGCTCCTAATGTTGATTTGTTGCTTTGTTATGCGAATTGAAATTTGCTCAGTGGAGAGTCTTTCAAGTACTCTGCTTTAATATGTAAGTCAATCATTTTCTCCATTATTTTCAGAAATATCTAGGTTAAGCTGATTGGCTTCAAAGATTTTGAAAGAGTGGTATCGCGTTTCGTCGATTTTGGTATAAATAATGCCCTTGTTTGTCCCCAGCTTGTAGGTATATAGTTTAGTATTAGACTTGTCCTAAAGGTTCTTGTCAGGTGTGGAATGTTACTAAATATGAAAAGATATATCTGGGCCGCTCATAAATTAAAATGTGTAAACCATCAACAATGACTCGAAATAAATTTAATTTATCAACTCAGTTGGATCATTTTTTATTCGGTCAAACATAAGGTGTAATCCACCTACCGACAGCCTACCGATGCTAAGCTAAGCGCAAATAAACTGACAGATGAACCCATTCTCATCTAGAAGACAAACATGAGCGGTACCGACAAACGATTCATTATGCATGCCGACCTATCAAGTAAACACATAGGTGTCACTTTCTGTAATTTAATTTGCCTTCCTCAAAAACCCATTAAAGCCATCGAGGTTTATGAATGATATAACTGCATAATCTGTTTAATGAGTTTTTTGCTCCTAACTAACTACACTCAGAACGGAAAGATTCAAAGTTTCTATTTCTCTGACCCGCGCGAGATGTGGTTGTCATCGCAACCGACGGAACGCACGCGGCCATCGAAAACAATAACCGCCCTTGTGTTGCTGTTGCTATATATGTACTATCCCCAACGCTTCTCCATGCAGTTCCGATCTTGATTACTCGAGATTAGTTGCGTTGAGAAAAATGAGTTTCCAACTTGGACCAGGATCCAAGCAAAAACCCCGCTTCTTCTTCTTGTTCTATTCCTATATAATAATTGAACAAGTGAGAGGGAGTGGGAAAGAAACAAAACAACAACAGTGGCTGGCTCAAAGATTTATGATTTGAAGTTGATGCGAGATTTAGCTCGGATTTATGATTCCGTCGTGGGTTCGGTTTGGGCGGGCGGCGCGCGACTAGATCGAAAGCTTGCTGAAAGCAGCTTCTTATGCGATGCTCTTGACGAGTCTAGTTGACAACGGGTCCCCCAAGCGATTGTTCCCAGACGGTGATAATGGAGCGATAAATAAATATAAATTCAACATTAAGCCGATCGTTATTGATATGGAAGCCCGTTCGTTCATCGCGTCGCTTCGGTTGGTTGGTTGGTTTGCGGCGCGATCCCTAAATGGGTTCTGTCGAATCGCTTGCCATCCGGTGGGAAATGTTTGCCTCGTGATTTCACCATTCAATTGGGGTGGACGGGAAGAAATTGAGCGAAACCTTGATGAAGGCATTTTGGTTTTCTTATCTGGTCTTTTGATTTATAAAGGGCCGCAAAGAAAATTTATTGCAGGTTTGTTTAGGTCGGTATACTTATCTAATGAGTGAGATATGTTGACGTTTTTGAAGCACGTACCTGAAATAAACAAAAATGAAAATGAATTAGATAATATTCAAATTTCAACGAAACAAATCTTAAAACGAAAACAAAACTGAAGCCTAAACTAGCTTTTCGTATATCAGCAGAAAAAACATTCCATTTTTAGTATCCGAAATGGGTCAATCCGGTATCAGCGGTGGCCTACCGGCAAGTTGAAAAATGAATTATTCCTTTATGAATAATTCATCATTCAATATCATTTTTCAACTATTATTTATTTGTGTCAGAAACGTTTTTTTTTCAATCCTAGGCGAAGTTCCCTTCCCCCGTTTTGAGCTACTGTCGTTTCAACAGTAGGTTGAGTTGAGTTAATATAATTTTTTATTTGAATGAATATTGACTGTTGTTGAATGTTGTTGTTACCCGCCACTGATTTCGCACTACTGGCACTAACCACTGGTCGAGCATTGCAGACCACCGGGTAAATAACTGATATATTGGCTTTCCGTGCCTGCCCTCGTTGCGAATCGCTTGCCTCCGGTTTATGATTTGACCGATACGAATTTTGAATGGATGATTAATTTCGTTTCCGGTGGGGAGGGTGTTCGAAGTAGCGGGTGGTACTCTTGCAGGCGGGGATGACGAGTAGTTTTATGGATCATTTCATGCGTTTCATATTGATTGAGCTGGCTGGGGTTGACGCCACCAGGGAACAAGGGATTTGGGTGAGGTGTAAAGCACGAAGCCAACGGAAACGCGTCAATTGGATTCACCAGTTTTGCTACATACAAAGCTGCGGTTTTAAGCTGATTTTGAGAGCATGGAATCAAGGAGGTACACATTTTATTGACTTTCGACGGCAAGTTCGAGGTATGAAACCTTGTTTGAAGTTTTTGAATGTCCAGTTTCAGTTTTCGCAGAAAGTCATGTTCATCCCAGATGTTGCCTTCCCAAGTTCTTCGCAAATAATGTTATTCAAATCCAGTTCGAAAAAATCATTCCATCCCTAGGTATTCGCTGTGTTTCAAACTAACAGGCTCCTATAACGTATCAGTCCTCACTCCAAGTTCTATAATTGAATGATGAGCTGATATTGAAAGGACAAACATTCGATTGATTATTAAAAATTCGCTCTTCAGTGTTATCCCTTCTATGTTCGGTGTTTGAGTGGACCCTCGAGCAATGGATTTTACGCATTCATCCAATAATGCGTTTACACTATTGACTTGTTTATTCTATTGAGTACCGTAATCTAGCAGTTTGAACATGATCTATTTCCAAAAGAAATTTCAGCAAAATTTATGTTAATATACAGTATAATTTTGGACTTGAAGGTTCTTTACCACAGCGTAACCAATGCTTCCGACCTGTATGCCGTAATGATCGTCCACTGCGTGTTCAATTGGTAGCTACACCCAAAACGCGAACCGTGTGATTTGCATGCGAATTAGTATAATTCTAATGCGAATTATGCATTGTAACTGGTATAATACATATTAAGCGTTATTGGTTCGGGGCAAAAATGCATTATACTGCTATTACAGCGTAGAAACCTACACAATCCCACAATTGGAAATGGATAGATGAATTCAACGTTATCAGAGTATTGGTATTAAAGTAACACTGCACTAATACACATGCAAAGAACAGCTTCCCTTGCATCGAAGACTGCATATCAAGAAGACTGGCAACTCTGTCTGACTCGTGCTTTAAAATTAAATTTTTTAAACATCTATACCCAAGTAGCAAATCGCAACTAGTTTTAATCGTCTAAGTCCGAACTATGTTGCAACGAAGGAACAATAAAGTTATTTTTGTTGCACTGGTTGAACATAGATAACATCACGGTTATTTCATAACATCTTTTGTCACCAAATGGTCATTTATGTTGTTAGCTAGAACATGTTCATTAATATTCCGAAGTGGTTGGTGATGCTGCAGAGTTTGTTGAAATGTAGTTGCTATTTTGATTTTGTGACATTTATTTTGACAATTGCACAGTTGTCAAACACCAAAATTCTGACTGAAAACGTTTCCGTTTACAAAGTTGTATTCATGTTATACGTATGTTTCCGTCACATATCATCATTACGCCTTTCAGCACAAACTCACACGTATTAATAAAATGCTTTCGCAACACGGAATCAACAAGTTCACAACTAATGCTAAGCAAAACGAAAAATAAGTTATATTTTTGTTGGCATTACATTGCGAAAATTCACTGATAACATTTCATGCGCTCCACTTGATATTATAGAGGCATTGGACTGTACGGTGGCGCCAACTATAATATGTTCGGTGTATCGGAAAGATGTAAAAAATGGCATGTATGTTATGGCTGATTTGAAATGAAACAATTAAATGCCTCCCGCACAGATTATATTATTGATATATTATTGATTATATAATTTTGGTACTAAGAACAGTAGGTAGATCGGAACAAGTATTATCAATTTAAGACAAAACGTATACTTAGTGTACCTTCCAAAAACAATAGAAAAGTTAACGTAATTTTAGGAGTACTCCTATTTAGCAAATTCCTTGTATAAATTGTGAAGTGTCTTTAAATACTAGTCCATGATATGTTAATTTTCGAAAAAGTTTTTGTCATTTTTTGCTGAATGAATGTTTTTCTCAAAAAATGACACTGCTTGCTTGTTGACGCAAAAGGTTTGGAAAACCTTTAGTTTCAACAAGCTGGAGTAATAAGTCATTCGGCCGTTGCAACTATCGATTTATGTAAACCATATTGAAAAAGGATAATGTCGATTGACCAGCTGCTCTTGCGCTTCGATGCCATTCGAATTTATGAGGATATGTAAGTTAAAATTATGGTTAGTTATGGTTTAAAATAATTCCAATTTTAGTGGAAATTGTTCATTTTTATAGTGTCTTGTAATAATATTACCCTGTGCTTCTCATAGGAGTATGACGGCAACAGAAAGATTTCGTTAAAATCATTCATGTCAGATGTTTACATTTTTCCGATAAACCGAACATGTTATAGTTGGCGCCACCGTACAGTTCGATGCCTGTATAATATGAAGTGTACCGTATGAAGTATGATCGGTAAATTTTCACAACGTAATGGGAACAAAATAACAACTTAATTATTATTTTGCTGAACTTTAGTTATGAATTGGTCAATTCCGTGTTGCGAATGCCTTTCATCAATACGTGTGAGTTTGTGATTCAAGGTAGGATGATGATATGTGCCTGATACGTACGTATGACAAGAATACGACTTTGTAACTAGAACGATTTCAGCAAGAATAGTATAGTACAGGGTCATATTAAGGAAAGGTATATTTTGGTGTGAACTGAACATTTCTCAATGGAGACAAACCGTATGCTAGAGAATGGTGGTTCACAAATAAAAATCTTTGCTCGTTGATATAAATTTGTTTGAAAAGCGAGCGTCGTTGTATTCACCAAAATCACATCCTTAATTCGGCCCTGAATGGCTTGAAATCCATGTTGTTTATATGCATCATTTCTAATGTAAATAAAATCTCAACCGACTCGCAAAACTGTATAAAAGTCTACCATTAAGACGATTTATGTCACTATTTCTATTTCTAATATGTTTTGGGTTTCTTCATAAAAAATGTTTTTAAATATTATTGCGAATTTGGTTTCACCAAGAGCGCGTGAAATAATAAGAAGTAGGTTAAAATATCACTCGATAGGCTCTGATCCGCAGTAAAATTTTATACCTCATTGATAATTTTTGATATGAAGAATGACACTACTGTTCATATTTAAATTATCAACGTACATTTGGACTTGGTTGACATTTTCATTTCCACTGGTAACATAATCTTAACATATTTGTATGAAAATATATTACTTTGCGGTTGCGATTGACAGTTCAGGTGAACGGCAAAAAGGTATGATTAAGAAATCTTGTCGCGACCTACATTCAACATGTTGACAACAATATGATTTCATTTAGCTATATTCGTATCGTTATTGCAACGAAAAGGAAACAAGTTTTTACTGTTTTACTCAATCATAATTATGTTGAAAATCGACCTAAAACTGCGCTTTTTGGGTCGCGCAGGAAGTTAGATGCCAGTCACAACAGCGCTTATTTTTTGTTACCAACTGGTTATGAAATAGTCGATCAAACAAAAATTGCTACTTGGGTATATAATGCTTATTTAGCAGAATTGCTTCAATTTTCAGCATAAATGAAAATAAATGTTCTATTCCAATTATCCGCTCATGAGTGTGCCAATTTCCACCTCATCGAAAAACAATCTAGTTGAAACGCAACGCCTCATATTCCAGTTGCGTCGATTCTAACTAGGTATCCAGATCATGGACGCCAACGCGTGATTTGTAAAACGAATCATTCTGCTTTTTTCGCCGATCAAAACAAACGTGAACGCACACGCACATCAAAGAAACTCATCAGTAGAAGAGCGCCCAGAATTGTGCACGCAGAAAATAACCATGCGAAGGTTAGCAACTGGAATGGCAAGTTTCATATCACACATTGCTTTCTCCCGATCCGAATTGTATGTGCAGATGAAAATAAAATATCTGCAATTAACAATTAGTTGAATAACTTGAAATAATTGATTACTTATACCTGAAATTGCATTACATTATATTTTCAAGTTCATGTTTTGGTTTGGCCGCACTGGTGATTCTTTTCTGTATGATGGATGCAAAAAGTTGGTTTTGATTGTGGTAGTGTATCGGCAAAACATGGCAATAATGTGAACCCCCGTGTTTAATTTAATCTTATTATAACACTAGGCCCATCCTAGTGTTTGACGAGTGCTTTTAAAGTGATATAGTAAAAAGGTTCTCCAGCTAAAATAAAGGTATGTATCAGTGCAATGTTTAATATATTTGTGCCAGAATAATGAGATATGAGGCGGTAAATGCTGGCTCGTAAGTATTTATTTTGCTAAAGGGCGAACACGAAATTATTGCGACACATTCAACAGGGCATAACTTTTTTACAATTGGCCAAAAATCAACCAAATTTCGCACACTTTCTCATTGATGTGTATTGTTTACATGCTGTCAAACTCGAAGTCGTGTTTTTCGATTCAACAAAAATGGAGGTGAACCAACGCGAGTCGAGAGAACAAATTCTTTCCAAACACCTGAAATTTCCTGACCTGTCGCACCGGCAGTTGGGAAAAATGTTGAACATTCACCATTCAACCGTCTCCAGAGTGTTGAAGCGGTTCCAGGAGCGGTTGACATTGGACCACGGCAAAGGAGCTGGAAGAAAACCGGGACCGGTGAACAAAAAGACGAAGGGAAAGGTGAAGCGGATGATTAAAGCAAATCCCAACGTCTCAAGCCGTGATTTGGCTAAAAAGATCGGCATGTTGCAGAGCTACGTCCAGAATGCAAAGAAGAGAGCTGGACTACCGTAAATCAGGGTGACATTGATCACATTTCGAAGTAATCATTACATATTTTTAGACGCAACATATTTTTTTTCAAGTTTAATATTTTTAAACCATGTACTGATGTATGGAGAACAAGATTGGATGGTTTTACCTAAAATTATCCGCTTACAGCTATTTTTCCAAAAATAATTTCATGTTGAAGTCCGTTTTCGTATTCCGGGGTGACTTTGATAACCTGCATGTTCACCCACATTAAGTTGTTGATGTCAATGTTTTTCGTTCAAATGTTTGTTTAAACTAATTCTGGAAAGATACTCATTGTTAAATAAATATTAATTGGTATTATAAAAAGTATTTCAATGTACTGTATAATTCAAGTAACCAAAATTCGTATAATTTGTGTTCAACTAGAATAAAATATTCTGAAAACCTTAAAAACTGCAAAAATGGTTTTATTTCAGTGCTTTATCAATGTACAAAAAGTTTCATCCATTTTAACACGTTGAAATATTGAACAATAAAAAAAATGTTGCGAATTTTAACTTAAAATAATTTGAAATAATTGCCAACTAGTTTCAGAAAAAATGTATTTAAAATAAACAAACTCTTGAAACTAAATTTAGCACATCCCAATCTAAGAGAAAATAAAAACTCGCTTGTAATTTATTACTCTTGCTCAAATCTGAGATTTATTTGTTTTATAAAAAGTATACACTTTGCGAAGCTTCGTAAAAATAAGGGAAAGTCAAATTTAGGTGATTTGTTGTTTTGTACACAAAAACCGAACAATATACTCAAAAAGTATAACAAATCAGTATTTTATAAGTTTAGAGTAAAAATCATTTGAAATTAAAATGATTCGGTAGACCATTCTGGTTTAGTAAGCAATCTACGAAAAAAGTTTCGAGTGATCAAAGTCACCCCGATGATCAAAGTCACCCCGGTTTACGGCACATACATACAAGGTACAGAACTTCCCAAACCGCGATGAGCGGCAACAATCGACGGCTAAAACTCGGGCACGGAAGCTCTACGAGAAGATGCTGACAAAATATGGCTGCTGTGTGATGGACGACGAAACGTATATAAAAGCCGATTTTAAGCAAATTCCGGGGTTTTTCACCGGCAAGAGCAAGTTCTATGTGGACGACAAATTTAAGAAGAAGAAAATGTCGAAGTTCGCCTCCAAATATCTCATTTGACAGGCCATCTGCTCTTGTGGACTGAGGAGTGAGCCTTTCGTGACAAAGGGCACAGTAAATGGCGAGATCTACAAATCTGAGTTACTCGAGAAGCGCCTTTTGCAGTTTTTGCAGCAGCACGACGAAGCTACGATATTTTGGCCAGATTTGGCATCATGCCACTATTCTAAAAGTGTCCTGGAGTGGTATGAGGCCAATTCTGTCCATTTTGTGCCGAAGGACATGAATCCGCCAAACTGTCCGGAGCTGCGCCCGGTGGAGCAGTACTGGGCAATGATGAAGCGGGAACTTCGGAAGAGCAAGAAGACAGTCAAAGACGAGAAGGACATGTTAAGAAAATGGAAAAAAAACTGAGAAACTGGTACCGGATGACACTGTAAAGACTTTGATGGAGGGTATCAAGCGAAAATGCGTTCAATTTTACACTCAAGGCTCAATCGATTAACTTTTCTTCTGATTTTTGAAGTAAATATATGTATAAAACTACCCTAAAATTTTGGTTTGACTTTAAACATTATAAGAAAATTGGCATGACATTTTCGGTGTCGCAATAATTTCGTGTTCGCCCTTTAAGCGCCGTTGCGTCCTGTTTCGGTTCACTACGTGAGTGAGGCGGATTAGCAGATATTTCAATAAAGTGATTTTGTTTTAATTAAAAGCTGGATTTAGAGGATCGGTTCCGACAGCATAAGTCATTAAATTGACTCCAATTGACTGCAGAAGACAAAGAGTTAAGTAGCCGGGAAACTCTAAGCTCGTTCATTGACCCTACTGCACGCTTTTCTAAACTTTCTTACTTCAAATCCTTGCTCTTCCTTGAGTGTAGTACTACTAAGGCCCTTAATATTTGAAAAATACTTCACCTTCCAGTCCCTTGCTAATTATATGTCGTTACAATATAAAAAAAAAACAAATAAAGAATATAACTTGAGCTTATTTTTGCATACCTGTTTTAGCCAAATCGATATTGTCATTATCTCATATGCTTGGCTCGAAATCAAGGGGTACGAAATAGGGTCACAATAGGCTCTACTGCCATAATAGGCACATCACTCTATTTATGTGGAATACACCTTGTCGGGCGAAAGTAAAACAAACAAAATTGACTAAGACTTTTACTAGCAAATTTATTATGATGTAGCGTGTATTCTCAATCAATTTGTTTCATCATCGATTATGTTGTGTTGGAATAATGCCAAAGCTATATTTCGTCTAAAATGCAAAGAAGACATGATTCTAATTCGGAATATGCACGAAACGATGGAATGGATTATTTGCATTGGAGGAATGTTTTGGGTCTACTAATTCGCATGTAAATCACAAGGTTCGCGTTTTGGGTGTAGTGAAAGTAACTTTATCAGCTTCTTGCTGATTGTACGGATAATTAAAAGACGAACGATAGTAATCTTATATTTCTTGAACTTGACCATGAATGTTAGCTCGAGATTTCGCTTGAAAAAAAAATCGCTTGTTCGCAAAAACCATCAATAATGTAGAAACAATACAGGTCTGTCAATGAATGTTGTCAAAAGCTTTCCTATGGGAAAAGCCGAAATCTTTCCACATAGCGATTTGACAGACGGTTTGCTGTACTAGTTTTGTAAGTTTTTGACGAGGTTCGATGATGTTTAACCTTTTGCCGAACAATAAGTCAGTATTGTACTTGATAATGTGCAGAAAAAAAACAAAATGATGATAAATTCAGTTAAAAATATTCCAGGTGTCAACAAATTATTCGTAAAACTACCGAAAAACGCTGAAAAATGAATACCCTTTCGGAATTTTTTTAATCAAGTGCTGATCTCTGTAAAATATTATTCTACTGTGAAAATCGTCAAATAAAATTACTGAACAACTTTGGGTTGGCTTAGAGTGTACATATAAATACTCAGTACTCATTTTTGATGTTTTTGGAAACCATCTTTTTGCATAGGCATTCTGTTTTCAAACCAGCTCTTTCTGTAACTGATCATCTGATCCTCCCTCCTGAATTGGGCGAGAATTAATACTTTCGCATCCCCCTTGTGTTGAATAGAGATATGTCTCTTATAATATCTCTTGATTCGCGAGATCGTGTTCTCTCGCTTTCAGTAGGAGCTAGTAGGCGTGTTTCGAAATTCAACATTGCTCAACAATTGGTCATCGATGACTAAATTGTTGAGTTCTCGACAAACATATGATTACGGCTTAAAAGTCTACTGTCAAAATTCTCTTTGAAAGCAAATTCCGGACACACCGTTACTCGCCAATCATAGATGCTGGTAGTAAACAAAAGAGAAAAGTTTTCTCTTTCATTAACTGCTATGAACTGTGTTTAGCCAGTAACGGTTTGGCTGGAATTTCCTTTCAAGGAGAATTTTGACAGTTGGCTTTTAAGCCGTAATCATATGTGTGTCGAGAGTTAAACATGGCCGCCGAGATATTTTTTTGAGCGCAAGAGAAGACTTTCGCTCTGTTGTGATACAAAACATCGGATGCAACATTTCATGTTGGAGAGCTGCAACAGTCCCGATTCTCTCGCTGCTGAGCGGTAAAGAGAAACTAAAATTTCCTGGCCACATATACAAATTTGTCTGTAATATAACATTTATTTGATCATCCTTAATATTAGGAAAATTTCGAAGGATAAAGACTCTAACAGTAAGTTCCTTTCAGTCTTCAACATTATTTGCTGTTTGGAAAATTATACCATTGCGTTTCTTATCTAAATATTCAAAATATTCACATTTGTGCAAATAATCAGAATAGCTGGATTTCGACAACAAGTTATTCCACATGCAGGCCTGGCATCCCCGGCTGTTTGAATGATGGCGTCAATATTATCATCAGCTCAGGGTAAGTAAATTGTAATTTATTGATTAATCGCACGGTAACTTGTTTGTAAAACAAATTAATTTAGAATCTCGTTTTATATTAACTATTCCTTATTTTTTGTAGGCAAAAACCATTAGTCACAATTAATTAGCAGCAATCTTCACCATCCTAATTACAGTTACACCAGTTCGGCTCGAATCAACATGTTCCATCAATTCCACCGGCATGCTCAACCTGTTTTGAAAGTAATCCCGAGCAAACGTCCAGAACCAAGCCGATTGTGGATGAATTGTGCCAGGATAAATAAAAAAAAACCCAGAGCCACCGGCACAGTCAATGGATCATCACTGGTATCGAGCGGATCTACTAACAGAGGGCATGCCCGGGCTTGATGCCGAATTTCGCGACATGGACAAACGAACGCACTGTGTTGTGATGATGGACATCACCAAGGGCTGAGAGTTGCCAAAGGTCCCCGAAGATGTTCCCGTATTGTTGATATGAAACCGTTGTAGTGTTCATAAAGGAAACCAGCCGAAAGCGGGCGGTTCAGGCAGAAAGTTCCATAAGAAATGTGTTTGTGCTTCGATTGCTGTGCACCGGACCGGTTCCGTATATTCAGCACAGTGCGTTTGAATATTTAATTCAGATAAATGAAAATGGTGTTTATATTAGTGAAACGGAGGTTCTGTCGGTGCTTTTGTTATGTTTTGATTTTTCGCCAGTGCTTTTCATTTTTATACATTGATACGAAATATAGCATATTTTAGAAAACCTTGTTTATTTTAAAAATGCAAACGAGCCATCCATCTACACAAACTCATCTCCTCTCCCATTAAGGTCGGCGGCGGTCATCCGATTATTGTTCCGAATAAGAACATTCACCTAACTGTGGCATCAACCACTACTGTTAATACTAGCAACCTAGCCTCCTCAGCTGAAAATCTTTTCCTTTGAACGAATCACTGAAATTGGATTCTTCACGAAATCCCAAAACAACTAGATTAGTATCGTCTGAAAGCAGCATTTGATATGGTTTTGTAACTCCTGGTAGTATTGCTCTAGGGACCGTAGCACAGTGGGACCACTTCTTCAAAAATCGGTTATAAATATATTCCATGCGAACTTCGTTACAAAACTACATATCTATAACAAATGTATCGCTAAATCCAAATGCAGCATTAGAAGCCTTACCCTTTCTAATTATACATTTATTATTTGATTTTTTATATCAGAATTTTTAAAATATGAAATAGAACATGCTACTCGAGGATGTAAGCAACTTGAACAGGAAAGTCTAGTGGAGGGAGAGGTAAGTGGCTTACGGGTTTATCTTCGACGGAATGGGTGGTGATTGGTTGAATTTCACTTTAGTTAAATTGCGACGATCGAATGGAAGGACCAGACTGATCGACTACGTGAAATTTGATGCAGTTGATCACTAGTTACGGGATTCACCAAGCTGTGTGACGATGACCTAGCTCCTTTAATTCGACTGGCTGAACTTGTTCGAGAACCGTGAACTTCCAAGACTGCTAGAATAGTACCGAAGTCCCGTCCCTGGTCAAAAGCACTCAATCCGTAGAAAATGTCTTCGAATCCTTCTCGAAAGAGGGTCTAAAGAGATAAATCTCATGCTCGATTGGAATGACACTAATTGATCAACGGTAAACAAATGACAGAGATGGCGAGTATCACCAGAGGTATTCAGCGTCTTTAATATCAAAGATCGGACGTTTACATTTAGGCTTTTCGATTGATGTACACCTGTGTAGTGGAGTGCACTGGTTTTGAACTTTCTAGCACAAAGGTCAATGGAACATACCCAGTTTTCTGCAAAAGTGCAAAAAAGTGAAAAACTGGTGCACTCCACTACACTGGTGTACATCAATCGAAAAGTTCAATTGAAAATCGTTACACTGTCATAAACTAGTGGGGCAGAATGGGAGGCAAATAAAAAAATCATGCAATAAATATTTGAACTGTATATTTATAAAGTCAATTAATAACACTTATAATGGTGCATTTAGATTTAGCATTTAGCATTTAGATTTTTAAGTTTAAAGCTTATGGAACTTGCATGTATATAATTTTTGTTTTGGTTGGGTTTTATTATGAGTGAGAATATTCAGATGAAGCGTGTTGATTTTTATCAGTGTATATCGGACTCCATACAGTCGTTGTTTATTTGCCCGCTTAAAAAATATTTCTTTTGAACCAATTTTATCACGGACATTCGAACAGTACGTTTTATCCATCCCATTAAAGGGCTGATAGAAGTAGAAGTGGATTGGGATGAAGCGAAACAGTACTGTGATGATGGTAAGTGATATGCATCGCACTAAGGGATGTTGCTGACAGTTCATAAAGTATGTAGACTTGCGATAGAGAGCTTCGCATATTTGGGCGGGGATGTGAGTTATAAAGTGAGCTTTATTCCGGATTGTGTTTACAGATGATAACTCAGTCTGCTTAATTAGGAAAGAAGGTCTAATTTCGGTCTACGTGGTTTTTGAATTGTTTCTGTGGGGTCCCTTGATAAGAGTAATTTTTTTCAATAATTCAAATTTACATTACTGTTTGAAACAGCAAATTGGCAGCCATCTGTTGGCGAATTGGAAAGCACAACAGAATAAAAAATTGATAAATCGCTTCCGAGCCAGTCAGACAGGTGCGACAGGCGAACTCCAGGGCAGCTAGGATTACTCTGAAGGCGAACCGGAACAGCATGAGCAATCACCGAAAACGGAAATGAGCGCGAGAAAGTATGGCAGGTAAAATGGATATTCGCCATGATAATCAGTTTGAGCATGTCTAGCAAGAAATATTTAAAATAATATGTATAGGCCTTAGTTCACTGGGCCTTTTTCGAAAGAAGGCGCGAGCAAAAATAAAATGATTGGCAATTAGAAGGGCCAGACGTACCTGAGAATAGTATCACGTTGTATATGTGTAGAAAAGGAATCTGAAATGCTACAAAATGACGTTGAGTTTTCGGTTGTTTTGATCAAAGGTTAGGTCCAAATTTGTGAAACTCGCTCACCCTCATCACATCTTTTCAATCCATAGTCAAGGTTTCAGTTTCGTAGAATCGTATTTTCAAACTTTAATCTTACCTTACTCAATGTATATCTGAAATTGAATCACGTAGATGTACAGTGGTTTTGGAAATCAACAGCAGCAACAGTAAGTAGTACATAGAGCTGATGTTTATTCTGGTTTGCTTTTTAAACACCAGAATAGAATTTATATTAGGCTATGTTTCTATGGCGCTTATGGAGGAAGCTATTTAGCAACGGAATGTAAGATGATGGCGCTCCAAAAGCGATCTACTCGCCGTTATCGATGGAATCCCATCGATTACTTCCTTTTTTTATTTTTTTATTACGATTATTGTTAATCGAAATAAAATAAATGACATGAATAAAACAAGCAAAATAAATTAAATAAAATAAGATATTAATTCAATAAAATGAATATATATTTTAAAAAAATAAATGAAGCGAAGAAAATGTACGACAAAAATTCTTTGTTATATTCATAATAAATTAATGCAGAATCTAAATTGGGGTAAACCCCTGTATTTATGCATAGGTGCTGCATAAATTAAGTCATATTTTTGTGTTTCGGATTCTCCTCGTCAGTAGCTAACAGCTGACTGGGCCGCTAGCTAGACACTAAATCCAAAAAATTTATACATAACTTATGTGTAGGGTAAACGACTGATCGAGACTGATGTCCCGGTTAGCACAGAAGTTCTTGTTTGCTAACGAGGACCAAATTGAACCGAAACTGTTTGTGGCTTACACGCCAATGTGGCAAAATTATGCAGAATCTAAATTGGGGTAAACCCCTGTATTTATGCATAGGTGCATATAACCTAACTCCAATAAAGTCATATTTTTGTGTTTCGGATTCTTTTCGTCAGTAGCTAACAGCTGACTGGGCCGCTAGCTAGACACTAGATCCAAAAAATATTAAATTCTTTTAGGTGAGACAGTACAGGAATATGGAGAGTGTTCGAGACAATCTGTTCAAGAGCCCAGTTCGGTAGAAACTAACAACACAAATAAAAATGCCAGCACAGGTAAAACGTCTTTAAGCTACAGCACAACTACAACACACTTTTGTCGTTTTTGCTTGAGGCGGAACTGAGTTAGTTTCTAACCCCAACTGCTGTCAAAATGTATGAACTGACAGCGGTTGGGGTTAGAACCTGACTCAGATTCGGGGTCAATCGAAAACGCCATTACTTTTAATTCATCTACACGATGCCAATATGGCCAATGGCAGATTGCTGTTAGGACTTTAGTCTTTCCGATGGATTATTAATCGAAATAAAATAGATAACATGAATTATTCAAACAAAATAAATGAAAAAAAATAAATAGACAGAAAAATTTAACAAAATAAACATCGTAAAATAAATAGAATGATTTTCTTAAATTGAATAACAAAATGATCACAATTGGATAGAAATTCTTTGTTATATACATATTATATTATTTTAGGTGAGACAATGGAACAGGAATACGGAGAGTGTTCGAGACAATCTGTTCAAGAGCCCAGTTTGGTGGAAACTAACAGCAAAAACAAAAATGCCAGGACAGGTAAAACGTCTTTAAGCTTCATAACTACAACACAATTTTACACCAGCAACAAGACGACGCTGTTAGGACTTAAGTCTTCTTGTCATACTTTTGCATTAAACAAGGTATAAAGCTTATCATAAATGCTAAAGACTTGGCGGGAGACGAGACAATAAACGAATCGAAAATAAAATCTCGTTGTAATATCATTAGCTTGGTATATTCATAATATCAAAATAGCTGAGTAGAAACGACACTTTTAATGCATACTTTGTGTATAATACATTTCCTGTTTAGAGTTAATTTTATAACATTATCCCATTTTGAGTAAATATTATCCCATTTTGGGATACTTTACTATATACACAAACACTCACACACACAGATAATTCGTTAAGCTGTGTCGATTGGTACATGACTCAGCCCATCCGGTTTCGATTGTTTTAAGTTGGATTGTTTCTGTGATTTTCTTTTTGTGGCATGGACAGAGAACGCTACGCAATGTTTGATAAACATAAGAATATCAATGGAAGAGGAATGTCTTCATCCAACTGTGCCTAAAAGTACTTTGTGGAAAAGGGTTGCTGATCAAATGAGGGCAGAAGGATATCTAATGGCTGCATATTCGGCTGATCTAAAGTATCGCAACCTTTTTGCCACGTACAAAAAATTAAGCGACGCCAATTAAAAACTGGGGCTTCGTCCAGCTTTCTAAGCTGGCCATGGTTCAAAATTTTTGATAGCGTCTACAAAACAAGAGCTAAAATAAGCGTGCTTGTCAAAAATTTGGGAAGCACGTTTCCCGAAACACACGCCATCGAAACAGTACCTGAAAACTTGGACCATAGCAATCCAGTTGACGGAATTGGTGAAATTGAGGACCCGGTCGAAAATCCAGAAACCATCGCCAGTACACGCGGGTCAAACATGAGCGCCTCTGCCTACAGGAAATTTAAGGCGATAATAGAGCAAGAGCGATTCGATATGGATACGAAACGTCATGAGCAAGCATTGGAACTAGAAAGGAGAAAAGTGGATGCTCTAATCGCCTTAGAAACGAGGAAAGTTGATGCGTTGTGTATGTTGGCAGAGGCGTGGAGTAAGCGTACCTAATAGTAACTAGGTACCTAGTTTTTAAGATTTTATGTGACTAAGTCGTTATGTGTGCCTAGTTTGTAAGTTTTTAAACAACAATTGAAACAGCTTCAACCGGATCGACATTTGAAGTTCAAAGTTATATTTATATTTGGTTATCGCGTCATTTTAAAATGACAGCTCGAAAATTAAAAAAAACGCAACGCAAGCAAGCCCTACTGCATCTAACTGCTGGTAGAGAGAAAATGAGCTAATATCGAGAGCAATAAGGAAGCCTACATTCCCGCAAACAGGTACTATACCACTATTTCGGATGGCGAGCTGATCGAAACGACGTCATTGGAAAAAAAATTGTTTCTTGGATTGATAACTTGATCAGTTTATACAGACCCGCTCAGATTACAAAAGGTTTTCAAATCTACACTTAAAACACAACTCATATGATGCTATTGAGAATCCTGCATTAGAACTTGTATGTAAATATGATCATATTGCCTTTTGACGTAGGACTACGTCTTGGATTTCTATAGGGGGTGCACTTTAGAGATTATGAAAGCTTATAATTTGGTAATTTTACCATATTGTTCTTCTAATAATTAATTCCAATAGCGGGTGTTCAATAAAAAATGAGGATTATTCTGTCATGTAGTTAAAAAATAAAAAAAAAATCGGTGAATTCAGTGTTTTTTATCAAAAACACAATGTCTATTCTTCAAAAAACGTCCATGAATATTGAAGAAGGGGCCCTGGTAAGCCGTACGACGCAACTTAGCCGCGATGCTCTCACAAGAGTGCTGGACGGCACTGACGTCCATCTTCCGGATACAATTCCGGATCCTGGTGGTCAGCTGCTTCGTATCCTTGGCCCGCCAATTATTATTATACACTACACTGAGGGAGCCGAAAAAATAATGAACGGGATGCCATTGGGGCAAGATGGTCGGGTTCCTTTCTTTCGGTACGTACGGTATGTTTTTCTGCTCAAGATACTCCAGCGTCTTCTTGGCGTAATGGAAAGACCATGCGTTTCGTGAAACCGTACAACACGCTCGCGAAGTGTACGCTGTTTCGACGCTATCTTCGATTGAACTGACAGCCCCCAGCGAAAAGAAACATGTCACCCATTTCAAGGAAGTCCAGAGAGCAATTCTCTTGGAGAGAAAAAAATACGCTCTTAATTTAACTTTAATTAAAGAAAGATCTATATTGAACTCATTCTCATTTTTTATTGAACACCCGTTAGATAGATCTACATGGCATTGAACATTCGTATATCATAGTCAAAATACCCTGCACTGCCACGCAGAAGATTGCGTATCCCAACCCTGGGACGACAGATTTAAGCACCCCCCCCCCCCCCCCCCCCCCGGTACTCTAGGCTTCTATGAAAGACGTAATCCACGACTATTTAATGAGTAGCATTGTTTGGGCTAGCTCATTTGCCTGTTAAAAGACGAACACACTGCATGCTTGCACTGCCAGTGTAGCAAATTTTCATCAAAATTATCATTATCATATTGAAATCGATCCCCTACTACAAAATGACTTGGTAATCAAGAAGATAGTTCAATTTGTATTATTTACTCGATCTTGATTTCATTTCTTTTTGTCAAGATTTTTATCAATCTACGTCATCGAACACAGCAACCAAGAGAAACGAAAATACCACTCCATCTCAGAATTGTTTAGAAGCACGCAGCGCGATAAACGAATTATTCGATTACTTTTTGCCTAAAATGGTATTGAAATAACTTCGATAAGCTCTACCGCATTTATTAGGGATACAAATGCATTAAAAATGTAACCCATTAAAAAAAAGTTTGTTGAAAAATCATAAACATGAAACTCTAACATAAGCCTCTAATTCATGCGCATCAGTTTATACTGTATACGAAAGAGATATATTTTATTATCATTAATTAAAATATACTAACGATTCTCGATAAACCTATGATTAGGACATATAACCCAACTGTCAAAATCCACTTGGAGTGGATACTCCGCACTACCGTTATTCTCCATTCCAATTACAGATGTAGGTAGTAAACAAATGTTGAACAAGAAAAGTTTTCTCGTCATAAACTGCTGTGAGCTGTGTTCGAACAATGACGGTTTGTGCGGAATTTTGCTTCAAAGAGAATTTAGATACTTGATTTATACGCCCTAACCATATGTTGATCTAGAATTAAAATATATTTAAAATATTTTGCATTTAATAGTGTAGTTTTACGCCAACAGTTCGCGCTACTCCATAGGGCTGTCTGTTCCTCGTAGTGTTTTTTCGAACTCGTAACCGACTCGAACCCGATAATTCTGAAGTTGCAAAACTCCATCCCGAGCCAAACTCGAGAATTTGAAATTTGAAAAATGAAGAACCAGACTCAAACATTTTGAACTCCGCAGATAGAGCCGGAACCAACTCTAACTTATCGCATCAATCCAACGATATCTGGACTTTTAGGATGGATGATTATTATAAACAATAAGTCATTCGTATCGTAGTTCTGGGATCGCTCGGGTGTTTTTCGGTTTTGTGCGGTGTGATAAAAGAAGCTATGTTTCGGCCTCGCTTTATCCACTTTTAACAATACTTGGGTTCTAATAATAACTACCCGGTAGACCCATTATTGACAGGGCGTCCTAGGTGCATCTACAAAAACGTATTTTCGAACATAAACAAACTCAAGAAAAAAAAACAAAAATTGATGTATTTTAGTCCAACAAACTCCTCTACTATAGACTGCTGATAATGTTGGTGGGCTCTTCCGATCAGCCGGGACAACAACGGCCGTGTTCTCACTGTTGCGAATGTTGGTGAACTTGCTTCCTTTATTAGAAACTCCCTAGGGGCGCAGGGGCGAATATTCGCCGGACCGTCTACTCAGCGTAAACGATCGCGAAAGTCACCGCAGTGAAGTACTCAGGGAAAATCCTTTATCCGCACTGCTTCGTTCTATTTGTCAATTAGTTGTAGAGAAGACCTTGGTACGTTCGACTTATCGTATACAGCGAGAACGATCGGTATTTGCTCCTTCAATTTTAGTCTTTTTGCGCAGCATAATCAGCACAAATTTAACAACGATATTTAAACACTGATATTCAACATTTATCAATTAATTTGAAAGTCTACAAGGGCTTTTAAATATATTTTGTTCTCAATTCGGAATATATCCTATGCATAATTTTCATCCAAGTCTACCGCATGATCATGAATAGAACATAACTCATCATCATGTTTTACCGCCGACGCCGGCCATTGACTTATTTTTGTTTAAATGGGTATGTAAACAAACAAAACGACGCGAGTGGGCATAGCGTAGTTGGTAAATCGTTTGCCATTTACGCGGTTCCTCTGTGTTCGATTCCCAACCCCGCTCATAGTGTGTCAGAAATTTTCCAAAGAGATTCTTCGAACACGAAAAAAGAGGTGAACAACCCTAAGGTTAAAACTCTCTAGTGAAAAATAAATAAAAATATTTAATCAGTGTGATAGTGCTGGAACCAATGTTAACATCACTGGCGAGCGATATCGAGACATGCTTGAAGAAGTTGTTTGTTCCAAATGCTGTTACACAAGATTTGGAAGACCTTTGATTCAAACAAGTTGGGGGATAACAAGTCGTATGGAAGCTGCCACTATCAATTTATTGAAGATGGCGACGATGTTCGATAGATGAATCATACTGAAAAAGGATAAAGTCGATTAGCTGCCTTGTTCTTGGGATTTGATGTCATTGGAATTTTGTATGTTTTGCCTTTCTCAATAGAAAGGTATTGCAATTGCTCTGAAAACCGACTTTTTAACGGAGGCCCGGAGGGCCGAGTGACATATACCATTCGATTCAGTTCGTCGAGTTCGGCAAATGTCTGTGTGTGTGTATGTATGTGTGTGTGTATGTATGTGTGTGTGTATGTGCGTCTGTGTGTGTGTACGCGAACACAATCTCACTCACTTTTCTCAGAGATGGATGAACCGATTTTTACAAACTTAGTCCCAAATGAAAGGTGCAACGTTCCCATAGGCTGCTATTGAATTTCTAATGGATCCGACTTCCGGTTCCGGAATTACAGGGTGATGAGTACGATCACGCAGAAAACGTCGATTTTAAGAAATTCTGCAATGAATGTATAATGGTGAAAATTTTTCCAAAATGTGACCACAACTGCTTCGATTTGTAGTACTAGGTCATTAACAGCCATTCAAAGTCTCTTTGGTCACATTGGCCACCATCATCGGTTCCGGAAGCCCCGGCGGAAGTATCCAAATTCAGACTAACAATCACATCGGTTTCTCGGAGATGGCTAGACCGAATCAACCAAACTTAGTTTCAAATGAAAGATGTTGCGTCCCCGTAAATGGCTATTAAATTTTATCCCCAACCGACTTCCGGTTCCGGAGTTACGGGTTGTGGCGTGCGATCACATAGCAAATTGTGATTCAAACCGATACTCCGATGGAAGCAAAAAAGGTAAAAATTTCGCTAAAATGTCTCTCAAATAACTTAACTTTGCAGTTCTAGGTCACCGACGGCCAAACAAACTTTCGTTGACTACATTGACTACCATAGACGGTTCCGGAAGTGCCCGGGAAAAGCGGCCATCTTTCAAAATTTACGAACTCACATCAGTTTCCCGAAATGGTTGGGCCGATTTTCACAAACTTAGTCCCAAATGATAGCTATAACACCCCCATAGATGTATATAAAATTTCGCACGGATCGCTTATATGGGTCCGGAAATATAGACTAAATCGTTCGGTCACATATGAAATTCCCATATAAGTCGGAACTCTAATTTTTTTCAAAAAATTTCAGAAATCGAATTCGTATTTTTGATGCCAAACATCTTTAAAATGCATGACACGTCGAGAGTTTATGTTATCTCGAAAAAATTTTATTTATGAAAATCGACTTTTAGGGACTTTGCCGATTTCGCACCTTTTTACATTTCTTATAAAAGAAATGTATAGAATTCGCTCAAACTTTCAAGATTTTTTCCGAGGCCCGGAGGGCCGAGTCTTATATACCAATCGACTCAGCTCGACGATTTGGGACAATGTCTGTGTGTGTGTGTGTGTGTCTGTGTGTGTGTATGTAACGGACAAATTCTCATTCGTGTTTCTCAGCAATGGCTGAACCGATCTTATCCAAACCAATTTTAAATCAAAGAACTAAAAAACAGTATGGACGCTATTCATTTGTTTTTGATTCTGATGTTTAGTTTTTAAGATATAAATGTTTGAATGCGTAAAAATGGCGTTTTTTGCAGTTTTTTTAAATTATATGCAGGAATTGACAATATAGATTACCAATTTATATATTTTTAGATAGCTTTAACGAATACCTTTCGAACAAGCTATAGATTGTTGAAATCGGACTATTATCAAAAGAGATATTTAACATTAAATGCGGACGAAAGATTTTTACCATTTCCCATTGCCAGAAATATGACCAAAAACATGTAATCTATTATTAACGCCAAAACGGCTTATTTTAGGTCAATAGTATCTTCGGAGAATTTAATGGAGGTAATATGCCCTTTCTTTTGGTATTATGCTTTTGCTGATTAATCCCCCTATGAGCGAGATATTTTCACAAATTTTCTTGGAAGTGTTTATATCGAAATGATGCCTTCAGCAAATTTGTAGCTCTTACTTTTGCGAATAACTTTACTGAAGACTTCAAATATCTATTTTGAATACTTTAAAAGTTATGGCTTGTTGTTTGTGGAATACCTTTTGTCGCCTATTTATTGTTCAATATAGTAATAATCCATTGAAATAAGCCAAACATCATTACGATTAAACGAATTTTGTATTTCAATTTTCTATCTTCAACCGCTAGAAATAATCACCGAACACTTCCAAGTTGTCTGGAAGGAACTTGATAACTTATCAGTGCAAAAATGTTCATTTGTACGAACCTTCTGACTGCAATTTTTCTAACTTATAACCATCGGATCAATCTGAAACATATCGGAACATGAAAAGCGAAATAAATAATTCCAAGCAACGGCGTAGCCAAGAGAAGGTTTTGGGGTTTAACACCATACAACCCCCCCCCCCCCCCCCAACCACAACCAAAAAAAAAATAATGGATTGAAGTTGAAAATTTATTGATGCAGACTGTTTTAATTCAATATTACAATAACAATTATCTGATCCGTAGATTGATAACCTGTTGTTGTAAACATCATGAAGACTTTTGATAAATTGTCGGAATGGGGTCCTGATATGTAACTGATCTTGATTTCACAGTTGTCTAATAGCATCAATATCAAATTCCTGCCTGAAAACATTCCAATAGAAAATTCCAGAGTTCTGTAATCAATCATAATCCTCAGATTTCTTTTCAAATTGAGCTCGCTTTTGTAGAGATGTACACATAGAACATCGTCGCTGTTGTGCTATCTTATGACAAGCGCCATTTAGCACATTTCGAGAAAAACGATTTTTAAAGTTTGAGATCGAATATCTTGAAACTTATAAATGGTATAAACAATCCAAAGAAGACAATTGATGCTTCTATCTGTTCTGCATTAATCTCTCAAATATTACGAAGATCGGTTGACTATGTTGCGAGTTTTTACTATGAATGTAAACAAAAGTCGCACTCACACGTGTCATAGGCGTGTATTGATGACAAAATATGTATGACGTGTCATAATCGTGCATGGAAAATTTTCCATAGAAAAAAATCATCACTTTTTAACTTTTATTCATACCTTTGGGTTCATATGGTCTATAAACATTCGGTGAAATGCATTTGTCAGGGAATCTAGAAAAAATGGTTATTTTTGATTACAGTGTTGCCAAATATATTTTATTTCCAGTTCAAAACTAAAACTGTGTTTTTCTCACAACTCGTATAATTTTCTTTCGAAAATGTTTATGCTATTGTGTTCCTCAGACATTTTCACACATAAAACCGTCTAAAACTTCAATATAACTTGAGCCAATCCCTAGATATAGTGATTTGAAGCAAAAAACTCACAATTTCTTATCATGTTTCTAGCTATATCTAAGTAACCAAGTAGAATTTCAAAATTCTGAAAACGCCACTTTGTAGAGATTTTTCAAACAAGTAATGTGTCATATCTAACTCAGTTTACCCCAAAATGGCGTTTGTCATAGGATAGCACAACAGCGACGACATAGAACTGCTCACCAAAAAATGCATGACTTTCAACATTTGCTAAAAATGTTTTTGCCTTTCTCATACACTCTAAAATTCGTCAATCTAATCCCGACCCGGAGGGCCAAGTGTCATATGCCAATCGACTCAGTTCGTCGAGATCGGAAAATGTCTGTGTGTATGTATGTGTGTATGTGGAAAAAATGTGACCTCGGTTTCTCAGAGATGGCTGGACCGATTTGCACAAAGTTAGTCTCAAATGAAAGGTACAACCTTCCCATCGGCTGCAATTGATTTTTTATTGATTGGACTTCCGGTTCCAGAGTTACGAGTTGAAGAGTGCAATCACACATCAAATTCCCATATAAACTGAAATGAAACATTTGCAAAATCAAATTTGTATTTTTGATGCCAAAGGACTTTAAAATGCATGAAACATTGAGATTTGATGTAAACTCGAAAAAAAAATGTTTGACAAAAATTGACTTTTTTGGTCTTTTGTACATTTTTGCATTTCTCATATAGAAAGGTTATGCAATCACTCTAAAAATCGACAATCATACCGGCCCGGAGGGAGTATGCAGTGAGGGGTTGCTACTTTAAAATTAAAACTAGTTTAAAATTTCTTAACAAGTTGAAAATTTTCGGTAGGACCTGGACCTCCCGGATCTTTCTCCATGATCCGCCGCTGGTTTCAAGCGATGTTTCAGTATCACATAGTATCTCAAGATCGTGGCTATCGATCCATTGTGTGTATGTGCAAATCGTACTGAACATGTAATATTCATTTCCACCATTGTATTGAACATAACCAGCCATGGAATCGTAGTCTGGACAAATGAGAAAAGCACAATTGCACCACTAGGTGGATTAAGACAGGTTTTTTGGGGAATGCGTCGAGTTGAGACGAAAACGTAATATGATTAATAACGAGGATAACACTTTCCGAATGTAGAGAGAAATTTATGAAAAATGACGATTTCCATGCGACTCTAGCAGGTCCTGATCGATTTTGATGAGCATTTGATTTTTGTTGTATGACCAATTATATGTATAGGTCAAATGCTCAAAAACGGTAATTTAAGGATAGCATCATTCTGAAACCGCCAATTTCGGAGGTTTAGTATTTTCGATGAGTTTTACAAACGTTAAACAGGGCATCATTTGATAAAATAATTCTGACGGTATATCGTCCAAGAAGTATTTATAGTGAATTTTCTCAGGTTAACATTCATGACTACAATAAATACTCAACAAATTCGCTAAAGACACGAACTCTGTTACTATTTTCTGAAAAATTAATTCTGCATAATTTTATAACTTCAAAAATTATGGTTTCGGAATTATGTCGTTTGGACAGTAAGATCGGTTTTCACCAAACCGAATTTCTGGCTACGCCGCTGACTTCAAGTAAGTAGAAACAAAGTCGTTCTACACTCGTTCACAAGAAACTTCTTCGAATGCTGAATATCTATTATAATACATTGAAACCCCGATTTTATCAGCCAAATATGAACACATGTTTGATGGGCTCTAGCAGACGAACAAAACTGAATTCAAGTAAATCCTTTTTTGAGCATGTTTCCTTATCATGAAGATGGAAATATGCAAAAATAAAAAAGTTCATCATAATCAGAAATAGTTATCAGACCACATCAAGGGACGGGAAGAATATTTTAACAGCTTCAGTTTATTATAAAGAAAAAAAAATTGCCCGATTTAGTCAATGTCCCCATTTTGTCAGCCTAAAATACGCCATGAGACTGATGAAAATGGGTCTTTATTGTATGTATTATTCACTGTGTTTCACATTAATAGGTACATTTCACTTTTGGGGATTTTTTATTGCTTCGAACTACAACAATTTTTATGTAGTTTTCAAGGGACTATAGACTTCTTCCAAAATTTGGCGAACCTATTCCAATTCGTATACCAATTAATTGGTATACTTAAGGGTTTATATGTTGCAGATAGAGAAAAAACTGAAATTTTCAGCTTTTTTCCTACACAATATTACGAAAGCAATTTTTCCTAATAAGTTTGTGAAAATTATAAACTATTTGAAATTTTTTAATAGTTTTATTTTTTATTTTACCGCGATTTTTTAATAAATAGTGACCAAATCAAGGATACTACTGGGAAGTCACCTTTAGAAAAAGTCGATGTCGAAGTAAAATTTGGAACTATGCACGCATGCACTTCAGAGATAGCGTAATATCAGAAGCTGCGATTTCATTTCAACGCTTTTTTGTGAAAAGCGCAATACTTACAGTTGTAAACATAAGGCTTTTTTCATACATGCGAATGAGGGCTTTGAAACGCAACAAATTTACCTAAAAATTTGGATTCTACGATATTGCTTTCTTAAACTACAGCAAAAAATACAACGGGCGAAACTGTATTTTTGTTTGTTTATTTAAAGTTTCGCCCTCCACGCTCTATGCAAACAAACAGGGCGATACTTGTTTTGCTAGCAGTTTAGAGGCGAAACTGTTTTTTTCGTATTTTTTAGGATTATTAAGCTGATACCAGCTGTAAATAGTAACAATGATCGCTATTGAAAAAACCCGGACGAAATCGGTGGTGTAAAACGGTAGTTATTGTAAAAAAACGTAAGGGCGATACTTCAATGCTGATAGGTGGGACTGAAAAAGTAAACAATCGCCAAAGGGGCGATACTACCATTTTGTCAATTTCAATAGCAACAACAAATTTTAATTTAATAATTTCAAATACTTTATGAAGTTTTGGGTTTCGATCACTGAATCATGCAATCTAGGATGTAAAAAACACAATAGTCCTTAAATTCTGGAAATATTCACTGTTGATTTTCTTTGAATGGTATCACTGCTAGTATCGCCCTTTTCAAGAAAAAGCGTAAATTTCTTAGTTCTCAGTCGCGTTGGAAATTTGAGTAAAGTATAAACTTCAAATCGATTAAAAAAAATCGATTTTTTGGCTCAGTACAATATATAACCCTTTAGGAAAATTCAGTTTTCCCACCACAATGCATTGATTGAGGAATTTAGATATTTTATTAACAGAGCATTAGCAATAATTCGTTTGTATGTCTATTTTATGGGCCATTTCTTCGCTTTCCCATTGATTTGGTTTGAGATTTCTAGCACTGATGTTGTCCTATGCTGATTTGAGCGATTTTCTGAGTCCTGCCACTATCCCATGTAGTATGTGTTATCAAAAACATCGCGAAGCATCAAGCTCTAAATGTTCTCAAACGATATAATATCCGAAGAGAGTGATAAGAGTTATAAGAAATGTCTCATCACACTGTTAGGTGGATTAAAAGCGTTTTTCAGTTCAATATTACCGTGGCTGTTTTTTCTTTTACAAAATTTTAGAACTCGAATAATGATTTATTTTCCTGTATATGGTTGTCATGTGATGTATAATAATCACGGTGTTCCTAAAACCGTTATTAACTAAAAAAAATGACCATAAATTTGGCATACGGCATTCGATAGATACAGTATCCAAGCATCTTCTCAGTGAATTTCAAAATGATCCATCGAGGGATTCGAGAGATATGGCGATTTGAAGTTTTATGATACGTTTCATAAGGCTACCAGCAAACACCCACGGGTTTGGTCCTATCTCTATAAACAAAAAAATATTTGTCTACTTATTTAGTACCTGGCATTCGAAAGATATAGTAATCAAGTATATCCCCTGCAAGTTTGAAAATATTTCATTGACGGAATCGAAATTTATAACGGTTTGGAGGTGGTATGCGGTCATAGATGGGTTTTCTACCAGACCTCAAGCGTGAATCCATTTTTGCCCATTGACTATTTAGATCGTTTATACGTGTCGCGGTTTTTAAAGGAAAACCTTACCATTTTATTACATAAATATAATGTACAAATGGTGTTATTAATATGGTGCACTGAAAAAATATGAAAATAGGGTTGTCTACCAAACGTTAAATATAATGTGTAATTTAAAAAAAAATAGATGAAAGTTGGAATGTTTACTTCAAAAGGCCATATCTCAATGGTATGTTGACTGATTCTAATTAATTTTTCATTATTGAACAGGTAGACGTTTCATCGTTAATTTTCATCAAGAAGAATATAAAATAGAGTTGGCTACTTCAAACAATAGACAACTTAATTATCCTCAACAATATGTATTATTACTATTTAGTAAATATCTTTATATTCAAAACGACGACCTATCAATTTCTATACATTAGTTGAATGCAACGAACACAAACTATAAATCATGGAAAAATAAAACCATAAATTCAATACATATATTCAAAAATATGAAGGTATTTGCTGATTCAGATCAATTTATGTTATGATACGGTTTTTGTTGGAAATTTTGTACAATCGTGATTCGCTGGTTGGGTAGATAGATGTTAAAACTGGGGGATGTTATTAGTAGGGGGATCAAAGGGGATGTTATTAGTACAAGTTCATCTGCTCATATCTCTAACTATTGTCAGTTTGATTGTCGAATTGAATTTAACATGAGAATTTGACATTCAGATGTCGACAATGGACCAACTAGCGCGGAGGTCCAACTAAAAAGCGGCTCCTGTTAAAAATTGAGCGACCAGCGAATCACGACTGTGTTAGTTTTAACATTTCATATATCCATAATTTGTAGTAAACAGCAATTGCAATCAACTAGTATATAAAAATTGATAGGCCGCTATTTTTAATACAAAAATAATCTCTAAATAATTATAATACATATAGTTGAGACCAATTATATTGTCTATTTATTTATGTAGACAACTCTATTTTATATTCTTCTTGATGAAAATTAACGATGAAACGTCTACCTGTTCAATAATGAAAAAATAATTAGAATCAGTCAACATACCATTGAGATATGGCGTTTTGAAGTAAACATTCCAACTTTCATCTATTTTTTTTTAAATTACACATTATATTTAACGTTTGGTAGACAACCCTATTTCCATATTTTTTCAGTGCACCATATAAATAACACCTTTCGTGCATTATATTTATGTAATTAAATGGTAAGGTTTTCCTTTAAAAGTCGCGACACGTATAAACGATCTAAATAGTCAATGGACAAACATGGATTCACGCTTGAAGTCTGGTAGAAAACCCATCTATGACCGCATACCACATCCAAACCGTTATAACTTTCGATTCCGTCAATGAAATATTTTCAAACTTGCAATGGATATACTTGATTACTATATCTTTTGAATTCCATGTACTAAATAAGTAGACAAATATTTTTTTGTTTATAGAGATTGGACCAAACCCGTGGGTGTTTGCTGGTAGCCTTATGAAACGTATCATAAAACTTCAAATCGCCATATATCTCGAATCCCTCGATGGATCATTTTGAAATTCACTGAGAAGATGCTTGGATACTGTATCTTTCGAATGCCGTATGCCAAATTTATGGTCATTATTTTTAGTTAATAACGGTTGTTCGCGCGCACTGTTGGTTCTTCGGATACTTGGACTTAACACAAAACTGAAAATTCACTGCGCGAACAGAAAACCGTTTCTGTGTAAAAAACCATGTATTTTCGTGGACTGTATATTTGATACTAAGCTATATTTCTCTGACCTACATTTGATCAGCTGACCAGCGACCGGCGAACGATCGTGCCAAAAAGGCCTATTGCTTCGTGTCTAGCTGCATCAGATGGATGAGATAGATCGAAGAACGCTACGCGCTAGAACGGGAATAAACCATTCTCCGCTTTGTCGGAGTTGTAGGGTGGTTGTCAAAATTAAGTTTCCCTAATTTTTCTTCTTGCTTCAACATACGCCGGCCGCCTTGAAATCTCTGCGAGTTTCAATATATATCTCTCCTACTCTAACTACTGTTCAAATCTACATTTCAAATCATAGTATATAATTATATAATTCATCACAAAAACTAAGCAATATTTTCGGCTTGTGTTTTGCCAATACTCGGTGCCGCCAGTGCGACAGTTGATCGGTTGACCTTGACCCAATTCTACTGGTGATAATTCTTCTGCTGTTGGGTCGATCGAAAGTGCATTCGAGATGCAACGTATTTGTTGTTTTGCTGATATTGTGTCGGTGCTGTTGCTGTGTGAAGATAGTTTACCGAAACCATCTCGCTGTTGCTGTTATTCGTGGGCAGTCGGTCCCCTATGCTGCTACGGTGGAATGCATTTCTGCCCTGCTGGTAAGTGGTGATTTTGCTGGTTTTTCTGCTGTTTGTTTATTAGCTGGAGTGCTGACTGAACTGGAAATTTTGCAGGACATTCTTCCTTCTCGCTGTGGACTCGATCACGATTGGTTGCCGGTTGATTCGTGACTTCTTGGTTGGTTCCAACGGACATTCCGCCGGACTGGGTGCGTCTCTCAGGACTTCGGTGTAAGTACCAACGAATATTCATTGGTTTGCTGCTACTATGATCGGATAGTTTTAGTGATGGTGACGTCATCGATGATGGTGTGCTGATGGATGTTGCTCGGGTGCGGTGATATTCGACGATACGCTGGTGATTTTCGGTATGCTACGAATGTGCTGTGACTGCGATGGATCTCTACGCTGCTTTAATCGTCAAGTCGAGCTGGTCATGCTCGCCAACGACTCCGGCGTGGACATCAAGAGGATGAATTGACCACTTCTTCCTCCGCTGCAGGCTAGACGTAGTTGTACCTCGAATAAACCAAGCGTGATGTGTGGTTTTAGAACGGATTCTTCACAGAGGACAGTACAAACTCGAACATAATGCAAGCATGCAACATCAAAAACATGGACCATCACCGAAACAAAACAGATTACCTCCGAATGTGGGGAATCAAACAAGGATCCTCATTTAGCTTGAGTGCGGGTCGTCTAGCATTCCGGGAGATGACCGAAACCTGACGTTGCGACTGAGAAAGAAAATTCTGCTAAGCTTTTTGAAAATAAAAAACATACATAACTTAACTGGTGGTTGCGGAGATCCTCTGGATCTCCGCAACTGGAGACATCTAGGTCTCTTCGGGTGTTGAGTTGGAGTTGTCACGGATGGGTAGCACGCAGATTTTGGAAATCCCTCTTCGGTAGCTACCATCCTTCGTTTGTACTGTTGCGACACGAATGTTTCCATCCGGTCCAGGATGAATTTCCGTGATGCGCCCCAACTGCCATTTCAGTGGGAGCTGATTTTCGTCTTTCAGGACAACCATGGTCCCAATCGCTAAATTTTCCTTCCGTCGCATCCATCTGGTTCTGTTTTGCAGATCAGACAGATATTGTTCCGACCATCTTTTCCACAATTGCTGAAGAAACTGCTGATTTCGTTGCCATGCTGCTAGTCGACCTTCAGGAATACTGTCCAGGTTTGGTTCTGGTATTGCCGTTAGTGGCCGATGAATCAGAAAGTGTCCTGGAGTTAACGCTTCGAAATCTGCTGGATCGTTGCTAACAGGTGTAAGCGGACGAGAGTTTAAAATCGCTTCGATTTGTACTAGTACTGTAAGCATTTCGTCGTGAAGCAAACTTCGTGTTCCGATAGTGCGTTTGAATAGGGTTTTGAACGACTTCACTGCTGACTCCCATAGTCCGCCAAAGTTCGGCGATCGTGCTGGTATGAATTTGAAGTCTATTTTGTCCTCTAACGCTTCCCTTATCGCCTGTTCTTGAAACTGCTGATTGTTGAACAATTTACGAAGCTCGTCAAGCTCCCGTTTTGCGCCGACGAAATTTCGAGCATTGTCGCACATGATGAGTTCCGGCTTGCCTCGCCGGGATGAAAAACGTTTCAGTGTGGCCAAGAAGGCCTGGGTTGTCAAGTCTGCTGCTAATTCCAGGTGCACTGCTTTGGTGACCAGGCAAACGTAGATGGCTACAAAGCACTTCACTGGGCGATTTTTGCGATACGGGTAGCCTACTAAAAACGGTCCACAGTAGTCAACTCCAACACGACGAAACGGTAAGCATGGTGTGACTCTTTCTGGCGGTAGATCCGCCATCAGTTGATCCTGGACTCTCGGTTTCACCCGAAAGCATGCGACGCACTTATGGATTACGCTTCTTGCTAAATCACGGGCGAATGTCGGCCAGAATCGTTCTCGAACTGCCGATATCAGTAACTGTTGACCCGCGTGGAACAGTTTCTGATGATAGTACTCCATTACTATCCTTGCAAGAGGGTGACTACGATCCAAAATGAACGGATGCTTTCGACTGTTCGACAGATGTGCGTGCCGTAGCCGGCCGCCAACGCAGAGTATGCCTTCAATTAGCTGAGGATCGAGCGAAAGGATCGATGAATTACGTAGTGGACGATTGTTGGTCAAATCCGCCAGCTCTTGTGGGAAACATTCTCGCTGAGACAGAGAGACAAGTGTCCGTACAGCGCCGTCGAGTTCCTTGACGGTTAAACTTCCAAGGTTTCGGCAATTCCGATTTGCAGCTTGAGCGTTGAAACGGAACCGACAAATGTATGCTGTGAGTCGCACCAATCCAGTGTAAGTTGATCGCAGGTTAAACAGCTCACTGTGAGAAACGGATTTCAGAACTGCGACAACGGCTCCTTTTTCCTCTAGTACTGATCTGTCAATGCTGTCTTCGCAAGCTTGCAGTGTTCCCGGCCAGTTATCTTGCTCCAGAAGCAGCCAGTGAGGTCCACCAAACCATAGCGATTGGTACTGCAGCTGCGCAGGCGTCATGCCGCGAGAAACTATATCGGCTGGGTTTTCAACTCCTGATACGTGATTCCAGATGCTGCCTTTCGTTATATGCTGGATTTCTGAAACTCGGTTCGCAACGAATTCTTTCCATCGCGACGGTGATGATGCTAACCAGCACTTAACAATCATCGAATCTGTCCAAAAGAAAGCTATGGCCTTGATGTGTGTGCTACTGACCACTCTTTCGTAGAGGTGGGAAAGGAGTAAAGCTGAAGAAAGCTCCAAGCGCGGAATCGTTTGGCGTTGCTTCTTCTTTTTCAGGTTCTCAAGAGGGGCGACACGGGACTTCGATGCCAGTAGGTGTACAGCAACTGACCCACTATTGGAGATACTTCTCACGTAGACGCAGGCCCCATATGCCTTCTCAGAGGCATCACAGAACCCATGGAGCTGTATGTCGATGGTATCGGATCTGATTTCAACCCAGCGAGGTACAGACAATCCCTCAAGGCCAGTCAAGTTTCGACGATATTCATGCCAGCGATCCTGCATGCCTTCGGAAAGTGGTTCATCCCAACCACAGTCAAGTTTCCACAATTCTTGAATGAACATCTTGGCCTGTATGATCACGGGCCCTACCAGTCCGAGTGGATCGAAAAGTCGAGAGACATCCGACAGAACGGTGCGTTTGGTGATGACCGCCGATGAGTTCCACTGCGGGGTGCTGAATTGGAATCGATCTGTACTGGGTTCCCACAGTAAACCTAGCGTTTTAACGGTGGATGTTGGGGAATCAAGCTGGAGTATAGTGCGATCATCTCTCAGATGTTCTGGTACCTCTAACAGAATCTCCCTGCAGTTGGAGTTCCACTTTCGTAACGAGAATCCCGCTGATTCCATTAGGCTGATCATCTCGTTGACAATCATTCTACCTTCCTCAGGTTCGTCCACTCCGGACAACATATCGTCTACATAAAAATCCTGCCGGACCACCTTCGCAGCAATAGGGTGTGTCTGTTGACCATCTTCTGCTAATGTCTGCAAACATTTTGTCGCCAAATACGGCGCGGAAGCCGTGCCATACGTGACCGTAGTCAATTGGAAGATTCTGATGGGTTCTGCTGATGAATCTCGCCATAGAATCCTTTGCAGAGGCTGATCGGCAGGCTGAACTTGCACCATGCGGTACATTTTTGCGATGTCCGCGACTAGTGCGTAACGATGTAGACGGAATCTGAGAATAACATCCAACAAATCGTCTTGTACGACAGGACCGACCATTAGAGCATCGTTCAGAGAGTACCCTGAGCTAGTTCGACATGAAGCGTCAAACACTACGCGCAGCTTCGTAGTTGTGCTGTCAGGTTTCAAAATAGCGTGATGTGGCAGGTGGTAGACGGCCTCTGGTGTGATGGTATCATCGACGACTTCGCTCATATGACCAAGAGCTTGATACTCGTGTATAAATTCACTGTACTGCGCTTTCAACTCCGGGTTCGCTGCCAGACGTCGCTCCAAACTCATAAACCGCTTAACAGCTGTACCTTCAGAATCACCGAGCTGCTTGATGATCGATTGCCTTTTTGGAAGTGTGACTATGAATCTCCCCGTCTCATCTCTGAATGTAGTCTCGCTGAAGATTTTCTCGCACGCCGACTCTTCCGTGGAATTCGTGCTGGTTGTTCGACAAGTTTCTAACTCCCAAAACTTGGCTAATTGATCTTGAATCTCGGCTGTTGAACAAACGTTGGTCGTCGAAATTGCACCGCTAGATGATGAACTGGGAACGCGACCGGAAACTATCCAGCCAAAAACAGTTTTCTGCAGAGTAGGCCCGTCTTCAGTTGCCTTGTATCTACCCTCTTCAAACAGGTCGACGTAATACTCCGCCCCGATAATCATGTCAATCGGACCGGATTCATAAAACCAGGGATCGGCAAGAGCTGCTGCTTCTGGTAGACACAACTGCGATGGATTGAAGCTTGCTGTCGGTAATGCCAATGTTAGCTTCGGCAAAACATGGAAACACATCTCCTCGGCATACGACGAAATCTCACTAGACCGTGCAGCAACTGCTACTCTGACGGATCTTGTTGACGCTACACTCGACGAACCAATGCCCTGAATGCACAAAAATGCTGGCGATTCACGGAACTTAAGCTTATTTGAAAAACTAGCCGTCATCAGGCAATGCTGCGAGCAAGAATCTAGCAAGGCTCGCGCAAGCAACGAATTGCCTTGACGGTCCTTAACGGTCACAAGCGCCGTCGAGAGAACAATATTGTGTGTAGGTGCGTTGGGGAGTGCTATGCATGTTTGGCTAGTGGAGGCTGTGTTGGTGTTGGACGGTAATGTGGTTGTGTTATGCGAGTTGGCGGTGTTCGTCTGTGCATTGGTCGGATGAGTGTGTATTTGTTGGTTCGGACTGTGTTGCTTGGTTTGTGGCTGTCGTGGCTGCTGGGGTACTGTCTGAGGTCTTGACTGCGGAAGTGAAACGGAGGATCCTGCCTGCGGTGTTTCAGTATGCAGCATCGAGTGGTGACGCTGATGACAGTGATGACAGGCTCCTCTCTCGCAGGTTCTTGCAACGTGTCCTGGACGCAGACAGTTGCGACAAAGCTTACTCCTCATAACAGCGCTGATGCGATCTGGAACAGACTGCTTCTGAAACTTCGCACACTGAAACGCTGAATGCCACGATTCGCCACAGAATGGACACTTCCCAGATGTCTTCACAAGCGTGTGACAGACTGCTACCTTCTGGGAACGTGGATCGCTGTTCATCTTGGATGGGATGGAAATGGATTGCAGAACGGAGCACTGACTACGCAGAAATCCCATCAAATCTCGATAATTTGGGACATCCTTGGAATTATGATGAGATTCCCATTGTCGAAGTGTCGAGGAATCCAACCTCGTGCATACCATATAGGCAAGAATCGTGCTCCAGTTCTCTGTAGACTCACCAATCTTCTCTAACATCTGCAAGTTTTTCTCAAACTGGCCGATCAGTTGACTAAGCCCGTCGTAACTCTCCTTCTTCAGTGGCTCGATGAAAAAGAGAGCATCTAAGTACGCTTTCACAAGCAGCTTTTTATTCTCGTACCGTTCTTGCAACGCCTTCCAAGCCACATCATAGTTTGCAGCAGAAATCTCGACCGAGTTAATTTCCTGGAGCGCTTCACCAGAAAGTGACGCCCTCAGGTATGTGAATTTATCGATCTCGTTCAGCTGCGCGCTTTGGTCGATGAGACTACGAAAAGTGTCACGGAATGTTACCCACTCATGAATTCGTCCACCGAAACTTGGAAGTCGTATCTCTGGAAGTTTTACTCGGGAGATAGTCGTAGACGTCCGATGCGCCGATGAATCGGAGTCGTTGTGGCTGGTATGCAACGGGTCCTTGCACAACTGCAGCTCTAGTAGCTCAGCCTTCAGGGTACAAAAACGATCGTCGAAGTCGTGCATTGCCTGGTAGTTTGTCTCTTCGAGGTGGTGCAATGCTTCCTCTTTCACTGCAGGTTCAGCACCAGCCTGCTTCTTCTCCTCTTCTTCTTCCTGCAGAAGCTCCAGTTTGGCACGCACCGTATAATATTCTGCACCCACTTGCTCTAGCACGTTCAATCGCACACTTAATTGACGCGCATCCCGTTCATCGTCATAGTTCTGGATGAACTTGTCAATGAAAGTTAAACTGTTCTGCAACTGTCGTTCACGCTTCAACAGTGCCTTCACTTCACGAGCCATTTTCAAATTTTACACCTCTCACTCACTGCACTGTAGAAATCAGGAACTATCACGCACTAATCACCTTCACTAGCACACCCGTTTCCGAAAATTCAACGATCGACTCGACGTTCCACGACCGCGACCTCGCGAGACAGAATACAGACTTATCAACCCAATTGACAGCAGCAAGGAATAATCAAATAAAGGAGCGGACGACAGCCAGAAATAACCAGCGAAATACCGAGACCAAATTTAATGGTGGACACGACTCATGCACTCGCCAAGAAAAAACTCGCATGCATTTGATAACTTTATTGACCGTCACAATCTTTGGTGGCCACATGCAACAAGCCACCATACATGCACTGTACTTCCCCGGTATTCTTAGTCCAGATCCCGTCCGGATCGTGGTGCTTCCTGCTGCAATCGTCGCCGTCCAATTGTCTTCGTCGCACTCTAGTAGCGATGGCGCCGCGAAACTGCTTCACGATGGCGTCCACTGCGTTGTCCGGCGTCGAAAATGGAGCACTTCACTATTGTTCACGGGCTTTTAATTGTTCAGCACTTGCCCGGCATTTAGTGTCACTTTTCAAAGGGACAACGTCCCGCCAAGTATCCGAAAACCGTCACCGTGATCCGGCTCGAAGGACCAAATGTTCGCGCGCACTGTTGGTTCTTCGGATACTTGGACTTAACACAAAACTGAAAATTCACTGCGCGAACAGAAAACCGTTTCTGTGTAAAAAACCATGTATTTTCGTGGACTGTATATTTGATACTAAGCTATATTTCTCTGACCTACATTTGATCAGCTGACCAGCGACCGGCGAACGATCGTGCCAAAAAGGCCTATTGCTTCGTGTCTAGCTGCATCAGATGGATGAGATAGATCGAAGAACGCTACGCGCTAGAACGGGAATAAACCATTCTCCGCTTTGTCGGAGTTGTAGGGTGGTTGTCAAAATTAAGTTTCCCTAATTTTTCTTCTTGCTTCAACAACGGTTTTAGGAACACCGTGATAATAAAATGTAATATATGCATTTAAAAGTTTTTAATGAATATAAACAACGCACACATTCTCGTGATTCATGATTGAGAAAGGCACAATTGCACCGCTAGGTGGATTAAAATAGGTTTTTACGTTAGTTTCTCGTCTACATCGATAAAATGCAAACAAGTGATGAGCAAGAGACCAACATTTACTGCGTTATTCTCTAAGTTTATCCAGTCGCTCTCGAAAAAAATCAAAATTATCAAAATTTGATCGACCAAGTGGTATTTGTAAAACGTAGTATAGGTTTTGATTCAGTGTATTACAGTATACCCCATAGAGCAAAATAAACCAATTTAGTTGCTGTAGTACTATCTTATGACAAGCGCCATTTAGAAGATTTCGAGAAAAACGATTTTTAAAGTTTGAGATTGAATATCTTGAAACTTATAAATGGTAAAAACAACTCAAAGAAGACAATTGATGCTTCTATCTATTCTGTATTAATTTCTCAAATATTACGAAGATCGGTGGACTATGTTGCGAGTTTTAACTAAGAATATAAACAAAAGTCACACTCACAAGTGTCATAGGTGTGTATTGATGACAAAATTTGTATAGCATGTAATAATCGCGCATGGAAAATTTTCCATAAAAAACATCAATTATTAACTTTTATACATATCTTTGTCTACATTTGGTCTATAAACAATCTGTGAAATGTAGTTTTAATGAAATGAGCCAGGGAATCTAGAAAAAGAACCAGTTATTTTTGGTTACAGTGCTACCAAATGTACTATATTTCCAGTTTATAAATTATACTGCATTTTTCTCACAATTCGTGCATTTTTGTTTTGAAAAAGATTATGGCATTGTGTTTCTCAGATATTTTTACACATACAAACATGTTATACATCAAGATAACTTGAGCCAATGCGCAAACACAGTCATTTGTAGCAAAAAATTCAAAATTTATCAGCAGGTTTCTTGCTATATCCCAGTAACCAAGCAGAATGTCAAAATTCTGAAAACGCCACTTTGTAGAGATTTTTTAGACAAGTAATGTGGCATATTTAATTCAGTTTACCCCAAAATGGTGTTTGTCACAAGATAGAACAACAGCGACGATATAGCCTATAAATCATAAGAAAGTAAATTGGCGTAGTGTAGGTAAGTAGGCACCAAGTAAGCCCATAGCCCGAAAATCTAACAGGCAGCTTTTAGCCCAGTTTCCAGGGTAACGAAATAAGAAGAAAACCGTATCAGCACTAAGTAGCAACATCCTGCCCCAAAGATTTGCCACATAAGTCCTAGGGCAATTTGTAGTCGCCACAAGGGCGAGACGCAAGGAACGGGATTGGACTTCTTCAAGTCGCAGGTAAATCTCGGGAAGATTGCTAGGACAATTGATTGTACACTAGACTGCCCAAAAACATAATGAATATTTGAAAACTCAATCGCAGCCCCACCCTGAGTGGTTTTCTTATCCCACCAGGAGTACCTGCTCCAAATTTGAAAAAAATGGGTAAGTTTAGCTACCGCACCAACGAGCTTGAAATTTGTACGGGATTTTTCAACATTTTACATGAAGAAAACTCACTAACGCTCGCTTTAGCCGATAGATGGCACTATATACATCGTATTATCACAGTAAGTGAAAATAAAAAAAGATAATTTGATTGTGCACAACTTTGTCGAAGACTGCTAGTCAATCCGGCTTTGTTGAAAAAGTTATTAAACCTTTAACAAAGTGATGTCAGAGTCAGTTTTGCATGGGGCCAGTTAGATTTAGCTAAATAACGTGTTTAGAAGAATTGTAGTACAAAATACGAATTATGTTTTAGTTACAAAGTTTTAGTTCCACCTGTGACCGCATAGAGGGCGTCAACACAAACATTTCATAGAAGAGAGTGAGAATGACGAGATGTTCGGAAGGAATACTGCAAAATACCTCTTCTACAACTTTGTAGAAGACACCTAATTTCTATCTCTCCGTTGAAAAGGTAATGTTGATGCACTCTATGCGGTCACATGTGGCACTAAAATGTTCCAACCAAAACATAATACGAATTATTTATTGAAAATTCTTCTGAACATACTATTGAGCTAAAACTAACCATTATTTCTCAAAAATGTTTAGTTTGTGGGAATCGACTACTGATACACAATCATGCACTGCTGGGCCCCATGCAAAACTGACTCTGACATCACTTCGGTAAAAGTTTAATAACTTCTTTTAACAAAACCGAATTGACTAGTAGTCTTGGACAAAGTTGTGCACAATTATTTTTTTTTTATTTTCACTTACTGTGATAATGCAGTGCAATCTAGCGGCAAAAACGAGCGCTAGTGAGTTTTCTTCGTGTAAAATGTCGAAAAATCCCATTCAAATTTCAGGCTCGTTGGTCCGGTACCTAGACTTGTCCGATTTTCCTCAAATTCTATTCCTGGTGGAATTAGGAATCGATTCAGTGGTGGAACGATAGGAGTATTTTTTTTCTTGTCACTCTGCTGTACACGAGAGGAAACGCACGTGGAGCCGGCCAAGTGAACAAGCCCTACAACGGGCGTCACTTGTTGCCGGTAACATTACATCAAAACTCGATGCTTCTTGCATTTTAAGGACATCATTATACATGCGAGCCACAACATAGCTTCTACGCCACACACACCTCTCCCCTGCCTAACCATGTATCTGACATGAGCAAATATAAAAATATATTTTCAATACACTAACCTTGCCGGTGTATCACGAAACTGCTACTTGAGGAAGCTAGAACATTTTCCTATACATTCAACCCGAATTTTTACGGAATTCCAGCTATAGCTCTTATTTTGTGCGAAAATATCACCCCTCTTCATTTGGGGTTTCTTTTCGAAACGCTTTTATTTGTCTTCTTCTCATTTTCAGAACACTTTTTCAAATGCATTTTAGTCACACACCACTGAAAAAACACCTGCGAAACTTTAATCGTTTACTAACAAAACTTCAAATTTTCAGCTAATGTGCAGATTACCGAAGGAAAATGTCCGAAAACTGCTATTTGTGCGTTTGAATTTTCACTTTGAATTCCATTTTTTTTATGTAAACAAGTGCGTCGGTGCCTAGCAACAAGCGCGCGTTGCTGGGTTCCACATATCTTCACCAGTCATTTGGTATCAGAAATACGAATTTGATCTTTGAAATTTAATATGGTTCCCCATTCGAAAATTTTGTTTTGTACCTGTTCATATGGGACTTTCATTTGACCGGACGATTCGGTCTGTATGTCCGGAACCATACAATCGATCCGTATAAAATTTTATGGCAGTTTGTGGGGATAATATTCCTTTCATTTGAGACTAATTTTGTAAAAAATCGGTTCGAACCATCTCCGAGAAACTGGTGAGTTCTTGTTGTATGTTAATTTTGAAAGATGGCCATTTTTCCCCGGACTGTTGGAACCTCTTCTGATGGTTAATGTAACCAACAAGATGTCGCGAGGGGAAGGTAGGATTATATGAGGGGGAGGGGTGTAACCAACCGCATTTTATACCTCCCATTGATACTTGATTTGTGAAAATCGGTTCAGTCATCACAAAATAACCTGAATTGTTGATAGTGGACAATAACTTAAAAGAATCTTGGATTGGTTATCAGTGATCCAGATCTGAAAATCGAAGTTAATTGATTTTCATTTCAACATATTTTTAACCTCTGAGGCATTACGTTTTAAACGGTTTATATCGGAAATTCCTGTGTGATCTTACTAACGAACCTATGACTCCGGAACCACGTCAGATCTGAATAAAATTCAGTAGCTGTCGACGATTAGTCCGGGTGTTTGTTTCGACTTCGTCTCTTCCGAACCATGGCACTTAACCAATGCACCGGGCTGATGCTAGTCCAATATTGGAAACAATACTTGTGAACACACTAAACGACTTCTAACTTAAGATGTCCCGTAAGTGAAGAGGTTCTGTTTGCTGATGAGACATACTGAAAACTAGATTCGACGGAATATCGTAAGTTAAAAGTCGTTCAGTGTGTTCACAAATAATGTTTTCAATTTTGGGCTAGCGTCAGCCCGGTGCATTGGTCAAGAGCCATGGTTCGGAAGAGACGAAGTCGAAACGCAAACAGCTGGACTAACTATAGTTAGGTTTTGTGCCCTTCATGCATAAAGACGGTTTTAAACCAATTTCTCCTTAGGGAGTAATATAGCAGCGGTCAATGGTTCATATCTTTCATATGAAATAAAGTTTATGAAAATCGGTCAAGCTGTTGAGAAATAGGTGTGACATTAACTTGGAGCTTGGCAAGTTCCCCGGGGGCATCAATAACCGTAATTGGCGGCCCATATGGTCACAGCTACTTCTATTGGTCATTGGTGATCTAGACTCGCGATCCAAGTAATGTTGCATATATTATAATATGTATTACATCATTTGGCCATAATGATGGTACCAGTTTGTATGGGAATTTGCTTTGCGACCGCACTCTTTAACTCGTAGCTCCGGCGCCGGAAGTCCAATCAACTAAAGTGCAATAGTAGCCGATGGTAAAGTTGTACATATTTTCAATTTGAGACTAAGTTTGTGCAAATTCGCCCAGCCTGACAAAAATGAGTGACATTATTTGAAACATACACACATATCCACTTATTCCAAACTCGATGAACTGAGTCGAATAGTATAGGAGTCTCGGTCCTCCGAGTCTCCTTTTAAAAGTCGCTTATAGAGTGATTGCATAATCCTTCTACATAAGAAAAGCGAAAAGCTCAGAGAATGTTAAGCATGACCACTCTTTTTAATTCATAACTCCGGAACCAGAACTCCGATCCAAATGAAATTCAACAAGAGTTAATAATGATACTTTATAGCATATTTAAGACTGAGTTTGTGGAAATTGAATCAGCTCGGAGAAAGAGACATGGAATTGAGAAATTTAGAGGCTTTGTCACTTCACCGAAGCTACCTGTATCATTGTCGGTGAACAAAGTCGTCTAAGGGGTTTAATTAGGCGATGAACCAGAATAACACATCTCAGCAATTTAGACAATATTTCATTAATTTTTGTGGCATTTGGAACAAGTTGATATCGGTTTCCTGCAACATAAACTCGTGGTAGCTTTTGTTGCATGATCACACCGCATTTCTTACCGGTTGGCCTTTCTATCGCGGCAAATATGTTGCGGTTAGTGTTTAGCGGGGACAACTGTTAGGTTACGCTAGCTTTCAACCAACGGTAGGGAATAGCACTACCCGAAATTAATTATCAATAAATGCCGCCTTCGTAAGCACACGCACTTCGATCGAACGCTCCTTTTCGTCTGCCCATTTGTCTAGTATAGGTCTGCACGCTCATTCTGCTCTTCGCTCTCTCGTGTAGTTGAGATTTCTGCTGAACGGTACTCAACTCCGCATCTGTTATCGTTTACGGAGTATCCGGAATCCGGATTCCGGATACTGCACTACTATCAGCAGTGTTGTCAGATTGGCTGTTTTCAACAACAATCTTTCGGTACTAAGAGAGTCATAATTGCTGCTTTTAAACTAAACAGGCTAATGTGAATTCTACTTCAATTCGGTTATGTCTCTGATATTACTTAAAAATGAGCAAATGGAAACTTGCCTCTCATCGTTAATAGGATGCATCCATCAAATGGGAAATATTTTATAACCTAACTTTACTGAAATTATCATAGCTTAAAAATCGACTATTCATGGACTAAACAATCACGATCATGTTTTACCTCTTCCGAAATACTGCGGACCGCCAATACACACGTATTTCGATCCATCGCGACAATACCTATGTGAAATTTCTTCAATATTTTGGAACAATTGTTTTTATTGCATCGCAACGGCCCTCGTCGTTTACCTGCTCTACATCATTGCGTGAAGCGACTAAATACGCGACATCCTTTAATTATCGCACCATGTACCGCCGCTCGCCGCCGGAAAGCCTTAAATGGTGGCGCCAAGCGCAACGGTCCCTCGCAATGCTAGACGATAGTCCTAGTCCGGTTCCAAAACTGAAGCAGTAGGAGCAGAGAAGACATTTCGAAAATTTGTTCATCGCTGAATGCAAATCACATGCAAATATGCACCGATGAACTTTCTGTTTTCCCGCGCACAACGGACACCGCCACCGACAGTAAGCGTTATGAATCCCAATTTTACTCTCGTCGAGCATCGGATGCCGCTCGGGAAGAACTTCCACCCCCCCAAAAGAAGATGTATTAGCAATCGGTCGGAATTTCCGCTCGCGGTGCCCAGCTAGTTCCCCGCCCGCTCGGTTTTTGCGGAGGTGGATGGATTCTATTGCATATTTATTTAAATTATTATGACTATGCTAAGCTGGTTGGACTTATTTTTCATTTCTGCAGCTTTGCATAGCATATCTTCGTTCCTTGGCCGTTGTTTGTTTCAATTCCGAACTTATGTGTATTTCTCTTGAGATTATTATCGCCATTTAGAGGGGCGACTGATGCTAAATTGAGCTCGAGATCTGGGGTTTGGTCAGAATGGCTCGCTGCAATTCCATATTGTCTTGGAATGGGTCGGAGAGCGCCACCCGATTCCGTCGTTGGTCAGCTGACGGCCAGGGGTCGGGTTGCCAGATTGGTGGTGTTATGTGCGACTTCCGTCTATTTTATATGTTCTTTTGGTCTGGTTAATCCATGGTGAAATAATTTGGACAACAATGCAATAGGTTATGGTATAACTGTAAAACGGAGCAGATTATACTATATATAGCGGTTGGCAAGTTGAAAACAATTTTGCCGGGTAAGACAATTTTGCCGTTTTGAAACGTGGACACGGAAAAAAATCTGTTCAAAAGTTCATGACAAAAAATCACGATTTCGAAAAATAAACAGTTTTCGAAAAAGCTCCAAGCTCCTGAAATCTTATATCCATGAAACTATTTGTAATTCCACAAAGATTATATCTTCTAAATTTGTGAACTTATTCACGAGCAAGCACGATATATCATAAATAATATTCTGAGTTTTGTGAAATTGTTCACGCAGAAATATGAAAACCATGAACAAAATTTTATATTTTATAAACTATATAATGAATACGGAAAGGTATTGTTGTATGGTATTGTGAGATATTTCAAATGCATGACAGGTGTGGAGTATTAGGGACAAGTTCACGGGGCAAGAATAAATATTTGAAAAGTATTTTGAACTTAGAGAAATAGTTCACGAACAAATATCAAGGCGGTTTTGATTTTGATCATGTACGAATTTGGGAACACATTTTTTCCGTGCAAGACCCCGAATGGTCTAAAGACGACTCTAACCCAGACAACCGGTGAGATCACTAAAACGAACCGATGGCTTGGCTGTTTTATGAGATACTTACATAAATGTTTAGAGCCCGATCATCTAAAGTGTTAACGCACCATTTCGGCACCACTGCTACCGAAGGCGACGACGACGATGACTAGAGACTTTTAATTATTCGAGAGTGCAGTTTTAATTAATTTTTCTGCTTCGCTGCACCTCCAAAGTTCCTTCCAAAAGCATTCCCACTCGCCCGGGGTTGGACTTGGTTGGGTTTGGATTCGAGGGAATAGGTAGCTCAGAACTTTGTCCGAGCGGTGGCATCACCAATTCATGGGATCATGGTCTGCCCGCTCCCAGGCTACGACTTGCGGAGAATTAGTCTCTGAGGAGGCAATAAAAATCGCACTCTTTGTGTATGCAAAACGAATATCGTTGCTCTTTTAGTTTTTCTTTTCCGCCGCCGACGCCCGTCAATTCGTTCGCAGCGGCAAAGTGCAACGGGACACGATTGCAGCTTTACTTTTAATTGTTATTATTGTTGTTAATGTTGTAGTTGCTGGGGCTATCAGTTTATTCTTATTAATTTAAGCTGGTTCGTGCTTGGTCGTGGACCGTGGCGTTTGCTACTTCTCTGGTTGTTGAAGGCGAAGGAATAAAGAAGACTAGCCGGCATTCCTCCTGAGCTTCTTGATGACCAAGTCTGCCGTCCTGGGACGATGAGTGGTAAACATAATTCCCCGACTTAATTGTTTATCCTTCGCAGAAGATCTGTGTGTTTATGAATCCTAATGGACTTTGATGGAGTTGCTTTGGTCACTTTTCAATTTTGTTTGCACGCTGTTGTGTGGCTTTCCGATTCGCTGCATTACATTTGTTTACAAAAAATGCAATTCTCAAACTTGCCTCAGCAACTAAACAACATGAATGTAAATCACTAATAACATCTAATTAACATCCAGCAAGGCGCCGTTGTCTGTTTCTCTTGCCGAATACCGGCGTCAAATTAAGAGCCCCCATCTTCTGCTTCGCACTCACGACCAACCAATAAATCCGAACGATATCATTAAACCCATTTATCTTACTCGAAGCAAGGTCCCTTCGTCCCGAGCTCCCTGGCCAGACTCATTCATCATAGCGAATTGGTCATCGACTGACTGTGCCAAAGCTGAAGTTATAATTGTAATTTACAAGCTTCGAAGCGTATCTTCAACAAGGAAATCTGTAGTAACCCCCTCAACTCAGTTCTTTTGTTTCCAGCAGAAAATAATGCGGTTTCGACATACAACCAAACCGATGTGAGTCCATTAAATTAATCGATTTGCCCATCGCAGAGCTGCTGTTTGAACCGACTCAAAAAACTAACATAGTCCCGGAAATTTGGTACGAAATTTACCAAGTAATCAATCGATTTCGGACCGGTCAGACAACTATGTACACTTGTCGCCGCACCCCTCCGGAATAATGTTGGTAATGAATAACTGTCGTTTTTTAGAGTTGTATTTCCTGATCGAGCCGTTTGTTGAATTGTGTGGTCGGAAAGGGGGTGCTTCGGAAATTATCCGATAATTTAATTAAAATAACATTTGGTTATCTTTACGGACACATTGTATGCATTAATATGAAAGTTGAGAAGTAGTGTGTTCAATGATGAAGATGGCGAAGTAAAAATATTCGTATACATATGCTTTCTACAGCAAAGTTGTGATTCATATTAATATTCAATATTCAAAAGCAAGTTAGCGCAGGGCTATCGACCGCACAGAGAATGTATTTTAGAAGATTTTGTATTCGCCCAAGCGGTACAGCATTTTGTTCGTCTTTGGCACAGTATCGTCTTTATGAACTTATTGGAAATTTGTTAAAAATAATGAAGCTTCTTTTCTCGTCTAAACTGTTGAACGTTATCAGTACAGCATTTCGTATATGATGGAACTGTGTAAATGTGACTTCCATAAGTTTATGCTCCATTTTCACCTTCCATAAATGTTGTGAACCGAAAAGGGGCCCTTATACGCCCCATAAAAGTGTCATTACTAAGTAGTGTCATTACTGGAATTGTATGGGAATTCCATCATTACTCGCCTTACACGTTCATTAAAAGTGACATTACTGCTCAGTAATGACATTACTGACGCCTCGTGTACGGGGCCCTAAAGACAGGTACGTCAATATTTAAAATTAACAACCACTGTGTAGAACTTTGCTGCAGAGCCTCTTTCATCTCGACCAACTAAGAAACGATCACCAGAGCCACAATGAAAATAACAATACCTTATATCTCACCTAAAACCTAGGTAACTATTATTTGCCAATTGCCTTACTTGAATTCCACTTGAAATTTCACATGAAATTCCACGTGAAATCACGCGTTAAATTTCACGTTAAATTTCCCGAGAAAATCAGCGTGATATGCACAATTTCACGTTGTATTTCATGTGGAATTTCACGTGAAACTTCTCGTGAAATTTCCAATGACATCCCACGCGTAATTTCACGTGAATATCCGTGTGAAATTTCATGTGAAATTCTACGTATAAATCACGTACAATTTCAATTGAAATTCCGCGTGGATTCAAGTTACATTTTATATGTTTTTTCACGTGAATTTCCCATGGAACTTCCCACGGAGTTTTGGTTAGAATTTCAGGTAGAATTTCACGTGTAAAAACAACGTAAAAACGTGGGATCTCACCCTGCATTTCGCGTGGAATATCGCGAGGAATTTCACGTAGAATTTAAGTGGAATATTACGCAGAATATCTGACAAAATTTCACCTGGATTGTCACGTGGAATTTTACGTTGAATTTCACGTGGAGTTTCAGTTCATTTTACGTAGAACTTCAAGTGTAATTTCACGCGGATCTCACGTGGAATTTCACGTAGAATATCTAGGGGATTTTCAAATAGAATTTCACGCGGAATTTCATGTGGAATTTCGCGTGTAATTTTACATGGAGTTTAACCTGGCACTTATGTGAAATTACACGTGAAACTCCACATGGAATCACGCGTCAAATTTCGGGTATCCCGCTGAATTTTACAAGTAATTTCACGTAGAATATCGCGCGGCGTATAACGTGGAATTTCACATGGACAGTCACATGAAATTTCGCGTAGAATTCCATATGGAATCTCACGTTGAATTTTTCATGAAGTTTTACGTTGAGTTTCACGTAGCATTTCAAGGGAATTTCACATTGAAATCCCTGAGGAATTCCACGTCAAATTTTACATAGAATTTTCCATGGAATTCCATTTGAAAATTCGCGCGAAATTCCACGTAAAATGATACATCAAACTCCACGTGAAATTCCTCCCGAAAATCCAATCACACGTCCGTGAAATTTCACGTAAACTTCTGCCTAAAATTCCACGTCAAACTCACGGAAATTCCGTGTGGGATTCTACGTGGAATTTCAGGTGGAATTTCTCGTAAAATTTCGTGTGGTATTTCACGCGCAATTTCGCATAGAATTTAATGTGCAACTTTAGTGGGATTTCACGTGGAAATTCACGTAAAATACCGAGTAGGATTGCACTTGGAATTTTTGGCTTAATTTCAAGTGGAATTCCGCGCGAAATTTCACATGACATCCCTCGTGCAATTTTGCGTGGAGCCACGTGGTGAGATTTAACGTGAAATGCCATTCAAAACTCCACGTGAAATTCCACATAAAATTTTGAAAAAAAAATTCCACATGAAATCCCACGCGAAATTTCTCGTAAAATGCAGCGTGATGTGCGAAACGTCACGTTGGATTTCGTACGGAACTTCACGTGGGATTTCACCCTAAATCCCAGGTGAAATTTCACTTGAAATTCTACTTAAAATTCCACGTGGAATTCCGGGTGGAATTTACGTGAAATTCACGTACAATTCCCACTGAAATTTTTCGTGATTTCCACGCGAGGTCTCCCGTGAAATTCCGCCTTAAATTCCATATGATATTCCACCATCATATCTACGTAAAATTCAGCGCGACATTATGAGTAACATTTCACGTGAAATTCCATGAAAAATTCGTTGGGAAACTCAGCGTGAAATCCCCTGAATTCCACGTGAAATACCATGTGAAATTCTACATGAATTACAATTCGCGTGGAAATCCACGTGAAATTTCTTGTGAAAGATATTGTAAAATTCCGGGTTTTCCATGTGAAACTGCGATTAAAATTCCACATGAAATGCCGCGTGCAAACCTACAAGAAATTTTATATGAAATTCCGCGTTGAATTCCATGGAAATGCAACGTAAAATTCCGCTTGAAATCCCACGTGATATTGCGCTTCCAATTTCACGTAGAATTCCACGTAAAACTACATGTGAAATTCTACGTGAAATTTAATATAAAATTCCACATAAATCCCACATAAAACTCGACGTGAAATAACGCGTGAAATGGTGCATTTAATTAGGCCTGATATTCCACGAGAAACGCAACGTGAAATTCTACGTAAAATTTTCCAAGTATTTCTTCGTGAAAGTCCACGTAAAATTCTATGTGGAATGTGTAAAACTCTGCGTGCAACTGCACGTTGAATTTCGCGTGAAACCTCCGTAAAGTTTCTCGAGAAATTTATCGTCATATGATGAAGGCTTCGAAAATGGAAACAACAGGTGAAATTTTTTTTGTCGATTTTTGCGCTGAACTGTTTCTTTCCGACGCGGATAGATGTTTTTTTCTTGTGTTCTTTTTCATTTCCCATACTGCTCATATGCGCTCTCATTTTGGTTTTCAACTTGCTCACATGCCATTTCATTCCGGTCCACGCTGCACAGTGGCACCTGTTCATACAAAGTTGTGACAAAATTATAAAAATTGGGTCGCTGAATCCATTTCTACTATCAGTTTTGATATTCCATATTTCATTTTTTCGACTAATTTTATATAAACCCATTTGAATGCGTTGGTCGCTAAAGGGTTAATACAAACATTAATCATAGTAGCTAATCTCATCGGATAGCAGAAATGGTTGACAAAACTAGTAAAAATCACTAATTTTTCAGTAATATGATGTTGTTTAGGCAATTAATTTGTAAGAAGATTTATGAGCTACAGGGCGTCTCCATATGGGTATTTTAAAAGCATGAATATACCAAATTCGGCGCAAAAATGCGCTAGATGAGCCCTATATATCTTGAAACTACAATAAATTTTGAGTCAGATTCATGATAAGTGACCCATGGGAGACCATCTCAAAAATTGGAAGACGTATAAAGATAAATTAGTGATATGATATAAAACTTTTTAATTGGATTTTTTTGATCCAGAACAAACGTAAATCAGTTTTGTACAAAAATCTCCCATCTATAGTTTAGCATATTCATTTTTCTTTCCAATGAACTAAACATTGCTCCAATCGGCTGTATAGTTCTTGAGATATCGCCATTTGAAACTCCAAGGTACTAAAAATTCTAATGTATTGAGGTGAACAGAAATCCTCGACATCACTTGCTTCAACGACTTGTTAAAAATTCATTTTTAATCCGATTATAGTAAAATTTTGAGATATCTTTATTCAAACTGAGAGAAAAATAAAATAAATATCTACAAAAGAATTACAAGACATTGATTTTTGGGGTTTTGTCACTCGTCGTGCCACTGTGCGCTGATTCAAAGTGACGTTTGACACTTGTTTTTTCTCTAACCGCATGTCTCGTTCCAGGTATATATCCTCTAATAATAAACAATATGAATGGCGATCCGAAAAAAAATTTCCATGTCTGTCATTTATTAAAACTTGTTGATGCTTCTTGTATGTCCTGGAAATGAGGCCGTAAAGAGGTGAAAAAACAAATAAAATCCATATTTTCTACTTTTTGCCTGCAACCACAATTTTTCATCATAGTCCAATTTAAATTTGATGATTTTGCTTGAAAATTTGAGATGGAAATGGGTTAATGCTTATTTTTAATTTTTTACGTTTTAACGACATTCAATTAGCTAGAGATTACTGGGTAGGGAAAGTTATGAAACTTAGAGCCATAGTACTCAAGTGAGAGCAAGGATGTGAAGTAAACAGATCGGAAAACTAGAAGTGGCAGGGTCATTAGAACAGGCTTAATATCGTGCGGGCTTAATTTTTGCCTTCTGATAATGAGGGTCGAGCTTAGGCAGAATAACTACGAATCACCCGAGTTCACTATCATGTGTCCTTGATAAAGGTAGACGTATCTATCTTTACCGTGACAACCGGCAAAAATTAAGCCACGCAAGATCACCACTGAAAACCTGTCGACGATTAGCATCAATCTGAATGATGATTGCTGCTGTTCATCTCTGTATGCCTTTTGCATGCCGGGATAGATTTTTATTAGACTATTGTCACTGTTCTTACAGTCGTGGCGGGTTTGCTACATTGTGTAAGGCAATGGCTGTGTCTACAGCGGCTACCCACCGCTGCCGATGGATTCCCATCAGTTTCTTTTTCTTTTTTCCTTTTTTATTTCGACTAGGTTAGTCACATTTTCTTTTTTACGTTTTAACGACATTCAATTAGCTAGAGATTACTGGGTAGGGAAAGTTATGAAACTTAGAGCCATAGTACTCAAGTGAGAGCAAGGATGTGAAGTAAGTTTAGTTATTTTTAATTGTAATGTTACAAACAAATAACTTGTGACGTGACAGATTAAAAATTCAAAAAAAAATTTAGACAGCTTGCATAGAATGTCTAACCTATATACCTATATACCTGACAGATATTTTCTGCTTCTGCTTACATCAAGATTGATCAAAAATAGTGACCATCTTCGATTTTCTTGAAGGTTTCTAAGTTTCATCTGTATGGAGACTAAGTATTTTCCACAGTTAAACAAACCATTTCTTTTCATGAGTAATATGTAAAAAGGGCGTATGATATTTGCACTACTTTCAAAATATGTTATTCGAAAATCGCCATTTGTGCAGCAAATTTGTATGATAGCGAATTGTAGGGAATTGATTCTTTTGTGCGAATAGTTTTTGATGAAATTTATCAAAAAAAATTGAAGAATGCAACCACAAAAAAAACAATTATTTTTTGTTAAAGTAAGCCTAAAAATGAAAGAAACTGTAATCGCATTACGAAGAAGCTATCACTAAGAAAGCATTTTTTTAACAACTTCAAGTACGCTTCTAAATTTGTTAGTTTTTACTTTTAATTTTCTTATACAATATTAACACCAAATGTCATTTCGAAGCAAAGTTCTCAAAAGAAAAATGCACTCAAGCTATGGTTACGAATCAAAACAAAGTTGTAAGCAATCCTTTTATGAAAGAAACATGTTGTTTAAATCGACGAGTAGAATATTGTTCGGCTATGTTTACTACTAAAGATCTGGCCAGAATTATTTATGTGAGCTTCTAACTTCGTCCGTTTCTAATAGTTCGTATCCTAAGCATACATAGCAATTAAAAATAAGCATATTCGCAGAGTTTAACATCCACTTGATTCTTCCGCATAATCTAATATAAAAGTTTGGTATTATTATGACGCTAAATATATCAATCAGTTAGTAGACTAATTTACCAATTAAACAGCAATAACAGGAACTTAATTTAGGAACATCAATTAAATATCAAATCATGAAAAACTCTGCTTGTTTATTTTTTTTGCTGAAGCATTTATTGTTATTTTTGTAAAAACTGCTTGTCATGGATACGATACAAAGATCGACGTTGTGTTCTTTTTCGCAAAGCTTCGCTTCATTTTAGTATTAATCTGTCACTCGGACAGTGAACCGAGTTCATCGAGGGGTCGCATTTAGATGGTACATGGGAAACCTTTGATCACTCTATCGTGAGGTCATCTTTAGTGAAACTACGTGGGAAATACCACGTGAAATTCTATGTGAAGCACCTCTCGAAATTCCACAGGAAATTCTACGTGAAATCCACACGAAATTTCGCCTAAAATTCCACGTGATTATCCATAAATAATTCAGCGTGATATTTTGCGTAAAATTCCATATGAAATTCTACGTCAAAGACCTCATGAAATTCCACGGTAAATGCTACACGAAATTTCATGTGAAACACTGCGTGGAATTCCACGGAAATCCAACGCAAGATTCCACACTATATCCTACGCGAAATTTCGTAATGTTACGCGAGGCTCCATGTGAAATTCTACGTGAAATACCACGTGAATTTTCACGTCAAATTCCATGTAAAATTCCATGTGAAATTCCACAAGAAGTTCCTTGTAAATTTTCATGTGAAATCTGCCGTGAAATTCCACGGGAAGTTTCATGTGAAATTCCATGTGAAATTTCGCTTAAAATTTCACGTGATATACCACATGAAATTCCCCGTGAAATGACGTGTGAAATTACGCGTCTTATTTTAAATTTCATGTAATGCATTGTGAAATTTTAAATAAAACGCGTAATGGAATGCAATTCTACGTAAAAGCACATGAGAAATTCCATATGTAGTTCCTCGTGAAATTCGGCGTGATGTTCCAGTTGAAATTTACGTGAAATTTTACGCGAAGTACCACTGGATTTTCACGTAAAATTTCACGTAAAATTCCATGTGGAATTCTACATGAATTTTCACATTAAATTCCGCATGGAGTTTTACAGAAATCCAACGTAAAATTCTACGCGATATCCTGCGAGAAATTTCGCTTGAAATTTCGCGTAGAATGCCGCGCGAAGCTCTATGTGAAATTCTTCGTGAAATTCTACGTAAAATTCCACGTGAAATTACACATGAAGTTCCCTGTAAATTTTCGTGTGAAATTTGCCATGAAATGCCACGGGAAGATCCATGTGAAATTCCATATGAAATTTCACGAAAAATTTACGTGATATCCCACATGAAATTCCCCGTGGAATGACGGGTGAAATGGCGTGTCTTATTTTAAATTTAAATTTTATATATAATTCTTCGTGGAAGACATTGTGAAATTTTCGATGCAATTCTACGTGAAAGTTCATGAGATATTCCATATGTAATTTCTCGTGAAATTCGGTGTGATGTTCCACATAAAATTTACGTGAAATTTTACGCGAAGTACCTCCTTATATTTCGCTTGGATATCCGCTTCAAATTTCACGTAAATATCAACGTGGAATCCAACATTAATTTTCACATTAAATTCCGCATGGAATTTCACAAAAATCCAACGCAAAATTTTATGAGGAATTCTATGTTAAATTCCGAAATTTCGCATAAAATTCCGCATAAAATTCCACGCGAAGTGAGCGTCAGATTGCGCGTTTATTATGCGTGAAATTCAACGTGAAATTACAGGTAGATTTCCACTTCAAATTTAACGCAAAATTCTACGTGATATTCCATGTACAATCCGACGTGAAATTCCACCAGAAATCCAATCCAAATTCAATTTCACATAAAAGTACATAAATTTAAGGCAAAATGACACATGAAATTTCGCGGTAAATTGAGTGTGAAATTCCACGTGAAATCAACGTGAAATACTTCGTTAAATTCCATGTGAAATCTCATGAAAGTCTACGTGAAATACAATGTGTAATTCCTCGTCAAATTCCACGTGTAAATTCCACGTAAAAATTGACGTGAAATTCCACATGAGATTCCTTGTGAAATTCCACGTGAGATCCCACGTGAAATTGCATGTAAAATTACCGTGAAATTCCATGTGAAATTACTTGCGAAATTTCTTGTGAAATTTCACGTGGAATTTTGCGAGGAATTCCGCGTGAAATTCCTTGTAAAATTCGTGTGAAATTCCACGTGAAATTTCACGTGAGATTGCATGTGATAAAAAAAACTAAACCTTAAACTCTACTAGCAGTTGGCCATAGAATCAAAGAATGTGCCAATATGGACAAGAGCGACAAGACAAGAAGATCCGATTAAGTAACAATAATACCGCGTATTGAAGGTCTAGACTAGTCCAGTCCAACACGTTATAAAAATACAGTGTCGACAGAAGACTCAAAACACTAGACTAGGATTGTCGCTTTCTTCGCTGTCCGGAACATTCGGTATATAAGCGTCAAACAAATGGCAATGTACGAGAGCAAAAGAGATAAGCTAGCAGTACCACTCGCGACAATCCCTATCTTGTGTTCTGTATCTACTGTGTTTACCCATATGTATAGCGTAACGGCGAATAGTGAGAACATGTGTAAAATCATAAATAATTAAAATATTGTTTCAGAAGAGTAATAGTAGTAATAGAAGGTAAGCTCGAAAAAATAATGAACCATCCAGAAGTCAAAGATTTTCAAAGCGGACTAGCACTAATGAAGAAAGGTTAGTAGTGATAAACAAACTAAGGCTCCAATTAAAATACCCATTAACTGTACCGAAACCATACTTCGTATGGCGGATGGGAATTTCACGTGAGCGTCGTTTATTAGTCTTATTCGAACTACTAGAAAGAGAAGTAAGCAAGTTCATTATGAATAGAAATAAGAATGAGAGCAAACTAATTTACTAATTTAAAGCAATAACAAGAAAGTCTAAAAGTGCATCTTTGAAATGAAAAATAGTTTCCCGATTCTGTCACTTCCACGCCATGAGAGCAGGAACTTAATCAATCAATTCTTGGTGTAAGCCATCGAAAGCCACACGGCCTCTACCCTAGGTTAGTCCGGAGAAGGACAGTACATAGAATTATCATCCTCCTCGTGGATAAAAGGTCGTAGACCAATAATCGACGCTACTTCCGATAATTGAGATTTGAGGTAATCGTGTAAATATTAACCGATTAGTTAGATTAATCGGGAACTAATCGGAAATCTCTATTGTAATTGCAATAATTTAGCATATCCATAATGATTCCTATTGTAGATTCAGTTTGAATTGTAATTACTACTGAGCATCCTTTCCTATGAGATTTTTCCCCAAAATCGAAATTTAATTAGTTATAAAATAATGTTTTAGGAGCTGAATATAAAGTATTAAAAGAAGCATTTTCGAAAAAAAAAAGCTAAGGAAATTTCATATATGAAGAATACTGCCGTTCTACGCATAATTGTCCCATGTTGCTTTTTGGTCATTTTCACTTTTTTTAATCAAACATTCCTTTTTGATGTATATTTTCAGAAAAAACATCCCAATCATAAAGTTTGTTCGAAGACTTCGTGAAAAAATACCAAGTCTGTTTGTCCCATTGTTGATATTCTACGCATAATTGTCCCACTAACAAAAATCCCAAAAAAGAGCGCTATAAAAAAATAATTACGTAGCGTTTAGTTAAGAAGTACATTACGCTAGATGTCGGGCACTGAAAAAATTGATGGAAAAATACAGGATCATTAAAATAGAGATGGCAGTGGCAATATTAATCACAGCAGTGAGAACAATCCTGTAAAGCTCTTCATTACTATCGTCGCTTGCATAACATGGCGAACGCATCTAGGATAATGAGCCTATTTTCGCAATGTTTCTATTATCACGCTACCCATTTGAAGCCGTCGGTTAGTGCAGCGTTTGCTATCTTTGTTCAACAAATTGGATCAAATGGTAGGGCGACAATTGGGGCACTCGATTGGAACTTTAGTTGCGATCAAACACTAGCATTTCATCGTTTTCAGGCCATTTGTGTTATTGGTTCTTAAGAACGAAGCAAGGTTGTGAATGCCAAATTAATGCACTCCATCGAGTGTAGGCAGAGTAATTAATGATCTTGTAAGGTAGCCTTCTAAATACAGTAAAATAGGTACTTTACCCTATTTCCAATTTTGATGAAGCAACAAATCTCCCGAGTAACAGAAAAACTCACGACATACACTTTTGTAAAAGAAAAATGAGTTATGAGCATCATTTACATAGATCGTTATGGGACTGATATGCGTAGAACTTTCCGGTTTCCGCTCGATTTCGCGGCATAACAGTCCCACTTAACATTTTTCTTAAAAACCAACGTTAATTGAATCTCTATAATAAAAAACTGGACTGATTATATTGAAAACGATTGCCATGAACATAATTTTAGACAATAAAGCTCTTTATTTGTTGCACCGTTTCTCTCCAGATTGCTAATACAGTTTTCATTTTCAATCGCGTTTTTCTCAGTTGCCAGTTTTGTAACATGGGACAATTGGGCGTAGAACGGCAGAATATGTCTTGCTAGAAACATACAGGGGAATAAAAAAGTACACTCCGATCCTGCCAGGAGTCGAACCTGGAATCTTCTGATCCGTAGTCAGACGCGTTATCCATTGCGCCACAGGACCGACACGTAAGCAATTGCTTCCCAAGCTGCCACGTCATCTGACATCGGCTACGCCACAGCATCACGGCGAAGAACGTTAAAAATAGCCACTCTTCGACGCACCTACCTATAGGCGTTTCACAGAACCAAAACAAACTCACCGAAAAGCCGGGAAAAGTAAACCCGATGATAATATTGTAGCTACAAGGGTGCGCGTGTGTTTGTGCGCGCACGTTTGTATGATCATAGTAGAGAGGTCGCGAGAAAGCCGAAACAAGAAGCACGTGTGAAATGCTCGACGCTAGACCGGCCGCCAAGCAAAACATGAAATCGCGAAGGGTAAAGCGCGGCTGGTTGGTTACGGAATTGAAACTGCCAGATGCTAGGATTAGGGGGCAAAACATACGCGAGAAAGGCCAATGGACTCCTCGAAGTGGCAGGCAAAATATTATTATTCATAAACTTGGTAATTATGAGTGTCGGGAACAAAGTGCTTCTGGAATTTAATTTTAAACTGGTTTGTTTGCGTACTAATGGTCTGTTTAAAGACACCAACAATCAATAGCTATTGGACCGAAAATGTTTGGTGTTAAAAATAAGAAGTAAACAAAAAACTATAATATTTAGTTAATTTTCAAAATAAATTAGCTGCGTATGAAAATTTTCCCTGATGCAAGAAGCGCCATGTACCTACCTTAACACGCAAATATGCATTCGGCTCGGCAAAGACTGACACGGACACATGTTATGATGTTTTGTTCGTACTAAATATGTAGTATTTTTACCATCGCGCTCGCAAAATGACCGGCAAATTCAGTAGACACGCAATTGCGAGTTCGAATTTGGTCTTTGCGCGTTTCCCGTGATGGTCATATTTTCCTCTTCGGGTTTTGTTGTAAATCTATCGACCGTTGCGCCGCTACCTCTTTCGACGGTTTACCCCAACCCCTGCTTCAGACAATCGACAGGTTCTTGGTTCTACGAACTTAAATTATGATTGAAGATTACGCTTCGGTTATTTTTAGCACATCGATCGCTTAGCAGGCGATGGTTTTGCTAGCCTCTGTTCCACAGCGGGACGGGTGGTGCACTTTTGGTAAATTCCTTATTTTTTGTTTATTTACAGCTTGTTTGCCGGGTGTGCTTCCGCGTCGGTTGTCGCCAATCAGTTTAACGTCACTCTATCGCGGGTTATTATCTGCATGGTTATTACTGCTGATGGCCTACCACGCTCTGAATGTTGATTAATGTTGTTAGAACATGTTTTGAATATTACATCGGTGTTCCCATATTATGAACTAGTCTGGATGTCACATAAGGTGATTAATTAACGATAAGTTGGCTTGGTTCAACAATGTTTGACAATGTGCTGTTTAGGGTTCGTCGCGGTTACAACCGCGCGGTATTTACCGCACCCGCACCGTAGATTTTGTGTGAGACACTTTTTCTCGCAGGTGCGGTGCGGGAAAGAGCTTTTACCGCGCGGTTTTACCGCAACCGCACCGCAAAAAAAATGATAAAGTGATAATTTTGATTATTTTAAATTGATAAACAAAATGCTATAATGAAAGAAAATCTAGCTGTGTCCAAAATATTTTAAGCTATTATTTTTACGACATATTTTGGACTAGTTATTTTATACTTCAAAGTATAACTTCACAAACTAACCATTTCCAAAAAAAATAAAATGCAAGATCCAAATAAAGACAAAATTATTAGATCATTGAAAAACAATAAATTTTTACTCTTAAATCCAATTTAAAAGTGCATCACTTCTCTCGATTTCTGTTGGAAATCGTGGAATTATGAATCGTTTTCGATATCAATTTTTCAACTGTGAATTTTGACTAATTGAAAGGAATTAGAGATGAACTAATTTTGCTGGAACTTAAACACAACCCAAAGAATATAATTATCTTCATCAAACCAAACGAATTTGGAGTAATTGGCAGTATAGGATACAAATGTATGAAAGCGTCCAAAATAAGGTGGTCCAAATTAGGATGACTATTCTATCATTTGTTCATCAACATTGTATTTCTATCTTCTTTGAATGCTGTGTAAATTCAATGTAAATTTTTCTGCAGTCAATTTTATTGGACTCTTTCTCAAATAGTATGCTACATAACTTTTTTTCGCGTATTTCCAATCAAATTTACTATAATTTTCTACCAAATTAAGTCCTAATATTTTTCAGTCAAGACTATTTTGTAGCTTTTTTGAAGCTTTGACTCCTGTTCACTTCAATTGAAATTTTTGCCATTGGCTCTTTGGGAAAATATTAGAGGAAAATATATTAAATGCTAGAACTTTTGAACTAGCCTTTAGAAAATTACACTTCGTTTATTTTTAAAGGGAGCAATCTTAGTTTTTGAATGAGAATACATCTGTTTCTTGAAGAATGCGGAAGTTAGAGTTTTGGGATATTTTGTCCGTAAAACCCCCCTATTTTCAAAAACCATTTCTGCTGTATGCTACAAATCATACATTTTTTGCAGTTTTTCTGATGTTCAATAATACTGTACCGGTTAAGATCGGACTCCTGATTAGATGTAATGTATAGAGCAATTTTTTTCGTCAAATATGGCGTCGTTCTTGTTGATGAAATACAAAATGTTTTTATTTCACTGTATTGGAATATATGCGCTACTATATAGAAGTACTGGTATTTCGACCTTAAATTTTTTTGTGAAATTCCTTTAAGAATGAAAGGTGGTGTACTACGTAAATGCGAAAATCATCCATTTCATTTTCATATGTCAGAAACATTAAAAATATGAAAATTTAAAGAAAAAATATGCAACTTCATTTCTTATTACATTTTTATTCCACATTTTTCAATTAACTGAAGGGTTGCTAAAATAAAAGTTTTCCTAATTACTGCAGTAGAACGTTTTTGAATGTATAATGTATGCCTTAAAATGTACGGAATTTTATTAATAGAAAATGCAAAAGTTGATTTTTTTAATAAACATTACATTTTGAGGAGTCTCTTAAAGTTAAATTTCGTGTGAATAAGAATAACATTTTATTATATATGGTTACACAAATGTACAATTTTTCAACACAATTTTTAAAAATATAAAAAATTTACCGCATTACCGCGCAGTGCGGTGCGGTAAATAAAGTGCGGTTTCGGTAAGCGGTGCGGTTTTATTATTTTTATTTTGCGGGTGCGGTGCGGACAATCCATTTACCGCCCACATCCGCACTGCGACGAACCCTAGTGCTGTTAATTAATTTCATTGTTTTTTCTTTTCTTTTTCGAAAAAAAAATCATCTCACGTTATACAAATTCATGAAGTCATAGTTCATTCTTTAATCCAAGCAAGGTTTTTAGTCACACTTGTTTGTTTTCTTAGTGTTGTCAATAATTCTTTCAGGTCAAACTAATAAAAAATGTTCGGTATTTTTATGGGTTATTTTTATTGTTATTATCAATTTGTAAAAAAAACATCAAATTTGATTATGGTTTCACAACAATTAAACACAAAAGTTGAATTATTAAGGGAAGCGTCTGGTGTAAAGTGTTCAAAAACCGAAAGTTATTTTGCTTTACGATTTTGAAGGTAAGGTAATAATGGATATTTTGTGTAATGTTAGGATTTATTTATACATCCATTGTGCACGAAAAAAATATTTTCAGTCACGCAGAGCCACACATACGAGCATTCCAAGAGTAGACGTCCAACCATTTCCATGCCAAGGAGTGAGGCGGCGAACACGATAACCCTTGATAAAACTGTCTGACACAGGAAACTCAATAAAATTTGTAAAGTTTAGACTTGTAGTTACTCGTTAATCAATAAAAATAGAAAAAAGTTCGAGTTTCGGAAAATGGCTTCATGAAAACCGTTAATTTTTTTTTTTCAAAATAATAGGGAGAAATTTTTTTTATGCAGTTTTGTGTGTTTCATCGACAGGCTACACATATTGTGCATTCTCATAAAATACACACCAAAAAAATCTGAATTTTATCGTTGACGTAATTGCAAACATGACACAATTCAACAACTAGTAATTCACGAAATGACGAAACATTACCGTGTTCCGTTTAATTTTACATGCTACATATACTTTACATGCGCAATGACATAAAGTTACACTTCCTACCATTCAGAACAAACGCTGTATGTGGAGTAATTTTACATGATTTACGAAATTAAACCTCATGTAAAATTAAAATCAAACGTAAAACTAAGTCATTTTTGATGCTCGTATATGTCATGGTCAGGAGACGTAAATTTACACTATTTTTTCTAGGTGTGTAATCAAGTCAATTCGTTGATTAGTTTTTAAGTTATCGTGTTTGCCAATTTGAAACACGCGGTTTCGAGAAAAACGCTAGTAAAGGGGGGAAACGTAGAAAATTACCCATTGGGTATTTTCTCTTTAAAATTTGGGTAGAAGTAGTTGCGAGTGTATTGTTTACACTGTAATTTTATCGCTGTTTTTAGAAAATTGTTGCCGGTAGATTGGAATCTACGTGTGTTATGGCAAATACGCGTGAGGAATTTTTGGCTGTTTAAAACAAAAGAAGTTCAGCTTTGCCACCGAGATTGCAAGAGGACTATTCTAGAGGTTCAATACTAACAATTAAACGAATAAAGACCTGTTTTAATCTACCTAGTGGTGCAATGGTGCCTTTTTCATTTATCAAAGCTATGATTTATTAGCTGGTTACGTTCAATATAACATTGTGGAAATATCTATCACATTCTTATTACACTTGGTCAGTATATATGGGTGCACGCCTGCCACGAACCTGATGAGCAACATTTCGATGCTGACACACTTGAAACAAACAAAAATAAAATATAATAAGGATAATTATTGGAAGGAGAGGATGCGTTGGGAACAACCCAACATATTTTGGTATACGGGTGGGTGATGGGAATGTGGGTATGAGGTTAGTCTGAGATGGGGTGGGGGTTTGTGGAGGGGGAGGGATGGATGCGGAGTGCCACATCCAACTTCATATTATACCTTCCATTTGAGACTAGGTTAGTGAAAATTGGTCATCACCGAAGTGGCTTTAGTTATGGAATATGTTCGGAACGAGGGACTTCCGAAATTATAGAGAGTGGACAATTTATTCCAAGAATCTTTGATTTTCCATCAGTGATCTAGGTCAGCGAAGAGATTTAGTGTTCATATCAATAGACTTTTAACCTATGATGTAATACAATTGGTGTTGGTTGAAATGAGAAATTCCCAAGTGACCGTAATAACCTCCCTGTAATTCCGGAACCAAAAGTCAGTACTGAATGAAGTTCAATAGCAGTTAATGGAAGTATTACATCTTTCATTTGAAATTAAGTTTGTAAAAATTGGTTACGAGTTCGCTGGAAAATAGGTGTAACATTAGCTTAGGAACTTGACGAGTTTCTCGGGGGCATCAAGAACCGTCATAGGCGGCCAATGTGGTCAAAGCTACTTTGATTAGTCATTAGAGATCTAGAACCACAAATTCAAGTAATGTTGAACCTATTAGAATATGTATCGTTCGGACACTATCGTGTTATCAGTTTATAAAGAAACAAGTTAATACCCATCGCACGTTGCTGCGACTTTCAACGAAATAGGAAGAAAACACAATTTGTTCCGAAGCGCCATCTGGCGGGCAGACAATCCCTAACCAATTCTTCTATGCATAAATTTTTATGGCAATCGGTTAAGCCGACTTTCATATATATATATATATATATATATATATATATATATATATATATATATATATATATATATATATATATATATATATATATATATATATATATATATATATATATATATATATATATATATATATATATATATATATATATATATACATATATATATATATATATATATATATATATATATATATATATATATATATATATATATATATATATATATATATATATATATATATATATATATATATATATATATATATATATATATATATATATATAGATAGATAGATTTGCTGTGTGACCGTACTGTTCAACCCGTAACTCCGGAACCGGAAGTTGGATCAACTAAATTCAATAGCAGCTTACGGGAGTGTTTTACCGTTCATTTGAAATTAAGTTTGTGCAGATCGGCTCAGCCATATCTGAGAAAATTGAGTGACGTCTCGACGAACTGAATCGAATACTGTACGAGACTGGACCCTGTAGATCTCGTTTAAAAGGTCGAAATTTTCGCCCGATTGCTTAACCTTTCTCTATGAGAATAGCAAAAATGTGCGAAATCAGCTGTCCCAAAAAATCTATTTTTTTCAATTGTTTGGGATAACAAAATCTCGACGTTTCATACATTTTAAGGACATTTGACATCAAAAGTTTTTTATGTGACCGGACGATTCATTTTATATTTCCGGAACCATACAATCGATCCGTACGAAATTTCATAGCATAGCTTGAAACTAAGTTTGTGAAAATCGGCCCAACCATCTCAGAGAAACTGATGTGAGTTTTTTAATTTTGAATTTTCTATTTTTCCGGGCACTTCCAGAACCGTCCACGGTCGTCAATGTGGCCAACAAGATTTCGACGGGCCGCCAAGAATTGGAAATGCACGATGCTTCTATTATAGCAAAAAAAAATTGCTTTCATCACGCTATCGGTTTGAGTGGGAGTTTTCTCTGTGACCACACTTCACAACCTTTAACTCCGCAACCGAAAGATGGATCAAAATATTTAATAATAAATATTCTGAATTTGAATTCTTCCGCTGGGGCTTCCGGAACCGTCGATGTTGGCCAATGTAGTCAAAGAGACTTTGAATGAATGTTAGTGACCTAGAACTTCAAATCCAAGCAGTTGTGGTGACATTTTGGAAAAAAATCACTTTTTTACATTCATCACCGTATATGTTGAAATCGGGACTTGCTGCGTGTTTGTACTCATCACCCTGTAATTCCGGAACCAGAACTCGGATCAATTAGAAATTCAATAGCAGACAATATGAATGCGGTACCTTTACCTGCGGAATTTGCTGATTGATAGCTATGACATTAAGTTAGGGACTCGGTAAAATTCCCGGGGGCATCAAGAACCATCATAGGTGACCAATGTGGTCAAACCTACTTCGATGGGTCATTAATGATTTAGATACGCAAATCCAAGTAATGTTACTCATATTTTAATATGCATTACATCATTTGGACATCAGGGTGGTACCAGTTTATATGGGAATCAACTGTGTGTTCGTACTCCTCAACCCCTAACTCCGGAACCGGAGGTTGGATCAATAAAATTCAATAGCGACCGATGGGAAGGTTGTACCTTTCATTCGTGACTAACTTTGTGCAAATCGGTTCATCTATCTCTCAGATAAATCGGTGAGATTGTTTGACACATACACACATACATACACACAGATACACACATACAGACTTTTTCCGATTTCGACGAACTGAGTCGAATGGTATAAGAGATTCGGCCCTGCGGGCCTTGGTTAAAAAGTCAAAATTCCGACCGATTGCATAACCTTTCTACAGGTTTTCACTTCTGTTTTTTTTTATCTTCGCTGACATTAGGAATGCTTTCCAAAAACTAGTAATCATTAATCTAAAATAAAAATATGAACATTTTATGTCCTTTGTTTGAGTATGTGAATTCAAGAGGATCTGTCTTTCGATAAAGTTTGCTTCAGGTTAAAAAATTAAAAGAGAGAGGGTTAAAATATGAAACTGCATAAAAAAAATCGCATAACTTAGGAAATTCACACAAAAAACCGCATAACTTGGAAAATCCGCGTAAAAAGTCGCATAAAAAGACTTCAATGCACATAACATTTTTAAATTTTATTGCATCGTGTAATGTTTTAGCCCCTCGTTTTAAAACTTTCAAAAGTTTTACCAAAAAATCTTAAGTCCTTCATCAGTGTAATGAATCACGTATCACTTTTTTGCTCTGGGGAGTCGCAGCTTGTAATCAATGATTTTGTTTTCTACGGACTATATATGGTCACAATATAGCATCCTATTCATTTTAACTTTTTTCCAATTGTTCGTAAACATTCCTCAAAGATGCAAATAAAGCTTGTCTGGTTTTATCATGCCACCTTCTACAAAGATACCGATGCAGAAATTACATACGCTGCCTTCGTTTTAGCACGGATCTGTCAAATTTAGCACATTCTTGAATCTGCATTCATTCATTAACAACTGTGAAAATCGATAGTATAGATTCTCCGACGGTGACTCAAAGATGATCGTGCCACTTCACGTCCCGATTATTGCAGTTATTATACCTTATTCCATCAAAATGTCGTATGATTCGAAGTGATCATTTTGTAGAACATATTTTATACTAAAACATTGCTAGCTACTTTAACAAGTTTCACTCTGTCTGCAAGCAGCGCGGATATCGATTTGAAATTTTAATTATTCTGAGCAGGGCTGCAAATTTCCAACAGATTTTTTTGAACTAGGATGACGAACAAATTTCAAATCATGCCCTACTGTGTTTAAACTTCAGTTGTTAGTTGCATCATTTATTCAAACAGCCATGCCGCTCAATCATTTTCCATTCACTTTCAATTTCGTTGGCCCTGTTAATATCTTTCTACTGGGGCACTGATTAGGGGAACTGTGGGTAACATGGTTATTTTAGTCAATAAAACATTAAAACTTCAATTGTATTGTGTGTGTACTAGAGATGGGCAAATCGATTCAGTTTGGAGAGTGTACCGTTTCCGATTCACTTACTAAAATGAATCGACTCTTTCGATCGATTCAGTGACTCGTACTTTAAACAATAATTTAAAACGAAAAATTATCCAGGACTTTAAAGAAAGCTTTCGTGTTACACATATTTGAAGTAATTTTTTATCATAATTCCATTTTTAATAATGGACTCAATTAATTTTATGTTTCTCGAAAAGTATTAGAGAGAATGTTGACGTTGAAGGTACTTTATACTCGGGAATTGGGTGTTCGAAGGTTCCATTCCGAAAATGGAACTCAATTCTCTGCGGCTCATGGTTCAGCAAACGATGGAAAACATTAGGATGCGGCAAACAAGTCAACGATGGCTATCATATTGAAGCACAATGCACACTTAACATGAAAACGATTTATTTAATTATTATTAACAGAAACAGACTGACTGCTCACAGCGATGATTGAATTTGAACTGAAGTCAATCGTTTCTATCGGACGATTTACAATAAATCTGCTATATTCCAATTACAATGATAAATGCGTTGTCGGTATTAAGATAGTCGAGTTACACACACTAGTTTTCTAATGAGGCTGAATTTGGGGAACGTCCAATTATTTTCTTTCCATCCATAAAATAGTTGGATCACAGTGTCAGAAGAGGTTCTGCTATTATTTGACAATCTCAAATTTAACTGCAAGCATTAGATTTAGTGAGAATTACTATTTATACGCGATGCTGTTAAAATCTTATCATATGCTCTATCTAGCAGTAGCTGTGTCATTTTGGAAACCATGAGAAGACTTTACTTACTAATACTTATTTATTTTTGTAACATAATCTCTTTAGGCACCAGATAGTCCGGAGTTGAAGTTGCATGTTTTACAAACCGAGCATTTCCGAATTAATTCAATAAACGATAAATCTATCATAAATTCTCGGCAGCCGGCTGCCCAGATCAATAAACACATGATAACAGTTCTGAGAAAGACATAGATCGCATCACTTATCAAGGTGAATCCAGATTGTTTCTAACTCTTTACCCCACCCTACTAACGAAAATACCTTCCCGTGCAAGGATGCAAAATGCCTACCTTTTCTGCGGCTGTAATTTTTCTGCCTACATTCTCATTTCTCTTTTGACGCTGCTGTTATTCGCTATTGCAGGACGCCCAGCGCTGTACGACAGTCTGTAAGAAAAGTAACATGACAAAGAAATACTGCCCCCAGTACAGCCACAGTTTCTCTTTCCTTATTTTACACTTTTTAATAATTTTAATCTATTCAATATTTTCAATCACAAACCACGGCCGTAAATGCGGTTCGTTTACGCCACGACCGGCATCATCGCTTTCGTGTTCGGGCCTCTCCCTTTGACTACGCAGCAAAAAGTGTACAAAGCGAGAGAACAAACTTTACTACGCCACACTCTCACCGAGCAGTCGGAGTACAGCAGCAAAACAAAAATGTATTCTACTGCTCTACGGGAAATTGTACTCGGTTTGGCTACCGTTCTGGCAAGAGCTGTAGTGATGCGTCGCTGTAGCGGGCTGTACGGCTTGTGCAAATGTAAATATACCGAAAAAAATGTAGTTTATCAGTATCTTTGGCATCCCTGTTCCCGTGGCAAACGTGGAGATGCAGAGGTATACACGATTTGCGTAACAACGTTTGTCACACTAACATTCCTTTCCTTCCCCGATGACTGCAAGGACGTGGCCGGCGCATTTCAAAGTATAAACTCTCGAAAGGTGCACATTGAGAGGGGATAGCTACTTCCAGGCCCAATTCGTTGATTCTCTGTGCAATTTCGCTAGTTCTGGTCAATCAACTACGATTTGTACGGTCATCATGCTCATGCTCATGCTCACAATCCCCTTGGGCTCTCGATAGCCAACATATGGAGCTACAATATAGAGTATCACATGTTGACAAAAACATGCTCTTACTATGTTATATTTCAAAATATCCTTATGATTGCCCGTTCTACCCCCAGTTCCCCAAGGTTTTTTTTTCAGCAAAACTACCCTGCATATACTTTACAGTGTTCATGTACACATGAATATACTAAACATTTAAGCTAAACTGGCCACTACAAAGCCGATGGCGGCTTTGGTTGGCGAGTAACAGAATAAGCATCAAAGCGAAATGTAGGGGAATTTTGGTTAAAACCTGAGTTACCACCATACAATAAAATTATAATTTCTGTGTAGAATTCTTCTTTAGAAGATTCTTAACAAGGTCTAATTTTGTCACTACTTCAAAAATCTGATGTCATTAAAAATGTGTGGTTTCAAAACTTGGAAAGCATAATAAGTTCTTCGAGGCACTGCGGGTAAAACCGACACCCCATAGGGGTAAGATCGACGTCCCCTTTAATTTCTTTTTTCTCCACGTTTTTATTAAAATGTGATATTCACATGTGTATTAGAGTGTAGGTATGTGTACATAAATATGTGTGATGTATGTGTTTTTTGTAACTTAATCATGTAGTACGGGGAAGAGAGTTCGAAAGTGTAATGTTATAAACAAGAATATTTTATACTATAGGATTGTTTCTTGGTATAGATATTCCCGCACATCGTTGCAACCTTCAGTGTCATTTTATTTCCTTTCAGTATCATGTATTTGTTACTCTTCTACATTCTGCTAATTAGATTCATTCTCTTATAAGTGAGATACACTTCGCAGTAAGCCTGGTTCAGACGATGATTTTTTACGACACTGATCATCATCGAGCCACTGGGGTACACAAAAGTTCATTGTCTAACTGTAATAAAGTTTATCTAGAACAAACCAAGGGAACACTGAAAATTCGGTTTGATGAGTTTATTGTAGAAATTGCAAAAACTGCGATGGGTTCTGATAAACAAAAATTCCAATTTCTGAGACTTATGAGCTTGAGCTTGTGAGACCACCCCTCCGTTATCGATCTGAAATTATGCTTGGGAGTAGCGAAGGCATCTTTCAATGTGCAACTAGATTGCGGAAAGAAAGGGAAGGAATGTTAGTCCGATACTAGCTTTTGCTAGAGGCCGTATATACTACTGCGCACTCCACAAGTATCACGGGAGGAGGATTTTTGTTAGTGAATATATAATTTGGATTCTACTTTTTCATTACCGACGCCAGAGTGGTGACTTCACTATCTGGACTAGATATCAATCCATCAACTAATGGACCGGAGACCATCGGCTTTACTTATTTCCCTTCCGACGGAATACGTGACACAGATTTTTTCACCTCAGAAAAATCTAAACGACCTCGGCTAGGATTTAACCCAGACCAACTAGGACCCAGCGTGTCGGCTTTACCCCAATCAAAGGGTGTCGGTTTTACCCCAACAGTGAACATTTTTCGAAAAATCAATAAAAAATATTGGATAGCTCAAACTCATCTTCAACGCACCCAGTGGATAAGAATGAGTAGTAAAAAAAGTTATGACTTGGTTTGGTTAAAATCTTAAACTCCTCTACCAAATTCTTACATCCAGACGAGTTTGAACGCTACTGTCGTATGCTTTGTTTATTTTTATGACATTTGACTCCCTAATGTAAATCTAATTTATCTTCAAGTGCTCTACATAATAGTAGGGGAACCCGGGGTTCGGACCTACCTAAGCAAATCGTCCGTTTAGGTAGAATGATGCGAAAGAATTTATTGGACAAAAGTCCTAAATATTAACTCGAAACCACAGCCACATTTTGGAGACTACGGCAGCGCTAGGTGACGATTTGCTAAAATCTACATTTTCCATCCTTTTACAGTGTAGGAGTCCTCCCTACGTGGCAATTCAGACGGTCAATTTTTGTTGCAATGCAGTTATGTTTACCTATGAAATATTTATTAGAGAAACTCTTTAAGAAGCAAAAATAAATAAATTGCGTTACAAAAACTTAATCTGGTTAGTCACAGCTGTACGTAGCCGCAAGCCGCTGAACAGTGTTTGATGGAATAGGGGGTCCGAATAATCTCTTGCGCTCATTTCGTACAAAAGTGGTGAGTGTCTTGAAAATATTTGTGTTTTCACCCAAAACAAAAATCATTCCATAAAATAGGACGCTCAAAACACGTACCTGTTATTTTTTCACTTTTATTTGTTGCTTTAATCATGATTTTTGTTTTGAGGTTTGTAAAAAAATAAATACGTTATATCTCCTTTCTAAAAAAAACAAAAAATTAAATTCAGCTGTCTATAGAATGTTAATGTTTTAGAATAGCGGTTTCATGAATATGTACGACAGTAAGAAAGTCTTACGATTTTGTGAGAAATCGAGGGGGTTCGAATTACTCCCACTATCCTAATAAACCTATGTCTCAGGTCTACTAATAATAATCTATCATTATGAAATAAATAAAAATTTGATTTTTAGGGTGTCAGTTTTACCCATAATTTCCCTAAGCATTCGGTTTTGCCTACTGAGATTCGACATTCCAAAATAAAAATTCGCATCACTGATTCGGGTCCAAATTGGCGTAAACATAACGGTTATTCTGATAAAAGTATGCAAATAAATAACCACTTAAAACGCAAAAAAATGGTGTGGTTTAACATGCCATAAATTATTTAGTAGTAAGTGCTAGTAGAACTGAAAGAATCCAATTACCGTTGAAAAATATTTAAAAACATCTCGATTTGTTTCTACTTGTAACAAGTGTCAAACATGGAGAAACCGACTCAATCACCTCGCTAGTACTCAGCAAGCCATGCGTTTATTAGCACGGCACCTATTATTTATACAACCAAATCGCTTGTCAAACTGCAGCTGAGAAGCAGATGTCCTCCGCCACTGCCATTGTAGGCACTAGACCTCGGCATTACATCTTGCTAGCCGTGGTCACTGTCATAATTCGCATGCTGATTCGTTTGGACAGCTACCGTACGTAAGTACGTGGGAACTCACACGACTGCTGGCTGACCACAGGAGATCTCGCGCTGCATCCTCACCAGTGCGGAATCTTTTTGTTTCCTACAACAAAGAGACAATCGTGTCAGCAATGTGTCATCGCAACCTGCGATGGCGGCGTGGAAAGTCGAGCTAGTGGCGGGAGGCTGCATACCTTTGTCATTATCCGGAATAACGGTTGCGAATCTTTACCTTACCTATGTATAACATATGCCGTATTTAAGCTTCATCATGGTCAGCTTCCCCGTTTGCTTGGAGGACTGTCCGCGCTTTAGTCACACTCCACCGAGAGGGGATTTGAAATCATGAGTTGGAGAAAAAAAATTCACGCGAAGATAATTGATCTTCTGCAGTCATCAACTATCACCCGGTGTGTGATGACGAATGGAAGACTAATTGTACACCTTTTGCGCTGCCATTATTAATCTTCGTTCTTCGAGACTTGGAGGCGATGTGATGTGCTAATGGTCGGTGAATAGATGATGTGGTAAAATCTAAAACTGTCCAGGTTACCAGCTTTATCTTGTATTGAAAGTGACTAATAGTAGAAGAATTTCCTACGCAGAACTATGGGCACACTTTCAAAGTCGAGCGTTGCCCTTTGAAAGCCATAAGAGCGCTTTCCGTTTTAAAGTACATATTTCGGATTATCCGACCGTTGAATTTGTTCGCGTTCGTTAGAGCGCTCTTTGTTCTGGAACTAACACTGCTAATAGCAGTAGTTTTCGCAGCTGAAACCCGTACATATTGAAGCTCAAACATAATCCGCTATTTTGTGCTGTTGACAGAACTCAGGTGTGCATAACCGTGTCATTGAATAGTAGTCGGTCGTGGTGTCGTAAGATTGTCTTCCACCCATAATGGCTTCCAAATGCCAAGAAATTCAACCATACCGAGAATTATTTTGGTGCGAGTTCTAGCAGGTGCATGAATCCAACATTTCTTTAGATTCTTTCAGGTAATTGGTTTCTATTGTCATTTTCGATCTAAGTCATCTCCATGACTGTAGTCGAATCTATCTTTGTACTTTAGCGATAGCCAGGTAGGTATATATGACACGACTGCAATACCAGTTTGGTAGAATGTAGAACAATGTCACCAGTCCATATTTGGGCAGCCACGCCGCCGACGCTCAATTGAAACCGTCGCAACGTACGTACAGGTACGTACACCGCAATCAATAACCTTCAGAATTATTCCATTTAGCAAATTGTTGATATAAATATTGTGAACATCGACTTGTGATATTACGGATATGACTTCCTAGTTCCTAGTTTGAACGATTATTAGATTTTTGAGTGGGTCGTGAGCACTAATACTGCCTATTTACATTCTATCCATTTAACCAAATTCTAATTCAACGACTGATTCCAGCTCAATCGGTTTCGGAATCCGTTGTTTCATTAGGGTGACCAGGTTTCCCAGGACATGTCCTGGTTTTTCACTGACTGTTCTGGTGTCCTGGGAAGTCGATGCAAAAGCTTGATTTATCCTGGTTTTTCCCCTGTAAGCTTAATAACAGGTGTTCAATGAAAATGAGTTTTTTCAGCCATGTAGTTGAAAAACAAAAAAATTCTTCAACGAATTCAGAATTTTTTATTAAAAACATGATGTTTATTCTTCAAAATATCGTCAATGAATATTAGAGAAGGGGCCCTGGTCAGCCGTAGGACGCAACTTAGTCGCGATGCTCTCACAAGAGCACTGGTCGGTACTGACGTCCTTCTTCTGGATACAATTCCGGATCCTGGTGGTAAACTGCTTCGTATCCTTGACTCGCCAATTATTTTTATACACTAAAGCACTGATGGAGCCGAAAAAACCCAATGGGACGGCATTGGGGCAAGTTAGTCGGGTTTCTATCTTTCGGCACGTACGGTATCTTTTTCTGCTCAGGGTCTTCTTGGCGTAATATGAAGACGTCTTGTCCGGCCAGAAGACGTACTTCCCAACCGTCCGTGTCATCGGGGGACCGAGTCTTCTTCCGACAGATGATGTCCTCCATCATGAGGGCTCGGTCCTTGTCGAATATATTTTTCGACGCTACCTTCTTCTTCTTCGTCAGTATCTTCGCTGGCGGCCGCTGGCGGCCGCTACCGGCCTTTCGCTCCACGCTCAGGGATGCCAGGATCTGGTAAACTGTACTCACGGGCACGTTGTCGTCTCGAAAGTGGTCTACAGTAAACTTTTTTCCACGATGGGCAAGTGTTTCGAAAAACCGCACAACATGCTCGCGGAGTACTTGCTGTTTCGACGCTATCTTCGATTGAACTGACAGCACCGGAGCGAAAAGAAGCATGTCTCTCATTTATAGGGAGTCCAGAGAGCAATTCTCTTGGAGCGAAAAGAATTTACGCTCTTTTCTTTAATTACAGAAAGGTATTGAAATCATTCTCATTTTTATTGAACACCCGTTATATTCCTAATTAGCTCCAGAGTACGACAAACAAAACTTAATACACTAGAATCTCTCAATTGTACCATCCGATGCCTTCTTTAATCTCTCGATAGTACCTCGTTATTTCTTTTTCCAACTTACTTCTTTTACATGGAAATTGAAAAGAGAAAGAGGCGTTCGCATGTACGTACCATATGAATGAGCTGTAGTCTGTTTGCAACAACATTTGGCAATCGAACAAATCGAACTGATTCCAGTTGGGGACCAAACTCTGGTCGCTATCAATGTCGATGAAACAATGATTCCGGGATCCAGGATTTCCTTTAGTGCCTACCTCTAAGAAGACACCTCGAAGTTTTGACGATTCGTCTTCTTCTAGAGTTCTCTTGCAAGTGGCAGTTTTTCGTTTTATTGGAAATCCATTACATAAAAAGGAAAATGGCGAAACAACAATAACTGTCGTGGAATAACCTTATTGAGCGCTCTCTCGAGCTGGTAATTATGGAACCCCTTTAGGATCAATACCAGTTCGTAATCAGTCTACATTTCCATCTCAATCGGATCGGAAACTATAATCGCGCTGCTTGTTAACAGTTTCTACATACAGTCTGCTGTCTATATGTACCGCGCCAGCAAAGCAATCGAAAAATAACAGTTGTCCCAAGCCAGTGTGGAAAATAATGCACCGTTACTTTCATTGATGCGGTATCGATCGTTTATTTAAAAATGATTGAAACTCAGCAGCAAAATTTGAAAAATCTTCGATACAATACAGTGGTTGTTTGTCCAATCCGCCCTTGTGTTCGCGAAGTGGAGCAATTTATAAAGGCGTATACTCGTAATGCGGTACTGATAGCATTTAAAACTTTGGCCATGGCGAAAAGTTTGGCTATGGGAAACAACATGCAACAAGTCGTTGCGCATGTCAATGTTAGAATCAAGGTACCCGTTTAGATTGACGATGATAAGACTGGTGTGCGTTTGCACGATCTATCCCCGCGTACAACCAAAAAATTCACTATTGATGTCGAAGTACGTAACGGTGAAAGTTTGAAACCTGGAGAAACTTTTTCCAGGTATATCCAATGGTGTTCGTATCGTGAGAATACGTAACCTATTTCTTCATAACTGAACATTCAATACGAAATAGAAGGTGTAATCAAATCTCAAATCACGCTGTGCACATATGAAGGACAGATCCGTACGTGCCAAGCCATGTGCCTCTAATGAAATAACATCAACTGCGAGCAAACCCAACAACATTGACTAAATCACCAACAACCGGAGTTGCAACTCAGCCGCCAACGAATGCTAGAACAACAGAATCTACACACAGCGTATCTGATCATTGTGATGCTACTTACCAATCAACTGCCAGCACCCCCGACAATAAAGTAAATGACCAAAAATACGGATACACGATCGTGACCCGTTGGTCCCACAAACGATCCAAACCAGGTAATCGTGAAAACCCATAGAACACCAAGAGGACAGCATGGACGAAAACGATAAACCGAGTGAAAGCGCACTAAGTGACTAAGGCTTCGCGCATGGGCGCGGCTACTTGGGACCGTTGATGTTTCTGCTTTGCTTCAATGACGTGTATTTAGTGCTGAAAACTCCTCACCTGTTCCTGCACAGACCATCTCATAATTATTCGTCTCATTTGCTCAATTCAGGATTCCTGATTTCTCCAACAACAGCATGAAACATTCGCTGGTGGTGGTGTAGCAAGAACTTCGCGTGTGTGTGAATCCTAAAAAGCACGGTGATCGGATTCCCACGAAAAATTTTCTGGTAGAGCTCTTCCTCCCAGACCCACAGAACTGTTTTACTGCCGAAGCTCTGCCTGCCCGACCCAAGATCTTTGTAGCTGCCGAAAACCTGTGAAGGCTCAGTCGATTGATAGGTAACGGGGGGAGGGAGTCCCCTTTCGATTGTTCTGGTTTTTTACTCGCCTCATATGGTCACCCTAGTTTCATAAAAGATCCAACTAGCATCAAAATAGTAACAATCACGCTAGATTAGAAAACTGAAGTTTAAAATCTTATTCACCGCCGTTCTTTACCGTTGAAAGCAAATGATTGATAATACACGAACACGACAATCCATCATAAATTTACTCGGAAAAAGAATCGATTAATTATAGGTACAATTCCCACCCTGTGAGGTGTCCGGTGCCGATCATACGACCCTGATTAGAAATCAATCAATCCGAGTAGGCGAGTGGGGAACCTTCCATTCAAATCAAACCTTACGTGTAGAATAAACGATAGAATTTCCTGTAACTATACGGAGAAATGCATTGATATGGGGTGGTCCCATAAATTATCGCCAACTGTCAAAACAACATTGTCGAACGGATCTCTTGAGATGAAACATATTCCATTGGAAACAACAATAAGCAGGGAACATTCAATGAACGGCGCCGGTCTGTGTAGTGAAAAAAGAGGATGCAACTTAATATGGATGGTGATTATGATGACGCGATGCAGCCCGAGTCGAGTCGAATCGAGTCGAGCCGAGCGAAATGCTATTCATAAATACAATGCGGATCCCACTTAATTTTTCATTCTCTAATCTTGCTTTATGCTACATAATCTGCATTCGTATGGGCTGAACCGTGCGCTTGCTTGGAAGTGGCTTTAGTTGTCATAGTTTTCTGAGGTTTTCTGCGCGTTGTCTTTGCCTTTTGCCGCCACCGCGCGCCGGAATGATTGCATGAATTATGGGCTCTCGGTGGCGTGTGCGCTTCCTTGCCGTGTGGGGACGAACTTGTGCACGCCACGGAACAAGCAGACACCGCAACAGAAGACAGAAAAAAATGTCGGTGAAATGTCGGGGAAGATGTCATCGCCGGATTTTTGTTGACGGGTAAGAGAAATATAGTCAGTCGCATGAGTTAAAAGAGGGGCCGAGAAACTTATAGATACTTGAATAATTGGTTCTTGGTATTTGATGTGAAATTGACGTCACTTAAAAAATTGGTAATTGGGACGCCGTAAATTTGTTCCAAGATTGTTCAGTCGAAGCATCCTAATGTAATTTGCTCGTTTCACACGAAAAATTCATATTTTTCTTGCGCATTAATTAATTAATTATTAATATTCTCTTTAAGTCCTTATTTGTTAATAAATAACTGCTAGGGTTACCTAGCAGGTGAGGCTTTCACCCGGAGATTTTTACTGACATGGGATATACTTCAAGAGAAACATGAGTAAACGGTGAAACCAGACAGAAATTTGAATCAAAGCAATCGAACTAACTTTTAGAGTAGGTTGAACGATTTTTATAACCTACTGAGTTGTTTAAGTTTATTTCTTTGAATCCCATTGCAACTTTAAAGGTTATCAATTTAGCACTGTTTGGAAAATTACCAAATATTTTGTTTTGGTAAAACATAATGTGCACTTGTCTGTATCGTTCACATTACGCTGTAGATTGTTCGCATTTAGGAACAATTTTGCCGGTTTAGATATGTGTAAAATTTATCTGCCACGGCTAACCGTAAACAATCCAAAAGCACCAGCCACTCTCGCTGTGAAGGATAAGCCAAACAAGCATTGCTCTCCTCCAAAGCAGTGTGGGGAGCACTGCACTGCGGAGTTTTCCGAAATTCTTAGCGCAGCGTAAATAATTCGGTCACCACAGTCGCTAGGGAAGTTCCAACAAAGGAGCATAGCTGTCCTCTTTGGAAAATAGACGCTACAGTAGCAGCCAGCGAGAACACGTTAGAAATTCAGTACTATAAAAGTAAAAATTATCCGTCGTCTCACCAGGCCCGGAGAATTTGAAGTAAAACCGCGAGGCCTGGAGAGTCTCCGGATGAAAACCGGAGGGGTCGCAACCCCAAAAACGGCTATAACTCTTGGTTGATGTAAAATTTGCTCACAAGCAAGCCCGTGCGCTAGAAATTCTCAAGGAGGGGAGGGTTTGATTTTTTACGTTTATTATAAAAGAATGGTATAGAAACCCTTCAATTTTAAAGATTTTCTTCGAGGCCTGGATCGATTCAACTCAACAAATTGGGTCAATGTCTGTTATCAAAAAGGAATCTTCAACAGACACCGCTACCTGCTGGCTGATTATTAGCTCAGTGGTCTGTAGTAACGTCTAAACCTAAACCTCTTGTTTCTCCTAATCCTCATCCCACTGGGGTCATCGTTAGGTATTACTTCAGAAGATATTGTGCTCTTACTCTTTTTATTTTGTGTTAATCGTTTATGTTTCTTCCATTCTTGTTCTTGTGTGCTGCTCAACCTTCGCGGTATAACTGACCTGATCATATCAACGGCAAATATCTTCACCGGTAGAGATACGGACCGATCCGGAGTTGTCCAGTGGTCCGCGGACCCTTAGGGAGCCGCGAAAAGGTTTCTGAGGGTCCGCGAAGATGAATATTTTTTCTGTATATTTAAATTTAAAGCTTTTACGTAACAAACAAAAACCAATATATTGATTGCAAACAAAAAAGCGTTGTATCGTCGCCTACAGATGTGCAGTGAAATGAACCAGCCACAGAAAATAAGTGTCCGTAAAGCGGGAAAATATAATTTCGATTGATTTTAAACAAAATCGTCTTTGACCTACAGTGCATGATGTTGAACCGTTCCTAAAAGTGAAAACTGATTTCAATCTCAAGAAAGTGACATACATACAGTAACACCATGTGAGAAACTGTGTATAGATAACATTTAACCCTTTATAAGACCCAGAGTTCAGGGCAAGTAATGAATGTTATATTAATGAAAACATGGTTCTTTCATTTACTTTAGAATATATTTACATTTATTTCATAATAAAAACTACTTTGAAGAATGATACTGCACTCGCATACGGCGCTCGGTTTTATACTCGGTTCAGTCATCAAACGAATACCTAACCAACGCTCGCGTCACTCGCACACAAACCCTTGTCAAAAGAAGTGTGCTGTGCTCGGTTCAGCTTACGTTCAACACAAAAGGAGCCGAAAATCGAACGAAAGTAAAATCCATCCATTATTTTTGTTATTTTGCTAATTGTGCATTGTACGCAATTAGTTACAAGATTATTTACCAATCAGCGTAACAACCCATTTTTTCATTCAGTGCAACGGCAGATATTAATGTTCACAAAATCGGGTAACCCAAGCAAATACTCTTGGGTTCAAACACCACATAGCCCCTTGAAAAGACTTTAAATATGGTCCGTGACAAAATTCACAACCATCAAGATAGCATAAAATGGTCTCAATACCCCATAAATACACCAACATATGGTATTTTATATGGGATCTACCGGACCATAGTGATGGTATTTTCATGGTTTGAACCCATTTCAAACACCCATGTCAAACCCCATGACCATGGGGGTATTATGGTCTTTTCGTTTGCTCGTGAAAATTCCGATCGAAAATTTTGAAACGGGGCCCTACTTTTGAAGTATTCTAATTTTTAACTGCCAATTATTCCAATATTTTCTGTTTGTTTATAAAAGCTACAAAGCGAGCGAGCGGATAAGATGAAATATTTTTAAATTATATGCGTATAGAATCGCTGTGTAGTTCTCAGCACTAAATACACGTCATTGAAGTAAAATAGAAACAATGACGGTCCCAAGTAGCTTCCCTGGGCAATTCCTGACGTAGAAGTAAATGTCTGACAATCTTCAAGGAAAACCATTACCTCTCGATCTAAAGAATTCTATCTGATAGAAAGAAATGCAAAAACTACCATTATTTCCAAATTTCTCCCTTTTAGTAATTGTCATATCGTGGTTCACACTATCAAAAGCAGCAGATAGGTGGGTGTACCCGAGCAAACGTAAAGTCCATAATACCCCCATACTCATGGGGTTGGGCATGGGTGTTTGAAATGGGTTCAACCCACGAAAACGCCATCGTCATGGACCGGTAGATCCCAAAGAAAAACCATACGTTGGTATATTTATGGTTTCTTGAGACCATTTTATGGTGTTTTAATGGTAGTGAAAATAGGCACGGATTATATTAATGGTCTTTTCATGGGGTTGTGTGGTGTTTGATGCCATGAGTATTTGCTCGGGTAAGTAGTACCTGTTTGAGTGCAACGTTACATATTACCTGTTATGTTACTATGTTTTAATTGCCACAAGGTTCTACTGTATCGATTTTGTTGGCTATTTTCGACAAATTTGAGACTAAGAGAAACGAACGCAATGAAATTGAAAGACGGATAGGTATTCTGGAGCGAATCAGTTATAAACTTAGAACGGAAAACTAGAACTAGGCAGGCTCATATGGGCATGATCGAAAGGAAATGTGAAGTATTCTTTGCCCTCTGCAGAGTAGAAGTTGGGCGTTGCACCCAAGTCTACCGCATGGTCTATGGTAAAACATAACTCATCATCATGTTTTACCGCCGACGCCGGTGAAGATGCAGCTTAGGCTCAAGGAGGTTATGTATCTTCAGTGTCATCATCACCGCAATGTAATACTCATATCATTCCACACGTTAGCCAAAGCTGAACGTTTTGTTTTGCAGAACAACTTGAAACACGTGGCTGAAAGTGACAAAGTTGGAATTAAGATTCCCGTGTATATAGAAAAAGACTATGTAGATGTAAAGTTACATGACCTATCACCACGTACCCCTCCTGATCTAGTTGCAGAGTACATGTCGCAATACGGAGAAGTAGAATCCGTTACACCTGATACGTGGAGAAATTTCTTCCCGGGTACACCTAACGGTGTTCTTGTGGTGAGAATGCGAATCGAAAAACCTATCCCCTCCCACTTGACTATAAAACTCAAAACCCACGAAGCTACTGTTAACTAAACTACGTTATGCACGCATGAGGGGCAAACTCCTACGTGCAAGTATTGTAATCAGACAGCGCACCACGGACAACCTTGCGCGGAAGATACAGAGGAGAATGCATCTCTACCGATAGCCAACGCATCCACGGCAAACCAACCCAAAATTGTGTTTTCAATACCAATACCTGAACCACAAACGGTTGCCAAATTTGTGGCAGTGGCAGTCCATATTGACAACAGCAAAAGCAGCACCCATCACCCCAAAAACCACTGTTAGCAACATCGGTGAAGAAGATAATAACATTGACGACGGGATCTTGATGTGAAGGACAGGAGAGAATTAAATGATCCCCATGAAGCAGCAGGCGAGCCGCGAAAGAAGGTCTCCGCTCGCAATAAAAAGTTGCGCGCACCAGATCCAACGAATAATCAATAATATTTTTTTTTCTTTTTTTTTTCATATTGTAAACGCATGAAAGATCAACGGTCACCCTAATTGAGGCGGAAACGGCCAAGTATTTCAGTATTTGCTACTATTGCCCATTTTTATTTACTCGTTTGTCTTTTTAGGCTAAAAATCTTTCATTCTCGGCTACAATGCAATAAAGGGACAGCCCTTTTCGTTCAACGCGACTCCTTTCTCTCTCCCAGTGCACGAGACACATTCACGGGAACGGTGTTACCACAAATACAGATATATACTAAAAGATTTTTCGAATTATAGAATCTGTACGATATAGAATTCTGTGAAAATCAAATTGGTACACATTTTAGTAACCGGAAATTGCGTTGCGTTGTGACGATGATTTTGGCGGATTGCACACTGACTTCATCATGTATGATATTGATTATCTAATAAGAGTTGCTTAGGAAGTGGTTAGTAGGAATTCATACCAATCCGACCCATATTATAACCTCAACACATAATAGCCATCATTAGCGGCCGCCCCCATCTCCATCGTTCACCGGGAAGGATAAAGGATAAGTTAGACGGGAAGTGTTGATGCTCCACCTACTTAACGGAAGGACGACGATTCATTAGACTCTACCATAGGTGTCGCGGAGTTGGTGGTTTGAAAGGGTGTAAGGTCTAGGATTCGCTCCAGCAAGCGATGCGACCTGTAAAGAATATTTTATTATGCAGTTGTTTAGTTAGTCTTCGAGTACACGATCACTCGAAAAATATAAGATCTTGTTTAGTTTTTGGTTCTTTTTAAACTCTGGGCAGCCGGCCACCGAGAGTACCCCATGTTCCCTAAATAAAAGCAATTTGAACTCCAGGATTGTTGACCTGATGCACGGATTTGTTAGCAATAACGGAGCTTGAAATTAGATTCATAAAAACAGGCGCGACGAATTTTCAATACGTATTGATCCGTGATCATCGATACTAGTCAGATTAAAGTCTTATTGAGGCTAATTTCCGATGAACTATTCATTTTTACGACAATGGTTTCTCGACTAGATCTGTTCGCACCCTCACATTCTGCTACTATCGGCAGAAGGCAGAAAGTACTCAGTCGTCGCCGGTCTAAGGACCAAATGTCATCAATAGACTTAGACTCGCGTGGAGGCATGAGATAGGAAACTTGTGAGAATTTTGTTATCCCACCGTTTGACGACCCACGCAGCAAAATGAGGCCGTTTGTAACGAAAAACCGTTTAGTTGAACTTCAAGTTGGTGAAATGCCGAGTTTGCTTAATTTTCATCTCCGCCTCTTTTATTCTGCTGTGATTTTTATGTATTCAAAACCGAAAATGTCCAATGTATAAAACTTACAGCAGAAGAAACGATAGGCCAACAGAAAAAGATGTGAAATCTGCTATGAAACAAATTTCTATGTGGCATTCTATTATAATCTTGATGTACGCCACATGAATTTCAATACTTTTCATGAAGATATCTATGTGTGACAGATAATTTTTATGTGCTACAACAAATTGCAAAAAATCATGTGCGAAATCAATAGATTCAACATAGATAATTTTATTAGTGTAAAATTTTCGACTGTTGTTATGAAATGAAAGAGTTTGTATATATCGCACAAGGAAATGAAACTTTAACAAAATTCAGTACAGGTTTAGACAATTCTAATTAGTGAAAATACATCATCCAAGAATGGCCATTGTTTTGCTAGCTAGAAGAAACTGAAATGATTAGTCGCTGTGAAACGAATATAGAGGATTATTTTTTGATTTTTTTGCTTTTCTTCTATAGAAATGTTATGCAATCACTCTGAACATCGTCAATTTAATCCCGGCCTGGAGGGCCGTCTGTCATATTCCATTCGACTCAGTTAGTCGAATTCGGCAAATATCTGTGTATGTGCGTATGTGTGTGTGTATGTATGTGACCAACAAATGCACATCAGTTACTCGGAGATGGCCGAATCGATTTTCTCAAACTTAGGCTTAAATGAAAGATACAATGTTCCCATAGGCTTCCGCGTTAAGTATCTCAAAATTAGCAGCCAGCACCATCATTGAAGAAGTCTGCACTTGCGACCCGTAAGGGTATGAAAACAGATGTTGACATGGGTATGAATGATGACAGGGAAATGTACAAGATAGAAATGAACGACCACCAATACGATGCACAGTGGTCCAAAATGTGAATTTAGCACAATTTTTTACCTTTGCTAAAATTAAATGACTTAGCCCTACAATATGTTTGGCAAAGTTGTTGTACTTTGTAAAGCCCTTCTTTTTGTTTAAACAGATCCTTGGGTGGTTCTAATTTTAGCAATATTTAAAATTGAACTTTTTAACGGATCGAAAATGAGCTTTACTGTCTTCGATGAAGTCGTAGGGCAACACATTTAGACAAATTTGCTGAAGACATGCAAGCTCTAGCTTTTATACTTTCCATTGTACGAGAAATCCAAATGCAAGCTTTAGGCTGTTTCTTAAAAAGCGGTTTTATTTCTATAACGTTTGTAGTTTTTATTTTACACTAAAGTATCTTTTGGACAACTTGAAGATTATTTAAGGGCGCATAAAGTGCTTTAAAACACCAACTACTCAACATTTTCTTTTCAAAGTTATGAGAACTTTTATATAAAAAATATAACTTTTTCAAACAGCATTATCTTCGATTTGGGCTCATAACATTTAATTGCTGCTAAATGATGTAGCTTGCTTTGTAGTATAGATCAACAGAAAATGGCAAATATGATATTTTTTTATATCTTGCAATATTTACTCAAAAAATAGTTTATTTTTAGTAAAAAGTATATATATATATAACCTTCTAACGAGAGAAGCTAGAGGTTCAGTATACTGAGACAAATTGTTCTCCTTCAAAATATCTGAAAGTATTTTATAAAGTGATCTATATGAAAAATCAAAACTGCAAAAGTTATACAAAGAAAACCATTTTTTAAGGAACGCCTAAATTTTTTTAGTAAATTTATTGTAAAATGAAAAATATACGACATAGAGCTTTAGTGTCTTCGACAAAGTTTTATAAAATTTAATTTTCCTCAATTTTCTGGAATAAAGCGAAACTCTATCTCGAACCATTAAAAAGATAATTTTCTGATTTCAAAAAAAATTAGAGCCACCCTACCCACTATTTAAAACAATTGAAAAGTATTGTCAAGTGCAATATTTTATCATGAAAACGAAACTATATTTTTTATATTGTCCACCGTGAATGTAATTTAAACATATTACAAAGGGTCAATTCATGAAAAACCAAATTTTTAGTATAACTTTTTTAGTTTTCACCTTTTTTCCAACCAATGCCTCAAATGTTTTTCAGAACTTTTGAAGGCGAACATTTTCTTCTAACACATCAAAACTCTATCTTCTATTATTCAAAAGATATAAGCACTTAATATATGAAAAATAGATTTTTTTAAATCAATTTTATGAAATTTAAAAAAATATCGTTTTCGCCATTTTTTGCTCAATTATAACTCTATTCATGATCTTATTTATAGTTGAAAAAAAATTATCTTTTGTTTGCCTCAATGAATGATATTGTTATTCCAAAAAACCCATTTTTGGCGAAAAAATTCTCATAACTTTTCAACGAAAATAGTTTCTCCATAAAACAACCTTAAAGTTGTCTGAAGACTACTTCGATTTCAAGTCAATACCGCAAAAGTTACTTGAATAAAACAGTTTTCCTAAGAAACCCAAAAAAACACCCTAACCTTCGATTTTGAAATTGTTTTAAAACAAAAAGTATGACAGAGCTTACATGTCTTCAGCAAACTTTTCCAAAATTTTTCGTTCTACAACTTCGCTGAAGGTCGTTTGGCTCTATCTGGAACGATTAAAAAGTTAAAAGAAATGGTAAAATTAGAACCACCCTAACCCCCACAGAAAGCAGGGGCTCACAAACTATGAAAACTTCTTCAAAGACATAATTAGGCTAAGTTGTTCAGTTTTAATAAAATCTCAAAATTCCTGCTAAATTTGCCATCTGGACCACTGTGCGACGTTGGTTAGGAAAAATATTTCTCAGCCTGGTAATCAGCTATGCACGTGCAATCGCTACTCGCTCACACAAGATCTGTTGGACAATCATTAACGTTTTATCATTTTTATTGTTTACATCATGGAGATATATAAAAGACCCGCAGCTCCATTTAGCTAACGCATTGAACCGAATTGCATAAATGAATTGTACAATAAAAAAGTTTTAGAGAAAAATGAGCGCAAAAACTTTTCAAAAATGACTACTTTATCGCTATTGATTGCCACGTTTAACTAAACTCAGATACTAGTTATTGGCCGGAATAAAGTTAGTCAAATTATATGCAAATTGAATGTATGTAATAGGTTAGTACGCGGAACCAATGTACACAGTAGGCGTAGGACTAACAGTCCTGTTTGTTATCTTTACTTTTCATCGGAAGTCAATTGTTGCCAAATCACATATTAGTCAATGAATCATAATAAACTTAATGTTGCAACCAGCAACAGCATTTTAGTCGCTTTCTACGGTTTCCAATTAATGTCTATGTAAGTTTGAATACAACCTGACGATGCAGTAAACAGACAGCAGTAGACTATCACGGAGAGCGACTAAAATGTTGTAACTGGTTGAATCTATAATCTAATAAGTTGGGATTATTGTTTCGAATTCATGAATTCATGTTCTTTCGATTTATTTTTGTTCGTTATAGAATAAAATGAGAGCGTGATCAAAAATCACGGAGAATAAAGAATCAATCTATTGAAATCGACTCAAAAGTACTTCACTTCTATCTTTTCTATACACTAAACTCGAGTGCTTTCTGAATAGCGCTCTGATCCTTTTATTTTTGAAAGTTGCTTCCCGTCGTTACCCTATGACTCCGTACTGAGCAGATTGGCGTCAATATTATTTGTTTAACGAAATGAAGAATTGGCTTGGACAGTGAGAGTGAGAGTGGAATCGTCATAGAAAATTGGCCTTACACCTTACTTACTCTTCCGGAAAGGGGAAGTAAGTGATGCTGAAATTATTCATATTGATTTATTACGGGTCACAAGTTATTCATATTCGTAGTTTCTAGCTATTTTGATGGGGGCATCAATGATACATTTAAATTTTTTTCGTGAATTAGAAGATAGTAGTAATTAATGTTAAATGATTTTCTTTCGATTTGTGGATAATTTTCGTTAATAGATTAAATCCTGTGCAGTTTTCTTAATATATTTTAATCTTATTAATCACCAAGAATCTTTCCAGGCCGGGGCCCTGATTTGCCATGCCAGGACCTGCCTTGAAAATAGTTTCATTGGAAGAGAATATATCAAAAAATTAGTGTTAGTATGATGCAATAGAACTGGTAATAGTACCAAAATGCCGGATCAAGAAGATAGAAGTTGAACCGTTTCTGCGCATCTACAAATCGCCTGCTAAATCAGAAGTCCTTTCTTGTGACAAAGAACATTGTTTTAGGATTTTTGTTTTTATTGTCTTACATTTGAAATTGTTTTCATAAGAAACTTCTCAAGATTTCATCAGATCAGAATTAGAGATTTATGCGATTATTGTCAAGCCCTTCCCGAAACGAAATCCTGGTTACGAGAATGGGAACGTAATTCCGCAAATAATCGAATTTTTGATGGATTTTTGATAAAAATGAATCACAATATCATCCTCTGCCACCGCTCAAAGTTTCCTGTGATTCAACAAATTAAACTGCGCCTCTAATTTGACAAACATGACTAAACAACTGCATCCCAAAATCCCGGTTAACCATTTCGTCGGAATTCCGCTTGATCATCCGACGGAATGGCAAAAATTTGCGTCAATTCCAACCGTTGCAACCGTCGTTAATTGATCGCCGCCCTGGTTCTCGCTTCGGAAGCTCTAGCGGCGGCAAATTAGCATTATTCAGTTCGGAGATTCGTGACAGCTTCAGTCGGTAATAACATTGCAATCCACAGACCGTGACCAGATGTTGCACGGTCACCGGACTGCTTTTGTTTCTCTTTAATCCCCTGCTACGACTCCGACAACGCACAACAACAAAAAACGGGGCCGCACACAGATGAGTAATGTTCTAATGAGCCAGAGTCGTTTCTAGGGACGGGGCTGGATCAGATTCTCTAGAAGAATTGTTCCTTTAGCCAGATGATCTACATTCCGGGCTACCGACGATGGTGAATGGTTGTGTGTGAGTAAATAAGTAAACCTTCTATCTGGAGAATTAGTCGAGATGGGATGTAGAATGAAGGGGAAATTATGAACGAACAAAACTAAGTGTGGGCAGATGTGCGTGTTTTCGGCTTACCGTGAGCTACTGTGTTTGCTTAGATGTACCTTTTCCACGTCTGTTGCCGTTGTGGTTTAGCTTCCCATTCACGTTTAGAATTCAGTTTGATGCAAACAATCTGGGTCACTAGGATGTTGACCTTCCCGTTCCACCGCCGCGGATTATCGCGTTCAGTTCGAGAAGATGCATCTCTACGTAGGGCTTAAGTCTGATGTCGTAAATAATAAACAAGGAAAAGCTATTTCGGTCTGGCAGCCGAACGGAAAAAGTCTTGTAAGGGAAAAATAATGACAGTGAAATGTAAATATTTTAATTCCTTGGTTAAAAGTGAAGCTGCTCTCGCGAAATGAGTGAGTGTTCTTGGATGAAATTGGAATTGGCAGCTTACAAGAATATTTCCATATGCAGTGTTTAAGAAAACAGCAAACTCCGTCAGGTCTTGTATCTTAAGACTCTAGAAGATGATTCCTATATCGCAAAAGAAATAAACTGAGTAAAGAACATTGAAAAAAAAACGTATTTTTAGCTTAAAATATTAGTTTAGTTGATAAAGTGTTACTGAAAAAGAAAATTATTGAAAACAAATCCTAGAATTATGGTAAACCTAATAACTTTTGTTTTTACATGGTGCTACAATGAATGTTGTGTAACAAAGAGACGGACTCACTACATTTAAATTAGAATGAATGTTGCACCGAGTACACTGGTGTAGAGTAACGTCAGAACGAAAATGTCACAAGTTTCAAAACATAGTTTTCTGGTAAAAATAATGAAGCAGACTGACTTTCTGTCGGTAATCCGAGCTAGAAAAATCTTATCAGTCAGATCGGCATAAATTTCTAACTCCGTGTTTTTGTTGTTGACCCACAGACCAACCATAGTATATGAAACAAACTTACTACTTTACCGAACAGCTCGCCGCGATAGACAGCAAGAAAATCTAAAAACAACATTTCTTCCGAATCCAATGTGTGAAAGTTATCGCCTCTGAACGCGTTCAGCTAAAAATAACCCTTAAAGCGCACAGAGAATGATGTTACGCGAGAACCGCCTCGATTAGCATCTATGTAAAAATGGTCCAGTGCTAAGCGGAGTGCCCCCGTCTAAGATCATGCTCTGAACAGACTTAAGTTGCAATCACATCAACTGCGCTGTCTTCCAATCTCAGTGGCAGCGCAGTCTCAAGCCGTTGCACACAGCATCTTCAGCACGAAGCCCCGGTGATTACGAAGATGCGCCTAGTTAAAATCGACTAGATGCGATCCTTGTAGCTATTAAACGAAGCTTCATTGGGACATTAATTTTTGCCCCTTTTTCAACCGTAAGTGCATTCGAACATATGCACAATTGTAAAACATCGCGCGTCTCCTCCATCCACCAAAGCACCATCACCAGGAGACGCCTAATTGCAGCTTGTTACACCGACAGTTCGGAAGCCGAATGGCAAATGCATTCCCGTCGCCACGCCACATTAGGCTAACAACATGTTTCTGCCACTTTTCAATATGCAGTTACATAAACTAATTAATAAAACTAATGAGAATAAACCGGTTTTGGGGACGCTGAACCGAGTTGGGCTGTAATGGGACACTTTGGTCAAACAATGGAAATTAACCGGGCGTGACGGGTGGTAGGGTGTCGTTTTCGTGCCACATTTATCCAGCAGGAGTCGAAATATTACCATTTTGAATTTCAACCTAATCCTCTGGTTCGTGGTGAAATAGCTAGAATAGAAGCCGGGACCCTATAAACTACTTTCCAAAATAATCGAATTGAATCGACTATACACGAATTATGTTTGTGCGAAAGTGCGTCCCGGGGCGATGGGTTGTGCAAAGCTTTTCCATTAGCATTCAATTTGGGTTTTGGTTAGCAAAATATGTATTTGTTCTGGCGCTTAATCCCGGTGGATCCATTGAGCGAGTCCCACCGGTACAAGATACGCCAGGACTAGACTGTGTTTGCAATTCGCTTGATCTGAACAAATATTGAACTGATGACCTGCACTGCACTGGTGGCATCCAGTTGCTCAGATATTGCGCGTTTCGATTGCATTTTTGGGAGAAGATCGATGAAAGCAAGACTTGAACCGACTTCATCCATCCTTTGAATCGAAACTATTCGTTAACCAACCCAACATGGCTAGATGGCTAACTGAATGTAGTTGCTTAAAAGTGGTAGTGCCCAAAGAGGCCCAATCAGCTGATCTCGAAACGAGTCAGTTCGTTCCGGTTCGTAGGCGTGAGTTTTATTTCGGCTAATAATATCGGATTGTGTCAGCTAGGGCGAACGGAGCCACCGATGAACTCAGAAAAAAATTGTAAAAGAATTACAGCAAAAGCACCAATCGTTTTCTAAAACGAGTCACATTCGAATATTGTACACTGTAATAACTGGTTGTGATTAATTGAGGGGTAAAAAATATGGCCTCTTGGATGACAATTTGTGTCTTGATTTTTTTGTGATGTAGGTTATTATTATTATAGTTGTCTGAGGATAAATGATAGATTTGATACACAATACGAATTACACTCGTAACTACTACGAATGTTTACGTGTGTAGTCTTAACCGACTGACCTTAACTATATGAAAGCAAGAATCCTCAGTAAAAACTTAAGTAACCTCCAAAATACTCTGGCGATGTCTGCAAATACAAGAAGGAGGCAGGTAATGCGAGGCATTAACAAAAGAAGGCCAAAGTCGGGACCAATGTCAGATAGACAACGACCGGAATGAATAAACAGTACTCTCAAGCGAAGCCGATATGGTGAAAGCTCCGACAATGGCAACCACAGGCGAAATTATTTTTTATCAAATTTTCGTCAAACTGTTTGTTTTCTGTATGCATATAACCTCTAATATTAAAAAATAGAAATGGTGATCCCAGAAAAAATTTCATGTCTGTCATTTATGAAAGTTTGTTGATGCTACTTGCATGACCTGAAAATAACTAAAAGACCGTAAGGAGATAAAAAAGTAAACAAAATCCATATTTTCAACTTTTTGCTTGCAACCACATTTTTCTATCGTAGTCTAATTTAAATTTGATGATATTGTTTGAAATATTGTAATGAATATGGATTATTACTTATTTTCAGTTGTGAAGTATTGGAAACCAAATAACTTATAACGTGACAATCAAAAATTCAAAAAAGTTTTGTGGACCACACCAACAGCATGCATACAATGTCTAACCTGCATTTTTTTCTACTTTGAGTCTAGTTTTTGAAACTGTATTGTGAAAACTTTAAAGTTTTATTTATTTTTAAGAAAACACAGTTTATCTTATGTAACGTGACAGATTTTTTCTGCTGTAAAGCAATTCCATCAAATTTGATTCAATTGCGTCAATATTGGTGACAATATTTGATTCTGATGAAACCTTTTACGTTTCAGGTATATGGGAGACTAAGTATTTTTTCAATATTAAACAAACAATTTTTATTCAAGAGTAATATTTAAAAAGGGCGTATGAGATCTTGAATGCACTACTTTCAATATATATAGTTCGAAAATCGCCATTTGTGCAGCAAAACTATATGATAGCGAGTTCTAGGGAATTAATTGTTCATTGTGAATATTTTTTGGTTAAATTTTTCAAAAAAAAATGCTAAAAATACAAATACATTGATAAAAAACAACAAAATGAAAATACAATTACAGAAAAACAATGTTTTTTTGTCAATGAAAGCCTATAAACTGATGAAACTATAATTGCACTATTAGGAAGATACTAGTAAGAAAGCATTTTTAACTTCAATTATTCTTCTAAATTCCTTAGTATTTGCCAGTCATAAATATAATTTTCCGATACAATATTAATACTAAATATAATTTCGGAGCAAAATGCTCTTAAGAAAAAATTTCCGAACCATTTATTTTTTTTTGTTTTTTCAACAAAAATATCTAGTAGTGAAAATACGCCCTTTTAATAAATTACTCACAAATACCAAACGCAAAAAATATAACACATTTAAAATTTAATTACAAATAAAAAAAATTTAAAATATAATTGCATCGTAGAGAAAATAACAATAAAAAGTTTTAACATGTTTCAATAATTCTTTTAATTTTGAATTTTTATTTAATTTTTTTTCTTTCAATAATTTAGTTATAGAATGTATTTAAAAATGGGTTTTCAATTCAAAATGCTCACGAAAAATTATCCTTCAAAATGCAGATGTTTTCATGTTATTTTGGATTTTCTTTCTACATAATAAGTTACTTCGTGAAATTACGACATTTTCAAAAGTTTTTCACGTTTGTTCATCAAAACCAATAAGTTTTTTAAAATGAACATGACATTTCCTGGTAATACTCAATTCCTAGATTAAGGATGATTTGTGTACGATTGTCTTGATATCCTTGCTTCAATAAAAATGCAGAACTGTAACGTGACAGATTCTGGTTGTAACGTGACAGATCATTGAGAATACTCCATAAAATCCGAAACAAAGTTTTTCTTCAGGAAAACTATATTTCAAACTGGATGCATTTGAACGGCTGTCTCAGTCAACAAAAAAGCAAAACGAATGTTTTTTACTGCCCGACGTTTCGGCCTTTGGTGTTGGCCTTTTTCAAGGGAAATACCAACGGCCAACACCAAAGGCCGAAACGTCGGGCAGTAAAAAACATTCGTTTTCCTTTTTCGTTGACTGAGACAGCCGTTCAAATGCATCCAGATAAAACCACCCCAGTCGTCATAAACATAACCACATATATTTCAAACTCTTCCTTGTTTTCTAAGCTTCAACTTAAAACTGTTTTCTTGCAAATTTGGGGGCCAACGGAACAGACTTTTTCTATTTAGTCGGGCAACCTCCAAACTAACTGCGAAAATTGTGTAACGTGACAGACGTATCAAAATGACAATAAAGTGAAAACGGCTCATGATAGAAAAAAACTTTCTGTAGAAAAAATGTGCGGTTTAATGACCTTAATAATGTGCAGTTGTGATAGAATATGGTTTTATTGTTTATGCTGACTTATCTTTTGAAATATGCGTAAAAATGTAACGTGACAGACAAAAGCCTTGACCATATGTGCAGGGACTTATGCGGCAACCTTCTTACGAACGAGTGTGAGGTGATTGAGAGGTGGAAGCAGTACTATGACGAGCACCTCAATGGTGAAGTAGCAGAGGACGAAGGCGGCATGGCAACGGATCTTGGAGCACGCGCAGAAGATGATAGGCTGCCGGCTCCTGATCTCCAAGAAGTCCAGGAGGAGATCGGTCGGCTGAAAAACAACAAAGCTGCCGGTGTAAATCAACTACCCAGCGAGCTTTGAAATATGGTGGTGAAACACTGGTTAGAGCGCTGCACTGGGTAATCGCCAAAATTTGAAAGGAGGAGATTCTTCCGGAGGAGTGGATGGAGGGTGTCGTTTGCCCAATCTACAAAAAAGGGTGATTGCTGCAATTACCGCGCGATCACACTACTTAACGCCGCCTACAAGGTGCGCTCCCAAATTCTTTACCACCGATTGTCACCATTTGCAAAGGAGTTCGTGGGGCACTACCAAGCGGGATTCATAGGTTCCCGTACCTCCACGGACCAAATATTCGCGATTCGGCAGGTTTTGCAGAAGTGCCGCGAATACAACGTGCCCACACATCATTTGTTCATCGATTTCAAATAGGCGTATGACACAATCGATCGAGATCAGCTATGGCAGATAATGCACAAGTACGGTTTTGCGGATAAGATAATACGATTAGTCAAAGCGACGATGGATCGGGTGATGTGCGTTGTTCGAGTAACAGGGACACTATCGAGTCCCTTTGAATCTCGAAGTGGTCTATCGTGCCTGCTGTTCAGAGTTGCGTTAGAAGGTGTAATAAGGAGGGCGGGGATCGACACGAGTGGCACGATCTTCAAGAAGTCCGTCCAGCTTCTTGGCTTCGCCGACGACATTGGTATAATGGCACGGAACTTTGAGGCGATGTCGGTAACGTACATCAGACTGAAAGATGAAGCCAGCAGGATTGCCCTTGCCATCAACGTTTCGAAGACAAAATACATGAGAAGAAGAGGTTCTAGAGACGACAATGTGAATCTCCCATCCCGAGATCGAATCGGGAGATCGGTGACGAAATCGAGATAGTCGACGAATTCGTGTATTTGGGCTCACTGGTAACCGCCGACAATGATACCAGCAGAGAAATTCAGAGACGGATCTTGGCGGGAACTCGTGCTTACTTTGGACTCCGGAGGACGCTCCGGTCGAACAAAATTCGCCGCCGCACGAAGTTGATTATCTACAAGACGCTGATTAGCCCGGTGGTCCTCTACGGCCACGAGACCTGGGCTATGCTTGTGGAGGACCAACGCGCCCTTGGAGTTTTCGAACGAAAGGCGTTGCGTACCATCTATGGTGGCGTACAGATGGATGACGGAACGTGGCGCAGGCGAATGAACCATGAGTTGCATCAGCTGCTGGAAGAACATTCCATCGCGCATACCGCTAAAATAGGACGTTTTCGGTGGGCTGGACACGTCGTAAGAATGTCGGACAACGACCCGATGAAGATGGTTCTTGAGGGCGACCATCCAGAAACAAGAAGACGGGGCGCACAGCGTGCACGGTGGATCGACGCGATATAGGACGGCCTGCGGACACTTCGTAGACTGCTAGGCTGGCGACAAGCAGCAATGCACCGAGTGGAGTGGAGACGGCTGCTGCATACAGCAAGAGACAACTAGGCTCTAGTCTGTACGGCAAGGTAAGTACTCTCGAGCGAAAGTAGGAGGCCAGTTGCCAATAATGGTCGCAACAAAACAGGCTCCATTCGAATTAGGACTCTTCCCGTTCACCTGAATGGAATCATTATCCTCTTTCAACATCTGGTAGGAGGGTGTTGAAATGAAAGTTCTGTGCTATGTAGGCTACAACGAATAAGCCACAAGAAGAACGGTTATATCTTCAGTTGTCTTGAAAACGTTATATATATATATATATATATATATATATATATATATATATATATATATATATATATATATATATATATATATATATATATATATATATATATATATATATATATATATATATATATATATATATATATATATATATATATATATATAGATATATATATATATATATATATATATATATATATAGATATATATATATATATATATATATATATATATATATATATATATATATATATATATATATATATATATATATATATATATATATATATATATATATATATATATATATATCGTCTTCGAATTAATAATTTTCTTACAGACTGAAATACTATACTAACTTAAACCTATTTTCAATTTGAACATTACTCTACTTAAATTAAAGTCAAAATGATAAAAAACGCTATTGAAGAGCTGACAGCAAACATCTACCGGATTATTCTGGCCGTACTGCGTGCGATGAGTAAAAAAGTCCATTCTCTGCAGAGACCTACCAGGATCGTTTGATGAGTCCTAGTACTGCATAGGCTTTAGCAGTTACTGCATTGAAGTGTTCGATGAAACGTAGCTTACGGTCAAGTATAACACCAAGGTCCTTGATTGATGAAACTCGTTCTACTGGGGCAGCGCTCACTGCATACTCAAACGTAATTGGCGAGAGTATTCGTGTGAATGTGATTATGTTGCATTTCTGGATGTTTATGGTCATTCCGTTTCTATCACACCAACTCATGATCCTATCTATGTCCATCTGAAGTGCACAACAATCTACCAGAGTTGTTATGATGCGATAAATTTTCAGATCATCTGCGTACATCACCTTACACGATGTCAATTCGCTGCGAATGTCATTCACAAAGAGCACGAAGAGAAGCGGTCCAAGGTGACTCCCTTGAGGTACACCCGATGTGTTGTCGAATGGGTCTGAAAGTATAGTTCCAAGTCGCACAGATGCACTGCGGTTTGTAAGGTACGAGAAGATCCAATTGGTCAGCCAGTCCGGAAATCCGATTCGCCTTAACTTTTCAACAGCTAGTTGATGAGGAAGGCGATCGAAGGCTTTGGAGAAATCTACATACACTGTATCAATTTGTTGTCGTTTCTCTAATTTATCAATCAGCGTTGACACATAGCTCATTAGGTTCGTCGTTGTTGAGCGCTTTCTAACAAACCCATGCTGATCTGTAGTGATGATGTGTTTTACTACAGGGTAGAGAATATCTAACAGCATACTTTCAAAAACTTTTGGAAGGCAGCTCAGGATTGAAATTTCCTTGTAATTTATGACGTCATGGACATTACCGGCTTTATGAATTGGTGTTATTAAAGCCTCCTTCCACTTGGCGGGAAAAATACTTTCACAGAGAGAGCGATTGAAAAGCATGGATATCGGTACAGCTAACGATGAAGAGCATTCCTTGACGAAACATGGTTGTATTCCGTCCGATCCTGGTCCCTTTGAACCGTCAACACCACGTAAATTGGTGTACACTTCGCGTTCGGTGAAAGATGTTACAGGTAAATTCAAGGAGAACGTCGGCAGACTACTCAGGTACGATTCAGACAAAGGTGGTGGGTTATTACTTAGCACACTTTGAAAGAAAGGTGTCGTTGAGGTCCTGTCACGGAAGTTCACGTTTTCAGGAAAACCACGGGTGGATGTTTTGTTCCGCAAATAAGCCCAAAATTGCTTCAGCTCGTCCTTCATGTTACTCTCAAGTCGTGAAACGTATGATCGAAAGCAAGATGCATTCAATTCGCACAAACGATTTATCATCTTCAGGAGCTTAGTCGCGATTTTCGTAATTTCTCATCACGTTACTGTGATTTCTTATTCATGAGTTTAATATCGGATTTCTCAGGCAGAGAAGCACGATTTATGTTGATGATTTTTTAGTCTTAATATTCGCAATTTCTTCTCACGTTTTCGTGATATTCTATTCACGAGTTTCGTGTTGAATTTTTCTGGCAGAGGAACTTAATGTTACTTATGTTCATGATTTCAAGATCTCAGTCACGATTTTTGATATTTTAATCACGATTAGTGTAGTTTATATTCATGGTTTCAGGATCTTAGTCACGTTTTTCGTAATTTATATGCACAATATCGTGGTACTGTGTGATGTGACTACATGAATATGTTTAATTACTATCGGATTTTTTACTCGGAGTAACGTGACAATATGATTTGGTTCATAAAACCGTGAATGATTCGCAGTATGTTTTTTTTTCATGTCGATTATTGAGGTTTTAACCTAAAGGTCATCATTCGCCTCTTCGGGTTAGAAAAATCTCTTAAGGAAAATCTCTAACCCTATGTGCGGGGTTGGGATTCGAACCCTGGTGAGCTGCGTACAAGGCAATCGATTTATCAACTACGCTATGCCCGCTCCGAGTATCTTGTTATGTGAACTACATCACGAACAAGATTCGTGGCCCTTTAATATGGTTTGAAGCTCAGCGCAGCTTTCATCTTCTGTACAGACAGCAGGAATGTAATGCATCTCAGAGCAAATAAAGAGAAGAATTAAAAAACGCTCTTTGCTTTTTTCATGCCAACCACCGCTCTTCTCTTTCAGAATAAACCTTTTCACTCCGATGTGATATTTATTGATTTTGTAAACTATTTCACGGCCACACATGGTCAGGTGTGACTGTGATGTTTTGTACTATTCCAAGAGCACGACTAGTCAGTCATAAATCAGTTCACGTATACAAGAATAATATTTTTCGATTTTGTGAATAATTGTACGAGCTCGAAAGGTAAGGTGTGAATCATGAACTAGTTCATGAATATAGATGAATCATGGTTTTGTGAACTAGTTCATGATCATGAATGATGAGTTGTTAATAATTTGCTAGAAATCAGGAATCACTTCACGTATACATGAATAATATGTGTGATTTAGTGAACTATTTCACGAGCACGGATACTGAATCGTGAGTATTATATTCTTGAATCATGAATCAGTTCACGATGATTTGAAATGATTCATGAATAATATTCCGGATTTGGTAAACAGTTCTCGAGAAAATATGTTTTCCAAAAGCTATGAACAAAATCACTAAAACTCTTCAAAAGTGATCCCTTCATCGCGATTGTCAAGTTTAACAAAACTCAGACGTAATACTCTATATTGGCTACTTTATTTTAATTTTAAATGACAAGCAGGGGCGAATCCGTAAAAAAATTTCAGGAGGGGTTTGAAATATCGATTTTAAAATGAACATTGTGCTATTCGTAATACGTAATAACCTTATTAACTGCATATCAGCTTTGTTAGATAAATTTGGTTTGGAATGAGATTGAGATTTAAACTTATATAGAATTAAAAATTAATTTGAAATTTCTTATCAAGTAAAAAAAATCAGAGGGGTTCCGGACCCCCAAGACCCTCTCCCTCGATCCATCACTGATGACAAGGTTTTGAATGGTACCCAATTTGAATTTCTGTATTAGGTATGTGTACTCTGTACTCTTAATATACTAGGCATCACTTTCAATTTACTAAGAACAATATAGCCGGGACGACAGTTTTTGTTTCGCGTTATTTCATCGCAATATCATTTTTAATGGCACTTAATTTCATTTTCATGCGAGGATTTCGTTCCGTATTAAAACAATGTTGCGACTAAAATGTTGCGACTGGTTGAATCTATAAGTCCAATGATTTCGACTTCATGTCTTCAGTATATGGCAGTTTCTTGGTCTGTTTTTTGTTCGTTTTGAAATAAAATGAAAGAGATCATCAGTAATCACGGAGGACGAAAAAAAATCAGCTAATCCAAGTCACCTCAAGAGTACCTCTTCTATTTTTTTTCTATGGACACAGAACGAGTGCTTTCGGAATCGCGCACTGATCCTCTCAATTCGGGTTTGAATAGAACGACATTTTCGAAAGCACCTTACGTCTTCGTTACGCGCACAACGTTCAACGATAGGTGCAATAACTTTAATTGAAATTGTTTCCCAAATTTTGTTAAACCGGACCTGCAATTAAAAAGCATTACAGCGTTATTCAAGAAGTCATGCATCTCTTCCAATCTTGATGATGATAGTATAAAAACTTGAGCTAATTAAAAACGAACCAATTACTGAACAGAATATTGTCAATATGTTTGAGTCGACTCAAGTGTTCTCGTTTATTTGTCGGAAGCAAGTGTGATGCTAAAATTAATGAGCTCATCCATATTTATAGTTTGTAGTTATATTAGTGGTGTTGTCAACGCTATATTTAACAAAACTTACGCAAACTAGAAGATAGCAGTAATCAGTACTAAGAGATTTCCTTTCGAGTAGTGAATAGTCTTTTAGTAGATTTCGATTGGTTTAGTGGATTAATTCATATTTTTGCATTGCCCAAAAATCCATGAATTCCGAAATAAATCCTATAAGCTTTGTGTGCTCAAATATAATATTTGCTTAATCTGGGTAATCTTATTGAGTCTCAACGGTTTTGCAAAATTCAATAGAACTAAAGATTGTAAGTCAATAAAGCTGAGTTTTTATTTATGCTTTGTAGAGAAATCAGTAGTTTTTTTGCACAAAATTTACATGTTAAATTACTGGTTTGGCTTTTACCATAGTTTAAGGGTCTATTAGAAGAATTACTTAGAAAAAACAGCTTGTCTAATGGTATAAAAGGTGTCAATTTCATACAAAATAGGATCTGTGACAAAATTTGAATACTTAAATAGATAAATAATTAGTTGTTCTCACTTGTCTGACAATATTGCCGAAAAAAGTCTTCAATATATTGTCATTTAAATTAAAAATATTATAATTTTTATTAAATAGAAATTGAACCGTTTCTGCGTATCTATAAATCGCCTGCATGATCAGAAGATTTGCAGCGAATTTAAAAATTTTCTTGTATTTGTATTTGTATTTAAATAATTGACCAACTGACACTGAGTCTTAATGTACTAAACTAAAAAGAAATAAGCTAAAGTGGCAACAACCGGTTACGAAACTGTGTAGAACTAATAACGAAGTCGAAGATGTCGCTATAATCGTAGAAGCGACGGATCATTTCTAATATTGGTCTGTTAGCAGCGTAGTTAGTGTTGCGCATTTCAATCTGCAGTAGTGTTCGAGGACGGAGGACACGGGTTGGTGCGAAGAGGTTCATTTGGTCAGTGTTAAGTCAGAACGGACCAAGTCGCAAAACATAAAAAATATAAAAAATGAGATATTGATAGCACTGGATAAGTAATTTCTTCAGGTACATTATACTCTTGTAAGATTTGAAATATGTAAAAATAAACAGAAATTATGACAAAAAATAATTTCCAATTATAACGTAAAGGATGCTGTGATTCAAACTTTAAATTCGTTTTTCTCGAAATCAATATGTTGTCCCTTAGTCCGGTCTGACTTAACACCGACCATTTGTGATAGGAAATCGGGAGCATCACATTCAGCCAGAAGAATCTTAGATACGAAGGTAGTTTGCGACGCATGTCTACGATCTTCTAAAGTGTGTATCCCTAATAATCGACAACGGTCTTCGTATGGTGGCAGATTCAACGGATCGTTTAAAGGTAATTGACGTTACGCATATCGTATGAATCAGTTCTTGGCTGCTTCATTACTTTGGCTCCAAGTTGCATGATCGGGTCACCCACCAGACGACGCTTGCAAATTCCAACGGTGAAAATTGTTACTTGTAAACATTTTAACGACATTCAATTAGCTAGAGATTACTGGGTAGGGAAAGTTATGAAAATTAGAGCCATAGCACTCAAGTGAGAGCAAGGATGTGAAGTAAACAGATCGGAAAACTACAAGTGGCAGGGTCATTAGAACAGGCTTAATATCGTACGGGCTTAACTTTTGTCTTCTGCTGATGAGGGTCGAGCTTAGGCAGCATAAGTACAAATCACCCGAGTTCACCAGCATGTGTCTTGGCATAAACAGACTAGTCCATCTTTACCGTGACAACCGACACCCAGTAATCTCTAGCTAATTGAATGTCGTTAAAATGTAAAAAAGAAAATGTAACTAACATAGTCGAAATAAAAAAGGAAAAAATTACTTGTAAATTATCAATAAAAATCAAATTCAAAATCAATAATTCGTCGATGTACTATAACCTTTCTTCTAGTTTTGGAACTGTTTTCAACAAGAATTACATTCAATATTAAATTAAGTTTCCAGTGACTATCTCAAGACACCAAAATAAACACATTTAAATGCAACAAGTTTTAAGCCCCTCCCGAAAAAAATCCTGGTTACGGGCCTGATTTTGGGGTTGTGGTTTGCGTAAGAACTTGGTCTACACTCACAAAAACACGACGTGAGACAGGACACAACACTTATTGCTCTTACCCACGTGGTTCAAATGGTCATAATGTGCGTGATCGCGACTGTATTTGCTAGGATCGAATCGATACCAACTAACGCACAAAGCAACTAATTACCGAAATAAGCTCCGCGGAATAGACATGAGATAAGACCCTCAATTTAACATTCCGATATTATATCTTTGATTCAAAAATTAAAATACATGTGAATTAAAGTCACTGTATGTGATAAGAAAATGAAACACCGGCCGTGTGGCCTAATGGAGAAGGCGTCGGACTTCGGATCCGAAGATTGCAGGTTCGAGTCCTGCCACGGTCGTTGATTGTTGCTTTTTTACTCTAGAGCGAAACTAATCAAAATTGTTTGTTCGTCTGATATTGAATCACTTGATAGCTGGTAACGTGGGGCGACAGCAGCAGATGTTTTGATTTTGATGGTGGAGTACGAAATGAACCAAACCAAGAACAAACAAATGTCAGGAACTACCAAAGTTTGCTGCAAACAAATCTCCAAAACAACAAGAGCGCATCGTTCTGTTTGCTTTTCTCCCCGGTGCTATATTCATTTGCTTTAAGGCGGTCGCCTTATTCCTGCAGCTTGTGACAACAAATTATTGTGTGTTATTGTTATATGAACAAACACATGTGGGTAACTGCATGTGTCTGTCTGTCGGGTGTTGGACTTCCACAATTTACCACACACTTTATTGGAGCAACAGATCGAGGAAGTGACATGATGTGATTGAAAGGAAATTGACATAGCTACATGAGAGATAAGCCGTCTAATTCTGAATTACTGATAATACAAATTACTTTTGTTCGAGAAATTAACCCGTCGTTGTAGGGCAAATGATCTAATAGTTGTGCTAGGAAACACGCTAATAAAAAATAAAAAAATTGATATATCGTTTTTGTTAATATGTCTATCGTAAGCCTGCAATCCAGATTTTATTGGGAAAACAAAGTGCATTTAATCTAATTTTTGCCTATTAAATCACTTCTTCCACAATAGGGACAATTGGGTCAATAGTTGTGCCTATGCTAATACATACGTATTGGTTTCTATAGTTTAATTGTGTCACTTAATTTTTGAGCAAGCTGCTAGCACCAATATTGGGTTCGTATAAAAACCAAGAAAAGGTGGCAGCTATTCAGGAAAATTCACAATGTTCAGGCACAGAGAGCAGACGTATAGCTAGAACAATTTTGTTCGAAAATCTTGTGGAAATGTGAAACCTACGCTGCAATTCATCATCGCACTCAAGTTTGCACGCAAGGTCGTACACTGATTAGAGATATTCTTCGGACTGAACATATTGCTGGCTAATTGCTAGCTGCTACTTGCTGATGTCATTTTTAAATGACTATTGCTAACAAACAATGAAAACTTTACTTGGATGTTAGCTCTACTCAGTGGTTCAGAGAAGTTATTAACCGTTATGTGTCCGACCCGGTATCCGGGTACCTTTTTAGGTTTCAATTATTGAAATTCCAATGTTTTATCCATAGCTGGAAATTGAAACTTTGTGACATCTTAGAACATCCCTAAGTGAAACTTTTGGGTTAATAATGTTGTTGATTTAGTAACGGTGGAGTGAGGAGGGGCTCCTGATTTTTTTATTACGTAACAGGCCGACGTGGGTACCCGGCTACCCACAAAATTGAAATGCCAATAACTAAGGTAATTTCCAACCGATTTTGATACTTTTGGGTGTTTTGGATTCGGAAGCTCATCCATTTTTAGACTGGGTGAAACTGAATTGTGTTGGCATGTTAAAGGTGTTTTTGTTGGACACATAACAGTTAAGAATGCAATATCATTTCGTTTCTACAATCAATTGATTGCATTTAGATCAATATTTGTTTCTCATAAGTAGTACAGTAACCTTCCTTAAGAAAATATATTTTTAAACATACTTCAACTTTTTATACATCCTGTAGCATAATGAAAAACTTTTATCTAAATTTGTGACACACAGTCAAATATTATTAAAAATGAAAACACTTTTTCTACTAAATCAAGCAATAGAAAACAGTCTCTACTGAAATTAAAAAAATACTGAAATACTCCTTTCTAAAATATTACTTTTTGCTTTTAAAAAAATAACTTAAGGTTTGGAATAATTTACAATCAAGCAAAGTAGTTTGTGTATTGTCCCCAATACCAAGACAAATATAATAAAATAAGTTAGAAATTAGATTTTGTATGGATTTTCACGTTTTGGCGTGAAAATACATACAAAATCTAATTTTTAACTTATTTTATTATATTTGTCTTGGTATTGGGGACAATACACAAACTACTTTGCTTGATTGTAAATTATTCCAAACCTTAAGTTATTTTTTTAAAAGCAAAAAGTAATATTTTAGAAAGGAGTATTTCAGCATTTTTTTAATTTCAGTAGAGACTGTTTTCTATTGCTTGATTTAGTAGAAAAAGTGTTTTCAGTTTTTAATAATATTTGACTGTGTGTCACAAATTTAGATAAAAGTTTTTCATTATGCTACAGGATGTATAAAAAGTTGAAGTATGTTTAAAAATATATTTTCTTAAGGAAATTAAAAAAAATCCCATTTCGTCCAACGTTTTTTCTGCCACTCCATAGTGCGGCGCGTAGCAAATCTGTGCCATAGCTGAATTAAACATTTCACTGATACAACCCATTATTTTAGCTGGTGAATCCATTTATGATGAATTTACTTTCAAAGCATTCGTTAAACGCTGAGATAGTCCTCGAGTTTCAATATGTTGTTCAGAGATACGGTAGTACACATTATCACCCAAGAAAAAAAATCAAATCAGTAGTATGGCCAAACTAAAACATAAACCTGAAAATACATTGAGGTGCAATTTCAGGTATAAATAATCCCTTATCTCATGTTAATCGACTGATTGCTGATTGTAGAGATTTTATTTTCATCTGGACATAAAATTCGGCTCGGGACAATTCCATGTTTGATGTGAAACTAGTTATTTCCAGTTGCTAGTCTTCGAATGATTATTTCATGCGAGTCCAACACTGGGTGCTCTTTTTCTAACAGGTGATGAGGTTCTTTCATGTGCGCGATGTTTACATTTGTTTTTGTCGGCATAAGAAAAGTAGAATGATTCGTTTTACAAATCTATCTCCATGATCTGGATATTTAGTTAGAATCGACGCAAATGGAATATAAGGCATTGCGTTTCAACCAGATTGTTTTTCGATAAGGGTAAATCTGGCACTCCCTGCAGGTTGTATGGTTGTGATCGTTGAGGTTAGAATAGATACATAGAATAGAACATTTATTTTCATTTATGCTGAGCATAGATATTTCTGCTAAATAAATATTGTACAGATGTCCTACAACAGAACAGAGCAGAAACCCAGTGGATCAATTTTTGGCTGGATACCACAGGGCCTGTGGGCAAGTTCGTCTGTACAGATCGAGATTCGATAATAGAAACCCTGCCAAACTTCAGCAGGAAGCCTTAGCAAACCTCCAGCCAATCATCGTCGAAAAAATTGGTGCGAACGTTCCGTTTCGTAGTGCAGCATACTGGGGAGTTCTCCCTGCTCTTTCTAGGCTCTGTTCGCCATTGAGAATATTTTAACACTCCCACCACCATGCTTCAAAAAAAGTCGATACGGTATTTTCAAATCGCTATATCTCAGCAGTCGCTTGACCAATTAGGACAATTTTGGTATCAATGGATTTTTTGGACTTTTTAGATTACTTTGAATTAGTATAAATTTAAATTTGACCACAATTGATCTTTTTACGACAAAAAAGTCGGAGCAAGTACTACAAAAAATATTTGTGAAGAACTTAAAATCTAGCGCGATGACCTACGCATATTATTATGTTAAATTCTTTGGATTGATATAGGCAACCAATTTCTAGCAGATTGTTCATAATTTCTCATGAAAGGAACTACAATATCTTCACAAAATTGCATACAATACAGAAAATGAAAATTTTCGGAAATAATTCAAATTTCATAGCGATGACATGCATATATTATATTGTCAAAATGTTCGTATATATGCGAGTGACAATTTTCAAGAGCATTGTTCATAGTTTTTAATTCAATGAACTATAAAATCTTCACAAAATCACGTATTTTACAGAACATTTCTTTATTTTCCATTGTAACTTTAAATTTTCACAATGAATATCGCATTTCATTATATCAAAATGTTCGAATTTATGTGTTAGGCGTGTTTTCAGAACATCATTCAAAGTTTTAAAATCACTGAACTACAATATCTTTACAAAATCACCTATTTTACAGAACATTTCTTTATTTTTCATTGTAACTTGAAATTTTCTCAATGAATATCGCATTTTATAATGCTAAAATATTCTTATGTATTCAGTAGACAAGTTTCGAGAACATTGTTTATAGTTTTTAATTCAATGAACTACAGTATCTTCACAAAATCACGTATTTTACAGAACATTTCTTTATTTTCCATTGTAACTTGAAATTTTCACAATAATTATCTCATTTTATGATCCTAAAATAATCTTATTTACGAAACAGACAAGTTTCCAAAACATTGTTTTTAGTTTTAAATTCAATGAACTACAAAATCTTCACAAAATCACGTATTTTACAGAACTTTTTTTCTCCATTGTAACTAGAAATTTATTCAATGAATATCGCAACATTTTTATATCTAAATGTTCGAATACTCAATACTGTGATACTCAAGTTTGTGGAACATTGTCCGTATATTTGAATTCAATGAAATACACAATCTGCACAACATCACGTATTTTACAGAGCATTTTTTTCATGGATAGCTTGAAATTTTTACAATAAATAATACTACGACACCAAAATGTTTGTATATATATGGTAGCCAAGTTTGTAGAAAATTGTTGATTGAATTTAATTTAATTTGAACTACAATGTTTTCAAAATAATGAATTGTTCTGTAAAATACATGATTTTGTGAAGATATTGTAGTTCATTGAATTAAAACCTATGAACAATCTTCTCGAAACTTGTCTATTTCGTAAATGCGAATATTTTAGCATAATAAAAAGAGATAATTATTGCGAAAATTTAAAGTTACAATGGAAAATAAAGAATTGTTCTGTAAAATACATGATTTTGTGAAGATATTGTAGTTCATTGAATTAAAACCTATGAACAATCTTCTCGAAACTTGTCTATTTCGTAAATGCGAATATTTTAGCATAATAAAAAGAGATAATTATTGCGAAAATTTAAAGTTACAATGGAAAATAAACAAATGTTCCGTAAAATACGTGATTTTGTGAAGATATTGTAAAATTCATTGAATTAAAACCTACGAACAATGTTCTCGAAACTTTTCTGCTTAATACATGAGACTATTTTGGCATTATAAAATGCGCTATTCATTGTGAAAATTTAAAGTAACAATGGAAAATAAACAAAAGTTCTGTAAAACAGGTGATTTTGTGAAGATATTGTAGTTCATTGAATTAAAAACTATAAACAATGTTCTCGAAACTTATCTACTGAATACATGATAATATTTTAACATTATAAAATGCGATATTCATTGTGAAAATTTCAAGTTACAATAGAAAATAAAGAAATGTTCTGTACAATATGTGATTTTGTGAAGATATTGTAGTTCATTGAATTAAAACCAATGAATAATGTTCTCGAAATTTTTCTGCTTAATACATGAGACCATTTTGGCATTATGAAATGCGCTATTCATTGTGAAAATTTCAAGTTACAATGGAAAATAAAGAAATGTTCTGTAAAATACGTGATTTTATGAAGATATTGTAGTTGGTTGAATTAAAAACTATAAACAATGTTCTCGAAACTTGTCTACTGAATACATGAGAATATTTTAGCATTATAAAATGCGATATTCATTTGAAAATTTCAAATTGCAATGAAAAATAAAGAAATGTTCTGTAAAATATGTGATTTTGTGAAGATATTGTAGTTCATTGAATTAAAAACTATAAACAATGTTCTCGAATCTTGTCTATTTCATAAATGCGAATATTCAAGAGTTACAATATGCGATATTCATTGTGAAAATTTCAAGTTACAAAGGAAAATATAAAAGGTCTCTTTAAATACGTGATTTTCTGAAGATTTTGTAGTTCATTGAATTAAAAACTATAAACAATGTTCTAGAAACTTGTCTATTTCGTAAACGCGAATATTTTAGCATCATAAAATGAGACAATTATTGTGAAAATTTCAAGTTACAATGGAAAATAAAGAAATGTTCTGTAAAATACGTGATTTTGTGAAGATATTGTTGTTCATTGAATTTAAAACTATAAACAATGTTTCAAAAACTTGTCTATTTCGTAAATGAAAATATTTTAGCATCATAAAATGCGATATTTATTGTGAAAATTTCAAGTTACAATGGAAAATAAAGAAATGTTCTATGGAATACGTGATTTTGTGAAGATATTGTAGTTCATTGAATCAAAACCTAAGAAAAATGTTCTTGAAACTTGTCTATTTCGTAAATGCAAATATTTTAGCATCATAAAATGCGATATTCATCGTAAAAATTTCAAGTTACAATGAAAAATTCAGAAATGTTCTGTAAAATACGTGATTTTGTGAAGATGTTATTGTTCATTGAATTAAAAACTATAAACAGTGTTTCAAAAACTTGTCTAAATGAAAATATTTTAGCATCATAAAATGCGATATTCATTGTAAAAATTCGATGTTACAATGAAAAATAAAGAAATGTTCTGTAAAATAGGTGATTTTGTGAAGATATTGTAGTTCAGTGATTTTAAAACTATGAACGCATATATACGAACATTTTGACAATATAATATATGAATGTCATTGCCCCGAAATTTGAATTATTTCCGAAAATTGTCATTTTCTGTATTATATGCAATTTTGTGAAGATATTGTAGTTCCTTTCATGAGAAATTATGAAGAATCTGCTAGAAATTGGTTGCCTACATCAATCCAAAGAATTTAACATAATAATATGCGTAGGTCATCGCGCTAGATTTTATGTTCTTCACAAATATTGGAAATTTCCAATTTTTTGTTGTACTTGCTCCGACTTTTTTTGTCGTAAAAAGATCAATTGTGGTCAAATTTAAATTTAAACTAATTCAAAGTAATCTAAAGAGTCCAAAATCCATTGATACCAAAATTGTCCAAATTTGTCAAGCGACTGCTGAGATATAGCGATTTGAAAATACAGTACCGACTTTTTTGAGGCATGGTTGTTCGTGTAAATAAAACTGGCACGGTTGGAGGAGTGTTAAACCCCCTCATCAATTTTAATAATAGCACGAGTCGCATGACACCATGGAATTGGGGTTCCCTTTTTGATGGGTTTTTACCATTGAAACAGGTGGTCCGTAGTGTAATTCTTTGCCGGCTGAAACAAGCATTACCGACACTACATGGTTTATCTAGGATGTTCGGAGAAGGAAGTTTCTAATTCGTGACGTTCAAGTTTGCAGCTACACGCTACAAAGGCATGTATTTGAAAGCAAACTTCACTGAGCAAACGGTTCCCTCCCCTCTCAAAATCTTTGCATAAAAAAATTACAGGATGTTATTGAAATGATGCAGTTTAATGTACAAAAGTTTTGATTAATTCGCTTCACCCAACTTTCTAAAAAAAATTTTTTTGCGCTGAAACCTTTAACCCCCCCCCCCCCCCCCCTTAATATTGTTGAAGACTGCATGCAAAAATACTCATTCGTTTCAAAGTTATCGAAGATTTTTAAAATTGTTTACACCAACTTCAACTACGTACAAGAAAGAAATGTGCAAACCAAAATGGACGAGTGGACACTATTTTCGATGTTTGGGGTAAGTTCACTTTTTCCATATAAAAATCAAAGGAAAAAAAATATTTTTCGATTTTTTTCGTAAAATTTTATAAGTCATGGTTTAACATTCTTTTGTTAGCATTAAATTCATTATGACAAGTGTATTTGAATATATAATAGTTTAGGATCTCCAATGATATAAAAAAAACTCCACATTTTTGCTCCCACATTTAGAAAATCAGAAATAATCATGTATGAGTAAAAATTATTCTTATAATATCTAACCAAGAATTACTAAAATTTACGAAAAAATAAAGCAAAATTTTTTTGTTGATTTTTGCATGGAAAAGTCAAAAAACATAATAAGGTAAACTTACCCTATTCATAGGGTTCGAGAGTGCCATGAAGCAAACTTTCTTATCTTTATTGTGCATTGTCTAGACATGGAAAAAATTCCTGCTCTTTATTTCACGTAGTTGAAGTTGGCATATGAAAATCTTCAATAACTTTCAAGCGAATGAATATTTTTACATACAGTTTTCAACAATAGGGGAGACCGGGGCTAGTTGGCGGTGTTTTCAGTTTTCAATTTTTACCGCTTTGATGTAGGTAGATCTTGCAAAATAGAACACGCGGCATGAAAGAGCAGACTGTTGGCAACATCTCTGATTTTTTTTAAGTGTTTGATGCATTGTCTCCTTTTTTAGAGACAAAAATATGTGTCGCGGAAAACCCGCCAACTTACCCCGGCCCCGGGGTAAGTTGGCGGTATGTGAGGATATGCCAAAACTAAGCAATCAAATCGCGATTCAATTACCTCAAGGGTCCTTTTGGAACGTGCTGAATGTCTTTTCGAGAAAACTGTATATTAACCGACATTTGCTATTATATTTCAGTTTCAATACCCCGGCATTTTGACTTTGACGCTTACTCCCTATTCAAAAGCAAATTTTCGAAATTTTTCGTGCAATTGGCCGGAATAAATGTCTCCTACATTGGCGAGATACACAAAAAAAAATTTCTTACTTTGGAGTGAATTCCAGAAATAAAATTTTTGATAACTTTTTTGCACTGTAAATAGTACTGCCAACTTGCCCCGCGTGCAAAACCGCCAACTTACCCCAACCGCATATTTTATTAAAAACTATTTAAAAATTAACTTTTGTTTGTGGATAGATGTAATATCTATACGGATACTGAAAGCTCTTTTCACGCGCTATTGAAAAATATAATCATTCTGGAAATAGATTGAAAATCACCCTAAATACCGCAAAGTATTTAAAATTTAGAAAATTTACTTGGCATCCTCGCAAAAACACAATATCGCCCGCAATTTTAACAAAACAAAGTGTTTTGTAACATAAACACATCGGATAATGTGTCTCACATTTCTTGAGGTACACAACGAGAGGCAACGCTTTATGTCTAATAGAAACGGAGAAAAGGGGTTTCCGCCAACTTACCCCAACCGCCAACTAGCCCCGGGCTCCCATATTGTGTGCTTTTAACGAAAAGTCACAGTGGAAAATTAACAAAACTAAATTTAGGGGGGTTGCCATAGAAAACGCTTTATAAATCAATAACCTTTAGTCCTACAAGTTAAAGTTCGTCAACAGAATTCCTCATTGTGAGCATTTCTGAAACTTTGTCGAAGACACCAACTTTCTACCTCGTCAGTATAATAAGTTATTTTTTCAGTTCGGTCATAGTAAGCCATGTATAATTGTCTCCAAAGACACCCTGTGTATATATTCGATGGTTTGGCCTCTAGTGAATTAATATCACGTTTTTGGGGATTCCGAGTCCATCATGTATTTTCTTCGCTGTAGCGTGCGCGCTTGTATGCGCAGTCGCAAGCCGCTGAACGGTGGTTGATGGAATAGAGGGTCCGAATAGCTCCGTACGCTCATTTCGCACAAAAGTGGTGAACGTCTTGAAAATATCGGTGTATTTTATCCAAACAAGAATCAATCCGTAAAATAGGAGCCTCAAGCTTTCCAAAACATTTCCCTGTTATTTTTTTTTACTTTGATTTGTTGCCTTAATCACGGTTTTATCATTATGATGATTTTTGTTTTAAGGATGGCAAAAAATGAAACACGTTGTACCTCCTTTCTAAAAACGTGTTTAATCCACCTAACAGTGTGATGAGACATTTCTTATAACTCTTATCACTCTCTTCGGATATTATATCGTTTGAGAACATTTAGAACTTGATGCTTCGCGATGTTTTGACAACACATACTACATGGGATAGTGGCAGAGAATCGCTCAAATCAGTATAGGACAACATCAGTGCTAGAAATCTCAAACCAAATCAATGGGAAAGCGAAAAATGGCCCATAAAATAGACATACCAACGAATTATTGTTAATGCTCTGTTAATAAAATATTTAAATTGTGGTGGGAAAACTGAATTTTCCTAAAGGGGTTATATATTGTACTGAGCCAAAAAAATCGAAATTTTTTTTGAATCGATTTGAAGTTTATTTGAAGTTTATACTCAAATTTTCAACGCGACTGAGAACTAAGAAATCAACATTTTTTCTTGAAAAGGGCGACACCATTCAAAGAAAATCAACAGTGAATATTTCCAGAACTATTGTGTTTTTTTACATCCTAGATTGCATAATTTAGTGATCGAAACCCAAAACTTCATAAAGTATTTGAAATTATTAAATTAAAATTTGTTTTTGCTATTGAAATTGACAAAATGATAGTATCGCCCCTTTGGCGATTGTTTACTTTTTCGGTCCCACCTATCAGCATTGAAGTATCGCCCTTACGTTTTTTACAATAACTACCGTTTTACACCACCGATTTCGTCCGGGTTTTTTCAATAGCGATCATTGTTACTATTTATAGCTGGTATCAGCTTGATAATCCTAAAAAAATACGAAAAACAGTTTCGCCTCTAAACTGCTAGCAAAAAAAGTATCGCTCTGTTTGTTTGCATTGAACGTGGAGGGAGAAACTTTAAGTAAACAAACAAAAATTCAGTTTCGCCCGTTGTATTTTTTCTGTAGTTTAAGAAAGCAATATCGTAGAATCCAAATTTTTAGGTTAATTTGTTGCGTTTCAAAGCCCTCATTCGCATGTATGAAAAAAGCCTTATGTTTACATTTGTAAGTATCGCCCTTTTCACAAAAAAGCGTTGAAATGAAATCGCACTTCCTGATATCACGCTATCTCTGAAGTGCATGCGTGCATAGTTCCAAATTTTACTTCGACATCGACTTTTTCTAAAGGAAACTTCCTAGTAGTATCCTTGATTTGAATTATTATCGCTAATCCTAATGTCACAGAACAAATAAAAACCTCTCGAAAACGAACCGTTTGGGAAAATCATCATCATTACTGGAATTTTCATTTTCACGAAACTTTTCGATAACCTTCCGTCACTTGCGTTAATGCACTGGGTGCACAGTGCTCTGAAAATCTAGCGAAATCGTCTTAGGGCACCAGCGGGTCTAATTCAGAGTTATCTGCGCGGCGAGCTAAATCTGTAAAGAATACTTAAAATTAATTTCTATTCCATAATTTTCAGTTCAGCAATTCGAGAAATCGTGCTCACCGCAAGCCATGAAAAATAGACTACGTTGTGAAGCGATGGTCACTATTTATTAAAGAATCACGGTTAAATAAAAAATTAAACTATTAAAAAATTTCAAATAGTTTATAATTTTCACAAACTTATTAGGAAAGATTGTTTGATAAGCTTTCCTAATATTGTGTAGGAAAAAGCTGAAAATTTCAGTATTTTTTCTATCTGCAACATATAAACCCTTGAGTATACCAATTAATTGGTATACGAATTGGAATAGGTTCGCCAAATTTTGGAAGAAGTCTATAAAATAACCCCTTGAAAACTCCCTAAAAATTGTTGTAGTTCGATGCGATAAAAAAAATCTCCAAAAAAGAAATGTACCTATTAATGTGAAACACAGCGAATAATACATACAATAAAGACCCATTTTATCAGTCTCATGGTGTATTTTAGGCTGACAAAATGGGGACATTGACTAAATCGGGCAATTTTTTTTCTTTATAATAAACTGAAGCTGTTAAAATATTCTTCTCGTCCCTTTGTTGTAGTCTGATAACTATTTCTGATTATGATGATCTTTTTATTTTCGCATATTTCGCATATCTTCGTGATAAGGAAAACATGCTCCAGAAAGGATTTACTCGAATTCAGTCTTGTTCGTCTGCTAGAGCCCATCAAACATATGTTCATATTTGGCTGATAAAATCGAAGAAGTTTCTTTTGAACGAGTGTAGAACGACTTTGTTTCTACTTACTTGAAATCAGCGGCGTAGCCAGAAATTCGGTTTGGTGAAAATCGATCATACTGTCCAAACGGCATAATTCCGAAACCGTGATTTTTGAAGTTTTAAAATTATGCAGAATTAATTTTTCAGAAAATAGTAACAGAGTTCATGAATAAAATTCACCATACATACTTCTTGGACGATTTACCGCCAAAATTATTTTGTCAAATGATGCGCTGTTTAACGTTTGTAAAACTCATCGAAGATACTAAACCTCCGAAATTGGCGGTTTCAAAATGATGTTAACTTGACCTTAAATTACTGTTTTTGAACATTTGACCTATACATATAATTGGTCATACAACAAAAATCAAATGCTCATCAAAATCGATCAGAACCTGCTAGAGTCGAATGGAAATCGTCATTTTTCATAAATTTCTCTACATTCGGAAAGTGTTATCCTCGTTATTAATCATATTACGTTTTCGTCTCAACTCGACGCATTCCAAAAATATAAACCTGTTTTAATCCACCTAGTGGTGCAATTGTGCTTGTCCCATTTGTCCAGACTACGATTCCATGGCTGGTTATGTTCAATACAATGGTGGAAATGAATATTACATGTTCAGTACGATATGCACATACATACAATGGATCGACAGCCACGATCTTGAGATACTATGTGATACTGAAACATCGCTTGAAACCAGCGGCGGATCATAGAAAAAGATCCGGGAGGTCCGGGTTCTGCCGGACTTGTTGAAATTTTTTGAACTAGTTTTAATTTTAAAGTAGCAACCCCTCACTGCATACTTCCTCCGGGCCGGTATGATTGACGATTTTTAGAGTGATTGCATAACCTTTCTATATGAGAAAGGCAAAAATGTACCAAAGTCCAAAAAAGTCAATTTTTGTCAAACATCTCAATGTTTCATGCATTTTAAATTCATTTGGCATCAAAAATACAAATTTGATCTTGAAAATTTTTCCTTTCAGTTTATATGGGAATTTGCTGTGTAATTGCACTCTTCAACTCGTAACTCCGGAACCGGAAGTCCTGTCAATAAAAAAATCAATTGCAGCCGATGGGAAGGTTGTACCTTTCATTTGAGACCAACTTTGTGCAAATCGATCCAGCCTTCTCTGATTAACAGAGGTCATATTTTTTCCACATACACACATACGTACACACACAGACATTTTCCGATCTCGACGAACTGAGTCGATTGGCATATGACACTTGGCCCTCCGGGTCGGGATTAGATTGACGAATTTTAGAGTGTTTGAAAAAGGCAAAAACATTTTTAGCAAATGTTGAAAGTTATACATTTTTTTTGGTGAGCAGTTCTATGTTTCATAGACATTAAATCAATTTTAACTTCGCTTACTATTAAATAAAGACCCTTATTACAGTACATCTCTACAAAAACGAGCTCAATTTGAAAATAAATCTGAGGATTATGATTGATTACAGAACTCTGGAATTTTCTATTGGAATGTTTTCAGGCAGGAATTTGTTATTGATGCTATTAGACAACTGTGAAATCAAGACTACTAGATCAATTACATATCAAGACCCCATTCCGACAATTTATCAAAAGTCCTCATGATGTTTACAACAACAGGTAATCAATCTACGGATCAGATAATTGTTATTGTAATGTTGAATTAAATCAGTCAGCATCAATAAATTTTCAACTTCAATCCAATTCTTTTTTGTGTGGTGGGGGGGGGAGTTGTATGGTGTTAAACCCCAAAACCTTCTCTTGGCTACGCCGTTGCTTGGAGTTATTTACTTCGCTTTTCATTTTCCGATATGTTTCAGATCGATCCGATGGTCATAAGTTAGAAAAATTGCAGTCAGAAGGTTCGCACAAATGAACATTTTTGTACTGATAAGTTATCAAGTTCCTTCCAGACAACTTGGAAGTGTTCGGTGATTATTTCTAGCGGTTGTAGATAGTAAAATGAAATACAAAATTCGTTTTATCGAAATAATGTTTAGCTTATTTCAATGGATTATTACTATATTGAACAATAAATAGGCGACAAAGAGTAATCAACAAACAACAAGCCATAACTTTTAAAGTATTCAAAATAGATATTTAAAGTCTTTAGCAAAGTTATTCGCAAAAGTAAGAGCTACAAATTTGCTGAAGGCATCATTTCGATATAATCACTTCCAAGAAAATTTGTGAAAATATCTCACTCATAGGGGGATTAATCAGCAAAAGCACAATACCAAAAGAAAGGGCATATTGCCTCCATTATATTCTCCGAAGATACTATTGACCTAAAATAAGCCGTTTTGGCGTTAATAATAGATAACATGTTTTTGGTCATATTTCTGGCAATGGGAAATGGTAAAAATCTTTCGTCCGCATTTAATGTTAAATATCTCTTTTGATAATAATCCGATTTCAACAATCCATAGCTTGTTCGAAAGGTATTCGTTGAAGCTGTCGAAAAACATATAAATTGTTAATCTCTATTGTCAATTTCGACAGATAATTCAAAAAAACTGCAAAAAATGCCATTTTTACGCATTCAAACATTCATATCTTGGAAACTAAACATCAGAATCAAAAACAAATTAATAGCGTTCATACTGTTTTTTAGTTCTTTCATTTAAAATTAGTTTGGATAAGATCGGTTCAGCCATTGCTGAGAAACACGAATGAGAATTTGTCCGTTACATACACACACACACACAGACACACACACACACACACAGACATTGTCCCAAATCGTCGAGCTGAGTCGATTGGTATATAAGACTCGGCCCTCCGGGCCTCGGAAAAAATCTTGAAAGTTTGAGCGAATTCTATACATTTCTTTTATAAGAAATGTAAAAAGCAAAGAATTAGGTGCAGCTGTAAAAAATTATGCTTGAGAATAGCGCTTTCACGAAAATGTACGACAATCAGAAAGTCTTACGATTTTCGGAGAAATCAAGCCAGTCCGAATTACCCCCACGATTTTAATAGCCCCGGGTTCCCCCTAACTATTGGGTCAATCATTCAAGTCCTAAAATATGCTTATATTTTGCATCCTAGCTGAAAAGTTAAAACATGTTGCCCTATATTCGCTCAACTTTCAAGTGGTGACCATAGTAATACCCAACTAATAAAATTGGGAACATTTAATGCGAACTAAACTGATCCAAAACGAAGAGACAGGCATATGCATAAAAAATCGTGACATCCGGCTACCCAGAAAGGGAAACGAGAAATAAACGAAAAAATAATTAACATTCTTCACTCATTTATCAGCAGACACGAGTTCTCCTTCCTTCAGTATTCTTATTACGTTCTGTACGACAGTCAAATCACACCAGATCCGTAGTCCTGAATCGTTGCACCCGATTCCGTCTGTGGTGTGTTGATCATGCATTTATCTTCAACCATAGTCGCCGGTTATTTGCCTATCGTTCTCCGTAGCTAGAGTTTGCACGAATCAATTCTCAACTAGGAGTCCTGCATGATTTTCGAAATAAGTAATGATGAAAATGATCAAGTTGGTAGCAGTATGAATCGAATTTTGGACATTTTACTCTTATTGATTATTGGGGATTTTAAAACCAATTTTGAAAACCATTCTATTTAAATCATTACAACGCCCTAGTATAACATTATCTTCGAGGACAACAAAACAAAAATGACATTTTTCAAGCGGGAATGGTAAACATGAAGCAAAACTGCTAGTTTTTTCGATGACATTTTTTTAACCTATTTCCCAGTTTTTCGAACATATGAATTTAGCAACTAGTTGAAGAATGAAAACGGATTGCTCTATAAGTACAACAGTATCAGTTGAAGTATATTTATTCTTAGGATTTCAAATACATTTTTGGATATTGAAGCGTTTTAATTGAAACGGTTAATTGGATTTAAACCGTCTAAATAGAATGAAATGGAAAAAAGTGATAAATTATTCTATCTAATTAAGCACAACTTATAATGGTAATTTGTCCACAGTTTTAATCTCACCATACCCTTTGAAAACGTCTTATTGCTCAACAAATAACTATCAATCGACTTCTAATGAAAGTCTTTCAGTTTTTCAACAGTTCGCCTTTCTGGGTCCACCCGAAAACGATCAGTACCGAAGCAGCCAGATCCAACACAGCCCAACTCGAGTGTCCCAAATCGTTTAGTAAAGACCTAATTTTGAACACATAAACATCATGCCTCGACAGACATAAAAAACCCTTTCTTCTTTTATGACACAAAACTGGATTTTTGCTGAATCCAATCCTAAAGGCATCCTTTGCACCAGTCAGGGAGCAGTGCGAGGTGCCGCAGAGCACATGCATAAAGTTGTTCTTTGATAATTGACTCTTGAAACATAGAACTATTCATTTTTCGGCAGAGTAACACAATGGGGCAAGAGTGAATAGTCGACAAATACAATTCTTAACCTTGTAGCATATGGAACAGTATGTTCACCGAAGATATGAACGTTCTACATTCATTATTTAGCCCCATTAAACCCACTTCCCTGTTACTGGGCTGTAACTCAGTATGCTAACTTCTACACGGTTCACTTTAAAAACCGAAAATGCCGACTGTAATTTGAAACTTGCCTTCCCGAAAAAAACATATGTTCGATTGTTTTCATTTGCTTAGAAAGGTCAAAGTATGTAGCTTTTTTCAGGCAAAACAAACACATGACTGCCCACAGGAATGTGCTAGTTATTTATAATAGAAGCTGAAGATGATTCTAATTAGATAGTGAAATACCTGCACCAATAATGGGGTGGAAAATATTGCTCAAAACAAGCTGCCATAATTCACCTACCAAGCCAGCATGAAATAACTTCATAAATCAACAACGCTGCAAAACATTACAGGGACCCTCGAAACCCCGTTGCGGCAGTGTGCCTGTACTATCTGCACAGTAAGCAGTACAGGGAACAAGATTACCTTTTGCCTTTCCACAAAACACACAGATAATATCTTCTCGGGTTACCACACTTCCTTTCATACACAACAGACAGAAGCTGAAAAATGACTCTACATGCCTGGAACTACGAGTACACAGTTAACAGATTCCTGCGGGAGAAACGAGCGTAAATCTATTCCCTGTCTTCCCTCAGACAAGAAGAGTTCCTATACCTACTGTAAATTCCCTTTTTATTTTGTGTTGGATATGGAAATGTTTTTCTTTTTTTTTTTTTGGGTTACCATCACAAACACTGATTCGACATCGCTTTATGGTGCATTCTTGACTCAAAGTGACAGCGATAAATGATCCTCGTTTTGTCATTATGTCGAAGCTAAAGCAACATTTTTTGTCAAGGATCTACGATGACAACTTTAGCTCATATCGACGCTTAGCCATGGAGCGCATTGTACACAGAAATAAGCCGAGTTTGATGCAATTCTGTTTTAAATTATTTCAGATCTAGACCCTCGGATGTGTAATAGAGCCTTTTTCTTACAACAAAAACACAGAGCTTCGGGTTTAGTTAAAATTTTTGCGAGTAAATACCGTCATTACAAACTTACAAAACTATATTTAAAAATTTGTTCAGCCAAATCAGTTGGTCCCGTACAGCTCTCGTCGCCTCTCTCATAAATAATGAAGAAAACCATACTGACACGACGAACTTCGTTCCGCCCAAAATAGTGCTCGGGAAGAAGTTCTCGCCAATTCCTCAATGGTCTGATGTTTCACAGCATCACACAACACAGACCAATTTCTGAATTCGAATGTTCGACAAAATAAATTTGACATTTTTGTGCTGCACCAATTCATACCTAGAAATATTTGTTATCATATCACCACTGTTGGCTGAGAATTCGGTATGTCGCATTACCAGGTCTGTGCTACCTAACCTCATTGACGGGCTGTTATCTTGGATAACTATAGCAGATGAGGCCCCGTATTTCCGCTTCGGCCACCTGTTCCAGGATAAACACTGTTTCGGGCAGCTGGTGGACTAAGTTTCAACTACAACCACCCCCCCCCCCCACTCCTAGCAAGGGCAACGTGCAGGGACATATCAAGGATCTAGTGATTAGCATCAAATCTGCCGTAGCAACAGCCGAATACGAATAGATGGCATTACTAGAGAGAGTTGAAAACGCCAAAAAGACGCTGAAGACCACGGAGATAGCGAAAGCAGAAGCCTACTCTTTTTCTTTGAAAAGAGTAAGAGTGTCACCAGGAGAAGGGACCGAAAGAGCCCAAGAAGATCGGCGATAGACAGCGAAACAACCGACAATTGCAAAGTGAATGGTGAACCATAGAAAGCGTAGAAGAGAAGATGAAAAACACAAAGAAAAGGATGAAAAGAAGAAAAACAAGAAAGAAGACCTTCGGTCGCCCCCGGAGGGGTTTAGGGGAGACGCTCTAGTCGTCAAAGCAAACGACGGCGTAACGTACACTGCGATCCTCAAAAGAGTGATAAAAGATCCTAAGCTGAATGAGCTGGGGGAGAACGTAACAAGAACCAGGCAGCACTCAGAAAGACGAGATGCTGTTCGAGTTGAAGAAAGATCCATTTATCCACAGCTCGGCCCATCGGGAACCCATGGCAGAAGCGGTGGGAATAGAAGCGAATGTGAAAGCTTTAGTTCAGGAAGCGAGCGCAGAAATATGGACGAGAAATCAACGGAACACGAAGTGAGGAGCGTGCTAATAGAGCAATGCAACCTTGAAAAGGAGCAGGTGTCAATCAGATTGAGGAAGGCGTACAGTGGCACACAGACAGCAGTGATACGCTTACCGCCAACCGCACCCAACAAGCTTATGTCGACCGGTAAGTTCAAAATCGGATGGACGGTGTGCTCGTTACGATTGATCCCTAGAGCCACTAAGAATGGAGAGGTGTTTCAGGTGCTTGGGTTTCGGCCATCTGGCAAGAAACTGTAGAGGCCCGGACAGATCTGATCTGTGCGGAAAATGTGGGGAGAAGGGACACATTGCTAGAGACTGCACAAAGCAACCGAAATGTTTGCTCTGCAGAAATGAAGGCGGAAAAGATCACATGATGGGAGGCTTCTTATGCCCAAACTACAAAAAGGCGAATGAGGGCCAATGATGATGGAGATAACCCAGCTTAGTCTCAATCATTATGACATTGTTCAGAAACTGTTGTGGAAGTTAACAGAAACAAAGTGCGACGAGGTTACGGCCGAGAACTCATCATTGACTTAACACGCTGATGAATAACATGAATTGGCGAGTTATGAGCAGTACACACATAACGGTCACCAGGCGATCCACTGCACCATTGGTCGGTGGAATTGCATTGTGACGCGGAAAGTGAGGACTGGCAAGTTGCAGTGGAAAAAATGACTTCGACAAGGACTTTTTGTGGAAGCACTTCGTGCTGACAGCCCAGGTCCTGTTTCGAATGCCGATGAGCTGTCGGAAACATTAGCGAGGGCGTGTGACGTATCAATGACGAGGAAAATGGAGCCGAGCAACTGCCGGCGTCCGGCGAATTGGTGGAACGTAAGGCTCAGTATCCTTCGTGTTGCCTGTCTGAAAGCCAGAAGAAGCGTTCAGAGAACAAGATCTGAGGCAGTTAGAGAAGAGTGTAAGGTAATATTCCGGATGGCGAGGACCGATCTTAAACGCGAGATAGTGCTTAGTAAGTCCACCTGCTACAAGGAGCTGTGCTGAGAAGCAGATGCTAATCCCTGGAGTAAGGCTTACCGTGTTGTGATGGCTAAGATCAAGGGCCCAACGACACCAGCTGACAACCAGCTGTGAGCTGACAAATTATCATGGAGGGTCTTTTCCCGAAGCACAAGCTAACCGCATGGCCGCTCACACCGTACGTTGATGCAGACGGCGGAAATGCTGGTGACAATCGAGTCTCCATCGGCGAGCTCCTTACAGTGGCAAAAGGGCTGAAAGCGAAGGAACCTCTTGGTCCGGACGGTATCCGCAACGTGGCACTGAAGACCGGACTTCTTCCAGCTAATTCTACAGAAATTCTTGGATAAAAGCTTCTCCTCGGACAGATAGAAAATTCAGATGCTGGTGTTGTTGCCAAAACCAGGGAAGACTCCAGTAGATCCAGCATCGTATCGGCCCACATGCCTGCTGGATACTCTTGGTAAACTTCTGGAAAAGGTCATCCTCAACAGGCTGACGACCTACGCTGAAAGTGAGAACGGACTATCGCAGAGGCAGTTTGGGTTCCGGAAAGGGATATCGACGGTGGACGCCATCCGTTCAGTCGTAGCGAGCGCGGAGAAAGCGTTGAAGCAAAAGATAAGTGGTAATAGCTACTGCGTCGTGGTAACGCTCGACGTGAGAAACGTGTCAAACAGTGCCAGCTGAGTGGCGATCGCCGCAGCGCTACACAAAATGCGGGTACCGAGCTATCTGTGCAAGGGTTCTGAAAAATTACTTTCAGAACCGAGTACTGATCTATGAAACGAACAAGGAACAGAAGTCGATTAGGGTCACGGCGGGAGTACCTTAGGGCTCCATACTTGGACCAAATCTCTGGAATATTATGTACAACGGGGCGTTAACACTGAAACTGCCCAGGAGAGTTGAGATCGTCGGCTTTGCAGATGACGATGTCCTGATGATAACCGGCGAGACCTTTCAGGAGGTAAAGATGTCGACGGCAGAAGCAATAGGCATCGTGGAAACCTGGATTGATGACGTCAAGTTGCAGCTGGCTTACCACAAGACTGGGGTAGTGCTGGTCAGTAACCGTTAAAAAAACAGTGTGTCATGGTCAGCGTAGGGGGACAATCTATCCCATCTATGCGGTCACTTGGGTGTGATGGTCGAAGATCGGTTAAATTACAACAGCCATGCCGACTATGTAATGTATGTGAAAAAGCTGCGAGGACAACTATCGTATTGGCAAGGATCATGCCGAACATCGGAGGGGCAAGAGACAGCATGAGACGTCTCCTGGCGGGTGTCCATCCTCAATACTGAGGTGTGGAGTACCGTTCTGGGCTGCTGCTCTGTGCTCAAAACGGAACCAGACAAAGTTGACAAGCACGTTTCGCCTAATGGCTGTTCGTGTCGCGAGTGCGTACAGAACGATATCGTCGAAGGCGGTATGCGTAATTGCCGGGAGATTCCCACCTGCATCACTCTGGCTGAGGACGTAGAATGCTACCAGCGGAGAAATGCACGAAATGCAAGGGGACTGGTCCGATCGGACTCGTTGGCTAAGTGGCAACCAGAGTGGGACAACTCGGAGAAAGGAAGATGGACCCACCGATTTATCCCAAATGTGTCTACTTGGGTGCATAGAAAGCATGGAGAGCTGAACTTTCTTTTGACACAGTTTTTGTCCGGGCACGAATGCTTCCGAATGTTCTTGCATCGGTTTGGACATGCTTCGTCACCCCTTTGACCGGAGTGTGCAGAGAAAGTGCCGAACGGATCAAAAAAATAGCGCCATCGGTTAGAAAGCCGCCGTGAACCCACAAATCTGGTTTCAGGAGAAGTTCCGCCGCCAAGGAACTCTCCGTCGGTGTAGACTAGGGCCACCGCCGGGGACCAGTCGAGTAGTACGCGACGTAGCACCGGGTTCGGATCGTCGGGGCGCCTATGAACCGGACGTCAAACTTCACTGGATTCACCGAACCGATTTCGACATTCTACCGGTTAGCTCGTTAGTAGACTAGCTCTACCGTCTGGGATTAGAGCGAGTAGACCGCGTCGAACAGCTTGCAGTGGGTCGTTAGGCGCCTATGAACCGGAAGCTACGCTCCACCCGGAAACGCTGGACAGACCTCAGCATATACTGACTGCCCCATTGAGTAGGCTAGGTCCACGGCCGTAGATTAGATCGAGCAGATCGGGACGAAGCGGGGAGCCAAATGGGTCACGGAAACGAACATCGCTATCGTGAGAAATCTACCGCCGGGGAATTCACAGTTAGATTCGCCGCCGTGGACTATCCGACTATATGATGAAACAAATGGAAGCTAATTGGCTCACGAAACAAACTCCGGTACCGAGAGAAATTCCGCTGCCGAGGAACTCTCAGTCGGGGTAGTGTAGTTCACCGCCGGCTAATATCCGAGTAGATGTCGATATAGTTCGATATAGCTAAATGGATCAAAGAAGCGCGTATCGTTGCTGGGAGAAATTTCGCCTTCGGGGAACTATCGGTTGGAGTAGGGTTAGTTCGCCGTCTTGGACTACACGTGTAGATCGTGATAAGCTTAATTAATGACTCACGGAAACAGGAGCTAAATGACTCATGGAATCAACATCTGAACGGCTCACGGAGACAAGAGCTTAAAAGGTGGCGTAATAGATGGAGAAAAGAAGCATGTGAAGAGTCGAGAGTTAAATCAAAGATCAAAGGTCGAGCCATTTCATGAACCAAGTGAGGCTCCGAGATAGAACAGAAGAAATAGTTGCGACGAAAGCACAACGAGCGACCCACGAAGTAATACCTTCACGTAATTCCGTGGGGTAGAATTGAAGGCGACACAATAATCGTCGAAATTAAGTAATGAAGGACGTACACTGAGCTTCTTCGAAAATTGAAACTTGATCCGCAGTTGATGCAATTGGGAGAGAATATAGAGAACACCAACGGCGCTCAAAGAGGCGAGATGCTGTTCGAACTGAAAAAAGACCCTACGGTCAAGATCTTAACCTTCAAAACGCTCCTTTAAAAGTCTCCAGGTGAAGAAGTTACCGTGAGTGCTCTATACCACGAGATTGTGATTAAATGCAGTAACCAGGACGAGATCACAACAGAAGACGAGCTGTGAAGTGTGCTGAAGCAGCAATGTGACCCGTAGGGCGGTACTCGGACGGCATCGATACGGCTGTCTAGCCCACCCTCACACTTTCACCCTTATACCCCTTCCCTTACACACTCAACTCCGCATACCACAATAAATTAGCATAAAGACAAAATTTAACTTATGCTGATTAAGATCAAATAATTATTTTACGTTTTTTTGCAAGTGTTTCTTCGTCGTCGTGTAGCTCATCAGGTTCGTGGCAGTCGGGCGCTTGTATATAGGGGTCCGTCCATCGTAATAACAATTTTGCAGACACTTACACATGACCAGTCATGTAATAATAGTTTGGAGAAATTAGAAATGCACAAGTGCACCACTATGTGAAAACAGGTATATTTTTTATTTTTTGAGGATTTAAAAGATATGTAATCCTTCAAACTATGTGAAAGAAATATAGATCACTTTTTATTATACATAAAAATATAATAGCAAATTAAATGTGATAAAAATGTTTACATACAGTAGTGTAGTCCTACGTCAACAGTTCGTGCAAGTCCGTAGGAATGGTCCTTGTTGTTTGTACCGTCTTGATTTCAGCTTGCCCTTTTGAGTACCAAATGTCTACTAAATTCCTCCAAATTAGTTTAAATTGATGTTCTTCTGACCACGCATCAAAATTTGTTCCTCAAGGAGAATCATAAAATTTAAAAAAAGACAATTAACTTGGTAAGATTTCTTTTGAAATCACACTGATCACTATCAAAACGCATGACATCCATTGTCATAGCAAGACAATTGAATTCCATCACTTTTCAAAGTGCCCGTCCGGTCAAACTTTAAACAACTACGTCCCGTCTCGGTGTTGATGATCATAAGTAATAATCGCTGACCCTCCTGATAAAGAAATTAATATTATTACCGCAGCTCGCGCGTTCAATGTCAAACGCGCCTCAAGTTCACGTCAATTAATTAAGCGCCTATCCCTTCTGCTAGCGTCGCGTCTGCTCGGGAAGGGAATGAACCACCCATCCCTTCTTTCCATCCACCGGCAAACCAACAATATTGTTGCTATAACACATGTCAGCTGAAATTTAATAGTTTTGCTTTCCACTTCGGAGGGCACCCATCCCTAAAGACTTTCCGGTTCGAAGCTAGTAGCCGCTGACGCGCCAACACTGCACGTCGCATATATATCGTAAAAAAACGGAAGACGAAGCAAACACGGTGACATGATGGGTAAAGGCACTCGAAAGGGTTTGGCATGGAGGTCTGGACTGCTGGTTGGTGATGGTTGGCTCATACTACTTGCAGACTTCTTTGTTTGATCGGCCAAGCCTCCAACCGCAACCCGCTTCGCGGTGTGGTTGTACAAATGGCAATGCTACTCCTAAAATATAAGCTACATTGTCTATTGTTATGAGGTCGTATAGATGGCTTAATTCACCTAGCGGTCTGATATTGCTCCCATTTTATGATTGTTTGATAGATTGTTGTATCCCCGCTTAGGTTCGGGAAGTTTAACAAAAAATTCGTAATAAGAATCGGACCGAAATTTGATGCCCACCGTTAAAACCATTTAAGTATCTATTTTTTTCCTACTATAGTTTTAGCCGAATTTTCCTGTGACTTCTATCCTATTCGTGAAATAATGAAAGGTACACACTTTGCATGGGAAATTTACGGTTCAATGACGCTCAAACTTAGATCATCGTTACTTTATAAGTTTATGCCGGTAAATCAAGCTCTCGTATTCTCCCGCCGTTGCCCGAAAGAAACAAACGATCTAATGACGCTCCACTAGTAGCGAGTAGATCCAAAAAATTAGTTTCGTCACACCATCACCAATTGTTCCCCACCACATACATGGAGGTCCCGATGTAATTTAGCTCATTTGTGTTCCTTTCCTCCGTCCCTTCGTCCAATGTGAGGTGAATTATGCGTGTCTTGTATTTTTAATTAACTCTAGACAGCACTAGCCGGTAGAGCTATTTCTCACATGCTGTCAATCGACGAACGGAATGATCCATCAGCAGGCTAAGAGCGGCTGAACTTAGCTCTCTCGCGCCCCGGCAAGCTATGAAACGATTGAGCTAACGAAAGTCAATCACCTTACGCGGGGAGACGACAACAAACAACCTCATCAATTTCAAATAACCCACCTCAGCGACACCGCGTTGACATAGAAACCACCATATACACACGTGCCAAACGTGAGTACGGATCGGACATAGCTAAGGGTAGGTAGGTATATGCGGAGTGAAAGGTTAAGTAACATAAATCTGACGTTCATCCTGTCGTCTTGCTGACATATTATGATTTACCATTTTTGCTTCTTCAGTTGATTGAATACTTGCAGCCGTTGCAAAGAAGCAAGGAAGAGAAAAAAAAACAACCCAAGAAGTAAGTCTAATTAGATATTCAGTTAAGGTTGAGCCTTTTCCTGTGTGACTGGGCTATGAATTTCAATGCGAGAAACATTAACATAATCAAAACTGTAGAATATATGATTAGGTATCTTGTTAATGCATTACTGTAATACTTTGGCCAGGCCTACCAACAGAAATTGTCGGTTGCAAGAGGTGGCGAAATTGACACTGTCATATGCTGAACGTAAGACAAATGGCGTGATGTAATGTGCGGTGGAAAAGAATCGATAACACTCACAACTATTTAATTGCTGAGTGCTGGGTTGACTGGGAATATTGATGAGATATTAACACTTCTTCGAATTTTAGGCATGGTCGTGATTTATTTGTGGTCGAAAAATTCGGTATCGAAAATCGGAACGGAACATTGAAAGCTGAGTCATTGCTAGAAACGCGAATCGGTACACGTCGGTCATTCTTAATTTGGCTGATTCATTGAATAGTTATTACGAGAACAGAGTATTCAATCGAAATTGTAGTTGTAGATAGATAAATAAAAAATCCCAAAAAATTTGCAAAATACAAAGTGTGTTAACAATTATTTTTCGCTGGAAACTTGTACATACTATGGGAGCACTCATTGGCGGCGCGAGGGTTTTTACCGCTCGGGTCCAAAAATTAAATTTGCCGCGCCTTTTATAATGAATTAGCTAATACCCGTCGCGCGTTGCTGCGACTTTCAACGAAATAGGAGTAAAACACAATGTGTTTTGAAGCGCCATCTGGCGGGCAGATAAAAATCTTGAAAGTTTGAGCGAATTCTATACATTTCTTTTTTAATAAATGTAAAAATTAAATAGCCATAACACTGAAAAATTTACAGAAAAAGCTCGACCGACGAAAAATTGTTTGCGGACTGCCCAGAAAAATAACGAATTTTTGAAAACTCAGTCGGCCCACCCCTGAGTCGATTTCTAGTCCCATCAGGAGTACTTGCTCCAAAGTTGAAGCAAATCGGACAAGTCTAGCTACCGGACCAACGTGCCTGAAGTTTGTATGGGATCTTTAGACAATTTACATGGAGAAAATCTAGTGGCTCGCATTTTCGCCGCTAAGTGGCACTATCTGCACCGTATTATCACTGTAAGTGAAAATAAGAAAGATAATTTAATTGTCTACAACTTTGTTGAAGACTGCTAGTTAATACGGCCTTGTTAAAAGAAGTTATTAAACTGTTAGCGAAGTGATGTCTGAGTCAGTTCTGCATGGGGCCTAGCAGTGCAAGGTTGTGTATCTGTACTTGATTTCCACGGACTACACATTTTTGTGAAATAATGGTTAGATTTAGCTCAATAGTACATTCAGAATAATTGTAGTCCATAATACGAGTTATATTTTGGTTCGAAAATCTTAGTTCTACCTGTGGCCACATAGGTGGCGCCAACATTAACGTTTCATAGAAGAGAGATAGAATATCGAGATGTTCGGAAGAATTATTGCAAAATACCTGTTCTACAACTTTGTGGAAGACAACTAATTTTTATCTCTTTCCGATGAAAAGTTAGTGTTGGCGCCCTCTATGCGGTAACATCTAGAACTAAAATTTTCTAACCAAAATATAAGTCGTATTATGCACCACAATTCCTCTGAACGTACTATTAAGCTAAATCTAATCATTTTTTCACAAAAATGTTTAGTTCATGCGAATCGAGTACTGATACACAACCTTGCACTGCTAGGCCCCATGCAAGACTCACTCAGACAACACTTCGCTAAAAGTTTAATAACTTCTTTTAACAAAGCCGGATTGACTAGCAGTCTTCGACACTTTTCACTTACAGTGATAATACGATGCATATAGTGCCACCTAGCGACGAAAATGCGAGCTAGTGTGTTTTCTCGATGTAAATTGTCGAAAAATCCCATTCAAACTTCAGGCATGTTGGTCCGGTAGCTAGACTTGTCCGATTTGCTGCAAATTTGGTGCAAGTACTCCTGGTGGGACTAGGAATCGACTCAGGGGTGGGCCGATAGAAATCATTTTTTTCTTGTCACTCTACTGGTACACCCTCTGTAAAATATAAGATACAATTACTCTACATATAAATTTAAAATTGCATAAAAACAAAAACAAAATTTATCGCAAAATTACTAAAAGAATCAAAATTAAGTACAATACAATTATTTAGAAAATGCAGCGTGTATTCAAAAATTGCGTAATTTAAAAATCTAATCAAAGATTCCTTTTTCCTTCGCGGCTAACATCATTATTACATGTCAATACTGTTTTAAGATTTATAAATTCGTTGTACCGTATCTCACTGATATCCAACTCGACACCAACACGACTGCCATGTTCTCTATCAGCTACTATGTACTTTATCTTGTCAGAGTTTATAGTCAGTCCGATTCTCGTACCTTCCTTTTTAAAATGCAACAATGTCTCTTCCACTGCTCTGCGATCAACGCCAATGATGTCGTTTCCAAAGCTTTGAAGCATGTGAGATTTTGTGGTGATGGTTCCGTTCCTTTGCACATCAATCCTTTGTACCGTAAACCGGGGTGACTTTGATCATCGGGGTGACTTTGATCACTCGAAACTTTTTTCGTAGATCGCTTATTAATCCAGAATAGTCTACCGAATCATTTTAGTTTGACATGATTTTTACTCTAAACTTATGAAATACTGGTTTGTTATACTTTTTGAGTATTTTGTTCGATTGTTGGGTACAAAAACTACAAAAAACCGAAATTTGACTGTACCTTATTTTTACGAAGCTTCATAAAGTGTCTATTTTTTATAAAACAAATAAATCTCAAATTTGAGCAAGAGTAATAAATTACAAGCGGGATTTTATTTTCCTTTAGAGTGGGATGTACCAAATTTACTTTTAAGAGTTTGTTTATTTTAAATACAAATTTTTGTGAAACTAGTTGGCAATTATTTCAAATTTTTTTAAGCTTAAACTCGCAACTTTTTTTTATTGTTCAATATTTCAACGTGTTAAAATGGATGAAACATTTTGTACATTGATAAAGCACTGAAATAAAACAATTTTAGCAGTTTTAAAGGTTTTCAGAATCATTTATTCTAGTTGAACACAAATTATACGAATTTTGGTTACTCGAATTTTACAGTACATTGAATACTTTGTATAATACCAATTAACATCTATTTAACAATGAGTATCTTTCCAGAATTAGTTTAAACAAACATTTGAATGAAAAACATTGACATCAATAACTTAATGTGGGTGAACATGCAGGTTATCAAAGTCACCCCGGAATACGAAAACGGACATCAACTTGAAACCATTTTTGGAAAAATAGCTGTAAGCGGACAATTTTGGATAAAACCATGCAATCTTGTTCTCCTTACATTAGTACATGGTTTAAAAATATAAAACTTGAAAAAAATGTGTTGCGTCTAAAAATATGCAATGATTACTTCTAAAAGTGATCAATGTCACCCCGGTTTACGGTATCGCTTGATTTTATCCCGTCCGGCGTTATACGAATCAGCTTAATTAATTTTATCGGGAACCATGTATAAGTATTATCTGCCACAGTTTGTTTCGTCTTACTGAATCATATACCGCCTTTAAATCCACAAATAGATGTCACCATGTCTCACGTCCGCAAGTTGTTTTCTTGGAATTTATCCAGAATTTGTCGCAGGGTGAACATTTGGTCTGTTGTTGATCGTCCTTCTCGAAACCCGCTTTGATATTCGCTGATAAAGGATTCAGCCAACGGGTGCAGTCCCCTAAACAGACCATCTTGTAGGCGACATTGAGGATCGTTATTCCACGGAAGTTATTATACCGAGTTTAGTGCTCTTCTTGAATGTAGCGCGTATGATACCATCCAATCAACCCGAAGATATTTCTTCTTCCACGCAGATTATCCCGATCACGCAGCGTACAGCCGCTCACTCCCGACTTTTAGAAGTTCACGCGGAATTCCACGCTTCTCAACGGACGTTTTTAAGCTCTCGGATAGCCTTCTATCAGTGATTAAAAAATAATTATTCTTTATTTTACCATAGTGGAGAACAATTTAGGTAAAAACTTTTTTCTTCATTAAGGAGAAAATTATTTAAAACCATCTTTGCGCACGAAAAGCACAAAACCTTTAACTAAATTAGTTATGAAAAAAGCGCTTCGATTTCGTCTCATCAGAATCCGACACTAATTTAGTGACATGAATAAGCTAGCGCCGAAAATCCGCCTCCACTAAGCAGAAATATAGCATAGTGCATCTTGCATTGGCTTGCTAAACCAAACCAAATGTTTCGATTTAAATAGTTCTCATCGGCTTCAAATGAGCTCGTTTTCTTGTGGAACATCACGCTTGACTAGGGTTTTTTCTCAGGAACACAAATAGCGTCTCCGTTTTTTGAAGCTAGAGTCAGTTAACTTAGTCCTGTCACGAAGTTAGTGTCAGATTGTGATGAGACGAAGTTGAAACGCAAATTCCATAACTAATTTAAAAAAAACTCCTATATATTTTCCCTGTTGCACACTATGTTGCTTTGTAAACAGTACAACAATCCAAATACAACGGTCTACTAACAAAAAGACGGGCTAATTAATTCCTTCTTCGACCGTCTGGGAATGCAACAGTCGTTTTCTTCTTAGGTCGTTTCGTTGCTATTCTGAACGCTTAGCTAATCGCCAGGTCCACTTATTAGACCGGTTGTCCTAACGACTATGCTGGACTTACGTGCCCTTAGTGTTTTCGAGCCGATGGTGTTGTAAACGATCCATGGTCAGGTGCAGTTGAAAAAAGACATGTGGAGACAAGTGTCACAGGAGGAGGAAGATTGAAAGTAGGGATAGGCATTCGATTAAAAGTTGTGCTGTGATTCAAGATTTTAGGAACCTCTAGGCGTCCGGCCTCCAGTAGACTTATTAGGTGCCTAACAATACGTACGGAAAATCATAACGACGGAGTGCAAGAAAGAGACGAGCCATAAATGACGTAGCATTTTTTGAGTGATTTGTAGCACCCCCCCTCCCCCATAGTAGCATTTCGTCACAAACTTCTATACCCCCCCTCCTGGTAATTACGTAGCTTGGCGGTAACCCTCACCCCTCCTTGCCAACGTAAAAATTAAAATAATCGAAAATCGATGTTAGTTAGATGAAACGGGTAAGGTTGTCGTGACATCAGGTCATCCCCTTTAAAAAAGCTACGTAGTAGTGACCCCCAATATAAACTTTATCAAAATGTGAACATGATATTTTGTATATCCCCGATTTGCTCAGTATTTCTATCGGATCCTTTGTGGATCCTAGTATTGATTTTAGCTGGTAATTTTTACTACTGAAAACTAGATCTACACCAAACTTTTCTAATTTTTTCCTAAGTGGATAAGCCGTATTCTGGTTGAAATCTACTGCTATCCTTTTTAAATTTTCAGTTGTTGGAGTTAAGGTTGTGAGGTTTTGCTTATGAAGTATTCTAGATTTTTTATTAATATTTGATTGGATGGTTTGCTCTGGATACCCCTTGAGCTTACCTGTTTCGAAAATAAATTCAGTTTCTTTAGTTTTTGCTTCTTCCCCTAATGGTAGAGTAAGCATTCTATGGACCATGTGGTGAAAAGCGGCCATTTTATGCTGATATGAATGGTTTGAAGTATTTGGTATGATTCTCTCAGTATTTGTAGGTTTCCTATAATTTCGAAAGTCAAGGACCCCCCTCTCTTTTTACAAGCACATCCAATAAGGGCAAATTATCTTTCTCTTCTTCGTGCGTAAAATTGATATTTTTATGGATGTTGTTAATGGTTTCCAACATCCGGGATAAACTTTTACGTTTGATAATATAGAAGATATCGTCAACGTATCGCCACCAGCGTTCTGGTAGCTCACCTTTTTCTTTTAAACATTCTTCTAAGTTTGCCATAAAAAGTTCACAAAGAAATGGAGAGAGTGGGTTACCCATCGGAGCACCCGTGGTTTGTTTATAGAAGACACCCCGGAATGTGAAATAATTTTCTTCCATGCAAAGGCGAGTAAGTTGGATATAAGATCTTACTTTGCTTTTCCATAGACTGTTGTTATTTTGTTGTAAAAAACCAATCCTCTAGTAGGTTAATTGAATCTTTTACAGGGACACTTGGGAATAGTACGGTTACGTCAAAGGAGACCATAATCTCATCGTCTTTGATTTCACCTGAGTTTTGAAGTTTGAGAGTGAATTCTTGTGTATTGGTGATGGACCGGCTGGAAAACTTTTTTGGCATATTTTGAAACTCTTGCACTAGATATTTTGCAATTTTTTGAGTTGGGGCACCTATTGATGAAATAATTTCCCTGATTTCATTTCCGGGTTTGTGAATTTTTGGGAGTCCTTTTATTCAGGGTAAGATGGGATTTGAAACTTTGAAACGAGTGAGATTCTCACCCAAGAGGGGTTTACAGTCTTTAAGAGTTTTTTCAACACGTTTAATCATGTCCGGGAGGGGGTTCGTTCTCTGTGCCCTGTACGGGCCAGATATAATTTTTTGGGTCATGTCAGCGTCATATTGTTCTTTGTCCATTATTACAACTTTATTTCCCTTGTCAGCCTTTAAATAAAAAACTGGCTTTTCCCTCAATTCTTTTATAATTGTTATTTCTTTTGTATGACATTTTTGTGGAGTATTTTCTTTAATTATTTCCGCTGTCGTGGATCTAGCGTCATTAATTGTTGAAAAATGAAGGTTGCAATTATTGATACCTGTCTCTAGGTCAATGATTACTTGTTCAAAATTTGGTCTTGATGTTATTGCATAGTTAAGTCCCTGATTTAACAAAGTCGATTGTTCTTCGGTAAAGCTCTGAGATGAACGATTTACCACAAAGTCATTTAAAATGTGTACTGTCGGTTTGGGTCGGTCAATGTAGGATTTTAGTCTTAAATTGTCGAACTTCTTGTCCAAAAGTTTTCTCTTTCTTTCCGATTCACACTTTTCTGTAACTTTTACTTTTGTTAGGAACAAACAAAAACTCATTGGGTGTTCTTTAGAATCTCACTCGTTTCAAAGTTTCAAATCCCATCTTACCCCGAATAAAAGGACTCCCTAAAATTCACAAACCCGGAAATGAAAACAGGGAAATTGTTTCATCAATAGTGTGGTGATAAAGTTTATATTGGATAAACCAGGAGAACATTAGAAACTCGATTCAAAGAGTATATTGCGGAAATAGCAAAAGCTTCTAGAGAATCTGCTAAAGATTTACCGTTCCATTTCAAATCCAAGGTAGCGGAACATGCTTTTTCAGAAAAACATAACTTAACTATAGAAGATATTAAAATTCAGCGTCAAGTCTCTAATCCTTGGAAATTAGACGTAGCTGAAAGCCTGGAAATTTTCAAACATTCGTCTCCTTTCTTATTAAATCAAGACCAAGATAACGGATATTCATGGCTCTTCGAAATTTTACCTATATGCAAAAAACGGACAGCTTCATGCACCTAGGTACCCACCGACCACAGCCTACCCGCTTCCCTAGATAAAACGACTTTACAATCACGTAATTTCCTATAGACTGATACAAACACTGAAGAAGATTACAAGTAGTAATCGAAATACCGGTATCTGTTAAATAGTGAGGTGCAAGTGCATCTAACTAAATAAACATAGTGGAATTAAATGGAAGAAAATCTTTGAAACAATAAATTGAAGTTGTTCGAGCTGGTGATTATGGAACCTCACTACAAGCAGTACCTAAACGTCTGGGCGTTGGACTGCGACTAACCTGCTATCCCTAACATCTTACATAACACAGAGTATGGCAGGTCACGCTCATACCGATGTAATTTAGACAAACCTATCTGCTGCTTTTGACCATGAAAAAACGACTTTCGATTTATAGTGTCTTCAGCAAAGTTTGTATATAAAATCTTTCCCGTTTGATTAAAGTATAAGTTTAGTGATTAATCCCCCTAAAGCCGAGAAGCAAATTTTTGTTTGGTCATATATGAAAATAATAAAAAACTGTATTCAGCAAAATTGTAGGGAATATAATAAGCAACAACTTTGCTGAAGATACTATGTATCTATCTTTTTGTTCTAAAAGACATTTGTGGAGTTTTCTATGATGCACCCCTGAAAATCACATTTTCTAAAATAACTTTTCTGGGTGATTTTTTAGAATTTCAAAATGTTCAAAAGATTTTATCCTGCATAAGAAAATACGCAATTTTTGTAATGCAAGCTAATTTCTATCTCTTATATCTGTGGAGTTATCGAAAGTTTTAGTGCGAAAAAACAACATTTTGGTAGGAAATGACATTTCAATCCGCAAATTGCCGCAGACAAAGTGAACTATGATATAACAATCACTAAAATGAAGAGATATGGAATTAACGGTAGTTTTCTAGCTGCTATTCGATCTTACAGATCGAGAAATAATGATTGTTATTGGAGATCGTCAGGCAGTAATATTTACTTCTACGTCAGGAGTGCCCCAGGGGAGTCACTTAGGACCGTTGATGTTTCTGCTTTACCTCAACGATGTCCACCTAGTTCTAAACACTCCAATCCTGTCCTTCGCAGACGTTTTTGTTTCGTCTTATCCGCTCTACTAAGGATTGTAGATTACTGAGTGATGGTTTCAAACTCTTGTTTGAAACCTTCACTCATTGGTTTAGCTCAAACCGCATGTATGTAAATCCGAAAAAGTGCCCAGTAACCTCATTCTTTCTAAAAATAGAACCGATTTGTTTTAACTACCATCTACTGGGTACAGAAATTGACGCGTTAGTCAGGATCTAGAAGTGATATTAGATTCGCAATTTCCGTTTAAACAGCACGTCTCCTATACAGTTGGCAAAGCATCCCGAATGCTGGGATGCATTTTCAGGATTGCCAAAATTTTAGGGATATTTATTGTCTCAAATCGCTGTACTGCTCTTTGTCGCGGACAAACTATGAATATTGCTGTGAAGTTTGGGCCGAAACTTTAATTACGGTATTGAGAGAATTTTGTGAAGACATAATTCCATCTAATTCTCTAGTGAGCATGAGGATTATTATTCTTAGAGAACTGAGAGACGTATGATTAAAAAGTTGAATACAACTCTCACAACTGCCCGCAAGTGCACGTTCCGAACAACCCAAGGTCACTCGGAAAATTAATGATAATGATTTTAAGAAAAAAAAAAATGAATACAAACCGCTATACTGATGACGAGCTCGTCTCCGAAAGTGGTACAAATGTTACCGAAAAAATAAACAATTTAATCGAAGCCTCAACAAACCAACAAACAGCGGTAGAAATCCGAGAACATATGCAGTACCACCAGATGCTGATGAATTTCAATGGGTGCTCCTTGGACGACAATAAGCCACATGCGAAAACCGACGTTATACAAATCCTGGAGCTCAAATTCTACAAGGCTTCTGATCGTGGTAACTTTCCTGGTAGAATCAAGTTTGTTTGCACGAAAAAGAATTATGGTTTGGTAAGGGATCTGTTCCTGTGAAAAGAGAACCAGTGTTTTTGTGACAGATAAAGCTATGAATTTGGAAGTGTTAAAAATGGAGTGTCATAATAAACAGATTTCATCTCTAATGAATCTTCATGATGCTCAAGTTACGTTTTGAGCAAGCCAGTGGTCGTAGTAGCAAAAATGTGCGACAACGGTTCAACTGTTCCTCAAACCGAGTCTGCGAAACGTGGACAAACAATGAGTGATAATGCAAAGCAAGTGTATACCTCGTTGCGGACAAACTGTGCTGCTGTTGACTTCTCGAAATGTCCGGTGAGACCATCGATTCGTGAAGTGGAGCATGAAGCTCAACGTAGTAAAAGTTGATGCTGTGCAATTCCACCATCTACGTCATGCGGTACTAATTATGTTCAAAAACATAAGTCAAGCAGAATTCGCAGAACAACTTGAAACACGTCGTCAAATGTAATGACATTTTATGCAGAATCCCAGCATATATAGATAATGGCAGTATTAAAATAAAACTGCATGATTTAGCACCACGTACTAATCCCGACGCTATCAAACAACTCATGTCACAATACGGACACGGAGAGGTGGATAGTGTCACGGAAGATACTTAGAAAAACGTCTTCTCAGGACTTTGAAACGGCGTTCGTGTGGTGAGAATGCGTCCGACAAAAACTATTGCCTCCTACTTGACACTCCAAAGCACATCACCTCAAGGTGTGACATATTCTCAACGAACACTGGTCATGTATGCAGGGCAGATTACTACGGGTCAATGCTGTGATCAGCCGCTAGACCACGGAAAACCTTGCGCAAAGACTGCTAAGGAAATTTCTTCTATTGCGACAAAAGTCGGTATACAACCGTCGTATGCTAAACAGCAACCTGTTGTTAAGCCAACGACTGCGGACCGGGCAGTAACAAACACCAGTTCAACAACGATCGGGCTCAATACTACTAAACCAACTGCCATTACCAACAACGAAGTGACAACGATTTTTCCAAATACCGCCAAATCAACAAACCACCACCAATAAAAAATCGAAAACCGATGAAAACGGATTTACACCAACATCCTGCAAGTACAAGAAATAAACAAGAACATCCAACCGTGAGCATCGTGAATGCAGAACCGATGACGACATAGACGTGAACGAAAATGTGAGAGAAGACGGACCGAATGACCCCCAATGTGCGCCAGATAGCGCCCCCTGTATTTTACCACCAAGGAGCAAAAGGAATACGCGTTTGAAAGGCCCCATAAAACAAAAAATAGGAACTCGAGCAAAATGAATAATTTGGAAAAAACTACACAACATATGTCAAATAAATAAAATAATAAAAATAACGAACTACAAAATTTAATGAAATGAAATGAATTCATAAAATAAGTTAAATGAACAAAAGATATAAAATTGAATACTTGACAAAGTTGCATGACAAATCGAGATCTGATGTTAAAGCAAAAATGTATGTTTTGAAAAAAAATGGTGTTTTGGTACTATTCAATAAGTCTTAAAAAATAAAATTTTCTTATGGAAACGAAGTCTTCTTTGGGACTTGTAACATTGAAGCCACGTTTTATTTTTTTTTAAAATAACTTCACCATAGGTTTTAGGCACTCCAAACTTGGGGTAGTTTCCATTTTTTATTTGGCTATCAAAAAAATCTATTTGGTTTCGGGGGAAGCCGGACCTTTCGGGCGTTATGGCTAGCGTCCAGTGGTCGGTCATTCTTAATTTGGCTAATTCATTGAACAGTTATCGCGAGAACATAACTCCCAAAAAATATACAATAATCAAATTGTGTTAACAATATTTTCCTCTCAAAATTCGTACATACTACGTGAGTACTGGTGTGGGGAAAATATACAGACGCCCAATATATATGTTGAATGCTATACTATCATAGTTTCGGTATGTCCCGCTGGTTCCCTATGACCAACTCAATGCCCAACCACCCCTCGGTAAATGGCAACCTTCATGCGATGTCGAGAACCATTTGAAATGGTGGAATAGGAAAAGTGAAAAAAATACATGTCAAGATAGAAGAGAAGAAGAAGAAATTAAAGCAAAATTTATAGATAAACGTGCTTAGATGGCCTACTAGAGGTCGTGTAAAATACAATCCAAAGCTTTTTCTTCCGTAACTGGATCCTAAATTGGAAAACGAATTTACTTACATACTAATCCTCAATTAAAAACCTAAACAGGTGGTAGAAGGCCAAGAGTTGCACTCAACCAATACGTGTAGGAGTTAAATTGTGCATTTGCTCAAAAATTGAACCATAGTTATTGGGAATTAACAGGATATAAGACCGATGTGAATATTACATCTACAATCTCACGCTGCGCTGCCATCACTGGGACGCCCATTATACGCGCTACCAGCCAACGACCGCTCAGTCGTCCCAGCCGTGCGTTCGGAGGTCGTGAGGAGGTCTTCCGAACTTCCTTCTCAGGCATGTATTTTGCTTTAAATGACAATCCGCTTTCTGAAAACCTTTTGATTCATAGCAGACCGCATACAGCACATAATTTCCTATCCGTCTACTACCAGAACGTTCGCGAAATGAGAACAAAAACGCTTTTGGCTTGCCTTCAATTTCTGCGACTACGACATTCACGTTCTTACCGAAACCTAGCTACATGATGATGTATTAAACGCCGTACTATCGACGAACTACACTATCTACCGATGTGATCGCAATACCTCTACCAGTAATCTAAACCACGGATGTGGTGTTCATATAGCGATAAACAAAAACGTTAACTGGGACTGTATCAGTAGCGACTGGCTCAAATGGGACAATCCTAAAGATGCGTGGATGTGGACGTTTGGAACATTTCTGAATCGATTGGTATTTAAATGACGCAAATCCATCAACAATTAACAGCGCTACAACCGTTTAAAATTATGCCACATTTTCGAGACACGGATCGAATTTCAAATTTTAGTTTTACACCTAGCCCCAGCCCTATATAGTAGCGTAAAGCATTTTCAATACTAAAGCCCATGTAAATTATCTGCTGGATGTTATTTTATAAAGGTACTAAATCGAAGCGTTCAAACGATGACGCGCTAGAAGTCAATTTGCTTCGACGGAGCCATAACCAATGTAATTATACGAATAAAACAAATATGACCATCGGTAATTTCACCGCAACATCTCCCACGTGATTGTTACAAAACAATCTAAATTGAAGTTCAAGCTATCAAACGAGCAATACTTTTCACTTCTCTTCACATTATAAATTGCACCCATCTATTAGGACCCACGCACAGAGATGAATATCATACAACGCATGGCCACTCCCATATCTTCACGAAAAAAAAGAATGGTTTCCCGTCCAGGGAACTTCTTCAGTCACGATGATCCCAACCACATTGTCAACCGACACTGCGATGCAGCTGCAGCGACAAAAAGCTAAACCATAACTCACCTATACTTGACCCATAACAAGCGTGCGATAATAATACCTTCTTACTTATTTATAGTGACTAAAGTGCGCCTTGCGCCATATTTTCTCACATTGACGATGTCACATAGTCGCTTTTGTGTGAGCTTGCTCAGACACATTTCTCGAGGTTTTAGCGCTTTGCTACCAGTTCCATAATTGGAATACAGGTTTCCTCGAACGAGTGACGAATGTATTTGGACCAAGCTAGCACACTAGCAACTATGCAACGCAGTGTGGTGAGAAATGGGAACCTTTTTTGTAGCCGAGCCGCGCGGCGCCTAACCAGCGGTGTCGTGGTTCTGTGATTTCTCGTACTCGCTCGCGAATAAGGTCTATTAAATATTATGATTTACATTTCTAAACGGGTAATCCATCTTCCGGCGCCTCGAGCGGATTACTATTAGCACAGGCTAGCCGACGGGATACTGCTATTTTGTGCAATCTGCTATAGATCAATGTATAATAACAGGTGTGATTTGCTCAAACTCAATGGAAGATGGCGCTGTGCTCAATCGGAACTAAAGTAGCAAATAGAAGAGTGCAATCGGATTTATCAATAATGGAAAATTTTCGTAGCAAAGCTGTAGTAGTTTTTCATCTGTTTGAAGTTGGTGCTATTAATAAACACGAAAAAATGTTCTTTTGATAACACACTGCATCAAATTACTGTCTAGAATTCAAGGGTTGTAGGAAACCTAGTAACTCTAGATAGGATTCTATGTTCACCGTCTGTATTTTTAGATAAATAGATAAATTTTATAAAATAGTGAACATTCGTTATAACCCAAGTCCGCTAATCATAATAAAAAAATTCTTAAATCTTATTTATTATTATAGCACTGAGACGGGAAAACAGTTCAAAAAATGTAAATGTAACCTCTAACAGTTTAAGCTGATTGGTTTTTTAGACTTTACTTTCAGAGTACTGCATATGACCTAAACGAACCCATAAGGCCAATGTTTCATGTATTTATAAGATTTTATGAATTTTTCGACTTCTTTAAATCAAGCGATGTTTTTATCAAATAAAAAAAACGAGTGGCTTCAAATACAAGATGTGATTTGTAATGATATTAAGTATACACAAAACTTTGTATGTATACTGCATGGCTTATGTAATTTATCACAGAAATTTTGTGAAAACTCTTTTTGTTAAACTATTGCAAACATATGTGTGTTGCTCCGCGCATGTCTGGATTGTTTCGACATCGCGGTCAAATAGGCTTTTTCCGACAAAGAGTTCATGTTAGGTCATATGAACAATAAAGAATGAAGCAAAGTAAACAAATAAGTACATGAATAACTTGTAGACGCCCTAGTGTGAATTGTATTTCCTTTTATACTATGTTCACACTACAGAGTTAAAATACGTTGTAATAATTAGCAACAACAAAATGTCATAAAGATAGCGTTAAAACAGTGAACGTAGCATTAGCCTGCATTATGAAAACCGAATACCTGAACCTTTCACGGTATCAAGATACATAATTAGGCCATCGATAAAAATGAGGTTTGCTTGCCTGTTCGCCGTCTTATCAGCTGATATGAATTTGTCTTTACTCAATGGATATCATTGAACTGGAAGTCTACTTGAAGAGAAAAGTTCGAAGAATGATCTTGCATTTTATTGGATTTAATTCTTCGCTTAACACCCATCCGTGTTGAAGGACTTTTTATAAATAGATTTTGATAAAGTGGTTGAATACAAAATGATTATTTCAAATTATAGGGTAAGGTGGGGCAAATCCGACCGTTGGGTAAACCCGACCCCGCTCTGTTACCGAAAATCAGAAGCACTACGCGAACTAATATCAATGTTGTCGTGTAGATTAGTCTACATTGAGATACTGATACGACAGAACGTGTGTTTTTACAACTTTTGATTCGACTTTTGTGCATTATTGACTACAGGATATTTCTGATTGTTAAAGTGATTGCATAATAAATGTAAGTGGATTTAAATTCTTTGATTTAAGTCCTACAAAGTGCATAGATGAATTTAGTTCAACCTTTTTCATATTTTTTTAATTGCATCGTAATGAAAAATGATGCGGTGGGGCAAATCCGACCTCTAAATATTGGGGTAAATCCGACCGCTTTTTTGCTAAGAAAATTTGCATTTATCAAACTGAAATATATTTTTATTGTTATTATTTATTTTTGTTATGCAAAATGGTTCATAATTACAAACGAAAGACACAAAAACGTGATGATTATAGTATTCGTCGAGGAATTGCTCCGATGCAAATGGGAATATCTTTACGTGCTACTGCTCATGATTTCGACATTCCAAGATTGACATAGAATTCCATTTTCTTCATGTTACAGTTCAATAACATCACATTCATTGATTTATCATTGAAAAATCATAAAATTTGGATAATATCTGTACTAAATCAACCAAAAACATAGGCGGTCGGGTTTACCTCACCATTTTTGAAAACAGCAAAAATGAACATTTTTGTAAAACGCTTGTATCTCAAGATATTTCGAAGATCCAAATAAAGTGCTATATACAGAAAGTTGCCCAGGAGCCTTTAACCTTTAATTTGGTATATAAAACGAGTTGATCCGATGTAAAATGAGCATTTTACAGCCAAAACTATTTAATAGGTCGGAATTGCCCCACCTTACCCTAAATATTAAAGCAGGCATTGCTTTAAAGATCTTTCAATGGATATTTTGAATGCAATGTAGTCCAGATTTTGTCAGCATCACATGAAGATCCGTTTGAAGACGTATAGCAGACGAACCAAGTCAAATTCAAGTAAACCCTTTCTTGAGCATTATTTCGCATCTTATGGATGCAAAAATAAAGATACAATGACTATGCGGGAAGCTTATTATTTTTGTTAGAAGTAAAAGATAGCATAGGAAAGATACAATCAAAACCTTTGTACTAGGGAACCCGGGGCTATTCGGACCTACCTAAGCAAATCGCCCTTTTAGGTGGATAGATATGAAAGAATTTACCGGTCAAGTGTCCTAATTGTTAGTTAGAAAAACTCTACCTTTTTCAATCCTTTCACAATGTAAGGCTAATTCGGCTCTCCTTACGGGGCAATCCAGACCGTCAATTTTTGTTTAGCAATATAATTATGTTTACCTATGAAATATTTATTAGAGAAACTCCTTAAGAAGTAAAAAAAATCAATTGCGTTACAAAAACTTAATCTGGTTAGTCACAGCTGTCGATTGACGCATCATCTATTTTCTTTGCTGTGGCACGTGCAATTGTGTGCTTAGCCGAAAGGTAGCGCTGAAAGGTGGTTGATGGAATTGGCGGTCCGAATAACACCGTATGCGTATTTCACAGTGTCTTGAAAATATCGGTTTTCACCCAAATAAAATCATTCCATAGAATAGAAGCCTCAATCTTTCTAAAACAGCGATTCCCAACCTGGGGTCCGCGGACCCCTAGGGGGCCGTGAAGTCGTTGCTGGGGGTCCGCGAAGAGGAAAATCTTTTATTAGTTCTCGTTCAATGAGTTTACCTTTTCTATTCAATACGAAGGATTGAGGAAACGTCTTAAATTGGTATAGAAGAAACTGTACCATAGAACACTTTTCTGTTGTCATAGCTTTTTTTCCTAAGCAAAATAAAATAATAAAATAATATCAGGTCATAAATGTCAAATTTGTTGACTTTTTAAAGGAGTATGAATATGAATTTGAGCCAAACAAGAAATCATAGTTTATGTGTATTGTATAAAAAGTGCACACTTCAGATTTGAAATGATGGAAAAATGACAAACGGTGATTCCTATACCATATTCACAAAACAGTAGCTATATTCGATAGCACAATTAGTTATGAAACAATGTTGCATAACCTAACTAGAGGGCTACGAATCTACTTTTTTTAATTTTGCGCTGGAAGATTTCCAAGGAAAATTTATACTCAACAATAAGCAATGTCTACGGACAAAAGAAGAATATTTTAATCATTAAGTAAGGAATCAAGAGCTGTTTTCCTTTTCGAACTATCAAAATATGATAAACATATGTCTCGAATTGGACAAAACGCTCAAATTATCCTAGTTGGAACTGTAGCATAGTAATGTATACTCATCAAGTGTGGCCATTCCATTGACACAAAATATGCAACGTTATGTTTGCCGACAAAATGGTTAATATCTCCGACAAATCTGCTAGCATATTTGTAGACCAAACACTCGCAGTGATTCTCAAGCCCTCATTAAATACAGCCTGCGCTTCTTCAAACAAACATCAGCCAGCGCATCAGAAAGGCCAAGTTTATTCCGGAACATGTGCTGTCCATCACACTCTTCCCAAAATTTATACTACAAATAAGAAACCCACAAATTGCTACCCCAGAAAAATAATCCATGACTCACACCCGAGCTGAACTCCGATCCAGACAGAATCTCGCATCAGCATCACCATCAGCAAGAGTGCGAGATGTGATCCGCATCGAGTTGCCTTTCGGTTCATTAGCGAAACGCACTCCCTCCCACCGAAACCAAACAACAAAACGCATCAGTCACGACGCTCAGCAAGCTACTTTCAGAGACCCCGCAATCAACTGAGACAAACATTTCCGGTTTATTCTTTCATCTCGTTGTGAATGAATTCTTGAACCTTTGAACAAAAAAAAATACTCATTTGAATCTTTAAAATAAATACACATCAGCAGCACAGCGTTTAGTTCAGCTCGGTTATCGCATCGTTTAGAATCGCCTGTGAGCCGAATACGATGAATATGATTCCATGGTTCAATTAAGATTGACCTTTTCTTTCCGTCCTCTGCCTATACCTACTGCTCCTCAATAACCTAGACACACTGGTCGATGCGTAACGTTCATATTTTCAATGTGAACCAATCGGACAGGGAAGAGTGCGGATTCTATACTTTCCATCTTCAAGAGTCGTGCTTTCTCGGTTCTCTCTGACTGACTGACTGACTGACTGACTGTGGACACCGGAGAGATCATCATCCTGATGCCGTTTGGAATTATTTATAGCTGTACGAAATTATGAACGCATCGCATATGGTTCAAACCTGGCTGCATCGAAGCTTCTTGGTTTCTATGGGGACAGACTAAACAGAAACCCTCGAGAATTGGAACGAATGTTGTGAGTGTGCGGCAAGCAGGGACGTAATCAGGAGGTGATGGGAATAAATTTTAGTGGGAGGGTGGATGATTTTTGTATCGTTGTTAGTTCGAGTCAATTTTGTATGGGGCCTAACAGCACATGAATCAGTAATCGATTCCCATGAACTTTTTTTTGCGAAATAATGCTTGGGTGTAACTGTTTGTATGGATCTATTTTTGTAAATGACATGAGTGATCGTTTTACTACACACTTTCAGTTCCATATTTCTCCGCATTGCAGGTTTCCGAATCCCGGGAAGTAGTAAAAATGAATTTCCGGAATTCGGATATTCCGGAAAAAGTAAAAATCCCGGGATTCCCGGGAAATAAATTTCCGGGTTGAAAATGCTAGGTTTGATATCCTAAAATGGCATGCAGGCTCATATGGCAATGTTCTAAAGGAAATGGGGTCGTGGTTTTGATTTCCATCGTTGTTACTTGGGGCGGTTGAATTTCAAACCTTGCATATGCCTAATATTTTGAAAAGGTATGAATTCTCAATACCTTGGTTAAGTAAACCAATTAAGTTACCAATTAAGTAAAGACAAAGGGGATTGTTTGAAAATATGGTTTTATTGGTTTACAGGTTGTTCCGGTTCTTAATACGTTGGATCATTCTGACACTCGTTCTCGGTGTATTGGTCAAATCACGTATCGACATTCTTCCAAATTAGAGATAACACTTTTTGGTTCAGTTTTAGTTTAGAAGATCTGGGTTTTTTGTCTTTTCTGGCAGCTTACCCAAAGAAAACTGTTTGTCAACCTTGTTTTATGATACGCGTGAATAATTCAAATTTTCCTAAACTAGAGATGATGTGGTTCGGGTTCTTAAACCCGAACTCGGCGGGTTTCAGTTCGGGTTCTTTAAATTGTATATTCTCGGGCTTGGGTCGGTTCCGGTCAATTTTTTTTCAAAATGACTCGATTTTTTTTTTCAAATTGACACCAGATATTGACGTTGCATGCATTTCTATGACACCTGAGATCTATAGGCAGGGTTACCACATATACAGATTATTCTGTATTTTACAGATTTTTCAAGATAATTTACAACCAAGATTCTGTATATACAGATTACAGATTTTTTGCTAAAATACAGATTTTACAGATTTTCAGTGTAGGTTAGTAGAACCCAGCCTATCAGAATTTCATATATCGCTTAAAAAGCATCCTATGCAGTTCAGACCTTAAGTAACCGCTAAAGGCTAGTATACAGTTCGAAAAACGTGTAATGGGATTTGGGTTCCTGTGTATTTTAAATGGAGCTCGGGATTTAAAATCCCGTGACTACACAAAAATGACAGTTTTCATGAAGTGTAACCCCAACCGCAGGAAACATCAGGAGATTTTAAAACTCTTCACACAGAAATACGACCGGGAGCAATTCAACACAAATTGTTTCTGACAGGGAAAATTGGATTTTTATTAGTTTTAAAATTCTGTGCTATTTTGATACTGTTGGTGCTTTTTAGAAGCGGCAGAACTTTTGTTTTGACAGTTTGGAGAGATCTCGACAGGAAATTTTCCCTGATCAAATCCTGACACAAGTCCTGTGACCGATTTTCTGAACTGTAAACTAGTCATGGAACAAAAACGCCAAATTTAGAAATCATTTGTTCTACGGATAAAAAATAAAATCAATCTGATTGTTTTATTTGTGATCGGTTATCACAATTAATTTTTTACTGTCAAAATATTGTTTTTTGGGAAACTTCTAGTTAATTTTTGAATACAGATTTTCGATTCAGAATTTTTCTCCCGCGATACAGATTTCCAGATTTTTTCACGAAAAAATACAGATTTCAATGTGGCAACCCTGTCTATAGGTACCCCTCCGAAATATTTCACGAGTAAAATTTAGCAAACTTTGACAAATTTGCGGTACCTCTTTATCATGTCCGATTGAGTTCAAATTGTACATAGGGATTTTTTTTCGAAGTATACCTTCGACGTACTTTCCCTAAAAACAAAATTGAAAAGTTTAACTGTGTATAGATCCAAAAATGATTTTTTTATTGTCTCTGTAGTAATATGAATACTCACAAGGTGTCCTCGAAAAAATGGTACATTTTAAAGGTATAGTAAAACTCAAATCTGACTTTTCTCTTTTCCATTTCGTGTGCAATATGATGTCAAAGTATTCTAGCTACAATATATTTAGTTCTGTTCAAAAAGTGGGCTCCTTTTTTTACGCCCTCTCAAAGCATTTCTAGAGTACCAGAAAAATGACCCGTTTTTATCAACCTACCAAAAAATTTTGGTTGATAAAACGGGGAAATTTATAAAATCTGGATTTTTTTCATCTTCATGTTCCCATCTAACATAATTAAGAGCAACCTGAGAATATAGACGTAAAGAGCACAAAACTTATAACTAGGGTAAACAGGTCTAATACGCCTCCCTTAAGCGAAAATAGCCATATTTCACCATTCGACACTATGATCTCCGCACCAACTGCTCTAATTTATTGTTATATTAGTTAGAAATTAGTACCCGTTTCATTTTTTATTAAAAACATCCTGATACAAAAATTGAAAATTTATTGGAAAAAGTGGAAGCTTACATCAAAGTAGCTCTTTTGAAACTTTTGTGTATATTGTTGTTTTGCAACATATTAAAAATACCAAACTAACTTATTACGTTGATTTCATGAAACGATACTGTTATCAGTCATTTTTACTTTTTAGATAATTCAGGAATCCTGGGAATCGAAGAGGGGCATTTTGCCCCGGTGGCGCGTATTATACCCTTTTACCCTACGCTTCCAGAATACATTTAGACAAGTTAGAGTGGTTAAACCAGTGTTTATGTTTTGTTTTTATTCAATTTTTGGAGCTAGCATCAATCCGGTGCTAGCTTAGTTCTATCACTAAATTACTGTTGAATTCTGATGAGACGAAGTCGAAAGGCCAATTCCATAACTAATTTAGGGTAAAAGGGTATAATACACCTAAGCAAAATGCCCCTGAATTATTTAAAAAGTAAAAATGACTGATAGCAGTATCGTTTCAAGAAATCAATGTACTAAGTTTGGTATTTTTAAGCTCCCACTTTTTCCAAGAGTATTACAACCAATTAGAAACAGTCGGATTCGATAGAACTATTTCAAGTAGCTTCCTAGAATATTATAGTTACTATCTTAGTTTATAGCTTGGCTTAAAACTATGTATGTGTGTAGAATTATTCATGTATTCACAACAGCTCATCGCCGGCCAAAACGCCCCACCCATTGTTGTGGGGCATACTCACCGATTACTGTAGGGCATACCGTCCTCTTTTTGTGGGGCATATTACACTTTCACCGGGGGCATTTTGCCCTTGGTGAAAGAAAAAAAAACTAGAATTTAGACATCTTTGAAAAATTTTGAATAGTACTTGTATCAGAATGTTTTAAATAAAAACCGATTTAATCCACCTAGCAGTGAGATGAGACATTTCTTACACATTTCACTATTGGATTAGTTTGCAGAACTCACGAGAAGTAGGCACCCAACTAGAGGTGGGATGAAAACAGTTTCTAGCCTTGCACGAATAAAATCTCGAATAAACTGAATAAATTATAGAAATCAACAAAACGACCGAAATAAAAAAGTAAAGTAAAAAATGAAATAATAGGCTTGTAAATTCATAAAATAAGTAGAAAAATTCATATAAATCAAAATTATAAAATACGCGAATCAAATTAGATTAGGTTATTAAATAAAAATTAAGATTATATTTAGAAATAGTTATAAGATTAATAAAATAAATTGACTCATACTAACAAATTGATTGAAATATAACGAATGACTGAACATGAAATGCATAAAATTAAAGATATAAATAAAATGAATCAAATGAATCAAATGAATCAAATGAATCAAATGAATCAAATGAATCACATGAATCAAATGAATCAAATAAATCAAATGAATCAAATGAATCAAATGAATCAAATGATTCAAATGAATCACATGAATCAAATGAATCAAATTAATCAAATAAATTAAATGAATCAAATTGATTTAATTCATCCATTGAATACAATGAATCAAATTAATGAAATGGATCAAATGAATAAAAAGAATGGATGAACAAAATGAATAAAGTAAAAAATAAATGAAATGTATAAATAAAACAAACGAATCAAATAAACAAAATGAACTGAAGTGATAAAATGAATAAAATTAAGGATATGAGCAGAATAAAATACATTGTTTAAAATGAAAAATTAAACAATGGTAAAAGATTATAAATCAATATAAAGAAATAAATTGAATCAAATAAATTATTTGGATGAAGTGATTAAAACTGAAAAAGTAGTCAGATTATTAAAATGAAGAAACAGAACAAAATGAATAAACTGGAAAAAATGAATAAAATGCATACAATGAAAACAATGAATAAAATAAGTTAAATGAATGATATGAGTAAAATGCACAAAAAGAATAAACTGATCAGAGTGAATCCAAAGAATGAAACGAATAAAATAAGTAAAATGAACGCAGATGAACAAAACGAATAAAAATATGCTGAATGAAATAATTAATTGAAATGAAATGGTCATATATTTGAAGCTAAAAACATTTTTGAATAAAGAAAATGAATAAATTGGATTGTACGAATTTGAGAACCATTGCATCAGAAAGTTTTGAAATGTTTTTGAAAATACCATCTTCTGAGAAAAGGCTAATAAATTTGCAATGGACTTTCTAGGGCTTCCATTTTTTTTTTGGTTTTATTCTTTTTGCTTTCATGCTTCTTTACTTGACGCGTTGTTTGAAGATTTTCTGGTGTTTCTACTTTATTGTTGGACCTTAATTAGTTATCAGGAACCTGGAACGTTCAATTTGATTTGGAATTAGAAGTTTACTTTTTGGTCACATATTCCCGAAAAAAGGTTTATGTACAGAATAGAATTTACTGGTCTAGTATTTTAACGCGCAATTGAATATAGTAAAGTGAGACAAGGTCACATGTGCTTTCAAGCCCCTTGAACAGAGAACGGCAGGGAGAATGCGATTCGTGAATGAGACAGGTGGATATTTAAAAGTTTTTATTTGCATTGAAGTAAATAGTGTAAAATGTCGATAGCATAAATGCCATGCATTCAGTTGATTGCAATGCAGTCTCTTTCCATTCATCCTTATAGCTTTCATATTGTTTCGTTCGGAATTCTCGTGCAAGAAATATGGATAAATAAGTCCTATACAGACCAATACTGTGAAAAAAAATGGTTCAAACTACTCAGTATATCCAGATATGGACGACGATAAGTTAGAAGACACATTGTAGTTACACCCCCCCCCCCCCCCCCCCCCCATCGAGAGTGGATACTTTGGGAGACTTCTTTTTCTGGAATTTAATTTGTGGATATTTTTGGTCTTTGATCCGTTATTTCTCATGAAAGTTCGTACCAATATAACGAATGTGCAGCTGATACAACTCATGGTTTATTCGCCTGTGCCACGTTCCGTCTTCCATCTGCACTCCACCATAGATGGTACGCGACACTTTTCGTTCGAAAACTCCAAGGGCGCGTTGGTCCTCAACGAACATAGTCCAGGTCTCGTGGCCGCAGAGGACCACCGATCTAATCAGCGTCTTGTAGATAATCAACTTCGTGCGGCGGCGAATTTTGTTCGACCGGAGCGTCCTCCGGAGTCCAAAGTAGGCACGATTTCCCGCCAAAATCCGTCTCTGAATTTCTTTGCTGTTATCATTGTCATCGGTTACCAGTGAGCCCAAATACATGAATTCGTCGACCATCTCGATTTCCTCACCGTCAATCCGAACTCGGGTGGGAGGTTCACATTGTCGTCTCTAGAACCTCTTCCTCTCATGTATTTTGTTTTCGAAACGTTGATGGCAAATCCAATCCTGCTGGCTTCAGCCTTCAGTCTTTGAGCATATGTTTCATTCAAAATTCAATAGAGATACGAATAATTTAAATATCGCACGTGAAATGTTTGTTTTGGAAATTTTCATGTCAAATTTTCATATTACCCAGTTAAGCCAAATATTTTTCTGATATAGCCATGAATTTCCTTAATTATAGTGTAGATACAGGCTTTGAATACAATTGAATTAAAGTTGAGTTGATGTAACAGCAGACAAAAAATAGTTTTGTTTTCTCAAACCTTCGCAATTACAATTAATAAATATTTCAGATTGGCAGAAGATCTTATCACACAACTTAGAAATGGATACAGAAATAGCTAAATAGATACGATAGAAGAGAAACAGAGAGAAAGAGAGAGAGAGAGATGGGGGGGGGCGTGTGAGGAATGGCAAATGTTGGTTAATGCAGTGACATTTTTATAGGTATATTATTATGATATATTGATTTCTTATCATAAATAATGTAAGTAGTAATTTTTGCGCCATAACCAGTATAACCTAAGTCTTGCAAAAGAGCTCAATTTTCGCTAGATTTTTGGGTTTCAAACATACTTACTACTTTCCTTTCGGTGGCGCCACGAGTATAATTATATGAGAAATCTTTTATCTCACTATTAGGTGAATTACTTGTTGATCTGTGTATTGATATACCATCCAACATTTACCTCATGATTGAACGCAATGCCTAATCCAAGGGATAAATACTAGAACTCACTGTTTCTTTATCAACACATTATTTTGTCTTTGAAGTGAACTTATATATTGATTTTTGAGAAATAGTTAATTTATTATAAAGGTAATTCACAAAATGTTCTCAACATCGAGTTCCTTGAATCACGTAGATGTGTTTTCATAGCCCGATATTCAAAATCGGTTTAGTTTTGCCCCTAAAACACCAGTAAAGCAGTACGCTGTATGAAACAATCTCATTTTTAGTTAGTGGGAATTGGTAAGCGAGGACTAAAAATACAAAATGTTTAATATCTCCGCCGCTCGTGCACGGATTTTGACAATCTATAGCTTGTTAGAAAGGTAATTTTACAAGCTTTCTATTTATGTGCAGTTTGTTGGGCAATATTATATTGTTCGGAAATTATTTGCGAAAAACCTGCTGAGCTTTGACAAAATCGTCCATATCTCAGAAAGTAAACAACATATCGAAAATCAAAAATAATAGTGTCAAATAGCAACGTTAGGCCTTTCATTTGAAACTAGTTTCATTAAGATCGGTTCAGCCATTGCTGAGATAATTACATGACTTTTTGTACATACATACATACACACATACACACACACAGACATTGTCTCAATTTGTCGAGCTGATTCGATTGGTATATGAGACTCGGCCCTCCGGGCCTCGGAAAAAGTTTTCAAAATTTGAGCGAATCCTATACATTTCTTTTGTAAGAAATGTAAAAATGAAACGGGTACTAACTTCTAACTAATATAACAATCAATTAGAGTAGTTAGTGAGAAGGTCATAGTGTCGAATGGTGAAATATAGCTACTTTTGCTTAAGGGGGGCGTTTACGCTTTATACGTATAATAACAATATTAACTCATTGATAATACCTGTTCTGCGTTATTGCTTTAGTAATAGGAGTTATTCTTAGCACCTACTATATATAGTAGGTTGGGCAATAATGGGTTCATAGGGTCCAATCTTGTTTAAATTTCGCTATATTTTTTTTTTGATCGCTTGTTCATTTTCTGACCTGCGATGGACAAAATTCCAACTTCTCTAAATTAACTGCCACCTTATTATATCCTATATCACACACGATTCTGCACAAAATGTGCCCACGAAAAGCACGTCAGACAACCTTGATTAATCTCCTTCGACACCAATTCATCATACGCCGTGAAATCTGTCGAGTGGAAGATGATAACAGCTTAAAGCTTCAAATGTGCGTGTTTTATATTTTATGATTTAACCTATTTTTTTTATATTGTAACGACATATAATTAGCAAGGGACTGGAAGGTGAAGTATTTTGTCAAATATTAAGAGCCATAGTACTCAAGGGAGAGCAAGGATTTGAAGTAAGAAAGTTTAGAAAAGCGTGGAGTAGGGTCAATGAACAAGCTTAGAGTTTCCCGGTTACTTAGCTTTTTGTCTTCTGCAGCGCAGTAGTCAGGATCTTTTGGCATTAAATGCGAATCACCTGAGTCTGCGGCATGTCCGGACAAGCGTAAAGTCGTTAATAAAAAAGGAAAAAATTTAACCTATTTGCAAGCCCAATTTAAAAAAAAAACTATATAAGACCGCTCTTGCAGATTTTCGATAATAAATAAGGAAATTTTGGTGGAGTATGACTGGTATAGTTAATAGAATCTGTCATCATTTTGCTTCATGTTTCCCCACGAGATACCATCTGATTTATCCATATTTTCGGTAAGAACATTTCAAATTTCTCGTGCGAGAAATGTAAATATAAAACGAAATCCACTTGCCAGTAATTCGATTGATCATACGCTGGTATAAGGTGGGTGCATATGGTTTTACTTCAGGTTTCTCTAACTATCGATTTCATATGAGCGCTCACGCTAGTGGTGCTTAAAATTAAAAATATTCAGGAGTTTGAGTTAGTGCTCCATATTGAAAATTTGCGAGTTCCACAAATTTTTAATACTTGGGTTCGGGTTGGGTTTGATCCATATTTTTATTTTATTTTTTCTGAGTGTACTGATCACAATATCCATATCAAACTTTTTCAACTTTTTGCTTTTCACAATAGAAAGGTATTTCTTTGAAAATCGCCGGAAAATTGCTTTGAAATTGGACCGAGTTTCATACAACATATACCATTCCGGTTCCGGAATTACAGGGTGAAAGCACGATCACGCAGCAAATCCTGAGTTCAATGTATATTACGTTGAATATAAAAAAGATGAAAATTTTTCCAGTTGCTTAAACTGCTTTAAAACTTCATTCCGATCCGACGTTCGGTTCCAGAGTTATGGAGTGCGCTCTCATAGAAAATTATTTTCCAAATCGATACCGCAATGAACGCAAAAAGGTAAGAAATTTTCTAAAATGGGTACCAAATAACTAGGTAACTGATGGCCAACCGAAGTCTTATAGGCCTCATCAAGCCATATAGCCGGTTCAGGCTGTCCCGGGAAAATTGCAATCTTTTAAAATTGATAAACTACATCAGTTTCGCAGCGACGGTTGGGACAAACTTAATCTCAAATTCAAGGGATACTATCTCCATAGACTACCATAAAATTCTGTTCGGATCGGCTATATGGTTCCGGACATATAAATTAACCGGTCACATATAAAATTTCCATATAAGCCGGAAGCAAAAATAATTTTACGATGAGGGACCATATAAAATTATAGAAGTCAAATAAGTATTTTGATGCCAAATGTCTTTAAAATGCATGAAATTGTCGAGATTTTATGTTATCTTGAAAATCTTTTTGGCTATATCGACTTTTTGGGACTGCTGCTTTAGCGCCTTTTTAACCCATTCAACCGAAAAAAGCAGATTTTTTTTTCTCAGCGCTTTCATGATTGCGCCAAAGTAGTTCGTAAACCGAAAAACAACTAAAAATGCCTGGATGTGAATGTTTGGAGCAAGTTGTCGTATGCGTTTCACTGCCAGGTCGATCGTTATATATTTGTTGCATTTATCTAAGGGCGAACAGTGATCCTGACTTGTACAACGTTCACTCTTCTGCAGTCCAAAGCATCCTGGACAAATGTAATAGGCGCGACAATGTACTTGTTGTAGGTGATTATAATCCTCCTAATCTTCGGTGGATTTTTGATGACGATTATAAGTGCTACCTTCCTGAAAATGCCACCACGGAACAAGAGACGGCCATCACAGAAACTTTGGTCGCTGGTGGCTTGTATCAAATCTGCTCTGTTAGCAACGTGAATTGACGGTGAAGCTTTTGATACAATTAACGACGACTTCAACTTTGACTTTACTCGATGCAACTTCGATGAAGTTTCAATGGCCATTGGTGCACTCAATTGGCGTGAGAAGCTGGTTGGAAATGACTTAGATCAGGCGGTTGTGGCGTTCTATGATGCCAAATATGAGATTCTTCGCCGTAATGTTCCTAAAAAACGTGTCAGCAGAAAAGCAGAATATAAATTTCCGTGGTGGAACGCTGAGCTTGGTCGCCTACGCAACGTACTCCGGAAACGCCGAAAGCGATATTTACATCATAGGACCGACAACAATAAAACTATTCTTCGTCGAACTGAACTGCAATATGAAACAGCCCGGAACAGTGCATTCGGTGAATATCTGAACCAAGTTCAGCGCAGCCTTCGAAATAATCCTATGACATTCTGGACATTTATAAACAGCAGAAAACGTTCCGTGGGTGTATCAGAAAATGTCTATCTTCGAGACAAAAATTCACAGTCCGCCGCCGAGCCGGCGAACCTTTTTGCAGATCACTTCCGAGATGTATTTTCCAGCTCCCCTGTCTATCCATCGCAACAGTACCTTGAAACATTGCCAACGCATAATATCAATCTTCCTCTTCCTAACGTAAATGATTCTGATGTAGCGAGCGCTCTGTCCAGCGTTGATCCTTTGAAAGAGCCTGGTCCGGATTGCTTGCCTCCTCTGTTTATAAAGCATTGTGCCCGAGCACTTTCTGCACCAATAAGTATTATTTTTTAGCGTTCAATCTCGGAAAATATTTTCCCAATGGCATGGAAAGAAGCTGCTATAGTTCTTATTCATAAGGCTGGAGATAGGCACAATGTTGAAAACTACAGAGGAATCTCGCTGCTGAACTGTCGAGCTAAAGTTCTGGAAAAGTTTGTGTACAATGCAATGTACACTGCTTCTTCCAACGACAACACGGATTTATGAAAAAACGCTCCGCCACTTCGAACTTGATGACGTACACGAGCTTTCTAGTTCCAGCTGTAGAGAAGCGTCAACAAGTGGACGCTATATATTTTGATTTCGCAAAAGCATTCGACAAGGTGCCCCACAACATTGCTGTTTTGAAGCTGGAGCGATTAGGCTTTCCTGAGTGGGTTATCAGATGGCTGCATTCTTACCTCTCACAACGATCTGCCTTCGTTAGAATTGGCACTACATGCTCAAGCGCATTCGTAACGTCAACCGGTGTGCTTCAAGGAAGTCACCTAGGGCCACTGATCTTTCTCTTATTCATCAACGACCTCTGCACCCGCATCAACTCTGAAAACCTGCTCTATGCTGATGATCTGAAAATCTTTCGTTCAATTGCTTCAGTACTCGATTCTGCTGCGTTCCAAGACGATACAGCCAATGTAGAGGAATGGTGCTTTCTGCACGGTATGCAGATCAACGTTGATAAATGTAAGGTGATAAGTTTCGGACGCTCGGCAAATATAAGGCGTTGCGAATATACTCTTCAAGCCTGTGTCATCGAGCGGGTGGATTCTATCCGTGACCTGGGAGTGTTATTCGACAGAAAACTTCGTTTCGCCGACCACATCACTGTAACAACGGTGAAGGCTTTTGCAACATTGGGTTTTCTAAAACGGAACGCTGTCGATTTTGTGGATTTCTACGCACTGAAATCTTTATACTGCGCGCTGACCGGAGCACTTTGGAGTATGCTGTACAAGTATGGGCGCCATACAACGCCGTTCAAAGTAGCCGACTGGAGCGCGTTCAGAGAAGTTTTGTACGATTTGCTCTCAGAAAATTGCCTTGGCACGACCCTATCCGTCTTCCGCCGTATAATAATAGATGCATGTTGCTAGATTTGCCAACGCTGGAGTCTCACTGCACGTTCTTGCAAAGAATGTTCATTTTCGATATGTTGTCGAACAATATCGACTGTCCCGAAATTCTCTCAAGGATTCATTTATTTGTTCCCCTTCGTGATATAAGGAATCGTCCGCTTCTGTGGATTCCCAGGCACCGCACAGCATATGGCCAGAACAATCCGTTAGACAGATGTTGTAGCAGATTCAACGAAACTGTTTTAGTTTATGACTTCCATACCACTAAATCTAATTATAAGTTAGCAATTAGAAATTTTTAACATTGACACCAGCAATAGCATTAAGTGTAATCTGTACGATATATATCGAAGATGTAATAAATAAATAAATAAATAAACCTATACTTTGTTAATTAATTAAGTAAGTAATTCGAATATGGGCTAATATGATCGAGGCTGTTCGAAAAATTCTCGTGAACAATTTTAAATCTTAAACCACTGATTACTCGTTCTGAAAGTTCAAATTTTCGATTTGGCCTTTCTTCGTTTACAAAATTTTAGAACTCGAATATTGATTTGTATTTTTGTATATAATTGTCATGTATAATAAAAATGCAATTTAAACATTTGTTTAATGGTCGAGAAAGGCACATTAGTACCAGTAGGAGGATTTAAATAGGTTTTTTCTACGAGAATAAACCGTGGGGCTGAAATTTTTAAGTTAATACTTTGAATGATAATTCTTTCCAAAATGTCCGGTTTTATCGTTCTCTATCATTGACATGCATTTAAGAAACATGTTTTCTTTATTTCAGCAGTTCTGAATTCGGGTTTTTTCATTAAAATTTCTTCCGAAATCACTCTATCAATTCAAATGAAAATATTTTGATTTTGCCTGTTTCCGGGAATGGTTTATTTCGATGAAATATTTCGAAAAATGTTTTGTTTGTTTCTTCGAATATCATTTATTTAAATTTTTTCCCATTTCCCATCATTTGGACAATTTTAGAAACCACTTTGCTTGAAATTATTGAAATGGGAAAATGTGGAGGAAAATATATTAAATGCAATAACTTTTGAAGTAGCACTCAGAAAATTCATATTTGTTTTTAAAGGAAATAACGTTAGTATTTCAATAAAGATATTTAAGTTTCTCCAAAAATACGAGAGAGGGGGTACTGGGTCATTTTGTCCCAAAATCTGCTATTTTAATAATAACTTTTCTGCTCCGTACAGCAAATCATACATATTTTGCAGCTTTTTTATGTGAAAACATATCAGAAATCAAACGGAGTCTTTGTGACCTTTGTCTGAATACGAGAAGTTGCGGTTACGAGGTCTTTTGTCATTCATATTAAATTTAATCATTTACTCGTGCATGTATCTCCATTATTCTTCGATCAACTTTAATAAAATGTGCCTTGTTGAACGTGAGAAAATCTTAGGTACAAAATAATAATAAATTCATTGCCAATAAAATTCAGAAACATCAAACTCTTTAAATTTAAAACATGGCATTAACTCTTTAAACCGCATTTTTTCATTAAATGTCTCAATACCCCAACTGCCCGCATTTTTTCAGATATGAAACTTTTCCCATGTGATCCCTTAGCGTATTTTACACTAGAAGTAGTAAATTAAATAAGAACTTACTGTTAAATAGAATTATTATGTGCGATTTAATGATAAAAATGTGAAATCGAGACTAAATGTTAGAAAATTTCATGTTTGTGAATTTTGCCGGTACGAGTCTGTTTTTATTTTGTTCTTCAGGATTTTCTACGTTCAACAAGGCACATTTCATTAAAATTGATTGAAGAATAATAGATAATAATATACACAAGCAAATGATAAAATTTAATATGAATGACAAAAGGCCCTATAACCCCAACTTCTCTTATTCGGATAAAGGTCGCAAAAGTTCCGTTTTATTTCTGAGATTTTTTCACATTAGAAAAACTTCAAAATATGTTTGCAGCACATAGCAGAAAAATTCTTAAAAATAGGAAATTCTGGGAACAAAATGACCCAGTATCCCACTCTCCCGTATTTTTCGAGAAACGAAAATATCTCTATTCAAATATTAAGGTTATTTCCTTTAAAAACAGGCATGAGTTGTAAATTTTCAGAGTGCTACTTCAAAAGTCAAAGCGTTTAAGATATTTTTCCTCCTTATTTTCCTTCAGGCGAAGCGCGCTTGGTCTAAAATTGTCCAAATGATTTGTCACAATATTGAAGGGGGGACTTTGAGAATTAAAAAAAAAATATGATGCCCTAATGGGCTCATTTCAACTTTTTCTGCAATAAAACGCTTTTAATCAGCTTAACAGCGTTATTTTAACATTTTTATAACTCATTTGACCGAATTTAGAGGGAGAGAGAGAGATATTGAGATTGTCACAAATCGTCGTTTAATGAAAAGAAACATGATAATACTTCATTAAAATCAAATAAAAAGAGTGGAACAATTTCTGAAATTTCTTATTTTTCTTTTTATTTAGTTTTTATTGAGCAGTTTACTGTTTTTTTTACTAAATTATGTTTAGAAAAGCCTAATGGTGACAGTCGCAAAAAAAATCGCCGATGACAGATATTGTTGCGTGTATTAGTTTGATCTTTGAGGAAATGATTTACACAAGCTTTATACGGGAAATGCAAACACACGTAAAATAATAAAATTTAAACGACCAGTACAGTTGTTATCACACATTGCTTAAATCTAAAATTTGATTTTGAAGTAAAAATCAATGCACATAATTAGCAGTAATTTTCAACCAATGCACAGTGGCGTAACTATATCAAATCCATGGCCAAAATTATTTTACATGTTTTTAAGCTTTTTTATATGATAACAAGTGATGAAAAATGGTTTTTCATGGTCTTAGCCAATTTATGACCAAAATATGAAAATATTAAACCTCCTTGCAGTGTGATGCAAAGCAGAAAATAAACAAATTCTACGAGCATTATCATTTTTCAATGTAAACGTGTTTTGAGAGTAATTTATCAGTTTGAGGAAACCTCGCATTGAGATTTAGTCTGTTTCAACTGTTTTCATAAATTAAAACATTTTGTTTCAAGTTCATATGTTTATTTTGATTTACTGGTTTTCTTACAGTAGAAAAAATATTCAAGTTTTTGTAAATTCGATAATAGAAAACTTTCCAAGTGATTATTGTATTCAATCTGGATTATTCACGTTAACACTTGCAATCCGGAGACAAGGAACTGGAATGAGAAGATTGCATAATTTGTTTGATGCTTCGATTACGTTTCCAAGGCAACTTGTGTACGTTACGTTTCATATAGCAAGGGTAGTGGAAGTTATATTTCACAGCTCAATTTGATTAATGGACGCAATCTAACAAAAAATAATATGGGGGACTCAATCAAATTATTCTTGACATATAAGCTTGAGCTTGAGCTTGCGCGACCACCCCTGGCCGCTACACCGTTATCGATTTGGACTAGCTGAAGTTGCACAGGGAATAAGTATAGAATTATGCTTGGGGGTAGCGAAACATCTTTCAATGTGCAACTCCTGGTAATCCTAAATTGTTTATTGATCAATACCGGTGCCGTCCAGGCTCTAACGAAGATCGCGGGAGGTAAGTGAAGGAATGGTTAGTCCGATACTTGCTTTTGCTAGAGGCCGTATATACTACTGCGCACTCCACAAGTATCACGGGAAGAGGATATTTGTTAGTAAGTGTAAAAGTTGTATACTACTTCTTCTTTGCCGACGCCAGAGAGGTGACTTCACTTCTGGACTAGATATCGATCCATCAAATCATGTGGACCAACGGCTTTACTTCCCTTCCGAAGGAAGACGTGACCACAGATTTTTTCACCTCAGAAAAATCTTAATGACCTTGGCTGAAATTGAACCCAGGCCAATTGGAATGAGTGGCGGTCAGGCTTACCACTCAACCACCGGCGCCGTCTCAAATTATTCTTTTCATATAAGATCTATTAAATAACCCCAATACTGATTTTTGTAATTGTATTGTTTTAAATTTGAGCAAAAACACGAGATTTTCAAACAGCTGTAAAAAACCGAATTAGATTAATTGGGAATGTTTTCTTCGTGAAACAGTGAGAGGACACTCCAAATAATCTTCTCCTTTGAACAGATTTACCCGACATTGCCCGACAAGGTATTTTTTCACTAACGAATATGTGTAAAATTAAAAAAGTGAGCACTTTTACAAAACCTACCCAAAAATGACAAAGAAAAGCTAAAATTGACCCCAATTGATTGTGGTTGCTGGAGTTTGCTATGAAAAGCACGATTTAAATTTATATATTGACTTTAGGTAATTAGTTTTAGAGCAATCTGAGCAATTCAGGGATAATGGCTTTCAAGCTAATAAAATGTGTAAAAAAATTACTGATTTCAAATTATTGCATACAAAAATTATCAAACGAAAACAGTTTTCTTTTTAAACAAAACGTTAGTGTATGTTTCGAAGAACAATTTAAGCTGAAAATATGGACAAATAAGCAAAAACAATATTTTTTCTATTTTGGACAGGATTTGAAGTTAGTTACGCCTCTGTGCAATGTTTAAATTCTAACAAAATTCTTAGAAGAAAGAACTGCAAGTGGGATGATTTAATTTTACATCCATCTATACACGAATTAAATGGTAAATTAAAAAAAATTGTATGTATGTACGTGCCATTTGAGCCAATATATTCTGATTTTAATGAGGCATAAAAATCTTATACAAACGAATTCAGGTGCTACGATGTAGTATTTCTATTGTTTCGGGTTCTTGAGTTTGTTATTAACAATAACTCGAATTATTTATTGTGCTGTATCGATTTTACCGGCGTTGGCGGTAAAGAATGATGATGGGTTATGTTCTATCAATGACCATGCGGTAGACTTGCAACGCCCAACTCCTACTTAGCAGAAGGCAAAGGACTCTTCACATTTCCTTTCGATCATGTCCATATGAGTCTTAAATTTGCCGAAAATAGCCAGCAAAATCGATACAGTAGAACCGTACGGTAATTGAAACATAGTAACATATCGAATTATTTGTTCCTAATAATTTATATTTATTTTCTCCAAATAGCACGCAAATTCTTATAAAATTGAAAAACTTCAACTCACCACATTATCGTCGAAGTCCCACGACTTTGGCTGCCCACCACCAGACCGGGACGTTTCGAATGGTAAACCGGAGATCAAACTAATCCAGCAGTAGGGTGCCAGGAACATGCCACAGAACACCGGTAGCGATAACGTATTCCAACGCTTCTGGCACATCTTTCGCCCACTACTGGCCATCACGGCTTTCGTATTGATTTTATTAGACACCACAAAAGCCTTCCAAATAGCACTTATTATATCACTTCAAACCGGCTCTTACCAACGGATATATGTAGGTATGCTTTTTATATATTTTTTACTCCGTAGCCGCGGGACAATCGAAACAACTTGTATCCACTCTTCCCGCCGTTGTGAGATCCGCCCATTCCCCCCGGCCCATGTAGCCCGTTAATGGCCAGCACCTTTAATCAGCTTCGCGTTTTACTTTACTCCAAGACACGAGTCGTACATTTTCTAGAAACACTCACGCTTGCGAAAGGACGAATATATTATTTTTATTGCACGTTTTTTTCTTCTTATCCACTCACAAATTTAATATTATGACCAATGCTGGCTGGCGCCTTCCATGGGATTCGTTTCCCCGAAGACCGAAAGAGGGTGGTGATACGAAACAAAATTTATGCTGGAGAGGGAACAAGGAGCAGAATCCTGGCGTCGAACGGATACCTTGGAAAACTTTCATTCACAAAATCCGTCTCCGGATGCTCGTCCTTTCCGCGCACGTTCCCAGAATGAATCACACACAAACCCCGTTGCTTTTGTTTACTTTTTGAAATTCAAAACTGAAACTGGAACAAGCGGGCTAGACCGGAATTACGCTTCGACCCAACTCCGAGCGGTACACCGATGATGAACTGGATCACTATTCACAATATTTGACCGAATTCGGAAACCATCAGCTGTAGTGGACCGGATTAAATCGAAATAAACTGGACTCGTCGTCGCGGACCACAACACATCCCGACCGGTGCGTGGTACAACAAAAGGGCTCAAATACACAAACACGTTTCACTGACAACACGCCGAATATTGACCGCGCAGGCGCTTCCCGCGAAACCTCGACCCGCTTCCCGCAACGCACGGCAAAACAGAATAAAAACTAAATGTGCCCACCCCTCGCGGAATGACAATCGAACCCTCGACTTTAACAAACTTGTGCCATCCGGCGTCGACGACCCAACTGGCGAAGATACGCGTACGCGCGCTAGTGACTCGATGCGCGTGTAAAAGGTTCACCTCTCGCGAAACGACGCGCGCGATCCGATCGACCGACAGCGCAGCACTGAGTAACGATCCGGAATGCAATCGAGTCCTGGACTACCAACAAGCTACAAGAGGACCAGCCAGCCAGTAAAAAAAGAACGATCAAGCAAGATCATACAGTGTGAAAGATTTCAAGTGTTCACTCATGAATCGCGGCGCCCTATCGCGCTGATTGCCGGAGGAGCAGTGGGCGTTCATCGCACGTGCGTTTGCATTGCGATCGTGCAGATACGCAAGTATTTAGGTGTGCGTGTGTGCTTGCTGTGAGGCTGCTAAATAACATCACGCACACCGGAAGCAATTTTTGGGATGCAGTTTTTTTTTCGCTTATCGCACGCGCGTTTATGCATTTGGTGTGAGTGCATTGCTTTTAGTAGATATTTTGATGTGATTAGTCTATACATATTGTGAAAGGAAGTTTTATGTTTTGAGCACTGAATACGAAATAGTGACGTAAATTTGATCGGTATCGTTAATTGTATGATATATATATATATATATATATATATATATATATATATATATATATATATATATATATATATATATATATATATATATATATATATATATATATATATATATATATATATATATATATATATATATATATATATATATATATATATATATATATATATATATATATATATATATATATATATATATATATATATATATATATATATATATATATATATATATATATATATATATATATATATATATATATATATATATATATATATATATGTGTGATGAGTACGAACACGCAGAAAATGTCGATTTTAATAAATTCTGCAATGAATGTATAAGGGTAAATTTTTTTCCAAAATATGACCACAACTGCTTCGATTTGTAGTATTAGGTCACTAACATCCATTCAAAGTCTATTTGGCCATATTGGCCACCATCATCGGTTCCGGAAGCCCCGGCGGAAGTATCTAAAGTCAGAATAACAGTCACATCGGTATCTCGGAGATGGCTAGATCGATTCGACTAAACTTGGTGATGAAAGGTATTGCGTCCCCGTAATCGGCTATTTAATTTCATCCCGATCCGACTTCCGGTTCCGGAGTTACATGTTGTGGCGTGCGATCACATAGCAAATTGTGATTCAAACCGATACAGTAATGACCCGTTTTTATCAACCAACCGAAACATTTTGGTTGATAAAATGGGTAAGTTGATAAAATCGGGAATTTTTTTTTAACTTCTTTTTTCCATCCTACATAATTAGAAGCATCTTGAGAATTGTCTCAAGTTGTTAGTTTGCAGAAAAATTAACCGTAATGCCGTATCAGTACAAAAATCGTATTCAACCGAACCGCTCGACAGTTGTCTAATCCAACTTCCAAGCAAAGGATCGATCTGAAATTATATATATATATATATATATATATATATATATATATATATATATATATATATATATATATATATATATATATATATATATATATATATATATATATATATATATATATATATATATATATATATATATATATATATATATATATATATATATATATATATATATATATATATATATATATATATATATATATATATATATATATATATATATATATATATATATATATATATATATATATATATATATATATATATATATATATATATATATATATATATATATATATATATATATTGCCAGTAATGTGGTGTTATTTTGAAACATAACTGAATACAGTTAATTACAGGTAGCACTCAACTGGTACAGTAACAGGGACATTTATTCGAAGCAATATATTGAAGATATTTTTTTAAATATGTAAACTGCCCATGATTGCATATTTGTCCCGTTTTCTGTGGGATTTCCTATCTTTATGGGACTGATTTGCGATCATGGGTAGTAAATCTGTTCAATATGTATAGCAAGTTTTAGGTCCTTTGAATTATTTTGTATTTATTACATCCGAATTTCCATTTCTATTAGATAAGAAAATGTTTCAAACAGTATTTTTGTAAACCTTAAAGTAATAATTCGTTATTCAAATAAGGAAGATGATGATATTTTAAATGATGATTACCTTTAAATCAGATTTCATTCAATCATCTGGTCACAATTTCATATATTATGAAGAAAGGGAGTCTTGAAAAGTCAATTTTATTACTAGTATTTTTCTGCATTTTTTGTATTTAATTATACTATCGGACACATAACGGACATAACCCCAAAAACAACATTCGAGTTGTACTCTTAAACAAATCATTGTTTTCCATTGCGATGATACTTTGGCTTTCCCACGAGCGCCTTCGTTCTTGACAGTGACTGAAAAATCTTCTTTGTTCGGAATTACTCATCGGCGAGGGAAAATCGATTTTTCCAACTAGAGCTAGCAGCGTGTTTATTTCCGTCCGCGGCCTCGTGACATGTGAACCACCTGAAAACACGCTCCGCGACCTGTTTGGGATTATAATCAGATGGGCACAAAGGACGTCACGCAAATGGTTGCTTTGTGTCACAGCTTTGGATGTTTTCGTTGGGGTGGTCGAACATGTTCATAATGTATTAGAATTCGTTGATCCATTGTCATGATAAGCAGCAAATGTTCTAAAGATCATGTTAGGAGATAAAATTCGTTCTACGCATACCATTAAAGTTCAACTGTTACAGAGTTTTGAATTTTTTCTGTACATAACTAGTTTCTCCGTAAAAAAATTACATTGTATTTTAAATCTTTCAGTTTTATTGGAAATGTAATAAAATTTCCTATTGAATGCTGCCCTCACATGTTAATGAGGTTAAGTAACCTTTTGGATGCAATTTATTTAAAAATTCGCATTTTTTTCGATTTTTCATTCATTTCTCGAAAATCATAATAATTAACATAATCATTTTAACAATTCAGATTGTTCGTTTGGAAGAGCTGCACAACTTGTTCTTTGAATTCATATACTTATCTCTTCTTATGTCTAGGTTATTGAACTTGGATATTTTATCTTATTTTCTCTGATACTACCTCCAGTTGAAAAAAGATGGGTGGGTAATGTCTGCGACATAACCGGAGAGATGTAGAATACATAAGGAACACGTTCTTCAAATATGTTGATACTCATTAGGATTTTCGGACAAAAGCTGATTTGGGCGAGGAATATTTCAAATTATTCTTTACAAAAATGACGGTGGTCCTGAAAAGGACCGGTTTTGTTGGCGTTGTTGGCCTTGGTGAGGGAGATGGCTAACGATGAAATTAATTGTTAGCATGAGGAAGTCGCGTAGTACTGGCCAATGGAAGAACAGATAATAATTGATTCCTGAAAATCAATTTTTCTTTATTCATGTAAATTATACATACTTACAAATCTAACAGAAGATTCCTGATCATATTTCTGAATCATTAGTGCGAACATTGTGTAATTTGGTTAAGTACAATGAAAGTTACAAACTTTCCAAACTCGACCTTCTGTTCCTTCAGAAATATTGAAATGGGGTGTCTATATTAAACCGTTAGTCGTGGTCACAATAAAAAAAGATGGGTGGGTAATGTCTGTCACATAACCGGAGCGTCGTGATTTCAATTCGAGACGTTAATTTAAATCTAATAATATTCAACAGAATCACGTTTGAATGGGAAATTTTCAAATAATTCTCTATGGTAATAATGGTGGTTCTGAAAAGAACCTTTGGTATCGGCGTTGGTGTTGATGGTGATGCGCTGGATCGTTGGATATTTTTGGCATGATAGTTACGTGCCTGGCGAACTGTTTTGTAGCCTCGAACAAAACGACAAGACTGGCTTCTTCGGGTACCATTACGGCTGAACTTTATAAGCTTAGCTCGACTTTGAAATCCTGCACAATCTCACGAATCAGACACTGGTAGGGCCATTTTGTTTGCTACTAGCACGGAGCTGCACAAAAAAATCATTTAATGCAGTTAGTTCACGGGGGCTGCCAAAAAGCTTGAATAGAAGCATGCGACTTCAACGTTTCTCTTAAACACATGCAACAACACATTCGTTTTGGTAATACTGATAATAACAGTAGAAAGGAATGGAAAAGCAGTGCACGAAACGAGCGAGAGGATAATATAAATTTTTGTTCCGTGTGCAAGCTACTTCTTTCCACCCAACGTATTATGTTGCTTGTTGAAAATATGCTACACACCTTAAAATGAATGTTTCAGTTTAACTCTCACTAGAACACAATTGATTGGTCCTGAAAAGAACCGTTGCTTTTATTGTAATTTACGCCCACTCCCACAAACCGACCAAGTAGGCATCACTGGCTTCATTACGGCTGAGTTTTGTAAGCGTAGCTCGACTTTGAAGTAATACACAACCTTACAAACCAGACGCTGGAATGTTAGCCAGCGGATTAGTTGCTCCGTTGCCCTTTAGTTGGGGCGAAATACTAGCATGGCGACAGTTCCTGATCGGTAGCTGGTTGCGATGGGCCACCAGCAGCTGGGGCACTTTTGCGGACCGTCATCATCGCCAACTGTTTTCCTCCGGTGGACTGGCTGCTTGCTAGTGCTTGAACGAATACGAATGATGAGAAAAACCGACCGACCAATATTCATATATGAAAACACGAGAAAGCACTACTATCGCTCTCCCGCTCGTTTTCGTGCCATTCCTGTGCCTTTCCTTTCCGTTCGGCTACCGATACTAGCATAACCAAAACGAATATTCTGTCTTTCCATCGCCTTCAATCTAGTGGCCAGTGCTAGCAAACTTGCATGTTCAGTTTTTCAATAACAACATTCCAACAATATTTTCAAAGAATGTTGCAGATTTGAAAAGAAGGAAGGAGAAGATTTTCACAAATTTAAATTCTTTTGTCTTATTTGTTAGCGCTGATAAAGGCTATTTAGTTTGCTACTAGCAAGGAGCTGCACAAACAAATCGATTTATGCAGTTAATCAACGGAGGCTGCCAAAAAGTTCGAATAAAAGCATGCGACTAGTGTACTTTGCATGTTCTATATTTTATCAATACTAGAGAGGATCAATAAAATAATTCAAATTGTTATAGCGACATGCATTTGTGGCAACACTGGCCATGAGATGGTGGGGGAACACGCACATTCGTTTTAGTTATGACGGTAGTAGCAGCAGAAAGGAATGGAAAAGCAGTGCACGAAAACGAGCGAGAGAGGATAATTTAAATTCTCTTTCTTTCTTTCCACACATCGTATTTCTTATATTGCTTTCTGAAAATTATTTGTTATACACTATAAAATGTAAATTTCAGTTTAACTCTTATTAGAACACAATTAATTGGTCCTGTAAAGAACCGTTTATTGTTTTATTGCGGGAGCATAATTCAGACGCACTCCCCGCGGACACGGTGAGCTAGAAAGCACTATTTTGCATTCTCGAACAAACCGACCAAGTAGGCATCGTTGGCTTCTCGGGGCATCATTACGACTGAGCTTTGTAAGCGTAGCTCGACTTTGCAGTCCTGCACAATCTCACGACCCAGACGCTGGAACGATAGCCTACTCTGTTGCCCTTTAGTTGGGGCGAAATTCTTGCAGGGCGAAATTCTTGCAGGGCGACAGTTCCTGATCGGGTTGCGATGAGTCACCAGTAGCTGGGGCACTTTTTCCGCCGTCGTCATTGCCAACTGCTTTTCTTCGATGGACTGGCTGCTTGCTAGTGCTTGAACGAATACGAATGATGAGAAAAACCGACCGACAGATATTTATATAATCGCGCTAATATGCACTACTATCACTTTCTCGCTCGTTCTCGTGCCGTGCATGAGCCTTTCCTTTCCGTCCGGCTTCTAATGGCCTAACCAAAGGAATATGCCGTCTTTCCCCCACCAAGTGCTCTCGCCAAGCAACCCAATGCGAATAACCATACGAACAAACATGTAGTGGACCTATATATAAACTTTTCATTATTTTATTGTTCGGTTGGTCTACCATAACGACGGCTCTGTGCGGGATGGGCTGAAAATTTTCACTTTTCCGAGTCGTTTTCGAAAGATTTTTCAAAACACTTTTTTTTGTTATTAGTACATGTTATACATACTTCAAATTTTAATACACCATAGAGGAACATATTTGCAACAAATTGGCCTAAAAATCAAATCATTCTGTTAAGTATGATAAAAGTTATTAACGTTCAAAATCTGACGCGGCGCCGCAGCCGATATTTTGAAACGGGACCCCTATATTGAAACCTTAAATGTATTCTACATTAAAAAACCTATTTTAATCCACCGAGCGGTGCAATTGTGCCTTTCTCAATCATGAATCACGAGAATGTGTGCGTTGTTTATATTCGTTAAAAGCTTTTAAATGCATATATAGCATTTTATTATTATACATCACATGACAACTATATACAGGAAAATAAATCATTATTCGAGTTCTAAAATTTTGAAAAAGAAAAAACAGCCACGGTAATATTGAACTGAAAAAGGTGCGAAATCGACAAAGTCCCAAAAAGCCGATCTTTATAAAAAAAAATTTTTCGATATAACATAAAATCTCGATTTTTCATGCATTTTAAAGATGTTTGGCATCAAAAATACGAATTCGATTTCTAAAATTTCATGGGGTCCCCCCTTCGAAAAAAAATTTTGAGTTCCGGTTTATATGGGAATTTCATATGTGACCGGACGGTTTAGTCTATATTTCCGGACCCATATAAGCGATCCGTACGAAATTTTTTTAGACATCTGTGGGGATATTATAGCTAAGTTTGTGAAAATTGGCCCAACCATTTCCGGGAAACTGATGTGAGTTCGTAAATTTTGAAAGATGGCCGCTTTTCCCGGGCACTTCCGGAACCGTCTATGGTGGTCAATGTAGTCAACGAAAGTTTGGTTGGCCGTCGGTGACCTAGAACAGCAAATTTAAGTTGTTTGCGAGACATTTTAGCGAAATTTTTATCTTTTTTGCTTTCATCGGAGTACAGTTTCGACCCGTTTTTATAAACTCCCGGTTTTATGCACCCCCGTTTTTATGCACCCCCGATTTTATTAACTTTTTGTACCCGATTTTATCAACCTCCCGTTAATTCATCATTTTATGCCAGCAATTCAGACCTACAATCTTACAATTGATACAATTAAAGTAATGAGTCTTGCATTGTTAAGTAGTAGTCAAAATGTAGGGTAGTTTACCCAATTTTGGTCCTATTTAAGGTAATTGAAAACTACAATCACATTTTGCTTGAATTGTCAAAAAATAATGCTGTGGGTTTTCATGATAAAATAACACACTTTCACATATTCTCCGTGGAAAACATAACAATTGGAAGAGACACCGTATGTAGTAAAAATTGTGTATTTAGCAATATTATATCTTAAATATGTCGTAGTTCATGATAAACTGCAAACAAAATTTAAACCAAAGACTATTTTTTGCGGACTATCTGTAAACACTAGTCCCGAGGATACAATTTAGCGCATGTTTGTCTTAGAGACTGTGATGTCTGTTCTCTAGTTTATCTACTCCTATAAAACGATCTCCTGTCAGCGCACTTGAGTCATCACTAAACAAACTTCGAATTGAATTAATAACTGATTCTTGTTCCAGTTTTCTATTGTTATCTCCTATGTCATCCAAGCGAATTGATCTATTCACTTGTAAGTAGGAGCAAACCAACCAGTCCGAACCAACGAGAATGGGTCATGCCAGTCGAAAGCCACTGATCTAGGCTCAAACCGCCCATCTCCATAATAAATACGTGTGCCGGTTCCAAATTCTTTGATATCCGTTACGGAATATTGTTTGATGATGAAAACCCTTTAAACATAACAAGCCTGTTTTTCTCCCTGTTGAAATTCTACGCATAACTTTCCCACAAATAAAATAATCAGAAAAGTAAATATTAAGTGTGTCAACTAAGAGATGGGTACGATATTACAAACTGCAATAGTGAGATCGATTCTGTACAACTGTTCATCTCTGTCGTCGCTTCCAAAAACTTAAAACATGGCGAACTTATCCATTTCCGATTTTAGTAAAACTTGAAGTCGCTTAACAAGAAAGCTCTCAGCACAAACTTGGACCAATATGCTCAGAATTATCCGATTTCTGTAAGATTTTCCCACTGAACATTTTTCGTAAAATCTTCCGTAAATTAAATTTTTCTAACGAAAAACTGGACTAAATACACTAGAAACATTGATTATGAACGTAATTTTAGACTGTAAAGCTTCATTTGATCCACCGTTTCTCTCCAGATCACTAATTTAATTTTCATCGTCCATCACGTTTTTCTTAGTTATCAGTTTTAGAACATAGGAGTAGAATGACAGTAAACTACCAACGTTCTGTGTCTAATTAATCAAAGAATAATTTCTGCTTCTCACTTTTAAGAAGATTAACTGTTAAACTTCGTTGACAGAATGCATTGTCATTCATAATGAGTCTAATTTCAGATCGATCCTTTGCTTGGAAGTTGGATTAGACAACTGTCGAGCGGTTCGGTTGAATACGATTTTTGTACTGATACGGCATTAGGGTTAATTTTTCTGCAAACTAACAACTTGAGACAATTCTCAAGATGCTTCTAATTATGTAGGATGGAAAAAAGAAGTTAAAAAAAATTCCCGATTTTATCAACTTACCCGTTTTATCAACCAAAATGTTTCGGTTGGTTGATAAAAACGGGTCATTACTGTATCGGTTTGAATCACAATTTGCTATGTGATCGCACGCCACAACATATAACTCCGGAACCGGAAGTCGGATCGGGATGAAATTAAATAGCCGATTACGGGGACGCAATACCTTTCATCACCAAGTTTAGTCGAATCGGTCTAGCCATCTCCGAGAAACCGATGTGACTGTTATTCTGACTTTAGATACTTCCGCCGGGGCTTCCGGAACCGATGATGGTGGCCAATGTGGCCAAATAGACTTTGAATGGATGTTAGTGACCTAATACTACAAATCGAAGCAGTTGTGGTCATATTTTGGAAAAAATTTTACCCTTATACATTCATTGCAGAATTTATTAAAATCGACATTTTCTGCGTGTTCGTACTCATCACCCTGTAATTCCGGAACCGGAAGTCGGATCCATTAGAAATTCAATAGCAGCCTATGGGAACGTTGCACCTTTCATTTGAGACTAAGTTTGTCAAAATCGGTTCAGCCATCTCTGAGAAAAATTAATGACATTTTTGGTCACATACACACACACAGAAGCACATACACACACATACATACACACACAGACATTTGCCGAACTCGACGAACTGAATCGCATGGTATATGTCACTCGGCCCTCCGGGCCTCTGTTAAAAAGTCGGTCGACAGAGCAATTGCAATACCTTTCTATTGAGAAAGGCAAAAAGTATGGAACTTATTTTGTTGTTGATTTCATTGGAAAGCCAAAATTTTGTAGCAAAACATGTATTAATAAGGATAAATGAATTTAGTATTCTTTTATTAGTAAATTAGTTTAAAATAAGTATACATAAGTAAGCATTTCGTTACTTTTCTTAATTCTTCACTTTTACTTTCGTAATAATGTATCTCAACAAGTCCTACAATCCTTTCTTTGACTCCATGCAATTATGTCTTTTCGATTCCATGCTAAATTATTTTGATCACATCATTTCATAGACAAAAAAAACGATTTCATGCTGTGTTAACGATTAAATTGTAGCGAAATGGGAAGAGATAGGGATAGAGTGTCAAATAACAAGTTATGGAGAATATTATGTGGCATCAAATGAACAATTTCACCGATAAATTTTGTTAAACAACCCTAGAACGTTACACTTACTTTTTCTACCTTAGAATTTTCACAGTTAAAAATGCAAAAAAATGTATAATATATCATTCTCTTCCTTTTTGACGTAGGGCTACGCCTTTGTTTTCGATATGGGGGTGCACTTTGCAAATTCAACAAAAATGGTATGTAACGAAAAGTAGTCAGGTTTTAAACGCTAATAATTCAGCCATCTCACGATAAATTTTCTATTACTTTGCACATATCGTCCCGAAATACTTCTAAGAACAGATTTCATAGCATAGTAAAAACGAACGCACTCATCATGGGTGTCTGATACACTTGAAATCTTTTTATACAATAGTATAGTTCACTGCACACCTGGCCATGTCCTTACAATCGCCAAAGGGAAGGAAATGTTAGTCGAATACCTACTTAAGAAGATGCGGGAAACCCACGCAATCTTCATAGGCATTGCGGATGTTAGAATTGATTACCCAGCCAGCCTTTTTGATGGTATTTCGAAGTTGTAACTGAATAATACGTGTTTATATCCCACTAAAAAAGTCGCACAAAATGCACAAAATCGGCATATGCGGACCAAACTGGAGGCGATATACGGACATAGCTATTGAAATTTACGATTTCTGACATCAATATACACGTTAAGCGCGTTAATTTCTAGTATGAAAGCGATTCTAGAGAATGTATACACGATTGGATATGCGAAACAATCTCAGTTTATTTACGATATACATAACTAGTACACGAATCCGGAACACTATACGATTAACTCTGATCCGTCGGTAAAGAAGATCTAATTAAAAAAACAGTAATCGAGCACATCAATCATCTCCAGTATAAAATAAAATACGTAGTAAAAAGCGGGGTTTGTTGAGAAAAACGAATTGCTGATTGTGAACCGATTTGCCAAACCCAACTCATATTAAGATGGGATTCGAACATGCGACAATTGGAGAGGCGTAGAACAGAACTTACTACACAGAACTTTTTCAATATTTCGTAATCATATCTTATCTTCAAGTAGAGAAACCCTATTCCGATAAAAATTCCCTATATATGCAGCAATTTCACTTCAAAGAAAGTCGTAAGTAAATTCGTTAAATTTATTTTCTTATATGTTGTGAAACATTAAGTCGTATCTAACTTTTTGAAGTCATTGTGATGTATATTGAAGTCGTACATATTTTTTTGTTGCTAACTGACTATTCCCAATCATTGGAACGACTACAATGACTTTATGAAGTTATTAATCTGACAATGATCGAAGTAAAATACGAGCAAATGTGAGCAGAAATACGATTATTAAAAATTTAAGGATTTATAGCTATATGTCTATAGCTTGTCAGTGCTCTACGAACAACTCCGATTGAACACGATTTAATTGGTACATCAATGAGATTCTGAACCAAATGTCGTATTTAAATCATTTTTCTAGTAATATGCGATTACAAATTTATTTCTGCAGACTAAATTGGACTATCGTAACGATTTTGACTCTTTGTAGACATCATTACGAGTCTTTTTCTACATTGTTATAGGATTTGTGGTTTGCTGGGTAGTAGGGAAGGAAAATGGGATGTGGGTTTGCAGTGATTTATATAATATGCAATTGAATGGATAGTACAAATTAATTATAAATTAGATTGATCTCACCAAATTCTCTTGACTGGTCTGTAACAGGTACAGGCTGCAGGAACCACCGTTATGCTACTTGTTTCCGAATATTCCGCTTAGATGAGATATCGCAACAATAAAAATCTCAGATGAAGTTGACGAAGAAGGCGTTTTCCGTCCGTGAATTTAGGAGCTGCTTGAGGACAAGGTTAACAATTGCATCGAAACCATTGCCTTCATGTTTTTGGAACCTTTGAGCGCTCACACCAGTTGTTCAGTTGTGATTTTTCTGTTCTCAGGGACATAACATGGGGTATTATTCAGGGTGGTGTCTGCAACTGTTTGCTCCATGGGACTAATTATGTTGCTACCTCACAGATGAGCTTGGGACAATTTTGTTACTATTGCATTTGCTTTTTTCAAGGGAGCTACAAGGAGGCTATCGTTGCACTTGAGAGGTGGACTTTGTTGTGGTTTACTTTTTAGCACTTTTGTAACCTTCCAAAATCGCTTTGAGTAGGGTTTCATTTTACTAAGTTACTGCATGAAGTTAGAATTTTTGAGTTCCTGGACATAAAAGGCTGACTAGGACCTTTTTGATAAGTTACCAGTACGCTGGAATTGTCGCCTAAACACATTTCTAGCTCGGACATCCATTTTAGGATCCTGTTGGAGTTGTTTACTTACGATTGTTACCTTGGGGACTCATTCCTCTTCGAAAGGACGCAATGGCATTTTGAAGATTTGCCACCGCAAGATCGATGTGTTCGATGGACTCTAGCTGGACTTCGCTAGTACAGCTTTTGCAGGTTCGATTTGAATACAACCCTCGATTAATATTTTTTTCAATAAATAGTTATTCGGAAATCAGCCAAAATCAAATTTTTCGCTTTACCTTATGTTAAGGAAACTTCGTAAAGTGTTTATTTTTTATACAACAAATAAATCTTTAATTTTAGCTAGAATAGTAAATTCGAAACGAATTTTTATTTTTCTTTAGAGTTGGATGTGCCAAATTGCTTTCTGAGAGCTTGCTTAAATTAAAAACGCTTTGAATCCACCTAACAGTGTGATGATACATTTCTTATAATTCTTATCGCTTTCTTCGGATATTACATCGATTGAGAACATTTAGAACTTTTTGATAACACATACTACATGGGACAGTGGCAGGACTCAGAGAATCGCTAAAATTAGCATAGGACAACATCAGTGCAAGAAATCTCAAGGGCTAAACCAATTTAATGTAAAAGCGGGAAAATGGCTTATAAAATAGACAAAAAACGAATTATTGCTGATGCTCCGTTAATAACCTATCTAAATTCTTCAATCAATGCATTGTGTAGGGAAAAATTGAATTTTCCTAAAAGAGTTATATATGTTATGCTGAGTCAAAAAATTAGAAAAACAAATTTTTGAATGGATTCCAAGTTCATACTCTCAACAGTGTTTACTCAAATTTCCAACGCGGCTGAGAACTAAGCATTGAAAATTCAACTCTTGATATCTCGCTACGTCTGGGGTGCATGCGTGCATAGTTCAAACTTTACTTCGATTTCGAAATTTCCAAAAAATGACTTCCCAGCAGTATCTTTGATCTGAGTTATTATCCCTAGTCCTAATGCCAAAGAACAAATAAAAAACTCTCGAAACTCGTTAGGGAAAATCATTATGATTACTGGAATTTTCTTTTTCACGACACTTTTCGATAACCTTCCGTCACTTTTATTACAAAATTTCAAATACTTTATAATTTACATAATCTTATTAGGAACAGCTGTTTAAGAAACACTTGTAAAATTGTGTAGGAAAAGCTGAAAATTTATGAATTTTCTCTATCTGCAAAATATAAACCCTTAAATATACTAATTAATTTAGGATATCCCTTCTAACATAAACTATCGCACGCATGGGAATAAGTTCGCCGAATTTCGCCGATAAAATAACCCATTGAAATTGGTGTAGTTCGATGCAATTGAAAGAAAATATCCTCATAAAATGGGATGTACCTATTACTGTGATTAATAAATACAGTAACTACCATTTCTTATCATCTTCATGGTGTATTTTAGGCTGATAAAATGGGGACATTGACTAAATCGCGAGATTTTTTTCTGTCATAATATACTGAAGCGGTTCAAATATTCTTCCCTTCCCTTGATGTAGTCTAATAACTATTTCTGATTATTTAATACAGTCTTCTAGCGCAAAAATTTAAAAAAAATGACTTTTTTTATTTTTGCATATTTGAATCTTTAAAATAAGGAAAAAAAATCTTTAAAATGGTTAAGAAAGGATTAACTCATATTCAGCCTTGTTTGTCTGCTAGAGCCCATCAAACATATTTTCATATGAGGCAGATGAAATTGGGGGCTGATCAAATCGGGTCTTCAATGTATTATAATAGATAGGCAGTATTCGAAGAAGTTTCTTGTGGACGAGTGTAGAACGACTTTGTTTCTACTTACTTGGAGTCAGCGGCGTAGTCAAAAATTCGGTTTGGCGAGGATTTGGGGGAAAATCTAACTTACTGTCCAAATGGCATAATTACGAAACCGCCATCTATGAAATTTTACAATTATGGATATCCAGTTTTTCAAAAAAAATTAACAGAGTTTCTGTCTTTAGCGAATTTGTTGAGACTTTCATTTAAAACAACTTTATTGTAGGCATGAATACTACGTATATGAAATATATCGAGTTTTAAAATGATATTTACAAAGTGTTCCTTAATCTAGTTTTTTTCTTAAATAACTTTCTATTGTGAGCTTCGCAAATTCAAGCTTTGGATAGAATGTAAATTTTATCGTTTATTAACAATAGAAGAGATTTATCATAAACAGTAAAATCATAATAATTTCATTTAATATTAAATAGAAATAGCCTAAAATATCTTAACAACTTGAACACATGGAGCCTTCATGTCTTCAACAAAGTGGTTTGTAATAGCACTCCCCAAAATTTTGCTGAAGACATTAGGTCTGGAACTAAATTTGTTTGAAGAGTAAATTCGCCATAAATACTTCTTGGAGTATATAACACCAAAAATATTTGATCAAATGATGTGCTGTTTAACGTTTGTAAAATTAATCGAAGATACTAGACCTGCGAAATTGGCGGAACGGAAAACGCAATTTTTCATAACTTCTCCCACTTTTGGAAAGTGGTTTTCTCGTTATTAATTCTATAACGTTTTCGTCTCAACTCGATGCATTCCCAAAATAAAAACATTTTCAGCAAATGTTGGAAGTTATGAATTTTTTCGGTGAGCAATTCCAAGTTTCAAGCAATTCCAGTTTCGCTTCCTAATACAAAAAGACCCTAATATTACAGTACACCTCTTCAAAACTGAACTCAATATGCTAGGAAATCTGAGGATTATGATTGATTTCAGAACTTTGGAATGAGTTTCTACTGGAATGTTTTAGGCAAGTATTTGATATTGATGTTATGAGACAACTGTGAGATCGAGACCAACAGATCAGTTACAGATCAGGATCGCATTCCCACAATTGTACAAAGGTCCTCATGATGTTTCAAACAATGGGTTATCAATGTACTGATCAGATAATTATCATTGTAATATTGATTTAAATCAGTCAGCATCAATAAATTTTTAGCTTCAATCCAATTTTTTTTTGGTTGAGGGGAGGAATGTGGTTAAACCCCGAAGGATCCTCTTGGCTACACCACTGCTTGGAGTTATTCATTTCGCTTTTCATTTTCCGAGATATGTTTCAGATCGATCCGATGATTTTAAGTCAGAAGGTTTGCGTAAATGAAATTTTTTACACCGATAAGCGATCAAGTTCTAGAGAACTTGGAGTTGTTCGGTGGTTATTCTAGCGGCTGTAGATAGAAAAATGAAATACGAAATTCGTTTTATCGAAATAATAGTTGGCTTATTTAAATGGATTATTGGATATTGAACAATAAATAGGCGACAAAAAGAAATCCACAAACAAAAAGCCAGAACTTTTAAAGTATTTGATGTCTTCAGTAAAGTTATTCGCAAAAGTAAGAGCTACAAGTTTGCTGAAGGCATCATTTCGATATAATCACTTCCAATAAATTTTATGAAAATATCTCATTTTTAGGGGGATTAATCTGTAAAATCACAATAGCAAAATAAAGGGCATATTGAACGCTTTAAATTCTCCGAAAATACTATTGACCTAAAATTATCCGTTTTGGCGCGAATAATACATTGAATGTTTTTGGTCTTATTTCTGGCTATGGGAAATGATAAAAATCTTTCGACAGCGTATAATGTAAAATATCTCTTTTGATAATAGTCCTACTTCAACAATCTATAGTTCGTTCGAAAGGTAATCGTATAAGCTTTCTAAAAAAAGTTGTTTAGTTACGTCGTCAATTCCGGCAGCAAATTTCAAAAAAAACTGCAAAATAACACCTGCAAACATTCATATCTTGGAAAATAAACATCCGAATCAAAAACCATTTAACCCTAGAACGTTGCACTGGTGGTACAAATGTACCCCACGCCTTCTTTGGAGTCGTGTGAAGACGAGAATTCGGCCTGTATCGACCTGGGACCCTAACCATAATTCAATTTAGAGTTCCTAGTAAGAGTAGGAAAAGGTGGCATAGCCAGTTTGCTTATAGCCTTCGTGGAAGCAGGTGTCAAAGTTGGCGTGGGGTATATTTGTATCCCAGTGTACGGTTGCCGTTAGCGTTTCGTCAGGCTTTGTGCTGTCAGTATAAATGTGATTCGTGACAATGCCAGTTTAAATACTGGTTGTTTTACTACGTTAGTAACAATTAGTATTATAAAATCGTGTATAATCATTTATTCAATTAATTTAATTTAATTTGGCAGTAGAAAAAAATCGTTCTAATTTTTGCTGATTTTTATTGTTGCATTTTTCATTTTTTATAGTTTTTCAAAACAATGGATCGCAAGTATAATTTGCGCACAGTAACTGCTGTAACAGTAACGTTGCGTGTTACCAATATATTACTGGTCAGAAATATTTTTTTCATTTCAATTTCCATCCCATTTCGTGGTATTTTCGAATCCTGATTTTTTAACTTTCACTCTTCCAAATAATTGCTTTTCTTCAAAAATATCGAAATTCCATTCCATTTCTGGACTATTCTTTCAACTTTTATAAACATTTGATTTTTTTGGAATCGGTTGAAAATTCGCAAAACTATAGTAATTTTTGTAAAAAAAAGTCAAAACCGCGATTTTTTCATTTTTTTTGTTCAAACCAATTTATGTATCATTGATTCAATAATTTCCGTACTTTCACTTACACAGCTGTTTTCGCAATTAAAAAACGAAGAAAATGACGTACTACACATTTCTTATGTTTGCATTTATTCCTGCGAAAATCGCAATCAAAGCGTGGAGTACATTTACACCCCAGTGCAACGTTCTAGGGTGGAAAACGCAAGTGTAACGTTCTAGGGCTAATAGCGTTCTGTCTGGGTGATAGGCCTTTCATTTAAGATAGATAAGATCGGTTCAGCCATTGCTGAGAAACACAAATGAGAGTTTGTCCGTTACATACACGCACAGACATTGTCCCAAATCGTCGAGCTGAGTCGATTGGGCCTGGGAAAAAATCTTGAAAGTTTGAGCGAATTCTATACACTTCTTTACTAAGAAATGTAAAATTATTGTGAAACCAACAGCAGTGGTGCTAGAAAAAATGAATATTTAAACAATCGTCAGACCATCAATCGGTTTTCGCTTAATAAATTTTTCCAAAAGCGCCAGATCGTTTCGCGGTCCTCGAGACATTTGGGATTTTCGATTGATTGACACCGGTCTAGTGGATTGCACTGGTTTTGCACTTTCTAGCAGAAGTGTCAATGGAACATACCTAGTTTTCTGCCCTTCTGCTAGAAAGTGCAAAAACGGTGCAGTTTCAGTGCACTCCACTACACCGGTGTCAATCAATCGAAAACCCCAATTGTTTCACTGGTCTATTTTCTATTAAAACCACATATCGATTTACACCATGGGCGCAAAAATATAGTTTCATCGATCGAGCTAATAATTTGCACGATTGTTTTAGGACCGAAATGTAACCCAAAATGTTGCTCAGAGCAGGAATCTAATTTTTGTCCCACCCTACTCTTCAACAAAATTAGTTTGTAATGTATACAACAAAGTTTTCTTTTTCATTTTGACTATAGAGGCGGCTTTGGCCTTAAGGTCTTTCGGCTTTTTTCAGGTTAGAAAAAATTCTAACCTGACGCACGCGGTAAAAGAACCCAAGTGAGCTGCGTACAAGGCAATCCACTGACCAACTACGCTATTCCCGCTTCTTTTAAATCGTCGTTTGAAATAGCATTATTTTACAACTACTTCTAGGAGGATTGACCGCCAAAATTCTTTTATTAGAAGAGGTGCTGCTTTACGTTTTAATATTGTTCAAAGATTCAAAATATCTAAAGTTAACAGTTTCGAAATAATGTGATCGCGACCGTAAAAATATTTTCGAGCAGTAATTTTATTTTTCTTCACTACTCACATCTCCAGAAGGAGTCTTCTGGAAATTATTATACCATTCAATTCAACACTCAAATATACACCATTAATAGCCACTAACTTAAAATGTTTTGAAATGTTCGTTATTTCCAATCCTGATTAGAGGCTATTTATAGAATTGGTAATAAAAAAAATACCCATAAAAACCGATCTTGACCTGCCTTAGCTTAGTTGACCGCCTGTGAGTTTCCCGTGATTGTTCAAAGCCTGTTGAAATTGCATATTGAACCAATTGTATGATACTTGGGAGTAGTTAATCGTACTCAACGTGCAACCTAAAGAGACTAAGATTGTAGTATGATCAATAACGTAGATGGCCACGTCCATGCAGGTCAATTTTGGGATGGGAAGGAATGTTAGTTCAACACTTGTGATTATTATGATCGAGGAATTCTCTGCATCATCCACAAGTGTCACAGGATAGGATTGGTGTTAGTAGGTGAAATATATTGAATAAAACACGTCTTTCAAGCTCAAAGCCACGAAATCGAATGAGATTTATTCTCTTCTCATAAGCCGGTATATTCGGTCGGCTCTCTAACCTAAGTCACTACTACAGTACTCTTCCCTTACTTTTTTTGAAACTGATACTGAGTTTTCATTTGATAGTAATTCACTGATACTAAGTATTTACTCGACAGTATCCTCTTATTAATTCGATAGCTAATAATAGCCTAAAACATTACATATGTTAGTTTATTCCTAATTCGTAACTTTATCAATTCTTGCTTTTTTTAATCTTTCTGAGCGCCTCACTACTGGCGTGGTGACATTCCTACTATGGAACGGGGAGTTCATTGATCGATTTGAGGAGGTCGCAACACAATCTCTTCCATGCAAATTTACTTCATCGTGTTGCGCTGGGTAACCCTTGAACTCCTGTAACACCGAGAAACCTCGGAATTCGCCTTCATTTTCATCGTCGATTGACACATGCCTTTGTTCAGTTGTACTTATTCGCGACATCACGTTGGGTCTGCGTTTCATCTTGGTCATCCTCAGTTGATCGCGATGTACTTTTAGCACCGCGCTTCCAATCGAAATCTGAAATAAGTTTTTGGATCTCCTTTTAATAAACTTCGCATCTATCCAACGTTCAATAGCTTTAGGTTTATGATTTTTATATAATAACTTATCACCCGACACCAGATTATCGAAAGGGTCATTTTTTACTTGTATAGGTACTTTTAGGTTTTTATCTTCCTCAGGTTGAGTCAGGTGCATTTTATAGTGATTGTAAGGGTTCAACAAATCTAAAAGTCTTTTGGGCTTATACTTAAAAACGTTTTCGGATGGAAAACTTCCATCTGTGGTGAGGCATGAATTTCTGTAGTTGATCAAAAAATAGCTAATTTGATCCTTTATATCTAAGCGTTTCATGTCTGGCTCAAGTAAGAATTTCTTTAACACCTCCTTTATCAAACGCAGCATTCTCTCTGCTTGACCATTGCTGGCCGGATTGTACGGTGGACTTTTCAATACAACTATTCCTTGTCTCTCCAGGAAGGTTGTAAATGTAATAGCATTAAAGGGTGGGCCACCATCAGTCACTACAACGTCGGGCAACCCAAACCTTGCGAAAACACTCACAATCTTTTTATAACCTTTCCTGAATCTGTTCCGTTGCGCATGATTTTAATTTCTAACCATTTTGAGTGGCTGTCGACTATCAGCAGAAAAACTCGTTGCTGAAAATAGAAAATCTACGTGTATCCTGCTGAAAGGTCTAGTCGTTGGTGTCCAGGATGACATTTGTTTAGACTTATGCGGAATGGCCATTTTGTTACAGATTTCACATGCCTGAATATATTTCTCAATGTCGACATTCATCCCCACCCAGAAAACCGCACGTCGTGCCAACTGATTTATTTTAACTATCCCTGCATGATTTGCATGTAGAAGTTTGAGAATTCCTTTATGTATTGACCTTGGCATCACCAGTATGCCTTGAAAGAGTAGACATCCTTCAGCTACTTCTAAATCTCGATGGTTGGCATAAATGTCGATAAAGCATTTTTCCAGTCTCTTTGGCCAGCCGTTTGTCATGTATGTAAGTATCAGTTACTTTCTCTATTCACGTGACGAATAAAAGGTTGCTATCTCCTTCTCTGAGTTGCGACAAACTCCTCTTGCGTTCTCCGCGATGTCCGTGTGTCCAGCAGTTTCCCGATCTCTCTTTTCCAATGAATAATACTCTCGGCTTTGCTCAATCGATCACCATCCGCTAGTTGAACTCACCACATTGCTGTGTGCTTGCTGCTACACCTTCATCGATTTTGATCACGCTCTTGGTTTGCTCTCCGGCTTACAAAATTCACCACAACGCTATGTGCCCGTAACGGCCCCTTTTGTTCTTATGCACACTTTTGTTACCAGCACCGAATGCAAAAACCGATTGACAAAAGAATTACAGTCACTTTTACTGCCGTTGACCACTTTTTAAACCATTCACCGCTCGAATATAAACCTTCGTAGCTATCACCGGATTAAAAAAAATATTTGTACCGGAATTAACACTAAGGAATTTCTCCTCGTCGCCACTGAAATATATTGAATATCTTTCAAGCTCAAAGCCACGAAATCGAATGAGATTTATTTCCTTCTCATCAGCCGGTATATTCGGTCGGCTCTCTAACCCAAGTCACTACTACAGTAGGTAGGGAGATGAATCAGGATATATCTTGGTAGATATTGTGATTTGTGACTCACGTCTTTTCATTTTAGATCAAAATTTTCAGGTGTGCGACCTCCAGTAGAAATATGAATTCATTCAAATACGCATTTTAAAATTTATTCTTCCGTGGGGCGTATTGAAAGGATAAAGCCGCGTGGAGTATGATAGAGGTCTATTCATCTATAGACAATATGATCTTAGCAATATGTACGAAGTCGCTCGCGATCAATTTCCGAGAATTCGAAACAAACAATTTGAACTCTGAACAGCCGGCCATCGGAAGTAATGCTTCTTATTAACACTTCAATAATCATTTTGAAAGTTTGCAGTACAAAGAAAGCGTACAAATGTATAAAAGATATCCCAAATGAATGTAAAAACATTCACTGCGAAATGTTAATGACAAATTGGTATCTCCACTCTCCCTATCAGACACGTTCCAGACAAATATAATAAACACTAGGACAGGGGATACCTCGGTGATCCAGAAGAAGAATGGATGGGAGAACAGCAATACTAGTAAATACCGACTACCATATGAGCGGTGCAAATTTGAACGAGTGACGTAGAGTACTGCACTGGATGATTTTGAAGAAATGACCAGGAGTGCGATTTTACGAAGTTTTACCTTTCGATGGCCCTACATTTTCTGACAAGGTGAAGTTCTGGAATGTTGAGATTTTTGTCACTGTTTAGGAAAGCAAAAGTATCATAAAGCTAGTGTCAGGCCTTCGTGAGACCTCAAGAAGTCACTTTTGGAGGTATTCGTAAATGTAGATTTGTCGGTAGACGGTTCCAGATGTAATAAAAAAAAACCTAAAAAATCTCTTATGAAAATTTCTAACCCTATGTGCGGGGTCGGGGCTCGAACCCAGGTGCGCTGCGTACAAGGCAATCGATTTACCAACTACGCTACGCCTACCCCCTAGATATTTTTTTCTGAATCCGCGCCGGAGCCAATATATAACAACTTAAATGGTTGTGTCGTTTGAACGTCTTGGGATAATGAAGACATGCTGCTCAGGATTCTGTTTGGATACTTTCCAGGATTCTGATCCAAGTTTTCTTAGCATCCCAATGGAATCTATTTCAGAATTTTGATTGAATATTCGTCCGTATTTCTGCGGTTTTTCTTTTGAATTCTGAATTTATTCAAGATTCTAGAGAAAAGCTTCTTAAATGTCTGATGAAATCCTTTTCAAGATAGAATTCCGTTGAAGATTAGAATTTATTTCAGATACTGCTAGAATCATGGTCCTATTTTCATTGAAATCCGGTGTAAATATCCTGCTCTGAACTCCAGTGGACTTTTACACAATATTGCTCTTCTCCCATTATCCCCTTCAACAATTGATTCCTGCTCAGAATTCCAATGGCATCTTTAACCCCCTCACACCATTCTTGTTGATAAACAACCACATTTCCAAATGACTATAACTTTTAATTTACACAACGACAAGTAAGGCTAATAAAAGCGATTAAGATCTTTCATTTGAGCACTAAAAGTTATAAATATTATCAGTAGAACAGAAGTTATTACAATTAATCTGATTGGGTTCCGCTGAAGCAGTGCTGCCAGGGATAGTTTCAGTTAATGGTGAAAATTAAATTTTGGAATATTTTCTTAGACTGGCAATATTATTGAAAACTGCTAAAATTTTCTAATTTAGATATCGCTCAATTATTTTTCATGCAATTGAACTAGATCGGAAGGTAAATAATGAGAAGCTTCTAGCACTGCACAAGAAGCACCTATCTTTATTAAACCAGGTTTTACGTGTTTCTTGACGCCAATAGATCTAATGAAAAATAGTTGTGGGACCCTATAAGCGGTAGAAAAAAGTTGGTCAAGAAATGGTTAACGAGATTCTCAAAAGAGACCCGCCCATCCCTGGAGGTGATTTCAATTCTTGGGTAGCTCAAGCAAAGATGGATAGCAATACTTCTCGCTGAGGCGCCAGGGAGCCCATCATCTACGTAACCTGGTAGTCTTTCGCTAGTGACAAGTATGAGTGGGATAGTTTCCGAAGACTACATGCGTAGTTATTACTTGACAATCCGGTACGACATTGGTCAAATAAATAATGCTACAAGGACAAGGACGAGGATCTCTTTATGGGGGCGCAACACGCACTCTTCTAACTAGAATGAGGATTAAAAGACTTGTTAGCTAATGATATGTAACACCACCACGTAAATTAAATTGGAGCCAAGAAACAGATGACCCCAGTTTATTTACTTTGATTTTTTTCTGGTATTCGAGTAATCGAATCGTTTACCTTGGAAAATTGAAGCCCCGGGTAATCGAGTTTGACATGTATTGCAAAAGACACACCTTATTAAAAAGTTTGTCTTAGAATTCTTACACAAAAAGCTATAAACAACTAATACATATCGTTAACTCGTTACCAATATAAATAATTAATGAAAACCAACTGAAACTACAAATCACACCCTGAAAGTCTGAAAAATCGACTAGGGCAACAATCGACGGCTTAAACTCGGGCACGGAAGCTCTACGAGAAGATGCTGACAAAATATGGCTGCTGTGTGATGGACGACGAAACGTATATAAAAGCCGATTTTAAGCAAACTCCGGGGTTGGAATTTTTCACCGGCAAGATCAAGTTCTATGTGGACGACAAATTTAAGAAGAAGAAAATGTTGCAGTTCGCCTCCAAATATCTCATTTGGCAGGCCATCTGCTCTTGCGGATGAGGAGTGAGCCTTTCGTGACAAAGGACACAGTAAATGGCGAGATCTACAAATCTGAGTGCCTCGAGAAGCGCCTTTTGCCGTTCTTGCAGCAGCACGACGAAGCTCCGCTATTTTGGCCAGATTTGGCATCATGCCACTATTCTAGAAGTGTCCTGGAGTTGTATGAGGCCAATTCTGTCCATTTTGCTCCAAAGGACATGAATCCGCCAAACTGTTCGGAGCTGCGCCCGGTGGAGCAGTACTGAGCAATGAAGAAGCGGGAACTTCGGAAGAGCAAGAAGACAGTCAAAGACGAGAAGGACATGTTAAGAAAATGGAGAAAAAAAACTGAGAAACTGGTACCGGATGACACTGTAAAGACTTTGATGGAGGGCATCAAGCCTAAATGCGTTCAATTTTACACACAAGGCTCCATCGATTAACTTTTCTTTTTATTTTTGAAGTAAATATATGTATAAAACTACACTAAAATTTTGGTTTGATTTTAAATATTATACGAAAATTGGCATGACATTTTCGGTGTCGCAATAAATTCGTGTTCGCCCTTTAACGCAAAAAAAAGTTTCATTCGATTATCCGGGGTGAGATTTTTTTGAAATCCCCGGATAATCGAGTCCGACCTGTAATAATAAACAGTATGACTCGGATTAGGCGACATAT